>NC_135531.1:32304939-33617439 GCF_045843805.1 Urocitellus parryii | reverse complement strand
TTAAATGCATTTAAATGCTGGTAAATTCCATCATGAAAATTTAAATACTCATTTTTTTGTTTTGGATTTTCAAAGTGACAAGTAGAGGTGTGAAGGTGTTTCAGGTACACAGGGATCCCTCTGTCCCCAGGCAGAGGCAACTATTCCTGTTTGCTCCCATTGAGAATCTTCTATTTCACATGGGTCTTTGGGCCTGTCTCCTTGCAAAACCATCCATGCCCTCCATGTCTCTCAATGTTTATCAACATCTCTGTGCTGCTTCTTTAAGCTTTTCAGTGGTATGGGGAATCTTGTTATCTCTGCCTGCTTTGAAAGTTTGTAGCAAACTGGAGCCTGCGGCAATTTTACTCTAATACTTCTCAGTCTTTGTGCAGCATCACATTGTTATTTTCCTGTCATATGGTTTGCTGACATTTCATGGGCAGAACTTGTTTCACCAATCTGAAACTAGGGAACATATTATGGTATGTCTGGCTTTGATTCATCAAGTCTGTGCCCCTTTTACCTCTATTTCCTACAGCATATTCAAGTCTAACAAGGATCAGGAACATTTTTAAGAGATACTATTATTTTCTAACTTTATATTTCTACTTTTGTTCTTCTCTCCTAAATTGGTGATATACTTTTCAAATCTGGGCTATGCATGAAAAAAAATGCAGAAAATCAAAAATCTTCTCATTATTTAAGGCATAAACTTGTGGATTAGAGGTCTGCAGTATTGCTTTGGAGAACAGAAACCATGTCTCTTAAAACGCATAAATCATTTTCTTGCTACAAAACTAACTATGCCTTGAGGCGTTTCTATAATAAAACTCTAAGAGCAATCAGCTTGGAATGGAGAATGTGCATGAAGAACACATAATCAGTATAATCAAATTATTATCCTGTCAAAAAGGAAATGTGTCCTTACAGAACCCAGCATATAGGAAAAGCTGATAGGCTCTCAGTAACTGTTCAACTCAGCCTCAACACAGAAGAAAGGCAGTCTTGTACTCAGGGACATGAGAAGGGGAAGAATGAAGGAAGGGATTCTACAAAATGAGGGCACATTAACAAAGTTCTGTGAGGTAAAGAAGGAAAGGAGAACATTTTGGATGCAAAGACAGGGTGCATAAAGCACAGATTGGGGGGGGGCTACTCCTATCAAGTAAACAGGGCTACAATTAATTTGCAGGTTCAGGTGCAGAAAAGAACTCACTGTTTTTGGTGAAAGATTTCTCAGTCACATATCCACATCTTAATTTTCCCAGGACCATCCCATTTTACCGTTGTCATTCTCTTAAAAGTAGCTGCTTTGGGACAATAAATTCTATATTCATTCTACTCAAAGGCAGTACTTAAGGCATACAATTGCTTAGTACTCCCCCATTTTCCCCAAATAAAATATTCTCACATTTTATAATTTCAAGAGTAGTAAAGTCAATATCAAAAAAAAGAAAAATTTTAATAATTTATTTTTAAATAAATTTTAATAATTTATTTTTTTAGTTGTTGATAGACCTTTATTTAATTTATTTACATGTGGTGCTGAGAATCAAACCTAGTGCCTCACACATGTCAGGCAAGTGCACTACTGCTGAGCCATAGTTTGAGCCCCCCCGCCGCTTATTTTTTTTACGATAATATGAGAGCTGGACATGGTGGCACATGCTTGCAATCCCAGTGGCTTTAGAGGCTGAGGTAGGAAGATCACAAGTTCAACTTCAGCATCAGGAATTTAGTGAAGCTCTAAGCAACTTAGCAAGATGCTTTCTAAAAATTAAAACAATAAATTAAAAAATGGGCTGGTACGTGACTCAGTGGTTAAATGTTCCTGGGTTCTATCCCTGATACTGGGGGGAAAACAAACAAACAAAAAAAGATAATATATGATATTATTTAGGAGAAACTAAATAATCTTACCCTTGTAATCTGCCCTTGCCAGGAATATATAGATAACAAGTTTATATATCATTGAATGGATTTAAATATGCAGGTATAAAAAACTGAAAGTAAACAATATACAATAAAGTGGCAAGAAAATATTTAATATCTACTCAGTATTTATTTATTTATTCATTTATTGTTATCATTTTAGAATCTGGGTGCATCCACCCAGATTAAGTGATATTTGCTATGTATTATAAGTTAGGGATACAAGCTATTCAATGTTAACTTATTTGCTGATGTTAAAGAATTGTATAATATTTGATTTATATGATTCAATTAGAAAGGGCTTATGTTAGTCTATAAAACACTCAATGTGACACACATACTGAAAGTGTAAAGTTTCTAAGCTGCAAAGCCTGAATTAAAATGTGTACCCCGCTTAGGAGTGACCAATCACCCCTGCCCAACCTGTTCCCGCCAATGAATGTGCTAATCATGTATGAGAGTTGTTGTTCAATTTTCCCGGGCCTCATGCTGATTTGTTCTGTTGTATTCAAAGCCCCCGCCCTCCCCAAAAAGTGTACTTAAGCACTGCTTAGCCTCTGCTCTGGGCTCTGGGCTGCTCTCACTTCTTGAGTGAGCCTAGAGCCTCAGCGCGCTGAATTGGATCCTCAATAAATCCCCTTCTGCATTTGCATAAGTCAGTCTTTTGGTGGTCTTTTCTCCGACCCTTACAATACATGGCATAACTAACATATTTATTGATTATAAATAATCAATATAAATATATATTGAGAGCTGTACAATATTTTAATTGTTTTCACTATATATATTACATTTCAAGTGCAATGTGATATTACTATGTTTTATTACATGCTAATAAAATATGTAGTGGATGGTTATCTACAAATTTTTCTTTAACCCTCTTCCAATTTTTACCACCATCTTCTATCTCTGTGGGTATCCAGTTTTTAAGCTTTATTTTGGAAGATCTGAGTGATTTGATAAATGGAGAGGACTAGAGAAGATGATACTATTATTTTTAAAAGCACATAATTATCATCCAGAGATAAAAATGGTGTCATTATCCAGGTCTCCAGAGAGAGACACATACACAAATACACACAGAAACATATACTTTTAATAAATGTTACTATGTTTTCTTCAAGGGATATACCATATCTCTATAATATATTGATTTTAAAATTAATTGGTGTGTGAGGTCAGACTGACATCCCTCATCTCATGAAAATCATGCATGTCACATGACCAGCAACTACTGCATTCTTAGAGTTCTCTGAATGAAAAAGATGGAATCACAGTAAAATTTGGGTTAACTCCCAACATAAATATGGGCCCATTTCACAAAATGAATCCTGATTCCATGATCATTGCTCCACATTACCCAATTCTGGACCACAGAGAATTCAGAAAAAAAAATAATGTGAAAAGAACACATCACTCTACATTCAGCTAAGAAATGAGACCCCAGCTCACATCTACAATGCAGGCATGAAGAAAATGAGAGGGAGAAGAGAAAAAAAGAAACAAGCAAAGCAACAGTGGAGCAAGATTTTTGAGTTTGAAGTTTTCTACTGGACCTGAAAGAAGTTTTAAAATTAAAAATGGCCAGGGTTGGGGTTGTAGCTTAGTGGTAGAGTACGTGCCTCACACATATGAGGCCTTAGATTTGATCCTCAGCACCACATAAAAATAAATAAATAAATATAAAGATACTTTGTCCATCTACAACTAAAAAAAAATTTTAAAAAATCAAAAAAGGCCAGAAAGTTATGAAATGAGACAAAAATATCATTAAACACAAATGAGCAATAAGGCATTGAGAAGATGTGAATTTAGTACACAGAGGACATAAAACAAAATTGTTTCTAATACTTTTTGGTTATTCAAAATAAGTAGGAAGTTAATATATTTGTTAATTACACCCATGCATTAAAACTCTGCAATATTATCCTCAGTTTAAGGCATAAGCATATGAATCAACATGTCAGTTTCAAAAAATAATCTAAGTTGTTCAAATAACAAGAAAAATCTTAGGCCCTTCCAAGGTAATAGTCAATTAGAATTATGAACCTGATTGGACTAAGATTTGTCAAAGATTAAGAGGCTTCTGGGTGTGTCAATGAGGGTGTGTCTAGGAATGATTGGCATGTGGAATAGTGAAATGCTGTGGAGACCCTCCTTGAGGGTAGGCAGTGCCATTCAGTAGTTTAGAAGCTTGGATGGAATAAAAGCTGGAAGAACAAGGAAGCAGCAGCAAATGCAAGCTTGATTCTTCTCAAATTGGCTCTTGATTGCTGCTGTGATCACCTGAGAATATCAGCTCTCTCCTTCACCCTTCCAAAGGGCACCCTGCTAGTGATTCTCCAGGGAGTTTCAAGAGGTCTCAGACTGGAGTACAATTGTTGCTCCCTCTTGTTCTGAAGCTTCAGAATCTTGGATTATACAGCTATTGGTTCTTCCAGCTCTCCATTCTGTAGACCATCATCATGGACTATCCAGTTTCTGGTCATGTAAGCCAATTTAATAAATCCTCTTTTTATAATCACATCTCCTATTGGTTCTGTTCCTCTAGAGAACCCTGACTTTATACATCAAATTTTATGAAGACATTACCAGATTTGGTAAATAATATCCATGATGACCTCAGGTTAATTAAAATCTACATATTCTGGAACACACTAAAAAACCTAATTATGAGTGTATCCATCATTTCTTCTAATTTTACTTGTTGAAGTGATCACCTAACAAAAATTGATAGTCAGTTTTTGTTATCAGCCCAAAATAGGAGTTGGTTTTAATTTTTTCTACCAAGGAAATAATAATCTTCCTTTATAACAGATATGTGCATTGGTTTTTATTTATTTATATATTTAGTTATTTATTTACTCATTTCCTTTTCTTTTTTTTTTTTTTTTTACCAGGAATTGAACCCAGGGTGATTCAACCACTGAGGCTGGCTTTGAACTTGCAATTCTCCTTCCTCAGCCTCCAGAGTCACAGGGATTACAGGCAAATGCCACTGCAACTGGCTATCTGCACTAAATGTAATAATAATAACTCTATTCAGAATTGTCACAAATTTGTCAATATTACTCCATGACTTGTTTTCTTTAGGTGAGGCCATAAGGGTTAAATGAAATAATTAATTTCATAAAATACAAAGAACTTTTATATATAAATACAAAGAATTAGTATTTTTAATCAATATGTTATTACTGCCATATTTACATTATCCAGACTAAGATACAGCAATTCCATTTTAATTCATGTTTCTAGATAATTCTGTTATACCATCTCTCCAATTTTTAATGAAGCAAATCTCCAATAAATATACCAATTGGCAGGATTCCTGAAGATTAACTAATTCAATATTTTAATTTTAAGATTTATTATAATTACTAATGTTATTTCTTTATTCCATTTTTTTTCACATAGGAACATCATTTTCTAGGTTTTAAGCAGTACACAAACTGTCTTCCACTAAGCTCCAGTATTCTGAATGAAGGTTCATAGTTTTTCACTTTTAGCAACTAAATTTGCAAATTACTACTAGTAACAAAAAAAGTATCATAATAGCATGAGTATCTTAGTTGATAATGTAGGTGAACTCTACACAGAATCTTAATAGATAAAAAGGACCACCTGATTCAGATTTCTTTCTGATAACCAATATGTTTTATATCCAAACTTTGACTTGATTTCATAACTGTGTGAGGGATGTCAACATCATTTTATTCCCTTAGAAATCATGTAGTTCCTATCCAAAAAGTCAGAGGGTAATTTACCATTTGAATAAACATTACTATTAGTTATGTATGGGACATTATATTTTGTTGCTCTAAATTTGGATCATTTCTTGTAAACCAAAATATACATTGGTGATAATAGAGAGCTTTATCTAATTTGAAGATCATATTTTTTTTGCACTATGTTATATTTTATAAGGGCCCTTAACATTTCTTTCAATCATACAAATATTAATCACAATATATTTTGATCACTGTATAATATCATAGTTAAGACATGGAGTATCCAAACCTGTGTTGTAAGACTGAAATAGAACAGGTTTTCTTTCTTTTATATATACATTTCAACTACTTCATATATATATATATGAAGTAGTTGAACACAATATCTTTATTTTATTTATTTTTACGTGGTGCTGAGGATTTAACCCAGGACCTCACATGTGCAAGACAAGCAGTCTACCAATGAGCCACAACCCCAGCCCCAAACAGTTTTTTTTTTAATTATCATACCTTTCCTAGGTGAATTGATATTTGCATCACAGTGAAGGTCTAGGCATTATTAAATACATTATTAAACATTATTAAAAATAAATTGTTTTTACTTCAAGGTCACAAATCAGTGCTTGAAAACCCAGCTGATTGTGGTAAAATAATGGTGTGAGTGTGGACTGGGGAGAGCTAGTGACTGCATGGTCGAGGGCTCAGCTCACTGTTGTTTTGCATAAATGTGGAATGTACATTGATATGAATGATATGAATCTTTTAGCTCAACATATGTCATCTCACCTGCACTGCATATCTCTGTCATCTTACTTTTGTGAACCTCTATCTCACAGCACACATTTTACATATTATGTTTGTCATCATCATCATGAACTGTAGATGGTATTAATTAATTACTATGCCATATGCAGGGAACTAAATACTTGGCCTTTGTTTTCTCATCCAACATTTATAAAAATTCTTTGGGAGTAATATTAATATTTCATTCACAGACTGGAGAATTCAATAATATACCAATGCAAATATTCGTGAGTGGAAGTGCTGTCATTCTAGCTCAGGATTATGTGATTCCAAAATCCAAAGTCCTGAGCATTTTTTTTAATTTAAATATTGGTAAAAATGATAACATCTTATTTGTAGTCTCAGACCTTAAGACACTACAAAGTCCTAAGTACATATAAAAATAGTGAATAAACAGCTTGCCTTGTGCTTATTTTACTTTGGGAATTCTGCAGTTCAATTCCTATGCTATCTAAAAATCTATTTTTATCTGTTCATGTAGTCATTACATCATCATTTTTATGTCTATTAAATATCTATTCATTAGTTTTTTTTTTTTTCACTAAAAAGACAGCATAGCCCAATAAAATTAAATTAAATAGGGCTGGGATGTAGCTCAGTGGCAACGCCTATACTTAGCATGGGTGAACCGCTGGGTTCAATTTCAAAAACCAGGAAGGAGGAACAAAAGATGGAAGAAAAGAAGAGGGGAGGGAAGGATAGAGAGTGTAGTATTTAGATATCAACTCCAGACAAGGATATCTTAGATTTCACATGCATTTCTAAGATATAGTAAGTTGTAAACATGTATTTTGTAATCTCTTATTTTTTCTTGATATGAGAAGCTACTTTATCATTTTTAATGATCTAGTATATATGTGATCTTTAGTAATACTAAATGAATTTATTTATTATTAAGAATGCTATATATTATGCCTACTAACAAAATTATGTGTATGATTTATTTATTTATTTATTTTGGATCTTACTTACTGTTAAATAAAACTTGGCATCCACCCATTGGAAACAGATAAGCCCAGTCCTTTCAGTTAATGGAAAAAGTTTTACAAGGATTTTCTCAGAGTTTATATTTGATGGTGCTTATTTAATTCTAACCTTATACTGTATTATGTTCAAAGTCTTATTCCAATGCAAATATAAAAACATGTTTTAGTTGATTTGATTCTATTGACAGGTGAAAAGAAGTTATCAAATATATTATAACATATTGATATAGAGTTCACAGACTCTCTGTGGAACACACTCTTAGGTGACCCTCAGTGAATCATGTTCTTACAGTTTTCTTCCCTGGAATAGAGGACTGAATCTATGGTTTGTTTCTCTACAATAAATTTTGGGAAAGTTTATTTGTGCTAAAGATTGAGACACTTTGCAAATTTAATTGAGGTCCCAATTTGGTAAATAACCTAAATAAACTTGAAAACATAGTCCTCCCAAGTAAAACTTCCAGATGAGAAATCAGCAAGGCTAGCAACTTAATTGTAGCTTTGTGAGTATCTAGGCAGAGACTTGATTAAGCCATGCTTAACTCTTAATACAGAGAATGTGAGTGATAATATGTGGATTTCAAGTGCCTAAAAGTATGGCAAGTTATTGCACAGATAGAAAAAAAAGATGTTGTATGCCTGTCCCTTAAGAACACAGGTTTAGCTCTTGTCTCTGCCTTCTGCCCTCCTCCTCATCTTTCTCCCCTCTCTCTGCTCTCTTCCCTCTTCCTCTCTGCTCTCTCTCTCTGCCCTCCTCCTCTTCTCTCTGCCTCTTCGGGCAGCCCCCCAATAAAATCTTTTGGTTGAGTCTGTGTCTCAGGTTCCTTATAGTGGCAAATGCATGGAGACTACAGGGTTCAAGAAAGTACAACAGAGGATCCAAAATCTGAGTATAACTCTGAAGAAAAAAAAATATCTAAATTGCATCTAAATTACAATTTATCAACTAAAAGTTCACTCAAGCATGTCAGGTGTGAGGATGGCCTTAGGCCTGAGCCTAAGCAACTTCATTTTAAAACCTCCAGTTTGAAACCTGCAGTTTCACCAAGCACACCCTCAGATCCCTCCAGTATGGCCTCAAATAAGTTACTTCCTCTCACCCAATAAATAGAGTGAAGCCCCTGGCAGGCTGTCCTCACCTGATGAGAAGGAAAGGCAAAGTGATCAGGGTGGAGACCACCAAACCAGATGTTTCTGACCCCAGGGTAAATGATGTCACTGAGAAATCCGGTGGTAGCTGATAAGGATTGAAAGTGGGTGGGGGTCAAAAGCTCCAAAATTTAGTATAAATAATAGAGCAAATGAACAGGGATTCAGCCAGCTGAAACAAAGATGCACTCAAGCTGGAGAGCCTGATGAGGACCTGATATCCCATCAGTTCTCATCATTCCTGATCCTCTGCATGATCCTCACTGCTCTCAAACTCTACCGTCTCCTCTGGACCTTAGTGAGAGCCCCAAATTCTCCCTACGACCTTCTTAACTGGTCATCTACTTCACACCAGGAAAAGCCTGCCTTGGTTCCAGTCCTGATCACCAAAGTCTGAGTGAGTGTGCATCTGCTGGACATAAAGCCTAAGGCTTAAGACTTTTGATCTGACATTTGAACTTAGCCTGAAGAGGGAATGTCTGTCATTAACTCTTAATGCAGAGAATGTGAGTGATAATATGATTAAGTGTGTGTTGCAGTGCTTGAATTAATCTAGAATTCTTTGCTGTGAATTCATTATGTCTATTTCAGTACTTAGCATTAAGGATTGTCATTTTCTTGATTATGAACCTATAAAGTGAAATTGTATTGAGTAATTTGAGTGAATAAAGCATTAAAAGGGTGGAGGTAGAACATAGGTTTTGAGCAATTCTCTTGAAATGAGACTTCAGTCTTGGTAATTAATCCTTCCTTCATTGTTGAATTGCTGATTTCCAAATACACAAGAATATAACTGAGAGAATTTGATGGATGTGAATGAAGAAAAATGTCATCAAAGGAGAAAGAGTCCAAAGAAAAGTGCAAAACATGAGGAAGGCGCTGGCTTGGGACTTGGTAAAACTAATGGTTATGCTGCTATAAAGAAGTAGTCATCTGTTTGTAGGTCATGGCTGATTTTGATTATCAACCCAGGTTACATGGTACTCTCTGGGAATCTTGGGGAAAATCACATGTATTTGTATACAGAGGACTTTGAAATTCAGGTTGTTATTTTCTTATAAAGTGAGTAAATATGACTCCTGTCTCCTTAAAGTATTAGGATTGAACTCACCATATATCTTACTAAAGTCCACATTAAGCTCAAGAAAACGACAGCTGAAAGATGTCAGCAACAGCAAAGGAATCAAGGTAGTGGAGCTGAAGGAGAATCTAGTCAGTGAGGTGCCAGTCCTCTTGGAAGCACTAAGAATTTCAATGCAGTTCTGAAGACATAAGACACCCAGAATGTAGGCTGTTGCTTCAGCTCTAGTAAGAATATGTTCGTGCTCTTGGTGACAGTTTTACAGATGTAGCTCCCCAGCACAAATGTTGTTCAACACAGTCAAATTATCGAGGCCTATATTAAGATATATCTACTAAATATTCTATATGTGCAGTCCTTCCCATATCTGAACTTCCTGGTCACAAAGTATAGATGGAGATTCTAATTAATGATTTTATGTAAATACGATTGTATATCCACTTACCAATTTTAGAGGAAAGTTTGAGTTAAACACCACAAAGTTATACAATAAAATTAAAATACAGTAACAGAAGGATGTATAGGAAAAAAAAGAAAAGAAGTTGAAAATGAAAAAGCACATAATATGATATCTTTTTTTAACTATTTTTTAATTGTTGATGGACCTTTATTGTATTCATTTATTTATATGTGATGCTGGGAATCTGACTCAGTGCCTCACACATTTGAGGCAAGGGCTCTACCATTGAGCTAAGATCCCAGTCCTGAAATCTTTAATGGCCATGTTTTATCAGAGACCTAAGCAAAAACTGAAGAGATACATTTAAAGCCTCTGGGCATCAAAATTAAAAAGAATGTGTATTTACAGTGTGACAATATAAACCAATCACTTTTTCTGATATATGGAGCATAAATAATTTTCCTTTGAGTTTGCATAAAGAATATGATGTAGTTCAGGATTTGTAAACTAGCAGGTGGTCTAGGGAATGTTCTCATTTGGAAGTGGGTTATTATTCAAACATGATGTGTTAAAATATAAATTATTTTAAAACACCAAAGCATTTGGAGACTTTGTCTTTAAAAATGTAAGTTTCTGACTTCTCTTGAAAAATCTGAAGGTATGATCTCTATTCCGTTTGGCAATGACCTGAGCTGAGAAATACATGCCCACTTTGCAATCGTCATCTCCCTTTAGTCACAGCAGTTCACAACACACTATGTTTTATTCCTTCTGGTTGTGGTCACTTATTTATGTTATCAACTGCTTCCTTTATGTCATTGAGCTTGGAATTTTTAAATGTCTTTAATAACATCCATAACAACAGAATTATGAAAATAGAGCAAAGCCCCACATATGTTTCTATTATTACAATCCCAACCTAAGTAACCATGCTTTCCTTTTAAACTAAGCTCAAATTTAAGAAAACATCTAATTCTCCATCACACAATCTGTATTTACCATCATAGTTAACCAACCTGCTTTCTTCCTGCTTTCTTCTGAGTTTTTACTTCTGATTTTTTCCGTATTAACTATAAGTTTATAAATTGTCTTTAATCGTTTTTGAAAAAAGGCAGATTAATATGCACAGAGAAGTAAAAATATCCTTGTAGAATTTAATTTTAATATGCCATTTTATTTATCAGCTTACCAAATAAAAAAAAACCCTTCTCTATTCTGATGTATTTATAGGAATATTGACTTTTATAATCTACATTAGGCCCAATTCAGGTAAATGGAACAAAAATTGCTGCAGTTAAGATCTTATGTATTTTAAGTTCACTGTTATAATTGTGAAAAATGCTCAGGAAGGAGGGAGGTGTAATGAGGAACATATTCTCTCAGGCATCATAACTGCTTCTAAAGGTTCTCACTAGACCAGTTTAGCTTGCATTAGAATCACCCCAAAGACTTGTTAAAGCAGAAGGCTAGTGGAGCCTGAGGCTTGCATGAGTTCACAGCTGATGGGATTCTATCCATTTGGAAACTTCCTTCTACTCTAATCCTCCTAGTGGCAAATGTTTGTTTTGGTTATTCTTGAATCCTCACTAAATGTGTCTCATATCTGGAAGATGCTTAATACATAATGATTAAAAAAATAATGGGTCTAACATTTTGTGATCATAATAATTCAAAAGGATTAGATTGAACCTCACTTATCATGAGGGTCAGCAACTGAAAAGGAATCTCCTAATGTCATCTCTCAGTTTAGCCTTTGACTTATGTAATCAAGGAATCTCAATTTTGCATGTGAAAATATCATCTTTCTTCAATGAAACCTATGCATATATATATATATACATATATAAACATCTCTTTTTTAAATGCAAGTAATCCAAATAGAATTGGATATTTTAGATTGGTACAACTAAGAGAAAGAATATGATTAATTTTTTTCCAATTTTCCATTGGTATATTGTTTGTAATTACAGTTTGCTTGTCAAATGATAATTTCATTAATAGTTTTTATTTAAGTACTCATGGAGATATATTTTTTCTTTAATTTTGCACGCTACTCTTACTAAAAGAAAATTTTAAAACAAAAAATAATTCATTTTATACAAACCTAATCATAATTTCAACAAGGCAGATAAAGTTAATCAGAAGTTATTCCTTCACGGAAAGTTATTTTTCCACAATAATCAAGGCAATAATTGACTCACGGCTAACAAAATTATTTCTGTTTATTTCTGACCACCCAGCTGTGTTACATTTTCTACATTTTCTTGCAGGTTTTGCTAAAATCACTAAATTCTTGGCAAATAAATGTGGCTGAAAAAGTTAAATGCTCTCTCCAGGCCTGGTCCATGAGAACCTCCCAGAGGATCCACGAACCCGTCTTTCCATCAGTTGGGATGCACATGGCTTTCATGTCCTGGAGCTTGGTAGAAATACAAGATTAGAAGAGGATGTTCTCTGAATGACAACATGGTGCAGAATTATCAACCACTCCAACTAAAGTTTCACTAGGAATAAAACTTTTTTTATTAAAAAATTAAATTGAGAGTTTGTGTGTTGGAGCTGCTAGTATTTCTTCAACTAATATAAAAATTAGGATCTTGAAATGGGCTCTGGTCCTCACATTCTGAAGTACTTAAATTTTGGTAGGATTATCACCAGTAGTAATTAAAAAGGCAGACAAGTCATATAATAAGATGATTTGATGGGAAAGGGGTGGAATTTGTAAAAAGTGTCTTCTGGAGGTGGGGCTATTCGTGGCTGCCTTCTTAAAAATACTATGCAAATGAGATTAGATCAGTATATCCTGATATTTAAGCAAGGATCAAAGGGACTAGAGGCTAGGGTGTTACAGTTTGTAAAGAATGAGTACAGTTGGATTCTTACAACTTGAAAATATTTTTAAATAAAATTTTATAAACATACTTCATGAGCTGTGCTAGTTGGACAAAACAAATGTTTTATATTACCAAACAACTTGTCTTACATCTACACTCAATTCTTTGTTCTAGAACACCTCAATGTTCAGTACTAACCTGAGAGGGAACAGGAGCAGAGAGATGAGATGTTAACAAAAGTCAGAGGGTTTAGATTTTGTCCAGGTAATAACTTGGTGGGTTTATGGTCATATTGAACTGATTACAAACTAATCAATCAGAATCGACTCATTTTGTGGAAAAATCTTCTTGCAAAGAAACAATAATCCCCAACTAAAATAGGGTTGACCCTCTGAGTCTCAATCAACCTTTGAATCCTTAGGCTTACACATGTAGGTAGCAGGTTATGAGAGTCACAAAGAACAGCTTATTCATCAGTTCTTACTCCAGATGGAACAGATGGAGGTTTTGTTTTTTGTTTTTGTACTGGGGACTGAACTCAGGGGCACTTGGCCACTGAGCCACATCACCAGCCTAATCTTTTTCATCTTTTATTTAGAGACAGGTTCTCAATGAGTTGCTTAGTGCCTTGCCATTGCTGAGACTGGCTTTGAACTCATGATTCTTCTGTCTCAGCCTCCCCAGATGCTGGGATTACAGGCAAGCACCAGATGGAGTTTTACAATCAAAAAGTGAAGAAGTAATATGGAATCTCAGTGTAGTTTTATTTTGCATTTATCTAATTGCTACAGATGTTGAACATTTTTTCATATATTTATTAGTCATCCATATTTATTCTTTTGCAAAGGATCTGCTAAGTTTCTTTGCCCACTTTTCTTTCTTTCTTTCTTTCTTTTTTTTTTTTTTTTTTTGGTGTTAAGCTTTTTTGAGTTCTTTATATATCCTGGAAATTAACACCCTGAGTTACAGGTGGCAAAGATTTTCTCTCATTCTGTAGGCTCTCTCTTCACACTCTTGATTTTTTCTTTTGCTATGAAGAAGCTTTTTAGTTTGATGCCATCCATTTATTGATTCTTTAATTTTATGTCTTGTGCTTTAGGAGTCGTGTTCATGTCAGTTCCTGTGCCTATATGTTGAACTGTTGGACCTACCTTTTCTTCTAGTAGGTAAAGGGTTCCTGGTCTAGTGCCTAAGTATTTGATCCACGTGAAGTTGTTTTTTTTTTTTTTTTTTGTTTTTTGTTTTTTTTTTTTTTTTTTTGTAGGGAGGGAGACAGGAATTGCCTTTTATTGTGCTACATATGAATTTCCAGTTTTCCTGGCACCATTTGTTGAAGAAGCTCTCTTTTCTCCAATATGTGTTTTCGGAGACTTTTTCTAGTATGATTTACTATATTTGTGGGTTTGTCTCTGTGCCTTCCATTCTTTTCCCTTGGTCTTCCTGCCTGTTTTTGTTACTATACCCTCTGTAGTACAATTTAAGTCCTGGTATTATGATACATCCAGCTTTGTATTTATACAGTCAAAATGACAATTATCAGGAATATAAGTAACCACAAATGTTGGCAAGGATGTAGGGAAAAGGTAAAGCTTATACATTTCTGGTAGGAGTATGAATTAGTGCAACCATTCTGGAAAGCAGTATGGTGATTCCTCAAAGTTCTACTAATGGAACCACCGATTGACCCACTTATCACACTCTTTGGTATATACACAAAAGACTTAAAATCAGCATATCAAAGGGACAAAGCCACATCAATGTTTATAGCAGCTCAATTCAGGATAGCTAAACTATGGAACAAAACTAGATGCTCATTAACAGAAGAATGGATAAAGAAATTGTGATACATAGAAACAATGGAATATTACTCAGCCATAAATAATATTTTCTCTGACATGTTGAAACTAAATCACAATAAAGGGGGAAAGAGGAGGAAGAGAAGTTCAGTAGGTTAGACAAAGGGGAATAAAAGGAAGGGATGACAATGGGATTAGTAAAAACAGTAGAATAAATCTAACATAATTTTCCTATGAACACATATTAAAATACCTAAGTGAACTCACCATCATGCTTACTCACAAGAATGGGGTCCTAATTAGATTAAGATATACCTTATGTGTGCATAATTTTATCAAAATAGATTCTACTGTCATTTAAACCTAAGAAGAAGCAAACATTTTTTTTTTTTTTCCAAATGAAGGGACCATCATCTAGAAGGTAAAGTTAGATGACTTAAATGATTAATGAACCAGAGTGTTCCCCTCATTTGACACAATTATTTCTCTTGCCCAGGAAAATTTAAATATTGATATGCATTGATAACTTCTGTTTGTCTTCCATTTTCCTTTCTCCCGCAGGGAACTGATGTTGTGGTTATCCTGTCCCAGTTCTGCCCTTGAATTTTGTTGTATGATGGATGTGATTGCCTTTCAGATATTGGTTTTTTTTTTTTGTTGTTGTTGTTAGTTTGATTGTTTGTTTTTTAAGAAGTTCAGCAATCCTGCTGTTTTCACACTTAGTTATGTCTTTAGGGTGAGATGAGTGTGTTTTATGTGAATGATGAAGGTTGGAAGAGTTATTTGAGGAGGAGAAAAGAAAACCTGTTAGGGATTAACTCACGCTTTAGTTAACACATGTTTGAGTTTTCCTAGGCACATAACTAGATTAATTTCCCAAATTTCTCTGAGTCAAGGGGAGTCATTGACCAATTCTGTTCAGTGAAATCTAAGTGAGTTAATATAAGTGATTAACTCATTTCCAGGCATGACCATAAATTCTCTCTTGTGATCAGTTCTCCATTTGCTCTACCATCTGGCAGATGAGCACAGAAATTAAAAAAAAAAAAAAAAAATTGAAAACCTTAGAGGAAAATTGAATTATAGGTAGAAGTAACTAATCACTAAATGAATATGGGGCAAATGTCCTCTCTCATCATAAATGATGTTAGATAAGAAATAAAAGTATCTGTGTTAAGCCACCGAGATACGGAAATTTATCTTTACTGCAGTGAATGAGAATTACTCTACAAAAAAAAAAAAAAAAAAAAAGTGAGCTACAGTTTGGGTAAGATTTCATTCTGGCTACTAACATTGACTTGATTGTAAAAAGAACCACACATTGAATGTTGTCAAAAGTGGGAAAAATGATTATGCTTAATCATTTTTCATAAAGCAACACTGGAAAAATTGTTCTAGGTAACAATGCTATACGTTGTGCCTTATAATTTTAAATGGGTGTATGTTTTGATACAACAGTTGCAATTCTGGGAGTATTTTTCCTAAGGAGAAATTTGGAACAATAAATATAAACATAAGCATTTTATAACAGTGGAGCTTATACAGATGGAAAAGAACAAATCAAAAGGGGCCAGCTATATGTGTCTCAGCATCTGCACACAAAGAAATGCAATATAATGGTTAAAAGGGTTTTGTGGATCTTTTTGTTGATTTATCCAAAGTGGTCTATAAATGAGGCACTTATGTGTGTAGTAACATGAATGGGATAAAGAAAAACAAAATATATTATTCTATTACTCTTTGAGTGATACAGACTACAAGCCAGAGCTTGAACAAGGAAATAAAATTATGCTGACTCTCATGACAAGGAGTTTCAGTGCCAAATGAGGACACATATGTAGGGAAGCTGGTTGCATGTGTTTTGGCCTTAAGAAGTAGATATTGAGGACAGGTCTTTTAACCTAGCTCAGATGGTCTATGACAATATGCTGAATTGTAGTTAAAATTATTGATATTTTCAAAATTTCAATGTGATATATAGTACGTAAAAAGAATTTCATTCAATAATGGACATGAACTAGTTATTCACTGAGATTACTTGCTATAGTAATGCTTATTCTTTTGATGATCAATTTCTGCTTTCACGATTAACATGCACAATACTTTGTGCTAATTTATTATTTGTAAAACACGGTTACAAAGCACTATATGTAGCATGTTTCCACTTTTTAAAACTTAGGTGAATGAGATGGATAAAAAGAGGTTTTACAGAACACTTTTCCATTTGGATATGAGATTTATGGGTGAGTTCAAATTTGTTCTTTTTAAAATTTTAAATGCATGTATATTTGTATGCACAAAAGAAACAAATGATATACATTGAGATTAGACAGCCAACTTTTTATAAAAACCATGTTCCTAAAACACATGAAATAGAAGTACTACAATGGATTTTAAAATATACAAATTCAATACTATGAGGTTCATATTATGCTGTTAAAAATGTCACAACATAAAAATAGAACAAGTGAAAATATTATTAGGAACTTGGTAGATAAAGCTTTCATCTGTAGAAGAAGGACCATGACTATTGCCATCTGCCTGGGTTATTTCTGTAATGAGAGTGAGAAAGTTAATATCATGAGGTCAGTTCCTACTATGTACCTGGAAGTCACTGTGCTTGACAGCATATGTCCATTTTCTCATTTAAATATTATAGTTGTTCAAAGAGGGAGAATAACACTCATTTTTTTCCACACACAAAAAAAATTAAGGGCCATAAACAATGAGCAACTTAAGCACAATCATGTCATTGGAAAGCAAAGCAGTCAATGCAATAAAATAAATAATAGCTTTCTATAAAATACAAAGATGATAAATGTAGTCTTATACCTGAAAGGCATTCCATGTAAACCCTTTCTTGCAGAACAAAGTAAAAATTTAACTTTAAATGTAAAAACCTTGAATTTGTACTGACAGTTTTAAAATTTTCAAAACTTTTCAGCAATACATATATTCCATATTCCAAGGAATTCAAATAGGGAATAAAATATATGCCTTGACTTTTTTTTTTTTTTTTTTTTTTTTTTTTTTTTTTTTTTTTTGGTGTGGGGACACCAGGGATTGAACTCTGGGGCATTTAACCACTGAGCCACATCAATGAGTTTTACTTAGTGCCTCTCTGTTGTTGAGGCTGGCTTTGAACTCTCCATCATGCTGCCTCAACCTCCAGAGCTTCTGAGATTACAAGCATGTGCCACCCTACCTGGCTGAGTTGACTTTTTATACAAATTCTCCATTCACTTATGCTTTAAAATATTATTCATGTGGTGAATAATAATATTTTATGTGGTGCTGAGGATTGAACCCAGGGCCTTGCACATGCGAGGCGAGCTCTCTACCACTGAGCCATAACCCCAGCACCCAAAACAAGCCCTAGTACTATGCATAATTAGAATAAACTAATAAAAAATGAAACAAAATTTTAAAAAGGTTGAAATTGTACATGCAAGTACACAGTTGACAAATATGCACACAGTAAAAATATATTCCCCCTAAATGCAGCATGAGCCAGAATCCTATTTTAGAAAATGATCAAACAAATTTTCATATTCAGGGTAATCCCTATGTGTATTATCTCTCTCATTCTCTTTCTCATTTTTTACCTAATGTCTAACTGCCCCATGATCAACAAACTCAAACTTGTTTAGGTGAATAAAAATGAGGAAATAACTCAGAAGTTACACACACACACACACACACACACACACACACACACACACCACTAATACCCTAAATAGAGAACCAATAAATATAAAGCCTCAGCCCTATTAGGCACTTAAGTATGTTAAATTAGAAGCTGAGCTTCAAAACAACAAATACCATACACATACACTGAGGTGAATGCAAATTAAGTAATTTTAAACAAGAGGAACTATTTTTAAAAGCCCTAAAATGAAGAGTAATTACACACATTTAGATTACCATCAAATTTATAGGATTTAGCTTTCAAGTGAATTAAGCATTGAGGAAGGATGGATTTATTTGACAGTTTGTTAAAGAGCTCCTCTGAATTGCCATATTTGGGGTTGATATACACGTGTACAAGACCAACTACTTTGAAAATGAAGTGCTGTGAAAAATGTCAAGAGATCAATTTAGTGTAATCATTGCTCTGGACTTAAGCACTGTGGAATGAACTATAGTAAATTATTGAAGTGTCTCATTTTGAAGGGTACATTAAATAGCATTTAATTATATCTGTTCAAAACATGAAGGAATTTTTACTGCAACATCCAAAATATCTAAATTTAGATAGAAAAATCTATTTGGAACATTTTTGTATGCTCACAGAGAGACACTGAACATCTCAGAAACTTTCTGAATAAAGATACCATTAACTCTCAAAAGGAATACTTTCTCTTTAGTGGCTTATCTATTGCTAATCTTACCTCTAAGTTCTTATTGACTGTCTGCTCTAATTGTTGACATCTCAAACAATTTCTATTTACTCTTAGTTAGCATGTTGCCTATAGCCCTGTAGGGAGCCCCTTCCAATTCATACACTTAATTACTTTCATCTCTCCTGGGAAGTGTTACTCTGGCAAAGGAAGAAGAAAGAGTTTATTACATGGTGCCATAAACTAGACAATGATAGTATACTAGGGATGTGAAAGAAGAAGGAAGAAAAAACAAAGTTAAGAAAAATTATCTGAAACTTGGAAATGTGACACATAAATAATAGCTTGTCCTTGTAATGCCTTATTGTTGTAGAATATCCGATGATTATCTAAATATCTTGAAGAATATCCTTTTGTCTTATGTATTGCCTACTATTGATTTAGTAAATGTCAATATTTCTTTAAGTTATACGATAACTTGTACATTTTTTTTTTGGGTCAGGCTAAATGCAAATTGTTCTGCCCTGTAGAAAAGATACCATCCAGCATTATGGTTTTATTGTCCTGAAACACACCAGTTTTGTATCTAAGCGAATAGCTTCCTCTAGTCTTACATTCATGTTCAGGTTCATGTGCCCAAATCACCTGTACTATCCTGTTCATTCCTTCACTGATCTCACAGTATTATTTTAATCAACTCTTGAGAACACAATGGCATACTCAAAATAATTGTTCATAATTTATATGTTTGGTCTACTTTGGTCTATTTCTTCTTATTTCACCTAGAACATATTCTAAGTATAGAAATATCCCATGATTTTCCATATGCAATTATAAATAGTATTAAGTTAAATAAACATTGAATAATAAGTCCCTGTTAATTACCAAACATATGCAAAAAACAAATTTGTTGTGGTCACTTTATTTAAGAAAAAATTACATCAGAAACTAATCTTCCTGGAATAAATAAACAAAGTGAATTATACATGATAAAAATTCTATACACATTTTGAGAATTATGAATATTGAGTACTCCATGAAATGGAGTAGCAGTTTGGATTATTGGTATAAATTATATAAAACTAAATTACATATGGAATATATAAAAAGTTATTTCAATATTTTAAATTAGATTAAAAATTAGATTTGAATGTAAACTCCATAAGATATCTATATTTTGGAAAGATAGCATTAATATATATTCATTGGGATAAGAATGAAAATAGAAAAAAACTTTGAATGAAGTAACAGGAAGTGTTTGCTTTAATATGTAATCACTATGATCTTCTATCACTATAACATGCTATCATCTTAAAATCAGTGCCCTAAGACAACACCAAACAGACACATATGTATGACTATGAAGTCTATTTTAGTATTCATAAGTCATCCTTAATACAAGAAACAAAGGAGAATGTGAAATGTAACTGTAATATAACATTAACAGTTATGAACATTACATCAGATGTATATAATTATTTTTGTAAAACTACAATCATATTTATTTGCCCAGAGTGTTATCAAGTTGATAACAGAAATAACATGCTATTGGATGCATTTAATCCTTTGAAAGAAAATGTGTGCTTTGGCTTTTGGAAACACTTCATCATTTTTAATATAGGAAATAATCCATTAAATATATTTGGCTTAAAATATGCTACAGATGGCCCCAAAAGTAAATTCTAAAGCCTCAATAATTTGTAGTATCCCATCTTTGGTATTGTTTGGAGACTGCATTTTAAGTAAGTCCTTCACGTGATTGTGAAGAATGCTGGCATTCCATCCTTGTATAATTATATCAAAATGGATTCTTCTGTCATATAAAACTAATATATATTTAATAATGCTTGGATGGAAAATTACTTTAGAACCTGTGGTGTTCAGGCATGTGTTAAAAAATAACTGAAACAAAGACTGAGTTCAGACTGTGGAAAGCTCTGCTAGACCACTCAGTGTGAAGTGTTCAAGTCACTTACAAAATTAGTCAGTAGTCAATACTCTGCAACCAGGTCACGAGAAACAGGTCTCCATACAATAACTATTTGTGGATTAATTATTGCACAAATCATTTCATTTTTATTAGGTATTAATGACTTATTTAATTTATTTGTATGAGTTCTACAGTTGCATTTCTAAGGATTCAGGAAAAGTATTATAATAATTTTGTCCAGTTTACATTTTCAAAGATGTTTCTTCTTTCATAATTATAAGAATTTACTATTTGTAGATAGAAGTACAGTTTGGATACTTTGAGATTCAAACATCTATGCATACTATATATTTTTTTGGGGGGGGATTGGTTATTTTTGTTTAAGAATTTCATATAACTAAAAAATACATTTTATGTTTATATCATATAGTGAATATAAATATTATATTTTTCAATAGTAACGATTGTTGAAAATGTCAAGTAAACTGGAATCTGGAAAAAAAAGAAACAGGGATGAATGTTCTGTTTTTATAGCCAAATATATAATCTGGTTGAGCTTTTTCTTCTAAATGCAAAAAATAAACCTCAAATTTTGAATACATAGAGTTTTTAGAAGAAATGTGCTTACTCTTTAAAATATTAAAATAATTCTATTGCTTTGTATTATGCTATGTTATTATAATACTTGATGTTAAGCTACTATTCATGACATCTTTGTTTAAATTTCATTTGACTTTTTGAAACATTGTTTAAGGAATGCAATTTGTTCTATGTGCTTTATAGGCCATAAAGTGTTTATTTCTTTTCAATATGTGATTATTTTTATGTGCAGTAAAGCATGGGTTGTCAGTTGAATATGTTGAAATGTATAATCTTTAAAGTTTTTATGGATAATTCTTTGAATAGCACATCTTTCTCTATATATTTTCAACTGACAGTCAATGGGAAGTCAAAATTATAGCTACAGTTGGAACCCATGTTCTACTAAAAAGTCTGAAAATAAGTTCTGGGGTAAGGTCACCCGCTTCAGATGATCTCTTGATATAAAAGACTGTTAACAAAATCGTTTTCACTAAAGCTTTGATGATTCTGGCAGTTGAGCCTCTGAGGTAAGCTTAAGACTTATTAATAGAACAAAATGAAAACAATGAAAAGTGAGTTAAACAACCCTGAAAGAAATTAACAATGTGGAAAAGTTAATAAATACTCCCTAACATAGCAATATTTTCCCCTTGAAGTTACTTCTTATTTTAACTTGAAATCTATCACTTTGTTCTTTTTTCTGATAGAATTTTCTATATAAAATATTTAAACAATAAAAAATATAAGTAAATCATCGGAAGGCAAATACGAATATTGTACATCATTACTATTATAATATAAATAAACAAAACAAAATATCAAATATGAGGAAGAAATAATAAAAAAAAATTACATAATTTTGAAAACACCTACTGTGTTCAATAAAATACCTGTGTTAGTAATCTCTAGTTATCATCTTATTGCCAATTGAAAAGACAGGATCATGCCTTTCAGCCTTTAGTAAATATTTCATTTTTAAAAAATTGGTTTAATCACCTATCTCTTTTTCTCTGTTTGTGCAATAATAGAAACCAAACATAGTAAATCAAGGTCATTGGATAGCAACATTTAGGGACAACCAACCATTGAATGCAGACTGGGGACATCTAGTTAATTGGTTAATTATAATTAATACTTCACATTATCAAGACATTATACATGCTTCTATGTCACTTTGGTATTTTGAGATGTCATAGCAGTTCCAATACAATAATAAAGTGTCACTAAAGAGCTATAAATTTATAATACCTTCTGTCCGGTTTATCTACTGTATACCATATTAAAGGTGATCAGAGAACACTTTTAAAATGCATTCTGGTGCTGGAATACCTAAGTTCTAACTCAAGATCTATATCTGACTTCCTACCTGGCTGAGAACAAGTAAGAAAGTCACAGAGTCCTTCAACTTCACTTATTAAATGCATATATAATAGCATGTATTTTGGAAAGTTGTCATGAATGATCATTACAAAATCATAATGGCATGGAGCTCACTTTTCTCAGAGTACTAGTTATTATCAAGCAAACCAGATGTACATATAATAGGATACCCATGAGTGGACAGTAAGTCTGTAATGTGATTTCATACCTAAGAATAGCATATTTGGTTTATGTTAGAATAAACACATTAGTTAAGAAAATTTACTAACATATATTGCTTACATATTAATTGTCAAACAAAGATAGAATATTTTACTCAAGAACAGGAACATTGACATTAGAATACTTGGGATCATATCCTGTTCTTATACAGTATGGCCCTGTTGTGTTCAGCATGCAAAAATCTTTAATCTCTGTTTATGTGTATTTAAAATGAACCTCCTCTTGCATACTTGCTGTGAAATACTTGATATAAAGCAAATATAACAGACTGAGCAGAGCGAATATTCAATGAAAGAGAACAACTTTTATTGGTGTTCTTGCTATTATTAATGAATGATTTCATGTAATATTCAAAATGGTTTTAACCTAGAATTTTATGAGTTATTAACAGACTCACTTGGCATATTGAAACATGATCAGAAAGTTAATAGAACCATCACTGACTTGTCATAGTTTGCATCTGTAATGTCTACCAGAGACTTGTGTGTTGAAGAGTCAGTCCCCTGTGTAGCAATATTCAGAGGTGGGCCTTTGGGCAAGTGATTCGAACACAAGGACTTTAAATTCATGAATGGATTAATCCATGGATAGATTCATAGAAGGATGATATTATTAGGAGGTGGTGGAAGCTATATGAACTCAGGCCTAGTTGGAAGAAATGGGTCACTAGGGGCATGCCTTGGAAGGATATATTTGGTTCTTGTCCTTTCCTCTTTCTCTGTGAGCAACAGTGTTCCACCATGCCCTCACCACCATGATGCTCTGCCTCACCAAAGATCCATAGCAATGGAGTCAGCTGAACAGGGAAAGAAACTCCTGAAGCCTTTCTGAAAACTTATGTTGTTTTTCTCAAGCATTTTATCACAGTGATGAAAAGTCAAGTAATACATCAGCCAATTGGAATTTGATCTCACATCTATTTGGCCCCAGAAGAATCCTCATTCCTTTGCAACAACAGATCTAGGGAATCACAGAGGTGCTGGAGACCTTTTCAATGAG
The DNA here is from genome assembly GCF_045843805.1 of Urocitellus parryii. Lineage (NCBI taxonomy): Eukaryota > Metazoa > Chordata > Mammalia > Rodentia > Sciuridae > Urocitellus > Urocitellus parryii. The sequence continues at coordinate 33,593,294 of NC_135531.1, read as the reverse complement.
TTTGAAAGATCAAAGATATTTCCATTATACTATATGACATTCCATCACTTTTCACTTTGAAAACGTACACTGGCGTTTCCCTGAGTCTGTGGAACAGGCAATATTGCAACAGAGCAAAAGCACAAGAGATATGTGAAATGAGTTGCCTTCATATAATTCAGGTTAAAACAACAACAACAACAACAACAACAAAAAGCATATCTGCATAAATTTAAACCAATTCCACTCATTTTACTATAATTTTTTGTTCCTGAAATATGGGTATTTTTTATTAGCATGTTAGCATGCTAATGCACAATGAATTGTTACTTTATGGAAAGTTAATAATGTTTATTACTTCTTTCTTTTAATTTCTGGTATGAAATTAAAATTAAATGATTGATAGATGTAATTCACAAAAACAAAACCTCTTTAGGGGCCTCAATAAATTTAAAAGTGCCTGAGATCAACAAGTTAGAGGAACAGGCAACTATGGCATTTTAATCTAATAATGATACAGATAGCAAGATATTTCAACTATTTTTTCAAATCATGTTTTTTCTTAAAAATTAAAATGAAAGAACAACAACAGCAAAAACCAAATCCTAACTCATATACCTTGAGGTATCTATTCCCTCAATTTTCAGTACTATGACTGGGCCAGAGTGGGAATTTGAATCAAGCTGGCTATTCACAGTCTTTTCTGGAAATCAACACCTTAGTTTCCAATGAAGAAAACACATCAGATGACTGTCAATATTTAAAATAAAATTTCCCCTATTATATAGTTTAGCATTGGTGATTTGGTAAGTCAAGCCAGAAGCAAGCCAAAATTATATAGGAGTATAGATTGCATGAATAAGCAAAGTAGGCAGGAAAGAAAAAGAGAGAAAAAGACATGAGACAAATATTTCAATCACCAAGTAGGAAGAAGCAACTTCAATTTCTGAAATACAGTTCTAGTCGCCAAGAGTCAATTAAAGTTTATTCCCTGATTAAAAACTTTCTAGAGAATTCTGTTTCTTCCCCCAATGCTTTAGAAATGTGTGTTACTCTAGAATATATCTATTTTCATTGAAATAAAATATTCCTAGAGCAGGGTTTGTGCCTGTGTGTGTGTGTGTGTGTGTGTGTGTGTGTGTGTGTACTGGGAATTGTATTCAGAGGTGCTCTACTAAAAAGCTACCTCCTCAGTTCTCTTCTTTTATTTTGTTTTGGAGAAGATAATGCTAAGTGAAGTTAGCCAAACCTGAAAAAACAAAAGCCAAATGTTTTCTCTGATATAAGGAGGCTGACTCATAGTGGGGTAGGGAGGGGGGAGCGCGGGAAAGGGAGGAGGAAGGGGATTAGCAAGGATGGTGGAATGTAATGGACATCATTATTCAAAGTATAAAGACACGAATTGGGTGTCAACCTACTTTATATACAAACAGAGACAAACAGAGATATGAAAAATTGTGGTATGTATGTGTAATAAGAATTGTAATGCAAAAAAAAAGCAAAGTACATGTATAAAGACATGAATTGGCATGAACATACTTTATACAATTCCCAGTACACACACACACACACACACACACACACACACACACATACACACACACACACACACACACTACAATAAGAATTGTAATGTGGTCGTGTATTTAAAAAAATAAAATCAATAAAAAATACTGGCATAAAAAATAATAATAATAAAATAGTGTCATATTAGGTTTCCCAAACTGGCCTCCTGCCACAGCCTCCTGTGCAGCTGGGATTTGCATGTACCACTTCATTCAATTTATATATTAATTTTTAAAAATGTATTTATAAAATGAAAGGACATAGTCATCCTCAGCTCAGAAATTATATATTTCTAGTAGTCTCACGACATCTTACACATTCCCTTTAATTCACTTGCTTTCTACAAAAGGAATAGAAATACTGTTCTACTTACTTTATGTATCTTCATAGATTAACAAAGCTATATATGAATTGGAAATAATGAACTCATATGATATATAATTCTGGAGCATGGCTTCTGTTACTTGATATTATTATGTCTATGAGATTTATCCATTCTACAGAGAATGCAATAGTTGATCTTCTCACAGCTTTATAAAATTGCATTGATGTGTGTGCCAATATTTGTTTATGCAAAAAACTCTTCATGCATTGAATTGTACACAGTTTTGGGCTATAATGAAAAATGTCTCTATAAATATTTATGTATTTGTCTTTGCATGCACACATTATATATACACATCTTTTTTGAGTGTGAAACACTGCACAGAAATAAAAAAGATTATCAGATTTCCAGTTTGTAATGACTTCTTCTTTTTTACATTGTTTTTAAGAACTCTTTATATATTCTGAATTGATTGTTCAGCAATATCTCTCTATTGATATAGATATGTATCTCCTATGGTTTATTTTCCTCTGTTCTCATGATGTGTTTTATAAACAGAATTATTATTGTTAAATTAGTCCATTTTATTAACATTTAATAAAATGGTTAGTGATTTCTGTGTTTCTCCCACAACCAAAATAATGGTAATATTCTCATGTATTTTCTTCAGACCCGTGTTGTGTAATATTCACTTTAGATCTACAATTCATTTAGAACTCACTTTCTTGTATGTTATGAGGCGAGGGTTCAGTTCAGTTTTACTTTTGTGGATTGAATGTTCAACTGATTTAGAATCATTCTTAAGGAATCTGGGCTTACCCTTATCGCAGCGTGTGGGCACCACCTGATTCATAAGTCAATGGCAACAAAAGTGCAGGTGGATTCCAGTTTCTTCCCTCTGTTCCAATCTTCTGTTAGTCTATTCTTGGCTCCAAGAATCCTATGTAGCAGGATTCTCATATATCTTACATTAGATTTATTACCAAATGCAGAATGTTTTGTGATATTGATATAAATGCTTTTTAAATTTTAAATTTCTAATTTGGGGACAGTACAGAAATAAAAAAATACAATCTGTGTTTCAGCCTCCCACATGAATAATTGTTAAAATTATTTATGAATTTTAATGATTATTGGTACATCCTTTTGTGTTGTTTATGTCCATAGTCATCCTGCCTTTGATAATACTTTTTATTTCATCTTTGCCAATCTTTACACTGACAATTTCTATTTGTTCTTGATTTCTAGAGGGATGTTATATATATTTTACCAATATATTTGCTTTCAAAATCCTCCACTCCTTGGTTTATACCCTAAGGACTTAAAATCAGCATACTGAAGTTATGCAGCCATATCAATGTTTATAGTAGCTCAATTCACCATGGATAAATTAATGAACTAACCTAGATTTCCAGCAACAAATAAATGGATAAAGAAAATGTGGTATACATACACAATAGAATATTACTAAGCCTTAAAGAAGAATGAAATTATGGCATTTGCAGGTAAATGAATGGAGTTGGAGAATATCAAGCTAAGTGAAATAAGCCAGTCCCCCAAAACCAAACACCAAATGTTTTCTCTGATATGTAGATGCTGATCCATAATGGAACAGGGTAGGGAAGACTGGAGGAAATTTGGATTGGGTAGAGGGAAGTGAGGGGAGTGAAGAGGATATATGGGTGGGAACGATGGTGAATGAGATGGACATTATTACCCTGTGTACCTGTATGATTGCACAAAAGGTGTGGCTCTGCCTTTTGTACAGCCAGAGAAATGAGAAGTTGTGCTCCATTTGTGTATAATGAGTTGAAATGCATTCTTTTGTCATGTATAACAAATGAAAAATATAATGCTCTTAAATGTCTAGCTTTTATTTTTACTGTTTTTAATTTTTTATTCACCTATTGAGAAAAAAACATTCAATTTTCCTCTATGTTTTATAAAAAAATAAAATTTATTAAGTTTTAAACTTAAGCAACCATGTTTCTGAAATGAAGTCAACTTTCTTATTTTATATATTGCTTGTTTCATAGTGCTCATGTTTTTAGAAATTTTGAATTCATGATCAAGGGAAACACTGGCTTATGTTTTTGTATTTTTGGAATATCACTTAAGCTCAGCACACTATATTCCTGTTTTCTGTTCTCCATAAGAATATGTCTTAAGATGCTTTTATTTCAAATTTAATTATTTGGAAGAATTCAGGAGTGACAACACCAGTTCTTGGGTTTTCATTATAGAAAGGTTTTCATAGTATTTGATAAGTAGAACATGGGGATCTAAGAATTCATATTGATTTTTAAAGGACCTTAATACATTATGTGACCATACCAAAAAGTTGGGTGTGATTTTTTTTTAAATGCACATATGAAACCTACTATCGCACAATAAGGAACCATAAACAGATTGAGGCCAAAATGCTGTCTTTGTACCAGAAGAGCATTGAAAGCAGTATTAGTTAAATATGTAGATATTTAAAAAGAAAAAAAAATTGCAATGCAAGATGTTAATGAGAAATGGTGAATTGACTACCATCTAAGAGTATTCAAAATGGTGAATTAGCTACCATCTAAGATGAATTTCTGAGGTGAAAATTTACCATAAACTTGATTGCTGGCTACAACATGGATATACTATTTTATACTTCTGGAGCTTAGAAGTTGGAAATGATGTTAAAGTCATTATGTTGGCCGAGCCATGCTTCTCTGAAGGCTCCAGGGAGAATCTGTTTCCTCACCACTTCCAACTTCTAGATGCTTTCTGCTTTTCTTGGTGCATGGTCCCCTCCCTCATCTCAAAGCTCATTATTTCTCTATCTACTATAACACCTCCTCTGACTCTAATTTTCCTTCTTCCCTCTTATGCCAACTCTTATGCCAACTTCCCTCTTATGCCAACTCTTACTATTACACTGTGCCTATCTACATAACAAGGATAATCTTCCCATCTCAGGATCTTTAATCACATCTATGTAGTGCATTTTTTTCAGGTAATGTACTTATAATTTCCAAGGATTAGGATGTATACATCTTTTTGTGGGGTGGGGAGGAGGAGAGAGGAGGCATTATTCAGTCTGCCATAATGATCCTGTTAAATATATAAACATCTAGTGACTAAGTTAAGCCCAGATATGTTTAGTTTGCTGAGAGATGGTGTACTTTTGACACTACAACACATAATATGTGACCATCTCACACTAAACAAACTCAGGATAGCATTCGTCTCAAATATAATTTTTTATGTTAAATGTAGTGCAGATTAGAATATTTTCCCAGAATAACCACTGCATTATTCTTTATAGATAGAATTATGTAGAAAAAATAATTTCAAGCTCCAGTTTCTGAGTATAGAATCAGAAAAGAATGAAGTTTTATTTTCATAACAGAAAACTTTACCATTAATTGTTGAACTGTCAATTATCACAAAATTATAAGCCATTCTTAATAAAACTACAATATTCAAGATTTGTTATGCAATGTTTATTTTTCATTGTGAACTTCTGCATTTTGCTGTCATTGATTTTTTTTTGATCTGCTTTCTCTATCACTCTATTTACTCATCCCCTTTTCATACAACCCAGTTTTCAGTAGGGTTGCATGTACTAAACAAAGAAACTTTCTAACCCTGAGAGTGATAGCATGTCTCCTTTGTGAAATATGTGCTGGTTTTATAGTTTCACTTTCTAAAGGCAGTATAATTTCATTTATTTCAGAATTCTTGGCTGGAGTGGCAGGAGAGTGGGAGTAGGTTTGATACATAAATGGGAAATTTTGTTGAATCAAAGGTTCTTGAGAAAGAATATGGTGCTCCTACTTTCTTTTGAAAATCAGTTGTGGGAGCTAGAGCCATTAAATCAGAATGAGTGTTGGTTTAATGATAAATCCAAAAATGAACAATAATCTCATGAAAAAAATAACTTTTGAATCAATTTAAGTAAAAACTGAGAAAACAAAACAATCTCAAATTGATCATACTTCCCTTAGGAGATAATGAGCTCCCTGTGACTTAAACATTAACTGGATTATATTTGGCACAGGTTAATAGAGAGGTTTCCAGCATCAGATTGGGGTCAGGTCTAACTCATCCTTGAATTTCTCCCAAAGCCCAGTTACTCTACTTTCAGAATATAAATATCAGCTTTGCATAGTTAAAAAATTTCCAGCCTAAGCAGAGCTGATTTCCCTGTTTTACTTAAGCTTGCTTTCTAAATGACTGACACATTCCACTGACCAAGAAAAGAGAATGTAATCATGTACTCCATTTTCAAAATCATTAGGAACAAAGTAAGAAAGAGTGACTATTAGAGGAAACAAAGATAAAATGAGGAGTTGACGCTGATGAGATTCCTTAAAGATATTGTCCAGCTTACATTAGTAGTCTTAATGAAACCAATATTCTTTTGGCTGCATTTGTTAAGGTTTGCATATAAGGTCTCCCCCAAAAGCTCATGTGTAGGACAATGCAAGAAGGTTTAGAGCAGAAATGATTGAGTTATGAGAGCCCTAGCCAAACCAGTGAATTAATCCCTTGATAGGATTGAGTGATACTGAAGGTGGGTAGGGTGCAGTTAGAGGAGGCAGGTCATTGGGGATGTGCCTCTGGGGTATGTATTTTGTATCTGGTAAGTGCAGATCTCTCCCTGTGCTTCCTGATCACCATGTAAGCCACTTCCCTGCACCACACTCTTCCACCATGTTGTTCTGCCTCACCTGAAGTCCCCCAGGAATGGGGCTGGCTGTCTAGAAACTCAGACCTCTGAAACCATGAGCCCTCAAATAATCTTTGCTTCTCTATATTGTTCTGCTCAAGTCTTTTAGTCACAGCGGCATAAAAGGTGACTAGAGCAGCATTTCTAGCTAATTTCTCTGTGCTCATAGTCCTAGAACTTTGTGTGAATAGTAATTAGATGGATATCAGAAATAAGAAAAAGGTAAAATAAAATATAGATTTAAATTGTAAATTTAAAACAATGTTAGTTAAGGTTAGAAATAAATAAAGATTCGCTTTATTCAAAAGAAACATTAAAATGCACCACCACCTTATCTAAAATAACCATAATGGTAGAATTCAACTTGCTTGTGAATAGAAAGAACATGGGACCATCTTAGAAGTTTATTAACTTATGTCACTTTATCTTCAGTAGGGAAATTAATGCAGATATATATAATACATACTACTTTTTGTTAGAGTCGTATCAATCTACATAAGTTGTTCGTCACCCCCCAGTTATTTTGCTGCAGCCAGACTGCGGCAACTTTTTGGTATAGTAAGATAATTAATAATAATAAAATTTATTTTTAATTTTTCAATCTGTTATAAGCACACAAGCATTTACCTAAGGCACAGTCCTTGTTAGGCTACAACCCCTAAAATTTTCAATTATCTAAAATTTTTATTGTTAGATTTACTTGTTTAAGCTAATAAATAGTCTCCAGTGATGTCTGATCCTCATATGAGAGACTCTGTTATTTATGTGCCTATGTGGTCCTCAGACACTGGGTACTGACAACCTGTAACCATTGTATACGGGGTATAAATTTTGTGATGTGACTTCAAGGAAACTCTCACTTTGCCTTCTTCTGGGTTGTTCACTCTGGTAGAAGATAGCTGTCACATCTTAAAGGTACTTAAGTAGCCCCAGATAGAAACTGAGACTTCCTGACAACCACAAACAGTATGTGAGTGAGTTTGATTTCAAGACCCAGTGAAGATTTTAGAAGCCTGAACTTCCTGCCATATTTCCTGACAATGAGCTTGCAGATGTCATGGTGCATGCTGCTAACCCCCACGACTCTGGAGTCAGAGGCAGGACTGCAAGTTGGAGATCAACCTCAGCAACTTAGAGAGGTCCTAAGCAACTTAGCAAGCCACTATCTCAAAATAAAAATAAATGAAGAAATAAATTTTAAAAACTGGGGATGTGGCTCAATGGTTAAGTGGTTAAGTGTCCTTGGATTTGATCATCAGTGATATATATATATAAAATTCAGTTAAGCTGCTCCTGATATCTTGACCAGAAATAATGTGGGATATTAAGTGCTGAGACCTATTTAAAATGAGATGTTTTAGAGTAAATGTTTACAAGTGCAGTTGTCTGGATGTGTCCTGTTAAATATCATATGTTGAAACTTAATGACCAATGTGATGATTTTAGAAGGGGGCAAGGTGATTTTGTCATGAGGGTTGAGACATTATGCTTGAGTTAGTACCTTTTATAGAAGAAGGAAAGTATCCTTGGCCCTTCTGTCACATAAGACTCTGCTAGAAAGTGCTGTCTAAGGATGAGAAAGGGAGCCCTCCCCAACACTATCTATCAGAATCTTGATTATAGACTTGCCATTCTCCAGAACTGTGAGAAATAAATTTCTATTGTATATAACCTACTCAGTTCATTATATTTTTTAGAGCAACCTGAGCAGAGTAGGACATGTAAAAATAGTAAACTGATAGAATAGAAATATATGTTTGTGTCAATAAATATTTGCATAAATTATGTTAATCCAAATGCTAAAATAAGTATCATAGAAAAAAGTCTTCCCTTATAGCCTTTGCATGTGTACAAACTAATTCTAGGCATACCAAATTATGGAATCAATCCACAGTGGGAATCAAAAGGACAGGCCAAATCACATTCAGAGTCCCTTACGCTGGCTCAATTTAATAACAATTTTAAAAAGCATGCTTAGTTTGTAAGTAGAGGTGTATTATACACATGCACATGTGCACACACACAATTTAAGAATAATGTTATAGCAGATTCAATGAAAAATTGGAAAAGAGACAACAATAAAGGAAGTTCAATCTTGTTTAGTCTTACTGATTGGTAGAGAGACTATTTATTTAAGGAAGATTTTCTGAAGTTAATGTGATTTTCCAACATATGTTGGTGGTTGTTTTCTTCAGTTAAATTCTGCTAGGGAGTAATTATTGTTAAAATATAGTAGAGAATGACTTCCAGTGGAAAACACATTTAGTCTCTTTTGGCATTTACTGATTGCCTCATACTATAAACCTTAAACTGCTCTAATAAGGGAGAGAGGTGAGAGGAAAAAAAAAAGTTTGGTTTTGTTGGGTCAGTAACTTTATTCATGAACCCTCGGTATTGATTTGCATATATCTGTTTTCTTTGTATTTAAAAAATATTTATTTTAATATAGATGATTGTGTTTATTTTAAAGTAAGAAATTTTACGTTTATGTTATAAAAAAGAGATGCAAGTGAATCTTAATCATCTTAAAACAGAAAAATAATCATGAATTACTGGAAGGAATTCACAGACATTTTTAAATTGGATTTTATTGTTACTAAATTCCTCATTGAAGCTAAAGATTGTCAGATTTGAGTTATGGGCATGATTTTTAAAAGTAAAATAACAACTTGTAATTTGGAATAACTTACAAAATTATGTTCATACAAAAACTGTTTTTTTCTGAAAAATACAGTAGATACTTTAATGATATATAAATATTTAATAACATTTAATATGACAAATGACATGTTAAATAATTGGCATATTAAGAAAATTAAAAATCATCATTTCACTGAGATTAAATAATTGACTGGCCATCTCCAAAATCTGATGGATTAAAAAATATCTTGTGTTTTTAATTATTAAAATATACACATGCTTAAATTTCCACAATAGTAACTCATTCATTTGATTTTATATAAATATACCTTTCATTATTAGAAGAAATGAGAAACCATATATGTAATATAAGCTGGAAAAAAATCATTGTAATTTTTGGGTTGCTCTACAGATTTTCCAGGTGAATTCCCATTTATCTCTGCAACTGTTTTTACAAGCATTTGGGGGTTAAAAAGTCAGTAACATTTGACCCCTCAACATTTCTATCTTCTTTCAGACTTGTCCAATATTAGTGAACAGCAAAGAGTAATCTATCACTATGTCACACTTGCCTGAAAAATTTCTTAGGGGCTCAAGAAGAATGATGAGGTTAGTCTTTAAGCTCTAAAATTTCTGGAAGGTGAATTTTCATCACTGGTTAATAGTTGCATATGGATCTTTGATCTCAATCATCAACATTTAGGATTTAAGTAACCTACTGAATACCCCTATTTTAATGGAATCTTGGATCTTGGATCACACTAATCTCAAAAAAATCAATCTCTGTAGAAGATACTTCAGTCTAAGCCTACTTTATTTTCACTGCTACTGTAGAGGCATGTGGTTCATCTTGTCAGCAATATCCAGCAGAAGTTTATGGTCATCGTGCTGATGACAGAATAGAACCCAGACATTCTTTGAAAAGGAATTTTATGCCACAGATAGATTTTTGTTGGAATGTCTTGAAATCTGGTATGGGCTCCACAAATTTTTTTTTGAAAGGTGTCTAAGAAGAAGCCATAAATCCTGAGCTTGATCTTTTGTAAGGCTATAAATTTTTATAAAGGAGTAGCTTTTCTGAGTGAAGCTTTGGGCATTCTTGTATCTGTCTTTGCTCTAAAACCCTGATTCTTAAAGATCAAGGGGCCTGAGAGTTGAAAATGGCACAGCTCTAAACCTCCCAGCAGTTCCAAATGACCCAGCAAATTCACATCCAGGCACTGATCCAGAGACATGAATACTACATTTCATAAAAAATAGCTGAATACAGGTGTAGAGAACAGGATTATTTGTTACATAATGAATCTGGAAACCATTCGAATGTCTTTCCACATGTGCTTAGTCAAACCACACAAGGTACATTTGAACCAGGGAAAACTGCTTTGTAATAAGAAAGTAGGACTATGATAGACAAACAGGGCATTTGCATGAATCTCCAGGAAATTACATTGAATGAACAAAATTCAAACCCAAAGATTTACACTTATACTCTATATGATTTAATTTATATAATATTAATGAAATGATAAAATTTGAAAGGAGATGAAGAACAGTAGTTTCCAGGAATCAGGGAGGTTTGAGATGAAGGTAAGCGTGGAAATGAAAGAGAAATGGGAAGCTTCCACATAGGGAAGGAATCTTTTTTGTATCTTGACTGTGGTGATGGATCTATGAAAATAACGAGGTAGACTGAGAAAAGGTTCCCAAATGATTTACATGCTCCAGTTCATAAAACCTTGAAATGTTACACTACTTAGACCAAAAAAAAAAAATGGCCTATGTAGATATCTTTAATGATATTAAAATGAAGAGATCACCATGAATTCTTTGGTTGAATCCTAAACTATTACAGATGATCTTTTAAAAGGGATGTAGGGGGAGATAGCACACAGAAAAGATGAGGCACATGATCATGGAGGCAGAGATTGGCATGAAATGATGTCAGAAACCAAAAAGTCACAGAACAGATTCTCCCCTATATTAAAATTAGGAACTGTAATTCCTTAAATGAAATGATGAAATAAAGGTATTAGACAATACATTTGCTTTATAGGCATATGGCAGATTATTCATTTATGAAGATTTCATTAAAATAATTAAAAATACACAAAAAAGAAATGGGAAAAATGTTTAAACACAGTAACCTCATATGTGAACATATTCTGAATGATCAATAAACATAAGTAAAAATAATTAAAATCATTCGAAACCAGGAAAATGTGAGTAAAAACCACAATGTATAATACACACACATACACATTCATATACATATAGGTATACATAATCAAAATCTAAATCTAAATCTGTGTAAATATAGATATGTTTTCTGGTATCAGTGATCAAACTCAGGGGTCCTCAATAATGAACCACATACTCAGTCCTTTTTTTTTTTTTAAATTTGATACACGGTCTTGATAAGTTATTAAGTTGCTTAGGGCATTGCCAAGTTGCTGAAGCTGGCTTTGAACTTGTGATCCTCCTGCCTTAGTCTCCTGTGCTGCTGGGATTAGAGGCATACATGACTATGCCAGGTTATTTTGCAATATCTAAAAAACCTAGATGTAACCATGATCTGTAAGTCAATAATTACAATCATATATATGTGTCCACAATTAATTGAGAACTCACATCTACATAAAACACACATTTACATATGTTTTAGGCCCCAATATTCATAATAATTCCAAAATGGAAACACCTCAAATATTATACTTGAATAATAATTCAAATAAAGTAAAGTTGCAGAGCAACAATAGTGAAATCATTGTATTCCTATGCACCACTATAGATGAATCACTCTAAAATAATGTTAAGTGAATGAAACAATAAAAATAGTATATAATGCATATTTTTATCTATTTGGAGTTCAATATATGAAACTAGATATCACAGACTGATTACCTTGCAGGGGATGGGCAGAGATTGGTAGGGGGAAGACATTAATCTGACATTTTGATGCAGTTCTGTTTATCAGCATGTAAAGAACATTAGCAATTTTATGGAATAAATGTCATTAAGTTATACACTTAGAATTTCTGTTGTTTTCTACATGTGCAACATACTTTATAAAATGTGTTTATGTGCTTATTCTTCTGTATGGTATGTATTTACAGCATATATATATATATATATATATATATATATATATATATATAAGATCATAGTGAGTTTCTATACATGAGAATTATTTTATCTGTGCTATTTCATACTTTATTATACAGAACATGTTATATCTTCATATTTATTCAGAGTTTATTACCTTAAGAAAAGTTTTTCAGTGTTTTGCTTCTTTTAAAAATATAAATCATCCAAAATATGTGGTTGGATGATTTTTGTTTGTTTGTTTAAAAAAGTTTTAATTAAAGATAACAATTCCATGAAAGAAGAGGATAAAGAATGGGATGACAAGAAGTATTTGGTCTTAATAAGGCAATACAAAATAGAACCATTATCAAAGACCATTTAATTTTTAAAGATCGACAATACCAAAAGCATAAAGTGGAGTATAAGAAAATAGTTTTTTATAAGTATGATTTAATTAAAGCTGTTTACAGTTATTCTCTCCTACAGTAGTTAAGCATGAGTTTAAAAGAATAAGTGATGAGGAACGCAAGCACACGGAGCCCACAGGGTCAGAGGGCCAGCATGCAAAGTCTGTGGAGCTCCAGTTTCACTCTGACAGGAGTGAGGTAGATGGGCGGCCCTGTTTCCTACTAGGAAGAAGTGGGGAGGGCAGGAGAGGAAAGAGAGAGTTTGTTTTCCTCAGCATTGAAAATGACTTAATAGAACCCTTGTGACCTGCTGCGAAATTTTTTCCTCTCTAAAGAAAAGGTTTATGGTGGCAAATGATGTTTATTTTGTAAAAAAAAAAAAAAGAAAAGAAAGAAAGAAAAAGGAAAAAAAAACGTACTATGTACTTTTGTGTAAACACTGAAAAATCTCTAGTCATCTCTGAGAATTGCAACTGTTTTCTATAGTGCTGTCATTTTGGACAATTGGCAATTACATGACTTTGTGTTTGTTTCCTTTGCAGTCTTTCTAGATTTTTATATTTTTACATGCATTCAATCAGTGATGTCATAAATTTATCACACTGATTGATAAAAAACACATAAAAAATAATTATTTTATATGAATGTCTGAATATTTCATAATGAATGCAACTATTATTTATAATTATTATGTACCAATAACATTTTTTTAAAGAAGAGAATGATGTCTCTATCTTCCTTCCCTCTTTCCCCACTCCCTTGTCTCTACCATGGAAGGACAACATAATGAGAAGATTACGACAACATAACATTAAGACAACATAATGAGAGTCCTCACTACAACACAAACATGGGAGCAAGCTGATCTTGGAATTCCAGCCTCCAAAACTGGGAAAAATAAATTTCATTTTAAAAAGTAAAACCAATAATAATATGTAGGAAACACAGTGAACATTTCAGAATGCACTCTATAAAAATAATCAAGGATATGTGTAAATACACAGATTTAGGGGGGATTCCTCTCCTTCTGCCTGTGGAAATTTAGACAAATGATTACCAGGAAAAGATCAGTTAAATAAAACAGGTGTATTTTTGTAAAGGAATAGTAGAAAACCAATAAAATTATGCAATTTATGAACAATTAATTATGTGAAAAAACTAGAAACTGTTCAAATAAAGCAGCATATCAAAAACAAAACTCCCAGAAGAAAACATAGGGGAGCAGTTTAGCCTGTGTTTGACAATGATTTCTTGGATATGACACCAAAAGCACAAGCAACAAAAGCAAAATGAGACAAGTGGGACTATACTATATTTAAAAGCTTCTGTACAACACATTTAACATGGAACAGAGTGAAAATATTACCTATGAAAAAGAAGGAAATGAGCAAAAGACTTGAATAATTTCTCACAGAAGATATAAAGGAACAAAAGGTGTAAAAATATACTCAGGGGCTAGATTTGTGGCTCAGTGGTAGAGTGCTTTCCTGGCATGAGTGAGGCCCTGAGTTCAATCCTCAGCACCACATATAAATAAATAAATAAAATAAAACATCCATTGCCAATTAAATACAATTAAATACTTCTGGTGTGAATGCTGCAAGCAAGGAGCAGGTGGTGACACAGACTGCCCACCTCATGCCCAGGAATCAAAGGAATAATAGAGAAAGAGACCAGAACTCCACAATCACCTTCTAACTCCCAAAGGCTCCATTATCTATCCTTCACGATCTAAACTGTAGAATATAGCTATAAGAAAGAAACAGCTAAAAAAAGAAAGAAAGAAAAGAAAGGAAGGAAAGATATGTTAGCAAGGAAGTGGAGAAACTGAAACACTGTGTGCACCGTGGCTGGAAATGTCGAATGGTGTAGCTTCTATGGAAGTCACACAGGATTTCCTCAAAAAGTAATAATGAAACCACCAGATGATACAATAACTCTACTCAGGGTATATATATATATATATATATATATATATATATATATATATATATATATTTAAAAAGCAAATTAGAATCTGATATTCAAACTTTCAATTAAATTTTCACTAATAGCATTGTTATTAGATAATCAACACTCTAGAATTATTTACTATTTTAGAATAGCTCATATGTGAAACAACCTAAATGTCTATCAAAGGATGAGAAGAAAGAGAAAAGGTGGCATGCACAGAGCAGTAGAAGGCCGCTTGGCTGTGGAAACAGAAGAAATCATGCTGTATGCAAAGACACAATGAACCTCTAGAGATCTTGCTAGGTGAAACAAGCCAGTTCCAGGAAAAAAATACAGTGATTCCACTTATAGGGAGTCTAAAGCAATTAAACACACAGAAATAGCACATAGAATGGTGCTTGCCAGGAGCTTGGAGAAAAGGAAAAAAGGGTCTCCATTCATTGGGTATGAAGTTACAGTTATGTAATATTACTAAATTCTAGAGAATTGCTGTTCCTCACTGTGCCTACAGCGAAAAATATGATACTGTACATTTTAAAAATTGTCTTGAGGGTACATCTAGATATTTCTTACATTAAGCATTCTTGCTACAATAGTAATAATAAAGGATAAAACAGATATAGAAAATCCTTAAAAATGGGTTATATGTGATGTGAATCCACTTAAATATGCGTAACTTAAAATGTATGCATGGATGTATATTAATTTTTAATGATGATAAAACATTAAAATTTTTATTATGATTGATTGCTCTTTTTATTTTGTTTGATTATCTGTTCTCCTGAGTTTTGAAATTAAATTTCAATAATACAATTTTATAAGGTTTTGTGTTTTTAGTAGAAGCCTGCATTTTCTCTCCTTTGAGAATTATACATGAAAATTTAAAAATATCAATAAAGACTTTGTATTAGAGGAAAATTCAAAAAATATCATATTACTGGAGAAATCAATGGAATTTTGTATTCAAGTACAGCAGGTTAAAATACTTAGTATTTGTATTTTCTTCTGTCTTGGTAAATTTACTTAGCTTCTGTGAAAATTTCATTTTCTCTTCCACAAAATCTGGAATTTAGTAAGCATATTATTGGATGGTGTTACAAATTGTTGTTTCTATTATTATTATTTTCTTTATTTTTAATATAGTAGAGAAACCTTTGGAATCAAGCTTAAAGTGGATTTATAACTACCTTCCTTAAATGAAAGTAAATTCTTTAAACATTTAAAAGTGCATATTTTATTTTTATTTTGAATGTGTTGATCATTGCAACAAAAGTATTTCAATAATTTTGAGTTTTAATAGCAATAATGGAAACTATATGACTTCACATTTTCCTTTTTGTTACATTATTATCTCTTCTGTTGACACTTTACAAGACATTATTCTTCATCTTACAATAAGCCAAGATAAAATCCTTCAATTTATCTATTTATATTTGAATCTCCTACATTAATTGCATTTGCAGCAAAATGAGCATTGGAGGATAAGTCTTAAATTTCTGGCTTGGGTAATTTCAAGCTACACAAGGTCTAAACTTCTCACTGAGTTTTAAACAAATAAATATTAAAGTATGTGGTATGCCTTAGAAGTTTATTTAAAAATTTCCAAACACAAATTTTTATAGAAACATTAAATATATATGAAACATAAACTCCTAGTAGAAATGCAGATGCTGAATATAAAATGCAGACACTTAATTAATAAAATGTGAGACTCAAAATGAACCCTGTTTACATTTTCTGTAGTTAACATGTCATTTTGTGAAACAAATAATAACTACCCATTATCACTCAATCATTAAGTAAATGCTTTATTCACATATGATAATTAAAATATAGCATTATATAGACTTAGATCCCAACAACTTATTCAATAATCAAACCAGTAAAATTAAAATAACCTTAATTGAATATTTAATTTGTCTGTCTCAAAATAATATCATGGTACTCTAAATTTCTTCCACTCATATCATTGCTTTAAATTGTTCTACTAATAATTTTTGGTTTCAAGCAAAATATGCACAATGAGGCATCACCATGTCTATTTACTTCTAGTCCTCAGAAAAATATCAGATCATTACTGACTTCTATTTTTATGTGTTCCTTCTATGCAATGAAGTAAAAACAAACAAACAAACAAACAAACAAAAAAACCTGTAGGACTTTTCATGTGGCAAAACATGTATGAAAATAGGATATAAGTATCATATTGGTCTCAAACACATACACACATTTTCCAGTCATTGCTCCATCAAGATAGTGGATATCTATTTCATATAATAAGTGTGGGCTGGACTTAGTGACTCATTTCTAATAAGGGAACACAGCAGAATTAATGGCTCAGGACTTCTGAAATGGTCATAAAAAGACTGCAGCCAGCATCACTTGTGTCTCCTTTCCAAGAACCAGGCGTTTTTAGGGAAGCCAGCTGCCATTGCAGGAGCTGCCTTACAGAGCAGCTGGGGTGGTGAAGAGAAGCAGACCTCAGTTCAGGGTCAGCCGGTAACTGAAGCAGGCATGCAATCACAGGAGTTATGGGTCAGTGACGGTCGGGACTCTGCTATTTCTTAAGAGGAGGGCAGCCACAGTCAACTACAACCTTGGAAGAGACTTTGAGTAAGAATTATGCATCCAAACCACTCCTGGTTCCTGTCTGAACTTCCAAAAAATGTGCAACATAATACATGATTTGTATGTTGCTAAGTTAGGAAAAGCTAATAAAGATAGAAAGAACATATAACGTGAAAACAACTGTCTGGATGCCCAGGTGCTGAGTAGTGTGTTAAAACTCTCATAACAACTAGTTCTCATTCTGTAATTGGGTGTTCTACCTTTAGAGATTGCTGACAATTGTGTCTTATTAAGAAAATGGACTTAAAAATAATATATAAGTGATACATATTACGGTTTTTCATATGATCACCATTATTATTGTGTTATTATTTTAAATAATTCCTTCTTGTGATATATAGTCAAAAATTAAAAATAAATAAATAATTTAATTGAAATAATTATTTTATATCTCTGTAAAATAATTTTTCCAACCAGGGTTTGTTTTCTAAAATTTGAATATATCTTTTAAAACTATAGAAAATTGAGACAAGTTAAGAAAAATAGAAAGATGTAAATCTAAGCACAGAATGGTAAACATCTACACAACATCATAAAACATGAAACATTTTTTAAGTTCAGCATTACAAAACTAGATAAAAAGTTTTATTTTATAGGTGATCAACCTCACGCTTTGGAATATCACACTCTTTTTCTGCTAAATAATGCTTATAAGAGAGTGTGCTCCATTACCTCCTAACTTGTAAATGGTTTTGAAAATTAAGGTTAAAATTAGGTCATGTGCTGGGTGAGGTGACACATGCCTGTAATCCTAGTGGCTCAGAAGGCTGAGGCAGGATGACCATGAGTTCAAAGCCAGTCTCAATCAAAGTGAGGCAATAATCCACTCAGGGAGATCCTGTCTCTAAATAAAATGCAAAATAAGGCTGGGAATATGTCTCAGTAGTTGAGTACCCTGAGTTCAATTCCTGGCACGCACACCCCTGCAAAAAGGTTATGTGTTTAAGTATAAACAGAACAGAAGAAAACACTGTTTTGGTAGTTCACATTCAAATAATATATCGGGGAAATTTTTGGAATTTGTTTTTTTTTTTTTTTTGAACTTGTTGTCAGGAGATTTATTCCCCATGACAGTTTTCTTATAATCTTAAAAAATAAAAACAACAACAACAAAAACAACAAAAAAAGGCTGCTTTTTCTAAAAGGCTGTACATTTAAGTACTCTGAGCAGCATTATACAGTATGTGCACAGAACTCAATCAGATATCTGAAGGAGATTTCACTTGTGTCTAAGAAAGAAACCAAGAATATCCCCCATTTCATCCTGTTACTCCAAGGGCATACTATTCTTCCCTAAGTGCATGCTGACAAAATATTCTGTGTTCTGAGAGAAGTTAAGTGTCTTTCTAAGTATCTCTTGTCACATTCTGCATAAGATAGAAAGGAATGACACTTGGAATCTTTTCGTGCTTGGTAATTTAATGTTTCCATGGCATAAGAAGTTCTGTCCCATGAAGACACATGTGAAGACTGGGAATCTGGAGAAACACTTGAGTGTATGACATGTAAGGGTACAATGTGTGCCTACCCTCGGAAACTGTTAACAAAGGCTCTTCATACATAAGTTCATGGTGAAACAATAGAACATCACTACTCTGGGTTTAACCCCATCTCTGTAAATTAACTAGATATCATAAGATCAGTTACTTTTGTCCATTTTTTTCTCATATGAAAAATATTGAATTTAGGATTTTGAGGTACCTTCTTATAGTCAATTACATCTTATACTGATAAGGAATTGATTTCATCTTGATCCAACACAAGCTTTTGTGAATTTATAAAAATTCATCTTCATAGTGTGAGGGTAGAGGTAATATCTACAGGTAAGCCAGCTCTCAGTCTTACGAGATTAATGGTCAACATTAATGGTCACACCAGAAAATTAGGAGTTAAAAAGTGAGCCAGTCTTCAAGGCTATAGAATTAAAAAAACATACCAAGAAGCAGAAGGTTGGGAAGTCAGCTCAGTCTTCTGAGACTATGTGGTCAGTAGAAATGGTAAGACACCAGTTCCAGACAAGACAAGGTCACTATTATCAACTCCACTGAGACAGGGTAGTCTGTCTGTTTTGAGTATAATATTGGGACTTTCCCAGATAATAAGTGGCAAACTTCAGGAAAGGGGAAAAGGGAGGAAAAAATGCATGGCTAGGATAGTCACTGAAGTAACCAGCAGTTACAATTTATATATATGCATAATAAGAGACACCCTAAAGTGGAGATCTAAGATGGTAATGAGAAATGCATCACCTGACAAGGCCTGATGAAGACAAGCACAGGGGCAATTAAAACCCCACCTCTCCCTGTAATGAGATCAGGAGACCCAGTTCCTGTGTACCATGCAGACGCCATAAAAAAACTGTACACCTTTGTCCTTTGAGTCAGCTTGTGATTTCTTTCCCACACATGCTGTCTCCCTTCTGTTCCAGCATATGGATAGACTCTTGTTCCTGTGCCAATGTGCTTTTATCTGATTCTTCTGATACCACAAGAACTCATTGAGCCAGTAACAGGGAAAGGAGGTTTTTAATTCCTTTGAGAATATGTTGGCAATTGTGTATTTGTGTTCTTCAATTTTCAGATATAAGACAATGACAACCAAACCAAATACAGTCTTAAAAACAAGTCTGAGAGATAACCACGGGATTTATAATAATCTTGGAACTGCAAATGATTTCTTGCTCGGAGATGTTTCTTTGTACTGATAAAGGTTCTCAATGTATATTTTTGAGAGCTTTTTAAAAGAACTTGTTAAAGGTGAGACTGGAGAATGTCTAGAAGAGTACTGTGAAGAATTTGAAATGTGAAGAAGAAAAATGAAGAGTTCAAGCATTTCAATTTACAAGTTAGAAATTGGAAACTGTTTCCCAAAGAAGAAGCTGGATAAATAATAGCCAGTTTGTATAATAATCCTGGTACTACATTTTAATTACATTTTGATTTAGGTAGAATCTTGCAGGTTGACTTTGTTTTCTAACCACATGAATTAAGCTGGTTTTATTGGGAAATATGTTTCAGATTCAAGCAGTCGCTTACAAATTGACTTGTAGAGCATAACTTGTTTGCAATTTGGAAATGCTTACAATTTCTTTAATGTTTGTTGATATTTCATTGAAATATAAGACAAGAAATGTAATTACTGAGCTATATTTTTATATAACTGTATCAAATTTATAAGAATCAGGCACATTTTCTATGTATATTCATGATTTATAGTTTATTATTAATAGCCTTTGAATATTTTCTTTCAAAATATCCTTTGAAATCTTTCTTATATAAGGCATGATGTTTTGTGTCATTATTTCTATTATCCTTACTAATTTTTTTTTGTGTGTGTATGTGTATGGTGCTGGATATTGAACCCAGAGCCTTGTGCATGTGAGACAAAGCTCTCTACCAACTGAGCTATATCCCTAGTCCTCCCTTATTAAACTTTTAAAAAATATTGTATGTGTGTGTCAATTCAAAATAAGTTAGCATGGAACAATTGGTTCACAGATCATAACACATTAAAATCCACATGACTGCTGAATTATCTCAAATGAAAAGTAGCAGAAAATAAAGGAGAAACTGTCAAGTTTCAGCTAGATTTATGTAATGTTTATAGCAACTGGTAATATTCAAAAGCATTTTCAAAATGTTGAAAATCTCAAGATTTGAGAACTCAAACTAGTCTATCCTCAATAATATCATTTGTATTTTATAAAAAATATTTTCTAAAACTACTTATCTTTGAGGAATATCAAAGTGCATTTCATAACAATTTACATACTCTCCAGTAATATGCATTTTCAGAGATCAAACTTTAATTTAATGATCCATAGAAACATTTCAAAAACTATTCAATATTAATCAGCTAATCATATGAAAATAAAAACAATGTTGATAATACTCAGTGAAAGAGCTTACAGAAACTTATGGAACATAGTGTATATTCCACGCAAGTGGACACAACAGAAAATGTAATTTATCTAGAGGTAATCTTCTTCCCATGCTCTTCCTCCCTATCCCATTTTGAGTCAACCCCCCCCCCCTTATATCAGAGAAGACATTCCACATTTGTTTTTTGGGACTGGTTAACTTCACTTAGCATAATCTGCTCTAATGCCATACATTTCCCTGCAAATGCCATAATCTTATTATTTTTTAGTGCTGAGTAATATTCCATTGTGTATAAATGCCACATTTTTTATCCATTCATTCACTGAAGGGCATCTAGGTTGGCTCAAAGAAAAAAAAACAGAATAGCGTTACCTTAGATTAGGTAGAGAGAAGTGAGGGGAGGGGAGGGGAGGGGAGGGGGGGGATAGGAAAGATAGTAGAATGAAACAGACATTATTATTACTGTGTGTATATATGTAACTGCATGACCAATATGATTTTGCAACCTGTACACTCAGAAAAATGAGAAATTATATCCCATCTGATTCAAATGTTTGATATATCAAAGGCATTGTACAGTCATGTATAACTAATTAAAACAAATACAAAAAAATTTTTAAAAAATGTAATTTAGCTCTAGTGCTCATATTTTTAAATATGAGAACTTTCTACCATGTGATCCTTCCCACTCATAAGATGTGTAATACGTGTTAAATTTGAAATTTCATGTAAAATACATAATGTAGATTTAAGGTTTATTACATTAAATATAGTACATGTACACTTGCATTATTGAAATAAATGAATGATTTACCATATCAAAAATATTTTCCATTAAGTTAAACAGAACAATATTAGCAGAAACCAGTATTGTGGTTTTAATTTTTTTTGTTGTTGTTGTTTATTTGTTTGTTTTTTTGGTATGTGGGGGTGGTTCTGGAAATTAACACCCACCATTATGTACAGCTATAAAGTGCCAAGAAAAATGTGGGAAAAATATGGTACATATAAAAAATAATCAGGGCTTTGCAAACATTAGGAAAATATTCTACCATTGAACTACATACCCAATCCAAATGAGAAGATCTATACCATCAGAAAATACTCATTACAACACTTGTATCTAGGCTTTTAAAAATGCACTTGAGAGCAACAAAATGAACCACCCACTCTATCCAAGATCTCAACTTTTTGTGAAAGAGAGATTGAAATGCTACTCAAGTTTGCATACTTCTGGGAAACATTTATAACAGTAACCCAGCTTATCCACTTATTCAAATTGACATGACATTTTGTAAAAAGAAAACATAATGATCGATGCATTTTCATAGATAAATTATTAAAGATAAAAATTTTAGAACATAAATATAGCAATTATTTGATCTAGAGAAGAGCAAGTAGATTAAATTCACAACCAAAGTACATCAATCATATCTGCAAAACTATTTAGTCTGTGTGTCTGTCTCCCTCTCTCTAGACTGTCATATGTACAAACTATTAAAATCTGTTAATCAAAATGCAGCGATACATGATTTCATAGGTAAATAAAGGTTAATGAAAAGGGAATTTCCAACTGCTAGTGATTAAGTTAAAATAATGAAGCTTTTCTACCATACTATAACCATGATTAAAAGAGAACATGATTGCAGAAAATTAAACACTGTCTCAAAGAAAGACTCTTGTTTTTGTTTATCTTTGTAGCCACCTTTCCTTCAATACGGTTCTTATAATATTAACAATTTAAGATTTTGTCATAAATCTATAGTTATGTATATGACAAATGCTATCCACTACACCGAAATCTATAGATTGGCAATTTATATTTTGCTTTGGGTAAAAATCATAATATTATAAATATTTAAATCTTATTATAAATTTAAAGAATATCATAATGATAAATGTATTTTTGTGACTTTTCTAGGCTATTTCTAAGATATTTTTAAATTCTTAGCCATGACAAAAAAAATTATCTGAAATAATTTATAAAAGCATGTTCATGAGATGAGTTGCTTTAAAGCATTATAGCCTCACAGAAGGTTTATGTCATGATTTTATTAGTGAATATAAAGAGTCCAAATATTAAATTGCTTATTTGAACTTTATTAATATAATTTCAGCCAATTTCTGGATATTTATAAGCAACATTTTCAACTTTGGACTCAAAATCACATACTTAGTATCCATGTTTATGTACTTTAATGTTTTCCAGTTTTCTGAGACTGGCTTTGAACGTGAGATCCTGCTGCCTTAAGCTGCTGGGATTTATAGGGTGCGCCACCATGCCCAGCTATTTACATATCTTAACTACAATTTAAAAAATTGTTTCAGCCAGGCATGTTGGTGCACACCTGTAATCTAAGTGACTCCAGAGACTGAAGCAGAAGGTTCTCAAGTTTGAATCCTGCCTGCTAACCTTAGCAAGATCCTGTCTCAAAAATTAAAATAATAAATAATTACAACAACAATAATAATAATAATTACAATAATAATAATAATAATAATAATAATCATCATCATCATCATCATCATAGCTCATTGGTAGAGTGTCCCTGGGTTCAATCCCCTGTATTGAGGTAAAAAAATACATGAAACTTTTCCAAGTTAAGCAACACATAGAGAAACAAATGAAATATACTGAGGTCACGTCCATGCTTGATTAAATAAAGCAAAAACAAAAACTGCAAAAAAAAAAAAAGAGAAAAGTCAATCAGAAATTTCTTTCTAATACATGATCTGCCTTTATTATTTGTCAATTATGTTTTATAGCAATATCAAAAAGCTAGCTTTTTCTTTCTGCTTGTCTTGGTTAAGAAATTAAAAAATCTTATTTCAGAACTCTTATTTACTATCATTCTGAGAATGATAGTAGAATCATTTTTAAAAAGTAATCAGGAACACCTGATTACTTATTTAACCTGTTTTGATATGGGGGAAAGGCTCTGTAGGACTAATATGATTAAATGTTCAATCAAAGGTGATAGTCTAACATTTCAGGGCAATTTTATTTTGATGTATTCTAATGTTGACAATGACAAGTTTCTTATCCATAGACTTGATTAATTTATTCTCATTTAATTAAAATTTTATGGTAAAAAGACATTTTATATACTCTTAATAATATTTTAAGCTATGAGAAATCAGAAGAGAAATATATTAAGAAAATGTAGATATGTGAATGCATGACCAATATGATTCTGCAACCTGTATACTCAGAAAAATGAGATATCATATCCCATCTGATTCAAACGTATGATATGTCAAGGTCATTGTACTGTCATGTGTAACTAATTAAAACAAATAAAATAAATAAAATAAATAAAATTTTGACCAGTAAAAAAAGAAAAAATGTAGAAAGAAAGATTTGAATTTGAAACAGTCATGAAATATTAATATTTTCCAAAGTTAAATTGTGTTCTTCTAAAAATAATTTAGATAGTTTTATGAACTTTGTTTTCTGACAGTTGTAGGGTATTGAAATATTGAATAGAAATTATATAATGTATTCATGCTTTCCCAGGTTTTGATAGCTCTACGTATCACCAAGTCCTATCCATTGCAAGCAGAAGACATTGGCAAACTGTGGTCACCCATGTGGCATAATTTTATCTGACCTGAGATTTCCAATTCTTCTGTGTATACTGTATTGGAAGAATAATCATTTACAGTAATAAATTAAATTTAATTATATTTTATCAGGCCTGAAAGCTAACATGAAATCTAATATTGAAATCTGCTTACTAGAGCACAGGTTTCCCTAAATCCAAAATGGAATAAAAATATTAGCTTCTGGTTATGAGTTTGAATATGTCTATGACGAGACAGATCCATATAGTGGATAAGAGCCAAGCCTTTGCAGTCTAGTGGTCAGACAAGGTTCATAACCCAAGTCAGCCACGTGTTAGTTGCATACTGTCCAGATATTCACGGCACATCTACTATCCTCAGGGGCATCAGCTTTATTTACTAAAAATGAGAATAGTAGTTTTGCAGAGAAATGGGTATTTTTCCCGTTATTGGAGGAATAAAACACCCTGGGATGACATCTTTCCTAGTGAACTGTAACCCAAATGAAACAATAACTCCAAATTTTTTTGTTTTCTTCTAAAATATTTCAGCTACCTAAATAAATAAGTCTATAGAGCTATTCAAATGTAAGTAAAACAATGTAAGTGGTTTCTTATATCTCTATTGTATACCATCATTTTGTTAATAATTAAGGATGCATTAGAAATTTGATGTAAAAAATTATCTAATAGTTGAAATGGAAAAATGTGCATGATCTATCTATCTATCTATCTATCTATTTCTGACTTTTGTAATTATTCTTATTTTCTACTCTCAATTACTGCAGGTTTGTAGAAAATAATACTTATAAAAAAGAAATAATTATAGATTTACCTGGTACATGTTTGTCTTTGTTTCACTTAAACTATCATTGTAGCAGAAGGCAGAACTTCAGCTCCAAATGTATCAATCCATAAAAGAGCTGGCAGTATATATGCCACCCTTTTATATATTCAGTGACAGTAAACATAGAATCACTTCAGTCAGCAAAATAAACTGAGTATGACATAAGGTGACTTGTACCCTCCTTTGACTTTATTCTGGACATAATTGCTACACTTTAAATGCAAAATATGCATGTTGAACAGTATGCCATTTCCCTCCTTCTTACAAGTGAACATAGATAATTTCAATCTTTTAGTTTTTCTTGCTGTGGCAAATATCCTTCTGGGGTCCACTAAATAGATTTTCTCTTCTGCTAATGTATCAGTTAACCTTCAAAATGTAGGTGATTTATTTTATTCTCAGGAAATAGATCAGGTCCAGTGTTGTTCGATAACTGTGGCCAAAATGGGATGTAATAAGGAGGAAATGAAAAAAGAGATGCTTGCAAATTGCTGTTATTTACAATTATTGAGGAATTATGACATACTATGAAATATATCCCAGTGAACTAGAACCAAATTAGTCAACAAAACCACAATAATTCCTTAAAAGTATTTCTGCTGCCTAAATAAAAATAAACTTTTATAGGTTTAGATTACCCCAGGGTACAAATAATCACATTTTCCTTAAAAATACAGCAACAGTAGCCTGAGCTACATTAAGCTCTACAATATCAACTTATTTAGGGGGAATTTATTTATTTTCAATCTTCAGATTATGACCATTCCCTGGTACATCTCCTTGATGTAAGTTCACATGATATGGATTCACAAATGGATATCATCAGAAATATATCTAGGCAATCAATCAATATTTTTTAATAATTAATAAACCATATAAGTGCTGTGGGAAAGGAACTACAAGACAAATAAGTACATAAGAAAGTATTGCAGTACAAAAGTCAAATTAAATATAAAACCACATCTGAAAGCATTGCATGAGATGATAAACAACGTTTATCTGAGTCCTAGATATTGTAGAAGAAAGAGATTCCTTCTAGAAAAAGACCCTTTTGGATTTTACAGTTTCTGAGGCACAGAGAAAGCAGATATTGATTCAATAACAAACATAAAGTTTTCTAAATTATGGAAAACAATGAAAGAATATTAAGAATGATATTGATAATGATAATGATTAAATTTCCCTGGAGAAGGGCATTCATCCCATTGGAAATGGTATGTGGAAAGGTCAGAAGGTGCCACCTTGAAGTAGGAAAAATCTCACCCTAGGTAGACACCCTCCAATGCCTTCAAGCATCAGCAGGGCTGGATGGCACTGTGATTGCCACAGAAATAGCAAGGGGAAGAAGTACAGCCACAAGACCTAAGTGGCTGCCAGCTTCAAGCCCAATTGGTTACATTCTTATCCCCAAACAGCAAGAAGCCATAGTATTTGATAGCTGAATGCCATGATTAGGTTGCCATTCTAATTAAAAATCTCTCTTCTTTCTATGTAGCAAGAACAGGGAGGGTTATGATTCCAAATTTAACAGTATGGTAATTTGAAAGAGGTTGTTGATGCTACAGATCGAGAGAGGGAGCATATTCCAGACAGAGACCACTTGGGTATAGCTGCTGTATTATCCCTTCACGCTTCTCAATTCCAGTTGCTAAACTTCCAACACCCAATAGGATAGTATTTGTGGTTGTGGCTTTGGAACATAATTGAGGAGAGTCTCAAAGGGGTCTCCCTTGATGGCATTAGTCTCCTTATTAGAAGAGGAAAAGACACCACACCTCGCTCTCCCTGAGGATATAGAGAGAAGGCAGCCATAAGTAGGACCCTTAGCAGGAACCAAATCTTCCAGCATTGTTTTTTTGAACTTATCAGCCATGAGAACAATGAGAAATAAATGCATTTTTAAGCCACCGGTATTTTGTTATAATAAAGTTAAGTCAATATCCATAAAAGAGATGAACTTAATACTAAGTTAAGGAGTGAGTTGCTATTTTTAGATATCTAGCTAGAGCAATGAATATCTTAAAGAAAGGGAACCAGCCAGGAAGACCCTATATTCCATTTGGTGAATGGGGAATGGTAAACACACATTCACTTGTGGTCCAGTGGGACTGTAGCTGCTGTTGAGATAGTAAGTAGTGGTGTCAGTGAAGCAGCTAGATTTACAGCTCTGGAAATCAGAGGAGGCATCTGACTTAAAGCTACTCTTTGAGAGTCATCGATTCTAGATAATAATTAAAGACATGTGTAAGAGTGCTCAGGAAGAAAGCACAGAGGAAGAAAAAGGAAAGCCCTGAATTGTCTAGCTATTAATGACCAACAGCACTTAAAAGCTTTGTAAAAGCACAGGCAATTACAACACAGTCTCAGAGGAAGATGAGGGTTTCATCAATGTCACATAAGGTTTCCTTGAAGAAGGTGTATAGATACAGGAGAGTATAAGACTCTGAAAGACTGAGGGAGATAAAAACTGAAGAGTATCCATGGATGTTTGTAGCCCAAAAGACACAGTCAACTGTAATGGGATTATTATATTGAGATATTAGAGTGTAATGGGGAATCTTAACACTAAAAAATCAAGCACTTTTCTGATTACAAGTAAATTTAAAGACATGTGGTCATTTCTCTATTTTAACATCTCCTGTTTATGCCACAATTGTTAATCTATTTGCAAGTGAGAAAAGAAGTGTTGGATTATTTTGCTAATAACCTGTTCTGTGTTAATGTATAATCAATAGAAGATACACTCAGATAATATGTGCAGAGAATGATAAAACACTGCACAAAGGCAGAGATATCTGAGCTTTGACTGAAGAAGAGCAGCATCATAAGAAACTGCAGAAGCAGGAAGGAAAGTGAAAGTGCTTATTCAGGTGTCACCACAACAGAAGGGTGTACAAGTTTCAGATGGCAAGAAGGCACAGGGGACACAGGGCAACTGAAAGCCAATGCTGGACCAGACCTTGAGGAAGGAGTTGGGTCTGGATGCTCTCTGGGCTCTTGAACACCATCCAAGGGAATTGGACACTCTTCATGATGGTGAAGAGCCTTGAAGCCTTGACACATTTGGTCAGTAAAGTCACAGGAAGAATATGTTTTATGGAAAAATATGCTTTGTACTCATCACTGTAGAGAGAAAGGAAAAAAAATAATAGAAAAGAGAAGTAATAATATATATATATATGACACAATTTATTTATTTATCTATTTATTTATTTATCTATTTATTTATTTATCTATCTATCTATTTATTTATTTATTTATTTATTTATTTATTTATTTATTTATATGTGGTGCTGAGGATCAAACCCAGGGTTTCCCATGTGCGAGGCAAGTGCTCTACTGCTGAACTACAACCTCAGCCTCGCAATGGAATAATTTTAAAGTAATGATTTATATAGAAAGGAGGTACACAGGATATTTTTTTTCCAGAAAAGATTCAGGCCCTCATATTAGTATAAATTTAATGAGATAAGATGAATAAAATGCTGTGTTTGTCAAACAGCCTTTCTTATACTATCACTGGTTCTAGAAAAAGAAAAAAAATACAATGTTTCATTTTTCAGTTGAAAGGGAAATGGAGAGAAGGGAGGGGAGAATAGGAAAGGGAAAGAGAGTGCAATGAATGACATAATTTTCCCACGTTCATATATGAAAACAACACAGTGAGTGAATCCCACCATTATAAACATCCATTAAACACAGAATCCCACCATTATAAACATCCATTAAGTACATTCATTCCATGCTTTGATATTGATATCAAAATGGACTTACGCTGTCATATATAACTAAAAAGAACCAGTGAAGAGAAAGAAAAAATGAAAATTTTGTGATTTTGAGAAGGGATTGAGGAAAAAGGAGAAAAAAGATACTAAGGATGGATTTTGAATTTTCAGTGACCTTGATTTGCCTGGATCCTTTGATTATATATAATTTGTATTATATAATCCTTGTATTGTATATTATATATAATAAATGTCATACACACACACACACACACTCTGTCAGAGTTACCAACTGCACCTAAATTAGAGAATCTTTATGTATTAATAGAAGTGCTAAAATATATTCAGGAGGTTAGGAACAAGTCCTTGTAAGAGAGGGTGATTGTAAGAGGAACTTTGATGCTGAGTGAAGATGAAGAGGTCAGCCACAACTCAAAAGAGTCATTTAGAGCAACATTCTAATATTTTTCTTCTCAATATAAGTAAGTATGCCATCACTGATGATTCTTTCCCTTGCTCATCAGAGTAGGGAAAAAAGAGTTAGAAGATGGATAGGAATTAGGGCTATTGTAAGAATATTAAAAAAAAAAGCAAAACCTATTTCATGTGCAATGGAAAAAGTATGGCTAATATTATAGAAGGGCAATCTCATAGTCTTTCCTTCTATAAAATAAAATTTTCAACTTACTGAGAATGCTACAATCACATAAGAGATACCAGACTTACATCAAAAGCTCGTTTAATCACATTTAATGCCTTAGTGAGGAAACAAAATAGATGTCTAAGCAGTTTAAACTAGATGCAAATAACATAAAATTTTATTTTCAGTATGATGGGGGGAATTCTATGATACATATGCTTTGTTAGATAAAAAAAAAAACTCATGATGTCTGATATACTATACAGCAAAAACACCACACATAACTTTAATGTATTTTATGGTAGAAAAAAAGGGGGAAATCATCATTTTATACATGCTTTACAGTAATGTAAAATGTCTGGGCCCAAATTCACATATAAAGCTACATGCAGTCCTTAGATTCTTGTGACCCCTATGCTCAACTTTAAAAAAATGTAATGACCAATTAGTTTAATAAGTCAGGCCATCAAATGTGTGCTGATTTTTATATTTTGATCACTCTACATATATGTATGTGTTTGTGTATATACAGTCACACAATTTTTTACACATCTATACACATATAATCTATGCATGTATGTATATATATTATATATAATAAGTAATGTATACTCTATACATAAATACATATATGTACTATATAGAATACACTTTATATGATTTTATATATATACATATATATTTATGCACATTACTATATTTCTGGATTATTTGTTTGTGATTATTATTGACAAAAGTAATTTAATATGATTAAAGTAATTACAGAGACCACAAATAAAATTTTGTGTGTATTTGAGTTACTAGCAATATAAATTCTTTAGAATCTAACAATCACTTTTTTCCAAAGTAAAACAAACCAACAGGTCCAGTTTCATGAGAACTGGAGATAATATCTCTGGAAATAAACAAATGCATAAGATTGGGTTTCCAGAACCAAATTAATAATATGATAATAGAAGAAAGAAGATCACTTAATTTTTCATGTTGACATTTTTGAAACAGTTTTTTTAACTACTGATCATTGTAATTTTTTTTCAACTTAGCAATTAAAATACAAGACTATGTAAAAAATATGGTAGAGTTCTGCAAGGAAAGATGTATTTGGGCTTAGAAGAAACATTATAAACTCCTCTACTGGTAAAGGGAGCTTTGATGTCGCACTAAAGCATACTGCTTTCTTTTAAGGAATATATAAAAATGACATTTTTGTCCATGCCTGCCTTTGATTTCCTTGCCCCTACAGAGACTCCTCCAGTAATTTTCTGCTAAAAGATACTATACTTTTCTTGTTTTTTTTTTCCCATATCATTTATCAGTTGTCTTCTTTTCTCTAGCTCTGTCCTTGATAGTACTTTTAATTCTTTCTTCTGCTTGCCAAGTTTGAGATCATAGGTTGTTTTGCTTTCATTTGTCTGCACACATGATCAATTTTAGTTGCCCTCTTTCCTTTCTGTCAATTAAATTTGACCTTTTTTTTTTTTAGAAGCTCAATTTGGCCAAAATATTGTCTTTATTTTCTGCTCTTTTTGTTCCAAAAAATTTGCTTCTTGAAATTTGAAATGGTAAATACTTCAATCTTTTAAAAATATAAAACCATTTGTCAGAATTAAAGTTCAAGGCTTGGTCTCTCATTCCAATAGGTCAATTCCTGGAATGAACCGCAAAGAGAATCTTTCACACATCTGCTGGTCAATGTGAAGATGAAGTCCAGCATGGCAGGGGGGAGGGTCAGCCAGAAAGAATCTACACAGACAGGAAGCTGGTACTTCATGAAGGAAAAGATCCGTCTTGATCAATATTGGCTGCACACAATTACTTTATTTAATATGAAAAATATTAGCCATACGTTTTCACATTGTCTTCAAAATTCTTATAGAATATAAAAATCATTGAATTCTAAGATGTAAGCAATCTTAGAATTGCAATACAACTCCCTCTCAGACAAATTTCCTTTGTACAACATCCCTGATGGAAACCTCACATTTGTTAGAGCATTCAAAAATTTCACTAGGAGATATTGCATACTAAAGACTCTGTCCAAAGACTAGATTGTAGTTGTAGCACAATAAACATATACTTTCT
Organism: Urocitellus parryii; assembly: GCF_045843805.1. NCBI lineage: Eukaryota > Metazoa > Chordata > Mammalia > Rodentia > Sciuridae > Urocitellus > Urocitellus parryii. Next base: position 33,561,263 of record NC_135531.1, on the reverse strand, counting down.
ATTTTAATCCATTAATAGACGTATGTTTAACTTCCCTGTCTAACAAAATCAGGTAACAAAATTACCTGATTTTATTCCCCAAATTGCTGCTTTTATCATTATGAAGTTCTGTAATGACATAGATGTGTTTATGCTAGATCCTTCAAATTTCTCAGGCCATCACACCACATGTTCACTTTCAGCCTGATTTTCCAGCTTCCACCTTGTCCTTTCCTACTTTCTATCCTTAACACAGAACCCTCAGAAATCATTTTATCATAAAGCAGATCGTATTGCTCCTGGATTTAAAACCATCGAGTTATGTATTCTGGTCTACGGAATACAATGGGATATTGCCTCTAGTTATTTTTTTTTTTACCTCCTTTCTTGCTCCAGTCCTTTTCCCTCTGCCTAGATTATGTTTTTCCTCAACATCTCCCTGGACTATGCTCATATTCAATTTCTTGTTCAATCCTCACCTTTTCAAAGAGGCATCTCTGAGTCCTGGTATTTAAACCTATAGACTTCAGTCCCTCAATAATTGCTGCACCAATCTCCACACCCCTATTCTTTCATTTATTTTTACCCCATACACAAATCTATGGTACACAAAATGCTATAAACCATATCATTTGTCTGTTGTATATCCAGCTACAAAGTAAGATCCATGACCTGTGAGCGCTGAGGTCTCTGCCCCTGTGTCATATGTATAGCTCACATTCCTAAAAAAGTACCTGAAATTCTGTAGGGAAAACATTGTTGGGGATTCAACCCAGGGCCTGTTGCATGTAGGGCAAACACTCTATCAACTGAGCTATATCCCCAGCCAAAAACAGTTTTTATTTTTTAAGTCATGATTTCACATTTACTCTTTTGCCTTGTTTACTAACATGTAGCAATTCTTAAAGTTTGTGAAGGGCCTCTAATTCTTTTATTTTTGTTATCTGCCATATGAAATAAATCTAACAACTTTGGTTAATAGGATATCTTACACACACAGTTTAAACAGAATTTGTTAATAGGAATTCTATTTCTCATAGCCAAGATGAAGTAAAGAGTTGTACAATAGGCACATGTTAATAAAGATGATACTGACCTCTAAATAATCTTTTGATGAATCTTCTATTGAAATAGTTATAATTAATTATCACTAAATCCACACTTCTTTAAATTGTCCCCATATTATTTTGAGAAAATTTATCCAGTACATATATGAATGCAACAGGTATCATTTAGAAATATTGTATTACTGGTCCCATGATAGAATATCACTGTCAATGAATTCAACTGATTCATGGTGAACTTGTAAAAACTGTTTGTCTTTTTTTTTTATAATTACAGCTATATGTTTATACTTAGCAGTTGGGTTTATACCAACATTGTTTGTCCTTTTCAAGATTTCAGAAATAAACTGTGTACAGGAGGGAACTTTGGGTATATATTAATTAAGATTGTTTTTTCTATGTACATAAGAATTGGATGTGTTTGTTTGTTGAATATCATACTGGAGTCAGGCATGGTGGCTCCAGTTAATAATTCCCATGACTCGGGATGCTGAAGCAGGAGGATTATAAATTTTAGACTAACCTGGGCAACTGAACATGACCTAAAATAAGGTAAAATAAAATAATGATTCAGGTAGAGTACACCTGGGTTCAATATTTATTAGCAGAAAAAAAAAAAGAAAGAAAAGAAAAGAAAAAATTGTGAAAAAAAATATACAGGTCTTTTTCTCATATTCTAATTTGTTAATTTCTTTTTCCTGGCAGTTAAGACTTTAAAATCATACTTAACATGTCCCTTTAAATTCATGGATGGCAAAATTTAAACTAATTTAAGCACCTAAGGGTCTCAGTTTCCTAGCTTATTTTGACCTTAAGAACACAGAGGAGACATTAAGTTTAGAGTAAAGCTACCTGGTTTTGTATTCTTGGGTCCACACTTAGTGGCTCTGGGACTTGGAGAATATTGCTTCCTGTCTCTGAGGTACAACTCTGTCCGTATAAAGGCAGCAAAGATCTCTATTTACTTCATCTCTCATGGGTCAACAGGAGGTAATGGAGGCAGATGCACATTAATACCCATCATGATATGGCAAGGGCTATTCTCTGCAAGCTTTTTGAAGGAAGGGCACTATATTATTTATTGTCACATTTCCTCAGGACCTAGAAGAGTGCTGTACAAGATAATACTTTTAAAGTGTGTGCTTAACTAGCTTGTACCATATGAAGAGGTAGACATTCCATTTTTTATTATTTAGTTTGATGTCACTCAATAAATTTGAGCTAAGCTTATGAAGAGAAATTTCTAATAAAATCCTAAGGGGCAAGTAACAATAAATCACTTGGTGACTTAAAAGGGCCTAGTGAGCGCTGGGAGAAGGAGTTACATAAACCTACCTGAGACTTGAATAACCTGTAATTCTAAAGGAAAGTGAAAAACATTAGAATTCTCTAAAATGATGTGTGTCTTAATATTCTAGGATCATCTTTCAGGTGATACGGATTTTATGTACCCATGAAGGCTTGTATGTGTATGATGGCAGACACACTCTATCAAATTGTGCCAGCATCAATCATGATCTCTGACTGTAACTGAGCGATTAAGGAGACGAGTTAACTTCCAATATGACAATAATTTGACTGTAGCAAATTAACATGATATTGGAAAATGGAAAGATAAATTCATATTTACAAAATGGTTTAGTATTTTATGATTAGATTTTAGTTCATTTTGTCATCAGAGTTGATTTTTTATTTCCTATGTAAGATATGAGGCTTTAAAACATTTCTCTTACACAAAATTGTTGGGAAAATTCAGGCAACATACAAGGTGCCACAGAGATTTCTAGGTAAACAAATAAATAAATTCCATCATGAACTGTGCTTAGGTTATATAAAATTGACAGATTAACACAGAAACTATACTTGCTAAGTAGAATGTTACTAGGTGCACTAAGTACTCCAATAGAAATAAATTGCAAAAAATTCTGTCTGATAATGAACAAATACATATAAATAAATGGTGAGCAATGTTAGAATTGTTTAATAATTACCATATCAAAATTAGAACATTCTTCAAAAAAGTATAAAATGATCCCAAAAGCACCAAGTAAGGTAAGTCAGAGTTAAGTAAGAGAGGATATTTTCATACTGCAAGGCATAATACATTTAGTCTGTATTCATGGTTCCTGATACAGAGCTTTTAAAACCCTAAGAATTTCCTGAACGATGGAGGTGATAGGACCATCCTTTGCTATTCGTAACAAACCTTCTTCTACCACACCTGAGTTTTGAGCTCAGGACCCTCCACACTTGTCATGTGCACCCCTTCATTTGGCTATTCACTTGCATTCTTTATAATATCCTTTATAAAATCATTTGTGATCAAAAGATAAGTACCTACATAGTGTTCTCTGAGTTCTCTGACTGTTGGGCTAAGTACTGAACTTAAGGAAGGGTGTCACTCCTGATTTGGGGAAATAAACAGGTAACTGTGAGATTCACTACTTATGATAGGGTGGACACAGCCCAAGCCTGTGAGGTCTATACTCATTTTGAATAGTTTACAGTCAAAATTGAATTAAATTGTAGAATACCCAGTTGCTGTCTGCAAATAATTGCAGAATTGCTTAGTTTTGAATACTGACACATTTGATGTAAAAAATATTGTGACTAGAAACAGTTCATAAAAGTATTATAAAAGGTTTATTTCTTTATTGTGGTAAACTAGTAATCCTATTTAATAGTTATGTTTGTCAAATTGGGGGAAGAAATGATATTAATTTGTGTTTTGAAAAAGTGACTGAAATTCTGGTTTTGGGGAACAAACAAATTGTGGCATAATCATAAAGAAAAGGAGATGTATGCTGGACTTGTGCCACTGTTGCGCACTCCTATAATTCCAGCAACTCAAGAGGCTGAGGCAGGAGGATTACAATTTTGAGGCCAGCCTGGACAATTTAGTGAGACCATAAGTAATTTAGCAAGACACAGCCTCAAAATTAAATAAACAAATATGTAAAAAAAATAAATGAATTGGAGATGTAGCTCAGTGGTAGAGCACCTCTGCATACCATCCCCAGTACCTTATACCAAAAAAAACAAAAATAAAAACAAAAAAAAAGCAAAAAAGAAAAGATTATTCCAGCATGAAATTACCATAGATTTTATGGGTCATGTTTTCAATTTCAAAAGTGAAAACTCATAACAAATATGAAAGAAGAAATAGATCAATAAAAAATTAAAGGGTCTGTATCATTGTTAGTTCTCTTTTTGTTTTATTTCATTGAGGATAGTGATTCCTGTACTGTAAAGAAATAATAAACCCATTTATATCTGGTATAGTTCATATTTGTACATTGCTTTGTGGTTCCAGTTTTACTTTATTTTTTTTAATTAATTGCAGACACAACATTAGATACTAAATATTGTTTTTGCAGTACTACATTATTTTTAGTGTTATAACACATTTTTTTGAAAATTTATTCTCAAATATTGCAATAATAAAACTTGAAAGTTGCAATTCATTATATCTTATAGAAAATTGTATTTTGCCTTTGATTGTTGTTACATAATTGAGAGTTTAAGAATTTGCAAGCAAACTAGTCATTTAACTTCATCTATTTTGAACAAGAAATGACAGAAGAGATGACAGTCCATTGTGTACAGCATAGTGTATAAGAAGGACTTGTTTGGATACACAAAGGCACCAGTTTGGATCACAGATATTAATTTAGTATCATTGCTGTCACTACTACTACCTCCTCTAAAATCATCACTTTATAGTCATACAAATTTATGATCATTAAATCACACAGATGTGAAGATACATAACCACTCTTTGCACCCTTCTGAAGTCAAGGAATAAAGGACAGAGTAAATATGCACTGACATGCATGTGTGCATGTGTTCATATTAAAACCACAGGGATATTTAGTACCAGATTTAAAAAAAGAAAACAGACAAATCATCAATCAAAGCAACAGACAAATCATTTAATAAATGTTGTGACAACTTATTTTCCATGTAGGAAAAGAAAATAGATCATTACTTCAAGCCTGATAAAAAAATAAATCTGTTGACACACAAATTTAGATGCACACACAAAAAAGTGAACTTGGAAGAATCAATATTATTTTCCTTGAAGCCAAAAAGACCATTGTAATTATGAGCCAGAAGTGACAAATAAAAAGTTCAACGAAATCAATTGTAAAAATTTTAAAATAGCCACATAAAAATAAAAAGTAACTTCAAAATAGAAGACAAGAGAGAAATATTTAGAACCCATATCAAGGGCAAATTTTTAAAATATATTAAAACAAAGAGAATTCTTGTAAACATAAGGGAAAATTAGAAACTCAATTTAAAAAATGCCAAGGATATAAATAAAAATTTCATCACAAAGAATATACAAACTTTTATAAATAGATATGTAACCTCGTTCAATTAAAAATTAAAATTGAATAGTGCATGGTAGTTTTCACTTGATAAATCAGCAAGATGATTTTACAACTATTTTGGTAATTAAGTGTGGGTGGAGAAATTCTTATAAAAGTTCCTCAGTTTTTTAAATAAAAAAAATGGTAACAGGTTTTGAACCCAAGGGTGCACTTGAAACATCCCCAGACCTTTTTTTTTTTTTTTAAACGTGAAGACAGTATAACTACATTGTTTAGGGCCTCCATAAGTGGTGAGACTGGCTTTGAGCTTGGGATTCTCTGGCCTTCTCTGGCCTCATCTTCGCCAGTTGCTTGGATTACAGGACTGTACCACCACACTCATCAAAGTTTCTCAATTTTAATTTCTCCTACAGTAACCATCAAGAGCTAAATCACATAATTACAGGCTGTTTAGAATTCCTCAGTGATATTTTAGAATTCTAAAGATTCCCAAATACAAAACATTTTAGGATCTCTGGGCTAATGCAAAGATATGTCCCATTTAATATTAGTTTTGGAGAAAGATGGTACCAAACTCAGGTCATTTCTGAGAATATGAGGATGAATGTGGTTGGAAGATGGAAGATTTTGCTGAATTAGTTTCGTGGATGAACTATTTTTCTCTCATTGAATTGTCAGAACTAATCTCAGTTTATAGGGAAAGTTCTTTTTTTTTCATTCAGAGCAATTAATCTCATGTTTTTAGTACAAAAAAAAAAAAACGGTCACTGGAAATAATTTAACAGAAGAGTGTAAACAACAGTGCATGCTTCACATACATCCTGCTCTAGCTAGGTCAACAGAAGCAGTCTTCATATTTTTCTCCAACAGGTTGTGATATGGTTAAATGAGCTTGAAATTACTATAACATGGAGCTTTAAAAAATGATCAAAATGTTCACAAAAATGCTAAATATAGAAACATGAAACTTTTTTCTGTGAAAGAATTTTGTGGATATTACAGGAGATCAAGCCTGTCAAATGCTATCATGCAGCTTAATACTGTATCTTTGATCCTGTCAGATCTATGTTTTTGACATGAAAATCAACCTAAGCCTCCTCCCTCTATCCTGTCGGCTTGTGACAGAACAATGTAAAAGCACTGAGATGCTATACACTTTGGTGAATTTATTTTTAATCTTTCTTCTCTACCTGGGAATTGTTCTTTCATCCCTGGAAATTTATTTAAACTCTGTCTTTAATTTTACTAGTGTTTGAGCCATTTATTTCACCATTATTCTTCTGGAGAATACATGAATAATTATTAAAGAACCTAAGAATGGAACAGAAAAATCGTATGTCTTCCTTTTGGTACCATGCCCCAAATTTTCCCGAATTCTAATATATGGTTGAGCAAGTGTAGTGTGGAAAAATTCACTTACTCTAAAACTAGTTGCATATTGCAATATTTTATGTCACTGTACAATATTTTTTAACACAAGTTTTTAAAAATTTATTTTTCACGTCAGTTTGAATGTGAATTATCTGACACTCCTCCAGAAGTAATCTCTGTATCACCTACATGAATCCAGTCACTCTATGATAACTGGGAGAAACAAGGTGCAGCAGAAGTGAGATTGTGACTTGCAAGATTAGGACAGAGCAGATTATGTAACTTCCATTCTGTTCTCTGATCCCTGAGCCACCATATCAATTCTGGGGTTGCCACGTTGTAAGGAAGTATGAGTCACAGGCAGAGATTGTGAATGGACACTTCTATGGACAAATACAGCTAAACTGAGCTTCAAGCTATCCCAGTCCCAACCCTAGGCATGCGAGTGAGAAAACCTCCATATCATTTAAGCAGCCAAACAATTATGTAAATATCAGTCCTTCATATCTTCCCTTATGAGCCTCCAGAAAACAGGGAGCAGAGATAATCTATCCCTTATGTGCCCTGTTTCCTGATACACAGTGAATTTGTCCATACAAAGAATATTGCTTTATACCAATAAGCATGGACTGGTTTGTTACACATCAATAGACACCAAGGAGAAATTATTTTCCTTAAATATATTTGTCACTTATGTATTGGTTGAATTTTCTTTTGCTTTTTAGGGCACCTCCAAATTCACACATGTACCAGAAATATGAATAAATGTGTGATTCTAGACTGTGGAATCTCATGAAAATATAAGAACACAACCTTATGGAGTGGCTAAGGAAAAAAAAAAAAACAGAAAATCTTTCTTTCCTCTTTCTTAAATCCTTATCTCTAACTCAGGCAAAGGAACTGAGCTGAATAATATATAAATAAACAATGCAGTTATTTATAAAGTCCTAAATATCATGCTGAAAGCCCTTAAACATCTGCAACCATACTTAAAGGATTTCCTATTATAACACCATGTACTCTTCTCAAAAGGATAGCTTTCAAAGATTCATATTTAGGTTGCAGAAATTCTGACAACTGCCTACAGCAATTGTTCACCTTTTGAGGAAAAAAAAAAGCTGCAGATCAAGTGCCATACCATCCCCCAGTGAAATGCAGAACCTGTGAGAGTCATATTGTGTGCTGAACAGGCAAGAAGAGTGTGTCTCATTGTAAAACTGTGACACAATTACTTTCTTGAGGCATTGCCATAGTTGGTTTACATTTTATTCTGTGGAGTATAACAGACATACAATGAGCAAAGCTATGAATGCAATGGTTTCCAACCATGAGTTTGTAACACTTATTAACAGTAAATATATATATATATATATATATATATATATATATATATATATATATATATGACAAGATATGTATAGATGTGGGGTGTTTTCAGAAGCATGTTCTTTTGACACAAAAATCTTTCTCCAAAATCAGCAACTCTGTTCTCTCTTCCCCTGCTCAGTTTCACTATTTCTCCTTAAAAAAAAAAAAAAATATGATTGGGCTGGGGATGTGGCTCAAGCGGTAGCATGCTCGCCTGGCATGGTGCAGCCCGAGTTCGATCCTCAGCACCACATACAAACAAACATGTTGTGTCCTCCGAGAACTAAAAAATAAATATTAAAAAATTCTCTCTCTCCCTCTCTCTCTCTCTCTCTCCTCTCTCACTCTCTCTTTAAAAAAAAAATATGATCTATTTTTAATTCCTCTTCCTTTCTCAATTCTTAGGATTCCTGGCACTTGCATTTGACAGATAGGACATTAGTTCATTTCATACAAGGTTAAAATTCTGCCAACTATAGAGGGCCAATGAGCAATGTAAATGATGATAGAGAGCAGGGTGGATAGGAAGGTACACAAAATGGAGGCAATGGAAAGACATAGAGTACAAAAGGCATCTAGAAACATGCATATTTAACTATTCAAGTGGGACATCACTTGAACACTCCCAAATACTCCTAAATACTCCCAAATGGCTTTTAAAATATATTCTGCTTGATGAAGCTTCTGGTTCAGAGATTCAATAAATCTTTCCTTTAGATTTCATTTGTAATGTATTTTAACTACTTTTAAAACTAAAATAAAGATAAAATGTCAATTTAATTATGTCTTATAGGGAGCTTTAACACATGGAAAGTCACTGTATGGTTCAGTTAGCTCATTTTTGTGTAGATCTTGAAATCAACTTCTATGATTCCTATTTAACTGAAGAATATTCTGAGTTTTCTAAGGAGTTCTTAAAACACAGAAGTCATGTAATTACTTATCTTTGGTTATCAAGATTTTTTTTTCAAATTTGTAGAAGGAAAGTAAATAAATCAAAAGAAGATTGAAATTAATATATAGCTAACATCTTTATTAATAAATTGCATAATTCACTTCTGTATCAATCAAAACCATTTCATCTTTTTAATTGAATTATAGGTAGCAAAACTGACTTCCAATGTGATTTAATTGCTTTTGGTGGATGTAAAAAGAATGTATTTTCTACGTAGAATTTCTAAAAATTTTTTGGTAAGGTATGATGTTTTTTTCCACTGCTAAAACGTAAATCAGGTTTCTAATTTCCAATTCCATTTATTTTACTTTCTTTTTAAGAATCTATAACTAGGGATTTCAGAGTTTCATGCTGAGAAATCAAATTTATAATTATAAAACATATAAAAATTTCAGTGTCATATTTATATAAGCCATATTTAAAAGAAGGAAACAAATAGCTAAGGCACATTCTGATTAATCTAAATACTGTGTCATTATAAAGCATGAGTCAGTCAAACATGAGTTCAGTTGTTGCCTGATTGTTTCAATCACTCAGCACAATCCTGGTCTTGGCAGTACTAAGAATTTTTACTAAGTAAGGTTTGGCGCCATGACTTCTTTTGATTATGTAAGGATAACAGGAGCTAATGCTTATGAGTGCTGACCACATGTTCAATAGCTCTGAAGGGTCTGAGATTTTTATCCTGCTTGTAAGTGAAGCTAACCTGCTTATGAGGCTTTATACAGATGGTGACATAAGATTTGAGATTCCTCTCAGAGGCAAAGGATATCATTACTCAGGGCAGAGAAGGTAGTCAGGGAGCTGCTGAAGTACTTGAGTGATGATCTAACAACTCATTACATTGTTACATGCTTTATGAGGTAACTTAACTCTACACACATGATAGATGAAATTAAGTAGCTGTAGTCAAAGACCAAGGTGGTGCGGCTGACAGTTGAACTCTGGAGGGCAACAGCTTCAGGTGCTGAGTTCTTCATCTCCATGTTATATTGATTTCTTAGATGCATAAATGTAGTGCCGGTGCCTTAGAAATAATAACAAAAATAATGTATCTTTACCATTAAAGATACATTATGTAGTATAAAAAACAACACATATGTAAAAAAAAATGTGTATGACATATTATTTTAACAAAGGTACAATTTGATAAAAGGCACCTCAAGTCGACTTTTCAAATATAGGAGTGTAATTTTTGGAAGACAATATATAATATTAAAAAGTTTCATTTCTTAGGAAAAAAATCTGCATCTAATGTTAGTAAACATATTGAGAGGCAGGGTGTCAATTTATCTCTAGAATCTGATCGGCCTATGTGATCTATACATCTAACTATTAAACTTGTAACTAAATTGAAAACTCTGTCCTGACTGGCCCAGGAGATGGGGTCTCTTTTAAAACTCTGCTTCATTGTGATTATGAGTTTTTAAACAGAAAATATAGCCACTAAGCCTACAAGAGATTTTTGTCTATTACATCGATTGTATTTTATTGTGTTTATTTGAGGACATCTATTTATTTACACAACTTGTTCTTTGATCACACAGAATTCTTAAAAACACAGCGGGCCAGGCCTTATAATACATGATCCATTGCCAGGACAAGCTGGAGCATTAATCAAACACTGTGAGAAGGACAAAAGATTCCCTTGACTACCTGCAAAGAATCCCCTGGCTTTTCATGGCTGCAGTGCAAAGACACTTACACTAAAATAAATTGCACCCAAAATATTTAAAATAAATATTACTAAAACAGAATTCTACAAAGTATGCTGCTTATCAACGTGTCCTTTGTTTTTACACTACTTGAAACTATTGATATAAATTAATTAGTTTGCAAACACTTAGATCAGGGCTTGGCACACAGACAGACATATAAAAGCTATATAAGTCTTTGTTAACAAAATAAAAGATGACATTCCTACATATAGGAAAAGCTACTTACTTTTGTATTTGATTTAGAAATTTGATTTAGAAAACATTCAGATTTCTCTTGGGGGGAAAAAAAAAAGAACCATTGGCTTAACGTTCTGTCAGAATTCAGAATGCAGTGTGACTGGATGTATAATCTTCTCTGTGCATAAGGTTAGGATTTGTTTAAAGTAAGAATGAAAAATGGACGAGTAAGCAAATGAGATGCAGGGACAGATCTGGGCAGGTAGAGCCTATTGCCAGCACTGCAGAGAATCATTAGCTTGACTTAAACCTTCAACCTAAGGATCTATTAATAAATTGACTCATGTGTGCAAAGTGCAACTAAGCTCTTTGCATATATTACCTTGTTAAATGCCCTCCACACTGTAAGTGGGGACTCTGAACCCACACACCACCAAACAAGTTAGTCATAAACCATCCCCCTCTTGCATTAGAAAAGGCTAAAACATGTTTATTTTACGGTATCTTCATTTTTAGGAAAGCATGCAGGTGTTCTTCTCTCTTCCCTATATAATAAAATTGAATGTGAAATTTCTTTGGAGTTCCTTCAATAATGTTAAAAGTTTTTCATAATATTCCATGAACAATAGCGGAGACTTCTAATATACATATCTGTTTATGTTTTCTGTGATCAAAAGAAAAGAAAACTGGATTTGGATTATCTTTGTGACAATTATTTGCTGTAAATCATCATTTTCACCCTTTTCAGTATTAGAAAAATAAAAATTTTTCTTCAAAGTACTTAAGTCCGCATTGACATTGAAAATAGCCATGGGTGGCACACACACAATGCTCCAAGCTTCATACACAGAAAAATGCTACTGCAAACAACAACAACAAAAAGAGACAGTAGACATAAAGAATGAGAGTTGCTCCTTAATATCAGCTAAAATATTTTTTGTGCAAATGCTGAAAATCAATACAAAAGTAGAAATATCAACATAATAGAGATCCTAGGAGAACTAGCGTCAAGTTTTGGCAGGAAGTTTACATATATGGGTGGTACCAGCAAGATTAGGCAGGGGGTTTTATGAATACTGTTGGATTGTTTTCATGCATTTATTGTTTGCCTTCTCAGTCAATTTTTAATTTTGGTGAATATATATATATATATATATATATATATATATAATATACATATTATGTATATGGTTATAAATATAAAATATGTATGTCTATATAAATATATATCCACTTTTGTGGTGCAGGGTATCTCATCTTCTAACTGGGCTAGAGTTGGCATATACCACTTACCTACTAAAATGTTAAATAAATTAAAGAAAAGTTGAGTGTTTACAATAGTTCTCTCTATTGTTGTCTCATCCTGAAACCTAGAAATTGAGTAAACTATATACTTAATCTATAACTTACAATGGCTTTCTATTCAAGAAGTGCCCTAACATATCAGAACCTTGAATCCTGGTGTACTAACATAATTTCCTGAATTTTATAGCCTAACTCTACCTCTCCTTAGAACTCACTCTTGGTAAATGGAATCAAGCCACCTTATTCTCATATGTTGACTATTCATAATCTATCCATAAGTATTCATTGAAGGATTCTAATATCTCCTACAATTTACTAAAAATGAAAGTAAAATATCTTTCCGTGGCAGGGCTAATGCTGGTCAGTCTCCTCTTAATCCTGAGTAACAATGATTGACATAGAAACTGAGATGGAATCAATAGATTTAGGCTTATGATATTGACAGAGTAGAAGACTGGAATAGCAGCTAACTTTCCTATAAGAAAGTTTTCAGGGCTGGGAATGTGGCTCAAGCGGTTGCATGGGCGGGGCTCTGGGTTCGATCCTCGGCATCACATAAGAAAAAAAATAAATTAAAGATGTTGTGTTCACCGAGAACTAAAAAAATATAAATATTAAAAACATTCTCTCTCTCTCTTTTTTAAAAAAGAAAGTTTTCATGTAAGCCAGGCATTTATTCAAAGCCCTTTGAATGATTAGCTCATTTATTCTTCAAAGAATCTTAAAAATGTTACATCCTCTAATTATCATCCACAGAATTTGGATGCAGAAAATGGCTCACACAAATGTTAAATGCCTTATGAAAGGTCATAAATACACTTCCCTGATAATTAATAATGTTGAATTTTTAAAATTAAAAAAAAAACTGTGCCAAATATATTAAAAAAATGACCACTATCAAATATTGCCTTTGGAAATTGATAAAAGAAAAACACAAGTCAAGTATGATGAAACACACATGTATGCACGTTCAAGAAGCAGAGCCAGACATAGGAGTAAAGGGAAAGGTGGAAACAAAGCATCATTTGAAGATGGGGTATTCACTATTCCCTAAAAAAGAAAAAAAATTTCCATCTTTGGAAAGGTAAAAAACAACAAAAAAGACCCTTCTACATTTTCTTTAGTAGCATTTTTCTTTCTACAATAATACCAATGAAGGAGGAAATATTGGTCAGGTGGTTGCCATTGAGAGGCCCCATAGAGCTCTCAGGGATACATGTATGTGAGAAGAGAAATAAAAGCCTAAGATTGTAAGTGCAAAGAGTTCAGAGCAGCTCAATCACCCAAGCCCAAGTGTGCTGCCAAGGGAACAGACTGCCGGAAAGTCAATCACAACTCCTACAACTGAGCTTATAAAACTTGTGTTACATGAGATCCTTAATACATTTAAAGAAGGGAATGGGTGTCACTGTTTACAAATCTAAATGATGCAAAAATCACACAAATAATTAAAATATCCACACCCTTATGTCTTTGTTGTTAAATAATACATATCTAATTCAAAATACAATTAAAAAAAAAAAACAGTACTAGGTCTTTAGTCCTTTCACATCCACAAAGGGAAATGTGATCAAGTCATGAACTACATCTGGGCACAGGTAATTTAATCTATGTTGCATAGAGGGGTTGGTTTCCATGTATTCCAACCTTTAAAATATTCAAGTAGAAAAAGACTATTAGTCAAACAATACCAGTGAACTCCCCTGGGTTATAGAATAAAAAAATCCCCTCTGATAATATAATGGTTAAAACTATTTAATAGAGGTACTTTGGTTTAGACAGAGGGGAGTAATGGGATGGTAAGGGTATGGAATTAAGAAGGACAGTGGAATGAATGGGACATTATTACCATATGTGTATATATGATTACATAACTAGTATAATTATATATCATGAAAACCAGAAGAAATGCATTCTACTGTCATGTATAACCAATTAGAACAGATTAAAAAATTTAAAAAAAAACTATTTGAGAATGTCTTCTTTCATGTATTTGATTAATTATTCTTCTTGGTTCAAATATAGCATTCTTCAAATGATAACTTTATGTCTTACTAATCTCAGTTGTGATTTCATTTGTCAAAATAATGTCAATTTAGGTAAAATTCTAACATACCTACAGCTAATTTTCCCTGACTATTTTACAATTCTTAAACAGAAATAATCATTTGTCAATCCAATAATAAAATCTTATTTTCTCCTGAAATTATCATGCATTTTTGGTAATTGGAATAGTATTTTCCCCATCAATGTGGTTAACATTCAGACTGAGATACTAGAGTGATTCCTCTTACCATCTAATGACATTGTTATTTTTTTTAAAATTTAAATGAAGGTAATGCTCACTTTAGACAGAAGACCTAAAATTGGTTGGAAATATGTAACTCCAAGTCAGTTGCAGAAGCTGACCTCCTAATATTTGTTTGTTGGGAATATGCTTGAGAACTGATAAAGGTTTTATGCATAAAACTAGGAAAAATGACACATGACCATTTTTTGTTGTTGTTATCAAACACAAAAGTAAAACATAAGAATTTATTTTATAATTCACTTTCTTCCTTTACCCATGTCTGTTATATATTTCTTTATTTTATATTAACTTATGTGGCCATTTATTTGTTTGTATACCTCTTCATCTGCTTTCTGACTCTCCCCATATTTCTGTTTTTTTCTAATTTTTTTTCCTTTCCCTCATTTTACTCTCTGTCCTCTGCTATATATCTTTAATAAAACGAGATCATCACTCCAAATTCTGTGTCTTCTTTATTCTTTATTTCACTATATTGAGACTTGAATTTATAGCATAAAAAAATATGGACTAAAAGACAAATTATGGAATGGCATTTCCCAAAATGATATGAACACACTGTAGTCTCCTTATTTGGACTTCTGGTGTTCTGAGATCCAGTGAGCTGGCCCTGGAAGCTGAGAAAGTCCTAAGCACAAGAGCCTAGAGGCTGGGAGTACAAGAATGTCAGAATCATATAGACACAGAAAAGGCTATTTTATTGAAGAATGAATCTGACCTAACAATTCTATGTATATATGGGATTATATAACGCTGAAACTCAAATTCATTTCTACCACAGGCTACTAACTTAAAAAAAAAAACACTTTAAATAAATAGCAGAAAGATTTGTAGAGTTAAGGGAGGGAAACAGAGGACAGGGAAGGGAAGTACTAGGGACTGAATTAGAACAAATTTAATCTATGCATGTATGATTATGTTAAAATAAGCTCACATATGTAACGTAAAGAAGCAAATAAAAAGAAAAAGCCATTTCATAACCATATAGCTTTTTAGAATAATACTGGATCACATATTCTACAACACCTTCAGATATATGTAAAGATGTTACTCCTAGTACCTGGGACTTCTCAATTTCTTGACTGCCCCTTTTCAATGACATTGTTCCATGCCTACCTCAACCCTTTTCTACAATGGTACAATCATCCACTAGGCTTTGCCTTACTAACAGTTAAAACTTCCCTTTCTTCCATCTTTTAGTTTGCTAGCATAACTTTTTCCTGACTACATCCAATCTATGCAGTTTATTTCCATTATTATTTCAATTTCAACAAATATTTACCCATCCATGAACATATAGTCTAATGATTTTTTCTGTTTCCATAGTACTCATGTCTGTCATGGGCTTACTTTCCTCCCTACCCTATGTGCAGTTATTAAAAGTACTTCTTTACATACATACTTAAAACACTTGCTGAATTCTTTCTTCTTTGAACAATTAAATGAGCTGTTAAACTGAATTGTAATGATGTGCTTTGTATATTTCATGCAACTTAAAATGACATGCAACTTAAAAAGAAATTTTGCTTGTTGCTCATTAAATGTATTGTCATTATGCTAAAATGGGCTCTTACTTTTGATAGGATAATTCTGTTACATTCAATATCCTACTCTGCTGGCTAGCAATTTCACATTTTCTTCAACCTCCAATAATTCTTCCCCATTTTAACACCCAATAGATAATGAAAATTGCTGTTCACACAAGATAAGAAACAATCAGAAGTGAAATATTATAAGCTATGTCATCACATTTGCCTACCTACTTAAATCTACTCCAGAATTATCTGCTTTTTATCTCTTTTACAAATATCAGTACATATATTTGTACTGTGATAAATTTCATGAAATCTACTTGTGTATTAGATTCCATTTCATTTAAATTCTCAAAAAATCCCATTAATTATTCCCCATTAATCATTTATCATTATTCTTTTCTTCATTTCTTTGGATATTTCTACTAGTATATAAATGCACTCAATGTTCCCTCTCTAATTATTGTACCAAATATTTCATTTAAAGTGAACCTTCTGGGAAGTATTTCCTATACATACACTCTCCATTTTGTTTCCTTTTTTCTATTTCCTAATAACTTTAAATCAGCATTTGCCAATATAATTCCCATGAATGAGCTCTTGGCAAGACTAATAATTTTCACATTGTGAAATCTAATAGTCAGTTCTTGGTCTCATTCTTCTTGCTTTTTAGCTTAAAAACACTAGAATCCCCCGAATTTTCTCATGTCTTCCTAGTATATCCTCTGAACCTCCTGGGATTTTTTTTTCAATTCTAATTTTTATATATGACAGTAGAATGCATTACAATTCATATTACACATATAGAGCATAATTATTCATATCTTGTTTATACAATGTATAGTCACACCATTTGTGTCTTCATACATGTACTTAGGGTAATGATATCTATCTCATTTCTGTATCTTTTCTACCCCATGCCCACTCCCTTCCTTTCCTAATCTTTTGCCCTATCTAGAGTTTGTCTAATCCTCCCATGCTCTCCAGACGACCCCATTGTGTATCAGCCTCCTTTTATCAGAGAAAACATTTGGCATTTGTTTTTTTTTGTGATTGGCTAATTCACTTAGCATTATGTTCTCCAACTCCATTTATTTACCTGCAAATGTCATGATTTTATTCTATTTTAATGCTGAATAATATTTCATTGTGTATATATGCCACATTTTTTTATTCATCTATTGAAGGGCATCTAGGTTGATTCCATTGTTTAGCTACTGTGAATTGTGCTCCTGTAAACATTGATGTGGCTGTGTCCCTGTAGCATGCTGTTTTTAAATCTTTTGGGTATAGACTGAGGAGTGGGATAGCTAGGTCAAATGGTGGTTCCATTCCAGTTTTCTAAGGAATCTCCATATTGCTTTTCATATTGGCTGAACCAGTTTTCAATCCCACCAGCAATGTATGAGTGTGTTTTTCCCCCTACATCCTTACCAACACATTGTTGTTTGTACTTTTAATACCTGCCATACTTAGCATTATCTTCTTCAATGCCATCCATTTACCTGAAAATGCCATGGTTTTATTCTTTTTTAAAGCTCAGTAAAATTCCAAAGTGAAGTCAGCCAATCTCCCCAAAACGAATGTTTTCTCTGATATAAGGAGGCTGACTCAAAGTGGGATTGGGAGGGAGAGCATGGGAGCAATAGATGAATTCTAGATAGGGAAAAGGGGTGGGGGAGAAAGGGAGGGGCAAGGGATTAGCAAGGATGGTGGAATGTGATGGACATCATTATACAAAGCACATGTATAAAGACTTGAATTGGGTGTAAACATACTTTATGTACAAAAAGAGATACAAAAATTGTGATATATATATGTGTATTAAGAATTGTAATGTGAAAACTAAAGAATAGGATTACCTTAGATTAGGTAGGTGGAAATGAAAGGTGGGGAAGGCAGGGGATATGGGAATAAAAGAGATAGTAGAATGAACCCCACATTATTGCTTTATGTATGTGACTGTATGACCAATGTGATTCTACAATATCTATAATCAGAAAAATGAGAAATTATATCCCATCTATGTATGATATATCAACGTATATAAGTGCATTCTACTGTCATGTATAAATAATTAAAACAAATAAATTTTTTTTTAAAAAAGCTTTAGAGTGGACACTCACACACACACACACACACACACACACACACACACACAAAATAGCTGCCATACTGACTAGAGTGAGATGAAGTCTTAGAGTAGTTCTGATTTGCATTTCTCTAATTGCTAGAGATGTTGAGCATTCTTTCAAGTATATGTTGAGTGATTATATATCATCTTCTGAGAAGTGTCTGTTTTGTTCCTTGACCCATTTATTGATTGGGTCATTTGTTTTTTGATGTTTAGATTTTTTAGTACTTTATATATCCTAAAGATTAGTGCTTTAATCTGATGTGCCTGAAGTAAAAATTTGCTTCCAAAAGCCTCCTGTGTTTTGAGAGCACAATCGGGATTACTTTTTGAACCCCTTTAATTTTCTGTCATCTATGAAATGGATCCAATGTAGTCTTATGGTGTACAAAAAAAAAAATACACTCATCAAATACTACCCTGTTGGATTGATCCCTAGTGTGATTTTAACTAGTGGAATATATTGCAATGTTTGAACTGTCATACCCCTTGGGTGTCTAACAGAGTCTTGTATTTTTATATTCCTCACCCCATTTCAAAGCCCACTTTTTTTGCCTTCTTCCTTGAGTAAGCCTTTAATTGTACTCTTCTAATTCTCATAGATAAGAATTTAGAGAGTGCAGAAAGTATTTCTTTCACCATTAAATCCTAATATTAAGAAAATGACTGGCACAAGTTGTTTTTCAGTGAATATGGTGAAAGAAAGAATGAGTGAATGCATAAGTGAACTCAGACAGTTTAGATTTTGGAGGATTTTGATATTTTGGGCTATTTTTTCATCCTTCATGATGGTAGAAAGAACTAAGTCTGGGTTTGTATATAAACACTTGAATGTTATTCAGATTAATAGACCTAAATATTCCACTTTTAAAGGTAATGATAAACCACCCATTTCCCATTTATTAAATGTTTCTTTTAAAATTATGCTTAAGCCCTGACTTTCTAATAGGTGAGGTAAGGCCATTCATAGGTATGTGATTTCCTAAAGAAGTCTTGCTAACAGTGAACCCTGAAGCATACTAGAGAAAACACTTTGTAAATGCCTTTAAAAAAATAATTTCATA
The DNA here is from genome assembly GCF_045843805.1 of Urocitellus parryii. NCBI lineage: Eukaryota > Metazoa > Chordata > Mammalia > Rodentia > Sciuridae > Urocitellus > Urocitellus parryii. Next base: position 33,541,951 of record NC_135531.1, on the reverse strand, counting down.
ATAAATTAAAAAAGACTTTTTATAGGTGCAGAAAAGATGCATTGGCGATACTTTGTTAGGGGAAAACATGTTTTTTTTTGTGTGTGGATATAGGCAGATCTTAAATGAATTCTTCAACATTGCTCATTTGTCGCTATTATTGATTTTATTTGTAAGCATCATCTTCTTGTAAATTCTTAGATCATGTTTTCCACTGTGATATTTGATATTTTAACTTTGCAAAGAATAATAAGGATAAATTTAAAAGCTCTTGATTCATCAAAGAGGGTTAGCTTGGTCTTTACTATTATATTTTACAATATTCTCTATATTTTTCAGTTCAAATAAGCTCAGATAAAGAAAGAAGGATGAGAAGGAAAAAATCCATGATATCACAGTTTTATTCATCATATTTCCTCATGCATAAAAAGCTTTTGGAAAAATCTAATTTTTTTCCTTGACTTATAATTATGTTCCTATCTTCAAACATCGCTTATTGTTCGAAAAAATAATTAATTTGTTATCCTAGGGGGCATTTTTTTTTCAGCTATTGCTTGCTCTTCATGTTGCACCTATAGAAAGAAATAGCCTTCAAAAACTTTAAGATATCTAATAATTCACTAGCAATGTGCCTGTTTATGAGCCACTTATTTCATTTCAAGAGCAGTTTTACATTTATTTGTCACCATCTGGAAAGATGAGTATTAATAGTTCTGGTTGACTTGCTTTTAATTTTTTCTCTATATTTTCTATGATATTAACAATTAAGATAAGCTAAAATATGGTACATATACACGATGAGTATTTTTCACCCATAAAGAAGAACAAAGTCATATCATTGGAAGGGAAAGGGGATTAGACATGAAAGTAGAAGGGAGATTAAATTAAGAGGAAGAAAAACAACGAGTGGGGAAGAGGAATGGGTAAGGGAAGATGGTCAAAAGATGGGAATGATCAAAATGTGTTAAATGAATGCATTCACATGCCACAATGAAGCCCACTTCTGTGTATAATTGATATGTGCTAATAGAAATGTAACCAAAACTTTTAAAATGTAAAAAAATAAAATAAAAGAGGTTAGGCATTCAGAATTATTTAAGAGCATTTATTTTATTTATTCATTTTTAGTTAGAGATGGATACAATACCTTTATTTTATTTATTTACTTTTATGTGGTGCTGGGCATTGAACCCAGGGACTCTCATGTGCTAGGCGAGCACTCTACCACTGAGCCACAACCTCAGCCCAAGAGCAATTTTTTTTTTAACTAAAGATAAAAGGAGTCTTAATGCATCATTCAAAACCACTGAGCTCGATTTGAAAGATGAAAAGAAGAAAGTATCTTCTCTCTCTTACCCCATCCTCTCTCTTTCTCATTCTTGGTCTCAATTCCTCAGTGTCTGTTTCTTAATTGATTTTTTTTTCCTTTTTATGGGTTTCATTTAATAATTTCTTCATACCTTTTAACACTATTGCTCTAATTGTTGTGATTGGAAAGAATGATGTTTTCCAATTTCTGAAGATCACATATGAGAAATTCCATATAATGGTAGTGTTGGATACTCCCATTTCAACAAGTCTTAGGTACTTAGTGTGATGCACACATCATGCTGACACCAGGAGACCTCCAATTCTAATAATTTTGTTCCTCTAAGAAATCCTAAGAATTGTTTTTGCTATGGGTCAGGTGGTTGATACAAATGTAGGTTTTAAAGTCATTTATATTCTTGTTTTAAAAATTTTCCCTTGGGATAAACAAAAAATAGAATAGAACTTTTTTGTTTTAATTTTGTTTATCAGAAGAAAATCTGTCCAAGTGAAAGTTAAAGGGCACTTGTTTTCTTTTTAAAATAATAAATTATAGATGAGATTTGTTTCTCTGGCAGATTTGGACAAAATATTGAAGAAAACAATGGTAATGTGCATGCAGAAAGTTCTTCAACCTGAATTACCCTGAATGATATGCTTTTAAACATTATATATCTTATATTTAAATATTTAAAAGCAACAAAGAAAAGATTATAAATAAAGTTGTCTAGAGTCCTCCAAAAAAGCTGTCAAATGGTTTCACTAATGCTTTAGTCAAAATTGTTGAAAAAATATTTCACAATTTTGATTCATGAAAATTATGTCTTCTTTTTAAAAGGAAAGAAAAAGAATCTTGAGGCTTTTGGGTAATACAAATTGTGCATTTTTGAGAAAATTGTGGTAATCTTAATATATACTTAGAAGTCTTAAATAAAATTGCACTAAATCAATGATTAATCACTATTCTATGGAAATATCATGAAATATATACTCAATTCATATATTGGAACATGAATAAAAATTTCTTATATCTTAAAGACTAAAAAATGATGTATGAAAACACTCAAATGTGTCAGGTAAAGTAGATAATGAGTGAATACATGTGTGAAATTTATATATAGATATATGATTATTATAATTTTGCTTCAAAAATATTTTCATAATATAATATCACTATACTTATCAATAAGACACACATGTTATTTAAAGTAGTTGTGTGCAGCAGCACATTACAGAAAATAAATGGTTAAGTAATTCTTTTAAAATGAAATTTTAAAAATTATATTATTTCTTTAGTGTAAAACACTAGAAGGGGCTGGGATTGTGGTTCAGCAGTAGAGCACTCGCCTAGCTTGGGTGGGACCCAGGTTCAATCCTCAGCACCACATAAAAATAAAGGCATTGTGTTGTGTCCATCTACACCAAAAAAATAAATATTTAAAAATACATAAATAAATATACTTAAAAAACACTATAGAAGTTTAGCAAATCATTCTCACTCTGTCAAGTTTCTAAATTTTCATAACTAGATGAGGGGAAAATATTTGAGAAACAAAGTGGAATACGTCCATTGTGACCACACAATTATGGTTTCCAAAGAGGCTAGCTCTGGACCTCTGGGTATTTACTACTCATTCCTTTGGTTAGGGAGCCTTGTTTTGTTTTGTTTTGTTTTGTTTTGTTTTTGGTATCAGGAGTTGAACTAAGGGGCATTTGACCACTGAGCCACATCCCCAACCCTGTTTGGATTTTTTCTAGAAAAAGGGTCTCAATGAATTGCTTAGCACCTTGCCATTGCTGAGCCTGGCTCTGAACTCATGATCCTCCTGTCTCAGCCTCCTGAGCAGCTGGGATTACAGGTGTGCTCCACCATACCCAGCTAGGCGGCCATATATTCTGTGTAATAATCTCCCATGAGGGTTTGCTATGTACTATTTATTGATATTCTCACCACAAAATGGGTATGAAGGAGTTCTTAGAGGGGAGTGGTGATCATGTGACATGGCTAAAGCCCTGATTATGTGAAGTACAGTGGCTGAACACCTGTAAACGGAGTACCAACACTGGAATCCGAGACCTTTACTCCATTATTCCACTGAAATACCTATAGCAAATAAACACACATTATAATACTGTTTTAAAATTATTTTTAGTTGCAAGCATGTCGTATAAAATATCACAAAACATAATCACACATACTTGTTTTAAAAAAAATGTACCAGGACATCCATAGCCATAAAAATTTAATTCAGTTTTAACATATTTAAATATATTCTGAGCATGTATTCTTTATAAATTTTTAAGGTAAAATTAGAATTAATGTGGAATGTCTTTTTTCATACATCAAGAATAAAAAGTAGAATTTACAAGGACAGAAAAAAATTAGAAAAAGGAATTTTATTGAACTGCTTTTCTTAAATGAAAATATTTCCCCCAATAAGTATAAAACATGTGCCACTGAAATTTATTTGAAGTAAACTCTTCAATATGAGTTCAATAATTAGTATTTTTTCTTATTCTAAATCTGGCAGTACTGTATACATCTATTTTGCAAAGTTTGTAACATAATTATGATTCTTGAATTCAACATTTGTACCATTTAAGAATCTCAATAAAAATGTGTAATTTATTAATAGTACAAGTAAACATGAAACTATTCTAGCACTGTTTTATATTTTTAAAAATGATTTATATTAATGTATATTTTCTGAAATTACAATGCAAACTTTCTAAGCTTCAAAGCTGATATTACCACTACAACACTGATTTTAAAAACTGCCTACATTTTATTATCATTAAATATATTGAAAAAGTAAACAAGTTTGATATAATTTTCTCTCCTAATTATATTCATAAATATGTGTGCACTTGTTATGAATTAAAATATACTGCTGAAAATGTATTCTGTCTCTTAGAGTATGATTAGTCTTAAAAGAGTGTCTTTTTATTCTTGAGAAGGAATGCACATTTATGTATTAAAAAACAAAGTTTCAAGTTATGGGATGATGGGTTATAAGTAATCATGTTGATTTGTTAAAGGGAGGACTCTGACAACAATATCTTAATTTTTTATTTTTTTAATGTCAAGAATCATGTCTGTATTTAATTTCTATGAGAAAGTAAGTAAAATTCAAACATTTATTAAATTTTGTAACTATTTATTCTTTTGCATTACCTCCTCCTGTGTCCAGGCAAAAATGAATAGCTCCTATAGTTTTCATATGTTTTAAGTGACTCTAAAAGATATGCTGAAATTTTTCAACATTTGCATCTTCATTCTCAACCTGGAATCTTTTCTTATTTATGCATATAGCTAGTACTTTCATTATAAATTTATTTTTGTACAATGATTTTTTAAAATATCTTGTAACAGAGGAGAATGTTCATGTTTCAGTTTAAAAATAAAATTTTCTGTTCGCATTATAACCAGTCAACATTAAACATGAAGTAAGTTTAAAATACTAATACATGATGATATTCTTTACATTTGGCTGTAAACACTATAAATATAAAGCTATACTTTGTCTTCATCTTCTCTACCATCCTAATTTAAACCTGATATCATCTGTCATAAGTCATTACAATATTCTCCTTAATGATCTCCAGCATTGCCCTTCACTTCATTCTGCACATATCAACTGGGCCACTATTTTTAAAATGTGTATCACATAAGATGTACACTTTGAGAAAAAATAAAGAATTTCATTATATGGCTTATATAACTCTGCTTCATCCAATTTCTGCATAAGTATCCAAATTTGTCTTTTTATTTCTGCGTCTCTCATGCAAATTTTATTATCATTCCTTTTTACCCTATACTTTATCAAGATCTTCATTGAAATTTTTGCCCATTGGCCTAAGAACATAGGAATTGTTTTCCTTCATTAATTCCTTCTCTGTTTTTATGGTACACATCAATGCCATATCCACAGAGAGGTTTTCCCTAGACTATCCTGTTTAAAAGGCAATTATCTTTCTAGTAACTTTGCCCAAGGTATCGGCTATTTTATATAGAGCATCTATCAAACAAAAGGAAGAAACAAAAATAATGAAAAAGAAAAGGACCAGGTGCAATAGCACAGACCTCTATGTTGAAATAAAAAAAAAAAAGTTGGGGATTTTGCTCCATGGTAGAAAGCATTTGTGTCCAACTCCCAGCACCAAAGTATTAGTAATAATAATAATAATGATAATGATAAAATAAATCCACTTATTTTGTGCTTTTCATTTTTTTTCAGGTTAGAATTGCAAATCTGAACTGGGACTATTTTTCTTGCTTACTTTTAATTTGCAATGCCTGATGCAGACTCCAACATAAGATCCTCCATATATTACCAATTATAAAAGAAAACCATAAAATGTTTAGAGAGAAAATGGACTGAATGTGTTTCTCCTGAATTCATTGTTGAATGCTAATATGCCACATGACAGAATTTTGAGGCAGTGCCTCAGAAAAGTGTTTAGATATCCATAGCACCTCATGATTAGAATCACTTCTCTTAATCAGAAAAACTCCAGAGTTCTCTTTCCTCTTTCACCATGTGAGGACACAATAAGAAATCCATGAAAGAGATAGTGGGTCTCCACCAGACATCAAACCTGCTACCTCATCTTAGATTTCTTAGCCTTGTGAGCTACAGAAAGTAAATTTTCTTTTTATAATATGCCCAGTTTATGGCATTCTCTGATAGCATCATGGACAGACTAGATAGTAAATAACTTGGTAGCATTCACACAGAAAGCATTTGGTTGAGAACAGATTTAACACAAGTACCCTGACTTTAGTGCAGATAAGATTCACACCCATTCTGGATTGTTCCTTAGTTATGTGTAAGTACTTTTTCAACCACCCTACCCTTTTATTCCACAAGGAAAGAAATAAATGGATTGCCTGACAGAAATTTTGCCTAAGATAATAAATAAAGCTAGTCAAGAAACTGAAACTAGTAAGAACACATTTCCATTCCAGACATGCTCCTTTTATTACATTTTATTTTATTTTTTCCCTTCAATCTGAACTCTACAAGTTACATATAAGTCTGAAGAGATCAGTTACATTTAGGTCCAGATTAGGATGACATGATCAAGATACTGGATCTTAAATAAGGAATAAGACATAAAAGGCAGTTGAAAAACAGTTTAATATCATGAGGTATGCTCAATTAGTGACCAAGGTAATTAAGTTTCCATTCAAAGGCAGAGCTCCTGAGCGAATCAGAAATTCAGGAGGCTAGAGAGCTTCTTTGGAGGAAGAATTTGCAAACTTTAGTGAGACCATTTCTCCTGAGTTGAGGCAGAAGTGATTTTCCTTCAACAGATTCTCATCCTTTCCTGGAATACTTTAAATCAGTTTCAAACTGTATAAAAACCTTGGCCATTGAAAAGAAGTACAATCTGCTTCAGCCACTGAATTGATGACAGCTAAATAAAGAATGCTGCCATTTAGAATAGACTCTCTGGCCCTAAATTCATGTGCAAATAAAATATATTTCTGCATTTTATCAGGAGAGCTATATTTCCATAAAGTATTCAAATTTTCCAAGAAAAAATGTGTCTATTGTAAGATTCTGTAGAAGGAAACATTGGTCCTTGAATTCTGTTTTTCAATCTGCCATTTTATTGATATTTTCCAGAAATAAGTCAACTCACACTGAGTTCTTGGTGTTAAGTAGAATCCATAGGCTTACAAATGTCATATTTCTTGCCTACTTTTGACCTGCTTCCTTTGAACCTTGCTAGAAACAGATTGAGAAATTAAACTTTGATTGGACATCAGTTCAAAAAGCCAAGTTTGAGCCAAGAATAGATATCAAGGCAAAAATCAGGTGTATAGCACATGTCAAGAGATGCCCTGATGCTCAGTGGGAATTGGTCAAGGAAACAGCAGGTTTGCATTTTTTTTTTTTTGTCATTGATAAGGTTTAACTGCCAGTGCACAGAAAATCCAAGACTTGAAGATAGAACAGGGACACTTATATCAAGAAGGGAGACTGTCTTATGAAGTATTTTCTGGTGGGTGGCCTTCTTATCCCAGAGTGTATGGTGCTTCTTTACACTTAGTTTAAGCTCTGAGCTTATAGAAAAGAGACAACTAGAAACAATAATGATAATATAATAAAATCCAAAGTGTGTTCACATTGTATCCTTTCATCTTGATCTTCATAACCAGACAGAAATGTACACAGAGTGGAAAAGATGGTAATTCTCAACTTTCCATCAAAAAGAGAAGTAAGAATCAGAGAAGTTAAAAGATTTGACAAGTATATAGAATTGCTATATGATGAAGTCAGAATTCAAATGTAGTCTCATGAATTGAAATGCCATTTTCATTCCACTCCACCATATCAATCTCAGTAATTCAGTTCTCAAAGTGAATTGAGAGGAAACATGAAGCTAAATGCAATATTTCAAGGAGATATAGAATGAATTCAAACATATGAATCCCAAGATAGAGCTTAGATTGTAAATAACCAATCTTGTCAAGATATGAAAGCCATTCTGGGCTCAAAACTAAGATGTGATTTAAATGTCATATTTGAATAACAGTCCTCTGATCCATTATCTACCATAAATTTTAAGATCTAATTTTAGAGAAAATGAAAACAAACAAGCTAACCCTTTTTTATACCATCATAAAATTGTATAGTATATCATGAATCTTTAAACAATATTTGAAATCTAGTGTTTCTACTGAATGGATACTTTTAAAACATTTTAGTCTCCTGACAATTGACCTTTAGAACACTATAATGTTCTATTTTTAATTAAATCTTAGCATGAAAATTCTAGCAAAATGTATATTTATTTATTCTTAAAATAAGGATTATTTTATTTTAAATTCCCAAGACTGCACTGTATGTGGAAATCTTGTTACTAACTAATTTATAGAAAGGAAACTCTACAAGAAATGAGATACAAGCTGCAAGCAAGATTTTTCCCCAATAGTTATTTTGTATTACTAACAAGCGTCAGTTACATATATTCATTCTGACATCAAACATTCCAACAACCAGGATCTTAAAAACTAGGTTAACTAATTCAACCAATAAAATAAAGCAAAACGACATTCACTTTTAATTTAAAGATCTAAGTGAACTGAAGAGTCCTGGATGAAAGCACCTGCCTGACATATTTTCATTTTCCCTCTTCCAAATTAATATACTTCTTACATTTCTCCAGATGATTATTCTCAGTTCACATTAGCCCTTCTAATAAGGAATAAGACTTCCACTAACATATTTTGGATCAGGTTTTTGTTTGTTTTTTACCTAACAATCTAACAGTCCTATGTTGTTTTACATAATGATAATTGACAATAAACAGAAGAAAGGCAGAATCTATCTATTCAATTTCAATGTAAGATTTATTGCATAAAAAATGTATACTTAATAGGTGACATAAATTCTGGAAAACTGGAGTTCCTAATGTGCATTATTTATTTATAGGTCCTAGATTCATTGCTTCAAATATACGATTTTACTTTTACAGCTAAATGTTTACTGTGAATGGTTTAAAAAAGGGATACATATAAACCCCCCTATTCCCTTAATTTTGTAAATGCCTGGAGACAACATTGTAGTTGATGATGGTAGTTTGTGGGGGTAGAGGTACTTTCTATCTTTGGTTTATTTCATTGAATGCTATTGTTGGAAAAAAAAAAAAAAACACTTGGCATATTAACCAGTGTATATTCAGTTGGCATGCTCACTCATGTGGATGTGTACATACTAAGTGCATTTCCTTCATATGTATTACACATACTTAGATGAGAATTTTTTTTAATACTTTTCCCTGCTTCTCCCCTAAAAGACAGCAAAGAAAGTACTCCTAATACTGAAAAGACAAAGGGGCCAAGATAGAACTTTAATAAACAAAGGAGACATTGCAGAGAATGACCTTGGTTTTCTTTTTATTGGACACAAGAGAGATTTACAGTGTACAATCACCAAGGGGAGAAAAATTCCTTGCTGATTGAGCAAGAATGGAGAAGTCCAACACACACCAAGTAAGGATCCCTAATTCCACCTCAATATCCAATGTAGTAATGGGGATGATTTGACCCAATGTCAGAAGAACTGAGTGTTTCTAAGACTTGTCTGTGGAGTCATTTGGAGATGGATGACCAGCATCCACCAATTCTCTACAAAGACTAATTCAAATCTAAACTGCACAAGCTCCTCTCTACCATCAGGAGGTGGCTGAGGAAAATGTGTGAGTGACCCCGTAGGTAGCACCACAGAGGATTAAGCCGAAGACCCAATAGTGCCAGAAATGTGAAGAAGATAAGAGAACATTTCAAGGGATCTGAAAATAAATTGGAATTCTAGCTAATAGAAGAAGACTAGTACCAAAACATTAAGCTTTTCAAACAGGGAAAATGAGGACTGGGTACGAGGTTCACTGGTAATAAACTTGCTTTGCATGTTCAAGGCCATAGGTTCAATCCTCAGCACAATAAATAAATAAATAGGTACATGTCTGCTTAAAAAGAAGATTTAAATTAAAGCAAAATTACTCCATAATGTTAAAAAATCCAGAATAAAGTCTAAAACCATTTGTCATACAAAGAATGGAGGCATATACATTTTGATAGGAAAAGACAAATCAAAAATCAACCAACACCTACACAGAGCTAAAGAAAACATTGGCTTTATCTGACAGATATCATAAAAGTGTTTCAACAAACAATTACAAAATATGCTAGGTTTGATCTAGGATGTTTCCCAAAGACTCGTGTGGTGAAAGCTTGGTCTCTGAGACAACAATTTTCAGAGGTGGGACTTTTAGGAAGTGATGGATCATGAAGGCAATAACCTGATCAATGGATTAATCCTTTGTGGCATTATTGGGAGATGATGAAAATATAACAGGTGGGAAGGGAGTCATTGAAGGGAGTCAGACAAGTGGGCATGAACCTGGGGACTATATCTTGACCCAGCCCCTTCATCCTTAGCTCATGCTCTCTGCATCGGATTCCTGGCTGCCATGAAGTCTACAGCTTGGCTCTGTCCCATCCTACCAATCAGGATGTTCTACTTTACCATCGGCTGAGAAGCAAACCAACCAAGTGATCCAGGAATAAAAACCACTGAATCTGTGATCTAAAATAAATCTTTCCTCTTTTAAGTTGTTTTTCTTAAATATTTTGTCAGAATAACAAAAAAATTATGGGAAAAAATGAAAAAGATTTAAAATCTTGACATATATAATTCTATTTTAAAAATAACCTAATATAAATAGTAAAACAAACAAACAAACAAACAACAACAACAACAAAACTACACAGTGACAACAGCATGTTGAGAAAAGACAGTATCCATAGCCTTCAGAACAAGTCAAAAGAATTTGATCCGTGGTGAAAACAAACATAAGTTAACAAAGACAAAGGGATCTGAGATATAATACATCAAGAAAAAAAGTGAAGCCCATACTAGATATTTTTCACAGAAATACACACACAGAGTCACCAAGTTTGATTAGAATAAAACAACAAAAATGTAAGAACAAACCAAAAATTCATAAAAACAAAAACAAAAGTGATCTATTACCTAGAGAATGACAATTCAAATGATAGTAGAAATCTCAACTGTAACCAGGGACCTGAAGAAAGAAGCAGTTTTTCAAGTGATTTCAAAGAACTTTTCACTGTTAGTCCATTATTCAGTGAAATAATCCCTCTAGAGTGAGGGAGAAATGCCTTCCCTACGAGGAAGTAAACTAAGAGTGGATTGTCAGCAGATCTAAGAACAAATCTTAACTTGTGAAATCTCCCTAAACAACAAGAAAATGGTAATAGAAAAAAGCAAAGAAAATCAATGAATGGGATAAAAATTAGAGATAGTGGGTGATTATCTTTCTCCTCATGATTTTTTAAAAAACATACTTCTTTGCTGAATCAAAATAATAGCACATTTTATGTGGTGTTCAATGAATTTAAAAAAAAAATACTTAGAAAATTATATTTTAAGAAAGGAGAGCTTAAAGGAACCCAAATTCAACTAGGATAAAATAACCCACCTAGTTCTATAACCAGAAGACAAATTAAAATACAATCAACTTGCTCCCCAAAATGAAAGTTTCAGCCTAGGTAGCTTCACTAGTCAATATATTTAACATTTAAAGAGCAATGAAAACTAATTTTACATATTTTATTTCAGGAAAAAAAGGAGATCTCACACTTCCAATATATTTTATGAGGTTAGTGTTGCCTTAACAGTAAAACCAAACTAACACAGTAAAAAGCAAGAAAGAGATGAACATCTGTAATGAACTTATATATAAAAATCCAAAATAAAACATTACAAAATTAAATCCAGCAATGTGTAAAATGATTACATACAAAGAATAAATAAGATTTTCTCTAGGTATATAATGCTGATTACATATTGAAAACTCAAACAATATAACTCACCATATCACCAAATTATCAGAATCATGATCTTATCATTTAATGTAGAAAAGCATTCAAAAAATTCAAAATCTTCCTTTATAAAATAAGTGAAAATTTAGAATTAAACAATGTTTCTTCTATTAGATAAAGCACATCTAAAAGAAGAAAAATCAATAGCTGACAAAATATTTTACAGCACAAAACCAAATGCTTTCATCCTATGATCAGGAACAAGAAAGGAAAGGATGTCACTTCACCAGTGTTACTCAATATAATAGTGGACATTCTAGACAGGGCAATCGGGCATGAAAATAATCAGAGGTAGATATATCAGAAATTATGTAGTGCAAGTCCACATCACACATCAAAGTTGATTCCCAGTAAATTGAAACATATATAAATATAAAGCCACACATTAGTAAAAAAAAAAATTCACACTGAAAAAATCATTCAGAATATATAGAGAAGAGTTCTTAGACACAAACCTCAAAGCACACCTGTAGCAGGAAAAGCTAATAAACTTAATTGAACTTTTTTTAAAAAAATCACTCTCTTAGAAAGCTAAAAAGACAAATAAGAATTTCTGAGAAAATATTTGCAAACCACACATCTCACAAAGGTTGTGTGCAGAATTTATTATGACCTCTCAAGTTTCAAGATTAGACAAACAAGAATAATTCCAATTATAAAATATGCCAAATAAATGAACAGACATGTTTCTGAAGTTTTATATACAGCTAGCATATAAGCAATTAAAAAGATGTTCAACATCATAAGATATTAAGGAAATATGAGTTAAAATCATAAAGCAATATAACTAAACACTGATTAGAAGAGCTAAGAAAATTGTAAGAAATTCTGACAAAATCTGAATAAACCACTGGGAGAAGTAAAAACGGTATAGCCATTTTGAAAACAGGGACTTTTTTACAGTATGAATGCAATTATCATACAAAGCAGTAATTGTACTAATGATAATTTACTCCTGAGAAATGAAAAATTTTGTTTTAAAAAATAAGCACACAGATATTCATAACAGCTTTATTCATAGCAACCAAAAGTGAAAACGAATTAAATGTTTGTTTTAAACCCATGTAAAAAGGAGTAAATTTTTAAACAGCCTGCAAGTAATTCAAATCATGAAATACTACTCAGCAATAAAAAAGAATTTTATACACACATACACATACACACACACACACACAACATTTTGCATAGCTCACATAAGCCTCGAAGGAATTATGTAACATTCTTGAGTTAAAGTCACTATAGACATGAGATAAAGTAATCATATAGGCAGAAAACTCATTAGAGATAACCTTGGTAATGGTTTGTGTTGGGGTTAACACTCTGTAAACTTGAGATGATACAACATTTACACACCTAACAAAATTGCATAAAACTACGCAGACACACATCCAGGCTGTATATATAACTGTTACATCCGAATAAGCTTTGTGGCTTGTGTGAATGTGACATTCATGGAGTGCTATATTTATGCAATCTATTGTTATAGGACCTCCCTGTGCACTTAGCTCAACTTCCTGGTGAACTCTAACTATTTTAAAATAGAAGTACAAGAAAATGTATTACTTGTACCCAGAGTTTGCTCAAGAACTCAAGTAAGTTAAAAAATTCTAATAGACTATGGTAATTTGATAATATTAAAATAGCCAAGACTGATTTTATCCATAAACCTACATGTAATTAATGGAACAATATAAGGGAATTATATTTTTATTATTAAATAATAGGAAGTTTATTCAACATGCAAATATCTAGAAGTTGGTAGGCATTGAAGGTGTGGCAGAATATCTTTTTAAGTGAGGAGGCCATAGTTGAATAATTACCTAAAATATGAAATACTGCCTTGGCTATTAAATACTCAAGAAGATATGTTGAATGAATGACTGAATGAGAGTATCTGACCATAAATTATACAAAAAGATTATAAATTTATAATACCCTGCTTCTAAAGTTTCCTCTAACTTTCCTTATATGTATCATTTCATAGTACTAATTAGTATATCCCCCAAAATATTTGCATTCCATTCTCGCCCATGCACTAAAGCCTGATTAAATTCTAATATTTAAAAAAAAATTAGAAAGGAACTTAATCTCTTTTTATGAGTTTCCAGCCACATTTACAGCATTCTTATTATGCCTGAATAGAAAAACTCAGTATACCAAAATTTTCAAGAACAAATACACACTCACTAAACATTAAAGAAGAGTATGACAGCTTAGCTCATTTTAGCATAGCCCAAATCCCTTTACCATAAATCTACTCACTCTATTAACAATTACCTCATAGACCTTTCTAACTCATTCGACCATTCTGGGCTTTAGTATCATTATCTGCAAAATGGGGGTATTATCTAGCTCATAAGAGCTCATATGATTGTTTTTGTTTGTTTGTTTGTTGGTTTTTGGTTTTGTTTTTAATACTGGGGTTAGAACTCAGGGGCACTCCACCACTGAGCCACATCTCCACTCATGCCTATTTTGTATTTTATGTAGAGAAAGGGTCTCACTGAGTTGCTTTTCATATTTCTTTTACTAAGATTGTCTTTGAACTCCTGATCCTCCTGCCTCAGCTCCCTGATAGGCTGGGGGATTAGAGACATGCACCACCACACCCGGCTCATGGGGATTTTTTTTTGGGGGGGGGGTTCTTTGTGAGTTATATGACATTAGGATTTATGTTAACAGAATTATAAAAACATGGAATATAACTTGCTTGAAGTCAGTCCCCAGAATGTCCATTTACTTCCTTTCTCTTCTCTCCTCATCCCCCACCGCCTCCTTGTTCTCTTCCCTCTACTGATCTTTCTGCAATTTATTTGGGGTATTTGTTTTGTTTTGTTTTTCAGTACATTATGGATGTGCATGATGGTGAGATTCACTGTGGTATGTTCATGTACATACACAGAAAAGTTAGGTCAGATTCGTTTCACTGTTTTAAGGAAGTTATATTTGACAAAAAAGAAAAAAAAATGTAAGCAGTTACATGTGTGGAATCAAAGCTTGCTTTAGTCAAACTCACCATACTCTACTGTCTCAGGATATTTCCTCCCTGGGGAAAAAAATGTATATACTATGTCCATCTTTAATATCTCCCAAAAGACTCTAATTCAAAATGGGTTTCCTTGGTCTTATACTTACATCAAGTTCAGAAAATAATGCCAAGTATTAATGAATAAGATGGCATCAAATTAAAAAGCTTCTGTACTGCAAAGAAAACAATTAAGAATGTGAAGAAAGAACCTACAGAATGGGAGAAAAATCTTTGCTAGCTACTCTTCGGATAGAAGATTAATATCTAGAATATATAAATAACAAAAGCTCAACACCAAAAAAAAGGAATAGTCCAATTAATAAATGGGAAAATGATTAAAGAAGCAAAAAGAATAAATAAAATGGCCAACAAATATATGAAAAAAATATTCAATATCATTAGCAATTAGGGAAATGAAAGTGAAAACTATATCATACTACTCAGAATAGTAGTCATCAAGAATTCACACAATAATAAGTGCTGGAGAGAATGTGGAGAAAAAGGAACATTTTTACCCTGTTGGTGGCATTGCAATTTAGTACAATCACTATGAAAATTAGTATAGAGGTTCCTCAAAAGACTAGGCATGGAATCTTCCTCATATTTTATTTTTATGTGGTGCCAGTGATCAAATCCAGTGCCTCACGACTGCTAGGCAAATGCTCTATCACTGAGCCACAATCCCAGCCCCTCCCTCATGTTTTAAAAACTTAGCAATATGTTAGATAGACCTACACTTTCATGGTTCCATCTTGTCCATTTGGAAACCATGTGCAATTTAGGATTTTAATAATATTTCTCCAAAATGACATAAGCTAGTTAATCCATCTTTTTCATTCGATTATAGACTGATAAGAAAATTATGACCTCTCAAGTTACAATAGGAAATACATTTTTAAAAGAACAGTATTTTTTATATAAGTGAATTCCTTTAATACTGCTAAAAAGTACAAATATTCACACAAAATTTTGGCTAATGTAGAATCCATAGTCTTTTGTTCAATATTGTTATCATTTATTTGTTCAGTTTTGGTCTACCAACAGCCACAAGCTTCAAAAGTTAAGAAAGAAAAATTAAAACCCAGATATGTAATATATATATTTTTAAAGTAAACACTAAACTATTTCATAATATGTGAAAAACATTAATTGTAATTGTAAAAATACTTTTTTTAATCCAAATATTCTCTTTTCCAATTTTTCTCGGCTAATTATTACCTAGAGTTTAATTTACCAGGAAAAAGCTGATGGCAAGAAAAAAACAGTAACTTTTTATCATAAAATTAAAAACTCTACCACAAATAGCAATTGAAATTGATCAAAATTTGACATTTATTATGTTATATTACTGTACATAAATATTAAAAGAAACTTTTCATTAATGTAATATTTAAAAATATTTGTCAAAAGTTTGTCTGCTTGCAGCAGATATTTATAAGTCCAGACTCTCTAAAAAATTTATCAACATGAACTAAATAAGATGGGCAAGATTCTTACCTCTCCATTGGGTTAGGTTATCCATTGCTTCAGTTCAATGACAGTGACTGGCCATTTTAAGAATAAATCAGTAGAACCATGCCTTTGTGAAAAAATATGTTTGAGGAGTATAGGTTTCACCTTCAGGATCTGCTCAATTACATTGTTTACAGCAGTTTTGAGAAGAATTCCAAAGTCCAGTGGAAAAGAATAGAAATGCCTTGCAATTTCCCTTGTATGTGAAAATCTGCATACCATAAGGCATCAGCTAAGAATTATTTTAGATGAAAAATTTAGATTCTATAAAATTAAATGAGAATCAAAGCTGCATATCTGTGTCATTGTTAACTTCAGTTTACCAGTACATTAAATGCAGCATTCTAATAAATGTGACAGTACAAGATCAATTAAAGGACCATTACGTTTACAAGGTTCAAGCATTGCTTTTTTCCTAGTGTTTATTTGTTTTGCCCTTTTGAAAATATGAATTGATAACTGAAACCATGCATTTAACTTTAATGCTATCTTGAAGAATTTTTTTTAAAGAGAGAGTGAGAGTGAGAGTGAGAGAGAGAGAGAGAGAGAGAGAGAGAGAATTTTTTAATATTTATTTTTTTTAGTTTTTGTCAGACACAACATCTTTGTGGTGCTGAGGATGGAACCCGGGCCGCACCCATGCCAGGCGAGCACGCTACCGCTTGAGCCACATCCCCAGCCCTTGAAGAATTTTTAAACTATTGGGAAGCAGTCTCCACGATTCAGTTTTGTCACAGAAACCTCCATAGAGTTGTTTTTTTTATGATAGAGCCATAAAGACATTCTATGGTTAAATTGAGTTAATTATGATAATTTATTTTATAGTGTATAGAATGCTGGGGTTAATACATGTATCTCCTCCACAATTATTAAATTTATTCTTTAATATTTCCATCAGCATTAAAATATAATTTGGGTACTTTACATAAGAAAACATGTTTGTATCTTAGGCTACTCTTTGTTTTTCTACTATGAAGGTGATGAAAGTTGGGAAGGTTGCAGCTGTTTATCATTATGCTATTTTGCTTTTCAGAGGTATCCAGATGGCAATAAATATTTAGAGATCTTAATACATTTCAAGTTATCAAATTTTGCATTCTAAATACAAAAGCAACTTAACAATTCTTGTCTCACTTATTTAGAAAGCTAGCACCTTTGAAGTCTGAAAAATAGTATATCTGAACAATTATTCTCCTATATATATAATTTTGACTCTACTATAATTGGTTAGAATTGTATTAAAAGTATAATGAAATGCTAGTTATTAGACCTTCTAGGTTAGTACACATTCTATGTCTTATAATTAATGCAAATTTACATACATATCCACTGCTCTGAGGCTAATCTGAGTCCAAAATACATATGTTATGCAAACACACATCACACATCTACATTATTTGGTTTTCTCCATAACAATGCTCATTCGTTACCAGTGTACACATTCTCTTTGGTTTATTTCATAGAAGCATGATATATTAATATATTTTAAAATGGAAGAACTAAGGTGAAACAACTTGCTAAATTGTATATCACTGTATTTTTAAGCTGTCTGTATTCTGCCATGCCTAGACCTGGTTACTATGTAGTAAAGTTAGCAGTTTCTTTTTTTCTTTTCTTTTATGGGGTGAGTACTGGGGATTGAACTCAGGGGCACTTAGCCTCTGAGACACATCCCTATCCCTATTTTGTTTTTTATTTATTTAGAGACAGGGTCTCATTGAGTTGCTTGGTGCCTTTCTGCTAAGGGTGGCTTTGAACTCAGCCTCCTGAGCTGCTGAGATTACAGTTGTGCACCACCACATCCAGCTAAGTTATCAATTTCATGCTGAAAATATTATATATGTGCTCAAACCCTTTGCATTTTCCTATATGCTAGAAATTTGGGGAAAATATGAAGTAGAAAATTAAAGACCTATTACTGTTGCAATATGTAACTATATTATTGTTCAATGGCTTGAAACTGGAAACTCTAAAACAGACAATATACAAATCTACAGAAACCTCACCATCTGAATTAAGTCTCAATCATTCAATCTGTGTATTTCAATTATCCAAACTAGAAATTGTATTGGCAAAAACATATTCGTCTATATTATTTTTGAAAGAATTTTTGTTGGTTATATTTCCAAAAGGCTCATTTTTCTAACAACGTATTTAAAATGAGCCATGTACTCTGACTATCTATTAGTGGGTCCCATAGCAGAAATGCAAGAAAGTCCTTACTAAAAAAAATTTTAAAAACCCTCACAATAAAAAAATCAAAATCTCAGCTGGATGTCAAACTTCCTTAAGACCTATATTAAAACATATTCCTGAATATCTATAAATTATTTATGAGAGTTTAGTTAAATATAACAAAAATACATAAAGTGTATGCACAATATGAATATTGGGTATCTTAAGAACAAAAAATGGAGGTTATTAGTAGCCACAAAAAGTCTCATTAAACAGTTGAATAATTGGAATACTACTTATAATCTGTGAATTTATGTCATTTTGACTGGCAATAGAAGATAGTAACAATAAAAAACCCTTGGAATTCCTTGAGTTTGTTAATTATTTCTGAGCATTCTTATTATAGTCATTAATAATCATTATTTGGAGGCAGGAATGTTCCATTCTAATAAAAGATTAAAAAAATAAATTTTTAAAATAATTACATACACCACTGAATGCATACCAAACATATTTTTCTCTACTGAGAAAATCAATCCACATTGCTGTTTGTGGTTAGTGTTGACATAGTGATATATAGTTTGTTTCCTGAAGTAGATTTAATGGTGTAAATTGTTTTGTAGACTAGAAAACAGCACAGGAAATCAGTGTATTGCTTTCTGTCAGCCTGAAATAGCTTTTGATCTTGCCACCAAAGCAGAATTTAAACATTAGTTTCTAGTCAAAATATGGGGAACTTGACTATTTAGACTTTCTATCTCTGTGTTATTTGTGTTTGGGGATGGCATTCAATGCAAAAAAAAAAAAGAAGATTTTATACTAGTTATTGGAGTTTTGATTATCTCTGGGAAAAAAAATTTAAAAAGACTTAAAGAGATTTTAAAAATGAAGACTACTAAAATAATAGTTTAATAATTTAAAATATGTATTTTTAGAATATCATATTTAATAATTTCATAGAATTTGATTCTAATACATCTTTAAGTTCATTTCAAATTTTACTAACATTATCTATAATTAGCAAATGCTGTAAAATACCACCTAAATGTACTATGTGTATCATTCATGATTCTGAAATTTATGTTTATACATACATATAAATATATGGTACATATGCTTTATCTATACTGTGTTTTATATATGTATATTTCCATATAATATATAAAAATATAATATATGTCATGTACATAAACACACATATCTCACATTATACATATTCATTAACAAAAAGCTATTATAAGTTCTTCCATGCTCATTTTTGTTATATAAAGAATCTAATTTTAGGAAAAGGGAAGGTAAAAAGTCTGTAAAGAGTATTAAGTTATTTTATTTGTTTTATCTTATGTATGTATTTTATTCACACATTAAATAAAATGAGTGCCAAAAACTAACATGTAAGTTTTAAAAAGTTCATTGAATATGAAAATTGAGAAAAAAAAAACTGGATGTATTCATTTATACTGAAATAAACAACACATCTTATTGGGCTAAATAAAATAATATGTTCAATTAGGCTGATATATTTGCAAGACTACTCAACAAAACTCATTCCAAAACTTGCAGATAATTATATTAAGCATGACACTAAATCATAACTGTGTCAGAAAAAAAGGTGTTTTTTTTAATAAAACACACAGTTTAAAGAAAAGAATAGGATAATCATTCTGAATGTCAAAGAGCAAATAGAAATAAAAATATATGTATTTAATATATATCCATACATATTTTTCAAATTTCCGTAGTTTTTCAAATATTCACACTCAAAACACACATATACTTACTTAAAATAAAACCCATCAAAACAAGAATTTTCTTTTAGGAAAAGTAGTCAACTGAGAAAAAGGAGATTTGGCAAATAAACATTTGAAAGTGGGAGAGTAAGATAGCATGTACATTATTTCACAATCGTGCCAAAAAGTGAAAGTAAATAAAAAGTATGAGAATAAGTCATGACACTCTAAATACAAATGATGAAAAAACAAAATGTAAAAACCAGTGGCAATCAGGATATGTATTACCTATTCAGATAATTAATTTAAATTTTTTTATCTGGTGAGTGCACCATGTGAATTTATTGTATACTTGTATTGATCTTATTCTATTTTTAAAGGCTGAGAACAGGGTTAGAGATAAGGCTTCCTTCTAATTTTAAAAATGATAGGGTGACTAGGCAAGCTTGCAGACAAGGGAAGCAGTAACAAAATTTATAGCACATAATTAATATTCCTAGTTGCTGAAGAACTTAATGAAACAGATACCAGAATCTAAGTTGAGAAAAATAGAGCCAAATGAAAAGAATAAGAATTATCATGATATATAATAAGATACAAAGAACTTCAAATTAATTTGGCTTCTAACAGGACACAGTAGAACCTGTGGATTCATTCATCTGGCAACTCAATCTTGTTGGCTAGTAGTTACTCTCACCAAGAAAACATTCCACTTGGAAATACATATTGTATGAAACATTTCATCATAAGAAGCTAAATTTTCAAAAAGTTTCAAGTATTCAAGGACATATACACACATTCATAGCGTCTCAAAATATTAAATTGTGTACACATGGATTACAGGGCATTTTCATAATTTAAAAAGAGCCCACTAGAGTACAGCATGTTAAATCCATAATAATTAGTTTTGAGACCTGATTTTTTAATATCTTTATAAATATGACAAGGATATTCATTTAAAAAAAGCTTTCATAAACTAAAGCTTATTAAAATAAGAATAAAATTTAAAAATACTAGAAATGGAGGTTTTTATTCTTCAATTGCTAGTAACTTTTATGTAATATTTAGAGTGAAATCAACTTTAGATAACTGCTATACTTTCCTATTTGTACAATCTATATGAAATGAAATAAATACATGTTCATTTTTACTCTTTTTTATCTATCTCTTCTCTAAGCCTTAATCCATTTTTTGGAGGAAATTTTAAAGGAAAAAAAAAAAAAACTCTTGAGTATGTACCTTAGAAGAACAGATCAGGATAAGTCTTAATGATTAGGAGTTAGTATTCATCATGTTCACTGCTAGTAACATTTTATTTCCAGGATGAGTCTCCTTATAAAGTTTTGCCCAGGATTCCCAGTGGAAAATTTTGCAATATTTAATAACAATTTAGAGGCATAATTTGTTAATTTTTTTTTTCAGTATCAGTGATTGAACCCAGGGGTGTTTAACCACTAAGCCAGATCTCCAGCATATTTTTTTTATGTTTTTAGTTTTTTGAATTTTGAGACAGGGTCTTGCTAAGTTGGTTAGGGCCTCTCTAAGTTGCTGAGAGCTGGCTTGGAACTTGTGATTCTCTTGTCTCGTCCTCCTCAGCCACTGGGATTACCTAGGGGTGGATCCCAGAGCCCAGTTAACACTGGTTGAATTTTAAATCACACGTACTAATAAGCCACTAAGCCTTAGAATATTTCCTTTAAATCTTTCTCAAATATTCAATAAGGTATCTAACAACACTGGTATGATAGGAATAATTATTTCCACCTACTTAGAACTCAGCACATAACATATCTTTTGCTTACTTAAAGGGAATATTTGTGACATTGAGAAGAATACTGTTTTTTTTTTTTCTTCTCTTTATATCCTGCATGACCACTTTATTGAAAATGTTAACTTTCATTTCAGAATAATATAAACAACAAATATAGATATTACTGACTTCAACAAAAAGTATAAACTTTCAATGGAACTTAAGAAGGCATGATAGTGAGGATAAAGAGCAACATGGTCATCCACATTCTTCCAGGGCACAGCTGCCAATGACCTAAGGCACATAATTGTTCTGGAAGTAGAAGCGCTCTTCTAAAGTTTAACCATGGAATGTGGAGCAATGCAAAACCTGCACATGAGCCTGGGTCCTATTTGTTGCTCTCAGTGTCCCCAAACTTACACAGCGGTTCAAGTGTATTCTAGAATTTAGAGTTAAAATCAGGAAGTTCAGTTACACAGCATTCCTAGCTACTTAATAACAGATTTAGGGGTTATTTTACATGTCCTGCTTCACTTTAACACTGTCTTTTATATTTGTTCATTTAGCCAATATTGTTTGGTGCCTATCAAATACTTAGAGTTCACTAGGTACTAAGGCTGTAAAGACCTGATAACACCCCCAAGTCCAGCTCTAAAACTCCTTCATATCACATCCTAAAGCTTAAGTGCTTTACCTTGAGACTGATTTTCTTTCTTTCATTGTTTAAGTAGGAAAATGTGGGTATGATTTTGATTTTCCACATATGTATAAGAAATAAGTTCCATCCTTCCTCAACTGGATAGACAAAAGCTGGTATGTTTAATTGTTCTGTTACTGTGCATCTCAACATGTTTCAGATCAATTGTCGAGATCATTTAGAAGCCAGGCATGATGACATACTCCTGTAGTCCCAGCAGCAGTGGGTGGTGGGGTGGGGTGGGCAGTGGAGGTAGGAAGATTGCAAATTCAAAGCCAACATCAGCATATTAGCAAGGCCCTAAGAAACTTAGAAAGACCCTGCCTCAAAAAATAAGTAAATAAATAAAAAGGGCTGGAAATGTGGCTCATCAAATCCAGCATCAGCATATTAACAAGGCCCTAAGGAACTTACAAAGACCCTGTCCCAAAAATATTAAAAAGGGCTGGGGATGTGGCTCAGTGGTTAAGAGATTTAGGGTGCCTGAAATTGTACCATCATCAGCAATGGTATTCTCTTACAAAAGATGCCACTCTTCAGTCAAAGGATGGGGAAAGACAAATTCCCACATAAAAAAAAATGTAATGACCTGGCCAGTCTCCATATATTCAACCTAAATGCAAAGGAATTTGATAAAAATAGTCTTGTTGTGTGTCTACAAATTTAAGAAAAAAGATTTACTTCAGAGTCAGCTGTGTTTATCATATTTAATCATACAATGAACTTGTCAATGAAATGTTTTTGCATCAACGTCATTGATAAAAACAAATCCCTTTTTCAGTTATCCACCATTATATTATAACAGGAAATAGCTACTTTGTAAAATTACAGATTGTATTTTCTCAAAAATGTCTTCTTATATATAAAAAATAAATAGTCCTCTGTTGTATATAAGCTTAGTCATCAACACAAGATGGAAAAAAGAAAAAAAAATGTGCAATTCTTGTCAAATGCACAAAGTAAGGCCAATGTCTCCTTTTGAATTGCATACATGTGTTTAACTTAAAACTAAGTAAAAGGTTATGTTGACAGCATCTTCTTATATATAGACAACCTTTCATCTCCAAGTGTTTAAATAACTTAACACCCTATATCCAATTAGAAACTCTTTGGTCATATCTGGCAACAGTGTTTTTATTTATTAAAAATAAAAAGATAAAGACAAATATTATATATATTTTCTTAAATACACACTATATTTACCAAAACACACACACAACATATAAGAAATAAAGCAAGCTAGGTAAATGCACTAAACACTGAACAACCCCAACTCTATTATGCATTTTTTAATAAATGTAATAATGCCATATTTATATATTCACTATTAACATATACAATTTTGTATGTAATTATGCATAATTTTATAGACAATATTAATTATCTACATCTCTAGAAACATGCATATATTATTATACATATAATATATATAGTTATATATGTATATAACATATAATTATACATGTATGTATATGCATACATACACAATTATCATATATATGCTTCCAGTGTTCTGAATTCAGTACAATGGTATGAAATGATTCTCAAGGAATCTTGCCCATGCCTGGCCAAATTGTATGCACATTCTCTGCATTGCCCAGTGCTGATATCAATATTGCAAATGAAAAGCATAATAAATACTCAATACTATAGCAACAGAAACATCAAAGGGGCTTCATGACACTTCACCAAATTGAGGAGCAGATTGTTTTCCTCTTAAGAATGTACCAAACACTCGCTGGGCAGAAACACTTAGAATCTAACTAAAAAAAAAATGCTAAAACTAACTATAGGCAGCTATATGAATATATATAGCTTATAAATGTCAGATAGATTTGTATATACCTTTAGCTGTTTGGAATTTTAAAACTAATTTATTTATTTTAAGTGGTATGTATGAAAGCAGAATGCATTTTGATTCATTGTACACAACTGTAACCCATCTTTTCATTTCTCTGATTGTACATGATATGGCGTTGTACCATGTGTGCAGTCATACATGTACCTAGGGCAATTATGTCCATCTCATTCCACCATCTTTCTTGCCCCTATGCCTGCTCCGCATACCTCTAACCTCTTTACCCCATCAAAGCTTCTCCATTTTTCCCATGCCCCATCTGACCATTATGGATCAGCACCACTCATAAGAGAGAACATTCAACCTTTGATTTTTTGGTATTGGCTTACTTTGCTTAGAATGATATTCTCCAATTCCATCCATTTACCTGCAAATGCCATGATTTTATTCTCTTTCAATGCTAAGTTACATTCCGTTGTGCATATGTACCACAGTTTCTTTATCCATTTATCTATTGAAGGGCATTTAAGTTACTTTCACAGTTTAGCAATTGTGAATTGAGCTGCTATAAACATTGATGTGGCTGCATTATTATAGTATGCTGGTTTTACATTCTTTGAGTATAAGCCAAGGAGTGGGATACCTGGGTCAAATGGTGGTTCCATTCCAAGTTTTCTAAGGAATCTCAATACTGCACCAATTTGCAGTTCCACCAACAATATATAAGTGTACCTTTTTCCCCACATCCTCACCAACATTTATTGTTGTCTGTATTCTAAATAGTTTTGATTTACATTTCTCTAATTACTAGAGATGTTTAACATTTTTACATGTTTTTTTAATATTTATTTTTTAGGTACAACACAATGCTTTATTTTTTTATGTGGTGCTGAGAATGGAACCCGGGTCCCGCCCCTGTTAGGCGAGCGCTCTACTACTGAGCCACAATCCTAGCCCTTTTACATGTATTTGTTGACTGAATGTATATATATTTTGAGAAGTGTCTCTACCGTTTGGGATTTTACTAAAGTATTCTTAGTTCACAGATTTCTGCTCTTGAGAGCCTTATATGAATTATGTATGACAACTGAAAACAAGAAGAGTTGAAGTGTGAAAAATCTCTGAAAAGGATTAACACCCATGATAAAGTTGCTCATGATTCTCTAATCTACATCAATATTTATCATATTTGTTGAGGTTATGAAACTCATGATATTTAATGACAAATGTGCTTCAACTTAAAAATACAGCAGGTGTATGGAAAAATGCCCTGATATTTTGTGAGTGCTGATTTCTTTTGCCCTGGGAATGAAATACAACGGAAATGCAATATGTCAGTAATCTTCCAAGCTATATGGTAAACTCTCTGATGCCTGGGACCAGGTATTATATCCTTAGTGCATAGCACATGCCAGGAACTTCTGGTACCATGCAACATTGGCTGAAAGAATAAATACAGAAGATGAGTAAAAGTGAAGCAGGACATGAGAAATAATCCCTCTATCATACTAATAATTTGTTACTATGAACCTAGGAATGCCAAGCAACTTTCTTCATGATTTCAAATACTCTAGAACAGCACTTGAACCAGTCAGTGTGTGTAAATTTGGGAAGGCTGGAAGTAACAAACAAGACCAGGCTCATGTGCAGTGCTCTAAATTGCAGCATATTTCATGGTTATGCTTTAGAAAAATGCTTCAACTTCCAAAAGAGTGAAACATGGTGTTACCACCTCAGGTCACTGGCATCAGCACCACTGAAGAATATCACTGATAATCCTGCTATCTGTCCTCACTACCATGCCTTGTTCGGTGTTTCAGTCAGCTTTTTCGCCATTGGGAATAAAAGACCCAACAAGGACAATTGTAAAGGAGGAAAAGTCCAACCAGAAAAAAATTTAAAGGAGGAAAAGTTTATTTTGTGAGCTCCCGGTTTCAGAGGACTTAGTCCAGAGAAGGCTGGCTCCATTCCTCATGGTTCCAGGTGAGGCAGAACATCATGGCAATAGGATGTGGCACAGGGACTCAACTCACATGATG
Source organism: Urocitellus parryii (assembly GCF_045843805.1). Classification (NCBI taxonomy): domain Eukaryota; kingdom Metazoa; phylum Chordata; class Mammalia; order Rodentia; family Sciuridae; genus Urocitellus; species Urocitellus parryii. Next base: position 33,515,515 of record NC_135531.1, on the reverse strand, counting down.
ATCAGAAAGCAGAGAGAGCCTCCACTCTCCAGATATAAATATCTACCCCAGAGCCAAGCCCACAATGAACCACTTCCTCCAGCCACACCCCACTTACCTCCAGCTAACACTTAGTCAATCTCATCAAGAATTAATTTGCTGATTTGGTTAAAGCTACACTCCAATATTTTCTCTTCCAAACTTTCTTGCATTGTCTCACATGTGAGTTTTGGGGAGATACCTCACTTTCAAACCATAACATTAGGTTTCATCACAGGTTTACATTTTTGATTAATTCAACAATGATCCAAATCTGCTGTGGTCAGGGAGGAGAAAGTGAAAAGCATGGTTGCCCTGGAGAGAGAAAGCAAAGCTAGAGGCAAAAATGGAGGAAGGAGTTGAAGAAGGAAGAAGGATAAATACAGAAAAAAAGAATGGAAGAAAAGCATCCTGAAAGGAGGGAACTGCTCTGCTGTGATTGATGTTCACAGATCTTATTTACCCTTTTTACCTCTGTGTGTGTATGTGTGTTTGTGTACAATTGCATGTGGTTTTGTATGAAATATTTTAAAATATTTTATTTCATTTTTAAGATATTACTAAATATAAACTGTTTAAAGTTATAATAATAGTTTATTTATAACAGTTTTTGAAAATATACAAACATTTTATGAGTTGTTAAAGAACATATTCCCTATATATAGGTATTTATATAGTTTTAATTATGCTTATTTAAAAGTTTGTATGTTTTGTACTTTCCTACCTAAGCCTTTTCCTTATATTCCCCTAAGAAAACTATTTATATGATTTATGATTTTAACAATCTAACTAATATATATGTAGTATTGTGGAATATTACTGATATTTAATAATATATTTTCATCTTTAATAATATCTTTCTTTTTCTTTTTCTTTCTTTTCTTTTTTTTTTTTTTTTTTTTTTGTGTGTGTGTGTATGTGTGATGCTGGGAATTGAACCCAGGGCCTTGGGCATGCAAGGCAAGCACTCTACCAACTGAGCTATATCCCCAGCCCTCTTAATAATATTTCTAATGTGTAGTGTTTATACATACATGTGATGGAAGCACATGTTTCTGTACAGAGGACAATGCCATGGAGATGGCTTTTTATAACTGAAGGTTAGAGCATTTGTTCAATATCAGGCATGAAATGTCCTTCCAGAATGTGAAAGCCACTTAGTGTATCACTGGCGATATAAGAAGGTGGCCACTTCCTCACAATTGACCACTCCTGTATTTTGTTTCCAATTTAAAAATTTTAAAAAATGATATCATTGGCATAAATTGGATTATCTTATTTACATGTAGCCTAGAGTTCCTAGTGATTTTAATCTTTGTGGTTACAATATACTCTTTACTGCTTATTATATTAAAAAAAGTCAGCCCATTTAACTTTCAATTTTCTACATACTTCTTACATGACAATACTATTTTGTAGTCTTGATTATAGCTCATGAAGCTCTGCAAGTTTTTATTGCTATAATGTAATAAAGTCATTGATCCTTCCACTAGATTGCCATAAATATTTTATTAGCCTTCTTTAACATTTTTCATTCATTGCTTTAGTTTATTTTTTTCAGTCCAAACCACTTTTCCTCTGCAATATTTTTTTTTATTAAAACATGCAAACTATGCTAGCCATCCCTCCTGTAGTTATCATAATCATTCCATTAATTCCTTCTGCTTTTCTGTGCTCTTACTTTTTATAATGGATTCTGGTGTATTATTTTTTAAGGAGGTGAAAATTTGAGGGATTTCTCCAGTTTTGCTATTATTTGTATAGGGTCTGCATCTCTGGGTGGGAAATCTCCTTAGTTAAATAATATACTTATGTGTAAAATCATTATTTTCCATCATTATGGGTTATTCTTTGATTTTGATTCACTTCTCCTAGCTTATGTTAAATCAAATATCAGTGTATAAAGAAGAAAACATGTATATGTGAATCCAATTTATTATTGACATTTAATAAATTAAATTGAAAATAAAAGTAAAATGGACAACAGGTGGATTCACAAGTCTGAAAATGAATTAAAAATCAGAAATTCATTTTTCCTTTCAGATAGTATGGTATGAATTTTTTAATTCATATATATAATATATATGTATATCTAATTCATATATATATATTTATATTTAGTTGTCAATGAACATTTATGAACATTTATTTTATTTATTTATATGTGGTGCTGAGAATCAAACCCAGGGCCTCATACATGCCAGGCAAGCGCTCCACCACTGAGCCACAACCTCAGCACCTTTGGTATGAATTTTTAATTTGGCTGACATTTTCCAGGAAAAGTTTAAAGAGATTCCATGTAATTCATAAGTCTCAGAGAATACTAGGTAATGTATTCATTTTACATAATTCATTTAAAATGATGTGACTTCTCATCTAATTCAGCAAGGCAGAAATATCATTATTGAGCTTATTACCCTTTCCCCTTCGTCTCACTGAGTTTATGTAATAACAGAATTCCTTTTATTTCCTAGAATACTTGATTTTAATTTTTTTAAAAAAATTCAAAGTTGAAATTGCCTCAGATTTACTGCTATCAAAATATATGAGAATAAAAACAAAACCAGATATTCCAATAAGCAGCTGTCATCATCAGAGGTGACAGGCAAATCCCCATGTCTTTCTCTCCTTCACTGGGGTCACACAGCTCCTCACATCAAGCCTTGGGTTTACAGTGTTCCCTTGTACAAAGGCTTAGAAAAAAATATTTGGTCTTTTGAGCTTCCATGTAGTTTTCATCTATCATTTTATTACTTTTAAAAAATTCTTAAGAAAATTCTTAAGCAATTTTTATTAATAGCCAATATTTTTCAAGGTATAAAACTATGATGCTCCTGAAAGGTGATAATAGTGGTGTGAAAGGCAAAAGCAAAACATAAAACACAGAACCTTCAAATGTTTTTGAAGTCTGCTATTCGATTGAAAATTTTTAAAACTAGAACATGATAAGATCTCAAAGAGAGGATTTGTCAGAAATATTTCCCGATGTTGTTGTCTAAATTGTGTTCAGCCTGATGAGTTGTCAATGACTACACAGAATTGGTTATTCATACAGAGAAGTTGAAAAGAAATTGAATTAAAAAAACATTTGAATAAAAGTTTTATAATACAGTATTGAATTATGTAATTGGAACCTAAAGAAATCTTCACCTGTTTTGGGTAATTCTATTTTAAGTATTAAGATAATAAAATAATCATCAATAATAAAAAAGGATGAGCAAAATGATTACATTGATGTTGTTAGCAGTAATAGAAATAAATAGACAGCCAAACATACTGATTTAGATAACTACATTTTGAAACATTTAAAAAAACCCTGCAATTATACCAAATTATATTGTATTGAAATATATAAGACTATGGTAACATGCAATGATGTATAATTTGGTGCAAAAATACATTCAAAACCCATATATGTCCAACATACAACAAGATAAAAAAGTTTTTACTGCTATGTGCATAGAATAATACCCACCAGAGTGCTTACTGAGATTATTATCTTCAAGTGGGGGGATTGTAGGACCACTTTATTATTTTATTGTATGAATTTTCTACTTAGATAATTAGATCTAGTGTCACTTTATGTAGAAGAGAATAAAACATAAAAGGGCTATATGACATTTTATAAAAATAAAAGTTTTATAAAAATACAAGTTTCAATTCTCTAGTGATTTCCAATAAAAGAAAATCCTCTGTGAATGTAAGTGTTCAAATTTAACCATACCTGTAGGAATATAATGAGGACAAATATAATGGATGGATTTTCTCAAAATTGTAACAAACAATTCAGAGAAGCCCTGAATCTGAAACTTCTATATCCATGAGATTTAATAGAATGGCACCTTTAGGTGGGCTCTGTCTTCTTTAGATTGTATGCTGAATGTTCCACAAAGGCCCAAGTGTCAAAGGATGAGTCCACAGGATGACACTATTGTGAGAAGGAAGAAGCTTTGAGAAGCTCGACCTAATGGGAGACCCTTAGGTCATGATGGGAGTGCCATTGAAGGGGGTTATGGGATGCTGGATCTTTTATAAATAAACAAAATAAGTACTGAAGCTAAATCAGTGAACTAGATTGTGGGAGTGTCTATTTTGATTTCTTTCTGCTAATTAGTGAACAGTAATGTCAAAAGTGTCAATTATATCACCAATTTCACTGTGCTGCAGACTCTATTTCTCCCCAAGATTTTATTTAAGTTGGAGGCAGGAATAAATAGATAAATATTATATTTGTGTGGGTGGGAGGGTGCAAATGGACAGTGGACAGAATATCCTAATGCATTGTCCTGCCATGCCAATAAGGAGCTTGGCCTGTCCCAGAGACAATGACAAGATAGAGAAAGTGTGCATGTAATGCAATGGAACATTTTTGTTTTCCTTTTTCACAGTGACAACAACCTGTAGTAAATACTGAACAGATGGTATGTGGCTTTCATAACAAAAATAATGTAATTGCTTTCAGGAGAGAAAATGAATTAATTTTACTCTGTGAGTTGAACTTGCTCCTGCACATTTTAAATTGATTTATATATAAAAGAAGAATTTTTGTTTTAAAAGTATGGAAGAAAAGCTACAGAAAGATCACTTGGTATATTAGTGGAGGTTATTGGTCTTGAAAACATACTGTATGCTCATTTCTGTGCAGCTGTTCTGTTCAGATTATTTAATTCAATTATGATAAGATCATAAATAACACATCCAATAATGCTCTTGCTCAGAGAGAAAAAATGTCATAATTTCATAGATATTAGTTAATCTTCTAATCTTTAATCACCAAAAATACGGAAGCCTGAGAGAAGATTAAGAGCTCATAAATCTGAATAAGTAAAGAAAAAGTTAATCACATTTTAATGTTACAAATAGCTTTATGTTTCAATTGGATACTGTACAACTATTATTGGTTTCTCAACCTAATACCTGCAACATTGAAAATAATACTTTCACAAAAATTCATATCAATGACAGTTTTTTTGTGTGTTTTGTTTTGTCGTTGTTTTTAAGGAGTAAAATTACTACATAGTAATTTAGGAAAATTTCCCTTTTCTCCTACTCAAGTGATTCTGATTGTTGATAAATATGTTGCTGGAAAACAACTAAAAGACTTGCTTTTCTTGAATAAAATTTTATTTCTCTCAGTGAACTGTAGTTATTAAAATCAAGACATAAATTAATGCTTACATATAATCAGCAATTAAGAAATAAATTAAGTCAATTGCTTGAATTAATAATTCTGGTGAACTATTCAAAATTATTTCAAAATTCTCACATTTCAAGAGAATTTACTGTGAAATAAAACATAGTAAAATATGCTTACATAACCAAAAATGTAGAATTGTCTTGTGTATGCATCATAACTAATTTCCAATATTAGTAGGAAAAAAGTTGTATTGATTTAAATCACTTAATTATTCACTGTGAGGTCAGGATCTAGTTAACATATAAAATTTAATAATATTATATTTATTATATTATATTATATTTTGTTCTCAAGTGCACATAGTTAATAAAAAACAAAAAATAGCAATAAAACAAAAATAAAAAAAATAAGAATAAATATTGTGAAAATATTAATAAAATGCGATAGATTAAGAGTTTTGGATAGAGAATTACTAGAATATAGATGATTCCTGTTTACAATATACATTAATCAAAAAAGCAGCAAAAAGGAAAATAGATTGAGGAAAATTATTATTTTAGATTTCTCGATATGAGGGAATCATGGTACTGCCAATATTATAAATAGAAAAATAAGGAAGATTGATGCAATTGACTAGAAGTGACATCATAATGAAGACTCATGTTTTACTGATTGAGCACACAATTAAATATACTGATTAAACATAAGTTTAAATCGTTTTATTTAGTTTCATACATATTTTGCAGATAGAAAATGAAATAACTTGTCTGTGAAGACACAAATATTAATGTTATCAAGCTTCAAACAGTTTGTGACTGATCCAAAATGTCATACTCTGTACAAATTCGTGTTGGTCTCACAAAAACAAAATAATTAAGAGTATATATTCCTCTTGATACTATAAAGAACACCACTGAAACTCTATCAAAAAAGGCAGAATGCCCTAAATACCTTATTATTGATGTTCAGTTATACTAATATAAGCTTTTAAATGTCTCTGATATATATAATATATATATATATATATATATATATATATATATTATATTATATAATGAGGAAAACAGTATGTTAACTTAGCAAACAGACTTTATTCATTGCTGGAGATTATAAAAAAATAACAGATCAGAGATGAAAGGAATGAACTAGATACAAGGAGTCATAAAAATGCATGAGTGGTAGCCATGAAAATTGATGACCCGAATAAGAGAATGAAAATACAGAGAGAAGCAAATGGTCAATGAAAGACCATAGAGAAACACCTATATTTCTAGCATAGGAAGGAGAAAGATGACCCAAAAGTTAAATGGAGAGGAAAAATCAAATCAATGAAGAGATAGTAATAAATTTGAGTATATAATATAGAAAATGAAACCAAAACACAACCATAAATAAACTGATTACATTTTTCCTAAAATAGTGTCGATATTACCATAAGCCAGTAGTCTTGTATTTATAGTTCATTAATAATAATTATGCATTTGGGCATTTGAAATTGATTCATCAATAAGACAGAATAACTTTCTTTTTCAAGATATTATAAGTTTTTTCATCTACTGTACAGCCATTTTTTAATATATGATCAAATGTGAAATTATGATTGAACGTTTAGATTATAAATAGCCAAGTGAATTGGTATACCGTATAAGAAGTCCTCTTACTTATTGTCTTAAGCTTTTAAGGTATAAACTGCATCATTCTTTCTTTTAAATGGCTATGCAGCATCGTGGATAAAATTATGCCAAATAAAAGTAACTCAACTGAACAAAGTATTCAAATTCTAGGCTCACTATTCTAATGGGAATATAGTTCATGACAATATTTCCTGCAAATTCTTCATAGAAAAAGTATTTAAATACATTTATTTATACTTTAAAAATCATGTTTAAACTTTGTAATGTTTGTAATGTTTAAATTTTTCTAATCTACTAATCATGTTATTAGTTCTTTTAAGTTGTACATGACAATAGGATTTGTTTTGCAATAATTATAAAAGCATCAAATATAATTTGTTCTAATTTAGTCTCCACTACTTTTCCTTTTCTCTGTAATTTGATGGCATCCAGCTTGAAATGAACTATCACTTTATCAAGATTTGTATAAAAATAACCGATCAAATTCAAGCAAAGTATTTTAATGATTTGACATGTCTAATAGACAAAAATGATATAACATTTCAAATACTCATAATATGTAATAGAAAAATTATCCAGAATTCTTGTTCTCAAGAAAATGTCTTAAAAATATCCCAATATACCATAACCATGTTTTCATAAAAACATGGTTATGGTATATTGGGATATTTCTTTAATTTCATTGTGTTTTTTAAAAATAAGAATATAATTTGGGCAATAGTACAAGGAGGTATCCCTTTCTAACATGCTAGAATGACAAAATTTAACAAGATTGAAAATAATGGCACATGCAGTCATCTGTGTAATGGATTAATACAACTTTTTGGAAATGTATGTGTCTTAATTTTAAAGCTGAACATAATTATGCATAGCGATTCAACTCCCAGCACCAACCCAATAAAATACCACATGTATATTATATTATCAAAAAATCATATTTGAGAATCATTCATAGTTCTATGAATCAATCATTCATTATTTCTAGTGGTTAATAACTAGAAAAAGTCCAAATGCCCTTGAGTAGTAAAATGGGTAACCTACAGCATATTCGCACAATGGAATAATCTATAACAATACAAATAATAAACTAATGATTCAAAAAATGAAATATTTTTACAAAAATAGTACTGAAAAGTAAAACAAAATTGAATGATATCATAGGACTTGTTTTAAAATATAATAGGGAAAATTAATACATGATATTAGAGGTGAGGGAAACAGATCTTTGGATGATCTTTGGAATATGTAAGGACTGTTAACATGATCAAAGAGACTTTTGGATTGCAAGTAGTAGTTTTTAATACACATGGTGCTCTGGTTAATTTCACTTCATGATAGTGTATTTAACCTCACACTTATGATCTGGGAAGTATCATCTTGGTTGTTATAATTCAATCCAATTTTTGAAGCTTTATAAATAATGAATTATTATAGTTTTGCATATACATATATTTGCCTTAAATTTTATTTTCTGAGTTATATTCAAGACTATGTTTCAAATAATTTTTTAAATACAGGGATGCAAAAGTGAATGAGCAGACACTAATAGCCTAGCTAATGTAAGTTTACCATCTACATAGTGTAAGAAGAAGAAAAAAGAAAATATCATAGAGAGCAACTTTATGGAATATTGCCGATGTCTGGGCTTGGCACTGAAATCACGAGCCACCACACACCTTGTAGATTCAAACAGCAATTCTTTATTCCCGAACTCACAGCGGCCTCCACACAGATTCAGGGGAAATCTAAATCTGCCCACACAATTTACCTACTCCACGAGGCTATCTCCAAATCCCATTTGAATCTCATGAGAACTCAACGGGAACAAGCAGCAGGAACACCCTAATCCCAGCAGCAATAATCTTCAACCTCCAACTTCCCTAAAACCCCTATTGTCTTAAACCGGGAATGCCTTAAACCGGGAACACCCTAAACCCAAGGACCAGGATACTTCCTCAAACCTGCAGGATACTTCCTCAAACCTGGATCCACCCTCGATCACCTTGAGCAGGGTCATCTTTCTCAAACACACATGCAAGGTCGCAGCAAATTTCCAAGACAAGTCCATTTAACATGGGGTACGCTGGCAAGGAAATATCGATGCGTCATTCCTACTTGGCAATGGCCCTCAGCAGAATATGACCTCATTTTTAATATAATGAGAAAAGTATAAAGGATAAGGAAATTCACAGAAAGAAGGACACTTCATCCAGGCATGTTGGTGCATATCTGTAATCCCAATGGCTCAGTAGGCTGAGGCAGGAGGATTGCAAGTTCAAAGTCAGCCTCAGGAATTTAAATAGTCCCTTAGCATCTTTGCAAGACCCTGTCTCAGAATTTAAAAAAATAAATAAAAACACACTAGGAATATGGCTCAGTGTCTAAGTATTCCTGCATTCAGTCCCCTGTACCAAAATAAAGAAAGAAACAAAGAAGGAAAGAAAGAAACAAAGAAGGAAGGAAAGAAAGAAGGAAAAGGAAGAAGAAGGAAGAGGAGGAGGAGGAGAAACAACTAAGTAAGTTTATAATTTGCATTGTTATAGATTAGTACCAATGCCCCATGGTATGCTTAGCATATTCGAAGACTAGAATGTATGAGTGTTGCTTAATGAGTATAGGTGGGAACCAAGTTGAAAAGAAGGACTTGGTCATAACATTTGGGATTTTAGAAGCCATGGCACATATATAGTGGTATTATTGACTAAGACAAATGAAGCATATTATACTCAAGCAGAGTAAATGGGTGACGGGGTCCTGAGATGTGTTTTCATGTGGTAAGTTACCAGAGTACACTTTTGTAAATGATTCGTTATGAAGGGAAATTTTAATGATGTTGTCAATTAACAGAAAGACTTAAGGAGGACCTGTACTACTTGACAGGAACAATTTATAGAAGGAAAAGTATATTTCAGCTCACAGATTCCGAGGTTCAGTCTATGCTCAACTGACTCCATTGCTCTTGGCCCAAGTGAGAGAAAACATCATGATAGAAGTGCATCGTGAAGGAGCACTGCTCCTCCCATAATGGCCAGGAAGCAGAGACAAAAAGGGAAAGGGGCCACAGAGAAGATCAACACCTCCAAGGCACCCCCATTGACCCACTTCCACCAGCCACATCCTGTTGGCCTACAGTTCGGTTACCACCCAGTCAGTCCACTCAAAGTAGGATGGCCTAATTAGCTTATAGCTCTGATAATCTGATAATAGTCATTTCACCTCTGACCTATCTGCATTAACACAGGAGGTTTTGGAAGACACCTCATATACAAACTATAATAAGCAGAGAGAAGGAAAGCTAATAACAAAGGTACAGATAGAAGCAGGGATCTTCTTTCACCATAATTTGATCAGAGATGAGATTGGAATATAGGTACAAGTTCATGTACATATTTGGTGGAGGTAATAATATGAGAGAGTAGCTGTCCGACAGGATTAAAAAAGTTGTAATTGAAATGTGAAGCAAGGCCAGTCTCTACTCAAAGACAGGCTTGATTTGTAAGACAAAGAAGCAGTCACATCATCAGCATTAGTTTGCTAGATTTGCTTGTATGATCAGCATCCCAAGGAACTATCATGGTGTACATGCAAGAAAGTTGCTTTCTGCAAATAACATAAACTTGCCATCTTTTTCAGTGTGCACAAGAGAAAGCCAGTGTTCATCTAGATAATATGTGCCTGGAATTTTCAGTGTGTATTTTCTTTCATTGTTTGCTTAACTTAGCTATATGTTCAGGAACAGAAGGGGAGCATTCAATAACATGGAGTTTTATTGTCCCCATTTTTTAGGAATGATACTCTCCACTCCCTATGTGCATGAAAACCGTTACATTGTTATCACAGTTATCTGCAACTTCCCTTGGGCAAGCACATCAGGGTGTACACTGTAACTTCTTCCCACTACAGCAGTACAAAGAGCAACAGAATATGATAAGCCCAGCTATAAGATCAAGCAGAGAACACAACATATCTCCTGGTTGCAGGAAGAAATTATAACCAAGCAGAAAAAGGATCAATGCGGTTTAGTTATAGCAGTAGTACGGGTTTGCAAATTATTTAAAGGCAAATTTACACTATGATAATCTTCAGGGGTATACACACAACATTCTTTTTTTTGAGGAGGGCACAGTTGCTTCCCTATGTTGCTGTTAGCATGTCTAGCACCATTCTACCCAGAAGGACCACCTTTCACATTTGTGTACCTACTTTATAATGCAAAGTTCTGACTCTATGAGTATGTTTAAGGCAGCAGCCTTGTATTTTGATAAAGTTTCAACCTGAAATGTAATGTCAGCATTTGCTGCTGGAAGAGAAAGTATTGCAAGTGGGTAAAGCCATAGGCAGCATGAATTGCTCTATGACAACTCTTGCAAGGTCACAATCGTTAGGTCTGTAGACATAATTGAAAGTAACTTTACTTGTATATGATAGGTCTCTTCCAAATGTATTGTTCAATCCAGTTACGTGGAGGATGTAGTTACTCAGGTGTGCCATAAGCACACAATCATAACACCAGGGGAGAAATATGCTCCCATTTGGGCTGTTCAACATTGGCTGCACCCCAAGCCAAGGAAACAGAGGTTGGAAGGATGTGAATGTTGGTTGGTAGAAAGGCACATGAAAAATGGAAGATAAGAGCACACACTCCATTCTGATTCAGCTACTAAGGGTGTCCTGTTGGGTTAAATTGGGAATGTCTATGGTTTTCATTTACTAGTACAGAAAGTAAAATTACTTTTACAAAGTGAAATTACTAATACTTGCTAAACCTCAAGTGTAGGAGAACATGAAGCAGATTTCATACATAAAAAGTATCAATACACAATGGGAATCCAGAAAAAAATGGCAGACAACATGGTTGACTATGCAAACATGAGTAAATTATGAGTGATAAATTATATAGTATAAGAATAAAATTAAATAGTCCAGCAAGTTAAAATCTAGTGCAAAGTATATATTTTTATTAAATACCTTATCTGAAAATTTTCAGCATATCATGTATCCATACAGCAGTTAATGAAAACATGAAATTTATCCTTTCCCACTGAAACATAATTTGCCAAAAATATACTAATTTTGTGTTTCATTAAACTTAATTTCTTAGATGGTTGTTTTTCATTAAATGTAATAAATTAGAAAAACTCAAGTGGACTAGATGAAAAAATAATTTGAGGAGAAGTAAATTATGGAGTTTACAGAAAAAATATGTACTATAATAAACATCTAAGAGTATTTCCATCAAGGGCAATCTGTGGGCTGAGCATTTAGGTTGAACAGAAAGATCAATAACAATTAAAAAGTCCTGATGTGAAGTAATTCTTATTTTAAATATTTTATGTCTCTTAGAAAATCAAATTTTTTTCAAAGAATGCTTTTTGTGGCTGTTAATAAATTAGGGACATAAACATCTATTATCTAAGAATAAATTATCTTGTTTTGCCTATTGATTAGAACAATCTATCCTTGCCATTGAGTTATTGTATTTCTTTTTCACGTTAAACATTTGCCATTTCCTTTATTTTTTTAAAAAAGGATATGATTTCTAGGATGCTGACAGAGTGTCCTAGTTTATCTCCTTCTGAATGCCACAGTTTTACACTAGAAAGAGTCAGCATTTCCAGGATGCTAATACCAAATTTATGTGTTAAAAATACCTTTTTGCATACACTTAGCATCCTCCATAGCCTGAATTGAAAACGGAGATGCTCTCTCACAGAAACAGCTATTTCTATTTTCCATGTGTCCATGGTCACAGTCACCCAAGAGCACCTCATCAGAAACTGTGATTCATGCCTCTGCACTTTCAGACCAGTGATATTTATACACCAGGGCTTAGTCATTTCTAAAGTTTCTTTTTTTTCTTTTATTACTTAAATGAGTACTAAATGATTCAAAGTAAACTCTCTCTAATGAAACTTTCACAAATTCTTTTTAAAATCTCTATACTTAATGATTTTGAATTTTAGTTTACTTAATATACTCATATGATGCCTCCAAATGTCTTTATGTATCATAGAAAACACAGAATCTCACAGATTTTTATTTTTTAAAATTCTATTATTAAAATTAAATTTTAAAAAATTATTTTTAATTTTTTTAGTTGTCTATGGACCTTTATTTTATTTATTTATGGGTAGTGCTGAGAATGGAACCCAGTGCCTCATACATGATAGGCAAGTCTTCTGTCACTGAGCTACAACCCCACCCCCTCCAGGAAAAAAGAAGGAAAAATACTTTCTCTCTCTCTCTCTCTCTCTCTCTCTCTCTTTCTCTCTCTCTCTCTCTTTCTTTCTCTTTTTTTTTATTGTGTCTGTCTATATACTTATACAATAAAATTTGTTTTTTCAGTTCTTTAGAGTACAGAGTGGCCACAAGAGTCTTTAAGCTTTTTTGAAGACTAACTGATGATGGTTACTTGCAAAATTTCAGGGAATAAGTGTGAACTTGGTCTTTCACAATCAAAGATTTTCCAAAGAACAGAGGCAAGTATATTATTTAGGTATATTCTTTAAGAAGTAAATAAGATAGATTTACTTTGGAGAAAAAAGACTTATAAGGACTGCAGTCATTTATAAAGGCATATTGGTAGAATCAAGAATGTCAGATGGAATAAATAGGATGTTTAGAAATATAATAATATAGAATTGAAACAGGAAAACAATAAAATACATACAAATTGAGAGAGAACTAAAAAATACAGAAATAGAGACAGAAACAGTGCTGAAAATAGTTAATAAATGAATAATAAAGATAAGAGAGAATCTGAATGATGTTTTTGTAGAGATGTCAATGGTATATTTAAGTGAAGATGTAGTATAGAGTAATATTAAAAATAACTCATTGGCTTTAGAAAAGAAAAAAAAGAAAAAAATAATTTATACATATATGTATGTTTATGTGTATATATATATTTACATATGTATGTTATTTATTTTTTATAAAAGATATAGACGGAAAAACTAATTATCAATGTGTACACATTTCAGCTAAGTATGGATTTAAGAATGGGAATTGGAGCATTTTGAACTTCTTACGATTTTTCTTTTTACAATGAATATCATCTCTTGAGGAATTAGTAGAATAAAAACAACAAAGCAAGAGAAAGAGAAAGAGAAATAAAGTGGAATTTACTAATGTCACAAGAATGTATGTATGATTGGACTGGGGATATAGCTCAGATGGTACAGTGTTTGCCTTGCATGCATAAAGCCCTGGGTTCGATTCCCAGCACCACACACACACACACACACACACACACACACACAAGAATGTACATATGTTTAGGAACTGGTCCTGCCTCTTATACCCAGTTAGGGATTTTGAGTGTGGACAAACTGCTAATTTACTCTGAGAAAAGTGGTGTTTCTACAGGCTCTGAACTTAGATCATTACCCCCTAAACTTTAGCTCATTTTCACATTTTTATTACCTGGCATTCGATTTTTTGAATGGAGTAGTCTGATAAGCAATAAGGAAACTCAGATATTAAATATTTTTTCAAGCACTTCCAAGGTTGTCTACAAGCCAGTTTGGGAGAGAGTGATATATGTTACTGCATTTGTCTTTTCCATCAATTTCATGATTGGTGCAGGAATGAAGGTCATCCTACTCAGAAGGAGCAAGGTACTTAGAGCTTATATTCTTAAGGGTTTTTTGTAAGTTATGAACAAACAGTAGACATGCAGCATTTTAAAGTTTGAAATAAAACTTTAATTAAGCAAGTATAATCAGTGATTTTCCTTACTATAATATTTTATTTTTAATGTATTTGAAATTTGCTTGACATTTTTCTATGAACATTTTCATGTTATGATTTAAACATAAGAGACATTCAAGTTGAGAGGTAAACAACTTTTCCCCTATTTAAGGTTTGTGAAGACTAAGTAATATACCAGGTACTTCTTTAAAAAATACTTAAATCAGTAAAGGTACATGAATTTCTACATTCTTCTTTTAGCTCTGTATGTATTGTGCATACCAGTTTGTACATTTATGCATAACTATAGAATAATTGATAATAATTTGTAAGCCATATCAGTTTTTAAAAAGCAAAATAGGCAATCATTGTGAGTGTGTGTGTGTGTGTCCAGTATGTGTGTATATATATATGTGTGTGTGTGTGTGTGTGTGTGTGTGTGTGTGTATGTGTGTTTGCAGTATTATGGATTGAATACAGGGCACACAACTGTCAGGTGAATGCTTTACCACTAAGCCACATTCCCAGACCCTGTTTATATGTAAAATTTTGTATGTATTCTATGTGTACTTTATATTTCATTTACATGGTTACATAAATGAATAATTTACCTAAATAAAACAGTTCAATACTTTAAAATGCATTTGGAAACAGGAACCAAAAGTCCAATAAAATCATAAACTGCAATACAACACAATTACTCAGGACACATAAGTATATGTTGGCTAGGGTAACTTATTTTCTTTCACATGAAAAAACAAAGTTTTTCTTCTTTAGCAAACATAGTATTCAGGCCTCTAATATCCTTTACATTTGATATGATGATATTTTCATGAATTCACTCTTTAACAATGTAACAACCTTTTATCAATTGCATATTTGTTACAAATTCCATAATAACCTACTGCTTCTTTTCATAATATTCACCTGATGTTTTCTTCCGTAAGGAAGGTTGGTAACATATATATTGTCAACGTGTTCCTATTTCTACAGTTAAAAAGCACGACAAAGAAGGCTTAAAATAACAACAACAACAAAATTACTATCTTGCAGCTCTGTATGTCAGAAGTCAGACTTGATTCTCAACTGAGCTAACGGTTTTAGCATAGCCCTGTGCTGATCAAGAAGTTCCAGGCAGAAATACAAATCCTTGATTTTTCCAGTTTCAAGAAACTGCACAAATAACTTGGCTCTTGACTTTCTTTTTCTATATTCAAACCAGTGGCCTTAGATCCAGTCCTCAGAAAGCATCACTGACATCTTATTTGCCTTCCTGTATCACCTTCATAGACCCTGTGACTACATTGAGCCCACTTTTTAAACCAGGATCGTACCCTGTTTGAGGTTCTCTTTGCAATTCTAATCTTCCTTTTTCCATGTGACATCATGAAATCACAGGTTTCAGGGATTAGGATATATATATCTTTGGGAGCCAATAATCTTCCAAACACAATAGTTTCAATGTCGTCACATGAGGCACCTTTATATTTCTAATATTTCTTTTTTTAAATATTGTAACTTGTCACATAAGACTGAGTTTCAGATCCCATCTGAGAAGTAAACATTCAGAGTGAAGCTCAGTTGAAAAACATCTAAATAATCAAGCTGATCATTGAACAGATAAATTAAAAAAGAGGGATTTTATAGCTCTGATCAGGCTGCTGTTAATGGTGATGGTAGTGATGGATGTGGTGGGGGTTGTAGTATGTGTGTGGGGATTAGTTACATGAAGTCTTAAAGTACTAGGGTTTGAACCAGGGATGCTTTACTACTGAGGTACATCAGCATATTTATTTATTTATTTATTTGTTTTATTTTAACACAAGTTCTCACTAAGTTCCTTAGGACCTCCCTAAATGGCTGAGACTGGCCCTGAAGTTGTAAATACTCCTGCCTTAGCTTTCTGAGTTGCTGGGATTACAGGCATATGTTGCCATGTCTGTCTTAAAACAATGTTTTTATTGTTGTGAATATTATTGAAATAATCTTGCAACATATTATTTTTGCATTTTTGCACAAATATCAGATTTACAACTTAATTGTTATCTCATATTTGGTGCTAAAACTGCAGATTTACAACTCAGTTCTTAATGATCTCTCTTGCACTTAAATCTAGCCATAAATCACTAACAGGATAGCAAAATAAAAGAATATAGTTCATTAATCAGAATATTAAGGGAGGAAGGTTTTCATATATGTCTACTCTTATCTCATTAAAATTATTTGTAGAATAATCTGGAATTGAAAGTGAAATTTTAAAGAAGTATTAATAAATGAGATATACTGTATAATAAAAAGTGGTCATATCTGAAAAACAAACATTTGGCAAAAGTAATACATTAGAAAACAAGAACTATAGTAATGAATAAAATACATGTGTGTGTAAACCAATAAATTTGTGGCCATATATATAAATGATATTATATATAAATATAATTATATTATGTCCACAGTAAACTGTCCATAATGCACATCTGAAGTATGCTGCTGTAATAGAATACACAAGACTGGATAATTTACAAAAAACAGAGATTTATTGTCTCTCATTTCAAGGGAGCTGGGAAGACCAAGATTATGGCACTAGCATCTGGTAAGAGCCCTTTTGCTATGTCTTCACATGGCAGAGAGCAGAAGAGAAAACACTACCCCAAGCCTGCTTTATCCTAGTATTGATTCATTCCTGAGAGCAGAGACCCCATGACCTAATAACCTCAGTTCTCAGTAAGGTTCCATTGAAGATTAGTTTTCCAACATATTAATGTGAAGAAATTAAGCATATTCAGACCAAGCGTCGAGGATGCTGATGTATTTGGTAACATCCATTTCAATAATTTAAGACAATTCTCAAGACAATCTCTCCTTCAAATCTGTCTTTTCCTGGTTTTTAAAGACACTCCATTGTCTGAAGTTTCTCCTCTCACTCTAGCTACTTCTCAGCTTCCACAGTTGGCTCTTCCTCAATTTACAAACCTCAGTGTTGGGTGTTACCGGTCCTGGCCCACGTGTTTTCCATATTTTCTCTCACAGTTTCTTTACTTTTGGATGCAGTGTATGAGCATTAAAAGTCTTTCACTTCCATTACACAGCTCTTCCCCAGGCTCTGCACTGTGTATTCAATAGACCCATTGATACCCCCACATAGGCACCACAACCTAAAAATATACAAAACAGTTCTTCATTTTTACTGCCTCACAACTTTTGTTGAAATTTTGATTTTTCTTTATTCTTTCCATTTTTAGGGAACATCAATTGTATCCTTCTTGTTTAGCACATAATAAATAAAATATGACTTTTACCATCTTTTCCTCCCATCCCTGATATACCATATACCACATCAAAACCTTTTAACTTTATCTTCAAGGTGAATATAGAATTCTACCTCTTCCTTCTACCTCAATTGCAGATAGTCTGTCTCAAATTACCACCATCTCTTCCCAGAATTATTGGGGTAGATCTATTACTGGGCTCCCTGAATTTATCCTGACTCCTCTTTACCCTAACTGCAATGGTCAGAGATCCTTGCTGAAATGTAAGTCAGGTAATGCCAATTCTCTGCTCAGAAACATATGACCATTTTAACTCCCCTAGGAGAAATCCAAGTACAAACACTAATCTGCAAGATCTTAGTCCATTGTATGCTGCTATAACAAAATGACACAGACTGAGTAATTTATATATAAAAAAGTATTTCTTCTTATCTGAGAGCTGGGGAGTCCAAAATCAAGGCTCCAGTATGAACTGAGGACTTTGATACTGTATTAATTCATAGTAAAAGTTGTAAGATAGAGAAAACCCAGTCCTGCAAGCCATTCCTATAAATGACCCTAGTCCATGCATGAGAATGTAGCTCTTAACATAATGAATGCCTTTCATTTTGCCACAGTTTGCAACACAGTTGCATTAATGATGAAGTGTTAAGAAAAGGATGGTTATGCACTATTACTTAAGTCCAGTTGTGCTGTCCTTCTTTTTATTCTTCAAATAAGCCAGGTATACTCTGTCCCTAGAATTTTGTACTTCTCATTCTTCCTGGAATATGGTTCCCAAGATATCAGCATTGTTCATATCCACACTTCCTCCAAGCCTTCAGTCAAAGTATTTTCAGTGAGGGCTTCCTAGACATCTTACCTGAACATCAAGCCACCATTTATATCTTTGGAACTTTTGTTTCCCGTTTCTCATCTCTCTCTCTCTCTCTCTCTCTCTCTCTCTCTCTCTCTCTCATCTCCTTAATGAATTCCGTTTTATACAAATACTATAAAATGTTAGCTGTTGACTTGATTCCCATCATATATATATATATATATATATATATATATATATATATATATATAATTTAGTATATAGTACAGGAAATACAATTTAATACTTAACAGGGCTTTTTTTTTTAAAGAAGATAAGACAAATTTCTAAAAGTAAAATGTTGATCAACAAAATAGAAGATGTTAATAGTATCTAAGAACTAATTTACTTTTCAATCTTAACAATTTAAGTCTTTCTCTTCTACATCCCAGAACCAATCAGTCGATAAAGGGGTTCTCCATAGAACCATCAAATTTGCATATTACTGAAATATCTTTTTGTTTATACTGTCAAGACTAATTAAAATTATAGCTTCTGTTTCTGATAAAATTACTAATTAAACATACTTTAAATATAAAGATAATATAAGCAACAACAAAAGCACTAAGGATACATATTTTTTTCAAAACTTTTTAAAGCCAAATGGATTTTTTACGGTATCCTTTTTCAAATCAAAACACATATAAAATTGTGTTTCAAGTTTAATAAATTATTTACTTTTTCTAGAAATTTATCAATATTTAGAGTGATCCAAATTATTAAATTAATTTTAACTTTGTAGGAGTATTATTCCCTCATTTTTGATATTTTGGATTTCTTCCTTTTTAAAAAAAAATATTTATTTATTTATTTTTGCACTGGATGGTTTCCTAATGATTTGTTTCTAAAAGTTATTTTATTTAAGGGAATATGCCCTTCCTTTCTTTAACAATAGATTGCAAGATTTTTCTCAGAATAAGTATTTCAAAAAACTATTAATTTTCACTTCCTCCAGAAATAAATGTAAATAACAATTTTATCACACCTGTGCCAAACTGGTTTGAAAATGTTTTACAGTATAATGATTCAGTAGGTTAAAATAGCATTCTGTCTTGTTTATATTATATTGATGACCATGTGTTTAACCTAGAAAGATTTATTTTTAAATACTATTCATAACTGGTAAACTGAAAATAATGATCTCAAGTAAAACTGTCAGTCACATCTAGTTGTGTATAATTACATAAAAGTCAATTATAAGTTACATAGATTAATTCAAAAGCCTTCAACATAATGACAACAAAAACCTATTTGAGGATCTTTATGTTTATGAAAATGTATTATGAACTGGAATTGAGAGTTGAATTCTTTTATTTTTAAAAAATTTGTTTTTAGTTGTAGGCACACATCATACTTTTTTTTTTTTTTATTTGTATGTGGTGCTGAGGATTAAACCCAGTGCCTCGCACATGCTAGGCAAAAGCTCTACTGTGGAGTCACAGACTCAACCCCCAAAGCTGAATTCTTCTTCAGTGGAAAATGTAGAAAGCCTGAATTATTTTTACCAACAATTTCACCCATCATATTCTATGTAGTACAAGTATAATCTTGAGTAAGATCAGTGTTGAAATTGAACATCTCATAATTTAAATATTTGTTTCAATGAAAAACTGAATACTTTGGGGATTAAACTTTATTCACTTTATTTTCAGAAAAATTTCCTAAGTTTATGTAGCTTAGCAATGTGAAATCTACATACCAGGCTTTCATTTTCCACAGAAGCAACATCTGGGCATTTAGGATGCAGCAGAGCAAGTGTGCCTATAATATCTGCTTCTACTTTTCCTCTCTGTTTACTTCCCTGGAAATATCTTCCTGGAACATGTACTACACTTAGTCAAAACATTATGAGCACAGATAGAAATACTAAATTATTTAATTTGTGTTGGCCTCTTTACTCTTCATTAAAATATTTTAGCAGGGGACTATTAAATAAATGGTAGTATATCCCTATAATCATATGCAACAATCAAAATGAATCATAGTCAATATTACATGGCACCTACCAATCTGAACTACCTACACATAATGAGAAAAAGAAATCTCTTAATATTGAGTCAAATCAAGCTTGTGCATATGGCACACTTGACTCTTGTAAGGAATTATAAATTCTATATATAATCACATGGAAGACAAATATGCTATAATATTAACTGCGTATAGTATCAACTGATATTTACATTCTAAATACTTGTTCATGTGAAGATATGAATGTACATATATCGCAATATCTTTCCCTTTAAATAAGTTAACTTTATAATCACATAAAGATATCCATACTAATCTATTGATAGAAAAAGTAATTTAAAATATAAACATTTGCAATAATATTCACTGTTGAAGAGTAAATCTCAATTTACATATTTACCATTTCTGTAGTTTTGTAAAAAAATTTAAATATGGACCATAAAAGGATAGAAATGAGAGCAAAACTGAGCACTATGACTTCACTTTACAGAATTTAACATTGAAGATGTTCTTATTCCTTAATGGGAAATCATTTTGAAGAAGAATAGTAGGCATTCTCTAGATGTTTTTTATCCACATTAGAATAGCAAGAATTTCCCCTGCTGAATTGATCCTTACCCAATGAGTCACCAAATACACTGAATCTATGATTTACTCAAATTGGCATCGATCTTTACAAATTATAGTAATTATACTACTCTGTACATTTAGGTTTTGTACTTATTTTAATCCCATTTTGCAGAAGAGGAAAATGGCCTACAGACAAGCCACAGGGAGCACAGTAATTCATGACAGTATCCAGAGTCTTACCTTGTCCTCAAATCATCAAGTTCAATACTCACCCATGGTGCTCATCACCAATTAAGAATGGTTCTTTTTAAATCAAGATTTTTTTTTTTTTTACTTATATAGGTTTTGTACACTTTAAACAAAACCAACCATACAGAATTCTAGAGTGAACATCATTTTCCAACAACCCACACAAATACCCTTCAAAATAATAAAATCAATTATAGAGTCAATATCTTTAATTTCCTTAGATTTATATTAAAGTTTCATCTGAAAAAAAAAACAAATTAAAGTGTAATTTGTGTTCAGCTTAACATCTGCACTATCCTCCAAGTAAGTGTTTCCTCTTATGCTACAATATGTTATTGTATGATAATATAGCCCCAATCTCTCAGTTTACAGAAAAATGATACTGATAAAGTCCTTCACCGTATTTGGATAGGACTTAATTGGAACCTTTAAACTGAAATTGTTTAATTATCAAAGCAAGAGGGAGGAGAGGATCTGCAGAGCACCCAAACTGAAGTTCACCTGGGCAGTTTCCTATACATACAGCAGACACGTGCCTGCTTTCTATATCTTCTATATACATGCATAGTTTTTGCTCCTAGAAGTGGTTCTTAATGAGGGTGTGTTTTTAATATGCCCCCAGGGAATAGTTAACACTATATAGGAATATTTTTGGTAGTCAAAACTTAATGTACTGCTACCAAGATACCCACGTGTAGTGAGTAGAGAACAGGGACATCGCTAAGCATACTATGATGCACAGGATACTCCTTGGCGGAATTATGCAGCTGCAAAGATCAGCAGCATAAAAGTTAAGAAGCCCTAATCTCAAATATAATTCTATAGATATGTATGATGCATATCATTAAGCAAATTAAATAGTGTAAAGTACTCATTTTAAAAAACAAAAGAACACTTTACACATTATGTCTTTACTCTCCCAATGTACTGTACTACTTATGGGTTCAGAGTAAGTTTGTTTTTTTTTTCAATATGTTCAGTAGGTTTTCTTCTTAGATCTGCTGAAATGTACAAACGTGTTTAGATTATTCAGGACCATTAAGTGAAGATGCAGATATGTTTTTTAAAAAAATGCTTTTAATTCGTAATCATGAATAAGCTAAAAACAGAACAGGTAGGACACACAGACTTGTAAACATGTGGTCTATATTCATTAGGCCACAAAAATCAATGCAATGCATAATAATCCTATTTATATTAGCCAATAAAAAAGCATATTTTCTATATATAGCACCTTTCATCTAAAAAATTCATAAAGTTTGGCTGACGCATTCACTCTTATCATTCCACTATATCCATTTGAAATAGGTCATTGTGAGAAATAATAATTTATAATCATACAGCATATAGACTTTCCCAAGTCCTAGTTTAGCCCCTGCTCTAACTAGTTATATTCATCATTTACTGGATTCAGTTATAGCTAGAGTTTCTAGCCACTTACTTTTCTTTTAATATTATGTTGTCCTTTGCCATTGGGTTATCTTCCTTGGGGCACTCTTTGCAGCTAAAATAGTATATCCTCATTTTCTACCTCCCCATGTTGTCATGTAGGCAATTGATTCTGACCATTAGCATCATTCTGTTTGTTTTCTTAGGTTAGCTATCTCTCTAAAAAAGCATCAGAATTATGACTAATAAAACAATTATCCACCAAAGCCCATTAAGTTTATGCCTTATGTAGTGAATAATGGGGTGATCTATAGCATTAATTTATTATCAGTAAATCTGGAATTAAATACGTAACAAGAGTCTTGAAGAAAACAGCAATGGTGATTGGTGCTTAGACCAGAATGCTACAAAACTAATTCTACTAGTATCACATCCTTCCTTCCTCCTTTCACTTCCCACAAGGTACACTCATGATGTAGTCTGAACTTCAAACTCTTGATTTAGAATTAAATATGTTCTATGAACTAAAACAGAGAATAATAGTCACTGGAAAAGGAAAGCCCCCTGCATTGAAAAAATCTGCTAGTGAGCTCAGCATGGAAAATAAAGGTTGGAAAACACAGGCTGAACCTGTAGTTAGTTTTCTGGCTGCATAACAAAATCTTTCTCTGATCTGTCTCTTGGCTCAAAGCACTGATGCCATCACCTGAGCAAACCAAAGACCATAATATATTTAGCTAATTATTTTATTTTTCTTGATTTCTAACAAGGAACTAGCAAGGAATGTTTATATTTGGTTAAAGAGAAACCTCATTAAATACAATGGATATTAAATTTTAAAGAATCAATAACCCTCTCTGATACAATTCTCATTTTCACCTGTTACGTATGAGAGGTTTGCCTTCCTCCACATCTACACACAACATACACACACACTCTCACACACACACACACACACACACACACACAAACATACATAAAGGCACAATTTTACCTTGGTTTTAAAATGTGAAATTTAAGATAAAATAATATTTATTTCTACACTCAAACGAATTAGCTTCAGGAAGTTAACAAAAGGCAGTGAGTGAGAGTTCACAAACATAAGGGCACATACTATAAATAAAGTATGTTGTTCTTCACAGGAGCCTGTCTAATTTCTTTACATGCATCATTTGTACTGCCCTTAAAAAAAAAAAGTAAAAGTTTCACCTTAAGCCTTAATAAGCATTTTATGTAAGCAGTTCTCGGGAAGAAGAAAAAAAAATGAAAGAAAGAAAATACAAGAATTGCTCTGCTGCAGTTTCAGTGCTCAGCATGTAATTTTACCGGATACTGGAAAGACAATAATTAAAAAGCTCTATCAAAAAGCCAATTTCAATATCCCTGCTTGATTCTGACGATGCTTTTCCTCACTTTTACAGATAAGCATAATCGACAGCTTATACTGATGCCATCACTATTCAAATGTGCCTGGCAGAGTATCATTCCAACTTCTTCAGGGGCAGGGCAGATAACAGCACATCCACAGAGCAACATAAACAGAGACCCAGCTGGATTAGCAGACTCACATTCCATAGGCTCTATGGCAACATTCCTGCATAAGAAAATACAAAATCATGCTAGCAGAAGGCTGCCGGGCGTGAGCTACAACTTTCCCATTAGCACTAGATCCTGTAAAACCCATCCGAAAGGAATATTTCACCAAATACAGTTTGACTCAGAAGGGGGTAAGCAAACCCACTGCACAAAAATATTAATGTCACGACAGATTAAAGTGTCATGTATTGAAGCCTTACCTTGGCTGACTTGCCCTAACTGCTGGAAAGGAACTTAAATTATGAGAAGCAAAGAGGGGACTTTCTCAGAGCTCCGTGCACAGCTGCTCAGGTCCTCGGAGAGCCCAGACTCCGGCTCCGCGCACCTCCAGCCCAGGGCTCCCAGACTCGGTCTCTGCAGCTCCGGAGCGCGCCTGTGATTGGCTGGCAGCGCCTGTCTGCCTGATGCTCTGCTCTCCCTGTCTCTCCTCCTTCCTCTTCTTTCTGGCTCTCCTCTCTGCTTCCTTCCCCTTCAGCCTCTTTCTCCCCCCTCCCACCCCAACGTATATAGTTTGGGGGCTGCACAAATTCTGAAGCACACGGAAATGATACCCTTTAGCCCCATCGACAAGGTCATGTGGAAAACAAGATAATTAATAACAATCATTTAAACAAACAAACAAAAAGCCTAAGCTCTTGAAAAATGACAGCAAGGACTCCGTGACAGTTTAACCCCTCTATTCTCTCTGGGGGAGGGAACACTAGGGCGAGAAGGGGTTTCTTAGATGGAGTGGGAGTATACAACGCGGGGGGACGAGAAATAGCAGGCAGTGCAGGCGCTGATGTGGCGAGCTGGTAATAAATTTTCATATTTCCGTGCAAAGTCGTCACAGCCTGCTAAACATTCAACTGCTGGCTCATTCATCAGCGAGCCATAGTCCAGTGGTAGCCGTGAGATTTAGCTTGAGTGATGCCCTTTAATGTCTTACCCCAAAGTACTCAAGGCATGGAGGGTTGACATTAGAAAGAGCTTCCTTTTGGAGGTCAGCAATATATTTGTGAAGATGAATAGAAGCTGCAATGCCTTTCCAACGCACTTCGCTTTTGCCAGGAAAACTAACACGCACGTGAACTTCTCACCTCTTATTACTACGGAATAAATTAAGACGATCTGTAAAGTACATAGCTTTTGATAACAGGGATTTCCGGCCTGACTTGCTGTACTCAAAATTGATGTAAACAGCTGAAACAACTTCACTATTTCCTCCCAGCATGCAGTCACCCACTCTCACCCATTAAGAACATCCACGATCCCCACTTAAAGTAGTGTAGTAAACAAGTGTAGGAGTCTATCTAAATTGAATGGCTATTCCAACAGTCCCTTGGCAGACATATTAAGAATTATAATACAAAATTCATAATCATCACAAACACTAAAAGAACAGTGTTACTTTTTCTACGGAGTTGATAAAACTACAAATGCCCAGATTCAGAGGTTTAAAGGAACAAAAAGTCTTAAACCTAGGAATGTCATATAATAGGGGGAACAGAAGATATGGATTCAGATCCTGTCTAGGATTTTCATCTATATCTGAGCATATGTAAGTTTTTTTTTCCCACTTCTTCGTCTTCATAGGACTTATCTAGACTATTTTCACTTCAAAGAGTCTTTGTGAAGATTCAATGAAAACCTGTATAAGTTTTCCTTATTTATGGAAAAATTTTGGCAAAGGTTATTTTGTTTGTAACCATCCCTTTCTTTCCTCTTTCCCTGCTCTAAAAAAAGGCACTGAGTTTGAAGAGAGTAAGTGATATTTATAAGAATTTTAAAGAACAAAGAGGGAATGTTGTGAATCACCTGCAGTTAAATTAAATTGTCTTTATTTCACTTGAGTGATGTAGAATTCAGAGGAATTTATTTTTCTTTTGAGGTTTAATATATATTAAAAAAAAACTATATAGGGGGTGGGGTTGTGGCTCAGTGGTAGAGTGCTATCCTAGCACATACTTGCGAGGCTCTGGGTTTGGTCCTCAGCACCACATAAAAATAAATAAATAAAATGAAGGTATCCTGTCCAACTACAACTAAAAAAATAAAAATATTTTAAAAACCCTATATAAATAAAAAGAAAGTATATGGATTAGATTACTTCCAGTTGTGAAGGAACTGCATATTAAAGGCTTAGATGCTACTAAGAAAGATGTTAGAGGTCAATTGGAATTGAAAATCTACAAAATTTAAACTATTAAAGAAAAATAGAATAGAAAGAATAGCATTAGAAAGATGAGTCCAGGTTATATACTATTTGTGCATATCCTCTCTCGAAAGGCTTCTAATTCAAATGTCAGATGTGCCCTGCATAGTGAGTTGATTGCAAATTCTTAGTCATTTTTAGTTATTATATGAGCTATTTAAAATGAATGAATTTCAAATCTTACTATGTTGATGAAGCTATGGGCACATAAGCTAAGATATAGTTCCGAAAATAAACAGAATTTATAGAAGAGATTTCAGTCTGTAAGAGGTCATGTAGAACAATTTTAAAAATTCACATTATGGCATTCTTTAGAGAAGCCTAACTTTATTTGACTGTCCTTGCGCAAATGAAATAAAAATTCTGTTTGCTTGCTCAGGCACCAGCAATGAACATCGTAGGGAGGCACTTGAAAACAAAACATGTTTTTGCTAGGCTTCCTTGGTGGTTTTCCCTGGATAAGACCATAATAAGTACATCCAGTGGACTGTCATAATGGAAGTCAACAGGCACTTACTCCTGAGTGGGATGACATGCAGGGGGAATTGTCAAAACTGCCAAACAATACAATCCATTTCTGGAAAAAGAATTCATTCACCAAGGGAGGATTTGTATCAATGAGACTGCACTCAGATTAAGGGCTCTAGATTTTCCACAAATCCAATGGTGCAATGTACACTGGATTTAAGTGGCTTTTGAAGTTTGATATTCTGAAACTGTGCCAACTCCTCCTAGCCACAGAAAAGTGAACCTGTCAGCCACTAAGTACAGTTGTTGTATTTTCAAGTTAAAAAGAAGGAGGCGGGTGAACCAAAGCAGAATGTGCTACTTGGGGAAAGGCAGGTGGTGGGCAGGTACTTATTTTCTCTTTATGTCAGAGATTATTTAAAAAAAAAATAGACGATGTATCAGTCAACAGGATTTATTACATAGCTAATCTCTGAAACTGAAAGTATGGACATTTCTGATACTGAGTCCCCTCTTATGTTTCCTTAGAAGAGTTATAAGAATCATTTTAGCTGGGGACAGAGAAGCATCCAACACAGGATTGATGCTGGTTCGACTATAGAAACTGGAAAGATAAAATTGTAGTGCTAAGCTGTGATCATTTTCTGAGAGAGAAACTCAGAAAATTGTCTCTTTAGATGTCATCTCATGCTCAATTTTACCCTGGAAATTTAGGAGGCTGTATAATGCTTTTAAACATAAATGAAGAAAGGATGTAAAAGCAATGTAGTGATTACCTTGTTATAATTCAACATTTAGAACAATCAACCATGCAAACATGATGTACTGGTTCATTTTAAAAACAGTCCTGAAAATATATAAAATACATAAAAGTTTATATATGTTTCACATAAATAACCTGATATTTTGATATATGTTTTGTGTAATGATAATTACATTGCAACAAATTAATGTATCACCTCTTCATACCTACTATTTTGTTTCTAATAATAAAGTAAGATAAGTGATTTCATCTTATGTCAGAAAAACAGGTGGTAAAAGTTATGAAGCAATGGACAAGTTTCTGTACAATTTTTATGTGTTTTGATAACAAGGACTATAGTTTACATATTTTGGTTAAATAACAATAGAAAACTTATGGTGATCAAAACATCATCTCTAATTTTATTGTTAAAGATAAGTGAGTAAGTTTCAACTTTAGTCAATCTTTTATCCAACTTCAGATTAAGAAGTGTAGAATACAAGGAAATTATTGATTCAAGGAAATGAAGTACTATAATCTATCAAGGTTATTTGAAAGAAGACTGTCTGTGTGATTAATTCTAAAAAGTAGTGTTGCCTTTACTCAAAACAATAGTAAGTTCAACAAGTGCACATTTTTAGTATTCTTAAATGTATGCAAAATATAAAATATTCAATGGGTTTCTTGGATCCAATAGTATATTATTGATACTTGACAAATAAAAAAGTAAAACTTAGTTTCTATTATATATGCACTTTATATTGGCATAATATAATTGCTGCACTTTAAGTAATAAAATGTTCACACTGATTTCCAAGAAACTTGAAAATATACTAATTATGACATAATTATGAACTAATTTTAATGATGAATCTTGTTGGACATGAATCACATAAAGTACATGATTGAATGTTAAAAAATAATAGTACTGTACATAAGATGAAATTATGGTGAAGGCAGATAGTTCACATAGACTAGAGGGAAATAGTTTCTCCAGCTTTCAAAGATCAAGTGAATATGGCTTCTATAAAATTAGGGAATATTGAACTGAGTGTGGAGCTTGGCAAAATCATAAGATGCTTTGGTAAAGATGTGAGAGAACCAGAGTAAGGAAAATCCTGTGGGATTCCTACATCTGCATTACTCAGAGGAACATTCCTCCATCTAAAGTGCTAAGACTGGAAATAGGGGCAGTGTGTAACAGGGACTTTTGATAACATCATTATTATCTGTCATGATTTTACTATTGTCACATAAGGAAGTTCAAAAATAATTATTACATGTGGAAACTGGTAAACGAACCATACACACATTTTTTAAAAATGCAGGATTTGGTAAAGGAGCTTTTACTATATTAAGCTTCAGAGTTCCAAGTCCAAATCTGTTCTCAATCTGTTCTAATCATGGTTTTTATTAACAAGATGAACACCAAAGTAATTAATGAAAAATTATACAAGAAGCTAGTATACTTAGATGAGGAACTAGACATTTGTTAAAATATCTTGGAAAAACTTAAGATATATCTCAGTGTAGCAAAATAGGAATTCCATAACTGGCTTCAAAAAGATATGGTAGTAGAGACAAGTATTAGAGTCAAAACTTATGAATAAGATTGAGAGATTTCTACTAGCAATATTTTCATTAACAAAAAATCAAGTATGTGCTATGGTAATCAAAAATGTAAATGTAAACTTAGGCATCCTTTTTTAAAAATATTTTTTTAGTCGTCGATGAACACAATTCATTTATATTATTTATTCATTTTTATATTGTATTGAGGATCAAACCAGTGCCTCACATGTGCTAGGTATCAGCTCTACCACAGAGCCACAACACCAGCTCCTAAACTTAGGCATTCTTAATAAAAGCAACAACACAAATGAAGTTTGTTCGGATCTTACTGAACTTTGAACTATTGAGAATTTACCTGGACTATTTCATTTTAGGGAGATTATAGTTAAGTCTGGTATTTTATCATTATTTTATGATAATAGTGATATTACGTGTAAGCACTATCACATTGTGTTCCTTTACATGACAAAGCTAATCTGATCTTTAACTTTTTTTTTTTTTTTTTTTACTTCCTTCACCTTTTTGATGATCTCATTCCTTACTTGCCTGTGACCACACCTGCCTTATCCATCTTTCAAGAGTTACAACAAAGGATACCACATGGCTTCTGGAAAAGTATCTTGTTCTGATACAAGTGTCTAGGGTCCATCATTTATATTGAACTGGTGATACAATGTTTTGAGATTACTCACAATATATCACATTAGCCAATTGTTATTGAGTAACCATGACACATTAGTTAAAAACACAGTATCAGAAACCAAACAAGTATAGCAAGTTATAACACTATATGTACTAAATTTCTTTGTTGGTAAAATGGTCATAATAATATTACCTATTGGACAAGTCAGGGTTCTCCAAATAAACATAAACAACAGGATGTAGGTCTGTAGTCATATAGATTACATAGCTATGTATACAGATACACATATAGATAGAGGCATCTAGGAGAAAATTCAAAAGGGAATGACTCACAGAACTACTCTCACTGAGAAATTCTATGATCTGCATCTGCACCAAATAATCTGCTGCAATAGTTCCAGTTCAAACCCTAAAGCCCAAGAAACAGGGAAGCCAATACTATAAATTCAAATCTGAGGTGAAGTTCTGGCAATCAGAGGCACTCAGGACAAAGGGTAGCAAAAGATCCCTTTCTCAACTCAAGCAGACAGGAAATTTGTTCTTCCTCAGAAGTTTTGTTCTATTCAGATGCTCAGCTGCTTTAAACGCTAAATAATTTTGCACATGCAAAAGGACTTAATACAGTCTTTGGCAAATAAAAGACTATGGACAAAAGTTAGGTCACCCCTTCAATAAATGTATATTACTAATATAATAAGTCATATTTGCTTCCTGTGTTCCAATTGTAGCAGAAATAAGCAAATCAAACAAACTCTTAGCTAGGAGTTTTTCATTAAAATAGAAACTATGGTTTCTGTGGAATATCCTGGGGAAAGCATCCATTCAATTCAACCTCCCATATCTGTATTCACCTTTTTGGTGATATATAATGAAAATTGATGTTTAGATGATCCTGAGGCAATTTAAGATTCCTGACCATCCAAGAAATATTGTATTGAACTGAAGATACAATGTTTATAATACCAAAAAAGAGAGAAGAATTTTAAATCATTTTATAACCTCAGTTTATAAGAAGTAAGGGTTATTTCACTAACAATCAGATTATCCACTTGATGAAATCATTGATATTTTCAGAAAAACTAAATATGTTAATATGAGTTTGTTATCATTCTACAGAGGTAGTATTCTACAGTCACTCTGAGTCTTCTTATTGTTTAGCCTAAGAATATCATAAGAGAGACTTTGAAAAACGTTGAATTTGTCTTGCTTTTTTACATTGCAATATATCAGATTTATTTATCACTAAAAGTTCTTACCAAACATTTTAAATAAATTACTCTCCACATTATATATCACTCTTCACAATATACATGTAATATATTTTCATCCTTTTGTTATCACTGATCATAAATGTTGCTGCCAAGTTTCAGATATTATGAACAATGTTCAAGGAACAATTCTGTTTATAATTCTTTACCTGGATCTCTGCTTATTCCTTTTTAATAGGCTATGTACTAGCATGTACATTTCTTAAAGTTCATGATTTTTTTATTGATTTTCAACATGATTAGAGAGGACTAAAAGACTAATTGGCTCTCTGATAACCCGGAGCAATAGCATTTACTTCAGTTTGCTTTCCTAATAGCTGAAAATCAGTACTTCAGTTTATCTATTTCTATTTGTGTGATTCCTGGAATGTTTAGTAGCCATTTCTTGTTTTCACTCACAACTTCTATTAATATCATTACTCTATCATGTTATTGCTAATTTAGAACTATAACACTCTTATATTATCTTAGTACACAATCAGAAGACAGTTCAGCAGAAGTTTCTGTACTGTTCTCTCATAATTGGCCTAAAATGTATGAATGTATATATTGTATATATTGTGCATATGATTAGATTTACCTGGAAAGTACACACAGAGTATCAGTTTCAGTTGAAATTTATAAAAAAAAAATAAGTTATCTTATCTACTTTAAGCTGAAAAACTAGAAAAATTACAAAACTGCAATACTACACCACAAACTGTATAGGCTATCTATGGACAATATTCTTTATATATTAAAAATTTTGATGAGCTGATTACACAGTCTTGGTAGAGACAGAATCTGTGGTGATGTTTAAATAATAAAAAGAAAAAAATAGAGATTAATGAATGGGAAATTATTTTAAACAAAAATATATATTTAAAAAACAAATGCACTTCTGGAGACCAATAGACCTACACACCTACAGACCTACAGATATTTGCAGTCATCTGAATGTCTCAATATGTGGATCCAGTTATTTGAATTTTGAAATTGTTCCACAGAATATTCTGAACAACAAAATTTACAAAATATATTATATTGATGATATTTTTATACTTATATTTCCTTTCAAGATCACAATGAAAGCGTTTACTATAAATGCTGAGGTATTTATTTCTGAGAAGATTACTATGAGTAGAAAGTTTATAAAATTCTGTC
Source organism: Urocitellus parryii (assembly GCF_045843805.1). Classification (NCBI taxonomy): domain Eukaryota; kingdom Metazoa; phylum Chordata; class Mammalia; order Rodentia; family Sciuridae; genus Urocitellus; species Urocitellus parryii. The sequence goes on along the minus strand of NC_135531.1, from coordinate 33,483,111 downwards.
TAATCTTCTGGAACACTTTTGGACAGCTTCAAGCCACATTAATCACCCCTCCATGTAAGCTTCCAGTACTACTTTGTTTATGTTTATGTTGATACACCTAGCACAGGACAATATAAAGTGCTGAATGTCTTGCTCTTATGCAGAGATAAGCTCAAATTCTTTAACATAAAACATTAAAGTTTTCTATTCTGGAATTTGTTTCATTTTAGTGTAGTTCATATTAAGTGCAAGATTTGCAACAATGAGTAGGTATGATCCTTGCCTCCAGAATGTAATGCTAGAATAGATGAAGCTTAAATATCAACATATTTTTTTTACTAATATGGTCCTACACTAGAGGCACACATGAATTGTCATGAAAGTACACAAAGATATCTTAATTCACCCTGAGTATTTAGGGAGTTTCCTGGAAGAGCTGAGTTGGATAATGAGGAATTATTCCAAATGACAAGAAGAGGGCAAAAAGTATGAAATGCAGATACTAATGCTCATAAAAATTTCACATAAAAGAACTTCAGAAATGAAGAGATTGGAAAGATGGAAGAGAAAGAAGGAGGATTGCTTATGCATAAGTTCTATTATTGTTGGAAGCTTTTGACATTATCAAATGAATGTTTTTTAATATGATAGTGAAATGCTATAATTTGATCTCAGTATTGAATCTCTACCCTGTTACCATAGTGGTCAAACAGTGGAGAGACAAACTAATTACAGTTTGGAAGGTATTAACAATAATCAATCATAAACATATATGGAAAATCAGCATAGTTGAAAAAGAGATTGGTAGGAAGGGTGGAGGGATGGATAAAGGGAGAACATGGAAAAAATTAACAAAATCATGCTATATGAATGTAGAAATATTCTATATGGAATTCTACCTCTCTTCATATGTAGAATGTTCCAATGAAAGAAAATTTTACATGGTTGGAAATTATGAGTAAGGCAGAACCTAGTGCAGATCTCTGGATTCTGGCTAGAGTCTTAACATAGCCAGAGTTCCCTGGGAGAGGAAAGCTATTCTGAGGGAAAGTGGATTATAAATGATTTGAGTTTACTTTGACTTTGAGAGTACTGATAGATATTAGCATATGGTTGTCATTTGAGCATTGCCTTTGTACTCAGAGAACAAGTTAGAATTGAAAATAATATTTGAGAAGACATTTATACATAGCTTTTAGTTTAAAATGTTCTGTGTTTTATGGATTTGTTCAAGGGTCGCATAAGAAGGAAAAAGCCCTAAATCATATTAGAAGAGTGTGTGAGCCATGGGGAAGAATCCCTTAAAATATCTAAAACCAGCTGTAACAGCAAGAAGAAAAACAGAAGATCTTATGGTCACAAAATTGAAGAAAGAGAAATGTACTGGCTTGTCATGAAGGCCCATATTGGTAATCCTAGTAGCTCAGGAGGCTGGGCAAGAGGATCACAAGTTCAAAGCTAGCCTCAGCAAAAGCAAGGTGCTAAACAACTCAGTGAGACCCTGTCTAAATAAAATACAAACTAGTGCTGGGTATGTGGCTCAGTGGTTGAGTGCCCTAAATTCAATCCCCAGTATCATCCACAACTCCCACTCCCACCCCACCCCCAAAAAAGAGAGATGAATACCACACTTGAGAAATGGACCATATTGTTTTTTGGTGGCATAAGAAGTGAATTTTCATGGTATGTTCGGAATTTTGGAAGTTATTTGTAACAATGAAATTAGCAGAAGAATGGGACTGGTGGCAAAAGAAGATAGTATGCAGGCAAATGAAAAAATAGAGATCATCTTATAATAATTTAAATTAAAAAAACAGTCATTAAATAATAACAAGTTATCATGGATTTCAAAGTAGAATTTTAGAATTACTATTATTATGTTTTTTTAGTAGAAACAAACATCTTGTTAAAAAGAGGAAGCAGATGATTATAAAATATATTTTAAATGGATATGAATAAGAGAAAATGTAAAATGTTACATAAAGTCTGTACTCCAAATCTGCTTCTGGTTTGGGGCTTCTTGTATCACTGAAAGAACCATCATTCTCATACACCTCTCTCTCTCTCTCTCTCTCTCTCTCTCTCTCTCTCACACACACACACACACACACACACTACACACACACACAAATTCATAAAAATGAACACAAAACTCTGTATATTAACTTCTGTGTTCTTTTCCATAACACCATATCCAACTATGTCATTGAGAGAACACCAGAAAATGAAATGCAGGAAATCTTATTCAAAACTTATTAATAATTTTGAAATGGCAAGGGTAGAACACTGAACCAAGAATGAGTCCTCTGTCTGTGGGATCTGGTACAGTTGCCGATGTTTAGGGCCCACACTGCACCCCTAGTCACCAGAAACTCCAGTCCAGAGACTCATGTTCCAAACATCTTGTGTTAATTAATAACCTTCAAATTATTCAGTGTGTTCATTCCATGTGGAATTACTTCAGATTCATAGTCTACCCTATTCTATCAACTTTCACGTGACAAGAGTGTTTGCCTTTCATGCCATTAAAGAGCTACTGAACACTACAGTCAGTGATTGGGAGTTTCTATAAAATAGTGAGTAATTTTCAACTTTATTTAGTAAAATGTTGGAGCAGAGAAATTCTAACAGGAGTCCAATGTTAAGATGAAGTTAGCCTACCGGGGACACTGCCTACAGCTTCCAAGAATTTGAATATATTACAGATAAATTATCTTAATATAATCTTAAGATAGAATGAATAATTTGTGGCAATTTTGTACTTATAATACATAAAATATATTGAATGACTTAAACTTAACATGAGAATTTATACAGGATAGGTACACAGATTGGAGATATTTACAGAAAGAATTAAATGTAAAATACCAGAACCAAGCATGAGTCAGAGTTTTCTAGCTCAGTTGGTCCTGGAAATAAATAGCACCATCATTAGCAGAAAGAAAGAAGAAAATTTAAACATCTGTTAGGGAGCATAATAGGTTCAGATTGGAATATGTGATGTTAAGGTGTTAGAGAACATTCTGAGGAGAAATCCAAGAGTCACTTGGCAATGTAAGACTGCATCTTCGGAAATGCTTAGAAATAGTTTTGGGTAGGTGAAATAATTTTATGAGTCATGCTCAGATAATGATAAGAATATAGTAATAATGTATGTTTTTACAGCCCCCAATTAAGAAGAGAAATTTTTCTAAAGTATCAGTGAGTGACCAGCAAGGGGCAGGGGTGGGGGGTGGGGAGAGAGAGAGAGAGAGAGAGAGAGAGAGAGAGAGAGAGAGAACATCAAGGGGAGTGAAATGACAAAGCAGAATGTGAAAGGCGGGAGGAAAATGAGAGGTGAAGGGAAAGGAGGAGAAGTGGAGGGCAGGAGAAAAAAGAGAGGGCACTTTAAAGAGAAGTCAGAAGACATGATCAGAAAAAAATCCCCAAATTCAGCAGATACGATGGTTAAAGTCATTTTACTCACATGAAGACTTAGATATTACTGATTAGTAAACAGAACTTTTCTCACATATGCAATGGCTGACAAGGTAAAAATGTAGAAACCATGATAAGGTTTGGTCACTGTGGAAAAAATATGCAACTAAAAATAGATCAAATTAACTCTCAGAATAGTAGGCATTTACATATTCTACAGCACGAAAAATTGTCAAATGAAATCTCATAATTTCTTTTTATTTTAATGCATAAGAAGCTTGATCTCCATTTAAGAGTGTGTGATTAGCTCTGCTTTACCATTTCCTTGCTTATTCAAAGCTGCTTTATATATATAAAAAAAAAGGATTGCAAAGCACTAAGCATATACAATTATTCAGAGAGGAAATTAAAGACTTCATGTAAAGACAGAAATTGAAATACAAATCTACTACCTTCCAGTAGTTTGAAAATATATGTAAATATGTGTTTGACTCTACAATAAGAAGGATACCTGCTTAATATTAAAGTTTATTTATATTATTAAAAAGAAAGATAAAAACCTAAAAAAGAACGGACTATAGCATAAAGACTGATTATTTGTAACTCACTGAAAATACTTTAGATGTCCTCAAGCCCATAAAGAACAGAGTAAGTTAAAAAGAGAGCAGTGTCTTTGAAGCATTGTCTAGAAAGAGTGTCAATTCCATGTTGCTAGTGTCAATTAGGGATTTTAGGGAGATTGGTTAGGAAGATTGGTTATATTGGTTATTTCATAATGGCTCACATTATTATTTTTTTTCTTTTTTAAAACAAGTTAATTGTGTGCTGAAATTAATAACTCATGACGGTCCTACATTGTTAGGGCTAGTCTTGCATTCAGCATAAGCAATTAAGAATTGCATGACAGGCTCAGGATAGAAGTGAAAATTCAGGATTTCAGATTATCATCCTGGTCAGCATTGGGTACTCAAAATGACAACCTAAAGCATAAGTTGAATTAGGTTATTCTCAGGATACCAAATTCGTGCTCAACTCTACATTTATACAGGCTTCAAGCCATTGCCAGTGTGGAGCTGTCATTGTCATTCTCTATCTATCTAAAGATTCCTCAAGCCACCAATATTCATTTGTTAGCGTTGGCAGTTTTACACATGCAGTCCCTCACCATATGTTCTGCCCATTACTACTAACTAGTCATTACCCACGCTGATTGTTTCCTCATCACATTCTTCAAGCCAGAATCTCCTCTTGCTAAATTTCCCTGAATCTTTCTAGAGCAATTCTACTGTTTTGAATTTTAATCCATATATAACAGAGATCCAACTAATGGAACGTTTGTATTGAAACATCATTGACCCCATTTAAATAATCATTCATGGATTTTCACTAGAATCTTCATTGACCAATATTGTATAACTGAGTTCTTTCCTGTTCAGTTTTATCACTTAAAAAAAATAAGAGGAAACCAAAGCTTGGATAGAAATCAGTTTGCATCAAATTTGAGCATTGCATACATTTGGTATATTGCCTTTTATAAACAGCATCTCTAGTTTGCTCATCTTTTGATGGTATAACATAACATTTATTGAAGAGAATTTGCAATTACATGAATTTAAGGAAGTAATGTATGCAATCCACCTATTATTGTATCTGGTGGACAGTATACACTCAGTAAATTACTGTTATAATAATAGAAACAACTTCTCAGTTTCTGTTTTAGTCTAACCAAAGTACCTGAATATTTATAAATAGCATCTTCCTCAATGTGGCCAAGTTATAAGTGACTGCACCAGAGAACAGATTACAGAATAAAAATGGGAGATTATTTGTGGTGATAGCAATATGGTTCATTGGTTGACATCTTATGTTATTGAGATTACCTGCTTTCTGAAAAGTGAAAAGCAGGGCTAAAGAAGGGATCTGCTGCCATCCACAATCTGTTCAAGGAAGATATAGATTTTCTCTATTTCAAAGTTCCAGAGGACAAAACTGAGAGTCCAGAGATAAACAGGATTGGTTTGCCAATCACAGAACCTGCAGAGCGCAACCGTGAGTATATGAAACCCAGAAAAAGCAGAATAGTAGCCTAGCAAAAGGAACAATTCACCTGTTGAGTGTGTTTCCCAATAAATTGTCAATATTAATGAATTATTAAAATTAAATATTATGTGGACCTAATTAATGGTTTTAAACATTGTCAATGTTGCTTGCAACAACTTTTATGGACTTTGAAAATTTTAGAACAAGTATATACTAACATGTGGAAAGATGAGTGTATCTTAAGACCATATTAAAAGATCCAAACAAAGTTCTTCATTTTTTCCATCTACAAAATGCTGAAAAGGCAAAGACTGCAAATAAAATGAAAATATGCAAACTTTATTAAGATTTTAACAAACATATATATCAGTATATGACTCTGTGTGTCTGTGTGTGTGCGCTTGCTCGCACGTGTGTCCTCACACATGCATATGTCTGCAGTCTTTTGAATGGTTGTAAAAGGTTAAAATGGGCATTTCCTATTGCAGCTTTAAATTACTGGAGAACACACTTAGCCTAAAGAATATTCTATTTTTCACATTTGAAGTGGACCCAAATGGTCAAATTATATATATATATAAAACCTTCTATGAATTGATTCTTAATTACATGAGCACACAAGAACTTCACAAAACTTTATGTCCTTTGGCAACAATCTTAAATCATATATATATATATATATATATATATATATATATATATATACACACACACACACACACACACATATACACATATATATGTGTATATATATGATATATAAAATTGTTGAGATATAATGATATATATACATATATACATACATATGCATATATATGTATATATGTGTGTGTGTATATATATACACACACACATATATACATATAAGAATATATATATATTCTTATGATTAGACAAGTTTGGAAATGTTCATTAGAACTTTACACTTGGGAGATTGTTCTTTTTGTTACAATTTCAAAGAGATAAGATTCCCAAAGTGAACTGAAACCACTACTTTTACCTTTGATAAACACAAAATATAGGAAAACAACTCAGTGCTCATATCAATACAAAGTCAATATATATTTACACACACACACACACACACACAGAGATTAAAAGGCAGAATGGGAGGTAAGTAAGATACAGATTTCCTAGTCTTTGTAAACGGTGAGGCATCTGTTGATTGCAACAAGACTGAGGAAATCAAAAGAGAGCAAATGAAACTACAAACAAATCTGCTTGATAAATTAACAATTTTGTGTAACATATATTTTTTATGATTGTATATATTTTTCATACATATGCAAAAAGAATTATATCATGAACTTAAAAAATTGGGTCATTTGTAAGAAAATATAAAATTTCTAAAAGAAACTAAAAGAAATAAATTTTTTAATTAGGGAAAGTTAAATGTAGTAATTCTAAGGTATATATTTTATGAACATTATATAACCACAAGCAATATTTGAATGCATTTTTTTAATTATCAATGATATCAGTTTCATTTAAAGTCAATTCACTGAGTTCCAAGACAATTTTGAATAAGGGAAGTTATACTGAATGACCAAAAAATCAGCCATATTATAATTATTAAAAATATAAGTTCTATACTAATAAAAAATGATTCAAAGCAGCCAAAATCAATTCAGACCAAAATCTCAAAAGTTATAAAGATTTAACACTTGGCAAAGTGGCATTTCACATTAGAAAGGGAAAAGTAGATTATTTAATTTGTTATAAATGGAAAAGTTACATGATTTAATTATTTATAGAAGACCAACTAGCTATCAATTTGGAATAATAAAGAAAGGCAAATTTTATGATCTTGCCTATACCAAAATGCATGACAGGAGGGTATCCTGAGACATCTCATGAAAACACAGTATTGAGCTATGCTTGACAAATGTTTTGAATACATAAGTGACTGTTTTTAAGAAATAAAGTAATGCATTTAAATGTGTAGAAAAGTTAGTTAAATATCTATAAAAACTTTGAATATAAAACTAATTTTTAAGCATGACTAAATAAATAAAATAAAACAAGTGAGGGCTCATGGAAGAGGCAAAAGGTAACTGTGTGAATAGATTACAAAGTGCAAAATATAAAGTTAAGATCACAGACCTGTATGGAATGGTTTGAAGTGCTAACGTGGAATAAAGATAGACGTAGTGATACATACATACATACATACATACATACATACATACATACAGTGTTCTAGACCATAATTCTGCTAAATCATTTGCAGGACACATTGGGGTTACCACCTCCTTTTGTATAGTATGTGAGCTAAGAAAGATTTTGCATTTTTTCATTGGCTAAAAATAATAAATTATGAGTATTTAGTGGAGTGTAAGGATAATACGAAATTCTAATTTCAGTGTTCACAAATAAAGATTTATTGGAACACAGTTATATTCATCTGACTTTAAACTGGCTGTTTTCATAGAACCACAATGTAAATGAGTAATTTTGATAGACATCATATAGCCTACAGTGACAAAAAAAACATTAGTCTCTAGTATTTTACAGAAATAATTGGCTGACCCATGGTGCAGACGTATCTTTCTGAGTTTCTCAATACTTAATACTCAATAGATAGATATAACATCTATTAATTCACCAGGCAAACCTTCACCAATTAACATAATATAAATATTATTCTAAACTTTATATTCATTCTGAAAACAAATTGGGGTGTGTGTGTGTGTGTGTGTGTGTGTGTATGTTTGATGACAATGCAGAATTTGGAAATGGTTCAATAAATGAGTGTAATTTTTCTTGAAAATTAGAGAGAAATATGTGCATATAAAGGATCAGTACTACATGCTTTTAAGACACATAATCACTTATGTTTGCTATTTTGGGAACTGCATTGAATTTCTGAGAACAAGCCTTTATTTTCCATTTTAATTAAACTAAACATTTAATTACATTTCCACTATTCTGTCAGCAGAAACAAATCTATAAATGTGAAGTGAAAAATTATGAGAGCTGGTCTTTAATATCCCATCACAAACAGAGCATGTTATGGGCAATCTGTTCTTCCATGGTACATTGCAACTGTGTTTCACTGACATGAATGTCAGTTTTGCTAAACATTCAAGTATGGTACAGAACTTTTTTTTTTCTTTTTAGATAATGTTTATATATTAAAATCCAAGATCTTTAAAGTATATGCAATATTTGCAATAATACCCTTGCCCCTCAGGGTTTTAATCCTCAGCACTAAAGAATTGAATAAGTAAATGGAGAGTGCATATCAGATATAATTTTGCTGCCAACCAAATTGTACTCAGAGCATGTGCACATTCACATCAATAAAATTACATAAACACTCAAAATTTTATTTTATTTTCAGGATCCAATATGTCTACAGCAATTTGCTAAGTGCAATGAAAAATAAATGCTATCTGCCAACAAAGTGATTATAATGACCCATGAGGTGCAGACTTGTAAATGTGAAAATGGAAATAAGAACAACCTCATAATCAATAAGGCATGCTGGCTCAGAAGAGTACATGTCATCAAATGGTTTTTCCTCAACAGTTTTTCTGAAGGATTTCACTTCAGTAAGTTGCTGGAATGTGGAATCTCTCTTCAGGTTGTATACTCTGCAATTGGAATCTGTCATATCAATTAAGTCCACTTCTCTAGGCCAAATTGCCATTAACCACGATCCTAAGATTGGTTTATGAAATCTGTTTGGTGATGTACAGTGTATGTAATTTATATAAAGGACTATAATCGCTAAACAGACTAAGCAAATTCTCAAACAAGTGTATTCTCCTGGCTGAGAACTTAAATAAGTAAAATCATTATGAAAAGGTAGGTTTGTGAAAACAGAAGTAGACCAATTGAATTTAATAGTAATATTAAAATTCTTAATTGCATCAGGCAAAAATAACTTAATTTCTCTATCTTCAAATATGATAATACTTGGTGAGGACAATCCCTTAGTGAATGGATAATGTCAATATTTGCCTTTTATTCTTTGCTTCTATGGTTGTACTAACACAGTTTGAGAGGAACATTCTTTATTTAAAAATATATATATAATGTAATGTGATTTAAGTGATATTGTGCTGGTTTTAGAACTATTCTATCTACTCAAGTTTTGTTTGAAAATCAATTTTGATGAATTATGCTTATATTGAGCTTCAGCTGACCTACAATTTGAGAACCTCCTGCATCCTCAAATTCTGGGATTATAGACATGTGCCAATGTACCAGAGCCAAATAATACTAATACTAATACTACCACTACTACTACTAATAATAATAAAATTATGAAGTTCTAGAAATGGAAGTCAGGACTTCAATATGCTAGGGAAACACTCTACCAGTGAGGTATAACCCAAGTGATCTTCTTAAGGTTTGATACAAAACACATTTCTGTTTTTAATCCCAATTATCTTATTGTTCCATCTACAAATCATCTTCACACCTAATCTTCTCTATGACTGATGCTGGAATTCTTTATGAACACCTCCTCTACATTCTCTACATCTTAAATCAAGCTATTCTTCCATAATTCCATGTTACAATGATTGGCACAATTATTGATGCAGTGAAATATTTCAGGATCTCAGGGATCATCTTTTATCTCTAGCTTATCTCACATCTCTATAATGTACATCTAGAGAGTCATTATACGATCTTTTTACCTCATGAATAGTATTTTCCATTAACTTCCTTCCTTGTGTTGCAACTGATACATTTTTATCTTTACTGTCGTCTCTCCAATTAGAAATATTTTCTAAACTATTCTCTTCACGTTTACTATCATCCCTGTTATTTTAGTCAGCTTTTTCACTGCTATGACTAAAAGACCCAACCAGCACAATTATAGAGCAGACAAAATTTATTTGGGGGCTCATGGTTTTGGAGATCTCATAGATAGAATAGTTCTAAAACCAGCACAAGAACAGCAAGCTCTAGTCCTTGGAGCTCAAGTTGAGGCAAGACATCATGGTGGAAGAGTGTGGTGAAGGGAAGAGTTTCACATGACGATCAAGAGGCAGACAGAGACAGATACTCCACTCACCAGATACAAATATATACCCCAAAGCCATACCCCAATACCCAAACTCTTCCAGTCACCCACAATTAATCCCATCAAGGGATTAATTCATTGATTGGGTTAATGCTCTTGCAACCCAATAATTTCTTCTCTGAACTGTTTTTCATTGTCTCACGAGTGAGTCTTGGGGGACATTTCACATCCAAACCATAAAACCTGTCCAAACCATGGTACCCATCATATCACAGTGGTGTTTAGAGAATAAACTGAGGCTTGATGATCAACTCTTCAACAATCTTTAACTGATAAACTTGATTTTACAGAGACAGAAGGTTTTAATTTGACATTCAAGGCTAGAATTCTTATTTAGTTATTGTTTGCTAAATATATAAACTATGCTTAGGACACTGAGAGTTACAAAGGCATTTATCATTGTTCAGTATGCATTACTACCTGTGCTGAATAAAAGACATAATTAAAGAAGATCTGTGTAATTACCCAGAAAGTGCCTAATTCTGACTTATGGAATCCAAAATGACTTGACAGTAGCATAAGAAGATTAAGGGGATTTTCATCATGAAAAGACGCTGGAGAAGACTTTCCATTCCAAGAAGGGGAAACCTGAGTAAAAGTGCAGTTAGCATTGTGAGATGTTTTGTTCAGGGAGGGATTGATCTGAACTGAGTTTAACACCAGAAGAGTCATATTTGTAATGGTCTTATCTCGCTGTTTTCATGTTTGTCACCAAATCAGTGTCCCTGAAGCAAATTCTGTTTGTACTTTGTAATTATATAACAAAACTCCGCTGTAGTCATCGATTTGGAGCCCAGTGGGATAGCCAAATAAAAGGGGGATTTTGTTTATTCTCTTACTTGGAGGACACATCAAGTGGCTTCCTAGGGAGACTAAAATCAATTCTGAACTTGCAGCACATATATCCTCATGTAAGAATATCTGAAACAAACCTTTCTATTTCTTAAGGTAGATAAAAAAAATACTTGTCTAAATACTTGAATAAAACAATGTCAAAATAATAGCAAAATATTTTTGGTAATTGTAAGAAATGTCCTCAAGTTTAAAAGTATATGTGCTACTTAAGTCTTCTCTATAATTCTGACCTATATCAATGTAATAATAATATCTCAAAGGGAAAAATGTTATCTTTAGATCTTCATAAGATTTGGAGGTATGCATGAAGCACCATATATAGCTCTTGAAATTTATATGTTTCAGGCACCATGCACATTTACTTAGAGAAAAAAAATAAATTGGTTTTAAAGAGATTTTCAGTTTTATCCTTAGAAGTTAAAGTATGACTTGCATCATCAGATAGAATGAAGACTATAACTCATTTGAGTTACTGATCTGTCCGGGGCAATAAAATTTAGAATGGATTTATATGAACTAATATTTAAAGACTAATCCATGAGAAACCTAAAAAAAGGCTATTCTATGAGCTGCATCATCTCTAGTTTCTTATTTTATTTTGATTTCTTGGAGGTGCTTTTTAGGAAACTTAGTTCTGTTATTTCGGGGTAATAAATTCAAAAAAATTCCAAGGTTTAATTATTTTATTTCTCATCCAAAATTACCCACCCCATAGTCAATGTCCTCAGTATTTTTTTCCCATAGAGATACTGTAAAATTTGTGTGTGTTTACCATAATTAGCAAATAATAAGCATTTGTAACCACTTTCCAAAGTCCTCCGAGCTTTTAAAATCCTTTAAATGAATAATGAAACTACAACATTACAGGGTTTTGGGGGGAAAAAAAGTATTACTTTAATATTCTGAAATGATGTTACAGGTTTATTAGTATCTTCTGTAAAAAAAATGTCATTCTATATTTTGTATGAATGTATCTAAACCCAGAAAACTTGACTCTTTGTCAATTTTTACATATTGATCTTTATTTACAATTAACACATTATATATGTTTGAACTTCCTTTCAAATTGTGAAGTTATAAAGCTGCCTCTATTGCAAAGGTAGTGCACATGGCGAGGGAGAGGCACTTTATACTTGGAATGGACTACAATATGTCTACTCTAGTTCTTGCTCTCCACAGGGACTCTCTTGCTAGGCTTCTACTTCACTGGGTCCCCTGGTTCATTTGCATTATTTGTGGTTCTATCTCTGTGACAGTTTCTATTGACATTTATGACCCTGAAAAGTTCTCCATTGTATTCAGAATGTGAGCATCAGCTTATTAGATTGATGATCAACATATTTAGAATATCTTTAAAACATTTTTGTCTAGGACATTAGAGAAAAGAAAGATTATTTTCAATGCCTCTTAGTATATGAATATATTTATTTATAGATTCATATTGATTGGATCATGTCATAATGAATTTTATTTATATGTACCATCCATCAAATAAATAAATAAATAGATCAGACCTGCATTTCATCATATCCTCAACTGAGGCATACAAAGTTTTGAACATAGATGTCATTAATGATCCAGAGGGAACAACTTGTATAAATTCACACCTACCTATTTTTATATACCAAACATTAAGAAAACCAAAAATTCCCTTTGTAAGTACTTTATTACAACTGTATTTTGATACCTAAAATTAGAATGCTACTTTGTTTTTATACACACAAGTGCATTTTTAATGTGCTTTCCCAAATGCTGTTAACAGTGAAGAAAGTTGTTTATGGCGAGATACAAAATATTTTTAGATTGCTTATTTAAGTCAATAGATAGCCTGCAGTTTAATGTACCATTTTAGAGAATGTATACCACTGTGGTTGTACAAGAATGCCAGTGACAGAACACTCATAACATTTCTCTAAAGTTATAAGAAGTAAAAGGAGGGTTATCTCCAAATATGGCAGGGGCTACAGCTCTCTCAGAATCAATGCCAGTCAAGTGTGGTCATGAATACTTAGCTGCATTTCATAGGAAACCTATTATATGTACTGTGTGTACTTTTAGGGCACATATAAATGAACCCATAGTCTCTTCTTGGAAACCATTCCCAGGAGGTGAAGTTTTAATACTTGCAATGGGCTAAAGATCACTATGATGTGGTAATCCTGCAAGAGAATTTACTTAGAAGCCATATCTACTGCATTCAAAGAGGAAAGCAAAAATCTTCACAGAAATGACATGTTACCAATGCCTAATGGGTTCATAAAAGCCTTATAATAGACAGCATTTGAAATCCAGAGTTTCCAGAGCAAATATCTAGACCTAGGTTTTCAGCTTTATAATACGAAAGCAAAGGAATAAAGTAAATGTAATTGTATATAGAGTTGAAGCAAAAGGTTAAGTATAGCAAAATAACACAGCAACTCACCTCAGATAGTAATTTTACTCTAACTCCAGAAAAAGATAAAAATTTGTATAATCAGTAGAGGGAAGTAAAACAGGGAAGGGAGGAGAGCAGAGAAAGGAGAAGTATTTGAGGACTGAATCACAATAAATTATATTCCATGCTTTCATAAGTATGTCAAAATGAATCCTAATATTATGTAGAACTAAGAACTAATAAAAATAAAATAGGAAAGTGGAATTGAAATAGTAGTGAGATTTCAGGGAACCTGAAATTTGGAACTTCTCTCTGAAAAAGTATTATTCAGAAACAGCTCCAAGGAATTGGGGGAAGGGGGAGGTTTATGAGTACCAGTTATTCTCCCACCAACTGGGAAAATATTTGGTCACAGTGAACTGTTCAACTCTTGAGGATTCAGTTGAAAGATACCTTGTTCTGAGCATGAAGCCTCCACTTTTAACATTCCTCTAGAGTTAAGTGAGAGCTAAAAATGTGGGGAACCAAGCAGTGATGGAAATACAGAGAATGAAATCACACTCTACCTTATGTAATCTAGAAATAATGTATAAACTAATTTTTATCTTCAAAACATGTGTACACATCTTGACTTGAATTTCAAGATTCTACTTTATTTTTTCTCAACAGACCATGGCTTATCATTGTTAAGATTTTCCAAATATATTAGATTTTCCTGCCAGTAAAGAGAAAAATAAATTAATTATTTATGAGCATTATAAATTTACATTAAAAATAGTAGTGACTTTCATTCAATTTTCTTCTCTGTATGTCATTGTCGTTTTCAAGCAAATGACATTATATAATGATTGTTCACATTAAGTCTAGAGTATTAGGAACACATTTTAATTCATTGGGGAAATAAATTAATATGCTCTTATTCTGAAAGAAATAAAAGTCTGTATTTAAATGTCAATTTTTTTTTAGTAAGTATGGTGAATATCTTTATTCCAAATGATTAAATATATACTGAAAAACTCACATGTTTAAATAAGCTTTTTTCCTTGGAAAATGGAAGTTAGCTAACAAGGAATCAATTTCTTTTCCTTAAATAAAGAAATCCATATTACCAATATGGTAGGAAAATAAATTTCTCTCCAAATCTACTTATGATGACTTTTTCACTTCCCAAAATTGTCAAATTTGCTAGTTTGGGATACATATACTCAATCACATCCTTTTTCCACTTAGGAAATAAATGTGATTTTCATGAATGATATTGGGAAATGACTGAATAAATCATTCACCAAACTATTAAAAGATGAAATTTATTGATTGAAAGAAAAATAAAAATAATGTTCCAGGGCTGGGGATGTGGCTCAAGCGGTAGCACGCTCGCCTTGTATGCGTGCGACCCGGGTTCGATCCTCAGCACCACATACCAACAAAGATGTTGTGTCCGCCGAGAACTAAAAAATAAATATTAAAAAAATTCTCTCTCTCTCCTCTCTCACTCTCTCTTAAAAAAAATAATAATAATGTTCCAAAGGGAAGCAAAACTGGGAAAACCTTTAGGGGAAAAAAGAACAAAACAACAAAGACCTAAAATATCCCTGAGATTTAAAAAAAAAAAAAAAGCCCTATACTTTCTGTGTCACCTTCATCTTGAGTGTCTGAATTACTAGAAAAGCATCTGACAACTGTAAGGGAGGATTCTGGTTCCATCAATGGCCAGCTGTTAGTATGGCAGGAAAGCAGAAGAGCAAAAACAAGTCTGCTACTGGAATCCTGAGGCAGGAAGTAGGCATCACTGTGTAGGTGTGATCAGGTATATGAGAAAAACACAACCCCTTTGAATTCTAACTGAATGAGAAATTGTCTCTTAGGCACACAGAATTATCACTCCCCTTAGTTAACAGTAGTCTTCTATCACATTATTTATCACTAGGTTTCAGTCTTCTATCATTTAGAATTTGTTACAGAAGATGCATGTGCTAGGTAAGTTAATTTGTAGGTCTTTATATGTTGCATGAGGTCAACATTCTTAAATTGTTTTCTATTTTTAAAGTTGTCTTTCTTATTGGCACATTTGTACATATTTTAAACTCAAATATGATACTTTGATTAATGTGTACCATAATTAATGATTGATTCAAAGTAGTCTGATATTTATCACCTTAAATATTTACCCTTTTTTTACAGTGAATACACTCAAATTCCTCTGCTTTAAGATAGGTGATTCAGGATTGTTAATTATTTTTATCTTGCTATATTATACAACAGAACTTACTCCTCTTAACAAAAAATAATATTGTGCCTGTTTTTGACACCCCCCTCTACTCCTCCTCACCAATCCTTCCCCATCTCTGGCAACCACTATTTCAACACAAGGATTTTTTCTAAGAGAGGCTGTGGGATAATGAAAAGAGAAAAAGAGAGACACCACAAATAGGTAACAGTTAGTATGTGCCAGAATATTAGTAAACACTTCAGAGCATTTCACATTTAATTATTTTAACAACAGAATGAGTATGGTCCTATTATTATCCTTTTTTCATGGGTGGAACTATGGCCCTGGAAGATGAAGTAACTTGACGATGTCACACAGAGCTGAGGCAAGAAGATAATTCTAATAATCTAGATCTAGATGTAGATGCATTTAAACACTTGCTTGTTGGAGCTGTATCACACTAATAGAGATAGAAGCAGACTCAGTGGTGTCTAGCTGTACAAGGTAATTATAAATGAAGTTAGCAAATTTAGAATAAAAAGGACAAATAACTTTGGGCATCATAGCAGAAAATTTTGAAACAAGACTTCCGTATAATATGAAGTAAACCTGTAAGGCAATACCACATATGGTTTTCTCTTATTGAGCCTTGTTTATGTGTAACAATGAGTTTATGTACAAAAAAATAAAACATGGTATTCTAAAAAAATTTTTATATTTGGTATAAAGGATCTCAAGAAAATAAAAAGAATAAAATATCTGTTTCATTAATTTTTCCATAGAATAGGCATCCTAAAGCAGTGCTACAAGATTATAGATGCAAACAAGAAAACTTTGAAGTACCAGAATTTTTCTGTGAAATGAAAATGAATAACATTCAAATAAGTAAAAAAAAAGTGGAATTTTAACACTTAGTCACAAAATCATTAAGTGAGTCCTTTGAAAATAAAGCATTATTAATGAAATGGAGGATTTGAACAGTGCCTTTTTTTCATTGTATTAATAATCAAGGAAATATCACTAAAACAAACAATAATTATTACTGTACTTGTATCTAGACAATAAGAATGACTGCCATTTGAAGCACAAAGTAGAGTAGCTTAAACTAGGGAATATTTGCTTAAAATTGACATAAAGGAATGTCTTAAATTAATGAAATGTATATATTTTATACAGGCTAAATATTGTAACTAAATTCATAATAAAATAGCACATGATCTCCATATGTATTTTAATAAAATGAGAATGGTGGAAAGTAACATATATGAATCATAGGTATGGACAACAAATGCACTTTTTTTGAATAAAGCTGAAATAATAAACTCAATAGACGGTAAATATTTGGTTAATAAAATAAAACTAATGTGATTATGAGGACTGTATCATCATAAATTTACCACTTTAGAGATTTCAAGAAGCATTTGGCTTTTTTAATCAAATATGTTATATGAAGACAGATTAATGTTGCAAAGGAATATTCAGGATGTTTTTATTATTCTATTCATATTATTCAGATATTCCTCCAATTTTCACTGGTAGTCTTGGGTTTCACTGGCATTCTTCCATTTTTACTATGAAGACACAAGAAAATGATTTAGATAGTGACTACTTTATTCAACTCATATTATTAAGGGTTTGTTATTTCTATGGTTTTGCATAATATGCACTTCATAGATTGGTTTTAGTGAAATGATTGAATGAATATAATAATAATGAAGAAGTTATCAATGCTTAGGTGAAATTTTGCCCTGTAAATATTAGGAAGTGCATTGATTGTATAAAATCTAATAAAACTTGTTCTGTTCCTACTCCAAAATTTAGATGTATACAATTAACACTTGCTCTTCACAGAAGATATATATATATATCAGTATATATATATACTGCAAGGTTTGGAAAAATCATGCAAAAGATACAAAAAGAAATTCTCCTCTAATTTTGTATATATAATATATATGTATATATATATATGTATATATATATATATATATATATATTAGTTGTAGATGGACACAATATCTTTATTTTGTTTATTTATTTTTACGTGGTGCTGAGGATTGAACTCAGTGCCTCACATATGCAAGGCAAGTACTCTACTGCTCAGCCACAGCCACAGCTCCCCCAATATTTGAATAAGACTCACATCAATAAAATAATGAGTTAGTTATTATGACTCTTCCACACAGGTTCATTAAAATAATGTTATATAATAACATATAACAAAAATAATAATGTATTGTTAACATGGGAGAGAGTTATAAAAATGTAAGCAACTTCTGAAGGAAAAAATTTTGAGATAATAAAATTAAGAATAAAACACAAAGGATTCCAAAATTTTATAATACAGTAAATTTGTTTCACATAGTTTTTCCATAGTTTAAAAGGAATGGAGTTTATTAAGTGGTGCACATTGCTCACACAATCTACAGTGGAGCTGAGCAATAGAGGGAACTTCACTGCAGAGATCGGTCACTGCAGAAGCCCATAACCCCCACAGCAGCTCCATCCAGAATCATGCTGCCTATGAGCTAATCCAAGCAACAAATTGCTCTGCCTCTCTCCATAACCAACTCAATTCTGCAAAGCCTCCTGTTAGTGCACTCATTAGAGAAACTTAAATTCCATCTGGAACTCAGGCTGCAATAGAGTCTGGGAAATGCAGGGATTAGGTTTCCAGCCAAGGCAGAACAAGGAAGGCTGCTTGTTGGAATGAGTGTTGAACAAACAAATCCACAATTTCAGTCTATATTACAACCAAAATCATATTTGTAAAATTCTAATCTCACCATGAATCAACTATTCTTCTGCCAAAATGTCTCAATTAATCATTGTTCAAAAACCTCAAATTCAAATTTCCTCATTGGTATTTCTTTATACAATAATTTGTTTGCCTAAAAACTTTCTTTAGAGTTCAGTTTTGCTTAGTATTATTCTAGACTTCTATTCTAGGGATTAAAGAATTGTTCCCTGCTTTCAAAGAATTCGTGCTTTATTGTGGTAGAGTGATATGTGAAATAAATAGTCGGCAAAACAATCTGAGTTGGTAAATTGTTGTGTAAAATGTTTCATGGGATCTGAACACAAAGTGATATTAAGAAAGGCAGAGGTGAGGAAAACATGAAGAATGACATTGAGGAAATTTTTAAAATATGGAAATGTAAAGGCCTGTTTGTTCTGTAACCAGGAGTAATGAAAGTATGTTCAAAGTGTGTAAAGATACAAGGATTTAAAGCATATACAAGAATGAATAAGTCATCAAATGGTATGTTCATTCATATCACTACAAGTTTGAATTTATGTCTTGACATGATA
Source organism: Urocitellus parryii (assembly GCF_045843805.1). Lineage (NCBI taxonomy): Eukaryota > Metazoa > Chordata > Mammalia > Rodentia > Sciuridae > Urocitellus > Urocitellus parryii. The sequence continues at coordinate 33,463,887 of NC_135531.1, read as the reverse complement.
AACTGATATCAGATAAAGAAAATTCTCAATTGTTGTATTCGAGAGTTTAGATTGTATTGAATGAATAGTGGGGAAACATTGAAGAATTGTGAACAAAGAGATAAATACAAGATTTTCCTGTGGGTAGCTTGAGGCATGTACTGCAAAATGATGAGGTTGAAGGCATGTTATGAAGTCAGCAATGAGTACTTTAGGTTCACATCCTATGTCTTACAGTGGATTTGAGTACTGAAGAGAACCTGCTGGTGAATGGCTGAAGATGTAACTATATTGCTATTTAATCCACATGTTTTTTTATTGGTTATTTTTAGTTATACATAACTTTAGAAATAATCTTGACATACCTATACAAGCATGGAATATACTTTCCTCAAATTCAGTCCCTAGTAATTTGCTTTTCCTTTCTTGCCTCCTACTGCCTCTTCCCTTCTCTCTATTGTACTGTTCTTTCTGCTATTTAATATCAGATTTTTAAAAATTAGTCCCTTGTGGATACACATGATGGTCAGTTTCACTCTGGTATATCCCTTTCTTTACATAGGAATATTAGGTAAGATTCATTTTACTGTTTTTCCCTTATTCTGTCCCTCCTCCCCTCCTACCAATCCTCTTTTTTTCCTTCGTGAATATTTCAGAAATATGGAAGCTTCATGAATGTGCATATCATCCTTGTGCAGGAGGCATGCTAATTTTCTCTGAAACATTCAAATTTTAGTATATGTGCTGCCTAAGGTAGCACTCACATGGTCTTCAATATGGCAATTTTTCAACCAACTATGTGCCCTATGACACTCCAGTGATTCTGAACTACAATAACTTCCTAGGGCCATGTATATTTTTAATGCCTTTGTATATTCTCTTCCTTCTACCTGGAATAGCTCATTGGTATCCTCTGTTCAGTTTGTATCTAACGGGATGTAGCTAGAAAGGATTTTGTTTTGAAAATCTTCCTTTCCACTCAGAGGCCATGATGGACAGTTCCTCTTTACTGCATGAAGAATTCTGCCTCTTTCCTAAAACTACACACCTTAACAGGCTGTAAAAATATTCGTCTTTGGTATTCTTTCCCACTTGTCTATGAGCTTCTAAGGGTCAGAGGCTTTGTCTTAACCTATGGAGAATAGCAGATTTTCATAAATCTAAAAAAGTCATACGAATTAATGTGAAGCCTATGATTTTTTCCCCAGGATAAAAGGAGAAGCCTAAGAAAAATGTCAAATAATACATGTCAGAATATTTTCAACTTCTCAATTCTCTCTTTGTACTTAATTGGTCACATTTCCATTTAGGGAATCTTCATATGAAACATGTAAAATAGATTCATATACTTCCAAACTAGTGGGTGTGAAAATGATGATAATTGAATCATTTTCTTAATTAGCAAAGGGAAATCAATGTTTTATTTCAGTCTTTGGACAAATTTGACCAAATTTTGTTGCCCAAATATGATTTCTTTTCCTTTCAATGGAATAATATCTGGTGAAGGCCGAGGTCACTTTTAACTGCTGTAATTTTCTCTTAATCAGCTTTCTTGTCCTCAGTCTCATTTTCCTTTAATCAGTTCAGGCATTCCCCATTGTTAGGGTGCATCTGAAATTATAATGTTCAAGTGTGCTTTTGAGGCCAGCCACCCAGCAAATTCTTTTGTATCACACCTTTCTTCACAGACTCCTTCCTTGTTATCCATTTAACTCACAGTCCCTTTTCCTACGTAAAATCTTCTGCTTGGAAATATGTTTTTACAAATATATGCCAATTCACAAGCCCAATATAAATCTTACTTTTTAATTATATCACCCATGAAAGGTAGTAAAAATATTATTCTAAACATTTTTTCCCATATAATTTTTCCACAAATTAAATACACGTGTACATTACTGTTTTCTTAAGTAACTTATTATTTTTTGGTTCATGTTAGCAATTTGACCTGGAAGATGTATATAAAGAACATCTTAGTCACAGGAGAAAACATTGAAGAAAATTGCTTAATGGGATTATATAAAAGGATTTGTGGTCAGGCAGATCAGATTCATGGTCTCTTCAGAAATTTGCCAATTAGTTGCTCTATGGCCATTGATGAATTGCTTACAGTTTCTAAGGTTTAGTTTTCTGAAATGAGAAAAAGCATACAATGTTTCTCATTGAATTTCTGTGAGGTTCAGAAAGAATATATATGTGCCAAGCCTGGAAGCTTTCTTTAGTTCACAATTGCTTATTAAACAAAAAAGATCCATATACTGATATTCATTTTATGTGTCTATGGATATAATCATATTAATTTTAATTTTCTACCATGTAGCAAAATATAAATATTTTTATTTTTTGTCTTAGATTTCTTCTGAGAGACAGCCATATTTGGGTCAAAATCAACTATATGTTTAACCACACTTGGCCGTATACAGGAGATTAACATTATCATAATCTGTTGAAAATAGAAAGTTTTAGCTAAAATATAGCTTTAAATAGTATATTTTACATTTTAATACCAGAATCAACAAAATTAATTTCAATGAAATTAATGCTAATTATTTCACATGGCTTTTATAAGTAAATGACTCTAAAATTTTTATGAATGATTAAAATATATGTTTGGATATACCAAACAGGTTCCTGATGTTCACATAATATGCATAATACACTTTTAGGTTAATTTATACTACAACATAAAGAATAAGTTTTAATAAGAAACAAGTCAATGCATATATAGATTGATATATTTACCAATTTTGATAAATGACTGTATGTGTAAAATACACAGCAATAATAATCATCAAAATTTCAATGGAAAAGGGACACAACTGAGCATTTACTGGGAATCTGTTTCACATATGGTGCAGTGTAAGATGCTTCGCCTGCATTAGTTAACTGAATCCTTGCAGCACAAATGCAGCAGGGGATGTTTTTCAGTGTACTCATACAAAAGGCTGCTCTGTGAGGTGAAGAAGCTCTCCCTTGTGACCTTTGTGGTAAGTGCTGGGGCTGTAGCTTGACTCATCATGGAGCTTGGCTACCTTCCAATCTGAGACTGTCACTTGACATCTACAACTTAAAAATGTACTTCTAATTTTTTTTTGCTGTGATCTTGTAAGAAAAGCCACCAGAGGAGATTCCCTCAAGGTAGGGTCAGTAAATATTAGGGAATATGTAAACTAACATAAGTAAATTTTTTTTTATGTTTAGGAAAGATTTGAATAATACTGGTGGTCTTTGCTCTTATTGTTAAAATGTAGAAAAAATTTTATGAATTCTTTTCATAATTAGTTAATACTGACTTAGAAGCATAGTGATTACTTGTCTGATTATTTTGAAACACTGTAGCTATATTTCTTCAACTTCTTAATTTTTGCATACAAGCAAATATCTAAAAATGTGTAAACTGTTTATACAGTATAATGCAAAATTTACATTATCATTAAATTAAGAATAATATACTAATAAATTAAAATATATATTTAAGACTCAGTAATGAAAATACATCCACCTTTTGCTGAGAGCCACAGCCGAGTCTGTATGGCCCCTGGCATTTTGCCAATAGTATTGATTGACAGGCAAGGCGTTAATATCCGCCTCTGCCGCTACTTTTGAGTTCTAGCGCTAATTTTGAGTTCTCGCGCTATTTTTAGTTCTCACGGGATTCCCCGGGAGTTCCCATTGGTTGTCGAAGTGCAGGAGGAGGGTTTTCCCGGATAGTTATTTCCGGCTGGGGGTTGCTGGAGGAGCCTCGTGGCTTTTCGGGAGGATTCCCCAGGAGCGTGGGTGAGGTTTTTTCTTGCAGTAGAAAAAATAAAATTTGTTCCTGCTTTAGTGGCTCGTGATTTGTGCCCAGCCAGACTGCGGCAACCTTTTATTTCTGAAAAATAAGTCCTTCATCATTAAGAAAATGGCAAATAATTTAGTTTATTCCACAGAAGCATTATGCTAGGTGAAATAAGATTAAAGTTATTAAAGATGACCCTAATTCCATGTACTTCTTTCTACTATTTTTAAATATATTTGAGCTAATATGGCATAGATGTATGTAACCAATAATATAGTTTCATTGACTTCCTGAGATATGTATCTAATATTTCCTGATCAATTTGAAAGCATCCAAAATATTTAAAGTTAGAACATTTGAATGGTCTTGTAAGTATTCACTAAAGAGCAAATTATGTGTCCTTATATACCAAACAGATAGTCTAATTCTTTAGCAATACTAAATATAGACTTTTTTTTCTTTATTACATGATGATTTGTGGAAAAAAATCTATCAGTTTTCAATAAAATAAAGAATTCCTACATTTCCATTTGAGTCTATCAAAAATCATCCTTTGGACCAAAAATTAAAAAAAATATATTATTCAAACATTACCCTGAATTAAACTGTTTGAAGATTATGTATTGGAATTCCAAACCTCATTTTAACTGTTAAACATGTCAATTGTCACTAAAAGAGTTGGTTATATGAATATACACACATATATATATATATATATATATATATATATATATAGTATATATAATATACAGTATTTATAAATGTGTGTATGTGTATATATGTGTGTGTGTGTGTGTGTGTGTATATATATATATATATATATATATATATATATGCACATAATCATATACTCCCATAACCAGTACTAACATCCACTCACATGTTACAGGTTACACTTAAAGAAATTCCTCGTAGTCCCATAATTCTGAACCAGTAACTGCTTACATTAATGTCTGTCTTTAAAGAAACAGGGTCATTGGCCTGGGGTTGTGACTCAGTGGCAGAACACTTGCCTGGCATGTATGAGGTGCAGGGTTTGATTCTCCACATTGCATAGAAAATAAAGGTTCATCAACAACTAAAAAATAAATAAATAAACAGAGTCAACAGCATTATAACTATGACTTATTTTGAAATGGATTACTGTGCATGTTATATATCTATATACACATATATATATATACATATATGTGTGTGTGTGTGTGTGTGTATATATATATATATATATCTTTTTCCTTGGTGACATTCCCATTAGAACATGTAAAATGCTTGGCCATACTCCCAGAATTTCTTTTTTATTTGCAAGTCTTTCTTTCACTTAAGTTATGTTCAAATCTCAGCATGTACAACAAAATGATTGAACTTCTGCTTTGTGGGTTACTTAAAACAAGAATTTTTCCTTGTGTTTATGAGATTATCTTTTCTAACTATTGGAAAATGATTAATGGCTAATTTTTTTAAAAAATATTTTGTATGAAATATAGTAGCAAATTTTAAAGTTTTATCATTTAGAGCATTCAAAAAGGGTATATCTTTTTAACTGTATTATTTTCAGAACATGAAAAACATAATAATATTGGTTTTTATTGCTTTGTAACAAATTACTACAAACTTAGGGCTGTAAAATAACACAGTTCTGTAGAAAAAAAAAGCAAATACAGAAACTGAATTCTCTGCTCAAAATATCACAAAGAAGAAATCAAGGGGCTTACTATTCTCAATTTTTATTTGGGTGCTCTAGAGAAAAAATTTGCCCCCAAGTTTATTCTGAATGTTGTTAGAATTTAGTTGGGAATGAAATCAAGTATTTAGAATAAATGTCTACACCACTGTGTTTGTTGCAGAATTATTCAGAATAGCCAAGATAGGGAATCAATCTAACCACCAATTAACTGATGAATGGATAAAGAAAATTTGGTGTATATACACAATGAAATATTGATCAGTCATTTAAAAAAAAAAGGAAAGATTGGGTCACTTACACAACGTAGATTAACCAGAAAGTCATTATGCTAGGTGAAATAAGCTAGGGGCATAAAAATAAATACCATGTGTTCTTGCTCATATATGTAATCTAAAAAAGTGGATGCAGAGAAGTGGATTGAAGAACGATTATCTGTGGCTCAGGAGGGTAAAGGAGATGGGATATAGAGAGATTGGTCAATCGATTCAAAGTCACACTTAGGAGGTCAAAGTTCTGGTGAGCTGTTGTACAATAGCTATATTTCAAAGTAGCTAGAGAGGACAGTGAATGTTCCTGTCATAGGATAAATATTTGAGGTGAGAGACCTGCTAAATACCTTGATTTGACTATTACACAATATGGGCACATATAAAAATATTCACTTTGTACCCAGTACATATATATAGTATGTGTCAATTAGAAACAAACAACAAGCAAATAGGAAACAAATGCTGCCCCATGTGCTTTTAGGATCATGTCTCATTATCCCTGAAGGCCAGAGCTGAGGCCTTTCAGCTCACAGAGGCTATATTTATTTTTGCCCTATTGCCTTCTTCATCTTCTGGCCAGCAACAACAGTATTTTGAATATTACATGTTTCAAATCTATTTCTTCTTTTTATGTCACCAGCTAAATAAAGCTGTATGCATTAGAAGAGCTCAGGAAATTAGCTCAGGCCTACCTGGCTTACTTCCCTATCTTTTGGTCCATTGTGTCATACAACGTAAGCTTATTGATCAGGACTGCTTAGGCTATTCTATTTGGTTATTCTGTTTGGCTATTCATTCTCCTGGATGAATTTTATGATTTTTTAAATTCTAATTCTCTGAAGAATGTCATTGGTATTTTGATAGACATTGCATTGGATATGTGGATCATTTTCTGTATGGACATTTTTAAAATATTGTTTTGGCTTATCCAAAAATCAAGTGTTTTTCCATTTTCTAAGGTCTTCAGTTTCTTTCTTCAGTTTTCTATAACTTCATTGTAGTGGCCTTTCACTGCTTAGTTGCTGCAGTCCGGCTGCAGCAAAATAACCGTGTGTGTGTGTGTCGGGGGGTGAGGAGCAACTTGTGTAGATTGATACAGCTGGAGTAGGAGCCATTTATTGTAGGACAACAGAGGTATTTATACATTCCACACAGCTTATCTTAATTAACATAAACTAGATACAGCAGTCAACCAATAAGAAATCTCCACACTTAATGGCTGGCTGGTGCCACCTCACAAACCACTCCCCCTAGCAAAATACCAGGCGCCATCCTGACTTGTTTACAGACTCTAACACTTATTTAAGTTTATTCTCAAGTATTTTATACTTTTGAGGCTATTATGAAATGAATTGTTTTCCTGATTTATTTCTTGGCAGATTCAATAGTGGAGTATATGAGAGTTACTGATTTTTAGATGTTGATCCTGCATCCTGCTACTTTGCTGAATTTGTGTATCAGCTTTAGAAGTTTTCTGGTGGAGCTTTAGGAGTCTTCTAAGGATAGGATTGTGTCAACTGTAAGCAGAGTTAATTTGAGTTCTTCCTTTTGTGTTTGTATTCTGCGATTTCCTTCTCTTGTCTGATTACTCTGAATAGAGTTTCACAAACTATATTGGATAGGAGTGGTGAACGTGGACTTCTTTTTCTTATCCCTGATTTTATAGGAAATGCTTTCACTTTTTTTCACTCTGTAGGATGTTGGCTTTGGTTTTGTTGTACATAGTCTACATGATGTTTAGGTAAATTCCTTCTGTCTTTTGCTTCTCCAGTGTTTTAAACATAAATGGGTGCTCAATTTTGTCAAAGGCTTTTTCTTCATCCATCTAGTCACAGGTTTAAAGTCCATCTTCATATTGCCAAGTATTGGGATGGATGGAAATTTGTGGTGGGAGATCAATTTAGAATCCTTCCCATCAGTATTACTTAAAATATTTCATATATTAAATTTTAAAGATAGAAATTTGTGTAACTCATTCATAAAACAGATTAGTTTTGGATCTTTTAAAAAATTCCACATATAGATATTATTTTTATATTCTAGTTAAACATTTATTTGTGTTTTTAATCACTGGGTATAAGAAGTATTTAAACAAAATAACAATGAAAGCCAAATCATACATCTTTATGATATTGTATGTGTGAGTATTTGAATGAAATTAAAACAAATGATTTTATTGTTTAAAATTGATTTTTCTTTATAGTTGTATGTTATACAAGTGAAAATATATAGATGCTGCTTTATTTAAAATACTCATTTAAAAAAAAATGTAGGAACTCCATTTATTCCCTAATGTAATATGCCCTTACTCTAATAGGGGTCATGATGAAGTTTTGGTTCAAATTTCTTTTAGTCAAATATGGGGCTCTAGATCAACAATGGCCATGAAGGATGTTCTATGTTAGGTAGAAATGTCTAGAACTCTATAACACCTTGCTGTGTCACAGAATGAGAGCCACATGAAGAGTTAGATTTTAGCTCAAAAGATGTGAATAAACTTCTAATAAGTAGCCGAAGGCTATAAGCTACTATGATCTTGCAAAGAGTGATAAGGAAGACATTTCAGTGTGTACCATATTTATTTATTGAACATAACATCTAAATTCCATATATAGTGTTTATTCTAAGGCTATCATCATGGAAACACATAAACACAAATGCCTTCAAATCATTGAGATTTTCATGAAAGTCTTTATGATCTCACACTTGATTAATAAACCAATTGCATATCAAATTGCTATAAGTTTTGGTAGTAAGTACCAGTAAATATTCGTTCCAGGATCAACAGAAAGCCATTTATATTGGTATCAGTAAGATAAGATGCAACAATAATTGGTCATATCTGTTGTAAGAGAGGGGTTTTTGGATACTACACAAAAATAAATAAATAGATAGATAGGTAGATAGATAGATAGATAGATAAAAACATGCATGCTTACATCTGAGTTCCTGAGTTATGATTTACAAAAACATTTGTACTTCATGAATATCAATTAGCAACTTAAGAAATCCGGGCAAATTGATGTTTGATTGGCCAAGGGAAGAGCTGATGATAATTATTCACACCCCAGTGCAAATTACATAGTAAGAATTGGATGACACATCATATAAAATATCCTGTACAAATAGAAATTGTCTTTCATGGGTGAGCTATCCCTACATAACACATGGAATAGTAACATTATAAAAGGATTGTGCAAATATTGTTAAGATGGATCTAAACTAATATAATAATATTTTCCGTGTCAGAATGAATTCCTTTGCACTGAAAAGGACTGACAATTATATAGACAATTTCAAAATTGAGAGTAGGTCCATTTAGCTCTTTTTATTTTTTCTTGTTGTCTTTTTTTTTTCAGTCAAATCATGCACATTGGATTTTTATCCAAACTAAGAAAAATTCTCCAAACTCCACTTTCCCCTTTCAACATAATCAAATCAAAATTATATACAAATATGGCTGATTACTTAGAGGACATGGGGGCCTATACATTTCCTTTACTTGCTTTAAGAGTCACAGAAGTACAAGGGAGTCATGAGTGACCTTAGCGAGATTATGATTGCTACATGTGTATGCACTGATTTGAGTTTGTTTAAAGGAAATTTATAGAATAAATAATATAGAATTTTGTGAGTTACTCTAGTCTTTATTAATTTAACAAAATGATTGTTACAGATATATTACTATGATGAAAATAACTAGAAAGTCCAAAGATTCCATACCTATGTTAGCCAGTAAAGGAAGACTTAGAAAAATTAAATGGTTTAAAATATCAGTATACTGACAATCTTCAGAAAGGACTAATGTAATCACAAAGTCCTGGGTACTCCATCACATATACTGATCATATATTTCTGTTAAGTGCAAAGTACATCAGAAGTGACAGGTAACAAAGGGACAGGATTCCCCAGTGACACAGGAAACTCCTGAGTGCACTGGGGAATTGCATAACTACTTCACTTGTACCTTATAAATCGAGACCTTAATTTCACCCCTGTTGATCTCCATGCTCCTGTTTTTTCATTAATTGGAAAGTCAGTTAATGACTCTATCATTGGAAGGAATCCAAGATTCTTGTGCCTAAGCTACTCTGTTTTTCAAGAAAAAAACAAATCAAACAAACAAAAAATCAAAGGCAATATGTGTATTGACAGTCTTATTGCTTGGCTGACTTATTGTCTATAAATATATGTCTCAGGCCCTGTACTAAATATTTGAATGATTTGGACTGTTTTAAGTCATATAATTTCCAGCAAACAATGATGAGGCTAGCATACCTTTGAAGTAATACATACTCCTAAACTTGACAAAGGATTCTTGAGCCCAGTTTCTTTCTCTGGAGAGTGATTTCACTCATTTCACAGAAAAACAAATCCTGAAATTCTAATGTTAAAAGTAAGATTTAAATGTCTAATACCAACACCTTTTCCTTTAACACATGAGTAAAGGGAGTTTATTTGTTTGGGATCAGATTAGAATCTAGTAGCAAATCTTTGAGGTACAGAGAACTATAAATCATCTTTCAAATTGTCTTAATTTCGTGTAATCAATACACTTAAATCTACAAAATAAAACTGGACCTAAAAAAATCTCAAAGTACATAAATTTTGGATCTCAAAGTACTAAATTTTAGAGAGGGGGGGAGAGGGAAATGGACAACTTTCTTCCATAGTATTCTCCTTACATAAGACCATGGAAAACAAACTGTCACTGCAGTGCTAATTTTTTCTTCATTTTATGTGCCATGCATGTTCACTCAGAGTTCAGAAACCAGAAGCAATTAAGGATACTTCTAGTAGTGACAAGGAGCAACACCTTTCTCCTCTTAAAAGTTTTGTTTAAAAAATTTATGGGAATGCAGTGTAATAATTTGATACACATATACAGTGTTTAATGATCTAATCTATGTACTTAGCACCTCTATCTTCTTAAACATTTTTTTTAAATTGGAATAGCATGTAATAATTATGCACACTTATGGGGAGTGGTTTGATATTTTAATACATTCACATATTGTGCACTAATCATGGTAACTAATGTTTACATCTCGTTGCTCTAGATATGCTGCTTTTTATCTTCTCTTCAATGTATTCATAAAATTTATGCCAGTATGAACTATAATAAACACCCTGTGCTGTAGAACACTAGAAGTTCTCTCTACTGAGATTTGGTGCCTATTATCTTGCCTCCATCAACTCCCTGCCCCCATCCTCCCTTGTCTCTAGTAATTACTATTCTACCTTCAGATATACTGCTTCTAGCTTCCACATATGAGAGAGCATCTGTTATTTTTCTTTATGTGTCTGATTTGTTCTCCTTAATATTTTAACACAATTGGCATGTTATCACTGCTTTCTAATGCCTGAATAATATTCCATTTTTATATGTACCACATTTTCTTTATGCAGTTACTCATTGATGAGGGTCTAGGTTGATTCCATCTCTTAGCAAATAAGAGTTGTGCAGTGGTAATACTGGGGATGTTTTTGTCCCTTTATGCTGATTTTGTTTCTTTTGGATATAAATTCAGAAGTGAGATAGAAGAATATTATGTCAGATTTTTAAAATTATTTTGTGTACTCCCATCCTATTCTCCATAATAGCTATATTAATTTATAGTCCTACTAACAGTATATAAACATTCCTTTTACTCTTAATATGTGAACTACATGAGGAACTCCAAAAACTCAATAACAACAACAACAAAAAAATCCGCAAACAATATATTTAAAAGTGGACTTATAGTACATTGAGTAGAAACTTCTTGTAACAAATACAAATGTCCAATGAATTTATAAAAAATGTTCAGCATAATTAGCCATCAAAGAATTGAAAATCAAAATCACAATGAGATATCTTGTCACTTCAGTTAGAAATACAGTATTGAAAAGAAAAGTAATGGCATTAGTCTCTTCTCAAGAAATATTTTCCTTTCTACCAAAATAATGAGGTTTAATAGGTAATTCCTAAACCCTCATTGTCATAAAAAATAAAACTAAAAATCAGAGAATATTGAAAGTTATAAAGGATCGGAGTGCCTTTTTTCATACAGACAGAAACACAGCAACCGTGATCAGCTGTACCAAAATATTCAGACCACTGCAAAACAGACCAAATTAGATGGAATGTATGTCTCACCAGGAAGCAAGCAGACTAGCTGAAATCCAGTCTTAATGTTCCACCCTCTGAATGCATATGGCTCTAACACTTAGTTTCTAGAATTATTTATGTCTAATGTGGCTGCAGTGTTTCATTTCCCTGTCCAATTTGAAAAGTTAAATCCCTTATCTTGGCGTGGTGGAACCAAATATAATATCAGAAAGAGATAATAGGTCTGTTTCAATTGGCAACCAGATACTTTATATCCTGTCATGTTTTGGCAAACAATGTACACAAATATATTTAGCACACACAACAGATAATGTAGTCCTTTAACATTAATATTGACTATAAAATTGAAATATAATCAGGTAGGCTGTCTTGCTTTATACACTTGTTTTTTTTAATGTGTGAAAGTCAGTTATTTTCTGCATAATTCCAAACTTCCCATGATGATTAGATATTATAGAGAATATGTAAATATAAGCATAGCATAAATTTTATGTATATTTCTTTTAAAATTCTCTGATCCTGAAGTAGCACACTGTAAAAGGAATCTCATAGAAGAATGACACAATTCTCAAAAATTACAGAAAATTGAAAGGAATGACTTACAATGAAACAGATGGCAATGGAAGCAGCTGTGTGCCATCACTTCTAAGTGCGTTAGACACATATGTGGCTGGGAATATGGAGTGAGTAGGGGAAAGAGTTGCGACTGTACAAGAAAATGAGAAATTGATGGAGCTTTCACTTTTCTACCATGAGATTAAAACAGAAGGACCCAAGATTCATTCTCCACCAAGCACTTTCCTATTTACCAAATGAAGGGAAAATTACTCTTATACAAACAATGGAAAAAATTTGCTCTCTAGTGTCTGATGTATTCTGCTGTCTGTAAAGGCAATATGTCAATCAATGGAAGGGTAACTGATGTGATACAGCAATTTGTATACGGGGTAAAAGCGGGAGTTCATAATCCACTTGAATCAAACCGTGTAATATGATGTATTAAGAACTATGTAATGTTATGAACGACCAATAAAAAAAAAAAAAAAAGAAAAGGAATCACAAAGGCCAAAAAAAAAAAAAAAAAATGCTCTCATACTTTTTTTTTTTTTTTTTTATCCTGTGCTTATTTAAAGTTATTGTGTAATCTGGCTTACTTTTCTGTGAATAGCCACTTCTCTTCTAAATGTGCAGTGTTTTGTGGAGGCACAGTTTGTCATGATTAATTTTATGTGTTCACTTGATGGGGTCAGGGGGTATCTAGACTTGTGATTGAACATTATTTCTGGGTGTATATTTGAGGATATTTCTGAAAGTGGTTAACATTTAAATTGGTGAACTGAGTAAAACAAACTGCCCTCTCCAGTGTGGGTGGGTCTCGTTGGATGCACTGAGACTCTAAATGGAATAAAAAACTGTGTCAAAAAGGAGTTTGTTTGTGTTTTCCCAGTTTAATTTTTATTGTATTGTGATATCAGTCTTCTATCTTTGGAACCAGACTCGGACTAGAATTGAAACCATCACCTCTCTTGGTGTTTCACCCTTTGATTCTGATTGAAACTACACTCTTGGCTCTTTTAGGTCTGGACTTCCCAGGCTCCATTAGTGTGAACACATTTCTCATAAAACTTATTATAGTAAAGCTAAACAAATTTTAAGTACATAAAATGTTATCTAACAAGCAAATATACATAAATTCTCACTCTCCCTCTTCTTCACCCTCTGCATTTTCTCTATTTCTCTGGAGAACACTGTCACTCTTTTACAGGGACTGTGTCTAGGGCATGTAAATGTGCCTTAAATGGCCAATGAATGTAAGTGCATTGATTGCTTCCACATTTAAGCTATACAATCCATTGCATGATTAGACATAGATCCTAACTTTCTTACCACTCAACAATATAATGAACACCTAGGACAAACCTGCATCATCATGGGCTCTTCTCTGATTATTAGTAAAGTCAGCCCATCATGCCACAATGTTAGATAGGCAGTGTTAGTCAGACAATGCTATATACACTGCATACGGTATCCTCTGCTGTCTGCTACATACCTCACCTCCCCATGCAATCTACTCTATAATGGATTTTATTGTTAATTTATCTACTTATTTATTTGGCACCAGGGATTGAACTCAGGGGAACTCAGCCACTGAGACACATCCCAGCCCTATTTTGTATTTTATTTAGAGACAGTGTCTCATTGATTTGCTTAGTGTCTCGCTTTTGCTGAGGCTTGCATTGAACTCGTGATCTTCCTGCCTCAGCAGGAAGTTGTTGAGATTACAGTGTGTGCCCCTTCACCTACTTTTTTACTTATTTTAATAACAATCCAGGTACTGTACTGCCAGGAGTGTTACAGATTTTGGAACACACAGAGCAGTTTTCTTTTAAAAAAGTTGCAACATCACAGAGATATTAAATAACTTACTGAAGGTGATAGAACTGGACACCAACTCAGGTATGCCTAATGCTTTTTAAAATTTGCCTTATTACCTATAGTTTCTGTTTTTTACATTTCTTCTAGTTTTATTTTATACTAATGCAAGCAGAGTTGATGGTAAAATACATGTTTTTATTCTTGTGGTTGTCATTAGTTTTTGTTATGTTTTGAGGGATAGAAGTTAATTTGGCCTTCAAAATAGTATATTAGAAAGTTATTAGGGCAATCGATAAAGACTTTTCTACAATCATTATGAGTTTAGTAGAGAAATGTAGACAAAAACTGCAATAAGTTAGATGTTTGAATGTTTACAAAGGGTATCCCCAAAGGTTGCTTATCCATAGCTGCCCCCCACCTGCCATAAGTGCATGGGCTTCAGTGTCAAACACCCTGGGACTTGGAACTGATACCTTCTCTATGCATCAGCCTCTTCATCTGCACAATGAAAGAACTGTAACTGTCTTGCCCATTGACTTGTGAGAATTCACGATGATGATACAGGAAGATTATTTAGCCTGACAGATAATATATCTTTGTATATTTAAAGATGAAAGCTTTTAAAGAAGAGAAGAAGATGATGAAAGAAAAGAAGGGAGAGGCGCAGTAGAAACCAAAGCTCTGTCTTGGAGGCTGCTGCCATGTTCAAAGCTTTTAAATGACTAGACTTGAACTTTTAATGTATGACCCATTGTTTCTGGATGATTAATAAATGTGAATATAAGATAGTTTAATGTTTCTCCTGAGATCTTGCATAATCAGGATCAATGGGAATATGTGTCGTAGCTAAACAAGTAGATAATAAATAATAAAGTTTATTAAAGAAAATGAAAACAAGAACTAAGTTGAGATTATGTTGAAATCTTAAGAGTCCCAGAGGTGAGGGAAAAGAAGAGCCCCCATTGGATTTCCAAGAGAACAACTACAATACTTGGTTCAAAGCGGGCTTTGTAGCATAAAGAAAGCAAGAAGTGAAGCATTTTTCATTTTTTTTTTAATGAAGAAGGAACTAGAGATGCTTAATTCAAAACTAAGGGAGACTTCAGGATAGATGTGAACTTGCTCCTCCAATATTTTAAAAGCATTATGAGAAAGGTTATTTCCAGATCCAATGAACACAAAATTTAGGAATTGCAGCTTGTGTTTCCTGCATGGAATTCCAGGTGAGAGTCTCATGAAATATGACATCGCACACAGGGATAACTTCCTTGTTAGAGGCCAGTCCAGGAAATTGCTATTCTTTCTTGGGATACCAACAAAAAAGAGATAAGTCTTCACTGAGAGCGTTTGGGGCAGTTGCTACTTAGGGATCTTTTAAAGTATGAATAGCATGATACCATCCTATTTACCTCTGTTCAGCCTTGTCATGGACTCATCAAATACTATGTAAGGCATCTGGACTACTGTTATATATCCATCATATCATGTAACTTATCATTTAACAAAAGACAGACCAATGTGCTGCTGTTGTTGTGTTTTAATTAGGCATATAGAAGTTAATCAGGATGTGAAGGGTCATAAGCATTGAAATGGGAAAATTGGCCTATGAAACTTAGCAATTCAATTCTAGAATTTGAAGTTTCAAATTATTTTCTCTCTACTTTAAATAAAGAGTATATAAACCTTTCAGTGTTTTTCACTCTGTCTTGAATGTTTTGTAGTATCTAATATAACAATATCTCAATATATAATTGAGTGATTGTTGCATGACACATCATCAGAACAAAATAAAAAGCTTCAGTTCTATGTGGCTTAGTTGTTATTATTATTCTCAGTGTTATTTTTGTATTTATAAAATTTCTGAGCCCCCAAAATAAAAACTTAATTTGAAAACCAGTACAAGAATTTAGAAGACTTTATTTTAAATGTGGACCATGTCACATTGATTAACTCCTCATACCATATTTATCTTCTCAATCAAATGAATCATTTTAAAATGTCTGTTTCTTTTTATCTTTCTTTCTTTTTTTTTTTTGTTAATAGCTAAACACTTTGGGAAGTGGCTTTCTTTTCCTTTTTGAAAAAATTTCAACTGGCTTGTTTGATGAAATATTGTAGACAATGTTGATATGGGAATGAATAAACCAAGACTATTAGAATGATGGGTAGGTATTGCCAATGATGAACTTGTTACTTTTTTTTTTTTTTTTTTTTTTTACTATCTAAAGGCACTTTTAACAATTTGGGGAAATTTACTATTTGTCCGAAATGGAAAATCTTTTTTAACTGCTAATAATGCTGTCTTATTCTTTCTGCTGAGCCAGTAGTTGCTATGCCTGTACATTAAACAGCATTTTGCTGATGAAAAGAAATTAAATAATAATTCTGTTGGATATAACTAAGTAAGCAATATAACATTTGGTATCAGATCATTCATATTATTTAGAACTAAAGATTAAAATGCTCCAATACCATATACCTTTCCTATTTAAACAGCAAGAAATACATTATGCTTCATGAAATTACAAATGCAGATACTTTGAGATGGCTTGAATGCACATTTATGAGCATACCACCTGCAGTTTCATATGAGTGAAGCTGTGAGCAGTGTCAGCCAGAGTTCAGGCACACAGGTCCTCTTGTACTTTCTATTCTAAAGTAAAATGATGCTTCTTCCAGCCAAGCCTAACAGTTTTTGCTTAATGATATGGGATAAGGAGTACCCTCTTAATAGACCCAAATAAAACTTGGAATTGAACAGATAAGATTTATTTGGCACATAAATCCTTCAACATTTATTCTGTTTATATAATCAACACAAGAAATCCCTGGATAGCATCCTTTTATTTCCATATTTTGAACTTCAGCTGTTCACTAAACAGTTTCCACTTCATATCAGTTAAAATCTGTAACCTTTTAGTAACACAAAAAGAAACATTTGCAATAGCAAATATTTTTTCTTCTATAGGAAAGCATCAGTAAATAGTCATTTATTTAATAGTATGAAACAATAACTATAGTTAATAAAATGTTCCACAGGAGAATTAATCCATCAGACAAAATTTGATTTGAGGGCCAACCTGCATTCTGTAAGCTGCCATTTATAAATTCACTCTCTTGTGAACAACTGTATTGTCCACTTAGGTATGGTTTCTCAACCTCAGTACTACTGATTTTTGGATTGGTAATTATTTAATGTGGAATGTTTCCCTGAGACATTTAGCAGCACCTCTGGCCTCTTCCCATTTGATACCAGTACAGCCAGTTCATCATGCCTCTACACACATTCAGATATCCCTAAGAGGGCAAAGTCCTCCCATGCTAATTTAAAACTGCTATGGTCTATGACTGCTCTTTATCATGAAAGATGAGATCTTCCTTCTGTCTTTTTTCCTAATAACCTTCACCTTGAATACTTCTGGATCCATTATCTTTCATTTCTTTGCCTTTATGAATATTGCTCAAAGGGTCTCTTTATTTCAAGGAATGGAACATTAACTCCTCTTCCCCCTGCTGCTGAGACCCCACAGCAGGACACAGAACATGGGGACCTGAATGGGAGCTGAATTTGCATAATTGTTCATGCCCTCCAAAGGCACCTCTGTGCAGTACACTAACTGTACCACCTCCCAAGGCACCCTCCTTAAGATATTACAAAATGTCATTTGTAATGGGATGTGTAGAACTTAGAAATCAATGTCTCCATAGTGGCTACATGATAATAGGCAGTGTTCCCAGGCCAGTCTTCAAACGTCCATTGCCTCATGAATCAGTTTAACTGTGAATGGCAGCCTCTTGAATTCCGAGGCCTGGAAATAGAAATCCACATGGTAGAATTTTAAAGGAGGACATAAAATAGAAAGCTAATATTCCTTTATCTCATCTAGTTTGGTAAATGATATTTTAATTCACAATTATTTAGTTTAGATATGCATGCCCATTATTTAATTTCATTAAAGTATTTAGAAAAGTTTCTAAAAAGCAGAATTAACATTGGAAGCAAAAGGATAAGACTTATTTTGTTCTCTGGAGTTATTTCATCTTCATTTGACACACATGAGAACATTATATTCCTTCAGTGGTGCTGAGTTTGGATAAATGCCAGTTAGATGTTAAAGAAGTGACTTGTAGAATTATTCGCCACACATAATAAGTATTATTAGTTAGTAAATGTAGTTGCAAATGAGTATTTGTTGACTGACTCCTTTTACCATCATTTAATTTTAGAGGTAATTTTTGTGACCCAAGATTCTATCTCACTGCTTTTGAAAAACAAATTAAGTGTCCATTATAGACAAATCAGTATTCCAGGTGTGGATGAGGATACACGAGTAATGAGAACATGATTCATGCCCATAGGAAATGTTTGAAATTTTAGGAAGATTGACATAAATTACTATGAGTATAAAATAAGGTTCTTTGGCTAAGATTTAATTTCATGATATGTAGACATATATGCATAGTTATATGTACTGTTTGCTTCATATAGTTGTTCCAAATATGACTAAAACTTCTTTATTTTTCACTCATGTATTCAGTTATGTCACGCTAACTGTGCAAAAATAGAATTGAGAATATTAATTTAATGAAAGAGAAATAAAGTACTGAGGCTTTGTGTTCATTTCCTAAACCCTTCCAAGCATATGGCTTTCTTCTTGGCATTGTGGTCTGGTGGAGAAGTTTTGTTACCCCTTTTTTGGAAGCTCTTAGGATGCAATTAGAATACACTGGAGTTTTAATTCTATCTCAGTTCCTCCATACTATGCAGCCTCTTTCCTCCTAAATGTTTTTGTAGAAAGTAAGTGTAATTTGGGGTCAAAGGTTTTTTTTTAAATTACTTTTTAAATTTGTTTTTATTAGTTATACATGACAGTAGAATGCATTCATGCACTTTGATATACACATATTGATGGGATACAATTTCTCATTTTTCTGAGTATAGATGTTGTAGAATCATATTGGTCATGCAGTCACATAGATACATATGTATGCAATAATGTCTGTTTCATTCTATTATCTTTCCTATCCCCACATCCCCTCCTCCTCCCCCTCCCTTCACTTCCCTCTACCTAATCTAACTGGCTGAACTCACCAAATATTGGCATATTTTATAAGTTTTGGAAAATTATTTGCTAGACAGGCTTATTTTCTTATAGGAAAATATGTGTGGTGCGGATTGTAAGATTACCTGTTGTCTCCTTATATTATTTTTTCCATTTTATCTCTCCCTCTTTCTGTCTCATTCTCATTCTCTCCTTTTCTAATTTTTTGCTATTACTTCCTTCATTTCTCAATCTCTCTCTCTCCTCTCTCTCTCTCTCTCTCTATCTCTCTCTCTCTCTCTCTCTTTCCACACAGGTTATATTTCCTCCATTCTCTTAAAGCAGGAGACAAATTCCTGGACAAAGTGGGGTTTGTTTGTTTGTTTGTATTGTTTTGTTTTGGTTTTTTCCCTAACGTGCTCATAGTATGCTTGATAAGTGCAGGTGTCCTCAGTGATAGGGTGTTATGACTCTAACTAAATGTCTGTCCTTCTACTTGGCTACAATTGATGGCTGGAACACTATTAGCCCATAATTCTGAAATATTTGGCTCATGGATAAAAGCCCTGTCATGAAAGTGGGTCTGATGCTGTATCTTAGAGTACATATTCATTTCTGTGTTGATGGACTCTATGTCATTTTTATATGGAAGATTTTTTTTAGATTAGGTTTTTGGTTACTGTAAATGTTATGAAATCATAACAAATACAGTTGGTGCAGTTATAAATTACAGAATTTCAGAAATAATCATTTAAAACTCTCCCAATTTTCTTTGGCTAATGGCTAGAAATCCTTCTCTGGGAAAACAGACAGGTAATGGAGCATGATCTCTATGATGTATGGATATCTTAGCTCCTTGACCCAAGTGATTGGTTTGAAAATGTTGCTCTGATATCTATGAAGGCATTAGATTCACCCAGTTTAAATATGTATTAATAGTTAATTCAATTGTGATATATTGGTGTTATTTAACTCAGTTCTAATACCTCATAGTCTTCAATTTAGATAAAATCATCTTTATTTTATAGATAAATGGAATTTGAAGTTTTTTTGTTAAGTGTCCAAATAACAAAGATCACAAGAACACCATCAATTCACCCAATACTTTCTCTCTGCTAGCCATCATGAGGCTCTTACTGTCATTGATGCTTTCTATCATTTATCCAAATAATAATCACTCAGAAATGGGAAGCATTACCTCCACTTGATAGGAGAGGAAACCATATTTTAGAAAAGGGAAATCTATATTTTAGAAAAGGGAAATTAGAAAAGGGAAACTATATTTTAGAAAAGGGCTACCGAAGATCCTAACTGGGAGGACTGTCCAAATTTTTTCTTTCAGAATTACCCTCCTCATTCACTATAAATATTTGTCTACCATTCTTTTTCAATATTGTTTTTCTAGATTATATTGGTATCCCATTTATCAACTGTGCAATTGATACCAATGTGAAACTACTTTAGAGAAATTTTAAGAGGACACTAATGAATTTTTTTTTCTTTTCTGAAATACAAAGAAGTAACCAAGTCTATGTTGATCAGTCAGGACACTCTATTGCTGGCTGTGGAAAGAGTGATCAGTTTTGGTTGTTTAGCCTTTCTGCACTCTTTAAGTCACAGTACACAATCCTTGTGCTATTTTCAAATTTCATGAAAAAGAACAGAAGTGAGAAATACAAAAATGAATGGATTCTAGGACAGACCACACATTTGCATTTGTGATCTCATCTCATAAATTTCAGATTCAAGTGGTACAGTGGTAATGGTAGGAAGGTCATCACTGTTTCTAAGATACAGTCACAGTATACTTAAAAGGAGCTAAAATCATGCAAAAATAGTAAACAAACATTTTCAATTTGGCAGCTGCATAAGATCTGGACTTTATGGTTTTCATATCCATCTAAAAGACTGACTTTCTTTACATTAAGAGATTTTTATTTGTTCTAATAATATTAATAGTTTCTTTTAATACATAGCATATCTTTAGAGAGAACATTCAGTTAGTTCCCAACTAATCCAACCTACAGATATGTCTCAACACAATTGCATGAATAATCTAAGAATATTCAATATCTCTACTCCAAAAATGCTCCGCAGCATTGGTAATTATGAAGGTCTGCATTCATGTGGCCTATCATTCCGTTTGTTATACTTTTTCTTGAGGAAAAAATCACAAACATTGCTATTTCTTAATTGATATAACAGATAATAAATAATATGGTATACAATAGCAAATAGCTCATTTTCTAGTGTAAAGTTTGATAGATGTACAAGATATGGGTATATAACTAATATATGCTATGTTTTTAATCAGAGACTCATAAAAATCAAGGTGGGAAAGATCAATTAAGCCAAGGAGATTAAAAATGTGAGTCATTAACAAAACAGAGAAGACTTTAATAAGTTAAAGCAAAATTGAAGCCAGAGAGAAGCTCTTACCCAACATCAAATCTGCCACTGCCTTGTCTGAGGTTTCTCAGCATTCAAAATTTCAAGAAATATTTTTTTTTGTTTATAAGCCAAATACAGTATTTGTCAAAACAACTGAAACAGATTCAGACAACACAAAAGAAATATGCCTTTATTTTGAATATAAAGAACTGACTCTGGCTACTGTGTATAACAGACCATTAAGGAGAGAGATTTAAAAATGTAGGATCATTAGAATACTACCAGAAATGTTCAGAGTAGGAATTATGCTAACTTGAACTTGGGATATAGCTGGGTTCATAGTAAGAAGTTTGTAAAAATTTTGAAGATAGGGCCCATGGAACTTGATAGATTATTTTGAAGGATGAAAGAATTAATGAAGTACATGATGCCACCACATATTGCAGCTTGAGCAACTGGAAGAACAGAGCTCCAAACTAGCACACTGACTGAGATAAGAGATGCCAGGGAAGATGCCCAAAGGGCTTGATAACACAAAAACCAGGGTTAAAGGATGGGTTCATTCTGACCTCTGAGTGGAGGGTGTATGAGTTGGTAATTAAGGGAGAAATTTGGGTCAGATAAACATGATCATGTATTTGGAAACAAAATATACATAATACTGGATTTTGAAGAAAATTTACAAAGAAGATTCAATGATTATAATTGAGGGGAGAGAATATCACTGGGCCTAAGCCAAAACATTTATACACACACAGACACAGACACAATGGAGAACTGAATGTTATGTCAAAAAAGGTCAAGATGAAGAACTCGATGTTGGGTTACATTGAGCTTTTCAAGAGCAATTTTAGTACATTTCTGGGGAATAACTCATGATAGACATGTTTGTTATTGTTGTTAAAAATAAAAGGAATAGGAAAAAGGTATAGAGCACAAGAAGAACCAAAACTTCCAGAGGACTGTCCCCCAAGAAAGAGGTGGTAAATAGAGCAGTAGCTGGAGGAGTTTTTAGAAACACTGGATTGTTTGGAAACAGTAGCTATGACTACATGTTTACATGTTAATGAGAATAATCCAATAGAAAGACAAAGTTTAAAAACAAGAAT
The DNA here is from genome assembly GCF_045843805.1 of Urocitellus parryii. NCBI lineage: Eukaryota > Metazoa > Chordata > Mammalia > Rodentia > Sciuridae > Urocitellus > Urocitellus parryii. Next base: position 33,441,147 of record NC_135531.1, on the reverse strand, counting down.
AAAGTAGAAGGTGGTCAGAATTAGACCCAATTAGGATAAAACAAGGAAACAAAGAAGGACAGTAGTTTTATCTACAAGTGCTATTATGTGGTAGATTTTGTGGAAAAATTATCTGATGACCTTTTATAAATCCTTAAAGGAAATAATTCATTAAAATATGTTTTTACAATGAAAATTATAAATAGTGCAAAATATACCTAAAATCATTTTTTGAACTTGGCACTATTTTTAGTATTAAATACAAAAGGAGAAAACACTAGAGTCCAGAGATAGTTAGGAAATCCTTAAGTGGTGAGAGGAATATTATGCTTTTAAGCTGTGCAGTTAACTGGAACTCATGTCAGCAACAAAGGTTTGCAGTCTTATTAACCTAAATTCAAAGCAATTTAAAATAGAACTGTAGCACTCAACTGAGCAAATGTTTGCTTTTAGATAGTCTATTGTTAAAGTTTGGAAAGTGCAATCCCTTCAAATGGATTTTGAGTTTGCTACTCAATACTGAAAAGCAATTAGGAAACAGAGTATTAGCAAGTATCACTCAGAAAATAAATATTTACTGCCAACCTTACAGATGTGAGAAGTCCTGTTTCCACATACAGCTCTAATTGAATTTAAGCTGTTTCCTAAGTATTCTATTAAGTCTCTGATAGTGTTTGAACACTTTGCAGTACTATATTATTTTGTAAAGCTTTAAAAACTATTGCACTGATTATTGAAAAATAATAATTAGTGAGGCTTTGTTTTAAGGTCCCTTTCAAAAAGTATTAAGTGATCTCAACCTATATTTTAAGAAACATTTTTCAGCACAATAGACCATCAGGAGTTGACAGTTTAATAATTTAGTTTTCACTATTACTGAAAGGAATTCCACATAAATTTATGTTTTTCAATCATCACAGATAAATTGTTCAATTTTATTCAATTTTTACTTAATTATGTTCTTTAAAAGTATTCAAATGCTGTAAAAAATGAAGAGCAAGGTATAAATCTATGTTCATTTTATTACTTGCAACTTTACTATATGTCAGTACATTAGTTGCTGAAGAAGGAACCGGTCATATGAATTAATGCCTTCTTTCCTAATGCACTCAAACTATTTATACATGATTTAGAGTATCATAAACCTAGCCTGAGGAATGCAGCTTTATACAAAGGCTGAGTTTTTGTGCAAAAAACAATGAAAAAAAAGGAAATGTTTGATATGCTGACAGTGAGAAGATAATCACCACTCTGTTATGTACTAGTAGTATTAATTGTATGTGTTGCATTTCTGGTATGTTCCTTGTATTCTTTCTTCCTTTCTTTCTTTCTTTTTTTTTGGTATGGGGAATTGAACTCAGGGGCACTCACCAAAGAGCCACAGCCCCCCCTCCCCCACTGCCTTTCTTTTCTTTCTTTTTTTTTTTTTTCTGGTAATTTTTTAAATTTAGAGACAGGGTCGCACTGATAGTGTCTTGCAGTTGCAGAGGCTGGCTTTGAACTCATGATCCTTCTGTGCTGTGATGACAGGCAGGCGCCCCCGTGCTGAGCCCTTCCTCTCATTTTATTAGAACATTTTTAAGACTGGTCACATTTAGATTTCAATATAAACAAGAGGTTTCATTAGAGCTACACTCCCAGCCATTTTCTTTGTTTCTTTTTTTTTTTTTTTCTGTGTGTGTATGTGTGTGTTTTATTTCGAGAAAGGTTCTCAGTGAGTTGCTTAGGGCCTCACTAATTTGCCAAGTCTGGCTTAGGCTCCTGCCTCAGCCTCCTGAGTAGCTGAGATTATAGGTGTTAGCCTCCAGGCTCAGCCTCCAGAGAATTCTTTAAAATAAATACAAAAACTTCTAGGTCTAATTAAGTTAAATAACTAGAGCCAGTAATTCACTTGTCCCCTCTCTCTACCAAAATACCCTGGTTATTGGTAGGTAAGTAATGGATAATCAGAATCCACAATTATAAATGCACTGTACATATTCTTAGGTTTGTCTACAGAAAATGCAAGTACGTAACAACTCTCTCTAAATGGAGACTCTTATTTGTATCTAGGAAGTTTTCATTACAATTTTATATATTTTTCTTTCTCATTCATCAGACCTTTTTAAATACAACATGATATGAATAAGACATTCTGCAGCAGAATTGATTTATACATAAAATATTCACTGCAAATTTGCCTTTTTAAAAGCAATGCATTCATATTGGTTTAGAGAAAATAAAGTTAAAATGGCTTATTCCTAATAAAGTGTGAAGCCCTCAAGGTGTATCCAAAAGCATTATTTATTCTTTTGTCCTAGCTGTACTGTAAGCTGACAATCACCAACTAAAATGTATACAGTGAGTGACAGATGTATTATGAGAGGCAAATGTGGTATTCAATTTGTTAGTAAAATAAAACGATGTAATAGATGTGCCTAAAAAGCAGTCACAAAATACCATGAAAGGGAGCATTTCAGAGCATCCTGAAATTATTACCAATAACCATAGAAATTGTCCTACAGCCTCAGTACAACAACAAAAACAGTAAAATTCTCCAACATTCAAAAAAATACAAACATAAATAAAATATTCAAATAAATACTAAAATACAGCATGCTTACAGTAACTCAGGAACGCTAAAATGGAAAAATCCAAAATAGAAATCAAACAAAGGTATTCCATGTTAAGTTTATGTCTCTTTAGCTGTACAGTAATATTTTTCTATTTTCACATTCATATTAGGATTTTAATATATTTTAATTATTTTTCTATAAACCATTCATGTAACTTAAATCTCTCTTCAGGAAGAAATGGTCATGTCATCAATTTTGATATAGTGATAGGAAAAATAAAGCTTTTCAGATTACTAAAAATAAACAAGAAAGAAAACTGTATAGAGTCATAAATATCAACCTGCTCAAATTGAAAAGAGATATTGCTGAAAAAGTAGGAAGAAGAAAGATTCTTATTTAATTATGCTACCAGAAGTTGAAAGTGTTATGAGAAAACATAAAAAAAATATTAGCAGCCATTAAAAACGTGGTGTAAAAGGCGGGGAGCAGTGGCATATGCGTGCAATCTAAGTGGCTCAGGAGGCTGAGGCAGGAGGATGAAGAGTTCAATGCCAGCCTCAGCAAAATCAAGGTGCTAAGCAACTCAGTGAAACCCTCTCTCTAAATAAAATACAAAATAGGGCTGGGGATGTGGCTTAGTTGCGGAGTGTTCCTGAGTTCAATCTCCGGTATCACCCCCCACACAAAAATAATGATAATAAATAAATAAATAGACGAATAAATAAATGAATGAAAATGTGGTATTGGAGCAAAGGAGAGAGTGGAGGAGCCAAATTCTCTTCCACCAAAACAGAAATTTAATGGGCAATGAGTAAAGCCTACTAGACATGATTTCAAGCCACTACCACTGTCCAAGATAGATCAAGATAAGCAACAGGCTGTTACCACTTTTGCCTCTGGGCAATGGGAGCTTGGTATCTTTTCTTTAAAATAAGCAGAGTCGGAGAGAAGTGAGGGAGGAGGATATGAAAGGGGAGGAAATGTGTAATGAGTTCAATAAAATCACTTTGTATGCATATATAAATATACCAGAGAGAATTCCAACTTTGTGTGTGCATGAAAAGCACCAATCACGGATGAATAAATGAGCCCCGGGGAGCCAGTGCATGCCTGTAATTCCCCAGTAGATCAGGAGGCTGAAACAGGAAGATAAGGAGTTGAAAACCAGCCTCAGTAAAAGAGAGGTGCTAAGTGACTCAGTGAGACCCTGTCTCTAAATAAAATATAAAATACAAAATAGGGCTGGGAAAGTAGATCAGTGGTTGAGTGTCCCTGAGTTTAATCCCTGATACCTGCCTCCTCCAAAAAAATAAGTGGGTGAAAAATTACAGGATCAGTGGTATGTGGGTGGCAATGGAGGAAGGAAGCATGGGGAGGATCAGAGATTGGAACAAATTGGGTCAGATACCCTCCATGCATATTTTTGCTGTGATGAACCCAGTGCTATGTATAACAATAATACTCTTAAAAATAAATTAATTAAAATGCAATAAAAAGTTATTCATCATTGTTTGTCTTTATCATGCTTTGTTTTGATTTTTTAAGCACCTAATATTTTTTCTGTTGCAAAGCTCTATCCTTGTTTAGGGCATGCTGAAGCCAAACAGCTGTAACATTTATGTCAGCTGTAACTTCAAGAACATGGATACCAAATCAGGAAGGCAGAAAATTAGTAGCCATTTTTTCCAATTATAGGTATGCCCTGGTTTTCTAAATGAATAGCCATAATTACTCTGTGTTAGGAGTGGATACCAACTCCCAACAAAATGTTTTTGTTCATATTTTAGTTGATTTTAAAATGCAACTGGGTGCAATTAGTACTTCAAGGTAACCATTAAACACTCATTTATATGCATTTCAGAGTTAAAGTATTGTAATAAAATACATTTATTCTGACAGAGAAAAATATATCTGTGCATACACACATACTATACATAAACATACAAATAGATAGGTCTATATAAAGCACCGCAAGATGGATCAGATTATTATATTTTTATGCTAAGGTCAATAGGAAGGTTAATGCTTAGCCATGGTCAATTCAAGTAGAATATGTGTGAAATGTCAGTCAAGCAAAATAATGACAGTTCCTTCTTAACACAAATAACACAGAATAATTACTGATTCTAAGGCAGTCCTACTTTTAACCTATGAGTATTAGGAAATAGTCTTTCATTTATCTCTGGGAAAACATTTGTATTTTTATGGTGGAAGTACTATGAGTAAGGCCATTCTTTTTCTTTTGCTCTGTAGACATCACTCTCTTGCAATTTTCAGTGATTTATATAACATTAAAGAGCTTGAGTCAGAAAAACGCAACAGAGTTTTGTAATAAAAATGCACTTTGGCTTTACCACTCATGTTAGCTATCCAGAAAAGAAAGATAGAGTCAAAATGTATTAATATCTTCTGCTAGTAATCTCCGGTGTGAGTTTTCACTTCTCAAAAAATTTTGTTTTGCATACAATATAGAATAAAATTGCTTTCCTATTTGGGAGTTCAAGGCATACTTTAGCTTTGCAATAAGGAAAATACACTGATTATTTGAAATCTGAGTTACCCATATATTCATTAATTGCACTATTACTATTTTCTATAATATATATATATATATATATATATTTTTTTTTTTTTTTCCCCTCTCTTTGGTTACAAATAGGGAAAAATATTTTTTTCTTGAGTTGCTTGGCTTGTTTCACTTAACAAAATTGCCTTTATCCCATCCATGCTGTGTCAAATGGCAGGATTCCTGTTTTGAAGATGAATAATATTTCATTGTTCACTCATGAATGCATACGCTTGTGCGCAAGTTTGTGTCAATCACATTTTCTTTATCCATTCTTCCATTGGCGGACACTCAGGTTGTTTTGATAACTTGGCTGTTGTGAATAATGCTTCAATGAACATGGGATATCCTTAGGAAATGGTGCTTTTTATTTTCTTTGGGTATATATGCCAAGGAGGGATTGTTGTACCATGTGATAGCTTCATTTATTTTTTTATTATTGCTTTTTCTTTTTTTTTGTATACAGAACTACATTTCCACCCTTTTTGTTTGTTTGTTTCTTTTTTGAGACAGGGTCTTGCTAACTCGCTGAACCTGGCCTTGAACTTGTGATCCTCCTGCCTCAGCCTCTTCAGCCTCTGGAATTACAGATTTGTGACACCATGCCCAGCTCATTTTGGATTTATTTAGCAACCTCCATGCTCCATGGGTAGATGGCTGTACCAATCTACATTTCACCAAGACTGACAAGTGCTCTTTTTTCCCCACATGCTTGATAATAATGATTGTTTTTTACCTATGTGATAATGACTATCCTAACAGGCATAAAATGGCATTTCATGGTGATCATGATTTTCATTTCCTGTATGATTGGTGAAGTGCATTTCATGTGAATATATGGGATAGAAAATATACAAGTTGAAAAAACAATGATCTAATATATAATGTAAGAACTATAATTAATAATAGTATACTGAATATGGGAATTTCCCTGTGTTTAGATTATAGCTGTACTTGCCAAGGGGGTGGGTAAATGCACAAGTGAGATGACAAATATTTTTATTTGTTTTACTACTCAAACATTAAATATATTATATATATATAATTTTGAGAATATAAAATATAAAAGACTACTTGCACAAGAATGTTTATTCTTATTGTAATTGTGTTGATAAAAGAGCTAGTTTAGGTGAAACCTTCTTCTATAATTTTTCTATCACTGTAATTTTTCCAAAACTTATAAAAATAATGATGCAGTTGCAAATCATAATATTTTTATGACAAAATAAAATAAATATAACTACCTCTAAGAAAAAATAAGAATTAAATTTCTTATGTATTTTTAATCGTTCATTATACCTATTTAAAATATTTTAACAATAACCAGATGGAGTGGCACCCACTGTAATCTCCGTGACTCAAGTGACTGAGGCAGAAGTATCACAAGTTCAAGGCCTGTCTCGGTAACACATTGAAACTCTTGTCTAAAAAATTGAAAAAGTATGGGAATGGAGATCAGTGGTGAAGTATCCCATGGTTCAATTCCCAGTACACAAATAAGTAAATAAAATATTTTAACATTTTTGTAATACAGAAAATAGAATATTGCTATTAAATTGAACTTTGAGTTTTCAATTTGAACAACTGGATCCATAGTTATATTAGCAAAATGAGGTAGTCACCAAGTAAGTTTGGGGAGACAACAAATGAAGATTTGAAGCCAGAGGATGTTTAATTTATGAACATAAATGGAAGGACTTGAACTATGTCATGTAAATGCTCAAATAAAAGAAAATCAGAAAGCTCAATCAGAAGCAGAAACAAACTTTTTGTACAACTAGGGACTTTCCAGTGGGATGGACCAATGAGGTGACCTTGCATCTGTAACTAATCTAATGTTTCCTTTGTTTTATGTCCCCAAGCCTGTCTCTTTTAATTCTTCAAAGGAGCCTCAAATGTCTTTATGTATGGTAATTTCCAATTCAAAAATCAAGTTGCTTAATTAAAATTGACAATGATTTTGTGTTTTTGTTCATCTTTTGTAACATGGAAGAAAACTAAGAAATTTGTATAAAGCTTCGGAATCACTTGTTTTTTCTTTGTTGTTTTTGTTGTTATTGTTCTTTTGTTTTGTTTTAATTTTGGTACTGGATATTGAACCCACAGGTCTTTTACCACTGAGTTACATCCTAGTCCTTTTTATATTTTCTTTGGTGAGAGGGTCCTGCTAAGTTGTATAGGGCCTAAGTTGCCCTGATTGGCCTCAAAATTTATTTATTCCTGCCTCAGCCTCTCGAGTAGCTGGGATTACAGATATGCACCGCCTCTCCCAGCAAAATTTTTAAATATTTATAAAATCATCACGAAGCTTGTGACAACTGTAGGTTCATATGATCCACCATATCAGAGTTTAAGGACCATTTGGTTATTATCATGTTGTTATTTTAGTGTTTCTGAAAATATTTAAATTGAGAAAAATTATATGGTTTTCATTGATTGTTTCTTTTGAGTTCCTTTTATGGTTCTTCTCTCAAATTGTGAGAATCTATGGGTGATTGCATCCATTATAATGATGGAAAAGACACTAACATGATAACTTACCCACCTCCATCCCACTTCTCCCTCTACACATAGTTTTCCTGTTCCAAGCTTCCCTTATCTTCATTAGTGCTAAGTACAACTTCCTAGTTGATCAGAGGAGGTATCTTGGAGGCACCATTAAAGACCTAATTTATTCATCATAAAAACTAAAATGAATCTTACTAGTTTTATTCGTAATATTCCCAGACAGTGACTACTTGTGACTAACTCCTGACATACAGATGTAGTTCAAACCATGTCAACTCCACCTAGACACTTCACTGTCCACTCTGACTTTCCTAACTAGTTATTTTGGTTTTTAGTTCTTCATTTTCATCTCCACCCTACCCATTTTACACACAATACCACAAAGAAATGGGCGTTTAAGTAAGTTAAACTATTTCTGTCTTCTTTTCAAAGAATTGTGATGCTTCTCTTTCCAGTCAATATCAGTCAAAATCCAAGCTACTTTTCATAATTGCAAAATTCTACATTTTCTGACCCTTACTTTCCTCTCTTTCCCTCTCTCTAATACTCAACATTCCATGTGCTCTAGGCCCAGTGGCTTCTTGTGCTTCTGTGCACACAAGTGTGTCTTCACTTATTCCCTTCTGCCTAAAACTCTTTATCCAGCTATCCGACTCACCCAGTCACCTCCTTTAACTCTGCTCAAGCACCACCTCCTCTGTTTTCTCTAGATTGATTGCACAGAGTCTTCAAAGAATCTGGATTCGAGGTTTTAAAGTTCTGAGCATGTCCCAGGATTGGTGCAGGATTCCATGGGGACAGCATCCAGATCCTGCTGCAGGACTTTGTTCTGGAGCTTGGACTGCCAGTAGCTTTCTGCTGAGGCCCTCTCCCGTCACTGTCAGTTGAGGAAAACATTCTTGCCATTGATAGTACCTTCATATTGAGGATAGCCTGCATTCTATGGGCCCTCATGAAATTGGAGAGAATAAAAGCTGAGGGACTTGCCTTCCACATCAAGGCACAGTTCATTCCCAAACCTTTTTGGAACCCTTTGTTAAAATAGCGGAGTACTGACCTCTTTTTTGCCTAACCTGATCTCTTTTTGTATACACCCAGCTGGTGCTGACACCAAAGAGAAATCCCAATAAGCTAACTGTTGATAATTTTTCATATTAAAACACAGGCAACTGTCAATTTATTTTTGTTTTATTTTTCCCTGTCACCTAACAATGTTATAATTTTATTTTCTGTGACAAACTATCATAAGCTGTGCAAGAAAATTATTGTTTGAAACACATGTAAGACTTAATTTTTTTAAACTTATTTTTAATGAGAAATATAAGATTCCTTACAGAATGAGTTCAAGGCCATTATCATGTAAGCCCAAGCATCAGACGTTTTTACTTGTGAAATATGTTCAAAGTTGGCAGCTGTCCAAACGAAGATCTCTGTTCTCAAGTACTGAATTTGAACACACTCATTCTTTGGGTTAGATATTTTTTTATTGTAGAATCAGCTTATAAGTTTAAGCCAAGTAGAGAACGTGTCTAGAAAGGTTGGATCTGTCAATAGGCAAGTAAGATAAGTTCTACAAAGATGCTTGGAAACTTTCCACAGCAGGAAAGCGTATGGTAATGCTGGTTGTTGTAAGTATTTACATTCTGTACCCATGCTCAAAGATCCAGGCTGAATGTGCATTTATAAAGTAAGTAAATGAACTAACACAGCAATTGGCTTTCAGGAAACTCGGCTTCATTTCAGCTACTGCTGTTTCAGAGGTGCAGTTCCTCTGAATGAAAGAAACGGATGAAGTGAACTTAAGAGAGAACTGAGTTGAACTATCCCCTACTGAGTTAACATACAGGCTCTTTTATAGAGGGAATCTGGGATATTGGAGTCAACACACACAGTTTCATTTTTATCATCTGACCTGAAATAGAAGGTCCTTTTTTATTGACAACAGGAATGGATAAGCACCTGCTTCTAAGATCACTGTGAGCAACACCACTGCTGTCTGCAGAAGAAAGGAGCTGGCTTTTGGTCAACACTAAATAGGGCTTGCACCTTGAAGGCTCCAGTTTATTTGTAAATTCCAAAATATGTCTGTGTGCTCTAAATTTACAAAAATGCACTTTCACATCCAGGAATGGATAAGTGATTTCTTAAAAAAATGAATCTTCCTATCCCTTAATATACGTTTTCACATTTTGGGGACTGGGGGATTTGTCCCAGGTCATTTTGTCTATGTAAATGTGGCATCAGATTCAAAGTATATGCATAAAGTAGTCTTTAGCCCTCATTGCAAGGAAGATAAAAAAAAAAAGAATATCTCATACCCAGGATTGCTGAGACAAACCAGGAAGGCTAAAAGAGTAATAGAGTCCATATTCTCAAAGAATATGTCCAATTAGGTATAATTCTCAAAGTAGCTTCTTTTTTTTTTCTTTAAGTAGGTCTAAGATCTCATACATAAGTATGTTGCAGCCACTGTACAAACTCACACCTTTGTAAGGATGAAGGTGCAGTTTGTTTTGTTAAATGCTATTTTCCCAGTATTTAGTATGGCATCCAAAACATAATAATAAATGCAATGTCAGTATTTATTCAACATACAAATTAAATTATATTTTAAGTTTATATATTTCATCAATTGTAAAGTGTGCTTGATCCATATAAAATATTATTTATTTGTAATCTTTATTTATCATTATTAACTTATACTAGTTTTAGAAATAAATGGGTTTGACCATGAGATTTTCATGCTTTCATATATAACAGTTGATGGTGTCTACCCGCTCTACTGCCTCTCTTATTTTCCTCTCATTACCTCCTCCCCCATTCCTTCCCATCTCATAATAGCCCCTCTTTCATGTCACTGTTATTTCATTTAACATGACCACTTTCCTGCAAATGATATGATTCCATTCTTCTTTTTTCTTTTCTTTTTTTTTCTAATGTGACACACTTCTTTTTTTCCCCCCTCACATCACCATACATACATTTTGTATAACGATGAGGGTCTCCTTCCATCTTCCATGCAATTCCCCTTCTCCCTCCCTTTCTCTCTCACTTCTATTCCAATTTACTGGTAATCTTCTTCTTATGCTCTTCCTCCTTTTCCCACTTTGACTCTCCCCCATTATATCAGAGAAGACATTTAGCATTTGTTTTTTAGGGACTGGCTAACTTCACATAGCATAATCTGCTATAATGCCATCCATTTCTCTGCAGAAGCCCTGATCTTGTTATTTTTTAGTGCTGAGTAATATTCCATTGTGTATAAATGCCATATTTTTTTTGTCCACTCATCTATTGAAGGGCATCTAGGTTGGTTCCACAATCTAGCTATTGTGAATCGTGCTGCTATAAACATTGATATGGCTGTGTCCCTGTAGTATGCTCTTTTCAGGTCTTTTGGGTATAGTCCTAGAAGGGGAATAGCTGGGTCAAATGCTGGTTCCATTCCCAGCTTTCCAAGGAATCTCCATACTGCTTTCTAAATTGGCTGCACCAATTTGCAATCCCACCAGCAATGTATGAGTTTACTTTTTCCCTGCATCCTCGCCAGCACTTGTTGTTGTTTGATTTCCGAATGGCTGCCATTCTTACTGGAGTGAAATAGTATCTTAGAGTAGTTTTAATTTGCATTTCTCTGATTGCTAGAGATGGTGAGCATTTTTTCATGTACTTGTTGATTAATTGTATGTCCTCCTCTGAGAAGTGTCTGTTCAGGTCCTTGGCCCATTTGTTGATTAGGTTATTTATTTTTTTGTTGTTTAACTTTTTGAGTTCTTTGTATACTCTGGATATTAGGGCTCTATCTGATGTGTGAGGGGTAAAAATTTGTTCCCAGGATGTAGACTCCCTATTTACCTCAGTTATTATTTCTCTTGCTGAGAAAAAACTTTTTATTTTGAATTCATCCCATTTTTTTGATTTTTGGTTTTAACTCTTTTTTTTTGAGTGGGCTATTTTTTTATTGGTTGTTCACAACATTACAAAGCTCTTGACATATCATATTTCATACATTAGATTGAAGTGGGTTATGAACTCCCATTTTTACCCCAAATGCAGATTGCAGAATCACGTCTCTTACACATCCACAATTTTACATAATGCCCTATTAGTAATTTTTGTATTCTGCTACCTTTCCTATCCTCTACTATCCTCCCTCCCCTCCCCTCCCATCTTCTCTCTCTACCCCACCTACTGAAATTCATTTCTCTCCTTGTTTATTTTCCCATTCCCCTCACAACCTCTTATATGTAATTTTGTATAGCAATGAGGGTCTTGTGCTACAGGTGTCTTATTAAGGAGTTTGGGGCCTGACCACACATGATGGAGATTAGGGCCTACTTTTTCTTCTATTAGATGCAGAGTCTCTGGTTTAATTCCTAGCTCCTTGATCCATTTTGAGTTAACTTTTGTGCATGGTGAGAGAAAGGGATTCAGTTTTATTATGTTGCATATGGATTTCCAGTTCTCCCAACACCATTTGTTGAAGATGCTATACTTTCTCCATCATATGCTTTTAGCACCTTTGTCTAATGTAAGATAGTTGTAATTTTGTGAATTGGTCTCTGTGTCCTCTATTCTGTACCATTGGTCTACCAGCCTGTTTTGGTGCCAGTACCATACTGTTTTTGTTACTATTGCTCTGTAGTATAGTTTAAAGTCTGGTATTGCTATAACACCTGTTTCAATCTTCCTGCTTAGAATTGCTTTAGCTATTCTGGGTCTCTTATTTTTCCAGATGAATTTCATGATTGCTTTTTGTATTTCTGCAAGGAATGCTGTTGGGATTTTGATCAGAATTGCTTTGAAACTGTACAGTGCCTTGGTAATATGGTCATTTTAATAATATTAATGCTGCCTATTCATGAGCAAGGTATATCTTTCCATTTTATAAGGTGCCTTGGTAATATGGTCATTTTAATAATATTAATGCTGCCTATTCATGAGCAAAGTATATCTTTCCATTTTCTAAGGTCTTGTTCTATTTCTCTGTTTAGGGTTCTGTAGTTTCTGTTGTATAGATCTTTCACCTCTTTTGTTAGGTTGATTCCCAAGTATTTTATTTTATTTTTGAGGATATTTTGAATATCATCAACAGACACTACAGAAATAGAGAAACTAATTTGAAATTATTTTGAAACCTTATACTCCAATAAAATAGAAGATAGTGAAGGCATCAATAAATTTCTTAAGTCATATGATCTGCCCAGATTGAGTCAGGAGGATATACACAACTTAAACAGACCAATATCAAGTGAGGACATAGAAGAAGCTATCAAAAGATTACCATCCAAGAAAAGACAAGGACCAGAAGGATACACAGCAGAGTTTTATAAAACCTTTAAAGAGGAACTAATAACAATACTCTTCAAGCTATTTCAGCAAATAGAAAAAGAGGGAGCAGTTCCAAATTCATTCTATGAAGCCAACATCACCCTGATTCCAAAACCAGATAAAGACACTTCAAAGAAAGAAAACTACAGACCAATATCTCTAATGAATATAGATGCAAAAATCCTCAATAAAATTCTGGCAAACCAGATACAAAAACATATCAAAAAGACGATGCATCATGATCAAGTAGTATTCATCTCTGGGATGTAAAACTGGTTCAATATAAGGAAATCAATAAATGTGATTCCATTCTTCTTTAGGGCTGAATAATATTTCATTATGTATACATACCACAACTTCTTTTATAACAATCCCTATAATGCACACTTGATTCATATATTTTAAGAACTAAAACAGTAGGAATTTATTTCAAACTTTGGAAATAGTCAAATAAGTCATCTTTTGATTGCCTTTTGAATTTTTTGTTATGAATAACAAATGTTCTATTTTATACTTTCAATTTAATTTTTAGGCTACTGCACTAAAATTATTAATTCATAAAAGAATAATGATACACTTTCTTTATCAATTTATTAACTGGACCAGTTAGAATCTGCCAGGCAGTCTTTCAATCACTGAGGTTACAATTTTTTGAGGAAAGATAATCCTATTAGTCCTATGAAATTTAGCTTCTGCATTATTATTTTTTTAATAACATTTGTCACATTTAATCATTTTTCCATGGTATGGCCTCATTTACTTATTTTTTTCTTAGCTTTATTTAAATGACAAAGACTGCTTAGTGTGTATGTTTAGGATGTGGTGTCTGAAAATTCAGTTGCTTAGACAAAATTTATATATAAGTTTTAAAATTCTTAAGCAATATTTTGTTAAAATCATGCAATACCTTGTAAAGACCTTACTGCCATTGTCAGAAAGTGAATCCAGTAGGAAAAATGATTCCATCAATCAATGCAAGAGATTCTATCTCATATGGTTATATGACATAAATGAGGTAGAAAGTTCCTTAAAAGAGAAAAATATTCTTTAAAATATGTTTATGACAATCATAATAGTATAACATTTATTGAAATTGTGATTGGGACTAGCTACTTTAGATGATTATTTTAAATAAATAACAGTTTTGAAGCTGTGGTTGAAGAAATTGGGAGGTCATTGTGATATATAACTTCTACCTCTGGTTTATATTTAAGTACAGGAAATGTAAGGTACCTTTGAACAAAATCTCACCTAACTTCATCAAAAATCTGTTAAACATAACCCTGTAAGCCAATGTCTGCTCTATTCTTTTTTTATTCACCAGCCAAAAGTCAGAGATTAATAACTTTTGCTTCCAAAAACAGTGGTGTTACAGCATCTTATTCATACTGGTGCACTCACCAATAAGCAAATATAGAAGCAACAGTTATCATAGCCGTGTTCAACCCTTACTATTCTTAAAGCTATACTGGAGGAAACAGGCACTTCTGCATGTCTATTTTGCCCAACTTCACTAGTTAACATCAATATTTAGGCAATGAGGTGGCATGAGTTCATTCATTTACATCCAATGTACTAAACCTATTTAATTTCTAGATAAATGTGAAGGTATCTTAATAAATATACAAAAGTTCATGTTGTTGTTCTCAGAGAGTTATCCCTGAGGCTTAGGTGAGATCATTGTGAACTGCAGGTTACATCTGTTGGTGGTGGAGACTGAAATAATTTTTTTTCTCCTTGTAATGTCATTCTGTAATATTATACTTGGGTGTCTAAGTCTCGGCTAGCATTAAATCAAACATCCACAAAGAGAATTGAATCAAAACACATCATAGTATAGATCACAACAGAAAAAAAAGTAAATGTTAGATAAGTAAATATTCATGATCGAGATTTGTCTTACCATGTTTTATAAGGGTACCAATATTTTAAACATTAACTGAAATATATGCTATAGGACTCTGAAGTTTACATGTTAATTAACTAATTTACTCCTAAAGGACTGCTTTAGTTGCAACTACTATTAATTTAGTCCAGTTGGAAGTTAATTATTTCACTTACATGAAGACCCAAAAAATTACATTTTAAGTAACATAAGGAAATATAAAGGTAGGTATTTTTAAGGAATAACAGTTGCACAAATCTATTGATCTATGCCATAAATTTCTTTAGATCTATTGTAAAATTTTGAAAAAATATGAGTATGCATGATAGAAATATAAACTTAATGTAAGTAACAATACATGGGTTATCAAAATGCAGTAGTTCAAAAAAATGAAAAAAAAATCCCTCTGAAATAATGTTTTTTTTATACAGAAAATAATGTATTGTGTTTTCTATTTAAATTAAATATGCATCACATAGAATTACATTTAACTAAAATGAAGGCAACCAAAGTGTATTTATAGTATTATTAAGAATATGTGATAAATGACACTGAAAGAAAATATGACAGTATTTTTTAAATACTTTATGTTATTATTAAGAAAATTTATGTGTCCTAAAGTTAATTTTTGTACTGGTACTGCAATAGAACAAAAGCAAAACATGCTTTGAATACAAAATTATTTCATATTTGGCATAAGTTCCATCCTTTTGAAAAAAAATTCTTAGAATTCTTACAAACGCCTAGAATTATGAGAAATCTTCTGAGTTGTATATTACATGGAGGAACATGGACTGCTCAAGACTTTAGTTAGATTTTCATAGATATCTCCCTTAATACCTGCCTTAAGTATTGTGGAAATAGTCTCAAATTATTTATTAAGTTAAAAAAATCTAGTAAACTTTAGAAACATATATACTATATAATGACAATTTTATTTTAAAGAATAAAGAGATGTTTAAAATAAGCAAATATTACTATGACTCTATCTTGTTCAAAAGAAATAATTACTATAAGTATTTTTAACTTAAAATAACAAAATATTCCTGGAAGAGATATTGATAAATCTAAGGATCAAACTATGACTCCGTTTAGGCATGGCTGATATACTCTGAATTTATTGTTGTTGCCTAGTTTGTTGGCATATGCCAGTAACCCAAGTGACATGGGAGGCTGGCAGCAGGAAGATTACAAGTTTCAGGCCAACCTCAACCACTTAGTTAGATCCTCAGCAACTTAGCAACTTAGCAAGAACCTGTCTCAAAATTTAAAAATATAACAATTACTGGAGATGTAGCTTAGTGGTAAAAATACCCCTGTGTTCAATATCCAGTAACTAAAATAATAATGAAAATGAAATGATATTGTTGTTAATTATTATTTATTAAAAAGTCATTCTAGGGCTGAGGTTGTAGCTCAGTGGTAGAGCACTTGCCTAGCATCTGGGAGGCACTGGTTTCAATTCTCAGAACCACATACAAATACAATAAATATAATGAAAGTCCCCAAACTACTAAAATAAAATTTTAAAGTTATTATAAATGCACATTTGTGTAGTATAATCCACCTACGTTGGCCCAATGTTTCTCAATAGATTTAAAATAATTGCATTTTTGATAAAATTATTTCTGACCATCCAACATTTAACCTATTCATCAACAATAGTTAAAAGTGTTATTTTAAAAGTAATTTTTAAAATTTTAACTTTGCATAATTAAATCAACTTATGAATTTCATTATCAATACTTACGAAACATTCATTCAATTATTTTAGAAAGAAACACCATCCTCAACATGGCACTAATAAAATAAAAACAAGTCAATGTATTTTTCATTTTTTATAGTGCTTTGTTTCTTTTGCAAATGATTTCATTACTTTTTTGTAAACTTTGCATGTTGGGAACTAGCATGAATATTGAGAAATTTCAAGTAGATTTCCACTGAATACACATTAAGTCTCTGCATCTCCACTTACTTACGAATATATTGTATATTTATAGCAATCCCAATAATCAAAATTCTAATGTGATTCAAAGGAGAAAAAAATCTTGATTGAGTCACAGTGGGCATTGAAAAACATCACATTTTGGTAGTGAGCAATCAACCTCAGAAATTTCAATCAGTAGCTCAGTGTCCTAATTAGCAAAAGTCACTTTTGCCATTGTTTTCATGTAAACCAAGATGTCCTTCAAATAATTAAATTGCAGTGGTTGACTCTGTGTGCATGGCAATATGCTGAGGCCACACACTAAACAAGATACTGAATTACTCACTCTCAGCAATACCTAGTTACTCTACCTCCTAAACTTGTTTAATTATAAATAAACCACCTGCTTTCTCCCTGTATGTCCTATCTCTTGCTGGGTCCAAGTGAACCCTTAACAGGTGTTGCGCATCATAGTCTGTCATCATGGACAGGATCATTACTGACCATTACCATTTCTCTCAGGCTCTAGCACACAGATGCATGCTCTGGAAATACTTGCAATGAATTAAAAGTATGTTTTAAGAATGAGCAGGATTTTTTTTTGGGGGGGGGACTGTTTTTATGTTATATCATGATTTATTTTATTTTATATGAATAATGAATATCTAGAACAATAGATTTACTACTGAACCATACCTTTGATGTGCTATTTTGAAGTAACCTCTACTTGCTGACAATTAAAACTTTGTCTAGAGTCTTAGAAACCACACTGCACATAAGATGGCAGTGACAAATAATCCCAGGACTCTATAAATAGAAACATACCATAGTTGAAAATTAGCTATTTGATTTGGAATATAACATAAAAGCCTGACAACATTTTTTCCATTTTCATATACAAATTATAGAGCAAAAGATGAACTGACTTTATCAAGAAAAATTGGCAAATACAATTGCTAGCCACTGCTGTTTTTCTTGATTCTTGTTTCATGCTCTTAATTGGGGGCTCTCTTTTTGGAAGCTAAGTACTTGCTGCTTTGTGGAAAGACTGGTGTGTCAGCAAAGCCAATTTTAGTTATCATGATTAAGAAAGGTAATCTTTTTCTTAAAATTGGTATGGTTTTATCTGTGTGTTTACAGATAAAATTCACTTGACTGGGATTTTTTTTAAATTATATATTCCGTTGTTCAACAGTTACTTCTAGGTGACACAGCACGTAAGTGACAATATTAATTCTTTTTTTTTTTCATGAGATAGCATGCATACAGTGACCTTCCCATATCAAATTAAACTCTGATCCTCAGTTTCTATAGAAATTAAGTATAAATGAAGACACTAAATGTGCTGACTTACTGAATTGAGCTGCCAGGAGAACTAATTCAAATAATTCCTATGAATCCAGCTTGGTAAAATTTAAAAATCTCTACAAATATAAGTTGTAATAGAGTTACTTAAAATGTAGTAAATAATATGTTTACATTATATTTTATATTTGTGTTACTAGTTTTGGCTTATAATATTTTTTTTTTAAAGAGAGAGAGAGAGAGAGAGAGAGAGAGAGAGAGAGAGAGAATTTTTAAAAATTTGTTTTTTAGTTTTCGGCAGACAACATCTTTGTTTGTATGTGGTGCTGAGGATCGAACCCGGGCCACGCGCATGCCAGGCGAGTGCGCTACCACTTGAGCCACATCCCCAGCCCTTGGCTTACATTCTTTACTGGAACTTATTTTCTCCTGTAACAATTTTGTATGTTTTGGTCCTTGTGATAAATATTTCCCCAAAGACTTGAAGTATAGACTCCCAGTTCAATTATGGAACCTACCTTGTTCCTCTATGTGAATCCATAACCCTGTATTTAATACTGTGCTAATCAAGGTGGCAGTATCTCTTTTCAATACCTTGCATATTACCACAAAAGTGACAGTGTGTGGTCCTTGCTTCATCAATGATATTCTCTTTCTTTGTGAAATTTATGGAAAATTTATCAGTTTATTAAGAAAATATCAATATGCTCTTTAAATTTTGATTTTTACATATTTTTTCCTACTAATTTGAGATTTAATTTTTAAAACAGCTTCTTTATTCATTAAAATAAAAGCCACCTAGATAATTTAAATTTTTTTGAGGTATGTAATTTCTCTCATTCCATGGGCTTTTTAAATTTTAAAAACAAAGACCATGAAAATATTATAAGGAATTTAATTATCTAATTTGAAAATAAGTTTCTGATAATTTATTTAAATGTTACATAATATACTAAATAATTTGCATAGTAATTTATACACTTATAATTTTATGACATAAATAACTTGGAATGGACCCACCATCCTACTCAACTATCCCACTCCTCCATTTATACCCCAAAGACTTAAAATCAGCATACTTCAGTGACACAGCCACATTAATGTTTATGGCAGCTCAATTCACAATAGCTTAACTATGGAACCAATTGGGATGCCCTTTAGCAGATGAACAGAAAAAGAAACTGTGGTATATATATACACAGTGGAATATTATTCAGCTTTAAAGAAGAATGAAATTATGTCATTTGTAGGTAAATGGATTGAGCTGAAGAATATCATTCTAAGTGAAATAAGCCAAACCTAAAAAATCAAAGGTCAAATGTTTTCTCTGACAAGTGGATTATGATCAATTGGGAAATAGGGAAGAATGAAAAAACTTTGGTTTAACAGAGAGGAGTAAGGGGAGAGGAGGGAGTGTGAGATTGAGAAGGATGGTGGAATGAGATGAACATTATTCCCTATATTCATTTATGATTATATAACTCGTGTGCCTCTGTACTATGTACAGCCAGAGGAATGAGAAGCTGTGTTCTATTGTGTACAATGTGTCAAAAAGCATTCTACTGTCATGTATAACTAAGTAGAACAAATTAAACAAAAATAAGTGGAGATAAGGAAGTGCAGTGAAGATGTAGATGAAATAATATTGACTGTTGATCGCTGTTAAAATTGAATGAAATGAATATGCAAGTTATTATTTCATTCCATTTTTAAGTGAACAATTCCATTAAAAATATTTTTTAAAAACAAGATTATTTAACTTTAAAGATGATTATGAGAAATTGATTAAAATATTTTTTTGAGGCTGAAAAGAGGATATTAATATAATAAAATCACTACTCATAATAAATATATTTATTTGGCAAAATATATTTAAATAGATACAAGGAATTCACTAGAGGCAACTTTAAAATGGAAATATTTTTACTGATTATACTTTCAAGGCAAATTCTTGCACTTTTATAAAATATGCAAAATTATGATGATTACTTCTTGGAAACCAATATTGCAAGTAAAAAACAGAAAAAAGTATCAAAATGTACATCAACAGAGAGTAAGTCTGGGAAGGCCAAATTACAGTATTGATTACAATGTTGTCTGATCAAAGTGAATATAAATTTCTCTGTTCACCTGAATCAGGAAAAGATTTTAGGAAATTTAGGGTCTCAGATTTTTGCTTTCTGAGATTCTAACAAGGAGATTCGAAAAAGGACTACAGAAATTGATCCCTTTCTCTCTCCACATTTCATTCAGATGCAGTGTCACTTCACAACTACTCCAGATACCTGAGAAAATGTTAAACTTTAGAATAGTTTAATTTTCTCAATAAAATATTATTAGATGTAACATCCAATGCATTTTCTTTTTAACTTTGTACCAATGTGAGGTGAGACAAACCCCCCAAAAAAATCCATCCAAAAAGCTAAGATCACTTTAAGAAACTCTTTTTATGGTGTTAGGGGAAAAATTCTCTATGAAATAGGAGAAAAATTCCTGTATAAAATGTAAATTTAACCTAGAGATATGATTTTTTTTTGCATTGAACAATATGACCAGTGACCAAATTTGATAATTTTACACTTTATTTAAAACAAACAGTAATAAAAAGTAAGCAGAGTTATGTCACATACATGGGAGAAGGTAGGCAATATTGGGGGTGCAGCAAAAGTTCTTTATTTTACTTTTTTTTCTAACAAGGTCCAGAAAATATGACAATATTAAGAACAAACTATGAAAAATTATGTTATACTCTCATCCTCCCAAAATAAATTTCATATTTTAACAATAAGTTATATCAATACTGGCAATTAGAAACATAAACAAAATGTATTCCTAATTGTACACTTTATTTATGTTGAGAAGCTTTCCTGGTCACATTGATAAATAAACATAATGTTGAAGATTTTAAAAATAATTATGTGAAAAAGAAGCAATGTAATGTATAATCAAATATCTCAATTAAAACTGTGCTTCCAGCACTTTTGAATTCTTTCCATATTTATTTGAATTTCTGCTGCATGTACCTTTATGGTGTATTTTTGAGATACCATTAAAAAAGAGTAACTACAAAAAAAAGAAAATTGTATTATCACATTTGTGGATTCTGTAACTGTATCCATGTGGCATAACACATTAGAAAGATACTTATCTGCAGCCTTTATTGTAAGACCCAGGTAATCACTAATAACCATCACCTAAGTGTAGTTTCCAATGCATTAATACTACCTACTTACTAGAATCTCAAACTAATTATGAATTCAGAGTCATAGTGTACTGTAGTACAGCTACTCAAGCCATTAGATGATTTCAATTAAAGGAATGTCTTCCATTGATTAAGGGCTCATTAATTTTTAACCCAACTATAAATTAAACAAAGGTTAATCATTAGTGCTGAATATTCTTATATTTCACCATTATTTAGGTCTCTCTATATATACTAAATGGTTTGTTCTCAAGGAAATAAGAAATGAAATACAGATGTTAGGCATTGTTTGGCCATATTTTGTTTTTTTTTTCTATTTCATGCTCTTTCTGCTTCTACGTTTGCTTCAAACACAAGGAAACAAACAACAGGTTTATTTCTAGGCTACACTGTGATTCTAACAGTACAATAGCCCTGTCATTTGCTGAGAATTCGGGTTAGGGTTAGGTTGGTCTCAGTACTTTGTATGAGATAAAGGTCTCCATCCAACACATACTTTCAAAGTGGACTCTCAGTTAAATTCTTGCTTCTATTCCCTTACGGGGTGGGTGTGTGTGAGGGTCATCAAATAAAATAAGATAAAGCAGAAAATCTGGCATAACTTTAAAACCATGCTTTTTATCTTTGAAGGATGTTGCTTACTCTGGGTCATGTTCAACATATTTCAGAGTATTTCCAGTTAAAAGCCTCTGAAGAATCTATGAAAAATTGCAAAGACACAGAAGTAAATAGCAAGATGAAAAGTATATGTTGGTTTTGTGTACAATTAATGTGTTAATTATATAAAAATATGCCTAGTAATAATCAATACAACTTCAGAATAAAGGTAAACTTTAGGAAGAAGACCAGGAGCATGGTGAACAAAGGTAGAAGGTAGATTGTTTTATCTATAATATTTCTTTTTCCAAAAGCAAAGCCTAAAGGACATCTAAAAACCATTAGTAGTTGTACTTTCTAAGCAGTGATATTGGTCTTTATATTATGTTTGTAACTTTTTATCTGTTTGCAATATTTTTCTACTTAAAAAATAAAATAAATATAATAAAGACTAAAAAATATTTTGCATACATATTATGAAAGATGAAAGAGCTTTGGAGAAATTTCTACTTGATGATCAAGTTGTTGATTACCAAATTATCTTTCAAATCAGCAAATTTTTGATAGAGCACATTATTAGGGCAATTAAAATATCCAGCCACAAATGAATTATTTTTGTCATTCTAAAAACTCATTAGAAATAGTAGTAGCTCATTGATTTGATTGATAGTTTGGTACTAAACCTGATAATGAGGAAATAAACCAAATTCACTAAAATAATTTCATCACCCTGATTAACTTGGTTTCAAAATGTCATACAGATATTCATTTATACTTCAAATTCTCCTGATCTCTAGCATTATATCCGACTTATGAGCCTAGGAATATGGAATGAAAAAGAGTTTCACTTCATGTTCCAGTCATACTATTGATCAATAATTTTAATTTTTTTCTGATGCACAGAGTTATACAAAACAATTAGTTTGATATTGTCTTTCAAAAACAATAAATGAAAAGCGTGATTTTCATTATCCAAACATGTCAAGTTTGGTTCATCTTCAGAATTTTTATATATGCTGTGCTTTCTCTTTGGTATGCTATTTCTAAGACTTTTCAAATGGGTAGCTAATTCTTATACCTGAAGTTTATGTGTCACTTCCTCAGAAAGATATCTTGCTCAATTTGTGCAAAAATCTTTTTTTTCCAGTCACACAATTTAATCTGTGGCCCTGTTTCATTATTCTGCATTTGTTTTCTGAAATTGTATGTATATTTATATTTTGTTCGTTACCTCTTTTTTCCACTAATTCGCAAATAAAATCAGTTGGAGAAGAAAATTTATCTTTTTTTTTTCTCTTTTAATGTGTTTCAGTGTCTAATCTATGCATGATTTGTAACAGATATTAAAAAATTCTGTTCAATAATGTCAACATTTATCCTAAGCAAACAACTGTTTTTAGAAAAGAATACCATAGTATAAATACAATAAATGGAGAAAAATAATCTTGGGAAAAAATTAGATAAAGGATAGATTATGTTTCTTGACTTGATGAAAATGTTTGGGTAGCCATACCCTTCACCAAGATAACAAATATCACCCAGAGCAGTTTTGGGGAGGCAAGTGAGCACTGTTTTGCACTAGGTTTGAGGTTAGAGGCATAAACATATGATTGATACATCAGGAAAATGTGTAGAAGGTTTATTAAGGATATATATTTGTAATTACTGGAAGTCAGTGAAGAGTAGAGATAAAATATCAGAGGCTGTCAAGTATATTGACTAGTGCAAGTCATGGCAGTAATGAGGTCATTCAAAATGAGGAGTAAGAAGAAAGTTGGTCAGGAACAGGCTTTTGAGGTGCAGAAAAAAAAGAAGTTCAGTAAATTCTGAAAAAAAGAGATAAGAAATAAGGTGACATTCTGATAATCAAAGTAAGAATATTTAAGGATGTGACATCAGTCTGCTTGGAGAAAAATCAACTTCTTTGGCTGCTGTTCTGGAGAATTAGAAGGTCTGTGGTCACCACAAAAGGAGATTTAGTCTGGGAGCTACATGTAAAAATAAAATAGAAAGCAAGACTGCTGGAGACCTGGGCATATATCTGACAGGGCTCTGTCTCCAACTAATTCTGTGTAAAGAGAGGAAAAAGTGAAGTTTGCACCAAGTTTTGGATACAGGTAATTGAATCTTTGGTCCTAACAAGAAGTTCAATAAATTTAGAAGGAAGAATAATTTGTGGAGACAAATGTAAATATTAAACAACAAACTGGAAACTGTCTAAATATTAACTCATTATTTATTTTAAAAGACTTTAAAACTTATTATTGTAGAAGAGATAGTTCAAGAACATATTATATACATAATATGTATTATATATATATATATTATATAATATATATATTATATATATATGTAACAATTATGACAGCAGAAATACTGTTGACTTAACTGTTGGTTTAGCAGTTAATAATGATCCCCAATGTAAATACTGCTCACCAGCTTATGCAATGACTATTAAATTATGCTTCCTCCTTTTTTTCTAAAATCTCAGGTGAACAAGTTTAATAGACTTATTCACCCTGATACCTCTAGAGAATAAAGGTGTAATAATTTCTTGAGGCAATGTAAATACATCCAAAGTGAAATTGAGATTTAAAAAATTGAAATTTGAAATTTAAGTGTAAATTACTCACCTCTTACATCTGAATATATCAAGCACTGGGGCGTCAGGAAAGAATAATGTGCTATAGACAAATCAGAATTTTCCATTTGAAAAATATCTTCAAACTGTGTATATTATTTTTCTTCTCAACTGCCACTGTAGTAATATCAAAAATCTTGTAGAAACATGCTTAAAATTTAATTCCTGAGGGCTTTGATATTACATTATTCCTCAGGGTGTTGAAGAGTGCTATGACTCCCTAAAAATTCCCAAGGGAAATACGTTTAAATGACATTAATTCAGCAAAAACCGCCAAAATAAAGCTGATTACTCTGTTATCACCATTTTGATATAACTTTTACCAGTGATTATATCTGTTTCCTACACTCAGTTTTAAATTATCATTCTACTTAGCCATGTTGATACAATTGCAATAAACATAAACAGACCTCTCAATACACTTATTTAGAACCCAGAATTCTTTAGTTCTGAAGCAATGGCTACATAATTAAATTACAGTATTACAGTTTTTTAATTATTAAAACATACATGAATTAAAATAAAATAAAAATATTATGCTTTACCAATATTATAATAAATTAGAAATCCAAAAGGTCAATGACTATTAACAAATAGCTCAATGGTTATTCACTGCAAGATAATTTTTAAAAATGCTGCCATTTTCATTTAATCCTTACCAATAACTTGGAAATGTGTGTTAAAAGTTTATTTAAAAAAATGCACATATAAGCTGGACATTTATTTGAAGTATTTTTCTCTTCCCAAGAGTCACCTTTTAAAGTACCCACATGCTGCCTTTTCAAATACACTTTAAATGTCTCAGGTCTGCATTTCACATTTTCTCAGAATTTAGATATATTTCTCCCTATTTCCACCTAAAGAGAAGTCATTTTCTGACCTGAATGCCTGCATTTTTGCTGAGAGTTTCCTTATAAAATAAATTGCTGGCTTACATATCTGCTTGAGATAGGACTTTGGGGATACAGAGAAAAGATAGACTGAGTCTCAAAGCTTAGATGTCCAGAGCCCTTGGAATGCAAATTGAGCATGTGTGAGCAACCCTGTCCATGCCCTTAGCTGGGCCCTTGGCCTCACCCTTGTCCCATGCCTTTCCCTGCAAAACATAGCACAAAGGTAACAGCAAGCAAAGGGAATTCTAGTGAGAAACTGTGTCACTAAAAACTGACTCTACCTCTAATCCAGCCCCAAGTAACCGTCTTTCTAAATATGAACATGCCACATCAAGGAGTACTGTCTCTCTGGGGATGGCTCACATTCTAACTTTAATGTGTCTCTACTCTCTTCAATAGTCTGTCTCTGACGGGTGCATGATGAAATTCTTCTCTGTCATGACCCCACCTGCCCCAATTGAAGGTCCCTTTTCTCCCTCCAGGAACTCCTCTGATAATACTCTTATTAATGCAACTGGCGATTAAAAACAGCAACAAAACAAAACAAACAAACAAACAACAACAATAACAACAACAACAACAACAACAAACCGGAAACCATGATACCTAATTTTGAAAATACAAGTTGAAAATCTTATATATATTTCTAGAATATATAGAAATATTCTTACCTAAACAAGCATAATGTCATAACCTAGACCTTGGTATGAATTGAAGAAATTATGAAGCAACAGTAAAATCCTCAAGAAAAAAAATGACAATCAATGAAACTAAGACATACTAGTACCAAATCACTTACAGGGAAAGGAAATACTCTCGGCCACATTAAATATCTTCTCCATGCATTTCTTTCCCTGTGTTCCTTTTGCCCAATTAAAAGAGGATTATTCCACTCTACTGTGTATTTGGGATTAAAGTTGCTTAATATATTCAGTTACAGTGTGGGTGCCATGGGAGGTAGTTGAATAAAGCTTTGAATAGAGTAAAGATTAAACATTGACACTTGGAAATATTCTTGGAGATTCTGCTTTGACTGTAGTGACAACTGATCTCAACTTCACAAGAACATAAAGATCTGAGAAACGTCCAGAAAAGCTTAGATAATGGTATACCTTAGACAAGTGATGTGTTAAAGTCAATGAGTCATCTTTAAACAAAATGAAATCCCCCCCTCCCCAAATTCTAACCTGAAAGCAAAATGCATGTGTTTCAGTACTTCACAATGGTTTGGAGAGACCTAAGAAAAGAATTTTTTTTTTTTTAAATTAAACTGGTAGCAATTCTTTCAGTAAATGGGAAAGTGTCATTAATTAATCAATGATTACTAAAATCTAATTTCATGTAGTATTTTGACTGGAATGCATATTTCCATAAAAATATTGGCAAAGACATTTAACATATTTCATATATCTGGGGATAGTTATGGTTGAAATCACATAAGAGATCATCTAGCTGCTTGTTTTACAGATGATGAATCAGGAAATGATGTTTGTATTTTTGCTAATAGGAGAATGACAGAAATAGAATCGTTAGCTCTAGAGCATACATTTTTTTTTTCCTCAGTGTTTTCTTATTATTGAAGCCATTGAAGAGATGTGTACCTTAACAAATTTTGGAACCACTGTTCATAACCTTCAGAATATTTTCAAAACTTAAGAAAAACAGTAAAAGTATCATTTGGACCATGTGTTTTTAGATGAGAGCACATGGAGAGCCCAGTGTCAGCAGCTTCGTTTAACTTTGCTGTGGATTTCAACACTATCGAATGCATATCGTTTCTTTTTGATGGATGTGCATTTTCAGTGCACAATTTCCATGCATCTGTGCTTTGAAATGTCAGTTAAATGTTTCCTTAAATTCTCTCTTCATCAAATTGCACTCACAGTCATCTAAATTTTGAGGGTAATATGTGGGTGCGAGTGACATTTTTAATTTTATAAAATTGTGTAACATAATATAAATTGACAGTATTTATCTGAAAATAATGTTTTCCAGCTCCTCCTTCTCCTTTATATTTTCTTCCACTCTATCTTTTTCTCCTCCCATGAAACTCCCTCTCTTTTTTTTCAATGCTCCAGTCATTTTTTCCAAGCAAAAGTGGGTGGGTAGGAATTCAATTATTCACCATACTTGAATATCACAAATGTTTTCAACTGAATTTTTTTAAACATATATTTCCCTTTAGTACAATTCAAACCTAATTCAAAGTTTCACTGCATATCAAACCAAAAATTTATTTTGTTGAGTAAAAGAAATTTTCATATTTTAATTCTAGGCTGGTGGTATCTTGTTAGAAATATTCTGTACTTATAATATTTCTTGATAAAATATAATACTGAGAAATATTACAATTAGGAAAGAGAAGCCTGCATATAATACTCTGATCTAACTAACTCATATTTGATAGAGTAATACAAGTATTGTACCCCATGCTTGCTCTGTTTTGAATGTTTGTAATTTTCAAAACATGCTGGAATTTGATGTCCACTGTGACAGCACAGTTGTGTACCACAAAACAACATTTGGTCAATATCAGACCACATACAGTCTGGTATTCTCATAAGATCATATCATCTGATGACATACAAGTCTTAAATTTGTTCAAATATACTCTATGTTGTTTGCACAATGACAAAATCCACCTCTGGACAGCTTACTCATAATGTATATCCTCATGGTGCATGACTACAGGTCCTGGAGGCCAGGCTTTCAGAAATGATTGGACCTTAAGTGTCCTGCCCTCGTGAAAGATCCATAGCAGGAAAGAGCTGAAATTTACATTGTAAATCAAAGCTGCTTCATAAATTTGCAATTCAATGTGAATATTCACCTGGTGACTTTTTGAAAAGAAGTCTCAAACTCTGACTTTAGATTTATAGTCTAATCCTTACTTAGCCAGTTTACCCTATGTTCATTCTCTAGTGATTATTTTCAACAAATCACAAAGAGTCTGATTGGAGCACTCTTTCTCTCTCTTACATTTTCACCTTCTGTCAGTGATAACTCACCATGAAGACTTCATCAGATGCCAAAATCTTTGATCTTGCTCTTAGAAAACACCAGAACTCTGAGCTAACAAATTCCTCAATACATTATAAATTATCAAGTCAGTGATCTTCTGTTGTAGCAATATAAAATGCACTAAACACCACGTTACGTATTCTTCAAATAGACAATATTTTTTGCACACACAAGGGTGAGAAAGAGGAAAAATATCTGATGGGCCATAAAGAAAGGGGCCAGTAAAAAGACTGAGAAAAAAGGAAAATTCTGGGAGGAAGAAATGATAGTCTATTTGAATTTGATGACCTCAGTACTTTTAAGTATTAATTACCAAAATGTTAATTATGCTGAGTTTCCAGGGATACCTGGGAAATCCAACCAATATTATTGCAGAGCTATTACCACAAATAAAACCAATTTCCACATCTTAGTCAGGACATTATGTTGTTGAAGGATCTATTTTCTTAAAGGACCACAAATGTTGTGCTGAATTCACCTTTCAGAAATAAGAAAGGAGCTGGGGCAGTGATGCACAACCGTAATTCCCTTGGCTCAAGAGGCTGAGGCAGGAGAATTGCTAGTTCAAACCAGCCTCAGCAAATTAGCAAGGCCCTATGCAACATCTCTCAATAAAATATATAAAAGAGCTGAGGATGTAGTTTAGTGTTAAAGTGCCTCTAGATTCAATCCCTGGTGTGTGTGTGTGTGTGTGTGTGTGTGTGTGTGTGTGTGTGTGTGTGAATGATTCTACAAATAACCTTGACTAAAATACAAGAGCCTTTTAGGATTTCAGTGAATTTTATTAAGATATTCCAATTATGATAATTGGTTATAAGTATATCAAGATCTTTTTTACAGTCATGAATACAACATAATATTAATGGCAATTATTCATGTATACATACTTATGCAGTTAGGGATGCAGATCACTCATTTTAGATTTTTCTGAAATCACAATATCAATAGACCTTGTATACGTATGATTATCATACATCTTGACCCTTGCCTTTATTTTTGAGTACTCTTCCTTGATTTTTAGTAGCTCAAGATGACACATATATAAAATATAGTTTTTAAGCTTATCATCGACCCACTATTGATGCTTCTTGAAAATAATATCTTGCATATAGATTTGTAAGTAATTGCTGTGAGTTCTGTGACAAATAGCTAAATAAAATGTGTAAGTATTACTAAAAATAAGTAAGCCAAATAATGAAGTAGCATTCCAAACTAGCAGATTGAAAGTGACACATTTGTTTTTAAAATAGACCTTAAATTAGAGAAGAGACTTGCAGAATTTAAGTATAATAAACATGAATAATTTTTCATTTCTCTTGGATAACATAGGATCATTACATTTTTGCAGTCAAAATTAGGTAGAAATATGAGTGACCCCTATAATCTGAATAGACAATATAAATTATCAAATGAAAATGCTTAAATACTATTAATGTAATATTTTATGCATCAATTAGGTTATTCATTTTTTAATATTTCATGTTTCATTTCTATAGTAAAAAACTCTGAAGACTACAATAACTTGAACATTCATATGGTAGACTCATATTTTCTACATAAATGAGTATCTCAGGAAAAAATAATTGTTTATTAATTACTTTTGGAAAAAGGATAATACAAATATTTCTGAACATAATTGTTTTTATTATTACTGAAGCTATACTATACTTTGATTTTCACTTACATGAGAAGACTGTGAACCTGGGCAGACTCATTTTATCTGATATAGGAAATTGGATGGTGGAAACTTAGTTGAAGAAAATGATTTATGATAGTCTGCAAAGAGTGCATAATCGTTAATTTTTCCCATCTCTAGGTTTGTATTTATCATGACTTAGGATGTTGTGTTCAAGGTAAGGAGGCTCAGATATGACAAGCTTCCCATTAACATTTTAGATCCTGGGACTTCCTTGAGTAGAAATGTTATTAAATCCTGAAGAAATGTTATTAAATCCTATAATGTAAAAAATGTGGTCATATGATCTAAGTATTTTAGATCAACAAAATGAAATTAAAAGTAAAAAAAAGTTAGAATTCAGTTTTCAATCTTTAAATTTTCACATGAGAAGAAGGCTAGATGATTTGTTCAAGATATATGATAGTCAAAATAGAACGCTGCCCTATTTCTGTACATAAGCTCTGTAATCTTTCTAGTGCAGTATATCTCTGTGTTAATGATAAAATTGATTGAGATCACAATGGAAGAAATTTACTTTTATTTTTATATTTCACATTTAATTTTTGACTTTATGCCACTAGTAGATACAAATAATAGCATAATAAACAAAAATCTAGAAACTTACTTATTTTACTCCCTGTATTATCTGTAAAACATAAAAAGTAATCCTTATCAAAGCAGAAAACATGGATATAACTCATGATTTTGTCACATATATGGGCAAAATATGTAGTATGTTACATATTTTTATTAATATGTCATTACAGACATAACATTTTGAAATGTATATTTTTATTATTAACTCATATCATATAGACATAGTAGTATATAAAATATGCATTTGAACTTATATATTGGACTTGTTCAATGGTTCCCTTTTGTACTGACTATTATTTCAATTTTGTCAGACTTTCCAGAAAATGGACCTTGGTTTTATTGAGATTTGATTTAAAAAAATTAAATATAACGTATTATTTGTTTTTATACATCTGTTTCTGTTCAACAATTGAAATGACAATAAAATATATAAACAATATAAATGCAAAGGCCATAATAAAATAACAAGTTTGTTTTTCTCTAATTGTTTCATTTTAAACAAAATATATTATTAGATATTAAAATATATTAATATTTTAAATAGATTTCAAAAGAAATAAATAAGACCAGGTTGTAAAACAAGAACAATAATCACTAAATAAAAATTCATATGTGTGATTTTAGCTTTCCTCTACTACAAGCATAAGTATTTTATCTCCCAATATAATTTTACAGATCTTTCAAGTTTATATTTGTTTTATATTTACTTTCTGAACAAGGTACACATTTCAAGAGAATATTTTAAAATATTTCATATAAAAATGTTGGTTAAATTATTAAGACTTTCTCCTTGCTTTGGATATAAATTTTTAACAGATACAATTTCATAAACAATGGATTATAGAAAACAGTATTTGTGGATTAACAGTTTTCCAACATAATTCCACTAATGAATAAAAATTGAATCATGCATCTTCTAAAAGCTATTGGCTGTGCATATCCAATAGTGCCATATACATCAAATTTCAATTGGTTTGAACTATACTAGGTCTTTATTAGAAAGAATTATGGAACTTTGTTCCTGTGCTCTTTACACTGAGGCTGACATTAATTCTCCCTTGCCATCCCTACGCCAATACAATTATGTTAGAAGACTCTATAAAGGAGATGAAATAGGAATCTGCTATGTTTCTGGCTTCATCCTTTAACAAAGGAATATATAAATTTAGACTTCAAAATGCATTTATGATAGAAAAATAGAAGTCTGCTTTAGAAAGCAGTTCTTGACTTTAAGCTTTGTGTTATACTTATATAAACCTTGGCATATTGTACTTGTCAGGAAAACTTCATAACCCAACCAGTAACCTTTTGCTGTCCTTTATGTAATGTTGTCCAGACAAATTGTCATGCTGTTCAGCTGAACAAGATTGATGACACAGCAAACTGCCAATGCAGAGCTGAGGAGAATATACCCCTTCAATGAACTTCAGGGCACTCCAAATCACTTCCCCGTGCTGGGATGGCAGTAGTCCCTCAAGGATTTTGATTTACAGGCTGTGAAATGCCAAAAACACAACCCCAAACATGAAAGAGAACATCTTTTTTAAAAAATGGAGCAATAAACCTATTCTTCCCAATATAGTTCATGAGGTTATTTGTTGGGTGGAAAAAAAAAAGAGTTGTTTTTAAAAATTCAGAAGAAAAATGAGGAACATGTCATCCTTTTTTGAAGAACAAAAAGGAAAATTATGTTTACAAAAGCTCTAGTTAAATGGAAATGTGCTATGAATTCTTAGATTTGTTTTGAGAAAATTACATTAGTCACTGAAGTGATTGTTACTCTTAGTTATATTTTAAATAAACCAACTATACATATTTGGTCATACAAAATAAAACAAAAACCTCTACTGTGTTGCTCTTTCTTATAATAGTATAATTTTCAGTTGTATGTATGTTTACTTTTTAAATGGACTGTCAACTTCTTAATGGTCAAAAATAGTATATTCATTAAAGTTTTATTCTCTGTCATTAAAAATTTGCCCATGGATGGGGGAAATACAGTATATTTTTATATGATTGTAGTTTGATAATAGGGGCACCAATGTGAATCTTGTCCTTCTTTGTGTTTTGTTAAATGTTCAAAGGACTGTCAAAAGTTCACAATTATTTTCTACTTCTTAATCAGTTTTGCTTTCTTCCTTTTAAGCAATCTGGGACTAGGTGATGAAGGAGGAAAATCAACAGAACAAAAAGATTGATCTGTGTTTCTAAAATATAGTTGTGTTACAATGCTGTATACTGTGCAGTCAAGATATTGTCATGTGAAGAACTTATCATGTGAAAAAATGCCAGTTGGAGAAAATAAAGCAATGGATTACAAATGTTTTCTCTGAACTTTTTTGAAATGTTCTTATCCAGGGGAGAGTTTAAGTGTACTGTCTAAATGGGGACTCCTACAAGAAGTTACCAAAAGACAGGATTTCTTAAATAATACATTGATTTTCCACAGCTCCAGAGACTGGTAAATTCAAAATCCAGCAGATCCGCACCTGCTTGGGGCACATTTACCTATTTGCAGACACCATATTTTCCTTGAATCCTCACAGTTGGAGGAAGTAGCTAGTAGAGCTCTTGGGTGTCTCTCCATAAAGGGGCTAATCTCTACAGAAGGGCTCAACCCTGGGACCTTATTTCCTGTAAGACCTCACTTCCAGATACTGTCACATTGGGCATCTGGGTGACATTGTTGAATTTTGAGGGAAGGGAACATTCTGTCCATACCAAGTATATACATATTGTTAAACAATCATGCACAACCTTCAACTGTCTCCTAGTTCCAGCCATTATTCTTTCTTTTTATAGTCAATAACTACTATTTGACATTTAGGCAACTTATCATGTTTTCATTAGTATGTTGAAATTCCTTAAAGCAGCAAAATTGAAAGTATATTTAAAATCTTTTTTTATGGAGTTATCAAAGTAACTTGTGATTAACTGTGAAGTTATATAATTTGGTAATACTGTGCAGAATATCATTAAGATACACATTAGGAAAAGAACACTGACATAGCCCTCAAGATGATACGAATACAGTCAACTGGGTTTCATGGCTGGACTACCAATGTATATTCTGTAAGATGGGATTGCTCACAGATGGCAAGAGTGGATTGCCCTACTCTAATCTCATATAGTTCTGTAAAATACTAATGAAAATATTTGAAATTAATTAAGAGTAAATTTTCTAAAAATGATCACATTTTTGACTCAAATAATCAATATATCAAATTCTTTGGAACTACAAAAAATTTCCTATTATTGAATATTTTATATTAAGAAAATTAATAGAACAAAAAGAGAAGAAAAGGTGGGGGAGATAAGTGAGAAATTAAAAGAATAAAGAAAAAAATTACTGTTTCTGTTTGAATATTATGTAGAAACAATACAAGTTATAATTACTAATCAAAGCTGTAAAATCTTTCCTGCACCAACTCAGGTAAATCTATCTTCCCTTCCCCTTTGCTAGGACTCAACAATATTCATCACATCTAATATGGTATCTATTGTACTGTTTGAATTATTTTGTATATTTTATTTCCTCATTCCAAAAAAAATGAATTTCTTAGGAGAATTTCTTATTTGATTATTAGTACTAACAATGGTACTTTCACCAAATTTGTTAGTCGGTAAATATTTACTCATTAAGTGATTAAACAATTGAGAGAATAGAGAAATATTTTTTCTCAACATTGATTGAATTATATATCCAGTTTTCAGCATTGATTAATAATTTGTATCTTAACCAATAATTCATACTTTATCTGAAATAATATTATTTGAAGCAGATATTAAAATATATCTTTCAGGCAATGCTACAAGTATATCATTTAATTTTAAGATGAGAAGCACAGGCAGAAAATTCTAACAACCATATTTTCCTAATATTATGGTTATGTATGGTAGTTGCAAGTTTCACAAGCCCATTCTATGAAATAATGTACTATGAGACCAACTATTCAGTTCTTCATTGTTTGATATGAATATGCTTACTCTTCTTATGAGCTAAATTTTGGTCCTCAAGTAAGACATTAAAATCTAACTCCCAGTACCTCAGAACATGATCTCATTCAGAAACAAGATTACTGAATGTGGCTGGGGATTTGGGGGAAAGGACAGATTTGCTAAGAGGGAAAATAATAACAGAAGAAAAGGTGAATTAGGATATAAGACCTTCCTAAAACATGAACACCTTAAAATGAAGAATAGACTCTTCTAACTGTATAATGATGATTTTCACTAAAGTTCAGAGTCCTAAACAGGATCATGATAAGGAAAGAAGGTAAGAATATAATCTGTGTGCACCTAGCATTTGGAAAAGTAAAAGGTATCACAAATATATTGTTCTAATAACACTTGGGGGAGAAAATAATCACAAATAAAAGGATCACATAGCAACTTGGAGATGAAAAGAAAATCACAATTGAGGAAATATTAAATAAATATCATCATCATTATGAGTCCCACTCCTAGAAACATACAGTGTCTTGAAGACTTACACTGTGGTATCAATGTAAGATATTGTAAATATTGGATATTTTACAAACACCATTTCATATAACCTTAAAATGTTTATTTCACATATATGCATATTTTAGTTGTCATTTGATATCCTAATATCATTTGGAAAACTGACCAAGATATGGGTCTTGTGGATCTAATGGTATTCTCTTCTTTTTCAATAACTGGCCCACATATGGACAGTAACACCAAAGGGTAGTTTTATTGGAGTTTCCTTGGAAAAATGCATTCTTATTCTTAGGGAAAGCCTACAGAATTGTAAGCTATTTCTTTCGGAGTGGACAGAACTAGGGAAGCATTTGGTCCTGGAGGTTTCTGGCAGGCACCTTCTGTCCATGAGGGAAGCCAGACTGTGTGGACATGGTCAGCATATGGAAGAACATGCAGAGAGGACAATAGAAAGGAACAGAGCCAGAATGCAGATTGACTCTGGCCCTGGGTCTGCAGTTTCCCTGTACTCTCTCTTTTGTGAGTTAATCATGTATTTTATTGTTAAAACCTTTTTGTCAATTTGATATTCTAAATTTTGAAGACATGCTAACAAATAGAGTTATTTCAGCTATTTATATATGGACAGGAAAATTTAAATGGTGAGTTAAATTTTCCATGATCAAAATTACTGTAGTTGGTCCATTTTATCTATCCTAGTCTTCCATGACTCACTAAATTCCCTTGATAAAATATCTGAAAGGAATTTTGAATTCAAAACTGGAAAATTGTTGATTAATTGTGAGTCAGGTCTTCTCTTGTCTTTTAGATCTTTTGACAAACCTGACTTACAATTGCTGTTTCTTGTAAGACAGGAAAGACTATATGTCTGAAGAGAGTACAAAGAGATTTTGTTAAAAAAAAGTAGGTATTGACCTATTATAAATTTTTTTAGATCATAAGATTGGCACCCATTACTTAATGAAGGATATTATTAAGTAAACTATTGATTATATCAGGTAAAACCAATCCCAAAGTAGTTTTTTTTTTAAATATTTCTTTGTGCTACTGAATACAATCTGGTACCTTGGCAAAAAAGAAAATTTGAATTGTCTTTGCAGGCTTTCTTAACTTTTTTACCTTGGTTTTTAAACCATAATTATATCAAGAAGTAATATGGCAAATGCTTTAGTCTAATTGTGCTAAGAAAGCTTGGAAAATTATCTCACATATTTTGGACCCAATTTGGTTCATATGCAAATAGTTAAAATATATCTATTTAAATATTTCGTGCAGTGTTTTGGAAGATCAACAAATGATATGCCCAGAAAATTAGCAACTTAGTTTGTGACAGTTGCATTTTGATTAAGATTCAATACGTTATGCTAACATTTGGAATGTGTGCTATTTACGCAGGAAAAAAAAATGTTAAAAATGCAAACGCTAGTGTTTCTCATTTCAATCTGGTCCCTATTTTTAAAGTTTTAGAGAACTTGGCAAAAGCATTATGAAGATGTACCACTTCATCTGGTATTATATGAGTTTATGACCACATTATCATTATAAAACTTGCCTAGAGCAGAGTAATGGCCAAATGTTCTTAGTTTGAATCTATGTACATAGGATAATAAAATTTTGCTCTTTGTGAAATACTTTATTTTCTTTGGAACATAGTTTAGTTTCGTCACAATACTTGCTACTATTTTGTCATGATAATGGAGAAGCTTCTGCACAATTGTTAGTAGATAACATTTTTTATTATTTATAATAATTTCTCCTACAAATTGAAATTAGTAATGGTAAACCTTCTACACCTGATGATTAATAACATTCTGTAACACAATATTCACTTTCAATTTAAAGACCTTCACTTGTTAATAAATTAATTATAATCTGTGGGTAGTTTAAAGAAGGTGACCATGTGAAAAGCTATAAGGTAAAGCAAGAAAAAATTAAACATCATTTTAAAAAAAGTGTCTATATCAAAAATCTACAAGAAAGACTTCCTTTGGAATTGGGAAAACTATTTGTATTTATTAAATGACATTTCATAGGCGAGTATATGCAAAGAATCTTGTTGTACTATAGAATATAATAAAAATGTTACACTGTAAAACAATCAGTAGAAATAAATGCATAATTAAAACTGTTTAGGTGAAGTGAATTAAAAACCATATATGTGGAACAGAAGTTGATGAGCTTCCTTTCCAAAATCTTAAGTTTGTGCATTGAAACCAATTATAAAAACCAAAAGAACAGAAAGATATACATAACATCTAACAATTCAAAAATCATAATGTCAGTGGAATAAAAACTAAATTTTGCAGGGCTGGGGTTGTGGGTCAGAGTTAAGAGTGCTTACCTAGCACATGTGAGGCACTGGGTTCTATCCTCAGCACCACATAAAAAAATAAATAAATAAATAAAATAAAGGTATTGTATCCAACTACAAGTAAAAAGACACTAAAATTTTATGTAAAAAAGTATTTAAATATTTAAATGCTATTTGAATTTTTCAAAATCATTATAGCTTAGGTAATAATAGTTTATTTGAGTCTCCCTCCATCCTTATTTCTAGGTCCTCTTGTTTATAGTTATTACTGATGTGAAGTAACAGTTGCACAGATTTTTTAATCCCTTTATTATAATCAACGGATCTTCCTCATTTTGAGATTAATCTTACCAAAAAAAAAATCTTATAAATCAATACTGATCAGTATTTTTGTAAGACTTGCATATTTTATTTGCCTAAAATAGAAAAGGTGATGCCTAAAATATAATAAATAAGCAATTTTCAATAGAAATAATTCAGCTATCAGGGTACTTCAGTACCTTTTTGAATTAAGCGAAGACCTCCCGGTTTAGGCTAAGATAGAAAAGAAATTATTATGCTTTGGGAAACACATAGTCAAGTCAGAGGGTTATTTTTGTTTTGTCTGTTGCTGGCTCACATGTACTTTTGGAACCACAGGGAAAGGAGGATATGGACTCCTGCCATTCTGCTTCACTGAAATACTGTGGAGGGATTTTATTGAGGTGACAGCATTTTTTCTTATACTCAAAGCTGCCGCATCAGTGTGAAATACTATGGATGATTTCCACAGTGGGCTTAAAAATGTGTCTGTAAGGTTCAGGTAAGGGAAAAACACACTGCCCACCTGCCCTTCAATTGTAGGTTGTGACTACATGATTCCAGTTGATTCAAAATAAGCTTTCTACTGTAGTGGAAAAGATCATTCTCCCCTTGGGACTGACGTAAAATTCTGCTTCCCCTATTGTTTTACACACTTTGGAATTTGCATCTTTTTCATCTAGGGAAAGAGAATAAATGGCATCATCCTTGAAGAATAAATGGAGAATAGAATCTTCCAACATTTTATTGAAATTGTGAAATGACAACAATATTCTAAAGAGAAAATGCTTTCAATTCAGAAACAGGCTGCTATTAATAAATTTCTAAATATACATTTTAAGTGTCTGAGCACATAATAAAATGACTCATATATTTTAACACCATTATTGAGAGAGCAACTTGTTCCTTCTGATGGTAGATATAAAAAAATGTGAATTATCACAATCTTCTCCATTTCATTCCCAGGGTAGATTATGTGACATGTGAATATGTTAGAATGAACCCCACTATTACGAATAATTTCAGTGTACTAATAAAACATAATGAAATGTGAATTATCATTGAAATATTTCTATATATCCTTCAAGTCCCAACTCATCTATTATGTTCTCCTTGAACACTTCCTGCTAATCATTTGTAATTTGTATAAATAAATATAATTTTATTTTATGGATATCCCCAATGTACAGTATTGCACTGCTTATACATTAGAACTCAAGTGTATGAAGAAAGCAAGTGAATGTTTATGCCATTGAAATTGGAAGAATGACTAGAGTAATATTCAAAGATATTAAATTATTAAATAAATCCAATTGAGATGACTTCCATCATTGCAGAAAACTTAAATAAAATTCACTACTTATTATATAGAATTATGGTATATATCTCTCCAATTACTCATTAAATTTTTGCATACTTATTTACTAAAAGTTTAAATGTCCATGGACAACAATATGTTTAGAATGTGTGATGTGATGATTTGATATAGTGCACAGTGTTAAGGATTATCAGAATCGAATGAACAAATAAATCACTATGTGTGATGTATGTTAGTGTCCTAGAAATTACTTATCTTAAACTGGATGCTTTTACCCATTGTACAATATCTTCCCTTTTCCCCACCCCAAGTCGCTGGCAATCATTGAACATTAATTTTCTGAGTTCATCTTTGTAAAATTTCACATCTTAGGTCCTACAAAATATTTTTTATTGAGTATGAAATGATAAATCATACCCTAAGTAAAATCATTAATTTTTTTCAAATTTTATCTTATGTACTTTATTTTCCCAACCATTCGAATTTAAATGGATATGCCACACTGTAATGAGACTAAGAGGGCATCCCCTGTCTAGTTTCTCACTTCAATTTTTTGTTTGTTTGTTTATTTTCCTTAACTCTGCCACATCTTTGTAAATAGTCCCTTTAATAAATTATTTTTAGTAAACTACTATTTTTAAAATTATTTTTATTTATTTTGTTTATTTAGTTTTTTTTTTTTTTTTTTTTTTCCCTGTGGTGCTGGGATCAAACCCAGGGCCCCACGTGTGCTAGGCAAGTACTCTATCACTAAGCCACAACCCCAGCCCAGTAAACTACTATTTTGCATGGAAAGCTATTTCTTGCTTGAAATCCTGCCTGATAGATTTCCTCTGTAGTGCTCTTTCAAATTCCTTAAAGGAAGGAGGATGGGCCCAGACTTCCAAATATGTACAAGATCAAACAAGCATCGGGTAAATTGTCACACAAATGGGATTATAAGGTTTAATTACTTTGTTTCTAAGGTGGTTAAGGAGAGGAGGACTCTGAATGTGAAGACAAATGACCTCAAGATAATTCATTGCCTTTGTCCTAAGACTTTGATCATCATACAAATTGTGATTACTAAATTGGATTCCTAGGTACCTTGATCCAGAGAAAAAGGCTACTATGGTAAGTGGATACCAACATTTCAGAAACTAAAAAAAAAAAAAAAACACAAAAAAAACCCAAAAAACTACACTCTTATACTAATCAAATGGAACTTTTCTGAATAAAAAAAAAAAGAAAAATAATACTGTATCCCATCTTCCCCCCCTCTTCCACATGCCTAGTATACTTTTTGGCTTGAACTCTGTGTTTATTTATCTTTAAATCTATATGCATTCTCCAGTGCTCCATCACACACTCTTCCCCTTCCTATTTTAATAGGAGAATCACTTTTCATGTCAAAGACCGTCTCCTATCTTGGTGGTCTTGGGCCCATCTCTCTGGTTTTCAGAAGGGCTTCCCTTTTTCTTAATTAACTCCTCTCTCCCATGAGAATTCCTTCCTCACTCTGGGGACATTCCCATTACCATACAAGCATGCTCTACCATCTCCTATTTTAATAAGAATTCTCCTTGACCCTGTACCCCAGCCCCCACCATAACTTCATTTCTCTGATCCTCTGCACTGCAAAAACTTTTTCAAAAAGTTGTTTTTATTGGTTGTCACTACTTTCTTACCTTCCACTGACTCCATTCTAGCTTCTGTCCAGGAAGCGAACACTCCACTGAAACAGTTCCAGGCAAGGTCATCAGTGACATCCGTGTCAATGAATTCTATTGCTATTTTTCATCTTTCTCAGTGTTTTAGAAACATTGGACACAATTGACCAGTCCCTTTTATAAATAAGTTTTTTTTTTTTTCTTAGTTTCTTCTTTCACACCTTCTCCTCCTCTATTCAACCTGTAGATGTTGGCTAATTCTAGACTCACACCATCCACATTTATATTCACCCTTGAAATGCAGCCAACATGAAATAAGATATGCTATAAATATAAAATATGCTCTGGAATTCAAATGATTAGTATGAAGAAATACTATTGAATATCTCAATAATTTATATGAGTATATTTTGAGATAATAATACTTTACATGTATTGGGTTATTAAAATTAATTATAACTGTTTTTATTTTTTAATTTTTAATGTGGCTACTAGAAAATTTAAAATTATATATGTAGTTCACATGTGTGTCTTGAACACATTTTTGCTGTTCCAGATGGTAATCTCTATTTACCTTCTTTTTTCATCATCATATCTAGTTCCATAGCTTTAAATACCCAGTGTGTTGACCCGAAATTTAAATGTCTCACTCTGACCTTTCATTTGAAGTTCAAGTTTCGAAACCCAACTGGAACCTGCCACTTGCATGTCTAACAGGTATCTTACTAATAGTATGTTGTAAATAGAATTTTCAATTTTCTTCAGCCATATTATATTACTGATGGAGTCTCTTATCTCAATCAATGATGCCACTAGCTGTCCAGTTGCTCACATCCAAACTTGAGTCATCCTTCATTATTCTATTTCCCTTAACCACTTCTAAACATTGAGCAAGTTCTCCTGTTCATTTTACTTTCAATTTGTATCTTGAATTTCACCAATTTTTCTTCATTAGCTTTGCCCCTGCCCAAGTCCAAACCACTGTCTCCTCTCACACTACTATCTTTAGAAGTGGTCCCTTTGATTCCACTCCTGTACCATTATAGTGTCTGCTCCATGTCTCAGAGTGATATCTTTTGAATACATATCAGATCATGGCATCCCTTTCTTTAAACCCTCCAGTGACTATTTTCTTAGAATAAAATCAAAACATACATTGTTTGCAAGACAGGGCATGAGACTTGATCACTACTTATTTTCCTAGTCTCAGCCCATGCCACACTTCCTTCTTGTTGTAAGAATCTGACCTCACTGATCTTCCTTTGTGCTTTGATCCTCTCAGGCTTATTATGGCCTCAGCCCCTTGGTATGGTATTCTTCCCTCTTTCTCAAGTACTCTGCTCCCAGATTTATGTATGGCTGACTCCTCTTCATTCTTCAGGTTTTAGCTCAAACATCATCTCCTTAAACCATCTTTGCAAGTAGCAACCAAGCCTAGTCGTTTTTCTCACTTTAATTTTTTAATGATTTTGCTGTTCAGAGTTATTTCATTAAGAGGAAAATAAAGGGCATTCATTGTATAAGACAGAGACACTTGCTACTCTTGGCTATAAATATTACATGATTTAGAAAAGTGAGGCTTTTTTTTAAATTCTCAAAATTATTAGACACAAGATCTGAAGTTGCCCAACACTATATTAATATCTTCTGATTCTAAAATTCAATTACATATTTACTCTTTTTCCAACCCAGTCATTTTCCTCAGTTTGCAATGCTACAGTAAGAAATAATTTTGAAATAATAGTAATGGGACATATATTTTGCAGATAAAACTAAATTTCATCAAATATTTAGAGTGAAACATAAATGTAATCAACATTTAGATACATAAAAAGATGTTGATATTTTGCTAAAATGTTCAGTCTTTATCCAGATGTCTGGCAGCACATAAGGAAAACAAAACACTTTGTGAATAAACATAAGCTCAATTACACCAAAATGCCATTTTTCCTCTGATTCCAATTTTCTTCCAAAGAGAGGCCATAATCATGGGTTGGGAAATTGTAGAGATTAACAATCAAGGCTTCTAAGAACAGGGTAACACTACAGGGTAACGTAGCACA
Organism: Urocitellus parryii; assembly: GCF_045843805.1. NCBI lineage: Eukaryota > Metazoa > Chordata > Mammalia > Rodentia > Sciuridae > Urocitellus > Urocitellus parryii. Next base: position 33,398,357 of record NC_135531.1, on the reverse strand, counting down.
TTCATTAGTCATCTGGATTCCTATGGCATTTCAGAGGTCTGGATTAAGTTGATCATGAAAGTTTTTTTTTTCCTTATTAGTACAGTCATTTTGACATGACTCATAATGTATTTAATGATGAGTTTTTCTGAGGTGTTTAAGTCAGAACTAAAGTTTATTAGATCCAAAATTTGGCCCAGTTGCATGTTTTTTTTTTCCATATATTCAGTCTCCCACTTTGTGATCCTCTCTTCTTTGAGACTATGTACTCTCCAGCTTCCAAAGTACTCAATATCCTAAGTATAGTGCTTCATGACTGCCATCCCATATTAACATCAATATTTCACTCAGACAAAAAATATATGTTGGTATCTATCATTCACTTGATAGTATGGATTTTACTTTATGCTTTATTATTTTTATAAATAATTATATTTAAAATTATATCTCTCATTAGGGGAGAAATATACATTTTAATCATGATAGATGTGGTCATTCAAAAAGACTTACAGAAAATGATTTTGTGTAATGTGAAAGATTTTTTTTTTAGGAAAAATTATTGTAGTTTATATACCTTCCACTAGGACACAGATTGAAATTTTAGAAAGGAATAAATACACCACTACATTCAGGAAGATTTGAAGACTCATAAGAGACTCTACTAATTTCCACCATTGCCATGATTAAAAAAGCATCCAACTAAAAACAGTACACAAGCATGGAGCTTTATTCATGGAAAACATGACTGAGAAATCCCCCCAGTTTGTATACATGTGCCCAAACTCGGTCTCAACTGGAGAGCTAGGCCCAGCTTTAATTACAAATAAGGATCAATGATATACAATCTGATAACTGAAGAGCTAGATTCTAAACAAAAATATTGTATCTTCTGTTATTTTTAGCACTATATTTTGCATCAGTTTCTTAAATGGAATGAAAGTAATATGGCAACAGTGCTGAGGTTATTTTCAGGTGTTATGTGCATTTTGTGTGTTTGTGTACAGGACAAAGTTTCAGCTACTTATGAAGAATGTACTGTAGGAATAACATAAGACAGTGATGTATGTGTTCTGTTTGGCTTTAATCCCTGAAAGACTGTGATTCCCATAGACCTGTCTTTTCCCCAAATTCTAAGAGGACTCCCAACATTCCATTGGATGGCTCAGCAGATATTATGGGCTCATTATCTGCTGGAATAGAGCAAGAGTTAATGTAGTATCTATCATGTGTGGGGTGAATAGGTGTTATTCTAAGGACCTGGGGACCAGAGGGTCCATAGATTAGAACCTATGTCAAAATGACGCAAAAAGAGAATAGCTAGACATTTGTGTCATGGCAATGGACGGCACCAGGGTCTGACTGAGGCTGAGAATGTCTCCCTTTCCTCCTCATTAATCACTTATTTGAATTCACCTTTGACTCTGCAAACACCAAAAATTTGTGCATGTTCACAAATGTGTATACCCAAAAGTAAAACAAGGAAGGCTGTAAGTAAGTAGATAAAGTGGGAAAGGATTTGTAAATAAGCACAAAGATCAACATTTTTTTTTAGCTGAAAATGGAGATTAAAATATAAATCACCAGTGAACATAACAATAATACATGGGCAGGATTAAATACTTTCCACAGAGATTGGTAGCTCACTGGTTTTTAGTTACTACATTTTCTGGTCTTGTGTGATTCAGGAATAAGACACATTCACAAAAAAACAACAAAAAAAATCCTTCATTTATCTAAGAACTATCTCAACCATATTGTTCCAAATTAATAATATCAATGTAAGTTTGAATACCCAGAGGGACCTTTCCAATAACTCAATGCCTTGGAATTGTCTTTCCAATAAGCATTGCACCTGTTTTGCTGTGGCATGCGTCCATTCATTAAGGCCGAAGTTCTTGGCAGTATCTATCAGGATACCTTCTTTTAAGCAATTGCTGAAATATGTCCAACTTTTTGTCCCCTGTTTTTGTTAGAGTCAATTGCAGTTTTCTCAAAGATTGACAATTTGCTTGAAATGCCTTCAAATAGTCTCTTAAAATGTAAATCAGACTCCTATACACCTGGCCAGAGGATTTATAAAACGAATGTCTGTGATTGCATTTTGAAAGGTGATCACAAAACACTAAATAAGAAATAGATGGATGATAGCATCTTTACCTGAGGTTGTTGTGGAATAATACAAATTGTGTCTACTTTAATTTAAACTTACAGGAAGTATGCACACAGGAAGCACAAAGAAGAAACCCTTGGAAAAGTAAACACTAACATTACTTCACATTACTTTAGAGACTAAAAACAATGGTGCATATTTACCTCTTTTTGATTTCCCAAGAGTCAGTCCCAGGGCTTGTCTCTTTTGGTTTCTTTCCCAGATGAGTATTTATCAACTCTGGGAGAAAGTTAGAATCATCTGGCTCACTTTAAAGTGAAATTTATACACAGGTTTCATTCTGACACACACACAATTGGTCTCAGATGAGATTTGAGAGGAATGAGTATTTTCAGATATGATTCATATAGGTGCACATGGGTATATCTACAAATATAATAATGTGTGTTTAATTATAATTACATTTACAGGTATATGGCTAAATTATATGTTTATATGTACCATACAAAATGGAAAACTAGTAGAGTAAAAATATATTATATTAAATATATATCCTAACATTTTCTAAGTAATTTCTTATACTGTATGTACAGATATGTACAGTTTATGTATATATATATATATATATACATACACACACTCACATACATTTGCTAAATGTTCATGTACTATTTATGTGTGCCTTATATACATATGTATGTACATCTATTTGCATATATAGGTAAGTTAAACATAGGTGGATAGACTTAGACATGATTATCTATATGGATAATTATATGTATTTACAGATACACTTAAAATTATGCTTCCAGTAATTTTCACAAGGCAAATGAAATCATATAAGCTGCTCAGATAGTGATAACTCCCTTTAAATTACCTCTCCTGAACAACTATTTTTCACAAATTCCTGAGTGTTAAAATAAAAAGGAATGGTGATATATATAGACAAGTGAAATGGAGTCAGAAAACACAAATGTTAATCCTGACCTATTATTAATTTTGTAGGGACAGTCTTAGAATTTCTGGCAAAAGAAATGAACTTTTTAAAAATGGTGAACAAAAGCCCATCAATGTGTTCCTTATTGTGTTCTCTTATATTATGGATCTGCCCAAGACAATAAATAACTTCTACTCTCAGAAAAATAATAAATAAATACACACAGCAGTTTTCAGACTGTTCAGAAGTCCCCACAAGCTCTATGTCCTTTGCATCTTTCTAAATTTACAGCCTTCTGATTTCCTTCCTCCTCACCACCCTTTGTATCTCTTATATCCCAAGACATTCAGAGGCGCTACAATGGCTGGAAAGGCTTCTCAGTCTGGAATGGCAAACACCCTCACTTTCTGGAGATGTTTGCTCTAATGCCTCCTTTTCCATTAGCCTGGCTGGGTATTATAATAGAATTCCTCCAACTTCTGCCCACCCACCTCCACACACTCCCACAGACACCACTCACAGCATTCACTGCTTCATATCATTTCCTCAGGATCAATCTTTAACTTGTGGGTTTGTGGTTTGACTTCCTTACTTGGCAAAGTTAATAGATAGGTGTGTGTGTGTGTGTGTGTATTTTTGTGGTTACATATTCATAACCTAAATATGTCACTGAAGACATTTCCAGTGTTCACTTCAGTGAGATGAAGAACATCTGTAATTTTGTGCTACCATTCCACCATCCATCTCCAGAACTTTCATCATCCTAAATAGAAATTACAAGTATCTTCATCATGCCCTGGTCCAACCCTTGGAAATTCTATTCTCTGCTCTGTCTCCATGAATGTGTCTGTTGTAGGTTCTAGAATCACACTCTATCCATCGTTTTCTGTCTGGCTCATTTGCCAGAGCAGAAGGTTTTCAGGATTGGTGCATGGTGGTGCATGTATCAGAATTCCATTGCCTTTGTTCAAACTGAATGATATTATGACACATACACACTCGACATTTTGCTTATGGACATTTGGGTTGTTCATGGATATTTGGCTTGTTGCCGTCTTTTAGCTTTTACGAATAATGTTGCTATAAGTTTTGCTGGAAAAGTGTCTATTTGAGTCTTGGACAGATTTTCATTTTTTTTCCCTGCTGTGTCTGTGCGGTTTAAAATAATGTCTAGAATAGTTGTATGTTTATTGTTCCTTTTCTTCCCTTTCTCCTCTGTTTTGTAGCCCAAGTCTGATATCTGTGGATCTCATTGTGTCTTTTGCTTCCACCTGGGCAGGTTGATGGGACTCATAGAGAAGGAGGAAAGCAGATGTGTGAACCGCTCTCAACCCTTCTACTTTGCTGCAGCTCCTCCACCTGACAGTTCCCCTCATGACCATGCTACCATGGTTATACTACCTGTACTTCCAGACCACTCTTCATCCCCTGTCCCTTCAGACTGAGGAATCCCAGTTGATGGTCTTGAGTAACTCCAAGGGGATCTACTTTCCTGCTGTTTTCTTAAACATGCAATGACTGCTTAAATAACCACTTAGTTGATCTATTTCTCAGTTAAGTACATTAAAATTTACCATTTGTTTTCTCCTACAAATCTCATAATGTGCAGTTACTGAATACATATTTTTTGAATACATGAGTAAATGGGAGCTTAAAAGTCCTCTCATATGGTCAAAGGAATACAGACATCTTTTATATCAAATTTCATGTTTTGTTAATCATTTATCATATTAAAAAAGCATAAAATTATACATTCCAAGATAGAGATGTGGCTGAGAAGTACAACGCTTGCCAAGCATGGGCAAGGGCCTGGGTTAAATCCCCAGCACACATTTTGTGTGTGTGTGTGTTCCAAATTAAAGGTATTAGAAATAATTTCCAAAACCTGTTGGTTTTGATGAGCTTGTTATTTATTTGTAGATTTCACCATAAACTAAACTCGACCATCCTATCTATTTTATTGAAATTTAACTTGAAATTACATGGGAACTATAAAAAGATGGCAGTAATATGCAATGATTTATCTGTGTGTAGTTAGATTTTTTGAGACAGTGTATTAGCCGCAATATCCAACAATAAATTAGAAAATGATGCTAGTATAAACACTATAAATAAAGTTCATCCATAGGCTAATATATCGCTGCATATATCCCCTATAAACTATAATTTAAAATTTTTATGCACGTTAAATGCCTTTTTTCCTTGTGTTTATTAAGTTACAAAATGAATTTCTATTACCAAATTGGGTCACTTTATATTTTGTATTGTGACCTGGATAAAGTTTTTTTGGAGAAGTCAGTTGAATTCATTTTATAATTTTCATTAGTAGAAGTGAATTTTTTAAACTATCCATCTATCTCTATCTCTGCAATTTTTCCAGGTCAGAATCTAGCAGTTTATGCTTTACCCATGTATATGTATGCCAGAGCTTTCAAAATGAAATACCAAAATATCGAGTACAGGATGATTTGAACAACAGAGTTGTGTTGCTTTCTCCTTCTAATGAATGGAAGTCTAACCCCCAGGGGTTGGCAGCCATAGTTTCTGCTGAGGCCACTGACCTTGCTTGCCACAGCCACCCTCTTAAAGGGCTCTCATTTGGTCTTTCTCCTAGTCTCACACAATCCCACGCTCCCTTCCTGTTATCAGGACACCCATCTTGCTGTGAAGCACATGGCTGTGAAATATTCTACATGTGCATGTCTTTGTTCATAACTCCTCTTTATTTGTGAGCCTTGGTCACACTGGTTTAGGGTACACCCATATTACCTGATTTTACTATAGTTAGATTTGAAAAGGTCCTATCTTTAAATATTCTTTAAATATTTAGTCATATTCCGAGGTACTGATGGGTAGGGTTTCAATGTATGAATTTGGGATGGACACTATTTAGTTCATGATTTTAATCAAGTCAAAACAAGCATTGAGTTTTTCCTTTTTTTTTTTTCTAAATGTTTCCCTCACATCATTGTCTCTGTCCTCTGCTTTGGGTTCTAACAAGTTTCTGCTCTGATGCTGTTACTACCCTTAGTACCTGTCATAGTTCTTTGGATGCTAGTGTAGTGATCTTACTGGTGGACTCAGACTGCCTGAGTTCAAAGCCACTAATTAGATATGAATCTGCAGGAACTTATTTAAACTCTGTTTCTGTTTCCTTGTATGTAAATGGAATAATTATTCCTTCACAGGTATAAGTTAAATAAAACACGTTAATAGCTTAGAATAGTGTTCTTTTAGTTCTTTGTGTTTGTTTGTTTGTCTTGTTTTGTTTTTCTGCTTTGTAATTTGTTTTCATTGCTATGACTCATGTAATAGCTGCTCCCTGCAAGTTCTGCTACTTTCAGGAAGCCAGGAAGTTGGTTGGCTGTGCTCATGACAGCATCCCTAATGCCTGTACAGGACTAACATCTATGTCCAATAAACATTGGTAAAATGTACAATAGACAGACATAGGACAATCTATTTCTTTTGCATCTATAAGGCGGTATTGGAGTTTAAACCCAGGGCTGCTCTACCATTGACCCTTCCTCCGGATTTTTTTCATTTGAGACAGGATCTCACAAATGTGCTGAGTCTGGCCTCACACTTAAATGTTGCCTCAACCTACAAACTTGCTGGGATAACAGGTGTGCACCACAGGGTCCTGAGAAAAGCTGGTCCTTTCTTATTGGAATAGAAATAGTAATTAAGATTGACCCTAAAAATCACAGTTAAGAAAGAATTTAAGAATCCACATTAGAAGTAGGCATCTGTTGAACAGAGAGGATTCCTATTGAGAGAATGTCCAGAGAGAAAGTCAGTTGCCATGTTTTAAAAACATTTCATTATTTGCAACACGCAGAGGCCAAGACCGAAATCTCAACACCAGCAGGCAAGAACAGCATAGACTTAAAAAAAAAAAAAAGCTGGATTAATATAGACTTCATATTTAAAGTAGAGGACTTCAGTGTCAAAACCATATGCCCCAAAGCAGGCGTAGGCCTAAAAGAAATGTCTTAATACCAAACTGAGCCAGCTAAGTACTTGAGGGACTTGCAAATATATGTTCCACAAGTAGCTTTCCTGTGAACTTGCTTCGTACTACTTCTGAAGGCTAGAATATATAGCCTTTTCCAGTATCTTTCCTAACTTCTTAGTAGAATAATTTAGAAGGCAGTTAACTTTGGGGTTTTTATAGTTTTTTTTTTTTTCCTTTGAAACAATAAACGATTGTTTTTTTTTTTTTTGAAAACTTATTTGCTTTCCTTACTCCCTTCAAGTTCAAACAGGTTTTTGAATAAAAATAAAATTTCTTTAGACTGAAGAAAGATAAATACTGTCAGGTGAAATGTTTTCTAGGTATTTAGAAACTGAAAATAAAATTATTTGAAACTAGATACCTGTGTTAAAACTTGAAGCAGGATTTGGTTATTTCACTTAATATTGCTAATAGTGTGTGTCTGGGTTTAAATATGAGGTTTCCTCCGAGAGCTCATGTGTGAAACTATGCAAGAATGTTCAGAGATTAAATGATCAGATTGTGAGAAGTAAACCTGGAGGATTAATTGGTGGATTAATCCAGTGATATAGATTAACTAAGGAGTAACTGAAGTTATGTAGGGTGTGATTAAAGGAGATAAGTCACTGGGGACATGCCTTTGGGACTTATATTTTGTCCCTGGTGACTGCAGCTCTCTCTACTTCTTGGCTGTCATGTTCTGAGTTGCTTTCCTCCACCATGCCCTTCCACCATGATGTTCTGCTTTACCTCAGGCCTAGAGCTCTGAGTCAGCTGATAGTGGACTGGACCTCTGAAATGGTAATCCAAAAATGAATATTTTCACCTCTACAGTTTTCTTTTTCTTTTTTTTTTTTTTTAAAGAGAGAGTGAGAGAGGAGAGAGAGAGAAATTTTTAATATTTATTTTTTAGTTCTCGGCAGACACAACATCTTTGTTGGTATGTGGTGCTGAGGATAGAACCCAGGTCGCACGCATGCCAGGCGAGCGCGCCACCGCTTGAGCCACATCCCCAGCCCTCGACATTTTTCTTGTCAGGTGTTTTGATCACACTCATGAAGGGGCTGAGTAAAACAGTGTGGATCATTAGTTTGGAGTTATCACTAAGAGATAGATGAAGATATAGAGATGAGAAAGCCATTCTAGAAAGAAGCTAGGATTCAACATTCAGGTTTTCTCCATCTGGGGCTATCATTTAAATGCTTTTGAAAATCAAGAAACCAATGTGGCACAATGTCACATGCCTGTAATCTCAATGGCTAGGGAGGCTGAGGCAGGAGGATCGTTAGTTCAAAGCCAGCCTCAGCAATTTAACTAGGTACTAAGCAACTCAGCAAGACCCTGTCTCTAATAAAATACAAAATAAGGCTAGGGATGTGGCTCAGTGGTCAAGTGCCCCTGAGTTCAATCCCTGGTACTGCTCCCCCCAAAAAAGAAAAGAATGTGGTTTGCAAGTCTGAAGCTAAGAACAGCCAGGTCCTTTCCTGTATAGATCTTCTGTTAGAATATTTATTCACCAAAATATATAATATGCAAAAAATAATGCTTACTTACTTTTTTCCTCATGAACCTTGAATTGCCTGTAGTTGTTAATCATATCTTGCATTTAGCAAAATCTAACAAATCATACAAATGTGTGCTTATAACCATTATGTTTATACTGTAGTCATTCTGCCATTTTATTTATACTTTTGAAAATAATAAACATTTTTGTATAGTGTACTGCTTTAAGGACCCTTAGAGAGTCAGTTTTCAGAATTTGAAATATAAGACCCATTATTGCAGCTAATATTCATATCAAATTCACACCCAAAGTAAGGGAAGAAAAATGAAAAAGAACTGAGAATCTAGAATATCAAAAATTTGTTTTTACTTTTCACTGATAGACTATTTATTCACAGCAAAGCAATAATGTATTTTAAAAACATGATCTTTTTTTTCTTGAATAAGAGTCTAATGTACATGCAGATTTTTTTACAATTTTTTCTAATACTTTTATATCCTATGATTAAGGCTAAATATTACTATTACTATTAATTAGCAAAATGAACCAAGTCAGTAATTTGTTTAAACTACTTTTTAGTCATTGCTTTCAACTGATCAAATACTAGGAAAATGGTTAATATTTAAATAAAATAATTTATGTAACAGTGATATTTTTTTCCTTCAATTCCCTATATCCTATGGTACAAAAGGAAAGTAGCAAAATGGAGCTAATATATTACCTTAACATGAGACTTCTTTTTCTCCTCCTGTGTATACTTTCTGTCTGAGTCAAAACCTCAGGGTAGCATGTAGCTAATACATAGACATTTTGCATAAAGACAAGTTCAGTTGGGAGATTCCTTCAATACATTTTTATTCTTTTATTTGGGGGGAACTACATACATGTTTATGAGCATAGTTTTCATTCTTCCAGAGAATAGAGTGTACACTAGTAAGTTCCATTTGAAATTAGGTTGGGGCCTTGTCATTCCTGTGACCAAAGAAATATAGACAGAAATCTGCAGAATATATAAAGAGCTCAGAAACACTTAACATCAAAACCACAACAACCACAACAAAAACAATCCAATCAAAAAAATGGGCTAAGGATCTGAACAGACACTTCTCAGAAGAAGATATACATTCAGTCAACAAATATATAAAAAAAAATGTTCACCATCTCTAGTAATTAGAGAAATGCAAATCAAAACTACTCTAATATTTCAATCTCACACCAATCAGAATGGCAGTTATCAAGAATACAGACAATAATGAATGTTAGCAAGGATGAGTGGGGAAAGGTACACTCATACATTGATGATGGAACTCTAAATTGGTGTAACCAATCTGGAAAGCAGTATGGAGATTACTTAGAAAACTTGGAATGGAACCACCATTTGACTCAGTTCTCCCTGATCTATACCCTAATGCCTTAAAATCAGCATAGAAGAGTAACTCAGCCACATCAAAGTTTCACTCAATTCACAATAGCTAAACTGTGGAAGCAACCAAGATGCTCTTCAAAAGAGGAAAGGAAAAAAGAAACTGTGGTATATATACACAATGGAATATTACTCAGCATTAAAAAAGAATAAAATACTGGCATTTTCAGGTAAATGGATGGAGTTGGAGAATGTCATGATAAACCATGTAAGTAAATCCCTCCAAAACAAAGTCTGAATGTTCTCTCTGATAAGTGGATGCTGATCCATATTGGGGGGGGGCAAGGGGAAAATGGAAAAAAGGGAAGGGAAGGGTGGGGACAGGGCATGGGGATAGGAAAGATGGTGGGCATTGAACTCTTCTAACCCCAATCTGATCTATGGAATCAATCTTCACACTCTGTACTTATTTAGATACAAAAGGTAAATAATCCAAGATGGAGAAACAGACCAATGAAAGAAGCCTGGATGCCTGAGTTTCTCTCTGGGAAGAAAGACACATGGACAGTGAACCCATGTACACCGCCCTTCAAGGTGAACAAGAATGGCAGTTAAAATGGATAAAATCATGGAGGCTTGGGAGTTTATTCTTCAATATCTAGTGAGAATTCCCAGGGTTAATAAAGCACCTTTTCTGTGTCAGCCGATTTTCTAGAGATTTACATTCATACATGGTAAAAATTACTAGATAATTATCAGGTATATAGAAAGAGCAATCTAATATGTATCCCAGAATCAAAAACTACTTAAATTATCAGCAGATCCAAAAGACAGGATTATGTTTCTAACATTAATAGTTAACTTCTATTTTACAATGTAAACCATTACCTGATTATTTCGGTTGGTATAGGTAGTTATCAAGTAGTACTGAGTTCTTGCTCTGACAAGCAAAGATTTGATAATTACAGTAGCAACACAGAAATCAACTCAGTTAAGGGAAAATATTCCATGAAATGTATACTTGAAATTTTAATATATGTGTGAATCATATTTTTATGTCTGCTACAATTTTGACATAACTGTACTTTTTCTCTTTAGACATGATGCTATTCACTGACATGATAGCATATTTTCAAACAAGGTTATATAAATAGTCAAATGTATAAAAAATAAATACTACCTTCCTGACATGTTTAACTATAGGAAATTGGTAAACAATTATTTAAATTATATGGTTGGGAAATATTTTAAAAGTCATTTTTTCATAATGCAAATTATTTCTATTTGTCTCTCAAATTACACAGACACAGTACATTCCTTGTTGTTTTTGAAATTTTGATTTCAAAATTGTACTTGTGGAAGAATTTCACACTGAATTTTGAAGCAGGGACTGGAGATATTATTTTTAGCACAATTTGAAATTGTTCCCCAAGATTGAGGGCTCAGTCAGTTAGAATATTTCCATTGATTTTTAAATTAAAATTCTCTTAGAAAGCAGGTTGGCTTGGCTTCTTTTAAATAAGACACAATGAAAGCATAGAGATTGTTTCATGCCTGTTTTTCAAGAAGAAGTTCTTGAGTTTTGACAATAAGATTGAACACAAATGTTTCTAACATGCTAATATTATTCCAACAACTTCTTTATTTAATTTAGTAAGTTACATGGTTTTAAAGGTTTTCTTTAAAAGTTCTTAAAGTATGTTCTTAAAGTTCTTAAGGAGGATTTCAAGTCCAAAGCCAGCCTCAGAATTTTCAGAATTCTAGCAATGTATATTGTGATAAATCCCTTCATTTTTTCCCCCACTATTTAAAAGTTATTCTGGGAAATAACTGAGTCATAATTTACAGCATTGGATTATGTTGGAGATAAACTGATGGTGTGTGGTTTTCAGCAGCAAAATGCCAATGTACTCCCATTTATCAAAAGAGGAGTATAGGCATATTCGCCAGGACAGAACTAAGTCTCCCAACATTTAAGTCTCAATCTAAATCTCATCTCATTTTAGTCTCAATTTTTTCTTATTCTCTGTCTCTAGGAGCTGCATTTTTAGTTAGCAACTTTATATAAAATAATTTGTATTCAAAACATAAAAACTGTTGTCCCCTTCCCCCACGAAAAAGCCAATAAACACACACACACACACACACAAACACACATACACACTTCACACTTCTGTTTTGGGCAGACTAATTGCATTCCAACGCCAAGAGTCTGATTTCAGAATGTAGCTGGGATACACAGGCATGGCAATAAAGTCATGACAGCAGCTTTCTGATGTAACTCTTTGTCAAGCTATTTCAATAAAAGATATTTCAAAAATGTTATTAGCAATGGCAGCCTCATGGGTTAGCTTGGAAATAATAAGGTCAAAGAGAAAGTTTTCATAAAGTTTTATTGGCCAAACACTAACAGAAATAAGACCTGTAAGAAACAATGTCAGTGATCATAACATTAGTTCCTGAGGGAAATACTGAAGAAGGGAGCGGAAACAAAATCTGGGATAGGGAGCCCAGAGAGTCTCTGAGGCCCATGGAGAGAGTGGGTGAAAGGAGACAGGATCTGACAAGGGAGAAGGGGCTTTATGAGACGAAATTTGAAGACAAAGAAAATTCTTAAAGTGTGTTTTTAAAGTTCTTAAAGAGGATTTCAAGTCCAAAGCAGGCCTCAGAATTTTCAGAATTCTTGCAATGTATATTGTGATAAATCCCTTCATTCTTTCCCCCACTATTCTTACTTAAGATTCACATTATTATTGTCTATTTTTGTGTTTGCTTTTCTTGCAGAATTTTCATTGTTAATTGCTTTGGAGGCATTTGTCCATTGCATGTCTCTGCATGAAGAGTTCTTAACTCAAGATGATCCTGATATATTCAAGACAATCAATTGACTCATAATTTGAATTGAGGAGAATAAAAGTTGCTTAAGACATTTTAGCAACTAATTTGTACCTAAAGATAATCTGGAATGCAAGGCACAGTAGTACATGCCTGTAATCTCAGTGGCTTGGGAGGCTGAGGTAGGAGGATTTCAAGTCCAAAGCCAGCCTCAAGAATTTAGGGAGGCCCTAAGCAACTTAGCGAGAGAGTCGGCCTCAAAATAAAAACTAAAAAGGGCTGGGGATGTGACTCAGTAGATAAGCACCAGTGGGTACAATCCCCAGTATCAAAAACAATAATATAAATAATCAGAAAGGTACATTGGAAGAAAAAGAGTATTATCCTGATTTAATTGTCCTGTTGCAAGATAAATCTATCATTTCTATCCCTACTTTCACGCAGATCATCATCAAAATGTAATTAGAAGAATAAACAGAAATACAGGATCATGCAAATCCTTGTGCAGTTAGAGGTTGAGATAAAAGCAAGACAAAAGGAATATTCAACTAATGAAGAAAATATACCCAGGAATCATTATAATTCAATATTAAAATGAAGATATTAATTGAACATCCACTCCATACCAACCAGGTGCTTGGATGATTCAGAGAGCAAAGGAGACCACATTTAACTGATATTGAGCTTTCCTTGTAGTTGGAAATAAGTGAAAAAAATATCTACCTACATAAATGAATATATTATTAGTTAGATGACATTGTGAGTAAGAAGAAGATAATGGGTAAAAATTAAAAATTACATTGTTGGTGAACTTCAGAGAAATGAAATAGGCAGCCATGCAGGATCTAGAATGATCACTACAAGTAGAAATAATAGCAAGAAGTTTGCAAGCTAGGAGAATAGATGGGAACACTGGGTAACTGGAGTGAAGAAGGGAAAGGAAGATTGAAGCAAGGTTACATGTGGGGGCAGCTCATACAGACCAGAGCATGTGTGCCAGCCTCAGTGTATCTCCACTGAGTATTAAAGAAAACGTGAAGGAAGCCACTAGCAGGTGGTTGTCTCTGTGCCTGGTGCTCTTACATAAGCAAACCCAAACTAAAATTGGAGATGTTTCATTTAACTGACTTAAAAAAAGTGTACCACAAACAATAAAAAAAAAAACTTTAAAAAAAGCCAACTAGCCAATAGTTATGTAACTGGGGACCATATAAAAATAAGTCAAATGCTTTTTTAGTTGCCAATCAAGTAACGATCTATGTGTTGAGCATATAAAAACTCACTACTCAAGCTGCTGAAATGGAGCTCTCTGAATTTCTTCTGTTTTTGAAAATTGGCTGATTCATGAATTGTTCGTTGCTTGAATAAACTCTGTTCACTTTTGTCTAAAGTTTTAACTGTAACATGAATGACCTCTGGGGTTTTATACAGAATAATGGCATGCGTTTAGTGAAAAAATGGGTGATTGTTCTGGTTACTTGGGGAGAGCAACATGAAGGAGAGTAAGGTGGAAGAAAGGGATGAGTTAGAACAATTTCAAGGTAAAGGTGAGAGGTGATGGTAGTTTACATTAACTGATGAGAGGAGTTTGATTTAAGATCCTATAGTGTTTGTTGATGGAGTGGATGGAGGATAGGTAAGAAAAATGACCCAACAATGTCCTTTCACCCTGAGTAGTGAGAATGACAATATTGCTGCCTAATAAGAGGGGGATAGTGAAGGGAATCAGGTTCTGTGCAGTTGGAGTACAGTGCTTGGGTATGTGTATGCAACTGGGCATGCCCTGTGTATGGGTGTGTATGTCACTGTGTGTGCAAGAGTGGGAGGATCAGTTTACATTTGAGATTCCCAGCAGATGTCTAGTTGAGAGGTAGCATAAACTGTTACATCGAAGTTGGGTATTGAGGGTTGAGTCTGAAATTTAATGGCATAAAATGTATAAATCTCATTTATCTCAAGGAGATCACCAGAAAGTGAGCATAGCATAGATTAAGAGCAGTCCAGAACCCTAAACCCTGAGACCAAATAATATTCATGCATGAAAAAAAAGAATTAGCAGGAGTGATTGAGGAGGAATGACTAGCAAAACATGGAGGTCAAGAGCAAGTTGTGTTCTGGAAGCAGGGGGACAACCCCCAAAAGAAACAAACAACTAACATATCCAGTATTTTCAACTTAACCACTCAATACCTCCAACAGTTTCAGAATGTACAGTTCTCTTTGTATGGGTCCTCTGTTCTCCTCCTACCTTCTCTACAGCACAGATAAATTGCTCATTTTTAAATAAGTTGTGATTATAAAAATTAAAGGATAGGAAAATACATGAAAATTTTCGAATAACTGCAGAATTAACTGTTTACATTTTTCTTTACTTATATCTCATAAAATCTATGATTGCCTGAAATTTATCATTAAAAATGTCAACAAAAAAGCAAATATACAGTCACCATAACATGATGAATGAAAGAAGAGAAAAAAATGTAGCCAGCATTTAGTGAAGACTGCTACTGGAAGCAGGACTTAGCTAGAGGAAATGATCTGGGCTGCAGATTTTCTTTTTTTATTTATGTTTTTAGTTGTAATTGGACACAATAACTTTATTTTACTTATTTTTATGTGGTGCTGAGGATTGAACCCAGGGTCTTGCATGTGCTAGGTGAGCGTTCTACCACTGAGCCACAATCCCAGCCCCTGGATGGGGTTTGAATGACTATGTTTGGGCAGAAATAAGCAAGTTTTATAGAAGGAAAATTATAACTTTTATTTTGTTAATAAAACTAAGATAAGAAGTATTTTACCACAATTAAATCACACTTGAAAGTAAAATATTTTAAACATACATAAATATTTTACAGATATATTTTCACTTCCATGTTGTATATACACTTATATGTACATTGCATATGTATATATGTGTAGTATATATGTATAGTGTATTTACATATGAAAACTGATCTTTTAAATGACTAGATTCTTAGAATGGTAA
This sequence comes from Urocitellus parryii, assembly GCF_045843805.1. Lineage (NCBI taxonomy): Eukaryota > Metazoa > Chordata > Mammalia > Rodentia > Sciuridae > Urocitellus > Urocitellus parryii. The sequence continues at coordinate 33,382,646 of NC_135531.1, read as the reverse complement.
GAGGAATGTTTGATTACTCTTCAAATCTATCATTTAATAAAATCTGCCTTAAATTTCAATTAATATTCATAGTTAAGGATTTATCCATTCTTTTATTCTTCTAAGTAAGAATGCAAGTTAAAGCACACAAATATGTGTATATGCTATATACAAAAGAAAGTATAATAGTCTTTGACCTTATTCTACACAAATTATTTAACATTGACAAACAAGGCACACCGAGAAATATGAAATATTACTAATTCCCCTTCAATTATTTCTGAAAAACAACTTCATTCAGAAACTCACTGAAGGTAGAAAACATGCTTATGCTTAATGAGATTTTATTAGGATTACTTGTTTGCTTGTGCCAGTCAAACCTGACCTTTATAACACAGTATTTGTTTAGATCTAGTGGAGATAAATTGAGTGCACTGATACTAAATTGAAGATCTATTAAATAATAAGTAGGATGTAGTCTTATGATCACCTTTGGATTATAAACAACATTTACCACAAGATCAAAACATGTTGACTTAGAAGAAGTGAATGCAAATTGAAATGAAAGAAATTTCACAAATGCAGTGATCAGAATTATAATAAGAGATGCTATTAAGGATTTTAAAATATTTCTAATTTATTTTGATTAAATGGTGATTATACTTTGAAATATGTATTCAACAACAATTTTAAGGCATTCATGAAATGCATTGAAGTATTTTTGTTTTAATAATTAACAATATTGAAGGCACAATTATGTCAACTCCTTTAAATAATATTGGAACACTCAAATTTTCCGACTTCTTTTGTATTTTAATTTGCTATTATAATTGAAGAAAAATAAATACACCTTCTCTGATATGTGTAATGTGAGTCTGCAGTAGCACTTTGTATGGGTGTGGAGCATGAGTTAATTACATTGATGCTAATTCTTCTGTAATCCTACTTCATTATCTTATGCAAATAATTCCCATAATGGATCAACTTATTAGGAAGAATTAGAAAAACGAATGTCATTGGTTCAGGATACATCAGCAAGTTGAAAAGGCACACTACATTTAAAGTAAAGACATAGAAAACTTCAGCAACTTGATTTTTGAAATTGTAACATTTTTTAGAAAAACTATTAAGCGGCTAAAAATTATGTGCACTGTTCAGGTTTTTTTTGAGATAATTTGGAAAAATATAAATCAAACTATTCATATCCAATATACAAAAGTCTCTTTGTATAGCTTTTACTTTTCAAATAGTTCTACCAGTGTTTTTCAAAAAATATAAAGATAGGTTAAACATAATAGTATATTATTTTTAAACACTACAATCTAATTTTAAAGCAGTTTCTGTGAAATATTTCCCATGTATAACTGCTTAGTAGTAATAATATTTAAATAAAATATTATAATATTTTGCTTAGCATAGTAATCTCCAGCTCCACCCATTTACCAGCAAACACCATAATTTCATTCTTCTTTAAGGATGTGTAATATTCCATTGTATATATATATATATATATATATATATATATATATATATATATAACCCAGTTATCCCATTCCTCAGTTTATACCCAAAGGATATAAAATCACTACACTACAATGACAGCCATATCAATGTTTATAGCAGTTTGATTTGAAATAGCAAAACCATGTTGATCTTAACAAATAAAAATGAAATATGCCATTCAAGTACTCTGTATCTCTCTAGACTTTACACTATGCAAGCACTAAAGTCATATTGATGAAAGCATAATTTAAAAATATAAAGATAAAAATTAAAAAATGTTACTTGTTCTTCTAACTTTAAGCATGCATTCCTCCTCAAAGAAGTGACCTTTACCTTACTACTGCTTGACTGGTATCTCATACATCAACATCTGGAGAAAGTATATCCAGCCATTCTAGGAAGAATCCATTCTCTTTATCATGCCATTTTGAATTAAATACATACATCCGCATATCTGAATACCATCTTAAAATTATTGCTGTCATACTCATAATTACTGTCTTTTGCATGCTAAGCATGTATTTTATTGTTATTGGATACTCAAATCATTCCATAATAAGCTGGCAAGAGCTTGAAAATTGTAAATAAAATATTTCACCCAACTGTGTTTTATATAATGAGATCACAACCTCTTAATTTACTGTTGAGAATTAATTGATGTTAATCAACTTAAGTTCTGAGGCATTAATACATATGACTTTTCACCTCTATTCCTGTAGATATACTTGCAAATTCCTGCAATTTTGAAGAAGCTACTTATATTGTTGAATACATCTAATTATGAGGAAGACCTTTCCTGAAATCATTTATCTCTCTTTGCCTCTGTGTTTTCCCTTTGGAATAAAATTTGGAATAGAATAGAAGACACAGACACAAATCCAAATAGATAACAGTCATCTCATTCTCAGGAAAGGTGCCAAAAATGTACCTTGGAGAAAAAAAAAAAAGTCTGGTGAGGTGAGTTAGTAGTTAAGCACTCCTGGGTTTGATGTCAGCACCAAAATAAATAAATAAGTAAAAATAAATAGACAAGGGTACTAAACAGAAATTTCTTAAAAGAAGGAATACAAACAGTAGATAATATATAAAAAGGGAAAAAAATTCAAGATCCCTAGCAATCAGGGAAATGCAAATCAAAGTTACACTGAGAATTTGCCTTATTCCAATTAGAAAGGTAACTGACAAGAATAGAGATAACAATACTAATGAACATGTGATGGAAAAGGTACACTCATACACTGTTGGTGGTACTGAAAAATAGTCCATCCACTATGGAAAGCAGTATGGTGATTCCTCAGAAGTCTAGGAATGGAACCACAGTGTGAACTAGTTATCCCACTTCTTGATGTTTATACAAAAGAACAAAAATCTGCATATTATAATGTTACAGGCACATTATTGATTATAGCAGCTCAATTCACTATAACTAAGTTATGAAACCAGCCCAGATGTCTCACAATAGGTGAATGAATAAAGAAAATATTCATTACATACACACACAATAGAGTTATTTAACCATGAAGGAGAAGGAAATTATGCCATTTGTTGTTAAATGATGAAAATGGAGGAAATCTTGCTAAGTGAAATAAGGAGACCCAAAAAGTCAAGGATAGAATGTTTTCTCTCATATGTGGATTTAGAACAGAATAAGGGGAAAAATGTGAGTGGAAAAAATCCCAGAAAAAAAAAAAAGAAGGGATATCAATGATGGCTATTGAGAAAGGGAACACAGGGGGAGTGAGAAAGGAGTAGAAAAGGGAGAAACTACAGAAAGAACTAACCAAATTAAATCTTTGTCTGATTATACCACAGTGAAATTCATTTTTATATATATGTAAATTCACCTTTATATATACATATATACATATATATCTATAAAGTGTATATATAAATATCTTTAAAGCACCAATTAAAAATTTATATGTAAATAAAAGGAAGACCAGTAGAATAGAGGAAGGGGAATATTGAGAGGGAGGAGAGAGAGAAATAGATAGTAGTACAGACTGAAGTGGAGCAAATTTATTCCATTCATGTATGATTATGTCAAACTGAATGGGTATATTATGTATAACTATAAAGTGTCAATAAAGCATAAAAAGGGACAAATATGAACCTACTTTTCTGCCATCTTCTTCAACACTTGGACTTCTTTATATCAACTGAGGCCCTTCTTGCCTGTCTCCACATCTGTGATATTTTTGCCACACATGGTCCCTGCTCCCAATGACTAAGTCTATGGCCCCATCACTAATTTACTTAACCTGAAGCTCTATATATCTATCCATCTAATTATTTTCTGTCTATCAACATAGAACCAATGAATAAATAAAGGAGTAGAAAATCAGAGTATGTTATATAGTAAGTGTAGGGAATATAAAGGCATATACTGACTTTTCTAGGGCAAAATACTTTATTACACACTTTCTATATGCTTAAGTAGATTTGCAATAAGTCAGAGAATTCACCTTTTAGGCACATTTACTGTTTCATTAAACATTCATTTAACAAGTGCTGCTATGTGAGGCCCAGAGTTAGGTGTTAGAGATAAAGCAGGGCAGAAAGCTCATCTAGGATGAGAAAATGCAGTTACTTATCATAATCACACAGGCAACAGGCATCTAGTTATTTTCATTATATTCCTTTCATTAGTGCAGCATGATAATAACATCTAATTATACTACTATATTAAAAACTAAACTAAAATTAAGCAATATATTTTATCTACAAAGTATTTAAAATACAAACAAATCTCCTACATTTTCTTACCACATTCACTAACACTAAACTGCACCTTTACCAGTCCTCAACACACATTATCACATAGAAAAAAATGAAGGGTATCATAAATTAATATACTAGGGCCATTTGGTGCACCTTAAACTGTCTTTTGGTGTCAAGAATTTCCCATGATTCATAAGTAGACAATTTTTGTCTTTCCCCTTTATAAACTAAAGTCATTAGAAGGAGAAGGGCATAAGAAAAAATAGCAACCAGTGGTTTAGTGTGCCAAATTTTAGAAATATGCATTATTTATTCCAGGGTGATTGATAAAGAGAAATTTGATTCTTTTCATAGTGATAAAGATGATAATAATAAGATAATCATATCAGCATCTCCCTAAACATAAATAATAATATATTAAACTTAAAAATCTTTTATATTTACCAGGCTTTGATGAAAGTCATTTACATTTATTTAATCACTTATTTTAGTGTACAAACTCTTTGAGCTAAATTATATTATTACTTCCATTTTACATTTGTGCAAAGTGAGACACAGTGGAATTTTAGTAAAATTTATCAAAGGATAAATAGATTAAAGGTGTTGCAGCCATATGAGATTTAACCCAACATTATCTTGGCTGTCTTAGTAACACAAATCAGAAAAAGAGAAAGGAAGTCTGCATTTCTATTATATTTTATACTTAATGAAATATTTACCATCTAACACATGTCTTACAAAGAATTTAAACAACCATTGCAATTAACTATTCTCTTTATGTTGGGTTTTGGTTACCCTGATTATTTCTTCTTAGAGGTAATAATCTAAATTATGTTAATGAACCCTGAATTGTTCTTAGAAAACTATTACATCTGTTGTAGCCAGTTGTATCCAAAAGACATATCAATGGATGGGACCATATGTCTTTCAGTAGCTTTGCAATACTGACTTTCCTTGGATTTTAGCATTCTATAGTTAAATTATCAGCATTTGCTCATCATATTTATTCTGTTCTGAATTCCCATTCCTGTATAAAAGTCAAATTTTCACATAAAATATGACAAATATTCTGAATTACTGCTGCGTCACTGTTTATCCAACAATTAGGTAGTTGATTTACAACAATACATTTTATCTAAACAGTAACAATTGCACATTTATGAATTAAAATCCAGAAGTACTCTGCTACTATCCTCACAGCCTAATGTAGTATAAAATGTAGTGCCAGTTGGGACTTTTTAATATTTTATCTGTTTAAAGCACATTTGTGTATACAAGAAAGAATCCTCATTTATCTGCAGTATTTTGTAGATTCTCTAAGGTGTTTTTGTAATACTTCCAAAAACATTAATTTACAAGAAAATTAACCAGAACTTGATTTAATTTATATGTTGTTTTGAAACCTTATCAAGACTTCCTAAGTCTTTGATGGTTTAGGAAAGATGAAATAAAAGATGAAATAAAAGATGAACTGAATTCTCAGGATCTTTCTGCATTTGTTTTCTAGTTTTAAAAACGTACAGATTCTTGATTTTAGCTGCTTTTTAATTAAAGCTTGTTTATGTTAAAACTACATGAGCACACAATACTTGTTACTATTCCTATTATTAACAGGAGTAGATTTTAACCACTCCTGAAAGAAACAGCAAAAACTTTCCTGCTCAAAGGGGAAGATGAGAATTAGGAACTAAAGCAGGTGCAAACACAGCCAGATGGAAATTATTACCGGTTAGCTTGCAATCAGCATTCTAGAAGAAAAGATTTTTTTTTTTGAAACATGAAAAGCTACAGTTTTCTTTTCCTTCTACACAAGACTAATATTGTATTCCTGCACTTAAATACACATCTCAGCAGGTCTCCAGCTATGGGAGGAAAATTCTGATGATCATACAGAAACAGAATCATTGAAAAGTTCATGCTGAATAGCAAGGCTGAATTTCTGCCTTTCTCTTGTTCATAAGCTGATGCAGAATATTCTAGAAAGTGAAATCAGCTCAAATATCAAAATTAGTGCAACAAAAATAAAGGTTAAAAAATATTTCACATTGATCATGGTGTTAAATTCTGTATTTTGTAGACCCTACATCCAAACTAAATGCAGGCTCCATAATCATTACTGTTAAGTTCATTGTGCTCGGAAAGCTTAGTCAAAGCGCTGTTTATCTTTCTCTCCTTCCACAACGAGGCACATAGAGAAAGAAATCTTACTAAAAAACAACAACAACAACAACAATGGGAAGTGTGAAATAAGTTCTTGCATTTTGCTCTGTATTCTTATAAGTATCTCAAAGTGCTTCTCCACATGCTCTTGGGTTTGTGGCTTCAGGGAACACTATCTGTAAATACATGGTCTTGTCATCATCAACTGTAACACCTACTCTGCTTCTTTAAACTGAGCTATTAAATGTATGCCTTTGAAAGTTCAAAAAATATTTTTTTAAGCTTGCCTAGCTGTTTCTCTGTGCCTTCTTGTAAAGAATGTAGAGGAGAATATGCAAATGCTATTCCTGGAATAATAATGATTTCTTAGTAATGGCCTAAAAATGTCACATTTCATTGACAATCAGGTATTTACAAAAAATCAAAAGTGATACATCCCCTAAATAGAGAACTGTTAGTTGCTAAAATTAAAAAAAAGGGGGGGTGAGTGAGTGGGTTCCAGAAATGTATTAATTTGATGCTATTATGGGCCAAACTGTATGTGCCTTGACCAGGCAAACTCCATTGTACCCTGAGGCTCCATTTCATGTAAGAAATTCTTCTCCCTGGAGAAAACTACACTTCTGTCGCCTTCTGCTAACCATACCATGATTGACAACACATAGTGCATGGCGACTGAAGAATCTTTGTTATTCTCATACAATGTAATTTCTCTCTTAGTTCCCATTTTTCTTGGGCAATGTACACTGACTGTACTGGGTCATTCTGATCCACTCCCTACCTCACTGGTGGCTTGAGGTTTTTTGCTCTAAGAGTGCACACTATCTTCTGCAAGGAGTTGAATGAATGAAAGATGCAGAGGTGACTTCCTGCTGCCCTTCCAACCCACCATCGAATAAAGGTTCCGTGTCTTTATCCAAGACTGACCCAGTGATGTATTTCAAATGTGCCAAAACATCACTTATAGTTTTTTTTCTGTGAGTGATTAATATTGAATTGACATTTCCTTAATATTATACAAATGACTCTATTTATACTATGTTTCAGTAAATCAATTCCCCAAAACAAGTTGTATTTATTGTATAAGTACTGTTTAGGATGATTCTACTGAAGATATCAAATGATATCACAGAGTATGTACCAAATGAAAATGTTAGAAAAGCATACTGTCATGTGAAAATATCAAAACTTTTCTCTAATTCTAAATGACTAGAAGGACTTTTCTCCCTATAAGTGAAAAAATTATATTCTAATTTCCTGAATTATTACAGCATAAAAATTAGTATATGTATTTTGCTTTTACCAATGTAGAATACTTTATATTATTCTTCAACATTTGACAATAATGTGTTACCAAAATTTTAAAATAGTTGAATATTTTAACATTTGTATCAGTGCTTATATTTTTAAATATAGTTTTTGTATTCATCTTTATAATTTATGCCTTTTAATAATTTCATTTTTTTTTTCAAAATATGTTAGCATACAGGCCTATTGTACTACCACAAAATAGGTAAATTAAAGGAAAATACCAGGTGGAAAAGAGCGAAAGAAAGTACCTCATGGATCCAGCACTAGTCTAAACAAAGTGTTGCACAGAGATCTGAGTAAGAGGCTTTGAACTGACCAATAGTCTCAGCTGCTGGTGTGAAATGTGTTCTGAGAGAAGATGGAGACTGTTTCTTCAAGGCTGTTTTTCCATCCAGTGCTTAAGGACAGGAGTGGATTGAGGCAAGCCTGTTCTTGAGGGAAAATTTGGCACTGGCAACACTATGGATACTTTCTTTCTTTCCCTGACAGGATTTAGACCCCTTTCCCGGATTCATGAAGTTCCCACATTCCTCAGGGTTTGAGCTCCCATTATTTCCCCAGCTCCATGGAAGTGGGAGTCATAACTGCAGATTTCACTGCCGGCCTCATCAAAGAGTTTACAAATCAGCAGTGAGAGGGAATGAATGGTCAAATTTAATTATGTGTTTATGAAAACCATTAGGAGACACATGGATGTATGTATAATAAACTCACTCAGACTTTGCATGACTTTATGTGAAGATAGAGAACATGAAAAAATGTGGCCTTGTTCTGGGGGTTGAGGGAGTCAGAGCATTGGAGGAAAGATATTTCCAGAAAACCTCCAGTGAGAAGGTTTTCTGATCTACTTGTGTAGTAGGCTTTCTCATCTACGTGAGTAGTAGATATTTGAAAAGCAGTGAACAAGAAAAATAATCCAGTCATGACAAAGGACTTTAATTTTACAAGAGGGAGCTTTGGGATATTTAATATTTACATTTTTTTGTTGCTTGTCCTGTAGGAAATGTGTGAGACAGGATATTTTAAAATGATACATAAAAGTAGATCAATATCTTTGAAGTACTTGTTTGTGTTCTAAGGAAAATAATTGTACTACAAATAATCCCAGCATGTCTTTCCATCAGAGGAAACCAGATTTAAATAGGGAAACAGGGACTCTCACTCAGTTACATCAAATACAAGCTGTGCAATCACCTTGAGTACCTGTCTCCTTATGGAGAAATACAATTGCTCTGAGGATTAAAACAGATCATGTTTAGAAAGATTCTTAAATCACTGCCCTTTATTAGTGCCCAGATGTACCCCTATTTTTGCTGCTTGCAAAGTTATATTTCTGTCCTCCCCCAGATCTACAAGCAGATGTGTTCAAAGAAGGTACTTCTCATAAAAAATAAGTGCAAATTAAAATTTGTATTTTGCAGAAACTGTGTTAAGATGTATCACCAGTGAAAACCAGGGTTTGTGTCTCCTGCTTACTGACGTGATTCAGGGATATTTAGAAGCCCTTCCCACATACCTAGTGCTCACTACACAGCTGGTGAAAATTATCGAAAAGCAAGGAAGGAGGTGTCCTCAAAGCAGAAAATCATAATTGATGACTGCATCTCACTCAGCAATATCTGGTATGCAACTTGATGGCTTTTGGGAAAATGTCCTGTCTAGTATTCACATGGTCATGGGGTGAAGGATTTTCCAATGTAAAATCTGATTTTAGAGACTGAGTTAACAGAGAGGAAGATGATTTGTAAACTTTTTTTTTGTTAACCATATTTCATTTGCAGAGGTGTCAGGAATTCAGAGTTGCCAAATGTGAAAATAAAATTTGCACTGAGAGTAAATAAAACACAAGGCTCCCCACACATACATACAAAATTCGTCTATTTACAGATTTTTTTTTGAAATTTTAATTTTATTTAGGGAAATTTGGGGTTTACGAAAAATTCTAAAAGCAGATATCTTTAAAGAATGGATTATTGACTCCAATATGCAATTCATGTATGCATATACATTGTTATATTGAAATAGTGTAGAAAAGTTTTAAAATTGGTCAGATGATTTTGCATTTTTTAAGTTATGTTTTCTTCGTGTATGATATTTTCTGTACTATAACAAATTAATCTTAATTATAGAATATATGTTTAAATGGGTTTTATTTTGGTGTGAAACCTTTTTTATCCTCATGCTTTATTTTGGAGTATAAACTACTTACTTATCAGCATTTTAGATATAAATTTCCCCAAAGTAAACTCTATTCTCATAGTGTGTATCTTATTCTGTATTTGCAAATTACATGCATTTAGAATCTCTATGTTGAAATTTCATAAATGAAGATCACTGTATGAATACAATTGTCAGAAGCAGAATCTACAAGATGAAACTGTTATTGTTGTTGTTGTTGTTGTTGTTATTATTATTATTATTATTTGAGATAGGAACTTCTAGAGCATCACTTCTGGAGCATCACTCTTGATATACCTCACAAGGATGACTCCAGAGGACCATTTTCTCTCCATCTTCAGCATCTTCCTTGACACCACAGCATCCCCATTTTTCTATACTTGCCCAATAGCTGTGCCCCCAAAGTAACTAACAATTCAAATTCAATGAAAACTCTCCCAAAATCCATGTCGTGTTTATTACAGAAATAGAGAAAGCAATCCAAATATATATATAGAACTACAAATGACTGAAATAGCCGAAATAATCTTTAGAAGAAGAAAATGCTAAAGGCCTCTCACTTCTCAATTTCAAAATAAATTATAAAGCAAGAATATTCAACACAGGATGATACTAGCATAAAGACAGATATAAAACCCAATTAAATATAATACAGATCCTAGTAATCAGCACAATTTAGTTGTTCAACTTCTCTCTGTGGAGTGTGTAAAGAAAATTCCATGAAGAAGATTTTGGTTTCTTCCAAGAACCACTGACTATTCATTTGCAAAATAATGAAATTAGAACATTGCTTACACAATGCAAAACAAAACAAAACAAAACAAAACAAAACAAAAACACTGCTCCAAATGGGGAAACATTCAAGTTTAAGACCTGAAACTGTAAAATTCCTAGAAGTAAATAAATACAGGGGAAAAGCTTTATGATTTCAGTAATGATTTCTTGGTTATGCACACAAAAGCACAGGAAACAAAATAGAAAAGCAGGATTACATCAAACTGAAAAAAATTCTTTAAAACAAAGAAAAGAGACAACCCAGTGAAACACAATCTATCCAATTAGGAAAGAAACAAACTTTGAAGCATATATTTTATAGGGTTAATGCAAAAAAGAATGAAGAACTCCTACAACTCAATAGCAAAAGGCAAAAAACTGCTTTAACTTAGGCAACAGATTTGAATAGATATTACCTAAAGACAGAGAAAAGTCCAACATGGTTTGTGAAAAGTTTCTTAACACCACTAATCATCAAGACAATGCAAATCAAAACCACAATAATTCCTCACACCCGTCACCATTATCAAAAAACAAACAACTTTGTAACTGGGGAAGTTCAAATCTTATGCACTGATAGAGGTGATATAAAATGGTGAAGCCACCATGGAAAACAAGATGGAGTTTCCCCTGCAAACTAGAAATAGAGCTACTTATGGTCCAGAAAACTTACTTTGGGGCAATTATCCAATAGTATTGAAATTGTTGTTTGAAACAAATATTTTCACTCTCAAGTGCATTGAAGAATTATTCACAAGGTCCAAAAAATAGAAGTAAATTAAGTGCCTATCAAGGATGAACTGATAAAGAAGATACAGTATATAGACTCAATGAAACATTATCCAGTTTTAGAAAAGAAAAAAATAATCCCATCACATCAGCAATGTGTAAGGACTTTAAAGAGGTTATGCCATGTGAAATATGTCAGTAACAGAAGGATAAACACTATATGATTTCACTTATACAGTAGTTCCCTTTTAGTAAGGGATGATAGCAGCAGATTCATGGAGTGCCAAACAATATATATATATATATATATATATATATATATATATATATATATATATATATATGCAAATATATATTGCAAAATATATATATGCAAAAAAAGTATGAAGAACTCCTACAACTCAATAGCAAAAGGCAAAAAAACTGCTTTAAATTAGGCAACAGATTTGAATAGACATTACCTAAAGAAAGAAAAAAGCCCAACATGGTTTGTGAAAAGTTTCTTAACACCACTAACCATAAAGAAGATACAGTATATAGACTCAATGAAACATTATCCAGTTAATTTTACAGAGATGGAAACTTGTAGATCCACTGCGCAGCTCTGTGCCTACAATCAACAGCACTTGAGTGCTTAAAAAGTTGTTAAGGGGGCACATCTCCTGTTATCTGAGTGTGTGTGAGTGTGTGTGTGTGTGTGTGTGTGTGTGTGTGTGTGTGTGTGAGATTTCTTTTTTCTTTCTTTCTTTCTTTTTTATACTAAAGTGTATGCACTGCCTGAAATAGGATCACTTGAAACAAGGTTAAAAACAGTGATATGTGGCTCCTCATCTTCCCCTGGCGAGGAAGGATTGCCCTAGTGTTATGATGATCACATTCCTTGACTGACACCTTTAGATCACACCTTTTATGTGATCTAAATGGGCATTTTATCTCTCCAATGGGCATTTCTATAAGGAAGATTCAATATCATCTCATTTGCTACAAAAAAGGGTTTTTTTTTCAATAAAGCCACTTCTCAGGCTCTGTCATTAAATGGCCTTTTAATCTTTGTCTCAATTTTCTTCATCTTTAACAATAACTCTTCTATTCATCTCACAAAGATATTGTGAAAGCAACAACAACAACAAAAAAAAGATAATAGGGAGAAATTTCTTTGAAAATGCTACACAAAGGCATGGTGATATTCTTTTTGAGAAAACCTGGCTAAAATATTTCTGAACTACAAAGAAATACTATCAGGATAGAGATATACGTGGTGGAAGTTTAAAATAGAGTTTCTCTTTGGTGTGTAAAACAATATGGTGTTAAACCATCCAAATGTAGGCTACCACTGAGCTTGTTTTCATAGTAGTTCATGCTCCCTGACATGGGTATAAATCAAGATAAAGACCACTGTATATTAGTGATTCAGCACTTTTGTAATACCCATAGGAGAAATTTATTGTCCATGCACATCTCTGTCCCTGAACACAAATCAAAATTGTTTACCATCAAAGAACAGCTGAGTTTGTCAACTCATCTTCCTGGCTTTTAAGAACAAAATGTGGCTTTTTAAGATGTAATTCAGTACCAAGCTTATTGCAATCACTCTAGTACTAATGTACTGACTTTAGTAAAATTTAAGCAAAGTGTAAAATTTTTTAAAACGAATGTTGAAGTTATTTTGAAGGTTTGTTGCACACGGCAATATTTTTCCCCCAGACTACTACATTCAATGCCAAGACAATAGATGCCTTTCAGGATATTCCTCAGATTACAATGATAAACTCTTCATTGATATTGATCTTCCCTATTGGAGGAGGTTCAACAGTCATGTTTGAAAACAGCCACCTGGTTATAACTGAGTGAACCATGAGAGGACTCCTGAGGAATCCTTAGACAACAAGATCCTCAATCATAAAAATATAAATCTGAAATTTAAAAAGTTACTCCATGTGCCTTACTGCACATATGATATGAAAATTGTTCAGTCTTGCTCTGTTACATGGATCAATGACCAGTAAAGCTAGGTCACAAGGGAGAAAGAAGAGAACTAGCCATAAGTCCCATAGTAATAAGAAAAGAAGACAGAATGTTGTAGACTGAAAAAAAAATGTCCCTTAAAATACGCCCACAACCCTATACCCAAGAAACTGAATTATCTCATATGGCAAAGTAAACAACAACAACAACAACAACAATAAATTAAAGAGAGAAGATAGTAAAAAGGAATGAAAAAAGGAGGGGGCTCTTTGCAGAGGAGGTTCTTTGAAGATGTAACGAAGTTAAGGATCTTGAGATGGACCATGATATGTCAATTATCCTAGAATATCCACCTAAGTCCTAGATATAATCACAGGTATACTTATAAAGAGGAGAAAAGTGGCGACACACAGAGACCAATGTGGTTTAGGATTCAAAGGTCTTGGCCTTGTAGATTTGGTTGATCAGTCAGAGCCTAAGGAAAGTCAGCCGCCATTAGTAGCTGGAAGGGACAAGGGAAAGATTTTCCTAGATCTGTTGGCACAAGAAAGGGCCCCCTTGTCTATGCATTTGTTTAAGTACAGAAATAATTTTATAGTTTGACCTTCAGAAGTGTGAAGGAATGAATTTCATTTGTTTTAGTTTCCATGTCTGTGGTAACTTAATACCAGTCACCACAGGAAGCTAATATGCCTAGTGTATCCATTCTTCCCAGTCCTTTCTAAGATCTGGCTAATTTCTGCTTTTGTGCTCTCTGATAAAAGAAACCATATATTAATTTTACACAATGCTTTTTATTTCCAGTTTTGTTCTATTATTAGTAACTGACAAAAATGCATTAATATACTACATGCATCCCACTGAAGTTAATTACTAAGGAAACTATGCATTATACATATAAAATATTAGGTGAGATTTATAAAGGCATGGCCATGTAAATTGTTTTACCCAAAGTAATGCAAGTGGACTTTTGGATATGTTATGCATCACTTATGAGCAAAAGCTTGTGAGACTCCATGTGGTAGAAACTTTTCTCTTTCACTCTTTTATAAGGCTTAGGTATTCCAAATAGGCTCTGCTCCTTCAAATTTGGTCCCAAGGAAGGAAGCCATGGATGACTCATGAAGGGCATACAGTAAGAGTGAATCTTTTACTGATGTATCTCACTGGGATTTAAGGAGTCATTTTACCTCAGAATAAGATATCCAAAGCATAGCAATAGCAAAAGAAATGCAATATTCATATTATGAAATATGGTAATACTTTGAACAATTTTAAATGGCCATAAAATTGCTAGATGAAAATGCAGTTGTGTTGGATGAGTCAGTGAAGACTCAGGGAGAAATTTTATTTCTAGATAGGCCTAGATAAATGACAGTGATATAGAAAATTAGTCTTGATAGAAAGTCTATAGAGAAATAGATTGAAAGCAAATGGGATTTATGTTATTGGAATGAAAATAACATATTTAGGGAGAATCAGAGACATCTGTATGCAAACACTTAGAAATAAACCACAGAAGATAGTATGTTAGTCAGTTTTGCCTCCAGAGGACCAGAACTAATAGTGTGTATGTGTGTGTGTGTGTGTGTGTGTGTGTGTGTGTGTGTGTACATGTGCAATCACGGGGCAAGGTTTACAGAAAGAGGGAAAGAGAGAGAAAAAGAAGTTTGTATTAAGTAAATGGCACATGAGATTGTGAATGCTGTTGAGTCTGAAGTTCAAAATTTGCAGAATTTAAAGATTGCAGACTAAGAAACAGCTGATGTTGTGGCTCCAATCCAAAGGCAGTCTGGGGCTAACTTTTCTCTAACTTGGAGGACTTCAGTCTTTTTCCCTTCAGGCTTTAAATACATTGGATTAATCTGATTTATTCATTCTACCAGTGTAAATGTTAACCTTATCTAAAAATAATGCTCATGGTGACATACAATCTGGTGGCTCACAAAATATCCAGGTGCCATGGCCCAGCCAAGTAGTTACATGAAAATAACCATAATGGTAAAGTGATGGAGATCTTCTACTTTAATAATTGCCAGACAATTAAATTTTTGTCTAAGAAGCTCTGTGATCAGAAAGTTGATAATAATAATATAGTGGGGAATCTCATGAAATTTTTACAGAAGAGGCTCGAGTCACCTTCTTTACCTTCATTTCTTGTATTTTTAACAATTCTCACATCCGTGTAAATTACATCATGTACTTTTTCAAAACAAATGCTCATATCTCCATCTGCAACCCCCATTCCTTATAATTTCAATAGAATTTCTCTTCATGGTTTTCTTATGATTGACATTATCTTTATATCTCCCTGTAGTGGGGATCATTCTCAGGACATTTCACATGCTAGGCAAGTGTTCTTTCCCACTGAACTATGTACTCAGCCTCATTAATTACAAATATAATTTCTGCTATTTCCTTTACACTGTGAGAGAACTCAACTGTTTGCCCCAATTTTCTTATGTGCAATTTATTGTTGAGCATGGAACTTCTACTATTCCCTAAAATTGCTATAGCAATGGTAACTAATGACTTCAAAATAATACAATTTATTGTCATACGTTTAATTCCTCAACCTATTTGAATTATTTGCAGAATTTGAGTCATTTGCCTAATTCTTCATGTAAATTTTGCTACTGTAGCTTCCTTACCATTTTCTTTCACTTTGAGCAAATTGTTTTTGAGGTTTTGTAAAATAGTAACTGTTGCTTTGAGTATTTTTTAAATAAAATATGAAATAAATGCTAAACATAAAAAATTGATAACACAGTGATAAAAACTAAAAGATAAAAAAGAAATTTGTAACTCTATCTCATTGTTAGTATTTGGAATATACATTCTGTTTTCTATAAAATATTATTCTAAATATATTCACACATTCTGCATACTGATAACTCCATTTTTAAAAATTTTATTGGATTGAATAGTAAGGACAAGTAAATAAAAGAATCTCTTCACAAAAATAAAAATTAAAAATTATGTGATTTCAATATCCTACTATTAGCAACACTTTCTATTATGTGTTTATATATGAGCCTTTATAAATTTTCTTCAAAATAAGTAAATACATGCGTATCGTGTTAAGAAGTACAATAGATTATAAACTGCTTTAAAACTTGTAGTTTTCATTTAATATATAATGAACAACTTGCTGTGTTGATGAGAAAGAGTTAATAATTCTATATCTATATCACCTTCAGAATATATTTGTCAAAAGTCAATTGTTCTACCAGACATTTTATACTATTCTCTTGATTCAATTATGACAACTTTTGTTTTGTGTGTGTGTGTGGTGGGGAGGGTTGGGGCAGGTACCAGGGATTGAACTCAGGGGTACTGGACCCCTGAGCCACATCCCCAGTTTTTGTATTTTATTTAGAGACAGGGTCTCATTTCGTTACTTAATGCCTCACTTTTGCTGAGGCTGGCTTTGAACTTGCCATCCTCCTGCCTCAAACTCTGGAGCTACTGGGAATTACAGGCATGAACCAATGTATTCAGCCACATTCTTGATTAATGAAGCTTTGTAGGTATTTCTCTGTGCTGATAAAACGTATCCAAATTTCATTTTGTTTTTCAAAGTCATCATGGCTATTGTATGTCCTTTGAATTTTTGTCTTATTTACTTCCAAATAAAATTTTATTTAAGGGTAGATTTAAATTCATTGAAAATTAAGAATAAGTACAGACAACCCCTACATGTTTTTCTCTTATTAACATCTTCCTTTAATATCATGCATTGCCACATTTAATGTAACAATAATAATATGCTATTATCAAAATCAACAAATATATTTAACCTTTTTGGTTTTCTTAAAATATTAGCTTTGTTATCTGTGTAATTTATCTAATGCCCATTTGTGATTCCTGGATCCCTTTCCACATTTTTGTGTATTTTATATGATTCCATGATCTCTCCTCTCTTAACATATGAACTCTATATTCTTTTCCAATTTTTATTGATTACCCTAGAATTAGTAGTACACATTAATAATTAATGCAAGTCCATTTTCTAATAGCACTACACAGCTTCAAGCAAAGTGCTGTTAACTTTTTCTACAAATTCCTATTTCATCTATTCTGCTTCTTTTTAATAACAGATAAAAATTTATAATATTTATAGATTGTCATGTGATGCCTGGGTATGTTCCTGCATTTTATATTTATCAACTCAAACTATTTATGTTATTCATCAACTGAAATATGTGTCACTTCTTCTTGAATGAAAATATCCAAAATATTCTCTTCTAGCTATTTTTATTTATATAATATATTGTTAACTACAGTCACCTTTCTTTTAATAGAAATTATTATTCTTATCTGACTGTCACCTGTTAACTGATCTCTCTGTATCCTTCCCCCTCCCCTATGTTCTTCCCACTCCAGGTAATCAATGTAATCCTTTCTGTTTCTCTTGTGATATTGCTATAAAACATTTTGCTCATCCATTAAGCTAAAATAACATTTTTATTACTATTGTGTTCAGCAAATCATTGTTTTAGAAATATGAGGAATAATAATGTTTTATTTTGCCCTCATTTGATCTTTCTACACAAACTTCCCCTTTATGTAGATCTGCAGTTCACGGTTATTATACTACGGCCACAATGGTGTGTTGGTGAGGTGTCAGAGAGTGTGGGTATTCTATAAACTTCCAACCAAATCCCATTCTGTTAGTGGACCTCTGTCTTAGGTATGACTTTCTCCCATTGTCTCCTAGTCCCTTCACTGACTGTAATATTTTTGCTGTCTGTTTTTCTTTGTTCCTTGTTTAGTCAGCTTTTTCATCACTCTGAATAAAAGACCTAACAAAAACAATTTTAGAGATGGAACAGTTTATTTGGGGGCTTATGGTTTCAATACATGGACAGCCAGCTCCATTGTTTGGGACTCAGTGTGAGGCAGGACATGGTGGTGGAAGAGTGTGTTGGAGGGAAACAGCTTATGTGATCATCAGAAGGAAAGAAAGACTTCACTCACCAGAAACTCAAAGGCATATTTCCAGGGACCTACCTTTTCTAGTCACACCCTCTCTGCCTGTAATTACAACTCAGTTAATCCCTATCAGGGGATTAATTCACTGATTGGATTAACATTTTCCTAACCCAATCACTTCTCACCTCTAAACCTTCTTTGCATTGTCTCACACATGAGCTTTTGAGGGAACAATTCACATTCAAACCATAACATCCTTCATACCTTGACTCTGTTTACTTTCCCCATAGAAAGTCAAGAAGGTGAGCTGGAGATAGAGTGAAAAAAGCCTTTTACCCATCATAAGTACAATGTTCTGGTAAGACATTGTACCTTACAGTGTATGGTTTTGTTATGGTGAATACTCTGAGTGTATGTCACAATGACTAATCTCCTTCTCTGCTTCATACCCACAAGGTTTTTCTCATCTTCACTTTTAAAACATGTTGAGGTTCCTTGGAATAAATTCTATAAAATGTGGGTCCTTTACATCTAGAGCCCTGAGGGACTTCTCACTCTCATGCTGATCTAATCAGACTCCTGTAGTTCAAATGGATAAGTATCTGTGTAATCCAGTCAGTACCATGACTCATGCAGCCTCAGTTTCAAAGAAGATTTCTGCTGTGTTTGTTTGAATGTGTTTAGTTTTCCAGCTCCTGAAGAAACGGTGACCTCACTTGCTTTGATAGATCTAAAAATGTAATTTTCATTTATGATTTTTCTTTTCTAATGTTTTTATTAGTGAATTATAGTCATATAGAGTAACAGGCTTCATTTTGCTACAATTGTGAATGATAGGATATAACTTGATCCATTTTTCCCCCAGGATTTCCTCTTTTTTTTCCCTTCCTACCTCTCCCAATTGATCTTACTTCTACTTATTTTTGTAAAAAGATGGAGTCAATGGCTTTCCACCTTGTTGTATATCTGAGTTGAAACTGAAAAGTGTCCTTTTGGAATTCATTGAGTTAATTTTATGAAACTAATTCTTTATTATACATATCACCCTGAATTAAAAAATACCTTTTCATCAAACTTTCCAACATTTTCAAGTATTTTTCAATTTAGGCTTTGTTCTCTTTCTAGCATTGATAACCACCTGCCACTCAATAAGTTTCTGCATGCTTGGATGCTGTAATACAGTTTTACTTCAATTTTCCAGTGCTTCAGAAGTGTTTATCCACCAACTGAACTCCTACTTATTTTCCATTTCCAGATCCACCAAGAAATTTACTCTGAATCCCGAGGAAGAACCTCTGATTTTACAGAATTTATAATAATACTATTCATGCTTCCACAGTAGCACTTTTAAGTAGAATCATACCTAATTTTTAACTGGCTAATAATTTTTAACTAAATTGATTTGTTGGTACTGGTAGGAAAGATTGGGGCAAGCAGATCATGAACATGAAAGTGGGAAGAATACTAAAATAAGCCTTTAATAAAGAGGAACTTACACTAGCATTCTATTAATGGACCCTCAGCAAACTTTAGATATAACCAATTATATGAAGAAAAATCTATTATTATTGTGAAAAAATGAAGATCAAACATATACAGAAAGTCAAAGTACCCAAATACTATGCTGAGAGGACATGAGAGATCACTCTTCAGTCACATCTGCCAGGCAATAAACATATGGCACTATGTAGTTGTATATCATTTTCTCAGGACAGGCTGAATGAAGCACACAACTCCCTTCATACTGTAATTTACGTGCTGAGAGCTGCTGTTTTCATTTTACTGGGAAATTTCAATCTAGTACATCGCCACCAGTGTCATCTCAAGCTTCCCTTCTTTCTAGGAATGACTTTTTTCTTGTCCTTCTCCCACCTTCCCTTTCTGAGAACTTCTTTATATATACATATATATTTACATTACCCAATCCTTTCCTGTAAGACAGCTTGCTATACTTCCTACACTAATTTGAACTGTTGAGAAGTGACTGCAACAATCTCTCCTCTCTCACGTTTTTTTTTTTCTTGCCTTTAAAAATGTTCAAAATCTGTAGGACCCTAGAGCACATATTCCAGTTGACTTGAACCAGTGTTTCCAGGTTGCCACTCTGATAAGCCTAAATAAACTCTTGTTTCTTAACTTATTTGTGCCTCACTTTCTCTTAAGGATTAGTTTTCTTGCTGGTTTAAAAGTTATGAAATAAGAATGATGGAAGAATCTCCATGGTTTCCAGGTCACACTGGATAACATCAGTAGTAAAAGAGAGGTCAGGAGGAAGATTTATTATAAGGGAGTTTTTAACAGAGAGCAGATTGGAGTCTGTGCTGTGACAGATATCTAGCCAGTCTTTTGAGTTATTGGATCCTAAAGATCGAAATATAAATTGAGGTGTAGAAGGCAATTGTAAAAAGGTTTATTTGGTCCAAATTATATGGGGACATGTCAAGGCTAAAGAGTAGATGGTTAAAAAAATAAAATAAAGACAAGATATGGGTTTTATACAGTGAATTGAAAGCAAGATAAATAATTATCAAAATCACAGAAGGAGACTATTAGAAGAATAAACATTATTCAAAATAACAATGCTTCATAATGGTAAATTAAAGTTTGAACATGTTGTTTCTTTCATGTGATATTAGAATTTTCGTTAAACCAACCAATTGCAATGAATATGTAGAAAATAGTTAGAAATGGTAAGTAAATATTGGGGCAGAATAAGACTTTTTTTTCCAATAGAGTAAGAGAAAACCCATGATTTGAAGACTGAGAATAAGATGAAAGAACAGAGCAGTTGGTTACTGAGCACTTTTTGCCAGTGTATCTAATACTATAGAAATAACAAAATGAATATGCATAAAAGTACTTTATCTCCTTTCATATTTAGTTGTTTATATGACTAAATTGGAATATAGTAAAATAAACAAATCCGATTAAAATTAGGTCCTTAAAAGGACTATAATCTAACATGAATTACATGAATTTCTATAAATTTTGAATTTCTATTAATTTTGCCAGAGACATACACACAGGGAAAATACCATTCAAAGATGAATGCAGAGACTACAGTGACGCTGTCTAATCCATGACATCCCAGAGATTTTCGGCAAACTGCTAGAAGGTAGGAGAGAAGGCTGAAACAGACTCTTCTCCATAGCCCAATTACACATCTTGACCTTGAACTTCTAGACTTCAGAACTGCAAGATACTGAATTTATACTGCTTATAACATCAATATGTAATACTTTGTTAAGTCAGCCTAAGGAAACTAATAAAAACTTGACACTGAAAAATGGAATGTTGCTGTTAAGAAATAGCTGAAAATCTGGAAGGAGTTTTAGAAATGGAAAGTAAGTAAGTAGAAGCTTGAAGAGATTTGAGATGATTGGTTTGTAAATGCCTAGATGCTTCCATCTTTCTCCAAGAGAGGATAGGTAAAGATCATTAACTTTAAAGATGTTTTTGTTAAGGGCTCCAAAACAAGAGAAAACATCAATCATCTTAGAGAATACACTTATTGATATGAAGAGAATGTTGCTACCAACAAGAATGTTGACAAAGATTCAGATGAGGTCTCAAATGTTAGTGTTAGGAAAGGTGTATCTTAACATAAATTGACAGAGAACTTAGATTTGTGTTGCATTGGACAGAAAATAGAACTGGTAAGTAATGAATTGAGATATTTATATGAAGAGAATTCTAAGCAAGATATTAAAGGCACTGTGTGGATTCTTCTTACTCCTCCAGATCAGTTAGAAGTAAATTGGAAAACAGCAAGAATTTGATTAACCAAAAGAAAACCAGAGCAATGATTTAAAAGACTTCAGTCTTTAAGATACCATACCCTTGATACAGAGCCAAAGTTATAGCTGAACATTTATATGTGCTGAAGAGTTTAGGTGTATCGTGCATGAATCCAATCAACCAAACATTTGAGTGAAAGCCAGGATTAGAGAGAGAGAGATTCAGGAAATATGTGTATAGAACCAACTTGTGTGAAATATTGAACCTCTATGTGTTGTATAACTGATAAAGTAGATTTTGATAGTTTTGTAATGGCAGAAATATTCCACCTGGAGATACAGGACAAATACAGAGATGGTATAGGTTTCTAAATAGACTAGGCATGAAACAACCATATGACCCAGCTAAACTACTGCTTATTATTTATCCTAAAAAATTAAAGTCATACTATATTAATTCATGCATATCCATGTATATAGCAGCATAATTCTCAATAACCAAACCATGGAAACAGCCTAGGTTTCAATCAAAGGATAAATGGGTAAAGAAAATGGTATATATATATACACAATGGAGTTTTACTCAACCATAAAGAAAAATTAAATTATGTCATTTTCAGGAAAATCAATGAAACTTGAGAGCACTTGGTCATTCAAAATGAACCAAATTCAGAAGATCAAGTTTTGTATGTTATCTCTTATATATGGAAGCTAGAGAGAAAAAAAGGAAAAGAAAGGAGAGGGTGGAGATTTCATGAAAATCAAAGGGAGGTCAGCAGAGGATGGGGATGAGGGTGGAAGGAGAGGAGAGGGAGGAGGAGGGAAGGATATTGAACAAATTATATTGTTATATTGTGTACATGTATAAATATGTAACAACAGAGCAGACTATTATGTACAGCTATAATAAACCAATAAAATTGTAAAAAAAATTCAGCATTATAAAATTATTATAAAGTTAAAATTTTTATTGAAGGAAGAATGGCTTTGAGAACAAACGATGGAAGGAAATATGACTTTGAGGATTTAGTCATGGATCCAGATAGGAAGCAGATTCACCTCCATGGAATGTAGAAAGCAGGGCCTCTGGAACAGGGGTACCTCTGGGAAGGAATATTGAACAATATAGGGCATAATCTAGATTCTAAAGGGCTGGCTGTGTCCCTGATGAGCCCCAGAGACAGAATATAGTCTATCTAAACTGTAATTCTCTCAAGACTTAGATTTCCCTGGTCCTTGGGATTTGGAATTCTTATTTATTTATTTATTTATTTAGATTGGAAATGTCTTAATCTATGTGTATACCACCACTGTATTTTGAAATCAGATAATTTTTCTGGTTCACAGTTTCACAGACGAAGAGAAATTTTCCTCAGGAGAAGTCATACTAAATATCACTCCTACTGATAGAGATGATATTTACATAAAAATTTAAATTTAGAGTTGTTGGAATGAGTTAAGATCATTAGAAATATTATAATGAATGTATTTGGCATGAGAAGAACATAAATTTTGCAAAGCTAAAAGGTAAATTGTTATGTGCTGATTTGTTTTTCCCCACAATTCATTTGTTGAAATCCTAACTCCCCCATTTAGGTAGTCAATATTATTTAGAGTTGGATTTACAGTAGTAATGTAATTAAAATGAAATCATTAGGGTGGAATCTAACCCACTCTGAGTGAAAACTCTATTAAAGGAGAAATGTAGAGATGTGCAGGTAGAATGGAAGGCAAACTTGAAGACAGAGGTTTGGGGGATGCTCTGCTAGCTGAAAAAGGGCAAAACATGCCAAAAAAAAAAAAAAAAAAAAAAAAAAAAAAAACCACCAGAAACTAGGGGAGAGGCATGGACTAATTATCCCTCTGAGTTTTCAGAAGGGATCAAGTCTTCCGACACTTTGATGGTGAATTTCCATCACCCAGACTGCTGTTGTTTAAGCCACAGCAGTTGTGGTACTTTGTTTTGGCAACTTTAGAAATCAAATCCAATGTTATATGAAAAAGTAAAATGAGAGAAATCAAGCTTTTCTTACAAAATTTTAAAAATCATGAAATATATCCATCAAAGTTTGGTAATTAAATTTAAATATTATTTTTAGTTTATCTGAGAGAGCTATACATTTATGAAATGTTCTAGTAAATTCTAACTAGCATAGTCCTTGATAATAAATGTTGTTTTATTCAAATACATAAGTACATGAATGTTTCAGGTGGCAGAAAACTATTGTACTACTGATTATTTTTTGCATACTTGTTTGCTACCATTACCCCACATGGTTAATCTTTGCAAGTAAAGTCTGAAATCTTTTTCTATATGAAGATTATTGTGTCTCAGGGGCCCTGTATCTGGTAGGACTTTTAAGTGTACTTTTCTTTTTTTGTCTTACTGTTTTCTTTTTTCCCAGTTTGATTTTAGTTTTTATTGAAGGGAGATTCTAGATTCTTTCACACCTCTTCTTTCTATATGAGTATTCATATCAATTATAACAAACTTATAAGTATCTTCATGGGGATGAATGTGGTCTTCTTATATAATAGATTCAGTTTAATTTAATTTTGTTCATAAAGAATCTTTATGATTTTTTATATCTCTTAATTATGGTATTTTCAACATTAAAATTTATTCAAGGTGGAGATGGTTTAATCCCTGAAAAAATTGTCTGGTGTAATTGTAACAGGAATATAAATGGAATAAATCAAACCCTCAGAATTTGGTAGGATTATATGAATATTGCTTCAGATACTCATTGCTCTCTGAAGTGTTAGTCACAACTATTGGCCATCATGTGTTGATTTTCTGCACCACTGTAAAATGATTTATGCTGCATTTTTTTCACTATGTGAAACATAATGCACTCTAAAGAACACAGCATTAAATTAGTTCTTATCTATACAGATTACAAAATAAATGAATTCTCAAACCTTAGACTTTTTCTAAAAGTAAAGTAAAACTATATTAATAATCCAATGAAACAACATACTGAATAATTCTCCAATCTATTTTATCTACCTGTTTTTGTGGGGAAAAAGCCAAATAAGGAAAATAGGTCACTATTAAACTGTTTATTTATGAAACCATGTACACCTTTTAAGATAATGGTTAATAGAAGAATCAACACAATTTTAAGTACTTTTATCTTTTGTCCATGTCCTTGGACATCAATCTGATCAGATGATTACTACTGTCAGCATATCTAATCTTAAGGAACCCTTAGTATCTTCCATTTAGTGCTGTGTCCTGATCTGCTCCTGAAGCTTCTCCTCCCCAAGGTGTTAATTCTTCTCTAGGCATAATTAGTGGCCCCCTCTCTATTTTTTTTGTCACAATTCTTCTGCAGAATTTTTAACATTTTAAATCCAACCCATTCACTTATCCACCTACTTACCATCCTGAAATTTATTATATTGTCTAATTTCATATTAGTTTAATAATTATCCACTTGTATATTGTTATGTATATCACTAGAATTTGAATTTCAAGATGACAGAACTTCTTCAAACATTTTTTTTCTCCAACACCAGCACCTTGAATAGCGTTTGGTGTTGATACTTAATACAAATTTTTCCCAAATGTATTTTATTACACCCAACAAAAATATCATAACATTTTAGTACATGATAGAAATAAAAAAGCTAAGTAGCTAATATTTAGTTAGTTAAAGATGTATTAACTAGTAGTACCATATTTCTAAAATAATTTCAGTTATGATAATTTATTTCAGATAAGTGACAGTCCTGATTTTGAAAATAGTAGCAAGAGTCAATGACTTTTTGCAATTTTGACAGATGCCTACATCTTAGGTATTACTTATTATATATTTTTAAATACTGTTATTAACTTCATTAGAAAATATTGAAAAAATATGGGATAATTTAATTATTTCTAAAGGTATGCACATCTTTTTTCCCGGGTTTATTTCTAAAAGGCATTGGCATTCAATATTGGGTTTGTAATAAAGTTTAAGATATTTCATGTTAAAGAAAAGCATGTCTTTAGAAATTTGTATAAGCGGAATTCTGATTCATTTCCCAGCTTAAGACACATAAATGATTACATGATATTTTAAATGCTTATTGTTTGTGGTTAATTTCCATAATCAGATTATTATTAAGGTTGTTACAAAGCATACTTAGGGATTTGGTATTTCAAAATTTCCTTATTTTCAGCTTAGAATTCTTAAAATTAGTGTACAAACAAATATAAAAATTGTTTACACCAAGGCATTGCCACGTTATTAAGCAGAAATAAATGAGTTGTATTTAATACTCATCAGTTCCACCAGAAGAATCATTAGGTTACACTATTAAAATAAGAATAATAAATCAATAAATAAATTTATTAAAAAGAATAAAAATAATACAGGAGAAGGGGATAAGAAAGTATTAAAAATTTCTAATCCTTTAATCTCTGTAAATAAATTCTTTCTCTTTTGTGTCAGCATGGTCTAAATTTGGTGATATTCCAAACATAATAGCAACAACATCTACATTTTAATGTGGATAATACACATGAAATGTTTGGAAACCTTTTTCTTTCATTTAGTTACTCCTATTTTCTTCTTTTATAGACATATTTTTTCCCCTGCATTAAGGCTCAGAATGAAAGCTGTTTTAATCCATTACTCTTAGACATTCCCTTCATTGTTTAAAATAAGAACAAGACAAAATTTTGGTAAATGTATTTTTAAAAAGTTAAAATCAGAACCTAAATATTTTTGTGTTGTTGCCACAAAAGACCAAAGTAAAGAAATTGATGGCAAGTATTCTTACTTTGCAATGTGAAATGCTCAGGCACATAGGACACTTGCAAAGGAGATTTTGTGATTCTTAGACCAAAAGCCTGTTTTATAAGTTAAGATATTTCAGGTAATAGTGGCCAAATGGGTAAGAGTAAATTTGTGTGTGTGTGTGCATTTTTAAATATTTTAAAATCTTTTTCTTTTTATTCTTGTGACAGTCCACTATGTCTTCTACAGCAAATGGTAGTCTCATTTTCATTAAAAAGAATTCCATTATTGCACAAAAAGGGAGAAGTAAAACATATTGTGATTTTAAACTCACAAACAATTAAATTTAAAGTATAAAATTAAAACTTGTAATTTATGTAAATGAACTGGTTTGTTTGTTTGTTTTATTATTGTAGTTGTTTTTACCTAGTTGCATGTACTTAGATCACACTGTCAAAATTCCAAAGCTCTCTACCCTCCATCCACAAGCTTAAAGAAACTGAGTGTTTAAATATGCCTAATGCTCTATCTCCATTTTTATTAGTCAAAACCATAGTGTGTTCATCTAAAGACCAAAATACCTAATTGTTCTTATAACAGTATTAGCAAAGTAAACAGGTCATGAAAGAGCCCTGTTCTGCATTGTCTGACAAGAGCTCAACCTGACAAAACCCGTGTCTACCTAGTGCATGGTTCTAAGTTCTTCCCTCTTGGAATCTTCAATTCAGTTATACAAAAGGTGAAAACTGCAGGAAGAAGCAAGTACAGATGCACCTGGACCAGGCCTACAATGGGACAAATTCTTATTCACCTTTCATATATTAGAAGTTCATCTTAGGTATTCCCCTACTGCAAGAATAGGTAATAAATCTAGTTCCCATTTGGGCAGCCAATTCACTGCTTTAAATTGACAATAAATAATCTTGTTAAATGACCACATTCTCTGCAGCATACTTCCTTTCTGATTGAATCTCCTCTATTCTTTGACTTAAACTGAATCCTGACATTTCTGAAAATATCAGTTCACTCTGATATCAATACAGAATATAAGTTTTTAATGGTAGCTTTTAAATTCTCTCAAATCATGGAGCTAAGTAATAAGTGAGTCTTTAATTTCTCACAGTTTCATTAAGGCAAGTACCATTTTATAGTGCTTATAAGTAAAATAATAAATGATCAAATAATAAAATAAAAGCAATGAATAAATAAGCAAAATATAAATAGGTGAAAAAATCATCCTTTCTTCTCTTGACTTCTTGAGTTATCACATTCTTCCTCTTTATAGTTCTTTCATCTCTCTTTAATTTTTGAAAGACTCAGTACTTCACTTTTAATTTCACTCCCAACCCAAAATTTGATATTACAATCAGTGAATCAGCCAAGATCTTGAAACTTGACTACTTCCATTTAAGTTTTCTTGTTCCTCTTCCTAATCATACTCATATTACCATGGAAATGGTTTTACTCTCATATCACTAATAATTTTATTTTCTGCCCACACTATAGTTTCTTATCAGCTTACTTGTTTGAACACTTGAATTTCATTATTACAAAACAATGTTAGGCATGAATTTCCTTTGATAAATATTTATTTGTTTTAAAACATTTTTCATTTCTACTTAAGTGTATTGAAAGGGCTCCATATGTTAACCCAATTAGTCTTTTTCTCTGTGGCAACACTTTAGAAAATAGTAATTTCAACTTTGTACTACATATAGTTTAAAAACTCTATCCAATGCAGTAACAATTTCAAACCTTCTTCTACCTACTAAAGCACCATACTGGAACCTTCTCACACTTGAAGCAGAAAAACACTTTCTCTACTCTACAAAGATATACAACATAAAAAAAAGCAAAAACAAAAGTCTTGTTCTTTATTCAAGATTATCTCTCCCACCACTTGATCAGACAAGCCTAAGAGTACTTGTACACACTGAATTCTTTCAACCTATCTTCATATTCTATGCACATATCAATCTTTCCAGTGTAGTTATATTCCTTTTTACTATATTAAGACTGCTTTTATTGGGCATCTGAATTTTCTATGTCAACAAATTTAATGAACTCTTACCTCTATTTATGTAAATTTTAATTTTTTTAATTTTAATTGCTTAATTTTTCCCCTCCAATTCCCTTTGAAGCATGAGTTCTCCTTGATCAATACTCCCTGGACATAGGACTCAGATGCTGTACTCTCTTGGTTTAGTGTGCTCACTTCATTTGACTCTTTCAGAAGAAAGGTATTAGGCAGAGGATTGGGGAATGGAATGCAAGTTTTATGAACAATGTTATTGCTGATACTGTTATAAATTTTAGGCATATCTGTCCCAAGGACTATTATGTCTATGAATGGTAATGAAAACGAGAGCAAAATTTCCCTATTGGTACCCCTTCCATCTAAGACATCACAGAAGATCCTCACAAGGCCTGCCTTTCTTCTTTTCTTTTTTTCTCTAGCATTTGTTCAAGACGGCACATTTTTGACATATACTCTGAAATAAGATGGAAAGTTTCAAAAGTATATTCTACAAAATTTTAGCATGTTAATATATTCTCTGACACTCAAATTTTTACTAATTTATTTTTCATCTGCATAACTTTGTCTTAACTATTATAAAAATAAAGAAAAGGAGGTAAGAAGAAGAATAAAAAAATTAGGAAAAAATAAGTGTATGATAACAAGATGGCAAGTTAGTTTCCTAAATGATTTTTATTTTCATCTCTGATATCCCTAGTACCATGCAAATTTCACCACCCATCATAGAACAAGTGAATTATAATTACATTGGGAGTTGGCCAAAAAAAAAAAAAAGATGAACTTTTCCTATGTCTTTTTTTTTTATTTTATTTCATTTTATTCAGCTGACTTGGATGCAGATCTAAGAATAACAAGCACTATGGGTAATTTTTTATGACATCTGTTTGGGAACTGGCTTAAAGGAATTATACATATAACATGTAGGAAAGAATTATTGGAACATTGTTATAGTTCCTCAATTATGTGAAAGTCTATGTCACTGGAGATGAAATAGTCTAATTTTGTGTATGTACAGGATACTGAAGCAAATCTTGCCAGTAAGTTTGTAGTTAATATGAGGATGCTTAAAAAATAGAGATGTGATTAAAGTTTAATAAATTGGGATAAAAAAAAGAAGTTTGAGAATGTGATAACTATAGAGTCCAGAATGAGCTTGCATGTGGAAGGAGGGAAGAGGTTATGTCAGGAATAAGATATATAGTACAGATTTGGAGGTATCTATAGTTATATTTCTTTTCCTATGAAGTACTTATAAGGGTTACTGGTCTACCACTATGATCATATTTATATTTTATTTTTCTTCTATGTGGCTTTCTGTAAAAAAAAAAAAAAACTGCAAAGATCCAATGGCTATTTTGAAGACTTGGGACAAAACAAAACACAACATTTTTCTCAGGAACATCCAATTCTAATGTTATAATCTTGATAATCTAAATGTGTGTGTAAAGCTTGTAGCACGGCTGTTTGTTTTTGTTGTTGTTGTTGTTGTTTGTTTTTTAATTGTTTGTTTGTTTTCAAATTGTAATATACTTTAAAATCATCATGTTTACTAGTGACAAGAGCAATCAACAGATGATTGTTTGCAATCTGGTAAACACATGATTTCCTGTATTTTATTTACCTACATGTTTTCTTTGGTTTCCTTTATGATGCCCCCCTCACATCACATGAACAGGTTCTATTCAAGAGAATCTAGAAGTTTCATTTTCCTTTAAATAATTCATGAATACACAAAGGAATATGTAATACTTTTAAGTCCTTAATACATCTAAATCAATAAAGGCAATGGCTACAATAGAACCTCTTAGAATTATATCACATGAGTTCAATATTAATAATTAAAAGCATTTTATAAGTGTCAGTAATTAGCAGCTTCATTAATGACCATTGATTTAGGATACATATTTGGATTATTAATTAAATTTTATTTTATTTTAAACATTGAAGGACAATTGCTGAGTGCATAGATCTATGGTAATTATTAGAAACAATGAAATCATAATATTAAGGACATTTTTGAGTACTCAAAATTTTTACTTTTTGGATTGCAACCAAATTAAGACAATATGAATACCTAAATTACTTCAAGGCATTCTGTTCTCAATTTTGGCATCCAAAGAACACCTTTTTTGTCTATTGTATTACACATTTGTTTACAGAGTTTATATCAGAAATAAATTAATTGCTCAGAGTTTTGGAACAATTTCTTAGTAGGCATAAAGATTAAATTTCTTTCCAATGGCTGCAGAGTGAAGATTGGTTTTTTAGCTGGTTGATCTGTATCTAATGCCCAATCTATTTCCACAAAAATAAAAAGCTTATTAAAAGAAGATAAGAAGTTATCTACTCACTATGGGCTAATTCTGAGTCTCTAAAAAGAAAAAAAAAATCTGACTCTAGTGAAATTCTCATGTAAATTAAATTAAAATTTAAAATATATTTAATAAAACCAAGATGGTTCTAGAGATTTATACTGAACTGATATCACCATGATGTCCCAGTTACCTTAACTGGAGGTTGGTTTTATGAAACTAAGACCAGGTACAGCTGCAGTTCCCTAAAGGCTTGTCGATTTTGCTTTTCTTTTTTTTTTTTTTTTTTTTTTAAAAAGCCATCTCCTTGTAACTGACTTTCAGACAGTAGATGAATCATTTACTACAAAGAAGTGGTGAAATGATTTGGAGTGGATTTGTATACATCAGTAATTCATAGATATTTGGTATGTCAGATTTCAGATTATGACTGGACAAAAGTGATCTTCTGTAACAAACTGAACTGATAAATAATTGTACAAAATCCCACATACTCAAAGAAATCTGGAGTCCTTCTGGAGGCATCATATGTACTCTTTAAGATTCAGAGTAGAATTATCCTAAGAAAATTCACTCAATAATGTCAATAATGGGAAAGTTTTAAAGTGAAATCAGAATATCTATTAATTCAGTTTGTTTTTAAAATAGCATAAATATTTTTGAGGAGTCAAAATACTTTGTTGGAGATCAATGGAAAAGTTACCCAAGGTGGAGATTTGTTCATTTCAATATATTTAATTTCACAATTTCCCTTAGGCTTTAACACATGAATAAACTTTAATAAGAAAGTGTTCTCTTGAAGATAAACATTAGGGAATCAAGATGGTGATATGAATTTTCCAGACACCCTCCCAAAGAACACTATTTTGATGTAGCAGTTGCTTATCTCATGAAGATATTTAACAGAAAAATTAGGTCAATATCAAACTTGTTTGCAACGTGTTTTTCATTCTCCAAACACGAAACTGCTTCTTATCATCTACTGAAAATTTCCATCAGACAATTGACTAGCAATTATAAATGTTTTTTAATTTGTGTGTGTGTTTTATTGTTGTTGTTGTTGTTGTTGTTTTTGTTTGTTTGTTTGTTTTTCCAATGCTAGGAACTGAATCCCAGTTCATTCTTGCTGGTCAAGGGCTCTACCACTGAGTTATACCCCAGGACTTCAGAAGAAGTTTTAAAATATCACAATTAATTTTCCTAACTTTTGGTAAGGTATGGCAAAGTGGGAGGACAAAGTCTCTTTTACCTTTCAAGTGTACCCTCATATTCTGTAAAATCTAGAATCCAGACTGGGGCATGACTCAGTGGCAGAGAGCTTGCCTAGCATAGGTGAGACACTGGGTTTGATCCTCAGCACCACATCACAAATAAAAAAGGCATTCTCTCCATCTACAACTACTATTTTTTTTTAATCTAGAAATCCAGGAGCTATACCATCAGACATTGTATGTAAGTTTCTATGGCCCCCTTTGAGTTCAAGCTCTGGGTACGCTCTGCCCTTCAGTTCAACTTATGCACATCATTAATTCACACCTTAATTAAGGAAGCATAGGGAGCTCTTGGCCTCCAAATTATTAATGCTCATCTTTGGGGAACAGCACAGTTTCAGAGATCATAACTCTGCCTGGAATTTCCTCAATCTAGATTCTACACAACTAAGTCAGAATAACCTCACAGCCAGCAGAACTCATGATGTGTGTTCCAGTTGCTTCTCTGTTCTATGGTGTTTAAATGGCACATGATTGTCAACTTCCCTGGCAGATCAATCCTGGGCAATCTTCTCAGAGTTTCCATATAGTCCAGCCTGGAATCTGTCTAGAATAAGTCAAGAAACATTGTACTGACAACAGAAAATTGAACTACCGTGAGCAAAATATGGAATATAATAGTTCTTTGGAAACTAGAAATTTGACAGCATGGATTGGGCCTAATCACAAGCTTTCAATAGCTGAATTTTCAAATGGACTGACAGTATTATGCCTGGCTTATTAAACATAACATGTTTCCTCCTCTATACAATGTTCCACATGAATTTGGAACTATAATTTAAAAGTATTTTATAAAAGAATAGTGTTTCTTTTGTACTCTCAACTTAAAAATAGCCCGTAATTCACATTTTGATTGTATCCTAGGAAAGAAGGTAGATAAACAAATGAAGTATATGACATAAATGGAAAAATTTCCCATAGAAATGACATGAGAATAAAAATTTGTGGTCTGAGTTTTAATTAAAAAGCTCTTTACAGGAGCACCCAACTTCCAGTGACAAGTTTTGTTTCAGTCCTTTATTAATGTGTAACAACTAATACAAAATTTAGTAGCTTATTTAGGAGTCAGAAAATATAGTCTGTAGGCTAAGTTAGTCCCAACACATATTTTGTCACACCTGTTGGCTGAGAATTTATTTTATCTTTAAAGGGTTATAAAAAGTAGGTTTTGGATGGGAAAATGTATTAAATTCAAATTTCAATGTCCATTAATGGGGTTTTATTTGAATAAAGTAATGTTCATTAGTATTTGTATTGGCAATGGCTATTTTTGTTTTATAACAGAATCGAAAGCTTGGAAAAAAAGAAATTGTTTGACATTCATAGCCTAAAATATTTACAACCTGGTCCTTTATGCAGACAAATCTTGTCTACACCTCCTTTGAACCTATAATGATTTATTAACTTTTGTGTCTCTGTGGGATGACTGGGCTCAGTTCCTTGTGCCATGACTGAAGTTGTGTTTGGTTTCATTCAGCTGTGTGCCTGGCTGAGACTGCAGCATATGATCTCTGCGCTCCACCAGCTCAATCTATGTTGCCTCTTCTCATTCCATACTCTGAGAAAGTCTTTTGGCAAATAGAAACTTCTTTCTAAAGAGGAAAATTCCTGGTGAACAAACCCCATTGTATAGATGTTTTTCATGACTCCATTAGCACTACACTTGGTAGTTTCCCATGGACTAAGGAAAGACATTTTGTTAACTCCAGAGGCAATGAGGGAAATGACTAAATAAATCCTGCAGTGTAGGAATTACAGTTCCCAGGGGCAACCAATCTAAGTGGCACCCGTAACACTTAGGTTTGTGTTCTCACTGGTCTTTTCTTGTCGTTTTCGTCTGTGTGTGTGTGTGTGTGTTTGTGTGTGTGTGTGTTGTGATACTGAAGCCAGAATTAGACAGGCAGTCAGGATAGGTAGGTAAATTGTGTCAGGTGGGATGGAGGAGGCGGATTTGAGTCTGGGAAGTTGGAGACCGCCCCTGAGAAATTGAAATGTTTTCAGAACCCTTCCTCCACCCTTATCAAGATAACCTGCCCCTGCTCCAACCTCCTGCTAAGTTAACCTGTCCAAGGAATTTTTTTCTCCCTACAGGGAGTTATAAAAGTTATTAATTTCCTCCTTTAGAACCAAAGAAGTGAAGAATTGTACTCCATTTGTATACGACGAATCAAAGAGCATTATGCTATCATGTATAACTGATTAGAACAAATAATTTTTTTAAGTTGTTAATTAATGTGTCCTAGGCTGCTCCATTGAGCCCCTCCCCCTGTCTATTTGCTTCTCAACTTTTGGCCTGAACAGCTCCTGGGCCTAGTCATATGTGCAGAAAGGAGAGAGAAATGAGGGAAGAGAGCATGAGAAGAACGGAAACTTAGAATTAAAGAGGCAGAACAAACTCACTTCTTGGGATACCAGTGTACCAGCTCTTTCCCCTTCTCCCTCCTAGGAGAAGTCTATGTTACTCTTTTTAAATAATCACTGCCTTTCTAATGTTATACTTCAACATGTGAGGAAGCAGGTCTTATCACCTGTAACCTGCAGTACCATTATTGCTATTGTGAGCCTATTTTCCATGAAACTTTATCCATAGAATTTCCTTGAGGTATATAGTTACTTCCTAGACATTAGTATTTGCAACTTTATACTTTTAAAGCAATAAAACAAATCAGAATAAATAAATAGTTTAATTAAAGAAAACACAGTCACTTCAGAATAAGGAACTATGAAAATCTGGTTTAACTTACTAGTACTCAGGGATTGCTTTTTTATTTTCACTTAGCTCTTCATTTTGAGGTAGATAGATTTTTTTGGGGGGGGGGAGGTTAGTGCAAGATCAGCCTTTTGTGTAGAGCATTCTTACACTGAAGTTATAATTATGATACGTGTTCACTGTATTTAGAAGTTCTCCTATGAGGATTAACACCTTGAGCTACTCCCATAAACTTATAAAAACAAAGCTCAATTTCCTCAGGTTTTGTTTTATGATGCCCACAGGACAAGAAGTCATTTCCAGTTTAATGCTATTTACCACTCTTCTCTCTTCCTTTAAATTAGTTTTTGGTCTCATGATTCCTTGTTTTCATGCCAGGTCATTGATGCAATCACAAAGTTTGCTTTCTCTCTTTTTTATTTTTTATTTTATTTTATAAAGTCTGTTTAGTACTTTTCAGAAGGAAGATAGCTGTGGTACATAGTCCTGCATTATGCTGGAAAAAAACAATATGTTACCTTTAATAATATATCCAAGCCTAAAGATTTTTAGGAAAAAAAAATAAAACAACATATACTCATATAGGAAGTCAAATATACATCAAAGAAAGAATAATTTATCTGTACTGTCTATACTTTCATATAATCATTATGAAAATTGTGTCTTACTGCTTTATCCTTTCTTTTTCTGCCTTTTAAATAAAAGCCCTGACATTAAATCACTTTATCCTGTACATTTTTATAAGCATCTTGAAAGGATATGGATCTAGCTTTGTGCAAGTACAATCATTTCAAAATATTGCACAATATTAAAGGTATTTAGTATTATCTAATACTGTGCTCACATTGAAACTTCCCTTGTTATCTAAAAGTAAGGTTTTATAGTTTATTTAAATCAGTTTTAATATCATATTTGCATATATTTCTTTTAATGTAGAACAGCTTTGATCTCTCACTGTTTTTATTGCTTTGTCTTATTGAAGAAAATAGATTATTTATTTATTTATTTATTTAGTATAGAAACTTCAAAATCTTTGTTCACACACTTCTTAGGCAACTTCAAACCTCCTTTTATGTGTTCCTATAAAGGTTACCGGGACTAAATTGTGGCAATTCAATGGCCATTCCTAGATTCTCATCCTCATTTATCCCTCAGTACCAAATGGGTGGTTAGGCAGAAACTGAAGAACAATTGTCCTAAAAGAGAAAGCTACTATGGGTGAATTCCATGAAGTACAAAGACTAAAAATTGGAAGCAAAGCAGTATAGAAAACAATGGATAAAGTTTCTTAGCTAAATACAGTACAAATATAAAACAGCCTGTAATACTTGGCATTCATAATTTTATAACAAAACACCCATCTTTTGTGAAAGTCTCATTTTAAATATAAAGCTTTATATTAATATTATGAAATATACAAAAATTTATACACATACATATACTAGGCATTAGAAGATGGATGCAATAATACGATTTATAAATGCTCATGTGTGCACAAAATTTTTTATTTATGATCACACATGTTGCCATTCATTGTTCACAACTAAGAGGTTAGCATATATTGGTCACCAACCCAATGGTCCTATGTGTCCCCCTTGCTGTAACCCTACCTGTCAATGCATTTGTAGAGTGTCACATTGGCTTTGAAAAAGGATATTATCAGGGTAGATTGTAGAAAGTCTTTGATTCTATTCTAGGTTGATGTTCTTTTTCTTTCAGAAATAATCTACTTAGAAGACAATGTCAATAATCCCTTTGAAAGTGTAATTCATTCATTTACATTTGAAAAATAATCCAATTTTTGAAAACTCTAACTTATCTAGTTTTTCACAAATGGTAGTTAAAGAGAAGTATTTTTTATCTTTGGTATTAGTTCTGCACTATGTCAGACAAAATAATGTAGTTGAAGTTGAGTAAATTAGCTTAAGAGCAGAACAATTTTACAGAAACAATTTTAATTATGAACTCATAAAGATAATTCCAAAGAATTTCTTTTTGCATATGAATCTTCAATACTTTGAAATGCAGTTATCACCGAGATGAGTTCAAATCTTTTACTGACATTTTAAAAAAGTTTTCTTCTAAGTTGAACTAAACTATAAGAATCTTTGTTTTTCACCATCTAACTCACTTTGTTGTTGAGTACATGAATAGAACACAAACTTCATTGTCACACTCTTTAAATTGTGCCTGCCTTTTTCCCTCCTGAGTTCTTCCCCAGGGACTGAATAAAGAAAAACAAAACACAATGGTGAGTTTCTCATAATTTAACTGCCGTTATATTTGAACCAAGAGTGATTTGAGGAATGGAGTTTGTAACATAAAAAGATAAGTGGTTTCATAAGGGAGAATCTATCTGAGGAAAAAAATCAAGGTCAATGAAAATGGGAGACATTAGAAATATGAGAAAAGAAACATTTTCTATTATTTGCTCTTTGCAAAAGTGACTTTTCTAATACATCCTCTAATTTATGGACACAAATTAATCTCCATGATTAAATGAATCATCCTTACCAAACAATACTTGAAGCAAGAATTAAATTATAAGAAATTTACTAAAACACTATGTGCTAAGAAATGGTGTGGGGTGATTTACTTAAATTCTAATTACTTTACTAACAGTGATTATTTTTCCAACGTATCTTGAAAACTTAAGCTTTTCAAAAATGATTTAAGGATTAGTGCAAAATATTCAGTTAATATTTGAAATTTTGAGGCAATGGATGGTTAATACAATGAATTTTCAGGAAAAGAGAGATATTTCTCATTTTTCAATAACAACCTCCAATGATTTTATCCATTCTAATTGTTCTTATTAACTAATCAAGCACTCATTTTTAAATTTGAGTTGAATAGTTCATCACTCTTCGTATAAACTATTTGACATGTAACTTAAAAATATTGAATATATTCTGTGTTTGAAAGGTTGTGTGTGTGTCTGTGTTTTTTTTTTTTGGTGTGTGTGTGTGTGTGTGTGTGTGTGTGTGTGTGTGAGAGAGAGAGAGAGAGAGAGAGAGAGAGAGAGAGAGAGAACGCTCAGTAAATAAGTTATTATAATACAGTTGTGGAGTACTTTTAATATTTGAAGTAATTATGAACTCATAAAGACAAACAACTCTTTTTAACCACCCTCACTGGTGATTCAAATTACTTGATTATCACAAATTATTTTTATAAGGATCTTTTCATGAATATACTCTTCCAAACAAAAACACCAAAATAGTGTTTAAAGAGGGAATGCACTATGCATTTTTGAATTTAATTTATAAAATATTCCCTATTCTGACAGGGAAACTAGAATATTGTCCCAAATGTCTTCATACATTTAAAATTTAAAGCTCCCAGGTTCTCCTTTGATATATTTGACTTTTTAGATTGAAATTTTGAATGTCTGTGAAGATGGCTGCTGAAAGATGGCAGAAACTAAGAGATGTTTATGACTAAATTTTATTCATGGTATAAGAAATTTAAAAAGCTCTCTCTCCCATGTATTTTCTTAATAAATGAATCAGTGAATCAGTAATAAAGCATAAATGTATAATGAATAGTAGCCAAATAAATAAAACATAATTGCCTCTACAATAGTAAGAACCAATCAGGTACATCATAGACAATGATATTTATCTGCCACAACAGTAAACACATGATGTATTAAATGTGGGAACCAGGCAAAAAGAGAGCATGCACAAAGGAGTTTTTACAGAGCTACATGGTCATGCAATAAATCAGTGCTGCCAATCCTAAACCCCAAAGGAAAATATAGAGAAATGTATGCAAAGAAGTCTCCTTGAATGGAAGAGGTTGCATGAAAGAAACCAGTGGTAAAATTGATCTCTTGGGGAGAGGGTTAAACACTCTGACCTCATCCACATCCTGCCTGCTAGGCCAACTGGCTTAACCCAGCAAGAAGCAGAGCAAGAGGAACCAGACACATAGGTCAGATTTCCAGGTCAGGAAACAGAGTTTACAATGAAGGATGCTGATGTGGAGGGAACAGGAGCAAATATTTTGGACAGAATATGTATGTTTTGAATGGATGAATGAATGACTGAATAGTAAATAACCTTGAAAGACAGTCTTTACTTTTTTTTTTTGCTTCCTTTAATTTACTGCTCAAATCCCCCAAATGCCATTTTATAAAGTAATAAAATTGCTTCACCAAGTAAGGAAGTTCACCATAGAATTTCTTTAATATTTTTAAATATGCAGATCATTGGAAATTTGACTTCCACATTAGAAATCAATGATCCATTTTTGCGCATCTATAAATATTATTATAATTTATCTTGGATGAGTCTGCCAATGTGGCCCAAAGTGCCCAGGATAATAGACTTTAATGTAGCTAATTATAGACATAATTCAAGCAAGGATTAAAGTGAACACATAAAAGAAATAAATATATACTTATAAATTAACATAAAATTGAAAAATAATCATTACCATTTAAAAGGACATGAAGTTTTAATTTATATATTTATGCTTTCAAATAAATATTAGTATTTATTTTGAGAGGCAGATGCCATTATGTGGATTCAGTATGCATAATAAAATTCCTACAGGGGATGATATTACAAGATATAGGATCTGGTACACAGCAACATATTATGTAAAAAATAAAAATTAATAAAAATTTAAAAAATAAGATTTAAAAAATAATAAATTTGTAAAAATAAAAAAATATAATTAAAATATGATAGATTATCCCTGGCATTTTACTATGTTAATTGTGCTTTCAAAGTGTATCCTTCTAATATGTTTTCTATAACAAAAATATTAAATAAGCCAGGTGCCCAGTGGCTCTGAAGACTGAGGCAGGAGGATCATGAGTTCAAAACTAGCCTCAGCAAATGCGAGGTGGTAAGCAATTCAGTGAGACCCTGTTTCTAGATGAAATGATAAATAGGGCTGAGTACATGGGTCAGTAGTTTAGTGTCTCTGAGTTCAATCCCAAGTACCCCCCCAAAAAAAAAAAACTATAAAATAAAATGTAGGTATTTTACAAAGTTATATAAAATATTCTCAAATCACGGAGAAAATATTTATTTTAGTTTTATTTTTCAAGATGCATCAAAATGTATCCGTACTATATATTTAGTTTTAATTCAAGGAAGTAGGTTTTTTTTTAGTATTAATAATGATGACTTTTGTCAGATAATCTTGGGGGTGAATTCTCCTTTGAATTATAAAAACAAAGAGGAATTTAAATGTCACTCTTTTAACCATAAAGAATTTTTAAGTTAATTTTTCTTGATCCGTCTATTGATCCCTCTATTTTCCTACTCAGCCTCAAGCATTTTCATGTTACAAAATTAATCCTCAATATTACTAAACATTGTGCAAGTCTTTGTATAAAAACTTGGTAATGTGTTGGCAAGATAATTCCAGACATGTTATCTTTTTTATCTCTCTCTCTCTTCTTTAAATTTGTTCTAATTAGTTATACATTGCAGTACAATGAATTTTGGCATATCATACATAAATAGAGTACAACCTTTCATTCATCTGGTTGTACATGATGTAGAGTTACCAGATCATGTAATCATATGCACATAGGGTAGTAATGTCCATTCTTCTGTGGTTCCAACGCCAGTGGCCCCTCCTATCCTTTCACTCTCCTCTCTCTAGTCCAAAATACCTCTATTGTCCCCATCCTTACTGTGAGTTAATATCTGCTTATCAAAGAAAACATTTGTCCTTTGCTTCTTTGGGATTGACTTATTTCACTCAGTATAATATAATCCAAATCCATTCGCTTACCAGAAAATGTCATAATTTCATTCATAATTTCAATATTGTTAGGTTATACTTATTTGCTTCCACATACGTTTTTTCATCATTTTCTAAAACTCATTTGTGGACTTTACAGGTTTCAACTTTGAAATGTATTTGTGTTTTTGCTAAATTTAAATGACAGAATTGTATATGTCACATTTAAGACCACGGTGGTTTTCTTGTGAACCCAATGAATAAATAAGTTCTGCTAAATTTTACAAATATTTCCTAAGGAAAAGACTGAGGGAGATGGCAGGGGAAAGGAAAAAAGTAAGTGAAAGAAGTCATATCCCCTCCCCCCCAAAAAAGAATATGGAGCAGAATTAATATCACTATTTTAAAGAAAATATCCATTGTTTGATGGAAGTACAAAATACAAACACCCAGAATCTCCATAAATTGTGCTATCAATAAATCTGTAAATTCCCAAATTGACCAATTGTCCTGGGAAGTTGGGAACTGTTCAGTGTATAATTCTCATGATTTTTTATGATCCTTATTGTCTAATGCAAGTGACAGCCATTTATAAATAGACAAATGACATATAGAATGAGTTGTGAAAATTGCTCTAAACCAAAATTACCAAGTGTAATAAATGTATACATCAAGGAAACTATCAAAAAAAAGCAAATAAACCATTGTCCCAGAAAGTGCTACTTGGTATCATGTTCTGATGGATGGATGTGAAGTTACTAGAAGAGGGCTTGGGGAACTCTTCTGGCAGTAGGTGCTTAGCTAAGAAAAAGGAAAAACAATTTAGACCTGTGGACAGAAGCTGGAGTGTGGGTAGGACAAAGCTGAGGGGTTAGAAAATGTAGGTTCAAGACTTCTCTCTACATAGCAAGATTCAAAGGAATCCACTGGATGGTTACAAGCAGGAAGGTAGTGTGGGTAAGTTTGCTTTCTGAACTCTCAGCAGAGTGTATAGATAACATTAGTGGGGATAAGAAAATGTCTGTAGTACAGATGTACTATTTCTGTACTTCTAATCCTTAAAACATGTAATAATGAAAAATAACACATAATTTTTGCATTAAAATATAAATATAAAAATATATATTAATATTTTCATTCATTGACAATACTTTAAAATTAGAGGAAACAGTGAAGTTTCAAATAGATTAATTTAGATAGTGGTGGATGAAAACTTTCAGATCATAATTGCAACTGAGAATTTCCTCTAGCAGCATTATTAAATGTACAATATAAACCATGATGTGGGAAACTACAACTCATACATTAGGAATGACAAATCAAATAGAAATAATGGAGAACCATTTGTTTTCCAAAAATTTTATATGTGAAATCTTTCAAAATAAATGAAAAAAAGATTTTAATGAATCCCCAATGGAACTAACTATCATTCTGCTTCAATGATTTTTCAATTCCTGTTTAATCCCATATTGTCCATACCCCCATACACTTCTCATCTGCATGAAGGTTGTTTACAACAAATAATGTACCTAGTATTAATTTATGTTTGGATACTCTATTATGTATTTCTATGAAGATTCCCCCTTTTCAAAACAACTACTTTCAGAACCTATCCCCCCAAAAGCAATAAATCCTT
Source organism: Urocitellus parryii (assembly GCF_045843805.1). Lineage (NCBI taxonomy): Eukaryota > Metazoa > Chordata > Mammalia > Rodentia > Sciuridae > Urocitellus > Urocitellus parryii. The sequence continues at coordinate 33,340,254 of NC_135531.1, read as the reverse complement.
TACTAATATGAAAACAATCCAGCACTCCTCGTGCTATTTTTTCCAACCAAAATACAAATACATCTTATATATCTTAGTTTAGAAGTCTTAGTTTGAATTATAAGTTTAAAAATTCCATGTACTATTATGAATTTCTAACAGGTTTGTTTTTCTTGTATTTTGAAATCTAGTTATTTTACTAGAATTTGCTTAGAGTTAACTCTTGTAGGACCTTTTAAGGAACACATAGTGCTCCTTTATTATGTAGTTTCAATACTTTTTTGTTGTTGTTGTTGTTATTTCAAAAAATCTACTTTGATTTTGATTTCTATTGTTCATTCTATTCCATTTGTTTTATCTTTTTCAGAGAGGTCAATCTGTTATACAAATTTTATAAAAGTACTCATTCCAATTCCTAACTGAAATTTTCATATTCTTCTTTTCACCAGTAAGTTCACTCTTAATATCTTATGATTCTAAATTACATTAATTCATGACCTCTATCATTTCCTTTATTTCTTTATATCAGTTGGTATTTTTCTTTTGTGGACTTGCATTTCCAACATGCTTCTTCATCTTCAAAGGGTTTGTCTGTTCTTTCTTTCTTTCTTTTTATTCTTGTACTTATTTCAAGGACTAAAGTTATAATTTTGTCTACAGCTGATTTTAAATGAAATAAGTATTATTTCAAATAGAAAGGAATGGACAACTATAGTTTTCTATCTTCACTATAAAGTTCCCATTCTCTTCTTTTCATCTAGATTATAATTATACGATCCACCTTTCTGAGGTCTTCATTCTTTTATCTGAATCTCCTACTTGCTCATTAACTTGATCATTAAGATTCTAGTCCTTGGCTTTGACTTCAAAGAACATTCTGGTTTGTGAGTCTCCATGGTTCATGAGCCAGAAGCCTGGACAAATTGAGCACTATTGACCTTCCTTCATCCTGTTAAAATCTTCTGAGAACTGGAGGCTTCAATTCCAACTCCCATGGGCTCTGTGATCATTGTATCCCAATGAAATGTGATAGATGTATGTATCATTTGAATTCTGAGGCACCTCCTTCTGTATACCCCTCTCTTCCAAGCCACTATTCACCTAGTCACTACTAGTCACCACTAGTCACCACTAGTCACTGCTGAGCTCCAAGTTTTCTGATGAACATAGAAAACCCAGAGCACAGAAGTAGCTTAACATGACTTCCCCAATGATTCTATGAAGATGAACCTCCCTGAGAACTGCCCTGGACTGTGCCACAACAGGACAACTGTGCTAAAACATTGAGTTTTTGCAATTTATTTGCAAAACAATTCAGAGTATGACACTGAAAATATCAGTAGTTTTTAAATAAATAGCTCATTTTACTGACATCTGCTTGCATTTTTCCTGCACATAATGAGAATTAGTTTGGCAGTATGATACGTAAATCAGTTATTGCTTGTTCTCATTGACCAAGATAATTATTTCTCCTTGATAGCGCTCCTTTGTAAGAAGTGCAGAGTTTAAAGAAATGTAAATAATATGTGTTCAGTTTCTGTGTAATCTTTCTAAGGAGCATACATTTTTTCCCCAAATAGAGTTAATTTTGTTCTCCACAAGACTTAGATTAGAAATGTGAATGTGTACCTTTTGAGTCTTTAAGTAAATTCTATACAAATTCTCCAAATTTATTGAATGCAAGTAAGGTAAAATACAAAACTGAAAGCATCATAATATATTTAAACATGGTTTCTGCTTTATATAGTTTTACAAGAAGAGTGTGACTTATAAATTATGTCCTTGTTCTATATGATTTTTCTAATTCAGGTATTAAAATGATGACTTGAAAGTGCTTTAATTTAGAAGAACCCTGTCTCTACTAGCTAAAATCAGCCTGTCTTTCTTCTTGGGATTGAAATAACTGTTCAGCCAAGAAAATGTTGTTTAGTTAATTTGCAAAATATTTGCCATACTCTAGAAAAATATCAGTTTATAATAAAAACTAACAGAAATATTATATTTTCTTTGGTACCTTTATATGAAAAAAAAATTCTATTTAGAGGAGCAGGCTTAGTTTGCTCTTTTATTTTTTATATTTTGATTTTCTTTCCATTTATTATTTTAATAAATATACATTTAAATCATTTAAAATGCTCATTTGATAGATAATCTTTAACTTGTGAAAAGCATCAAGCAATTGAACACAAGGTTGTTCTACTCTATGTTTTAACTGGCTTTATCATATTACAAATCCAGTAGTGTCAATTTCTGATTTTCTGTTTTTATGGGTATTTGATTTTCTTGCAGAGGGCAGTACTGGTGAAAGTAAGTAGTGGCCTCATAAATAGGTCAGAAAAGTGACCATCTGCTCTTACCTAAGCCTTAGAGCCAGAACATCCCAGTAAGGACTAGTAACAAAGGCAGAAAAATAGGGGATGTGTTCAGATCTGAGGGTCATTATCCGATTCTTTCCTACCCATAAATCCACTAAGAGCATACTGTTAGCTTGAAAATGTGAAATATGAGCACCTAAAATTCCATGCAGAAATTCAATCTCTGTGGCTGCTTTTCCCTTCCTCAAAAGTTGCAATGATTAATTTTAAGTATAAATGTGGCTGGACCACGGAGTGTCCATGTATGAGCAGGTGAGTTATTGTAGTTTGTTGCAAGGAGGTACATTTACCATATGGCCAGTCATTAATCTGGATATATCTGTGAGGGTTTGTCTTGGGGACTTCTCTACCAACATAATTACAAAAACCAATTTCTTGAAATAGATATCTATCTATTTATCTCTTCATCCATCCCCTTAGTTCTGTTTCTATGGAGAAATCCTGCTTAAAACTATTTTTTTTTCTTTTCCAACATTATTTTTCTTTTCTCTGCTAGCTAATTGAGGATAAACTAACTTTAAGATCTAATTAAGGAAAAAAAAAAAGAAAGAAAACCTGCAATACCTAGAGCAGGTGTGAGACCAAACCTTTCTTCAATAATTAGTGTAAATAGAGTTCCTCTCATTTTTTTATCTTTAAGTAATAAGTGTGCCATGTTTATCACACACCAGGTGGTAAAATAGTGAGTAGAAAATGTGTAAGAACAGCAGGGATGTGCAGACAATAATAATAACTTCCCATGCATTGTAATTTGTAGTTCCCAGAGCATTTCTAAGTAAATTTGAGTCACAAAAAATAACCAGATGGGGGTAGAGTAGATATTTACACCCTTCACAGATGAGAAAATGGAAGCATTGCAAAAAATAAATAAAATGGCAAAATGAAAACTGCAGCCTGGGTCTTTGGAAAATAAATCACCTCTTCTTGCAATGGAATGACTCAGCTATGGGCAGAGCATTTTAATTATATTTTTCAAGAAGGAATTGACAGTCACTCAAAAGAGAAAGAATAAGTAAGACTTAGTGGATTTCTGCAGCAAAAGACAGGAAATGGGTTTAAATTTGGAGAAACAAATATAGCTATATAAGCTAATGTGTGACTAGGTTAATTATTATAGATCATTGAAAGGAGGTACTTAATGCACATACTTTAAAGGAAAAAAATATTAATTAAAATATTAATATTTATAACAGAAGGAACAGCTGCCAACATTTACCAAGCATGTGGTATAAAGAACCTTATTGAAATTTTTGCTATTTTTGACAATAATTTGGACAGAAAAACTGTACCACCTCATTTTAACATAATTAATGAAACTGAGACTCAGAGATATAACTTCTTGATAGTTATATGACGTTAAGAAAATGTTGTGTTCTAAAGCTGGGAGGCTCAGAGTAACTGTATGATGAAAGAAAAACAAATAATGAATATTTTGAAAGTTTGCAGTTATTAAATAAAGAGCAAAGTACATAGTGCTTTTTTTACTCATTACAAATTTTGTATTTTAGAGTTTGGGAATCAAATAAACAAAGACTTACTAAATTATGCACTGTTATAAATAGCTGGCTTAGATTTTGTTATCTGGAAGCAGATTTTTAGAGGAAGACTCAAGAAAAATTTCTTTCTTTTTTTTTTTTTTAGGGTATGTGTATCTGTACTGGGGATTAAACTCAGTGGCACTCAACCATTGAGCTGCATTCCCAGCCTGATATGTATTTTATTTAGAGACAGAGTCTCACTGAGTTGCTTAGCACTTCACTTTTGCTGAGGCTGGCTTTGAACCTCAGTGCCTGAGTCTCCCAAGCCACTGGGATCATAAGCATGTGCCACCATGACTAGCTGTAAAATTTGCTTTTTTAGGAGAATTCTTGGGAGGGTAACGAAGGCCAGAGAAATGGGAGATTGTTCTAAAAGATGAGTAGACCAAGAAATAAAAGTAAAATTCGTCCAATCTAAGTTTGACTCAATCTCATAAGTTTAGAACTTTTGAGACTATGTAGGTCTTACCTCAAAATTTTTCCAGCCAGGGAATATTTATAATTTTGTAGTTCTCATCAATTGTCTAATGTAAGTTTGGACAGGGAGAGGGCTCCAGTTCTCTGTGATGAAAGTCAATAGGGTCTGAAAGTCTGAGAACAAACTCTTATAAAACAGATGCAGATGCCAATTATTGGAGGAAACATCATCAGAAGACATTGTTGGTCTACATGGATGTGGACAAATTACCTGTTTATTTGGACATGGCATGAATCCAACCACTGTTTTATATGAACGAATGACTTTACCCCAAACTTTCTCCCTCTTTTTGCTGCACCTCTGCTTCTCCAATAGTGGGTCACTCTGTCTGATGACAGACATAAGTGATAAGGTGGTTACTCTCTCCTAGTACCTCTTTAATTCCATAAGGGCATTGCAAATGTAGGCATTCTGGAGCGTTTCCATATGCAGTCAACATTAATCGAAAGCATTGTAGACTCACGGAATGGTGACCCTTACGTGAGTGAATTATTGACTGGGTTATTCCCTTCCCATATTTTCTCAAGGATCGGCTCTGTCTTTCGCTTTAGTCAGGGGAACAAGAAGAAGCAGAATTCACAGAAGTATATATTCATTTTTATATCGGGAAATGTTGCCTTAAAAAAAGGCTTTCTTGACATCCATCTGCTACATTATTAGAAAACCCAGGGTTTATTACAGGACAGAAGAGCTCATCTGGAGGCCTTGGGGGTTGAGACACTACATAGAGTGAGAGGGCTCATGGAGGAAAGCAGAGCTGAATTCCCAAGTGGGTGTAACCTCATGAGATACCAGAGCCAACGCCACCATCAGCAGAAGACCTGCTGAGATAATCCTTAGAATCCTGGGAAATAACACACTGTGCTTCAGACCACTAAATTTTGGTGAGGCTAAACAGTAACTTATGAAAAGCAGATTTTTCATTTGTTTTCTTGTTTTCCAGTGATGAGGTTTTAAACTTAGGGCTTTGGGCATACTATGCTCTTCAGCTCAAAAACACACTTCCACTGAGAAATATAGTTTTTGACTTACAAAAATGGTCACTCCATTTTATTAAAATGAACAGCATCAGTAACAATAAAAATTATAATCAGTTATTTGATAATATGAGGTACTACTTGAGTTAATATACCATACTGGTGCCTTCCCACATTAGTCCCCTAATCTACACATTTAACACATGCTATTAGGCAACATTAATGCCTAATCCTAGAACTAAAGAAATCAAAACTCAGAGAGTTTGGGGGGCCTAATGCCAAACAGGAATTTGCAGCATCACAATCTGTATCCAGTTAAATATCAAATTTTATTACTTATCCACTATGTCTCAAAATGCACTTTCACTTAAGGGTCCCTGGCAATGGAAGCAGACATTGTCATTAGGCCTGCCATTGGCTAAAGCAGAGCCAATGTGCACTTACAAATTTGTCTTGAAAATCCTTTTAATCTAGAAAGGAAAAATGAATTGGCAAAAGTGACCCTCAACTCTTTCCAAATCAATACTATCTCACTTTTAAGAACTAGTAACAAAATCATGACGACATTATAGGTTGTTCTAAGCCTGAATAATTTTCATTTTATTATCCCTTCAACTTCGTTAGTAAAGTAGGAAGACATATCTATATACCTTTTCTCCCTGCTGTGGTCTGCATGTCTTCCAAAATTCATATGTGGAAACCATCTCAATTTTGAAGAAAAGTAGAAGTGGAGAATTTGAGAAAATATTGGAGTTATTCAGGCTACACGAGTCATGTATTAATGAAGAACTGGAAGGAACTATGGCTTAGCCTGTTTTTGTTTTTCTCATTTCAGAACTGTGAGGATACAGCAAGAAAGACCTCAAAAGACAGCAATTGTTGACACAATAAACCTGAGATTTCCCAGTCTTCAAAAACTGTGAGGAAATACATATCTGTGCTTTAAACCCACCTAGTCTCAGTTATTTTGTTATTGCAGCATAACCAGACTAAGACAGTATAATGGCATTGCTGAAGAGCTCAGACTAAGGGGTCAAATGGCCAAGGTGATCCTGTATCTTTTTTATTCCAGACCTCTCCCCAGGCCCTCACTTTGACCATTCACCTAATGAAAATAATAATAGGAGCTGTTTCATTACAACTAACCTCAACTATCACTAGCTTCATTGTTGATTAGGAAAATTACTGTATGTAAAATGCTCAGAATAATGTTTAAGATAGACCAAGCTCTCAGGGTTGGCTTTGATCACCAGGGTTGCTATTGTCATTGCTATTATGAACAATAATTTCCTTGTAAAAATCAAAAGAATTTTGATTCTTATGCAGAAAACCACTTCTTAAAATTCTGTTGGAAGTTTGGTTTCAACACAGTCATTATGTAGAATGAGCAAGATGGTTTTGACATAATCACTGATCATTTCATTTTAAGAAGATGAATGATAATTTAACTTTATTAATATTACCTTTATAAGCTAATACTCTTTTATTTATATTTTATCTTTTTATTTCATCTGAGTCCTGACCAGAATGGACAAAGATATTCTCTACAGAAGAAATGAAATGTATTATGAAAATAAAGAAAAGAAAAAGATTTCCAGTTCGGATGACATGGTAAAAATAGGCACAGTAGTTATTTTCCTATCTGTTTTCAAAGTCCCTCTGCTCATTTGTATTGTAGCAGTTAGCACATTTTACAGATTCATTTGCACAATTTTCTCTTTAACTAGACTATTGGTTCTTGGGATCCAGAGTCTGCTTACTCAGTACTGTCACTCTTGTACAAAGCAGAGTGCTCTACATTAAAAGTCAGCTCACTAATTATTTAACAAATAAATGAGCAAATAAAATATAAACTGCATGATTTATCCCACATTAGACATATGATTGTTTTGGGTAATACTGATTTTATCTAATAAATCTTCCTTAAAATTTATAATATCTATTATTGCAATAATAAATGACTTATGTGAATATATACAGTAAATTCTAAGTATTTTATTGCTTGAATGACATTTAAAAACATCAATTGTTCCTAAATCATTGAGAACAAACAGTATCAGAAACCCAAGTATCAGAAGCAGTATAATGCTTTGAAAGTTACTGAATTTCCAACATATTTGAACTAAGGAAGGCTCATCTAGCAACATTAATTTTCAAAAATGATATAGACAAAATTTTCTTAATTATATATTTGGGCTTAATGAGAGCACCTTAATGAACAAACACTAACTAAAGACTTGAGGTAAAATGAAAAAGAAATTGCTTGTTAATATTTGGTTTTCAGTCTCTATCCAGACCTCCAGCAGTACATTTCTTTCTCTAGAGAAAATTCCCTGATGTGAATGGTAAAATAAAATGCATGACTTATTCATAGTTTTTCTTCAAACAATGCAAATCTTGTCTCCTACTTTGTTTATTTTTTATCTGTTTTTCAAAAACAATCATAATAATAAAATTGCTAACATAACCTTAAGGCAGCTAACATTGTCATTCTGTCTGTACATATCACTGCTTCAATGAGAGCAAATTATGAAAATCACTATAAGGTTATGTGTCTGGCCTGCTGTGATTCTCTGAGCAGCTCACAACTCAGACAGATTTTGTTAGAATTGAACTGTAGTTAAACATGCAATAAACATTTACTTTAATGTGTACTTTTATGTCTTAATAATTAGTTGCCTGTTGAAGATGTTTTAAAAATCACCTTTTCCATTGAAAATTAAAGGCAACCAGTGGAAGACATTCTTTTTGGAAATCATAGTAGCAGGAAATTCCTGCAAAGAGTCTTCTGTTCCAGCTCAGGAGGGAAAACCTAGGAGTCTTCCATACTTAACTAGATATGTGACCTCCCCAATTCACTATAGCTTCCTGATCCTGAGATGTCTTATATGATATGCCTTTGGCCTGGAAGCAAAGAATGTATCATTTGAATCTCACTCTAGATCCAAATTTTATTGTCATGAAGTATACCAACTGAGTTGCTTACAATACTCACACACTTGATGAGTGCATAATTGGTATATTTACTGTCTTTCCATCTCAGCTTGCTTTCTCAAGAGATTCTATTTTTTTTTTCCAGTAAGGAGTCATCAATTTTTTAGTCCCCAAACCATATGTTTTGTATTGCTCCCTTCATAACAGATTCCATATCAATTCAATTTTATAGCTATATCCTAGAAGATAAAGTTAACATAATTTATCCATCAGATCACCTCTTACCACATTCATTACCTAATTTCATCCACACCACAATGTCTGTGGCCTGCCCTATAATAGTGACATCCTAAGCTGTCAGTTTATATCCACATTTGCTACCAACCACCCAGGAAATTTACAATGCAGCACTCACAGTGATTCTGTTGAATTGCGTGTTATAGAATCAGACTCCTCTGCTCAAAGCACTCATTTGTGTTTCTATGTTACTGAGAATGAAATCCAAAGTCTTAGGTTATAACAGCTCAATCTAGCATACCTTGGCTTCTTCTAAATCTTTGGCCTTTTCTCACAGTACTCTCTCTGCTCTCTCAGTTCACTTCAGCCACACCAAGGCTCCTTTGGTTTTGTTACTTATTGTTTAAATAATCTTTACAATGTGATTTTCCCTTTTTGAAGAAAAGAAAATTGGTCTGGGACAATTTTCCCAAGATTGGTAATAGCAGTTATGAGTGGTTGATTTTAATCTAAATGTATGTGAATTCTGAATTCTGTTATCATTATTCCTTTCTCATATGAATTAAGGAACAAAAATAAAAGAAAAAAAGTTCCTTCTTGCAGCTACCAAATGCATGCTTGCTCCTATGTGATGAAAAAATAATATATGAAGCATTATCCTTTTAATTAACTTTGAATGAATATCTCCAAATATTATTTAATTAGTTGGACAGATTTTTTTTAAAGTGTAATCAAGTTTCTATCCAGATGAAACTTTTGATTACTAGACTGTTTATATCAAGATAAAAATAACAATTATAAACATTTTCTGAATTGTTTGTATGTAGAGTACCGAGGCTCACATATGTTTCACATACTTCTTTAAAATGATCAGTTAAAAATAAATCTACTTATTAAAAATTATCAATATTCCAAAACTTTATTTGAATATATGTGTTTGTGAGTGTGTATAATTGTCCTATTAGATGAGAAAGCATATAATGCCAAGGATTAATCCTTTATGAGCCATGTAATTATGTAGTATTTAAGTAAGAATTCATAACTAAAAATTGACATACACTGTCAATTATATCCTTATGATATAATTTATTCATAGTATTTTACTACACCAATTATGACTTATTTTATAATTAAAACATACACATATATGTTTAAATATGTCCCATTCAATTACATAATATAGTCAGCTTTGGTCAACAAGAATCCTAAGTTTCTAGAATAGTATAGAATTAAGAAATCACAGCTTGAAAACATAAAGAAAAAGAGAGGTTCAAATCACAGAAACAACTGATTCGAATTTAACCAACCAAATATATGTTAGAAAATGATTCATATATTAAATGTTTTCTACATTTTACTGATCACTATAAATTTTTTATGTTAATCATTCTCACTCAGGATCTACATTTTCCCAGCCACATTAGTGTCAATGCTGACCAGTTTCATTATCACCATCAAAATTCAGATTGCCATTGTCATCATCATCATCATCATCATCATCATCATTATCTTCATCATTTGCAAAATGAACTACTTACTATGTATGTCAAGAACTGCACTAAATATTTATGTACTCCTATGAGAAAAATTTATTATTATCTTTGTTGCTGTCACAGTGGCTTAAAGAGCTTGTTAAAGATTAGGCAGATGGTAAATAGTGAGACTGACATTTTGGATCCAGACCTCACTGTCTTATTACAATATCCTTCTCGAAAGTTTGCATTCATTCATTTCCTCACTTATGCATCTGATCCAAGTACAAAATCATTCTGTGGTGTAGGCTTTTGCAATTGTTCTTTTACTAATCTTCCTATTTTGAAAAAAAACAGTGGCTTACTTATTGATTTTCTAAGCTAAATATACCCAGGTGTTTGTGAAGTATATACACTTCCAATTTTAAATAGTAAATACCTTGACGTGAATGCCCAGTCACATTCTTCCCACTTCCTTTGTGTCATTGATTCACTTAATATTTTTCCTCTGACTTCAGATGCTTGTTTCCACTGGCGTCTTTCTTAGCCAACAGGAATGGCAAGTGCTATGATTAGTTTCTCATGTAGGCATCATTATTCAGCCTCTACTCCACCTTAGCACCCTTTTAAGAATATAATAAATTATTTCCCAATTGTTTCTACTTGGTCTGGTTTTAATTGACTGCTTACTTTTCTTGATCATTAAATCATAATGACCACCCTGTTCCCATTGAATATACATCTTTGGTTTTCTTAACACAATCACCCTCCAGTTCCTTTTGTATTTAAGAATAGCTGTCACTGCCAGCAACAATATAAATGTGGATGGACTATATGTCCTTCAATACATGTTTTCTTTGTGCTTCAAGGATCTGTCATCTCTTCTACTGGCTTCAAGCTCTATGCAATGGAAGTATATTTAAATGATAATAGTTAACCTTCTTTAATATCTTTATACACGTGACTTATCATATTTATCAATTACCTACAAACACGAACAAATGTGTATGCCTATTTAATTTTCAAAACAATCTTCTGGAGAAGATAATTAATATTTTCATGTTATAAATTAGAAAATCAATTAATTCGACTTATTTATTTTGCTCTTTTTTTGTTTACATCCTTCTAATCTCTGTATAAGCAATTCTCAGCCTTGATTTGCCTTGGCTTGATATACTAGGTATACTTTTTGTTTTCTTCACTGAACTCTGAAGCTTTAATGCTACCACAGCCTCAGATACATCATATAGTTATTCTGTCCCCTCACTCTATCAGTCAAGGATCTTCAACTATATCTGGGTGGTTTCCCTCAGTCAGTTCAACTCCCTGATTTTAATAGTTTGAACAGTTGCTGGTTTAGTTCACATGATTTATGATTAGTTTTCTAACTGAATATTTCTAAAGCATATCACTCAAGAGCAATAGAACAATGTTTTTATTAAAAATAATTTAAAAATATTTGATAAACTAATATTTGGCTTCTTCTAACTCAGCAAAAATTTAAATCTTCTTAATAGGCAATTTGATCCCTTTTACCAGTAGCTACATCTGACACATGTTTTTCCTGCTGCCACATACACCAGCCACACTAATATTCTCTCTAAAATTCTCTTCCCTTAGTATCAGCTTGCAAATATACTAATTCTTTGAGATCTCATGGAAAAGATCTACTAAAAGGAACTCTGAGTTTCACTGTGCTTCCAATCATGTGATTATCTTTGCACTTATTACTGTGGCAGTTTTCACTCTTTTCCCCAACACTTCACATGATTTTCCATCTTCATGGATCTATGAGTTCATACAATTTTAAGTACTAATTTGAATTAATCTAAAAAATTGATGACTTTTGGTGTTTTTTTTTTTTTTAAGTAATCATGGATTAAAAACAAAGAACAAAAGAAGGGAAATTGTGATCCACTGGCTTGGCTTATGTATTCTAAAATTTATCTTCTTTTTTAAATTAATTTTTTATTTACTCTAATTTATTATCCATAATGGTAGAATGCAATTCACTTCATATTACACATATACAGCATAATTTTTCAAACACTTGCTCCAAAGTGAGTAATCACTGTTTTTGCCATTTACAAGCTCTTGGCACCTTTAAAATAAATTTCCTTGCCTGCTTGACATTACTTCTATTTTAATGCCATTTCAAGATAATCTTGGTCTTGAATTAAACTGTGGGCTATTTTAAGTGATTGTTAAATGACGCTTTAAGCATAGAATATTATAAGTAATTGAAAAAAAGAGAGTATTCCTCATCATTTGTGTAAATCTGAAGTTGTTGATGGGTCCAAGGGGCAGAGATGGTGAATTGATTTAAGGGAGTAAGATAGAATCTTGAACAGTGGCATGGAGACCAGGAAGAGTGGCAAGTTTTCTGGAACAGTTAGCATCTCTCTGAATGCCAGAGTTGTTCAGCTGCCCTGGGTTGCTAGGAGGGAATTCTTTTCCTCCCTTACTACCCTTACCTGCATTTTTTCTCCTAAGAGGCAAAGGACAATTTTAGATTTGCATTTCATCACCATAACTTCAAGCCTGATTTAATTTTCTCCCTCTAGGCTTCTTGTCCTTAGTTAAAATTGTCAGATTCACTTTTCAGCTTTTGTTTTCACCTGGCCCCTTTCAAGATCTTTAGTTAGGTTGGTTAATAAATTAAATGGTTGTGATTTTTAAACTACTATTTTGATTTATGAAAAATAGATGCAACAATGTGACTGAAAAGCTTAAAGAAAATTAAAGTCTAAAAAATAATAATTCAGAGAAGCCCCATACTGCCTATATCTTATTTGGAAGTGGTCAGCTTTATGTTGTTTACACAATTATCTTTATAGATTGAGATTTGTATTTCATGAGCAAGCTAACATCCAGTGAACCAGGAAATTCATTTATGTGAAATTTCCCAGTGTTTACTGTTACAATTTAAAAAAGGACTTTTAGTATTTTGAGTACAGAATTGCCTTCACTATTTGAATGCATTTATATCACTCAGATTTAATTTACTTACATACCTATGATATCTGTACTTATCCTTTTGATGATTCATTTAATTAGATAGTAATTGACTATGGCATGTCTTATAATTTCTAATGTAATTTATACTAATTGTAATTATACATTTACTTTTTACATTTTATTGTAAATTGATAGAAAATCATATATTTCTATCAAGTACAACACAGAGTTTTGAAATGTTTGTGAAATGGCTAAATTTAGCTAATTAACACCCAACATAAAAAAGGTAATTATATCCTAATATGTAAGATGATATATTACTCTGGTACATTTATGTAACCTAGAGTTAGTGCAACAAAATAATTAATGTTGCAAATGATGGACAAATTTCTTTGTATAGATAGACCTCTTGAAATATGAATGACTAAATGTATTATCCTACCTTAGTATGTTTGTCACTGAATAAATATGTAGTCTTTAAGAGAATTTTTGTTTCCTCCAAAAAAGTTTAAGAATAATGAAGCATTATATGCTTTTACATTGTGATTGAGGATAACTAAAATGTCTACATTTTAACTTTCATAGTTCAACTAATTAAATAGGACATATTCTCAAGAAATATAGTACTACCTTATTTGATAATAATCTGTAAATAATTTAGAGTCTTCATAAATGTTGAACCACATTTATTTAAACACATAAAGAAAAATCTGCCAATTTTCAAATCTCAAAAATACAGGGATGCCAAACGAGTAATAATTTAATGGAATCATGTTCTGGAACATGGTCACAGCTTTACTCATTTCACAGGTAACTCATTCACCAGTCTCTGCTATTATAATTCTTTGTAGTCATCTGAAATAAATTTTGCCCCTAAACCTTCAGAAGAACCTGAATCATCACATTTGTGTGCTGAGTGTATGGAATTAGAGGAAAGAACAGGTTAGCAGTAAGAAGAGAAAATGACAGAGTGCATGACACATTCTTCCTTCCTCACTTCCCCTGCACTGAAGAGCCTCTTGATATCGAAAATTTGCAGCAAATGAATAATACTTTCTGTACAATGAATCAAAGTATGTAGAGAAATATAATCATCTAAGTGAAAAATGACAAATGACAGCTGGTTTAAATTTTAAGCATTACATGACCACTCATAAGAAGCTCAGTCTTCCAAGGACTCTTGACCTGAAGAATAACAGACTGGAGAATCTGTGATTGGAAGAAACAGAAAGTTCCCCTGCACGAACACTATACACCCTGGCAATGATCATGATTTTATCCTACAATATCAAACTGATGTTGCTATTTGATATTGCCAAGCCCTGAAATTTTGACTTACCACTTACTTCTGGCAGCTATTAAATGCAGAAAAATCTATGAATAATAGAGAGGAAATATATTACGTGTAGAATAAAGAAGATATCTAAATGCAAATTTTAAAAAGCAGCATTAAATTTTCAGCACCTAACTGCTAACCAGAAGTTGCATAGCAGCTCAATTCACGATAGCAAGACTGTGGAATCAGCCTAGATGCCCTTCAATAGATGAATGGATAAAAAAAAATGTGGCATCTATACACTATGGAGTATTACTCTGCATTAAAAAATGACAAAATCATAGAATTTGGAGGGAAATGGATGGCATTAGAGCAGATTATGCTAAGTGAAGCTAGTCAATCTTTAAAAAACAAATACCAAATGACTCCTTTGATATAAGGGGAGTCAACAAGGACAGGGTAGGGACGAAGAGCTTGAGAAGAAGATTTACATTAAACAGGGATGAGAGGTGGGAGGGAAAGGGAGTGAGAAGGGGAATCGCATGGAAATGGAAGGCGATCCCCAGGGTTATACAAAATGACATATAAGAGGAAAGGAGGGGTAAGACAAGATAATACAAGTGGAAGAAATGATTTACAGTAGAAGGGGTAGAGAGAGAAAAGGGGAGGGGAGGGGAGGGGAGGGGAGGGGAGGGGGGATAATAGAAAATAGGACAGACAGCAGAATACATCAGACACTAGAAAGGCAATATGTCAATCAATGGAAGGGTAACTGATGTGATTCAGCAATCTGTATACGGGGTAAAATTGGGAGTTCATAACCCACTTGAACCAAACCGTGTAATATGATGTATTAAGAACTATGTAATACTTTGAAAGACCAATAATAAAAAAAAAAAGAACATAGGAAAGTTAAAAAAAAAAAAAAGAAACAGTGACTTTTTACAAACATAATGCCAAACATTTCACTAATTAAGAAATGCTCTCTAAATATACATATTTTTAAATATAGTTAAAAATATCTCCTTTCTCTTTGTTTTTAGTTGATGAAAACAATCAAGGAGATGGAATCTCTTTTGAATACATCAGACCTTTAGGCACAATATATAGAACATCTAGCTTTAAATCAGCACTAAGAATATAATTTCTGACTCCCTTACTTAAAAATTGTATTGTTTCAGATAGAATAGGTTGTTTGATTACAGTAATAGTGACCAGATTTTTAAACTTCCTCAGGACTTTTATCACATGCAACGTGACCTTATTATACTTACTTCACGTGACATTTCCTGTTATATAAAGCATTCCCTGAAATACTGTAATTGAAAATGGTTTTTACCACCCAGATGGAAGTGATTGTTATTACTCATTTCTGGTATTCCAAATGAAAAAAAAAAATCACACATGGTTAAAAGGACCTCATAATCTTTTGTGTCTTGATTTAAAATGAAATTTATTTATCTCTATTATCTCCCTGCATCATAATTATACTAGTATCCCAGGGCTGCTTTAACAAGGTCCTATATATTGGAAGCTAAACAAAGAGTAAGTTCTTGTCTCATAGATGTAGAGGCTAGATGAAATTAAAGAGCCATACTCCCTCTGAAACGTGAAGACAAGAATCTTCCTTGCCTCCTTTTGCTCCTGCGTTTGCCATCTCCCATTGGTGATTTTTGGCTAAAGATGCATCACTCCAATCTCTGTCTCTGTCACATGGCTCTGTTCTCCCTTTGGAATGTGTTATGTAGTGTTTATGTAGTGTTTTCTACTTAATATAAGGATATACTCATCATGGATCAGATGGTATTTCCTCTAATAGTATTATCCTCTTCTGCAAAGAGTCTATTTCTAAATGAGGTCACATTTGCAGTTCTTAAAGGTTCAATGTTCAAGGGAACATTTTGCCAGAAATTGTACAATCTATAACACTAATAGATTCAAAATATGTTTACAAGCATGTATATATGAAAACATATATACATATACATATACATATAAATATATATTCACACACATATATTTAAAGAGTACTGATTGAGAGCTTATGGTTTATTTTTCTCATTTTAGTATTTATTTAACATTTTGAACATTCATAAGAGTATAGCTATTCTTTTCTGTACAATATGCAAAACAGCTACATATAATATCAACATTTATAACATCAACAAAAAGAATTATATGATAAAAAAGGAAGAATACAATAATGAATGTAAGGGTAATTGATTTTTTCTGGTAGAGAATGTAATCAATTAAATATGTTGAGCAAGTAAACTATCCAGATCAAGTATAACTTGACCTTGCCATTATATTTGCTTTTATTTGACTATAAAGGATGGAGAACCTCATTCTATTCAGGAGGAAAATGTCAGAGAAAAAAGAATCACATGGTTTAGGGACAATTAAAATATTGGCCTTATTCACAGGAGGATATGTGAAAACAAACATTATGTATACATTCGGGCAGATTAGAGATAATTTAACAGGAAGGGGAAAAGTATACATTTGATTCCACAGTCACTGGGAAGTTAGAGATACTATTAAAAACAATAGCATTATACAAACATATTTGTCAGCATTTTAGATATAAATGTAGAAAAGGGTTTAAAATTGGGGGACAAACAGACCTATGAGAAGGTGATTGCACTAGGCTAGCTCAGTAAGCTTTCTATGTTAACAGATGCCTGCAGCTGTGCTGAATTTCCCAGCAGTACCAGGGTGAACTCATAGTGGGGAGCCCCCAAGACATTTATAAATTTGAGGAAAACACACTGACATTGGTAAGAATTTAATAGTCTGCTCTTAGATTATTGAGATTATTTAGGTCTATTTTGTTAAAAACAGAACTTTTAGGATTTGGGCCTGGGATACTACAAAAAGACTATTGAAAAATGAATGTAATCATGGACCAAAAGAGCTTAGGAATCCTTGGCATATTAGTTAAATCTAAAATGGATTTTTATATCTTGATTGAAAGTTTTGTATAGCTTTATACTTCTACAATACCTTCCACATTTTCTCTATTTAGATTATTCTCAATTATGAGTTCATTTTACCTTATTTTTTAAAATGCTGCAAAGCTGTAAAAACTAGAATATATATATATATATATATATATATATATATATATATATATTCTAGTAAAAAATAGAGAAAAAACAAATTTTACAAATACAACAAACTTTCCTTTTGCTCTTGATAAATTGTACTCTCCATTAAGGTATTTCTGTAGTTTGCTAAGATAGTTCCAAAATATTGTTATTACCTTTACACTCTAGTATTTTCCGTTAGTTCTTGATTTTTTACTTTAATATGCACACTTTTATGTGATTAATTTGATCCCTGGGACAATTCTAAAACACATATCTATGTTAATAATAAAAGTGAGATGAATATAAACCACCAAATGTATCAAATTTTGAATATCATTAGCATAAAATTTTGAGCAGTATTTTCTTAATTTTTTAAAATAATTCAGGTATGCTACTATATTCAATTTATCATTGTTGATTTTAGTATTTTCCTCTTTTTATCCCAGACATGCTTGAGTGGCTTTTCAAAACATTATATTTTAGGATATTCTCCTGAGGAGTAACCAATTTTTAATTTGGTCAATTTTCTAGCTTTATCTATTTCTGAGTTATTAAGTTTCTTATTTCCTTTATATTCTTTTGAAATACATGACATTTTTCTTTTGCAATAGAAATCCAAAGAGCTTTCTGAATTGTTTTCAAGTTCCTGTGTGTATCATTTTCAGAGTTATATTCTTCCTCTGAGGTTTTGAAATGAGATTATATTTACCTTTCTTGCACAACTTTTCTACTTCTCCATAAAACTTACAAAATCTTGCCTTGTTATACATTTCAAATTTAATTAAGCAAATGTTTAATAAAATGATTTTTAAATTCTATCTGCTTGAAAATTTTAAATATTTATGATCTTAAATTTTCATTTGAGTAAAAAAAAAAAATTATTGCTTTTCGGAATTACTGGGGATTGAACTCAGGGGCACTAGAACACTGGTCCACATCCCCAGCCTTATTTTTTTTTAACATTCTTTTTTAGTTGTAGATGGATATAATGCCTTTATTTTATTTGTTTTTTATTTTTATGTGGTGCCAGGGATCAAACCCAGTGCCTCACATATGCTAGGCAAGCTCTCTACCACTGAGCCTCAATCCAGCTCTATTTTGCATCTTATTTAGAGACAGCTTCTCACTGAGTTGTTTGCACCTCACTGAATTGCTAAGGCTGGCTTTGAACTTGCTATCCTCCTGCCTCAGCCTTCTGAGCCACTGGGATTACATGCGCGCTCGAATATGCACCACTTGTGTGCATTTTATAACTTGAAAAAAATATCCTAACTTTACTGTTCCCTAAATAGTGGCTGTGAATTTGCATTTAATTTCATAGTCAATAGTGACTTTGGTGAATACATATAGTAATACCTTTAAAAACATAAAAGTGCACACATATTTAAAATCATTAATTCTATTAAAATATCTGGTTTGGTTTTGTTTGCTTTATTACTTGGAAAATTTTTAATATTTCACAATTATTATTTATATGAGTTATCTGGATATTTCTAATACCATTATACATGACCACTTCAAGACTGTATATTTTGCAAAAATGGGTCATGACGATTATGTTTTAATCATCAACAATACTTACTGGTATAAAATTATCTTGTTTAATGAAAAAAAATACTGAAAGTAGACATGATAAAATTTTATTCCTGTTCTAAAACTGCATCTTCAGAGTTCATGTTACATATTAATTATATACAAAGGTTAAAAAAATAATGCCATCAGTTTCAAGATCAGTGAGAACCTAAATTACTCTTCATAAAGAAAGTTAGAACTTCAAGAGAGATGTCCACCCTTTCAGAACTCAGCATTGATTTCCAAATCTTACTTCTTATTTAATATCATAGATAACTATTCCTATTATTTCATTTGTTTACTTTAGTAATACAGCTATCCAAATTTAGGTTCTTAAAATGATTGTCCATAACATTGATAATAGCTTCTTCCTGGAGCTTTCTTTCTCTCCCAACAATATTCTAATGCTTCCCTAAGGATACCTCCCTGCTCTCTGTCAGAGAAAATAGCAACACCACTTTAGATGCATCAAGAACAACAATAAATCAACCAATATCTAGTTTTGTTTTATAATCTTGCTCCAACAAGTGATACTAGCATTTTTCCACATTTCTTCCATATACAGGACCAAATGAAAATCAATTGGAAGTATTCAATTTTTCCCCCATGTGGTCTTATTTCAATTGTTCATTTTTACTGCCATTCATATTGTCCTGTATTTTTGGAATGCCCTTCTTCATTCATCAATGCCTAGTCAAAACTGCCTTCATCAGTACCTTTACATCTGGGAAAATTGTCTTGCTTCCAACTATCCTGATTCAGCCAGATCCAGCACTCTGCTGGTGAGGTAGCATCATGCTAGATTGAGAAGTTTTAGGAGATCATGAGACATGCATAACAGAGGCAATGCTCTACTGTCTGTTCTATAGAGATGTTAACAGGAAGACTGAAAGCATGAAAATAGACCCAGTGGCCAAATGATCTTGCAGAAGATCACTGCATTTCTTTTTTTAAGCAAAAATCCTAATTGTTTCACAAATGAAAACTAAACATATGAATAATTACAATGCACATGAACAAAATTCATCCTCACAATATCTACATGCAAAGTGTGATGGAAACTTGCCCATGCCAAACATGCTCAGTATAGACAGGATTTTCATCTGTGAACTGAGCCTCCCTAGCAAGAACTAGTGAGGAATACACACTTTCAAAAAGATTCAGAAAATAAAAATGCAGATCTCTGTTTATCTTTAACTGGATGATAAAGTAGCAGAAGAAAGGTAAAGAAAAGAAACAAGGTCATAATAAGGTAAATACAAAATATGATTCTAGAATTGAGTTTTAACTTATTTTGGTTTCCAGGAATTATGGGAGTCTTTTTATCAATAAGGTGTCTGCCAGTTACAATATTAAGAGTTTGTTTTGAAAACACAATAAGATTTAAGCTCTAGGTTAGTTCCTTTAAAGTAATAAATAAAAAACAATCAAAATTGTGTTTTTGATGCTGTTTAAAGCTGTCTGATTTCCTTGTTACCATTTACCCTATTTACTTTTTAAAACATATTAAAATAATTCTTTTCTAGGTTTATGTTAATTTCATAAGTTATTAGCTTGATAAAAAATACCTTTTTACCAAATTACTTTAATGGTCACTTAATCAAGGGCTTCTATGTCTTAAGATTAAAAATCTTTCTCTTGTGATTTCAGAATTTAGAAGTTAACACATTTTTATTGGAATAATAAAAATCATAATTATTCAGGATTTCTTCTCATTTTTATTAAGTATTCATGATTCAATTTCTGTACCTACTCTGCCTCCAACTGTAGAAACCTCACTGTCACAGAAGATAAACTGAGGTGTCTTTTAACCATGCCCTTGTGACTTTCAGATTCTCTGAAATCTAGTTCCTATTTTGAACATACAAAATTACTCTGGCAGATAGTTGTCTCACTCCTGTTTCTAGAAATATGGGTCAAGTGTTTAATCATCAAACAACTACAGATATTTAACAGACTTACATTTTTCATGACAATAGAAAACCCTAGGGTTATTTTGTAATAGAGCAGGTTATTTTTTTCCTAGCTCAAGTACATCTGGAATTTTATCATATTTAGGATATTTGAGTTCTTGTTGAGGAGGGGGACTTTCCATCTGAATACATATTTTATTTTTTGTATTTTTGGATTTATGTCAGATTCTTAACATGAATATGTTAATATGAGCTTGCACAACAAGGACAAAAAGAGATTTTGCTCAGCAGAATCTCCGATTTTTTTCTCTTTTTATTTTAATCTTTTATTTATGTAAAATCAATTTGTGCTGGATAAACCCTCATTAATATTATTTACAATTTTCTACTAATTCTATTCAATTTATGTGGCTTTTGTTTAAAGCTTTCCTAACATAATCACATCTATTATTTTATGTTAAAGGATTTCTCTTTTTACTGACTGAATGAATTATTCAAATTATGGTGTAAAACCTTGGTAGAAAATTTTTATGTTAAGTATGTTTTTTCCTAAATTTCTAGAGTCTGTTTTGAAATGATTTTCCAGCATTTAATGAGAAAATGGTAACTTCTTAAATATTCTGTTGTTTTACAAATATTCACTTTAATGCATAATCATGTATTCATATGGATACTTTCTCTGATTTCATTCTCTCTTATTTTCCTCCTTGTACCCTGCCTTCAGCCCCACAGTGTCCTTCTAGCTGTCAAGTAAATATACAATTTAAAACTTCACACTCAGAAGAAACCCTCTTGGATAACTGCTTCACTTACTAACTTCCCCTCATGGTTCAAAGGTCATCAAACCAGTGAAGTAGTCTCTGAACATCTTAACACATAATTAGCTCACAATGTCTCTGTCTACCTCCTTATATGTCATTTTTAATTCACAGCTTTTATTACCTGCTCTGACATAGTATTTGTCTTCTACAAGTAGAACCAGAATAATAACAATAGCATTGCATTTATTCTGTGCATTGCTGAAGTCTCTATTCTTGCTTAGGAATATGAGACTAGTTAAAAGAATATTTTTAGATTAATCCATACCACTAAATTAACTACTTTAAGTAATAGTGTATAAAGGAATGGTTAGAATTAGCTGTCATTGTCATGAATAAGAATAAATTATTTTTGACAATGAAAATTTCAATTGCAGAGTGATCTTGGGTGATTATTATAATTAAAAGAAAAGAATATGTTAACTTCAATAATTGTTTGTTCAAATGAATCACATTTATATTGACATGACTTATATCATGGATACACTGCAATAACAACATTCACTTCTTGATAGAGTTGAAAGACTTCAACAGTGAAATAATTAACACTTTTTAGGGAAGTATTTTGTTTAAAACTATGGAAATAATGAAGCTTTAAATATAGAAACTTTAAAATTGCTTTTAAAATCTATTACAACTTTTCTTATTATTTAAATTAGACTCTTTAGTAAACTAAAGAAGTCAATATTAAACATATTATAGTTCCTTAAGTGATTAGCAGAATTGTTTACTCACATGAAATGACAGTAGATGATGCATACTTTAGATATGACTTTTACTGAAATCAAGTTATACAGTTGGTTAACTTTCTTCATTTAGATTATATTAATGTTTTGTTCTGAAATGTGTTTGCTATGTTTACTTATCAGAAAATTAACCTTACAGTCATGTATTATAACCAAAACTTTTATGTGTGCATCTATTTTATAATGAATTGTTAGTAGATACTTTCTCCATGAATGGAAATGAGAAAGCAAATATTCTATAATTTATATTAAGTTGTATACTATACATGTATGGCAAATAGAAATATGTGACAAAGTCCCAATGGTGGAGTGGTAATGTTGAATATATTAACCTACTGTATGAAGAGATGAAGAAAATATTTCCAGTGTTAAGATATTGTCTTCTCCCCTGGAAAGAGATGCCTTCCCCTTTAAATACTACTCCATCCCCTGTTCTCCATTATTTTATCAGTTAATCATTTATAATGTCTCTTTCCTAAATATTCAAACTTCCTTATCACTCACAACTTTACAGTTTCCCTTGAGCCTGAACTTCATGACAAAACATAAACACATGCAAGTAAATCTCGCCTTCATCCTGTACCTTCTTTTGCCTCTGCTTCTGTTTCATATTTCCTTTTCAAAGGTATTTTATTTTGTGTTTATAATGCTAACTCTCCACTGGCTCTTTGTTTCTAGTGTTTTCCCTCAGAACCCACTGGAACTTAAATCTTTACCAATCCGACATGTTTAAACTTCATGTTTCCAGGTGTCCTCCAACAAGATCCTCTTCTCTTCAGTGCTATTTAAAACATGGATCCTCACTTACCTTCTTGATTTTAACTAAATTATTAACATCTGACATACTTCACAAAACCACATATATACATACACAAATACGTTAACACACAAAAACCATATAATTACATTAAACTACAGCTAGACCCAAACAGTTGTCAATGTCTCATTCCCTCTGTCCCTTTGAGGACAAATGTTCTCTTACACAAATTCTTATCTCTTGAATCAACTATTTTCTCCTTTCAGCTCCTCCCACTTTAACATCATTTTCCATCCAAATCAACTACCTTTATTGGTGAGATCAGACCCCATTTCTATAATATCTTGAGATTCTGCTAATATCTTTTTTGTTTCCAGAGACTTGCCAACTACCATTCTCAGAATTTATTTTGTCACTTCCTCCCTACAGATGTCATCATTCAGCACCTTCCCGTACATGACCAGCACTTGACTATGTCTTCAGTTCATAAGGATTAGAAGATATTGTGGCTGAAGAATCAGTCCTCACACAACAGACACAATGAATAAGGTGGACCATAGTCTTTCTGTATCCACTCCAATCTGTCTCTACCATTGATCCTTCAGCTATATATTGAATCATTTTCATTCACCTCTCAGAAATCCAAAACAAGGCATTATTTTTCTCCTTATTGTCAGTTCAACGCTTCCTCAATTAGACTCATCCTGTCAGTGTTTAAACGTCTTCAGATCTCTTGTCTCTAATCTAGCAAGCCAACACAAGTCCCCAATCTGTCTGCAGCTGCATCTCTGTTCTGCCATAGGCATCACTTCTTCCATTTTATCTACTGTCCCCTCATCAATCTGTGACCCTCTGATGTCACATCCTCACCATTAATCTAAATTTTCTTTCTTGGGGTAATCATATAAGTTGTTTATGTTAACCTAGTGTGTACCAATTGCATGCCTATCTTTTTTGGGTAAGAAAATGAACACTGGCCTTTCACACTGCCAGCAGAATTAGATGCCCTAATATCACAACAGGAACATAAGAGATTAATTTGATTTATATTCAGGTAGAATTCTAAGAATAGGTTGATGAATTGTCTGATAGTTGATCTATTTTGTTTTGTAGATGGGTACATTTTGCTACTTAGTTTTTATGACATTTGGGATACCCAGGGGAATATGGGAGAGAATAAACCTGGAGCACAGAAAAATGAGTTCCATACCTTGAAGTTTTGAATTTTATGGAGAAATGTATGACATCAGATTGTTGATTAAAAACATTAGCTCAGAATTTTGACTCATAGGTTTACTGAAATTAACAAATGATCTTCATTATTGTGTCATGGATTTTTGCATAAAATTCACCTAAGCAATTTATCATTGTATTTCACTGAGTATACTACTATCACAAAGCCCCAAACCTTTACAAATATTGATTATGATTGGAAGATCTGCTCACCAGGCACTTCCAAATAAGGCAAAGTGTTATTTCAGCTGGAAGACAAGACCAGACATTTAACAATGCTTGTGCTGTCACTTATATATATTTGGTCTCCTATTGAAACCTTCACTTTATCCACAAAGTAGGTTTTCGTAGAATTACTAGTTTTCATTGAAAAGGTTATTTTTCTATTTCACTATCATTTTTTTTACAGAGAGAGAGAGAGAGAATTTTTTATATTTATTTTTTCAATTTTCGGCGGTCACAACATCTTTATTTTATTTGTATGTGGTGCTGAGGATAGAACCCAGCGCCACACACATGCCAGGCGAGCATGCTACCGCTTGATCCACATCCCCAGCCCTCACTATCATTTTTTAAAATGTCCTAATGATAATTCATCAACACATCCTTTCAGATTTACCAACATTTTAAATTAACACATTTTATTTTTGAATGTAGTATTTTTATGTTTATTTTTTCTCTTTCTCCAAGTGTCTTTTCTCTGCAATAGATTCCTTTTTCTCTTTAGTTATATACTTTTTCATGTGGTTCTATTTCTGGGCAAGGAGCCCAGATTGGTGTAATTTTTGTTTGTTCTTCACATAGTGTCCCAGATTCCATGTAGAGAGGAGCATTATAAATTAATTATATGATTACTATGTTACTTCCATTATTTACTTTTTGTAGAATCCATCATATTAAGGTATATTGTTTTTGGTACTTAACTGCAAATGAGAATACAATTTGATCAGTTCTCAGGCATTGTATTTATAAGTCCTTTTTCTTCTTTTTTCTTTTTTTACTTTAGAGAATTAATCATACAAATTTTGTTTCTTAAAATGGGAAGTAGAATTGATGAGTTTTTCAGAATTCTTTGGACAGTAAAATTCTTTATGATCCAGGCTGCTTGGTGTTCCATTCACTAGGAATAATATTTGGAATCTATGTCTCTTCTAATAATCATATGTGAAAAACCCCTGTGTTTATTTTTTTTGGAACATTGAGAGTTTCAATGAACTAGAATTAGAGAACCCAGGATGCCAAACTTCCTCATCCTCTGAGGTGTTGTAGGGTTAGAGACATGGAATTGATCAAGAAGGCTTATAAAATACTGGTTCCACTGTAAAATACATTTATAAAAACAAATTACTGGGCTGGGGATGTGGCTCAAGTGGTAGCGTGCTCGCCTGGCATGCATGTGGCCCAGGTTCGATGCTCAGCACCACATACAAACAAAGATGTTGTGTCCGCCGAAAACTAAAATATATATATATATATATATATATATATAATTCTCTCTCTCTCTCTCTCTCTCTCTCTCTCTCTCTCTCTCTCTCCTCTCTCTTAAAATAAGATAAAATAAAATAAAATAAAAAAAAAAAACAAAAAAAAATTAACCCTCTTTCTCTAAAGTTCAGCCAGAATGTGATTTGATATCCAGAACTCAGGGAAGAAAGAAGATGAGATTTCTAATATATCTGCTTAAAGCATCTTGTTTATAAATAAAAATAAATTCCAGTTTCCATTGCTAACTGATGACCACCTTGTCACAAGCACACTTTGAACTTGTACACCTGCACATTCTCCTCTTCCTTCTCCTTTGTCATTCTTCATTATCATTTTAATTATTGCTATTATTTGTGGGACATTATGTTTTAACTGTATTCTATCAGTCCTTCTAGTTTGTTTAAGTTGATAAGGTGATCTTGATCATTCCAAATTTGCTAGAATAAGTTGTCTCATTTTCTATATTAGACTGTTAAACTGGGATCTAATACAACAATCATTTTTTTAAAAAAATCATTTCTTTTCTCTCAATGAGCAGAAGTTAGAAATAATTATACTGTATCAGCAGTCTAAAATGTTGTTGAAGGATTATTTTGGTGATAGAAAACTAATAAACATGCACTCTGAGAAGGGAAGAACAGGAAGAAAAAGCTGAGGTGTTGAAATCTGTCTCTCATGTGAGGTAATCATTCAATGTTCTTTGCATGAAGTCAGGAACACAGAGCCCAGCAAATACTTTAGATGGTCTTCAGATTGTGTCTTTGAAAGGGTAAGTTCTATTCTCACTACTGTCACCTGTTTGAATGTTTTATGTACAAAATAACTTTGCTCACAAAATTTGAAATCAAAATCATATAGTTTTATGAATTTTATTATAATTCAGGAAACTTTAAAGAATTCAAACTTTCAGGAGTTGAGTTCCCCCTAGTGGTAACTGAATGATCAAATGTCTACAATTTTTTACAGGACTGAAACAAGTTGATTCAACTCAACTTGAAAATCTCATCATTTTACACATTTTGAAACAAGTCTATGAACTTGATGTAGCCTGCAAATATTACAAAACTGCATAGCACCAGAAAGATTTTTTCAGATTTCCAGACTAAAACCTGTTAATAACAGTAAAATTATTTTGGTTTATTCCATATTAAGCTAATATTAATATTTCAACACCATAATTATAATCTATCTATACCTATATTGTTCAAACTAAAATTGCAGTAATATTTTAAGCCACATTAATAGCTTTAAAAAATAATGAATGGTATAATGTAAACAGTAAAAATAATGTTAGTTTGAGAATTCTTTTTAACAAATATGAACACAAAAAGTTTGGTATCCTCAAGACTAGACAGCAAAATATAGCAATTTTGAACTTTTTTTTTATTAAAGTATTTGTCTTCATTCTTTACTTTTTTCCCCAAACAGTAAAGCTCTATAGGTGACCTTTACTTTCAGACAGGCTAGGAAAGAAGGCAATTTGAGGACTGAATATTGATAAATTTTCTTACTGTCGCAAATGATCTATATGTTTCATTACTTTACAAACTTAAATCCTCAGGCAAAGGGCTCTGGAAGAAAGCTTAAACTAAACCCATTTATTTGAAATAAACAGAAGTACCATGCATAAACAACTATGATACGTTGGGAAAGAAACAAAAACAGGGTCCAATTAACTGTAAGTTACAGTTATTGTATTTTGTCAAAGTTCTATTGAAGATAATTTTAGTTAAGTTTATAATGTGCAACTAAATTGTTTTGGAATTTGTTGGTATTCTTAACAGTAGAACTTAACAGTTCTACTCCTTTGGGCTGTTTTTACCAGTAAGTCTCTTTTCCTCTTTGTAACCATCACCTTGTTAAATAAGATTTAGTTTGCTTTTGATCTATTTATATAAATTATATTGATACAAATGCATGCCACATATATAACTTCTAAAATATAGGAACTCAATGGTTTTAGAAAAAAATGACAAAATAAGAATTTTACTATGAAATGTTTTATACTTTTTTGTATTATTTAAAAAGTGGTCTTTAACTACACATGCTATATGAATTAATGATTCCACCTAAGGAAACCAAATTACAAAAGTTGGGAAATATGAGATGAGAATACTTGTAATTCTGATTTTGCCTTGCAAATTTAGTTTGGAAAACCATATTTTACACATCTGTAATTGTCTTACATCTACCAGAGTCTTCAGTAGAAAAAGAATATGTTTCACAGATAGAGATCAGATTAACACACTTGAGTTTAAAATTCCTAAAATTAATCACTGTCTCCCACTCCCCTTCTAAGAAACCTATAAGATTCAGTACAAATTATTCCTACTTGCCTTTTGTATAAATATAACAATATTTCTATTTTGTCTAATTTCCCTAACTCCATGTATGAACATACATATACCATGTTTATGTATGTTCATACATGGAGTTAGGGAAATTACATATTCTATTAAAATATACCTATTCTCATAAATACCAAAATACATTTGCTAGACATAAGTAAAACATATAATTACATATAAAATTTTAAAGTTCAATTCATGCACAGATTTATGAGCTTAATCTCTTTGTTTTTTGCACTACTTTCCTTCTATTTCAATCTTTCCATGGATTTGGGGTGATAATATCAAATATTCTTTGTTTGAAATTTGTTTTTATTATTCCCTTGCATTCTAATCAAATTTATTTAGGTAGACATTGAATTTTATCAGATAAAGTATTTTAATCCCATCAATAATATCCTATTTTCTTCTTTTTTATTTCTGATGAGAAACTTACCATTAACTGTTTGTGATGTTTTTATTACTTTTTGTTCTCTAAGATGTTACTTTTGTTTTGTTTTGGCATGGTTTTCAAAATAGGCTTAGAAATGTATTTATTTTCTTTGTTGAGTCAAATTTGCTATCATTCA
Organism: Urocitellus parryii; assembly: GCF_045843805.1. Lineage (NCBI taxonomy): Eukaryota > Metazoa > Chordata > Mammalia > Rodentia > Sciuridae > Urocitellus > Urocitellus parryii. The sequence continues at coordinate 33,311,500 of NC_135531.1, read as the reverse complement.
ACCTTATTAGCATGCATTACTATTATATCTTTGAATATTTTACTTTTTCCCCCTATACTAAAAATTTTTTAAAAAATCTTTGTGACAGGTAGATTAATAATCAATATAATTCTTACTTTTCTATGCGTCCTTACCATTACTTTATAATTTTGTAGGGTTCCCTATCAAAATGTGAAGTAAATTTATCTACATCTTGAACAAGATCTAGTATGGAGTTTCTTATTGTATGAAATATGATAGAAGTGACCAAAGTAACTTAGGCCTCAAAAGACCCTTAAAAATTGGATCTTTTCTTCTCTGCTTCTGGATTAATCTTTCTCTCTCTCTGTCAGTCTCACCTGTTTCCCACATGACAGGAAGCCTTTCATCCAACAAGGGTGTAGAACACTGAGCAGATGTGACTCTACCCAATAAGGGCAGACCTACACCCACACATGCTGACCACAGACTGAGGTCATTTTAAATAAAATTATCCAGGTAGAGTAAATAGGATCTGCCAAGCAGGTAGTAGACAGAAGGCCTAAATACTTGTGTATTCTCTCTTTGAATAGTTCTTCAATATTCTTCAATCTTCTTTACATATCTTCTCCCACCCCCTCTTATGGTCTATTCCATCATTAAACTCTCTGTCTTAATAGATGTTTCACATAACTCATGATTTTAGTTTATGATGCACTATGGGAACTGCTCTATCTATGTTCCTGATCATAAGTCCTCATGAATGGAACAAATAATATAATAAGAGACACGAGGCTTGCATCCTCTCTTTGTTCCCCACCTCAGAACATATATCCATAAGCCAAGAAGCATGCCCTAAACAGAAACAGATCTGCTAATACCTTGACCTTGAACTTGCCAGCCTCCAGAACCCTAAGAACTAAATCTTGTATAAGTCACACATCTATGTTAATTGGCTATATCAACTTGATCTGACTAAGACAGTTCTTAAATGATAATAAGATTCTTAAAAAATACATCTATACCACAATTTCAAATAATTATTATTGGTATAATTAGAATCCTTCAAAGAATAGGAGAGGGAGCAGTGAAAATGATATTTGGATAAAAAGAAGGCAGAAATGTCCGAAAATAAATGAAAACTTTTCAACAAGCGATGAAGAGTTGTTTTTTATTTTTTTATTTTTTGTAAACATTTTTAGTTGTCGATGGACCTTTATTTATATATATGTGGTGCTTAGAATTGTACCCAGTGCCTCACACATGATAGGCAAGAGCTCTGCCCCTAAGCCACAACCCCAGCCCACGATGAAGGGTTTTAACACATCACAGGCACAAGGAACATGAACAAAATAATAGTTGAGACACAGATTTCTGTTTGAGTGGCATCATAAGAGGCAAAATATAGGATGAGACTTCCAGACTTATATGGTCACTTTGCAAAAAACAAAATATGGCAAAGATGACCTAAAAACAGCCAAGTGAACCAGACATGATAGTTAAAGAGAAATGAAAGTAAGAATAACAATAACTTTATTCTCAGAAAAATTTCCAATTATAGAAAAAAAGGGCAATGTCTTTAAAATCCCAAAGTTTAAAAGTCAGGTAAGAATTCTATACCGAAAATTATTGCTTTTTAAAAGCAAAATTAAGTTTTTATTCATACCTCTAGTTATATTGATAAGCAGAAAGACAACATTGAAAACATCTACTGTCTTTATTGAATAAATGAGTTCACAGTGCACATTTACTTCAGATCACATTGACTTTTACACTTCACGTGTGTACTTTTTTATGTCAATTATACCTCAGTGGTGATAAAACAATATAGTTAAGTGAGCATATGAAGATTCTTAATAGTATTTCAACCTGTATCTTTATCTAACTCCTCATATCATTTTGTTTGTTCATTCTTTAATTGGAAGTTCTAAAGCTGAATCTTAAAATATTTATACATGTCTACACTAAATTAAACATGTTTCTGAGTAAAGGGTTGTTAAAGAAAAAAATGTTACAAAAAATCTAGACTTTCAAAAAATCAAATTTTAGAGTGTGAATTAAACAGGATTAAAGTGGGAAAATATGTAGTGAATGAGCAAATATTATTTTGGTATTTTAAATATGTACTTTAGGATCAAAAAAGATTGGCTTACTTCATTTAGCATAATATTCTCTAACTCGAACCATTTACCTACAAATGCCAGAATTTTATTTTCTTTTAATGCTGAGTAATATTCCATTGTGTATATATACTAGTTTCTTTATCCATTCATCTACTGATGGGCATCTAGGATAGTTCCACAGTTTAGGTATTGTGGATTCAGCTATTAAACATTGGTGTGGCTTATGTCACTATAGTGTGCTGGTTTTAAGTCCATTGGGTGGGAAAGTTTTAAGACCAAGGGGTGGGAAAGTGGTGTCAAATGGTGTCAGATGGTGGTTCCATTTCAAATTTCTTTGGAATCACCACACAGGTTGCCAAACTGGCTGAACCAATTTGCAGTCCCACCAGCAATGTATGAGTGTACCTTTCTGCCCACATCCTCTCCAAAACTTATTATTGCTTGTATTCTTGATAACTGCTATTCTGACTGACGTGAGATGAAATCTTAGAGTAGTTTTAATTTGTATTTCCGTAATTACTAAACATGTTGAACTCTTTTTCATATATTTGTTGATTGCTTGTATATTATGGCATTTGCAGACAAATGGATGGAGTTATACTAAGTGAAGTAAGCTAATCCCCCAAAAACTAAAGGCTGAATGTTTTCTCTGATTAGTGGATGTCGATCTATGATGGTGGTGGGGGGCATGGAAAGAATGAAGGAACTTTGGATTGGGAAAAGGGGAAGGTGGGTAAAAAGGTCATGTGGGTAGAAAGGTGGTAGAATGATGTAGACTTCATTACCATAGCTACATGTATGATTGCACAAATAGTGCGTCTCTCCACCATGTACAATGAGAGAATTGAAATATTGCGCTCCATTTTGTGTCATGTACAACTAAATAGAACAAATAGTGATAATAAAATGATAATAATAATAAAAATAATAGAGGTCAAGAATGACATAATTGTAAATACACAAGAAAATATAATGATAGTATGAATACAAGTGTGAATTTCATTTGTTTTTTTCAGAAAATAATTTAGGTTTTCATTTTATCATGAAAAATATTTCATTTCATTGCCTTAACATGATGTGTGTGTATGTGTGTACATTTGTGTATATGTGTGTGCATGTGTGTGTTATTCACTGTCTAAGGTTTAGAAATGAAATAACAAGTACTCCCAATTGCAAAAATGAGGTACTATCTCCACAAAAATAAGTGTCTCCATCTTCACAGAAACAAGTTTACATATTTAAAACACATAAATCCTATTTAGTTAGAAGCACTGTTACACTCTGAATATTTAACACATTTGTTAACTTTTTATGATTTCTGAAAACTGAATCAGAAATAAGTTGTTACAATAAAAGATGAAGTAGTCATATGCTCATAGGATAAGTGGAGACAGACCTGAAAGCCATAATTTTCTTCTGTGATGTTTTGGTTTGGCGAGGTTTAAATTGGAAAGGATTTAAAATGTGATTTTTAATATTAATGAAGTTTATCTAGTTTGTGTTATATTTGAGAATTTTAAAGAGAATGAAGTTATCTAAAAGTAGAATAGCTAAAAATAATTGCTAACCTGTTGTTTTGCAATTAACATTATAAAATTGCCACTATAAGCTTAAACTTTGACTTTTAAAAATATTTTTCAGTTATAGATGAACACAATATCTTTATTTTGTTTATTTATTTTTATGTGGTGCTGAAGGCACTGGTACCCCCTGCCTCAAATGTGCCAGTCAAGTTCTCTGCCACTCAGCCTCAACCCCAACCCCTTAAATTTTGATTCTGAACCATTCTTAATAAGCTATTCCCACTGAACTTGAATAGATAGCAAATCATAATGATCTCATCTAACTTTATTTTTTACCTTTTCCTCCTTCTTCAAACTTACACCATTCTACTCTGTCATTGGTAATGAATTCATGAAAATCAACAAATTATAAACAAAACAAAACAAAAATCTCTGTATTATTTACAATCAGTTTAGTTTTCTTTTTACTGTAATTCTAAGATTATAATGCTTCTAATTATTGCATTCATTTAGTGCTCTGTGGAAGTACTGGTCAAGGGACTAAGTCAGCAGGGTAGTCCTTTTTTATGAAGTAATTCAAAGACCTGACCTGTCAGAAGCTTGTTTACATCGAATACATAAATTCCATGTAATTATGTGTCCCAATTCAATCCAGACAGCAAGACAACACAAACAGGAGGACAATCATAGGAAATGTCCCTCAGCTGGACAAGGTAGGAATTGTTTGATTTTCATTTACATTCCAAGACATTTTTTTACATAATAACACTTTATCATTCTTATAGCTATTAAAATCATTTATTCTTTGCTAGCTATTACACTGTTTAAAGACAGGAAACACCTGTCTCCAAATTATAATTATATTTTTGTTCCAATCACAATTATCGTCAAGTTCAAATTATTGTAATCTCTTCAATTTTTAAGAAAATCCAACTTAAGGTTTAAAATCATCTAAATGAATCAGAGCTTTAAAACTTCAATAAATGTATAATTACAATAAACCTCCAAATTATGTTTATTACTGTGACCTACACTAGTGAAGCATCATAATGGAAAGGTGTAAGTTCAAAGGATCAGCACTTCAAAATTTCAACTTCATTCCCACTACTAATTATCAAATAATGAGACTCAGGCTCAGAAAGGGTACACTAATCACTCAAGGTCACACAAAAAAGTAAGATTAAAAGAAAGTGTTTTCAGTGATACTGAGACCTCTAGACTCTAAGTTTAAAATTTCCAACATTTTCAATTAAAATTTTCTAATCCCTTATTGAAATATTGATCATTATAGATATTCAGATATTTTTTTTCAGAAAAAATTCCAAATATTATAAGTTTAACATATAATTAATAAAAACAAATTAATATCACCTGCCAAAAATTATTTCCAACATACTATTTAATAACAATCTCTGCTAAGGTTAATTTAATCTTTTATTTGAAATAATATTTTGTGTAATCTAGCCTAATAAAAATAGAGGAGTTTTAAGAATCAGAGTGCCAAACAAAATAAAGCTGCACCATCATAAACTGCAGTTATTTTTGTTATTAAAAAAAAATTGTTTCCAACATGGTAATGCATTCTGCCTGAAGATAGTCAGACTTGTCTCTGTGTACCCAATTTCCCTAACCCCTCATGTCCCCACTGGACTAGGCTTATCATTGTAGCAATGGAAAAGAAAAACCAAAAACATTTTATTTCCCTTTCCACAAGTACCAGAAAATTCCAATTCATGATATATTTAAGAAAACTTGAAGGAATACTTTATGTTTAAGTAAATCACAAAATTTCATAATTTGGACTGAGTGGGAAAAAAAGTAATAAGGCTCATTATAACAAATAAATTCAAGTATTACATAATATCTTGATAGTTTATGATTTTCGAAACTTCTCCACTGTTAAAAAAATTATTTGACCTGTGCATGATTTTACATAGTGTATTATGAAATATGTGTTTTCATTTTATGTCTTTTTCTTTGCTTATAACTTTTTAGAATCATATAAGTAGAACAATGAAACTAGAAAAACAATCTTCTAAATCAAGACTAAAGTATTTCCTAAATTTTTTATTTAATCTAATTTGTTCTTTAAAAAATAGATTATTTTTTCTGTCTGTGTCTATATAAAGTAACAATTGACAAGAGAATTGAAAGCCTAAACATTTTATGGTTTGACTCAGGATCTCTCCTCCTGTGATTTACTGGTGCCCAAGGGTTGCATTAAATCAGAACTAAATGGCAGTTTGTTAGTGGATATGTCTTCAGTTCTGTAAAATGGCTTTTCTTGTCCTTGCAGAGTAGACTTCATAAATAAAACCCACCTTCATGTTAGAACTAGTCACAAACTCTATTTTACCTACAAACAGAAAAGTCTGGATACATGATTTTTGCAGTCATGTTGAACCAGATGGCATTATGTTGCAGTATATTCTAGTTTGAAACAAGTGAAGTTATATCAAAAGAGGTTCTAAAACATTTTTATATGCTCATAAACATGTTGGATTTGAATCCAAGAACAAAGGTTACCCAAAATGACTTATTCTTCTGAGATAAAAATCACAGCCACAGAGAAGATAAAAAGAACAGGTATCAAACAGACCAGTTATGATACAAGATAAAGCTCTAAAATTATCGGCAGAACACCTAAGTATGAATACTTATTTGATCTAGATTGTGTTGTTCAGTAAATTATCTGAAGCAATTACAATAACCATTACTTACCTTAGGTAATTAATAACAGTCAGAGACACATCTAACATATGTCACATGCCCAGCCCAAGGTATGATGTTACAGTTACTCAAAAAGTTTCATAGGATTGAATAAATGATATGAGATAGGTCAGAGTGCCCTATTTAAGCACCCAACACCACATATTAAGAAAATATGCAGGGCTGGGGATATAGCTCGGTTGCTATAGTGCTTGCCTACCATGCACAAGGCCTAGATTTAATCCCTAGGACTGCCAATATATATATTCATGTTTTCAATATGAGGTATCCCCCCAAAAAACTCATGAACAAGACAATACAAGAATGCTTAGAGTTGAAATGATTGGGTTATGAGACCTGACCTAATCAGTGCATCAATTCCCAGAAAAGAGATTAACTGTAGGCAGGCAGGGTGAGGCTAGAGGAGGTGAATCATTAGGGTTAAGCCTTTGGGGTTTTTATTTTATCCACTGTGAGAAGAACTCCTCACCCCACCCCTCTTCTCACCCTGTCCCCAGCTGATATCCTCCACCATACCCTTCTTCCATGATGTTCTGCTTTTCTAATTAAGCCCCAAGGAATGGAGTAGGCTCTCTATAGACCAATACCTCTGAAACCAAAAACAAAATTTTCCTCCTCTGAAATTGTTCTTGCCATGACTTTTGGTCATAGCAGCAAAACAACTAAAACATATATTAAATCAGAATAAAAATCTTCACAAGTGTGTGGGTCCTTGACAGTTACTTTCTAAGTACACTTAAATTTTCACTGCAATATGGCACATATTTTCACAAAGCACTAATACAGCAATGCTAATGTTGTCACTATTTTTAACATACAAGACCTTAAGAAAAAAATTAAAAGAAAAAAAAACATGGAAACTGTTTTGAGATGTTTTGATGTTGTTCTTGTTTTAATAAGGGGTTGTGATTTTTGCTACTGAGTTAAAGAATAATTCTCAAAATTTGAGAAAGGTGGAAAAACAGTAAATAGAAATAGAGTGAAGAGCATCCATAGATTTGTAATTGGTAATTGCTTCAAACAAGTGCTTATCACATAATTTGGCCTTCAGTTAAATTCTACAGCCTATCAAACATACACCACAGTTAACTCAAAAGATTTTCATTTGGAACATCTTTTATGAAGCTGACTTATGAAAATTCCGTTTATTGATGAAAGTATAGTTCAGTGGTAGAGCACTTGCTTAGCATGTACTAGGTTTGATCCCCAGCACAGAAAAATGAAAATGAAAAAAAAAATCTCATCTGAGTTTTCACAAGTATTTTTTCCAGATGCTCTTTTATTTGCATTTATGAATTATTAAACACTGCATTGAGGAAACCACTTACAAACGTGGCTGTGTTTTCCAAATAATCCATATGTCATCGCAATTTTTAAAAATTTTCGTCTATCCCTTTTTGTTGCTATTTACTTAAAATCCTTTTTACTCACAGATTCATTGGGAGTTTGGTGTAAGTTATTAAAAGCTCTAGGCAGAGAAAATGCTAAACAAAATTATGTAAAGCTTAAAGGAATTTGAAACATGAGTCTAGTAATGTATATAAAGAAATACAGGAAATAAATATGCAAAGGAGATAATCATCAATATCTATTTAGAAAGAAGCCAATAGCTCTGATTACCAGCCTACCTGAACCAATGTGCATATTTGGATAAATCCAATTGCCTGTATCACCACATTTATGGTTGGCTTAGAGCAAAAGACTGGCTTCAGAAGGAGCTCCAACCAAATAGCATTTAGTGTCCTCATCAATAAAAAGGAGAACTAAACCTGTTTATTAAATTGTTCTAAATATTAAATGAAATTGTGTATTCCTATTACATGGCAAGTGGTTTAGAGTGGGCATCCAATAATTTATATTAAAAAATATAAAACTTGACATTTGGGGAATTTTCCTGTAATCAAGGAAACATCAGATGGTTGGTTAGTCAGCTACCCCAACACCTGACAGCCCAGCTCCTGTTCTGAGCTCAGCTCACTCAGCCCCTACTGTCACTTCCTTCTGGTTTTCAGTTGTCCCTCACTGGAGACATATAACTGTAATTCATTCCTTCACAGACAATGAATCCTAATTATGTGTTAATCAAATAAGCAAGTTTATGTTAATGGGTTAAGAAGCAAGATGCCATTGTTCCCATATCCCCCTTCAAATATCTGCTTCTGATACCACTATTTGTGTAGGTATATTCTATTAAATTGAACCTTCAATATTTGTCCCTCTTATTTCAATTCAACTAATATTTGCTAATTCTATTTTATGCAAAGTATTAACAATTAACCCTGGGAACCTGAGAGCACCTCTCTAGAGGAAACATAAAAATAGAATATATATTCAAATATGGAAAGGATGCTTTCCTCACAATGATGTTTTCTAAAGTTGTAAAGGTTGAGACTAGGGTAAGAAGGAATTGGCAGTCTGTAATAGGTGAAACATATGCAGGGTTTTTTTTTTCCCTTAGTAAGGACAGTTTTAATAGTTTCAGACAAAGCATATAAGCACTCTTATTTTTCAATAATAAATATGTTTTATAAAGTAGTAATAGGTAGGAGAATGAAGAATATTAATTAAAATGGATGTGGTAGAATGTTTTGAAATAGAGAAATGAATGAGAAAAAGTACAATTAGATCAAAGATGACATTGTACTTGTGAGCATTCATGGAATAACTAAATGATAATTATTTTTTTTTACTTTACAATCATCACAAAAATATAGTTTTTTAAAAATACTGAGTAGTTTATATCAATTTATGTGAAATAAACTTGTGAACAATAGTGGAACATAAACAATATTAGCATGAGGTTATTTTTGTGAGAAATTAAAGATACTTTTCTTATCTGAGGTACTGCAGTGATTGATTTACTTCCAACTAGATCTGGGTTATTTTTTTCAATGAGACGTGTTTCAAACAGCTGACACAGTTGAGTAAGTGAAACGGTAAATGCTTGACATTAAACTACATGAATAATGCTGTTCGTCAACAAATGTGCAAGAAACTTGAAAGTACATAATCATATTCCTTCTCATCAACTGTCAACGTGATTGTATCCCTAGAGGGTGAGACAGACTTATAAACCCAGCCCATTTACACAACAAGTGGATTTCTCTTTGCATTTTTCTTTACTTCACACTGGCAGCAGCCTGCTCAATGGAAAATCAGTAGCACAAGCACTTTCTCTCACTCTCTCTCTTTTTTAAATATTTGTTGTTGTTGTTGTTGTAGATGAACACAATGACTTTATTTATTTATTTTATGTGGTGCTGAGGATTGAACTCAGTGCCTCATACATTCCAGGTAAGCACTCTACCACTGAGCCATATGCTCTCCGAGGGAAAGGTCCTTCTGTCTCCCTCTAGAGTACAGTGCTTCTCCATGACACAGAACAGAAACATCTCAACACTCATAAATAGAAACCAGAGTTTTTCCCTTTCCAAAGAAATCAGAGCAAAAAGTCAATCTCTTCTTCAAGTCCATATCCCATGTTTATTGTTTGGCAAACTTTGACAGGATTTATTCCTCTGTACTTAAGAATACAAGTGTGAACAAGATCTAGAGAAAGAAGGAATTGAACTGTTAATTTGTTCAGAAACCTTCCTCCACCCTTATCAAGAGAGCCTATCCCTGCTTCAACCTGTTGATTAAGGTAACCTGTCCCTCCCTACAGGGAGTTGTTAATCATGCCCCCTTCATGCCCAGATCACTCTTCCTTGGCCCTTCCAGCCTACCTGTTTCCCACCTTTTAACCTATCCATCCACCATTTCTGGGATCTAGTCACTTACCAGGAAGGAGAGAGATAGGGAAGGAAGCAGGAGAATAAAGGAAGCCAAGGACATATAAAAAGGCATAATGCCCTCACTTCTGGGAATAATGAAATACCAGCTATTGCCCCCTTCTCTTTCCTGGGAGAAGTCTAGGTTACCCTTATTAAAAAATAAACCCTGCTTTATATGCTTGCCTCAGCCTGCTTCTCTAATGTTATACTTCAACACGTGAGGAAGCAGGACTTGTCACCGCTTACTGGGGGTATCAAAGTGACATATATGAAATTCTTGGCTTACTTGGTTAAAGGTACTTAGTTAATGAATTTACTTGGATTACTTATGAAATAAAGGGAATATTTAATTATTGGGTGAACAAAGCATGTAAAAATATATAAATAACCAAAGCACTATTAAGTTCAGCAGATTAGTTATGTTTTTTCCTAATATTGATTATATGAAATATATATATTAGTACTTGTTTCAGGAAGAGAATGGGGAAGAGTAAGTATTAAATAATGTAATCAACTAAATGGACATTTTGTGATATTCCAAAAGGTATTTTAAAAACACCAAAAATTATCCCAGGTAAATTTCTAGTGTGTATCTGTATAAATTATGTATTGACATTCATTTTATAAATGCTTTTGCAACTTACATAGTTTACTTCTCATAACAATTAATTGAACACTTTATTACAAATGAGCAGGACTTTACTTATCATCCTGACTATGCCTAATTATTTAAAAATATACATAGTTTTGAGCATGTCTGTAAAAAAATGTCCATCAACTTTTAATACAAATTTAAAATGTAAGACATTAATTTATAAAATATAATTAAAATATTTGAATGGATATTGAAATTTCAATAATTAATTTTGTCTATTTTCTACTTACTTATATAAGTAACTAAGTAAACAATATTGTATTCTTTAACTTTGTATTGCATAGAACTTTGTATAAATTTGGCTTAGTCCATCTAAGTCAGGCCAACATTAAAAGTGTGTAAGCTTGCTCTTATACAAAACAATAAATCATGATGTTCTATAAGCTCTATTATAATTCTTTCTGGGGTTGTGCTATCAAACTTAGTTCCAACATGAAGAACAAATCATTCAGTGTAAACATAATTTTTTTTACAATTACCAAGAGCCTTATGGACAGGACTATGATTTTTTTTAACATGAATTTGACACAAACAAGTGAGGATTAATGAGAAAAATTGTTAAGTCTTCATTGATGGGCTCTTCAGGAAATTTAGAATTTCCTATAGAAGTCAGCTAATGAAAATTCACCTTTGCTGGTTCTATGATAATTGAAAAAGTACATCTATTTGATAAAATTCAAGAAGTTATTAGAGGAAATACTGCATTGAATGATTTTTTAAAAGAGTAATTTTAAAACACAAAAGGAAATTCACATGGTCAAATATTTATATAACTCAGAATAGATGTACAATATTTTTAAAGAGAAGTACATGACAACAATTTTGATATTTTATATCATTTATAATATAACAAATGTTACAAATTTTACCTTACAATTCCCTCTATGAATATTTGATGTCATGTATTCTTATATGTTGGTGTACTTGAGTCCTGCAGGGGAGACAAAAAAGAAAAAAAAATATGAAAACATGCACATATATGTGTGTGTCACTACAAGTAAAACATTATTGCCAGGCCTGGTGGTGCACACCTGCAATCCCAGTGACTCAAAAGGATGAGGCAGAAGGATTGCAAGTTCAGAGCCAGCCTCAACAACTTAGAGAGGCCTTAAGCAATGTAGCAAGACCAAGTCTCATAGTAAAAAACAAACAAACAAAAAGGGCGGCTGGGCATGTGGCTTAGTTGTTAAGCACCCCCTTCCCAGGTTCAATCCCTGATACCAAATATATATTATATTATATATTATGAATAACTGGGGTGAGATGGTAAATATACTTTGTAAAAGTTTGAAAGGTTTTAAAATCTAGATTTATTTTTTAAGGGAATGGACTTTTAAATTTTTAAATTTATTTTTATTGTTTCATGGCACAGACTTTTGAGACAGAAACCACAGAATTTCAGCTGAGTTGGTACTTGTTCAGATTTGAGTAGTCCAGTTTTGTTCTCTGAATCTTTGTTCTTTTAACTGATTAGCATGAAAAGTGCCCCTTGTACAGCCTGAGTACTAACTTTAGTGTTCCATACTTTGGAAAACCTAGCCAGGCCCCAACAAAGTTCAATATCATAATATAAATTATCTTTAGTAATTTCAAATAACATAGTAATGATCTTAAAAACGGATTTAAGATTTAATAAATTTAGAGTGATTCTGATGTCAATAAACCACACATTTTGAAATGAATGGGATATTGAAGATCACTATAGAAATCAATTAAATTTTAAATTGTAGAATAAAATATTGTATGTATAACAGATACTATAAATCAGTAAGTACATTATTCTAGAGTTGAGACAATTAGACATTTGACAAATTAAATAAAATGTCTTCAATAATTTATAATATATGAAACACAATTTCAGCTGGATTGAAGTGTTAACATTGAAAAGCCATGAAACTAAGAGGTATGATCTCGGGGCTAATGAAGACCTTTCAAAACTAAAAGCCAAAGACATGAGAATTTTTTCCCCTTGATCTTAGCAAAAATCAGCATAACATGTTCTCAGTTTAAAAGGTATTTTGATTTATGATGGCCATTTCCTAAAATGTGAAAAAGAACATTATAATGGTCAAACAGATCCCTAAAGCACATTGGGAATAAATCAACAGGACAGATTATCATCCAACCATGATTGGAGTATCTACAATATGCCAAACATAAGGGCTGGGGATGTGGCTCAAGCGGTAGCATGCTCGCCTGGCATGTGTGAGGCCCGGGTTCGATCCTCAGCACCACATACAAACAAAGATATTGTGTCTGCCGATAACTAAAAAATAAATATTAACATTCTCTCTCTCTCTCCCTTTCTCACTCTCTCTTTAAAAAAAATATGCCAAACATAATTTTTACTGGGGATACAACAGTGGAACAAAGAGATAATAGCATATACCTGAAGATACAAAGTTTGGGGAGGTGAAAAGAGGAGAGGAGACCCAAGTATACATACAAATGGCAAATATCCATTTTATGTAGCATCATCTTAAATGATATAAAGAAATTTAAAATAGATGGGATTAAGGAATATGATTGTTCAAACAATTAGAAATGTCAAGAAAGGTGATTTTGTCATCAAGGTGGAACAAGGGAGCTGAAAAAACATTTGGTAAAGTACTGAGTTGGGAAGCATCAATCTAAGAATCTGAAACTTAAGAACTACGCTCAGGAAGGTCCAGGGAAAGAGAAATGATAATCATGGCGACAGGAAAACTAGAGACAGTGTGTGATGTTCTGTAAGTGCTGTGAAGAGGAATAAATCTGTCACAGCTTGGTGTTTTCTATATCTGTCTATTGCAAGTTTAATTTCAGGAACTCCTGATAGAAAGGGTTTGGATGCTCTGTCATCATGAACTAGCATCAATCATTACTGATATGACATACTCTGTCACTCATGTAGAAACAAGATTGTTGGTGAGCAGCAATAGTTTCCAAGAAGTAATGTTACAGATTGAGATATTTGACTATTCTACTAAACGGAAACCCACATGTAAGAATGGAGGAACAATTTGTATGTAGCATCTATTTCCTGCTAGTGTAAATTTAGGTCCACACTAAATGAGGATAATAGCATATGACTTATCTATCTCTGCTCCATTTGCTGGAACAGAATAAGCTGTTCCCTAACAGAAGCTCACACTAATGCACAGCTCTGATTGTAACACAGGCTGCCAATTTAACTATTTAAAATACAGAAAGAGAAAATTAATTTGATAATTGTTCTGAAGTAGTGGAAACAATTCTGTTCATCAGAAACTGTCCTCAGTGAACAAACAGCCCCATTTCCTGTGTTATATACCTTTATTCAAAAACAATGGAACAACTCAGTCAAACACTTCCTGGAGAGGATTTGTAGTTTATTCTTATTGAGAAACATATTTCACTTTCACTTTAAATCACACTTTCTTGTCACTACTTCAGCAATTTCTGGGTACTTAATGCTTTAAAATGCAGCAATTATTTTAGAGAATATTTTCACAGTATTCATTTGCACTTCTGAGTTCCTGGAAGAATAAAATGTGCATTCATAACTAGAGAAGGAAGAAGGAATATGTTGGAAAATATATATGTAGTTGCTTAAATGTATTCTCAGTTATTATATAGGTCACTGTTTCAAAGCTATTCATGTTACAGTGAATTCCACTTCATTTCAGTTCATTCTCCAATTTAGTCTTATTACACATTCACAGTAACTAATGTTTTTGCAAGTTGTCCAGAAAGAAGAAAAACAACAACAAAATATGTGGCAGCATAATAAACTATCTTAGGATTCTTTGCTTCAATTTGTAGTTGTGGTTTTAATATCAGGTCAATTCAATGTAAGAGTTCATAACTGTATTTTAATCCTTTTGAATTTCTCAGTCATAGAACCAGTCAATAAGGGGGATCAACTATACATATGTACATATATATATATATATATATATATATATATATATATATACTTATATATGGGAACACACAGAGATTTCAGTTAATGTAAGCTCTTCTCCCAAAGTGATGTCCCCTTCTCAGGAAAACTCAAATTCAAAAATCATTTTCTCATCAGTAATTTATTTAATACATGAACCATCTTTACTAAGCCCTTGGTTTTAGTCAGCATCCAATAATTTAAATGGAAGGACAAATCCACCATGTTAAATATTAGAATAATATATAATGTTAAAATTGCACATAGACTTAGATATTTTAATTTGAATACTTCATTTAGCTTCTAAATTAAAACTTATAACATTATATTGGGTCAGCAGAAATCTCCTAAGTAATTCATGAACAAATTAACTAGGGCATTCATTAGTATAATTGCTTTTAGCTCTTTTCAAATACAGTTCCCAAACTCTATGATATGAATATTTGAGATTATTATTATTGCCATAATATATGCCCAATATCATATTTATTTGGCAGAAAAAAAAAGATCAAGTCTACTATACTATGAAACGTATAGCCAATAGGTTAATATTGGCTTATTTGTGTCCAGAGCACTAGTGTAAGCAAGTCTTAGTGATGAAGCAAAACACTGGGTATTTTGTCCTTGAGGTTGCCATAAGGTCAGTCCTAGATGAAATGTTGATTTTAGATGATAAAATTCTGAGCCGATAGCATAGGTAAACCTTACCTAAACTCCTGATCCATGGAAACTTTGGGATGACTTGTTACCAACAGACAAAATAAATACACATTATGATATTTGAAAATAGAGTACTGTTGCATAAAAACACCTTGGGTGGGGTAAGGAGGGAGATGAGTGACTTTGGAATCAGAAAGTTGGTAAAGCCTGGAAAGAGTTTAAGACACTTGCAAAAAAACCTTAAATACCCTAGGGCAGACTGTTTAAAAACTATTTCGAATATATTGACAGTGAAGGATCTGAAGGAAGTAAGGAATGTTACTAAGAACTAGAAGAAGGGATATAAACTCATGAGAAACCTAAGCAAAACATTGACATAAGATTGATGGGAATATACAGTTGTATGCCAAACATATAAAAAGGTTGCCTGCTTTCTTCACCAGCTTATGCTAAAATGTGAGATGAGAGATAAATTGAAGAGATAAAGATAAAACATTAAACTGAATGATTTGAAAAATAATCGGCCTCACTAAGTAGTCCAAGATACCCTTCAAATATGGCAGCTGAAATTACATCAGAGGGGAGAAAGGATGATGCAATTGTATAACTTTTAGCCAAAAACTTAGAAAAATCCAGAAATTGTGACTTAATCACAGTATTTCCCTTTTAGGAGATTAAAGGTATGCTTTACAGATTTTCTTAACCAATAGCCATGAGGAAACTTCTAGAACTTGAAAGGCAATGAAAAAAAAATCCAACATTTCAGAACTGTTATGGACCAGTTACTCTTTTTTGTTTCCCATCTTTCCAGTTTTTGTACCAGAAACTTTGTAACTATCGTCCTACAGCTGTCCCATCGTTGTCAATTGGGAGGGTTGGAAGCTAGAAGTTTGCTTCTTTTAGTTCATCCTTTGGATGAACACTTGTGTCTCATGAGCTCTACTTACTGGATTATATCCAGGCTTTTCATTATGTGTGGATTTGACTTAGATTTTAGACATCAAGTTGATGAGATTTTGAGGAACTTCTGAACTTTGATTTGAAATTTTAATGAGAGGAGACTCTAGAAGGAGGCAAATATATTTCACCTTTCTTCTGAATGACTTAAATAGTTCTGAATCAGAGGGTGGCAGATTCCCACATCTGTGATATAGAACCTATGTAATCATCTTCCCTTGAGTGTGTTCAAAAATCTAAGTATATGATGGGATACTGTCTGTGATGATGCTATATAAGTGTGATGTTATGTAAGATGTCATCATGGTAGATTGATTCCTAAGGCTTTACAGAACTAAGATGGTATAGTCATGCATGACTCAATCACTAGGATGCATTCGGAGAAATGCATTCTTGGGTAGTTTTGTCATAGAAACATAATAGAATATACTTGCACATACCTAGATGGTACAGTTTACAACAAACCTAGACCACATGGTGTGAAATCATAGATTGTACACATATATGGTATATATGCATGTATGTAAACACAAGATTAAATCAAACACAAAGGGAAATTCTGTTATTAGAAGATGCATTAACCAAAAGATGAATAAGACTAACACCAGTGTTACATGAGGACTTTTGATTATAGTAACCTTGCTTTTTCTAAGTAGAAGGATATTCTTAATGGAAAAAAATCATAGTTATATTAAATATCTAAATGAATTACATAATCATTCATTATCAAGTATTATGTTGTATACATAATTGTATGTGCTAGAGTTTATGTGACTAACAGTGCAATAGGTTTGTTCACTCCAGCATCATCAAAAATGTTTGAGCAGTGCATTGTGCTATGATGTCATGATGGGTTACAAATGACCAAGTGTTGAAAACTTCCCTTTATCTTTGGGAATTCCATAATGTATGCATTTTTTTCCTGACAAAAACATTGTTATCTTTCATGACTATATTGGTCAAGACCTGAGGATACTTCTACAGGGTGGAAGAGACCACTGGATAATGCCAGCAAGGTGAGGAACGAAGTTTCACAACTGCAAAAAACTAAGTCATTTTCAAAAATGTTTTGAATTGTAGAAAACCTTGATCCTATAAAATACAAGATAACAAATGGATGCTGTTATAATCCTGTAAGTATGTGATAATTTTTACATAGAAATTAATAATTTAGATGTCAACTTCAAAATGATATTAGGAAGAAATAAATTCCTAGTTTAACTAGTTGGCATAGAAAGATATAAATGCATTTTTAATGTTATTCTCAATTTTTTAATATTTTATTTTAAGGAAGGTAATAATTATCAGTAGAAAATTTCTAATCATTTTATATATTCTCAAATGTGTATTTCATATTAAAAAAGTGGAAAATAAAAATTTAGAAGGACAACACAAAGGTTTTGAAACACACAGAGCAACTTCAAGTTACAAATAAGACCATGTTTCTTAAGAAATACTTTCATGGTCTATTTGCATTGTCTACAAATGTATGATCATTGCTCATCCATTTCTTTAGCTCTTGGAATAAAAAATGGATTCTAAGTATTCTATAAATAAGGACTGCTGGAGTAAAATTGTCATACTTTGTGTTAATTTGGTTTTGTACTTCCAACATAAAAGTGATAAAACAGCCCCTTTTGACTGAATTACATTGGAAGTCATGAGCAATACAACTCCACTACATAATATAATTAGGAGTGCAATGAATAAATAATCCTCTGCTCCTTGAAACAAGGTGCTGTTCGTTCATTAGTGGGAGGGTCATTTGTAAGCCAGTTTTGTTATTACCATGAAATGACATTGTTGTTAAATTGTGATAAAGGGGAAATGATAAATTGGGTAAGAATTTTAATGGTCGTTATCTTCATTAGTTAATGAGATGTGCTAATTATATTCTTAAATGACAGTGATTTAGTGTCCCTGGCATAAAGGGCCACAGAGCAATAACCAGGCCAATCCCTTTCAGTTTGTTTTTACAGTGTAGGAAGAGATATAATAACTGAGAGTCCAAATACGGTAATGATGTTATATAAAAAATTCATTAAAGTGCATCCCTAAATTATGCAGTTATGCCAGGTTTTGTGTTGTTTATCCAAACAATATATTTGCATAAAATTTAAAATACTTAGAACGTGACACAGAAAATTTCAGTAAGGCAATGTGGTCCCTAGATCCCTGGTGATCCCTAAAATAATATCAGTAAAAATGTGATGTCAAAATAATTTTTGTAAAAATTAAAAGATGCATTTTCTACTTTCACTAGTTGACAATGATAGTGGAAAAAACAATGGTGTGTAAAAAATAATTGTGCTTTTCTTTCATCTATCTCGCAACGTAGACATATATCAAAATATCACTTGTGCCCTTAAAATATATACAATGAGTCTTAGTACAACTTATAGAGGAATAAAATTATGTCATGTCCTGTCCAATGAATGGAACTAGAGATTGATCATCATGCTGAGTGAAATAAGTCAGACTCAGAAAGTCAAGGTCAAATGTTTTCTCTTATATACAGAAGCTAGAAATAAATAAGAAGTCTAAAAAGTTGGTAAATCTCATGAAAATTGAAGGGGAAATAGGGCACTAGATAAAGGGGAAGAAGAGGGAGGAGGGAAAGAAGGATAGGAACTATACAACAAAATTCACCAAAATATTTCATGTGCATGAATTACATATCACAATGAATTTTACTTTTTTGTATAGCTATCATGCACCAATTCAAAAATAAATCAATATAAAACATTAGCTTGCTGAATAAAGAAACACAATTATTATTTTTCAATTAAAACAAATAATGTATTAAAAATACTGGCACCTAAGTGTATAAATCAAGGAAATGACTCTAAACCACAGAAAAGAATGGAGAAGAAAATAAGTTAGTTTGTTCTTGATAAATAACAAATTATATATAATACAGGAAATATACATGAAACACGCTATGAAATGACATGATCATCTTCAGGAAAGATGTGTAGTTGACATGTTGTGATGACATTCATGCTAATCTAACTCTTTTATCATGAAATATAATTTCACTTGTCACAAAGTCAAAAAAGAAAAACTGTGGTTATAGTGTTGTAGAAAGCAAACCTAAATATAGAAACAGATTCAAAAACTCACATCCATTAAGCTACAAGCCAGATTTTAAAAAGATTTCCAAAACAAAACCAAAGCCTGTTTTTAATCGTGTTTTTCTTTTTTTTTTTCATTTCTTCCTTTTTTAATTTTTTAGTAGATTTTTTTGAATGTGAAACAAAGGGAACTTGCCATTTCAAGGAATACCACTGATCGCACTTCTGTGAATTGTGATAATCAACATTTTTAACAAATCTAAAAATTATGGGAAATTTTTATCTTTCCCTTAAGTTTGCTAGGTTTCCAATATTTAGATATATTAATGATAAAACATTTGATGATGTCAGCAATTGGAATTATTTATAATGAAATATGTCAATATTTGAATGATATGTGAATCTCAGTGAAAAACACTTTCAAGAGATCAATGAATTATTTTCAAAAGCATGGACAGATAAAACATTTAGTCAAAGCATAAGGATGAACAATGGATTTCAATGGGCAGAATATGAAGAATTCAGTAATGTTGTTTCAGATCATGTTTGGCAAACGTCCTTAACAAAAATAGCCAAAAATGTTGAATTTTGGTATAGAACCAAAAAGGAAAAAAAAAAGTCCAATTATCTGAAAAAGAATTTAAAATACCTCACTTTTCACTCTGAGTTAGACATTTTCTTATACTTAATTAAGCAATATATCACAAGTTTTGAAATATGGAATTGATATGAATATTCATATCTATTAATCCAGAAGACAGACATTAGAAAGATTTGCAAATGTAGGAAAAAAATACATAGTTTTGATTTTTGGTCCCATAAAATGTTTGAGAAAATACTTATGTCAATATATTATGCTTATTATTTTTAAAGCTAATGTACATTAAAATCATAGTTATTATTTATAATATAGACAATTTTAAGATACACAAATCGTGTATGTTAAAGATCTTCAATCCTTGAAACATTTTAGGATTCTAAATTTGCCCCAAGAAGAAAATTGTAAGAAAACCACTGCTCATGGTAAAATAATGTCAGTAACTATATTGGACAAATTGATGCAAAAAGTGTAATAGGTCAAAGAACATAATTATGGATGTGCTGTTAATCTACATGAGCACTAACTTGAGTTCAACTCTGAAAGCTACAAATTATCAGAAATACAATAAGATTTATTTTATTTTTTTGATTCACTAATATCTCTACCATATTGGAAAAGGATGTTTGCTATGCATCAGTGTGTGGAGGACAATGATATATGAATGGTGTTTTGCATTTTTGTTGTATTCTTATGTCTTTAATTTTTTTCTCTTCATGTTTTTTCTCTCTCTTGTGTATTTTCTTTATGTTTTCCAACCAACAGCCAATCTCTGTCAGCTCCTCTACCACTCTTCTGTGAATTTTTACTTATAGCTTCTCTCTTCCTCCCATGAAAATATTGCGTACTACCCTACCTCTGTTCTGCCATCCACCATTTGAAACTGTAAACCATTTTAACAAATTTTCTATTTGTAGTATACATAGTTATTGAGCTCATCATTTCGGTTTAATGTGAGAAAGCAGTACACACCATAGTAGGAGTTATTAGGTTTGAGGCTATGTATTGTCTGCAAGAGTGCTGTTGATATTGGTTGCACAATTAAAGAGGAGGTGCTGAAAACCTCCATGGACACTATAGGTCTACAGGGTAGAATTTATGCTGCCTTAAATTCATACTTCTAGTTGGGAAAACACACTGACCACATGAAAAAAACAAGAGAATATAGAGCCCCAAAACAAATAAAGATGCTTCAACAACAGAAGTCACTGATTACACAGTAGAAGAAATGTCCAAGAAGGAGTTAAGATTATACATAGTTAAATTGATATGTGAACTAAAGGATAGTATAAGGAGTAAATCAAAGGAAAAATACAGGAAGTGAATGATCAATTTAATAAATAGAGATTGTTAAAAAAAACAGAGATACTTGAAATGAATAAAACAGTAAACCAGATTATAAATTCAGTAGAAAGCATCACCAGCAGACTAGACCACTTGGAAGACAGAACCTCACACAATGAAGACAAAATAAATAATCTTGAAAGTATAGTTGACTATGCAGAGAAGATGATAAGAATCCATGAAGAGAACATCCCAAAATGATGGGATAATATGAAAAAACAAATGTAAGAGTTATTGGAATAAATGAAGGAGCAAAGATACAAACCAAAGGAATTTTCAATGGTATAATAGCAGAAAAATTCCCAAACCTAAAGAAAGGAATGGAAAATCAAATACAAGATGCTTACAGGACCCCAAATATACAAAATTACATCAGACCCACACCAAGACACATTATAATGAGAGTGACCAACACAGAAAATAAAGATAAAATCTTAAAGACTGTGAGAGAAAAAAATCAAATTATGTATAGGGGAAACCAATTTGGATCTCAACTGATTTCTCAACACAGACTCTCAAAACTAGGACATCCTGGAATGATACATTTTAAGCTCTGAAAGAAAATGGATGGCAACCAAGAATTTGATATCCAGCAAAATTAAGTTTCAGATTTGAAGATGAAACTAAATCCTTCCATGATAAACAAAAATTAAAAGAATTCACAACTAAAAAGCCTACACTACAGAACATTCTCAACAAAATATTCTACGAGGATGAAGTGAAAAAAAGAAAGTGAAAACCAGCAAAGGGAGGATTTATACTAAAGTGACATTCAACCAAATGAGAAACTAAGACAAATCAAAAACCAGAAATAAATCAAAATGACAGGGAATACAAATCATATCTCAATAATAACCTTTAATGATAACAGAATAAACTTATCAATCAAAAGGCATAGATTGGCAGATCAAATTAAAACTCAAGACCCAAGAGTTTTCAAGAGACTCACCTCATGGGCAAAGACCTCCACAGGCTACAGGTGAAAAGATGGAAAAAACTTATCACCCATATGGATTGTGTAAACAAGCAGGGGTTTCCATTCTCATCTCAGATAAAGTAGACTTCCAACCAAAGTTAATCAGAAGAGACAAAGAAGGACATTTCATACTTCTTAAGGAAAGTATATATAAGCAGAGCATAGCAATTATAAATATTTATGCCCCAAACAATGGATCATCTATGTACATCAAACAATCCTTTCTCTATTTCATGAGTCAAATATACCACAACACAATAATACTGGGTGACTTTAACACACCTATTTCACTATTGAACAGATATTCCAAAGAAAAGACAAATAAGAAAAACTATAGAACTAAATAAATACAATCAATAATTTAGACTGAAGAAAAAATATAGAATATTTCATCCATCAACAAGCAAATATACTTTCATCTCAGCGGCACATGACTCCTTCTCTAAAATAGATCCTATCTTATGCCACAAAGCACCTCTTAGTAAATACAAAAAAAAGACATGCCCTGCATTCTCCAAGACCTCAATAGAATGAAATAAAAAATCAACAATAAAATTTAAAAAAATACAAGCTACTGTAACAAATGGAGATGAAATAATACACTATTAAACGTTGAAAGGATAGTAGAGGAAATCAAGGATGAAATTAAAAAAAATTATTTGTGTTAAATGAGAACACTGATACAACATATCAAAATCTCTGTGACACTAAGAGGGCATTACTAAGATGAAAGTTTATTGTATTGAGCACATTCATTAAAAGACTAAAAAGTCAATAAATAAATGAGCTAACACTATATCTCAAAGCCCTATAAAAAAGAAGAACAAATCAACACCAAAAGCAGTAGAAGTCAGGAAATAATTAAAATCAGAACTCAAATCAAGAAATCAAAACAAAAGAAACAACTGAAAAAATTGACAAAACAAAAAGTTAGTTATTTGAAAAAATAAATTAAATAGATAAAATTGTGGGCATGCTGACAAAGAGAAAAAGAGATAAAACTCTAATTAATGAAATACAAGATGAAGAAGGAAATATAACAATGGACATATCTGACATACAGAAAATAACTAGAATCTATTTTGAAAATTTATATTCCAATAAAATACAAAATATCAAATATATCAATGAATTTCTGGAGACATATGACCTACCCAAACTGAATGAGGAGGTCATACATTATTTAAACAGATTAATTTCAAATAATGAAATAGAAAACTCCATCGAAGCCTATAAACAAAGAAAAGTCCAGGACCAGATTGATTTTCTCAGCTAAGTTCTACAAGACTTTCAAAGAAGAATTAACACCAATACTCCTTAAAGTATTCCATGAAATAAAATGGGGAAAACCTTTCCAAATTCATTCTACAAGGCTAATTTCAAAATCAGACAAAGACACTTCAAAGAAAGAAAACTTTCAGCCAATATCCCTGATAAATACAGATGCAAAAATTCTAAATAAAATTCTGGCAAATCAAGTACAAAAACATATTAAATAATCATGCACCACGATCAAGTGGGTTTCATTCCAGGGATGCAGGGTTGGTTCAACCTACAAAAATTAATAAACATAATTTCATAGTGATAGATTAAAAACAAAAATCATATGATCATCTCAATAGATGCAGAAAAAGCATTTGACAAAATACAGCACATCTTCATGTCCAAAACATTAGAAGAACTAGGGACAGTAGAAATATAAGTCAATATTGTAAAAGCTAAATGTACTAAAACCCCAAATCAGCATCATTCTAAATGGAGAAAAATTATAAACATTCCCTCCAAAAACTAGAACAAGACAAGAATGTCCTCTTTCTCCATTTCTATTCAACATCATCCTTGAAACTCTAGCCAGAGCAATTAGAAAAGATAGCAATTAAATGTATACAAATAGGTAAAGAAGAACTCAAACTATCCCCATTTGCTGATGTTATTATTCTCTATCTAGAACACCCCCCCCCCAAAAAAAAAGTTCCACCAGGAAACTTCCAGAATAAATGAATTCAGAAAATAGCAGAATATAAAATGAACAAACATAAATCAAATACGTTCCTATACGTTATCAATGAATCCACTGAAAGAGTAATTAGGAAAACTACCTCATTCACAATAGCCTCAAACAAACAAACAAATAAACAAACACCTGGGAATCAATCTAACAAAAGAAGTGAAAGACCTATACAATGAAAACTACAGAAAGAAATTGAAGAAAACCTCAGAAAATGGAAAGATCTCCAATGCTCCTCTATAGGCAGAGTTAATACTGTCAAAATAGCCATATGACCTAAAGCATTATACATATTTAATGCAATTCCTATCAAAATCCAAATGACACTCTTCATACAATTAGAAAAAGCAATCATAAATTTATTTGGAAAGATAAGAGGCTCCTAATAGGTAAAGCAATATTTAGCAAGAAAAGTGAAGCAGGAGGCATCCTAATACCAGACCTTAAACTATTCTACAGAGCTATAGTAAAACAAACAAACAAACAAAAAACATGATAATGCCACCAAAATACACTTATAGACCAATGGTACAGAATAGAGAACACAGAGACAAAACCCACATAAATAAGTTTGTGTCATAGTAGACAAAGGTGCCAATAACATTCACTGGAGAAAAGATAGCCTATTCAACAAATGGTTCTGGCAAACTGGAAATCCATATGTAGCAAAATGAAATTAAACCTCTATCTATCACCTTGCACAAAAATCAACTCAAAGTGGATCAAAGACATAGGCAGTAGAACAGAGACCCTGCTCCTAATAGAAAAAATATGCCTGAATTTTCACAATGTTGGTCTAGGATCTAACTTCCTTAACAAGATTGCTAAAGTGAAAGAAGTAAAATCAAGAATCAATAATGAGATTCATTAAAATTAAAAAGATTCTTCTCAGCAAAAGAAACAATCAATAATGTGAGAAGAGAGCCTACAGTCTGGGAGAAAATCTTTACCACATGCACCTCTGAAAAAGCATTAATCTCTAGGATATATAAAGAACTCAAAAAACTTAACACCAAAAATAAATAAATAAATAAATAAATAAATAAATAAATAGATAGATAGATAAATAAATAAACAAGCAAGCCAATCAATAAATGGGCTAAGAAACTGAACTGACACTTCACAGAAAAAGAAATACAATTGATCAACAAATATATGAAAATGTGTTCAACATCTCTAGCAATTAGAGAAGTGCAATCAAAACTACTCTAAGATTTTATGTCACTCCAGTCAGAATAGTAATCATCAAGAATATGGTCTACAATAAATGTTGGCAAGGATGTGGGGAAATGGTACACTCATGCATTGCTGGTGGGACTTCAAATTGGAGCACCCACTATGGAAAGCAGTATGGAGATTCCTTAGAACACATTGAATGGAACCACTATTTGACCCAGCTATCCCACTACTTGGTTTATACCGAAAGGACTTAAAATCAGAATACTATAGTAATGCAGCCACATCAATGATTATAGAAGCTCAATTCATAATAGCTAAACTATAGAACCAACCTAGGTGTCCTTCAATAGATGAATGGATAAAGAAAATGTGATATATATACTCAGGAATACTACCAGTTTTAGAGAAGAGAGAAATTGTGGTATTTGCCAGTAAATGGGTGGGGTTGGAGAATATCATGCTAAGTGAAATAAACCAAAACTGAAAAAACCAAAGGCCAAATGCTTTTTCTCATATATGGATGCTATTTCACAATAAGATGGGATCCCTAGAGAAGAGTAGAATTACTTTAGATTAGGTAGAGGGAATTGAAGGGAGGAAATGGGAGGGGATGTGGGGATATGAAAGATAGTAGAATGAAACAGACATTTTAAATTTATGTTTATATGTGACTGCATGGTCAGTATGATTCTACAACATGTATACTCAGACAAATGAGAAATTATATCCCATCTATGTGTATCAAAGTGCATAAATGCATTCTACTGTCATGTATAACTAATTAAAACAAGTTAAAAATAATTAAAAAGAAAAGAAATATGGTGATTATTTAGAAACATAGAAGACTAAAATGTATTAAACTCTTTTTTAGAAGTTGATAACCTGTGATTAGTAGGAACAAATTCTGATTTGATATGTCCAATTAATTTTTACTCTGAAAACCCTGACTCTACATCAGTTTAAGGACAATCCAGGGTATTTATAATTAAAATTTTAAAATGATTTTTAAATTGTATATCACAAAACAATAGTTTAAATTAATGCCTTTTGTAATTAAAAATGAATAAATTTGATAAGATGTGGATATTATTTATGTTTGAATGCTGTTTTTGCTTATACTCTTATACTGTATAAGCAATATTAATGATTTAGTTTTTGAAATAATAACGTAGTCACTTTGAAATTAGAAAAACATTTTCAGTAATATTTATTATTAAAGCATTTATTAATAGATGAAATGCAACTAAATAAAATATAACATGCAAGGAAAAATAAGTTTTTTTCATGCAGAATACTTCTTATGTTATTTTCAGAATTAGAAGTACAAATATATTTGATTCTTTTAAATTTAACATAAAGATTACTATAGTGGCTCTATGTGCACAATAAAAAATTAGAACAATATAGAAAACATCCAGATTCCTTTCCTACAAATACCACAGTTAGATTCCACAGAAACAATTTAAATAGTGTAAAAATGTTAAAATATTGAAGGCACCCACATATTAATAAGGATGTACTTGGGCCATCAGGTCTCTGAAGACAAAACAGATGGTCTTTTCATGAGGAGAAGACAAATAGGAAAAGACAAGTAGACTGAGCCAAAAGTAAGCAAGAGAGAAAGCAACAACAACTACAACAACCACACACACACACACACACACACACACACACACACACACTGGAACTTAAAGGGTTATTGTTTCAGAATACTGTTATAATAAAATTAGTAAAATTCCTCCTTTAAGATCATAAGTAGGAAAATAGAAACTAAAAAATCCCTCAACTTGTCATTAAACTTTGTAACAACAAACATACCAAATTCAGAATATGAGTGGTGACATTGTTCATTAAATTGAATGTCAAATATCATATTTTTAAATTATAACAATATAAGCAGAAATAATTCTTTAGCTACATGGAAAATTTTTCATATTGAATCATAATGTTACAGTTGATAAATCATTAGAATAGACTCACATAAATTACATGAGTAAAAATAAATTTAAAAGTAGAAGAGTACTGACCAAAAATAGATTGTTGTGTTGTTAAATGAATACCATAAGGAAAAGATTTCAGGCTTAAAAAAATTATTCCTTGAGATTAGAAAAACAATTATCTTGTGATTTAATTAAAGGACGTTCACAAAATAATTATTAAAAATTCCAATATAAAAATGATGGTTTTACATTGCTGATACCTAAAAACAAGAAAATTAAATAGTGTGGGATTTTATTTCTCACCAAAGCTTATTAAAATTTCAATACATTTATTAATTATTTGATGGGATTCCACAAACTTTAAAGTGGAGATGGCTTCTGCAAGCCACCACTGAAATGTAGGAGCATATGCAGCCTTCAAATATGGTTAAAACACACTTAATCCAGAGCAATAGAGTAAGAGAAACTTTCCCCCACAAAGGAAGGTAACTATTACACTTCTCTAGTTATTTCAATACAGGATTGAGATGGGAAGACAAGTAGATCGGTCAAACAAAACAAAACTTGAAAAAAAAATGCAAGGATATGTGCATACCTGATATATGACAGGTACTTTTCAATGTGAAGAATTTTTTTAACAAATATCGTATTGATAGCTAACTAAGCTTATAGGAAGTAATATTGTACCTTTTTTGCATAGCAAAAAACAGATCCAGAAAGATTATATGATTATCTGTGAAAAAAGTCTTTAGAAAACAAAGTAAGGTAATATATTTATGCATTTGAAGTAAAATTTGTATGTATATCACAGTGTCACAAAGATTGAAAAAATATAAAAAATTATGACTGGAATTTAAAATTTTGTTTAGCACAATTAAGTACTAAGAAGATGAATACCAACTCCCATTTATGGATGGTATTTTAAAAACACAACTTACAATGCATCAATAAGCCTTAATTATAAGAGAAAAAAAAACTTTGCCAATCACTAGGGGAGAAAAAGTCTTAGTCTTGGTACTAAATGTGACAGAGGTAGAGACAGCAATTCCTAATAAAGCAAACAATTTTTCTAAAAATATAATAACTATTATTCCTTAGTATTAGTTCAATTTAACATGCAATACAAACAAAAATTAATTTTATTAATATTTATAAAAACGTGAACAATCATCTAATACCATTTTACTAATGTTTATAAAAATATCCATGTGTACTTTGTTTATAAATAATATTATACAATTTATTTATTTATTTATTTATTCATTTTTATTTTTATTTTACTTTTTGGATTTACTCCAGAGAGACCCTTTCATATATTCACCAAGATAGAAAAAAGAAAGGGAGGGAATATTCAATGTGTTCATCCAATGTAATATTTTTTTTCTAATGTGGTGGAATTAAATAATGCAATACTATCTACACCAGCAAAAATGAATAAATTACAGCTACCTTCACTGACATTATTAATCTAAGGAGGAAAAGTCAGTAAGTAAAATATATCATACCAATTTCTTAAATTTATCAGATGAAAAAGTGAAGATTTCCATTACTTTTAATCCCATCAAATAAAAATAAGGAAATTATTGGCACCAAATTCAGATCAATGATAAAACAGTGTAAGAGGGAAGGTCATGAGTTAAGAGGGATTTAGGAAGATGCAGCTCTTTGGTGAGCAAATTACCACTTTACTATTGTTTATTCATTATGGATTTTAAAAGCAATCATTTGTATAATTTAAAAATTATTATGGTTTAGATATACATTGCCCTCAAAAGTTCATGTATAAGACAAATACAAGAAGGTTAAGAGATGAAATGATTGGGTTAAGAGAACCTTAAACTAGTCAGTACATTAACACCTCTCTGCCCCCGGGGGATTAAGAGTGTGGCAACTGTAGGGTGTGTCAGGAGAAGGTGGGTTACTGACCTCTTGCCTTTGCGTTTATATTTTGTTGGTGGTGAGAGGAACCCTAGCTCTCTCTCAGTTTCCTCATGGATGTTCTCAGTAGCTCTCATCCAACACACTTTCATGCCAGGATGTTCTGTGTACCTCAGGCCTCCAGGAATGAGTTGGCCAACCATGGACTGAGACATCTTATTACATGAGCAATAAAAATACTTTTCTGCTCTAAAATCTTTCTTTTCACGTATTTTGATTACAGCAGTGAAAAAGATGACTAAAATAATAAAGTAAAACCAAGGAGTGGATGAATTATCTAGATTTATGCATGTGTCTATTCTCTATGAATAATGTATAATGGTGCTACAATAATATACTAGCACTTCTCACTCTCTAATGTAAGACTTCTAAAAAGATGACAAGATCTCAAGAATTACAGGTTCCTTCCTTAGCAGACAACACTGCATTGATTGTATTTTCAATGTGAAGAACAGTACTGCCTACATTCCCTTCTTCTTCTTCTTCTCCTCCTCCTCCTTCTCTTCCTCCTTGTCCTCCTCCTCTTTTTCCTCCTCCTTTTCCCCCTCCTCCTTTTCTTCCTCCTCCTCCTTCTCCTCCTCCTCCTCCTCCTTGTTCTTCTTTTCATTTTTTTTTTATCAAATACCTGTTATCTACAAGAGGAAAATTTCATTGAGGAATAAACATGAATGAACTAATGTTTTAAACATATGTATTCAAAATCAGTTCATTGTGTTCTCTGTGAAAATTTCTCAGGTCTTAAAATTTATTAAAATTCCCAAGTAATTTGGTCAAACAAACTCATTTTTTCAGTAGAAATGAGGTAACTGAAATAACAAACATTAAATAGGACAAAATTTATGCCAGTTTTTAGAGAAATACACTAGTCATATTGACCGAGATCACTTTTTAAACCAATTTTCTATTTTCTATAAGTCTAAAGAACATGAAAATGAACCATTAGTGTATTCTATTAGATTTTTCCTTTATGTCATATTTTTACCCCTGGCTATTCAATGAAAATATACTGCTGGAAAAATTAAATGACCTGAAGGAAAAGAAGACATATTTTTTGCTCTACTAATTGCATAACCAAAATAAATATATGACATTTATGATCATGGCATTCAATTCTTTTAAAAATTCTCCCCAAATTGATGATTTTTAAAAATTATAGGCATTCTCTTTCCTCCAGTTCTTTCCTTTTTTCCTCTTTGTTATTTTGCAAATATATCAGTTGGATTTCAGATGTAATCCCTGTGTTTACTACAAATTTTACTGTTTTCTTAGTGTTTTTCTTGTATCTACCAATATAAAACAATACACATGCTGGTTCACATGTAGGAAAAGAGAACTTACTATGTTCATCAGGTATGAGTATTTCATTGCTTAAGCCTGACTGAGGACAAGGTTATAGTTTTTTTAACGTTCTTTTCCTAAATAAAAAGCATGAACAAATAAGATATATAATAAGTTGTATATTGATCCTATTGATAAAATGTAGTCATTAAATTATATTACTTAATCTAAATATTTGGTTTTTTATTAAAAAAGATTTAACAGAAATGCAGAACTCATGAAAGCGCAGTCCATTAAAATGATGCTCTATAATACATTCACTATTGATTTAATATAATGTGAGTTTCCTTTGATATTAAGAGAACTAATCCTTTCTTAAGATATGATAATCCTCCAGTTAAAATGCTGAATCCAAACTATCAACACTCAATGAAATATCAAATATTGCCTATGAAAATACTGATATTTTTGAGCTATTTTCTAATTTTCATATTAAGTCTTTTGGGGGTCCTTAATCAAAAAGTGCTTTAAATTATCCAAAAGAGTAAAAATTTTGAATATAATCATGTCTCTTTCATGATTACAAATCATGAAATATAATATAATATATATTATATAATATATATATATAATATAATATGTCAGCA
This sequence comes from Urocitellus parryii, assembly GCF_045843805.1. Lineage (NCBI taxonomy): Eukaryota > Metazoa > Chordata > Mammalia > Rodentia > Sciuridae > Urocitellus > Urocitellus parryii. The sequence goes on along the minus strand of NC_135531.1, from coordinate 33,280,235 downwards.
AATGATTATATCATAAATGCCTTTAAAAAGCAAACCAGATATTAAATATGAAAACACTTAACAGTAGACACATCAGAGCTATCAAACTTGTTGACCCCTTTAACTATGGTATTTCTAGAATACTAATAGTGAGCTTTATTACATCATGTGAAACCAGCCATTGGAGGTGTGTCTCTTTTAAATTGATTATGTAAAATTTAAAAAAACAGAGATAAATGCCAAAATGTTAAATAGTATAAAATAGGGAGATTATGTTAGATAAATGAATAGTTTGTAAACCCAACTTATTATTAAATAACTTAATATTGAAACACACTAATTAGGTCTATTTTAGAATTTCAAAATATTGTTTATTAAAAATGGGTGGCTTGACACAAAAATAGTGTTTATTTGATAGACTTGAGGGTATTGATATGCTAAGCATCTATGTGAACTGAGATGTTCAACAGGCTGAGTTTAAATTCTCCATCTCATAGATAAGCAAATCTATTGGCATATCTAGGTTTCCTGAGAATGATTTTCTGACATACAAAGAAAGACTGGAAAAAAGTAAGAATGGTTTCAGGATGTCTGAAAAGTGTCACAAGACATGAAAACAGCTTTAGGATAACTCAGCAAAGACAAATGAATGTCATCATCTGGAATTTAAGAAGATACAGCATCAGCAATTCACTTTTGACTAATGTGACTTAGAAATTAAATTTATTTCATTGTTCTTTCTTAATATGTAAGCTTTTTTCTTTACCCATTTCCCCTATTTTAGTGATGATATTTCTCTAAAAACATGATTATTTTGTTTACATACAAAAAAGGGGTTATCACTAAGAGTATGATATTTCTAATAGTGGAGACAAATTCTAAGGAACATACAATAAACTGTGTTCTTCTTTTATTAATGTGAATAGTATTTTGCATTGTGAAAAGAAAACCCAAACACCCTAGACAAACTATCTACTTAGGAGCAGAAACACAGTTTGCACTTGCCTGGATGTAAACTGTTTCTGTTTAACAGACAAAGTGCTCACAGAATGCAAATGCAGGCTTATTTCAGAATGCTCAGGAAATAAGTTAAAATTTTGGTCTTATTCCAAGTCTGAGGGGATGACATTTTTTAAAAATGTATCTATTAGTAGGAAAACTGAGTACACATTTCTAGAATAGTTGTGCATTATAATTTATAAAATTTAAAAAATAGGGATAGAAGCTGGGTGTGGTGGTGCACACCTGTAATCCCAGAGGCTCAGGAGGCTGAAGCAGGAGGATCATGAGTTCAAACCCTGCCTCAGCAATTTAGCAAGGCCCTAAGCAACTCATTGAGACCCTGTCTCTAAATAAAATATAAAAAGAAATGGGGATATGGTTCACTGGTTAAGGACATCTGGGTTTATTCCTCTGGCACCTAAATAAATAAACCACAGAGATGTCTGATTATTTTATCATTATACTATAGTAGATTTTCATAAAAATTAAAGCAATGTCCACCTTTCTTTGCCACTTGTTATTAGCAACCAAACATGACATGTAATGTTTAATTTTATGTGTCAACTTAACTGGGCTAGGTCACAGATAGCTGATGAAGAATTATGCATGAATATGTGTGTAAGAATGTTTTCAGGGGAAATTAGCCTTTGGACCTGAAGAGTGAGTAAAGATTGCCCTCTCCAGTGGTCTGGCATAATCCTATGTATGGAAAGCCTCCTGAACAGATCAATGGAATAAAGAAGGGATTTTTTTTTCCGCTTGAGCTGGGGCATCCATCTCCTACTCCTGGGTACCAATTCATGGTTTTCAAGCCTTCATACTCAGGCAGAGACTTGAATAAGCAGGTGCAACTGTTCTTAGGGTTTAGGATTTGTACTAGAATGACAATACATTCATACTAGAATGACAACAACTATTTTATGTATGATATTTACAGTTTCATATTCAATATATAATATTTAGTATGCTGTTACAGATGTTATTTACCATTCACATGCAGATTGAAGATGACAAATATTGGACTTCTTATTCCACAGAATTGAATGGTGGCCTTTAACAATCCATCTTATCAAATATCTTCCTATCTATCTAGTTACTCCTCTAGGTATCTATCTGTCTATCTATCTATCTATCTATCTATCTATCTATCTATCTATCTATCTAGCATTCATCCTGTTATTTCTGTTTCTCTTGAGAACCTTGATGAATATATTACCGAATGTTTTAATGGGGTAGGAAACATGACACATTTTGTAGTCATAATATTTTATTTTTTGTAACAATATGAATTTCAGAGGAAAATAGGAAAATGAGTTACAAAGTTTTCACAGTATAAATAGTAAAAGTACGACATAAATTAATACAGTGGAAAAGAACAATGGTAACATAAGGTTGAACCATATGTAAAGGTAAAATACATAAGACCAAGCAAATGAAGAAATATAAATTGTATATTTTAATGATATAGAAATATTTTTTAATTTCTTGCATGTAATACCAGTTTTGCTGCTTTGTAGAAAGCAAGAGATTGATGTGTGTCCCTCAAATTGACAACTTTAAGAGGACTTAACTTCTGGCTCTGTTTATAGATATGATATTTAAGAAAATAAGTAAGCATAAAAGGAGTCACAAGGATAGGACTCTAATTCAATAAATCTGATGTCCTTACAAGAAACAGAAGATAAACTAGGGATGCACATGAGTGAAGGAGAGATAAGAAGGTGTTTATCTGTAAGTTGAAAGACCACTTCCAGCCATCAGAATGGTGAATATGATTGATTGATTGATTGATTGATTGCTTTGGATCCCCAGGTTGTGGTATTCTCCATTATAGAAGCAATTGTGTCACAGTATACAGTAGAATTCTCATTGATTTTAGAAGAGTCCTGCTGGATCATTTGGTGGTGGTTTCAATTACACTGTCATTTGTTGGAGAGAGAAATGTGGGACATAACAAACTAATTCAAACAATTTGTAGGTACTAGTTTCCTCATTTTCAACAAGTGCCAAATTTCTCTGAGTAAAAAGTTAGTGGGAAAAGTGACTAGATGAGCATACATCTGTACTATTTATTTAACTAAGCTTTTCTACAAGATTTTTTAGGAGAGATGATGTTCAGACATAAAAATGTATTTGCATTTCAGTCCTATTAAAGAAGCACCTTTCATGATACCTTCTATGAAGATAATTCCATTAATATTCTTGTTTTGTTAATAATAATCAAAATTATAATTTGGATTTATGCTATAAATTTAATATCAACATGCTTCTTTGTCACTTATACATATGTATACTGGTCTTCTTGTAAACTTTTTTTCCCCACAGAAACTGGAAAGATTGACAGTTGAATTAGACCTCATTCTATGAGTGAGTTATGCCAGTCCCTCTCCTAAGACTAATCAACTTCTGTTCGTAAAGATAAATTTTGCCCTGTACCAGCCACCTTTAGTGTCGGATCACCACCCTGTTTAATAATGTTCTCTGAGATCCTGCTAATTTAGCCATTGCTATAGCAAATGGAAAAACTAGTGCTTTGGACTTGCACATTTATGATCTATATCAGAGGCATAATGCAGAAAACATAAGGATAGCACATGGCTTATAAAGGTGTACTAAAATTCAGTTTTTTGAGTTTTAAAAAACTTAAAACTCGTATACAAAAAATCAAGCATGAATATTGATATATTTTATTTTGCACATGGAAACCAATACAAAATAGAAATTATTCTCTGAGGTAACCATTTATATATTTTGTCCAAATAATTATCATAACTAAACCTTCACATAAACAGAAGACATCTTCTGTGTTCATTGTGTTAGAGGAAGGATAGATGAGAACAGTGAGAACAGGTGGTTAAAGGAATCATTCTATAAAATGGACCCACTGTGCTGACCCTCACATGCTTTCTTTTCCAAGAAGAAATTTATTTTCAGTCCTGTCTGGCTTAAGTGACAATTTACCTGTTGCCCTGATAGGCTTAAGCGGACAAGATATATCACAATCCTCAACCACTACCTGTAATTCACAAGAGAAATGGAGGCATAGGTTAATGTCTATGCAAAGAACCCAGGAGACTTGTGACCAGATCCTGAAACTCAGGGAGATAAGGATAACTCTTCCTAACAATAAAATCTTTAATAATGTATGGTTGAGTCGAGTTGGAAATGGCCATCATTGGCCAGGTTGACATAAATGTGCCATGGAAGTGGATACTTGAAAGTCTGATATCATTGCCTGGGTGGGTCTCTGGAAACTTCTCTGGAATCCTTTATAAAACTGGATTGCAAGAGGGGCACTCTGTCCCTTTCCTTTCTGCGAGAAGGCGCTCTCTCCCTTGAGTGTCCCCTTTCCCTTTTCCTGTCCCTTCAATGAACTTATTCCTGTTACTCTGAGTAATATGTCTGAAATCTTTCTGAGTTGATCCTAACAATCAGTGTTTCAAGGGGGATCTTCATGTTACTTCATTGTCATGAAAAATCTCAGCTCTGTAACAATTGTATTTCTTGTGTTAGGTAAATAGCATTTATGGGCTCTATCATTATGAATGTGCTATCATCTCAATGATAATCTATAATGTAGCAACTGTAATCTTTTTTCTATGAGAATCAAATTTTTGAAAGTCTACACTTGCTTATAACAGGTCAAGAAAATTTATTCACTTTTCAATTTCTTCCACCAAATTAGGACACTCATTGATTACATATACCTACTGATTTCTGAGGAATGTTTTGCTCTCAGTCTCTGAGAAAGAGCCATATGAGTTGTGGCATATTTCAGACCATTTATTACTTGGAAAAATAAAATTTTAAAACTTAAATTTAAGATATATTATCTGTATATTGATTTATATTTTGGGAACAAACAAAGTGTATTAAAGATGAAAACATAGAATACTGAATTAATAGGTATTTATATTTGAGGGATGAACACTAAATTCAACATTCTTTTTTCAAGCCAGTTGTTCATAACGCACATACAAGTTTATCAATTGAGGTGCAAGAAAAAAAAATTAAACCTACATTTACTTAATAATAGTAAAAACATTTAACTTTAACAATATTCATTAAACAGAATGATATCATTTCTCTCAACCAATGCACATGTTTTCTTGTCATACCTCAGATGTATTATTTGGAATTTGAGTGTCCCAAGAAGGTTTGGGTTATTGATCTATTTTTCTATCTGTAGAATATTTTTTTAAAGAGAGAGAGAATATTTCTTAATATTTATTTTTTAGTTTTTCGGCATACACAACATCTTTGTTTGTATGTGGTGCTGAGGATCGAACCCTTGCGGCATACATGCCAGGCGATCGCACTACCGCTTCAGCCACATCCCCAGCCCTCTGTAGAATATTTTTATTTAAATATTAAAATATGTGTTTTACAAAGAAATATCACTTCACAGATTTGGAATAGCTGTTATGAAAATGGCAGTAATGCATACAAACACACAAACACATAGACACACACACACACACAAAAGAAAAAAAAATAACAAGTGTTGGAATAATGTTGAAAAACTGGAACCCTGGAGCAGGGGTTGTGGCTCAGTGGTAGTGCATTTGCCTAGCATCTGTGAGGCACTGGGTTCAATCCTCAGCACCACATTATAAAAATAAATAAATAAAATAAAGGTATTGTGTTCATCTACTACTAAAAATATTTAAAAACAAACAAACAAACAAACAACTGGAGTCCTTGTCCATTGTCAATGATTCAGCATGCCCCATCACCCCTCCTTGGAAAATATTATGACAGGTCCTCAAAAAACTGAACAATAGTATTGCCATATGGTCCAGGAATTCCATTTGTGAGTATATGTCCCAAATGATTGGAATAAGTATCTCCAATAGAAATTTACACTCCCATGTTTATAGTAGCATTATTCACAACAGTCAAAAAGCAGGAGCAACCCAAGAGTGTTTAGATGTATGAGTGGATAAATAAAATTTATCCTACACATACAATAGGATTTTATTCATCCTCAAAAAGGGAAAAATATTCTGATGCATGCTACAACACAGATAATCCTCAGGATGTTATATTGAGTGAAACAAGCCAGCCACCAAAGGACATTGCATGCTTTCACAGAAGTGAGGTTTCCGGAGAAGAGAAACTCACAGGAATAGAAAGTAAATTGGTGCCTGCAGGGGATTGGGAAGGAGACACTGGGAAGTTAGTGTTTAAGAGCAGAGAGTCTTTAAAAGTGAAAAGAGCTCTGTGGATGGATCATGGTAAGAGTTACACAATGTAAATGTACTTGATGCTTCAGACTGTATTTTTAAATATGGTTAAAATAGTAAATTTTGCATTATATAGTATATATAATGCAAAATTTACTATTTTATATTACCATGCAAAAAAAAAAAGAATAAACACAAATTTGCCCAAGCAAATCTACTTTTTTAATGTAAGCCGCAAAACTATTAATACTGCACTTTCAAAATATGTGCTTACTCTGACATATATGATTTTAAAAACAACATTAGAAATTATATTTAAAGTAAGTTGGTGAAAACAAAAAAGAAATATCTTCTACATATTTCTGGTTGCTTTCTGTGAAACGATGTGCTTTACTTTTTAAAAGCATTTGTTTTTAAAAAAGAAAAAAAAGGCTAGTATCTGTTCTCTTAAGATAAAAATCAATGAATGTGAAATTATTTCCTTTGAAATAAAGCTTATTTTACAGAGAAAATAAATGAATAATGAATGATTCTAATAGTAGTAGTAGTAGTAGCAGTAGTAGTAGTAATAGTATATCATCCTTAAGTCATTTGTCATTTAACTCAGAAATAAAATTTTTGAAATAGGATATGAGCATAGTTTAAATATGTAATTTCTTTAAAAATAAAAGTTTAATGAGACTAATAATGGAAACCTTAATATTGATGGAGAATTATGAGTTCAAAATTAGGTAGGTAATTTGGTACACACAGCAATACCAATTTTTAGTAAGATATCTACATATGTCATTTAGCTTCACTTTGGATTGGTAGCTAAATCTAATAAATGTTTGTATAACTATGCTGAATAGAAAATACTATGCAAAGATAACAGTACTTTGGATTATTTTACAGTACAATTCAATTTCAAAAAAATTTGAGATTAGTTGGGAATTTGATAAACTAATTATAAACTTTCCATTCGGCTGTATTTTGTGCTAGATTGCTTCATACTTATTGTCTTGGGGATTCCAGGTTGGAAACATCATTCAAAGTTATGGTATGAATTAATCTTTGATGATGAGCCCGGTTTACCATAATTGTCCTCATCTATGGTAGTTTTTATCTAAATACTTTTAACCATCCTGGAATCCCAGAGAGAAATGACTCAGAGACCAGCTTGCAGGATACTTCCTTATTTTCTGCCTTCCTCTCTGGTGACGAAGTTTTTGATCTAGATCACTGAAACTGCTCAGGGGCTAGTGTGCAATGCCTGAATAGATATTGCAGAAGCTTTGCACCAAAGACAGTGATTCTGTAAAATAAAAGTCATTCGTCTGCAACAAACTGTTGTCAAACTGCATTTTAATTTCTTCATTGTTTCTAATTCTTCGTAGTTTTTATAATCTAGGTAATAATTGTTTTTGCTTATTTTTTCCTCCAGCTTAGTTTTTTTTTTTTGGAAAATTAAATGGATTAAAACCCCATTGTGATATTTCATTGCCTCTATGAACTATATTTTCACCCTATTTTCTTAGAATTCTTGTGCAAGAACTGTGATTTTATGCCTAAGTTAATAGATATCTGTATTTTGCAAAATATTGCACTTAAAATTGTTTTTTAATTGGAAGAAAATTTACCAACTCTATACTTAAAAATGAAGAACATATTGTGTATACCTCCAGATAAGACTCAATCCAGGATTAATGCTATAATCTACCAAACCCAGGTCAAACTGATGAATTTCTGAGTCATGTACTTTATAATGTCAGATATATAGGATATGCCACAAATTAATGACTCAGATTTATATTGAATGATACAATGCTACCTCTTCCACAGATGTCTGTTTTTGTAATTAAGTATTACTTTTAGGTTTGTTATGTTTTTTTTTTCTGTAAATAGATGCTAATATTTAGTAGTCTAGGAATACGAAAAATGACAGAGAAAAATGTTGACAGATAAATGTAGAGGGCATTAAAAAATGTGGGTGGAGGTCAATGCATATGCCAAAACTTTTCTGGTCTGTTGAACTCTGGATACTATTTTCAGTTATATGTTATTTTTTTTAAATTAGGTATATATATGACAGCAGAATGCATTTTTGTTTCATTGCAATTATGGCACAACTTTACATTTCTATGGTCGTTATAATGTTTTTAAGACAAACAAAACTTTTCTGCATCAGTGGTGTTGTAAATATTATCTCAAATGAAGTATTGTAAATATAGCAGTCTACAAACATTAAAAACTCCAAATTTTATTGAGGTTTATAATGTTTAGGTACTTCTATTCTCAACTCACATAGTATATTTTCCATATATACATACACGTATACATACACACAGATTGAATTATGAAGAGCTAATAACTATAAAATTGTTTTGAAATATTAGCTGATTTGAGTGCTCAAATGCATTATTATTAGCACTATACACCAAGATGCATTCACATGAAACAAATCAGGATTATGACTACTCTCTATCACACTTAAAATGTAATAAAATATATCATGCATTTTTCATGCCATCAAATAATACAAGAAAAATGGCATTGGCGAAACTGACCTGAACAACATTTGTTTTCTCAAATTTATCTGTGTGTAAGCCCCTGAAGTCTTCATAGCAGTTTATATATTTGATATATAAAGCATTGCATAAGGAGGAAAGCATTTTACAAGGTCAGAAATGAAACACATCCAAACCCGCTGTTAACATTCAGCAAATATACTGCTGATATTCTTGAATCATTTTTTTCCCTGTCATTGTGGATAAGTTGCAATACAACCTACATAGAAAACGAAGGCATAAATTCCTTTTCTGTATGAATACATTTTGCAATATATAAAGAATGAAGTGTTACCAATTCACAGGCAGAATGTCACTGCATTGCACCCTTTCAGACAACTGAAATCTTTAACTGTAACAGATATCATTTATGAGGATTTGAGCATGTCTGTGAGAGTTAATGCAAAGGTAAAAATATGGTAAAGTATGTTTAGTTGTAATCAAACTCCTTCATAATATACAAGCATTTTCTTTCTAGTATCCCGGTAAAAAATATGACCAGTGAGGCAAAAATAGAATGGGCAATGGACTGTTTTCTATTTCTTCTTGTTCAGACCATTTGTTATTCTTAGGCTAGGTCTAGCACAACTTCGATCTAGTCTCATGGAATGAAAATCAATTAATCAGTATATGTAGGCCACTAGAAAAGAAATACCTGAATAAATACAAATAAATAGTGGCAAAAAGGTAAAACATGCTTAATTTTATTTTAATAGATCTTTAATCATGATAATAAATTAGATTTTTAGTTGTACCTTTAATTTTTTATCAACAGGCACATGAAAACACAAATATTGTACATATTGATAAGGTACAGTGTAATGTTTTGTTTCATGTACACATTATGTAATCAGGTTAAGCACAACTATATTCTCATACATTTATCACTTCTAAAGAAGTTTTCATCACAAATGGTGAAAACTTTCAAAATGCTTTCCTCTAGCTTTTGAGATGTACACTACACAATAGCCATCTGTAATCACCCTACTCTGCAAAACACACTAGAACTTTCTGCCCCTGTTTAACTTCTGCACCCATCGTAATTTTCCCATGTCCCATCCCCCCCAACCTCCCAGACCTCTGGAAAACATGATTCTAGTCCCAATATCTGAGATGAACTTTTTAGTATTCTATATATGAATAAGATTGCATTGTTGGTTTTTATGTACCTATTTTTCACTTCAAATAATGATCTCTACTTCCATCCATGTTGTCACAAGTGACAGCATTTCATTAATTTTTATGGTTGAATTGTATCCCATTGTATGTGTACCACATTTTCTTCATCCATTCATCATAGGAAATTAAGGTTGTTTTCATTTCTTGACTACTATGAATTGTGCTGCAAGGGCCAGGAGACTTTCTATGTCTGTCAACATGCTGACTTTATTTCCTTTGATTAAGTACCCAGGAATGGGATTGCTGGATCATACATTAATTTTAGTGTTGATACTTTAAGAAATCCCCATACTGTTTTCCATAATGGTTAAACCAATGTACACTCTCGCCACCCGCTGTGAGCGTACAGTTTTCTCCACATCTTCACCAGCACTTGCCATCTTTAGTCTTCTTGAAAATAGAAAATCAATGAGATGAGGTGATATCTTATTGCAGTTCTGAATTGTATTTCTCAGATGATTAAATGATGCCAAGCAGCATCTCATACACCTGTTGTCCATGTGTATTTCTTATTTTGAGAAAAATCTATTGAGATCTACAGCCCACCTTTAAATCAGGTTATTTGTTTTTCTGTTCAGTTTTTGAAGTTCCTTATGTTTTTGGATATTAATTCCCCCATCAGAAGAATTTTATTTGGAGTCATAAAAAAGCTTCACAGAGAGACATGTACCCTAAAATGCATAGATGCATTGGCTATATTCTTTTATACTTAAAAACAGTATGGATGAAATTTCAGTAGAGTGGAATCTGGTGAAATTTCACATTTTAGGTAAACATTTTAAAATACATTTTCAAAGAAACATTCTTTACCTTTCTTGATCAAATGTTTCTGTTCCACAAGTTAATTTTGTTCCTAATTAATAATTTTTCATATTTAATTAATCACATTTCTTTAATCACAATGGTATTTTTAGTCATCTGAGGAGGATAGTTTTGATTATCTTTTCCATGGAACCTATGTCATTTTTAATTTTATTTTTTAAAATAGACTTTTAGTTGTAGATGGGCACAGTAACTTTATTTTATTTATTTTTTAGTGGTGCTGAGGATCAAACCCAGTATAACACACATACTAGGCAAGTGCTCTACCACTGAGCCAGCACATGCTTAATTTTCTTAACCATCTATTTAATTCATGGAATCGATAATGGTTCCAACTCAGTGAACTCTTTTCTACTCATTTACCAATTTTTGTGTTTCTTTTTAAATTCAATCCACAACTATATTCCAGCACCCAATATAATATAAAAAGTATAGCAATTCATTTACTGCTTATATGTAGAAATTCATTTAATATTTAAACAAATTTTATTTCCTTTTTACACAGAATTATTAGATGACAGTCATTAGTCAATTATGAGATATGTACCCACTCTCCCAATGATATACAATTAGTGGTAAGTTATACAGCTAAAATTCTGAGTTAGAGAAATTTAGATACAAAGTTCTATTTTTCCCATTTACAAATACTGTCACTATGGGTGATATTAAATTCAGTGGGCAATAATCACTGATTTTCACAAATGTTTGTGGGTGTGGCAAGTCTGATGGACTTTGTATTTAAAAGCCTACTACACTAGGTGGCAGTACAACTTTGGAACTTCCTAAATATAGAACCACAATCAAAATATCCATGTCAATGAATCTCACTGACCTTACTTGTGAAAACAGCATGAAATATCAAACCCATCATGTTTTAGCTTGTAGTGCCCTCAAATATACCATAGATGAAAATATATTTTAAAATGTAATTTTTAAATTGGCCAAACTTGAAGTTTCTATAACCATAGAAGTTCAACCTAGAAAGGTGTTACAGATCATATTAATCTCTAGAGTCTTTGTAATCATGACAATAATAAGAAGCACCAGAAGAAAAAGGAAAAGCTAATGCATGGAAGAGAGGTTGGCAAAGGGAAGCGTGCATGAAGGAATGTGAGGACAGTTGTTTCTCTTTTCATATCCTCATCACTCTACCTGCAAGAGTATGAGAATAAACAAAGGTAATTCTGGAATTGGAGACATGATTGGAAAAAAAAAAACAGAATTATTATACCAAGAGAACTTTGATATTCTCTTTGAATAATTCCCAAAATCAAGGGAGAAATACCCTTCTGTTCTTCTCTAATGACTTCTACACATTGGTTCTCAAAAGTTAAACAGTAACCATCAAAAGCACCTGTGAGCCTGTGAGGACTCCATTTGTGCCCCACCACAGCCTACGGGATGGGGACCTCTGGAGATAAGTCCAAGTTAACTGACTTCATAAACTGTCCTAGAGAGCCTCCTAAACATTAGAGATCAAAATCACTGCTCAATGAACAAACAAACCCAACAGCACAGAAAGTAAGCTTGTTGTGTAATAGAATAGGCAGTCTATCCACAGTGATTCTGTAGTTCTGCAAATTGATATGTGTGAAGTTCGGGAATGGGAAGATTAGAGGAAGTAAAATATATCCAACAAACATTTAAATAGTTATTCTGGATTCAGTCCTGGTCTAAGTGCTAATATCACAAAAGTAAATAAAACATAGTACAGGTTTGTATACTCAATAAATTTACTGGACTAATACAACTTCCCAAAACAGGATACCTCATCAAACCTAGAGAGGCTAAAATAATTCCCAAATAGTGAACTTGGAGCAGCATCCTGACATGCATGCTGCTTTTAGGAGATAATGACTTGGGCAGTGTTTTACTGAAGCAGAGTTACCATATTCACAGCCATGGCAGCATTAGGAAATCTGACTCTTTTGGAAAATGGGAAGAAGTCATTTAGCATGGTAGAAAACCAAAAAAGCAGAAGCATGAGTTATGTTGTAGAGATGCAAGGTGTGTGCTTTTTTTCAGAGAAGGGCCCTTATTTTATGATATTTGACTGGATTCTCTGTTGCTATGGAATCACTTAGAAATTTCAAGCAGACTGGATTCCAGTATCAGAAGCACAATGCAGAATGCATTAACAGGGATAAGGCTAGATGCAAAGGGTTCAGTTATAAAGATACTGAAATGGACAGGGAGAAAAAAAAAAACATGATCTTGACTACAAGAATTGTAGTAAGGATAAAGAATAAACAAGATTTCTGATGATATTTATTCATGCATCAAATGAAATATGTGCAATATAGAAGGTCTATTCTTGAGTGGAGACACATAGTCATAAAGGTGCTTTATTTTTTTTCAATTGAAAGGAATTTATAGGTTAGAAATACTGATGTGAGCACTATTACCATATACATTCCATACCATCTGAATTGGAGGTCATGTCTCATAGAGATTGAGAGCCAAAGAGTAAAGTAAAAAACAGACTAGGAAATAAGAAGAAGGAGGAGGAGGGGAGGATGATCAGGAGGATGATGAAGAACAAGGGAGACTGTTAATGAAGGAAGGTCTTTAGGGTGGTTAGGTGGTTACAGAATCTATGTGTAGCGGAATAATATACAGCTTATAAAATATATGAACCAATGTAAAAAAAACTGCCTTGAATTTGACAATACAATGACCACTGGATAGCCAGGCACAGTGGCTCACAAGCCTTGAACTGGTACCTTCAGTGGAAGCCAGTCTCAACAGCTTAGCAAGACCAGATCTCTAAAACAAACAAACAAAGAAACAAAAATTATAAAAGGCTGAGGATGCAGTTCACTAATGGAATGCCCCAGTATCACAAAAGCAATGACAAAATCAGTTCATCAGAGCAGTGGAAGCAGAAAAAATATTTCAAAATGCTGAAGAAGAGATGAAAGCCATTTGGCCATAGAGAAAGACAAAGTCTAAAAGTGCATGGAGAAAAAGTGAATAGCAGAGAATTTGCTTCCTTTGCTTTTACTTCTTGATATTTTAGCTTCCCATATTGGCAAAAACTGTTGGCTTACTTGTAGCAAAAAGTAATTGGATTTGAGGAGATAGAGTTGCTGAGTAGAGAAATAAAGAAACTAATGTCTCTGATCAAAGTAGAGAGTGATCACCCAGAGCCTACAGGCCATGCAGAGGCTGAGGTGAAATTGTCTTGTTTTCTTGCAAGGGCTCTGTGTTATGGTGGTAGATTTTGAGGAGGAGGCTGCTGGCAGTGATATTACACTCCTAAGGCTGACACAACAATGAACCCCAAACTGGGTGGCTTTAAATAACAGCATTTATTCTGTCTCAGTTGTAGAGGCAGAAGTGTGAGATCAATTTGTCAGCAGAGCTATGCTCCCTCTGAAGGCTGTGTGTGTGTTCCTGGGGGGATGGGGAATCTGTTCCATGACTTCTTCCTGCCTTCTGGCTTTGCTAACACTCGTTAGATTCTTTATTTGAAACAAATATCACTCCATGATCTGCTTCCTCTTTCAAATGACATTTTCTGTGTCTGTCTTCCTGTCATCTTCTCTCTGTATATGTCTATCTCCACGTCTCTTCTTCTCTTTTTACAAGCAAATCTGAATTGTTGATCTCATTTTAACTTGAAAACACTTGACAAGATCCTATTTACAAATCAGGGAATAGTCACAGATAGTGGAGGTTAAATTTCAGCATATCTCTTTCTGAAACACAACTAAACCCATTAAAGCGGAAAGATTGCATTGAAAATGTTTAATATGGTGACAGGGACAATATCATCAAATAGGTACAGAAAAGGAGACAAGAGCATGAAAATGTTCAATGAAACGTATTCATGATTGGTAAGGAGGAAACACTTGGTGAATTAAAGAGGAAAAAAAATAACATCAACATATAAGAAAGAAAAAGATTGTGAAAGAAGGAAAAAATGACTAAAAATGTAGGTAATTGTGCTTCAGGAGGAGTATTTGTAACTTAAAACTTTATGGAGAAGGTTTTTCATATATTACCATATCCAAGAAGGGGTAAGTAGATACTAAAAGATGGATCAAAATGCAAATGTATTATCAATTTTATAAAAGATTTTGAGAAATCTCAGTACATTAATACAAATAGTAATAAAATATTGCCATTTAGCATAATCAGTTTTTCAACAATAGTTTATGCAACATGCTTCTTTTGTGAGTTTTCTATTATATAAATGTTATGTTATAAAGTCTGGCTTAAAATATAACACCTATAGGAAATCACAAAACCTGGAAATAATTGTAGGTAGACTAGAAGTATACTGGTGGTTTATGTTATCTTGGGGTATCTTCATTTTCATTAACATACTTACCTACTTTCAGTCTTTTCTATTTTCTACTAATTAAATGACATACAACTGTTCCTCAATATTCTAATAAATACATATTGTTAAAAGAATTTGCACTATATTTTTACAATTTCAGACACCTTGACCATCACATATAACTATCTTAGAATAATAAAAAAGTGATTATTAATTGTTTTGGAGCCACATATTGATCATTTTTAATATTTGCATATGTGAGTTTTTGTTAGTTCAGTAATAACAGTGTATTCTTAAGAAAGCACTTCAATACCCATTTATAGACCCTCTTATCTATCAAAAATAGCTATGTAGTTTAATAATTGAGCAACTCTGCAACAAACTCCCACAAAAAACAAATAGCAAACAATTTTCCATTTTCCTTGCACATGAAGCAGCCTCAAAGGTGAATTAATGTATCCTGCTATCCCATGACAGGAACGCAATAATGAATATCAATCAATTACCGGTGTACCACAAATGTAACTGTTCATTTGTTAATGTGTAGTAGAATTTTATTTGTTTTCCCCTTAAAGGACAATCAATAAGTTGGGGTGCAAAGAAATTGAATCCTGAACTTACAAAGGGTGTGATGACTAATTTTGATTTATGTATGAGAAGAATGTTACAGTAATGAAAAACGATTATTGATCTCAACAAAATGTATACTATACTGATTGACCTCATTTCAATGGGTGATAATATTCAATGTTTTATACCTAACTTTACCTTTTGTCCTGCTTTTATTTTCTTCCTCCCTTAATGTTTTACTTTGTGTGAACTGCACTACATATTTTGAAGAGAATAGCTGACAAAATGGAAATCAAAAAACAAATGTTAAACTCTTAGTTTAAAATATATATATAAGCCCCTGTATTAAAGTTGCACAAATGTGCATTGAAATACACCTTGACCATCACACATAACTAACTAACTTAGAATAATAATAATTGTGTTGATAAGGGCTGGGGATGTGGCTCAAGCCGTAGCACACTGGCCTGGCATGTGCCGGGCACTGGGTTCGATCCTCAGCACCACATAAAAATAAAATAAAGATGTTGTGTCCACCAAAAACTAAAAACATAAATATTAAAAAAAATTCTCTCTCTCTCTCTCTCTCTCTCTCTCTCTCTCTCTCTTTAAAAAATGATGTTGATAAATACAGCTAGTTTTGTTTTTGTTTTTGTTTTTGTTTTTATTTTTATTTTTTGGTATTGGGGATTGAACTCAGGGGCACTCAACCAATGAGCCTCATTCCCCACCCCCCACCATTTTGTGTTTAATTTAAAGACAGGGTCTCACTGAGTTGCTTAGCACCTCACTTTTGTTGAGGTAGGCTTTGAACTTGCAATGATCCTGACTGGGCCTCCAAAACCATTGAAGATTACAAGCCAGCGCCACACTGCCTGAGTAAACTAGCTGTTTTATAATTTGATACTGTGTTGCATCCCAGTATGCATCACATTCTAGTGGATTGGCCTTTCATATCTCTGGAAAAGAGTCCCAGTATCAGTTTATTTGTAATCATGATGGCAACAGAAAGAGTTTCAGTTGGAAAAAAAGCAACAGTACCTAACAGAAAATGAGAAATAAAATCAAATGTATTTTTGGATGGTTACCAAATCCATTAGAATTGTGAGAAAGTGCAAGCCTTAGGGAAGCACCAAGTTACCTTGGGAAATAAACACACATGAAATGAGTGTAGGGCTGAATTATCCTGGAACATCAAGAGCCATAGGCATAAAGATGACAAGATATGTCAGGAGAGGTGGTACATGCCTGTAATCCCAGTGGCTTGGGAGGCTGAATCAGGAGAATCGTGAATTCAATGCCAGCCTCAGCAACTTATTGAGACCCAAAACAGCTTAACAAGACCCTGTCTGTAAATAAAATATTAAAAGAGGGCTAGGATTTATGTCAGAGGTTAATCTCCCCTGGATTCAATCCCCAGTACAACAACAACAACAACAAAAAAAGACAACAAGGTGCTGTACAATTTTATACTGAGATTCATAGCAAATTAGGTTCTCTACATTTATGATCACAATCAACAAGGCAAATCAATCTCCTGACAAATATCAGTAATTGATTATTTTATGACCAAAATTCATAATTCTACCACTATATCTATAGTACATTATAATGTTACTAAATTACCTCAATGTAAAACAATTTGACTCTAAGTTTATTTCAATGTTTAATACTATGAGTAAACTAATTTATAATTCATAGTAGATATATTTTTTTTTCTTTAATAACTTTGGGGATCAAATTGTTCTTTAACTATAGCACCTATTTCAAACATTTTGAACTCAGGATGAAATTCCCAAAAACATAGCCATTCTTTCCATCTTTGAAAATAATAATACCACAGTTCTAATCAAGCATTCACCATTTAGTTTGAATTAAGGATGAAAAATAATTATTAATTATGATTATTAATGAAGTACATAAATCTGTTATTCAATACATATTCTATTACCAAATAAGCATTGAATTATTATTTTGTGAATATATTCTACATATTGAGATGGATAGACATAGATACATTTATGTCTATTATGTTTATTTACCTCTTGTCTTACTGTTTTGGTCAGCTTTTTACACTGCTGTGAATAGGAGATCTGACCAGAACAATTCTAGGAGGAAAAGTTTATTTAAAGGCTCAAGGTTCCAGAGGTCTCAGTCCACCGATAACTGGTTGCATTCCTCAGGGTTCCAAGTGAGGCAGAACATCAAGACAGAAGAGTGTGGCTGAAGGAATCAGCTCACATGATGATCAGAAGACAGAGAGAGACACAACTCTCCAGACACAAAACATACTAAATAGCCATGCCCCCAATGCACCACTTCCTTCCGACACAACCCACCTGCCTCCTCAGTTAATCCTATCAGGGAATCAATAGACTGATTCCATTAAGGCTAGAACTCAGTTATTCCTACTCCAATACTTCTTGAGTCTCACACGTGAGTTTTGGGGGGACACCACATATAAACCATACCACTTACCAAAAAGTGTTCAGTATTTCACAAGAAAAAAACTAACACAAATATACAATATACATTGCCAAAGTAAATGAAGTGGGGCAACATAATAATAGAACAGTGATATATCAATAAATTTCAGCTGTTACTATATATAATGCTGGAAAATGATCCTATATATCCCCCCTTCTAGTTTTTGTGCATGATTAAGAATTTTTATTAATTACTGCATATAATCATAACTTTTCCTGAGAGAACTGCTATCACTGAATATGAGGAGACCAACACAGACTGGCCGAGTCTCTAGCTAATGTGCTGCTACTACATGGTGTGAGTAGGTGGCTGCCCTTGAACTGAACAAGTCTAACTTCAAAACCTGAACTCAGCCAGTAAAAATCACTTTAAGCTTTTTTCCTGGAAGAGGACTGCGACTTTGACTTTAATTTTTATGAGAGTCTATTCAAGAAAAGAAACGGAATCCACTTAATGAGCCACAGTATCCATAACATAAAACAGTCCAGATGCTCTGGAGAATCACCAGAAATGCAAGAAGCTTTATCTCTGGAGTGTCCATAAACTGAGCACCACTCAATATAAAGATTCT
This sequence comes from Urocitellus parryii, assembly GCF_045843805.1. Taxonomy (NCBI): domain Eukaryota; kingdom Metazoa; phylum Chordata; class Mammalia; order Rodentia; family Sciuridae; genus Urocitellus; species Urocitellus parryii. The sequence continues at coordinate 33,261,605 of NC_135531.1, read as the reverse complement.
CAACTCCAGTTTTACAACAAAGTAACTATAATTGAATCAGTTTTTCTTAGACCATCTTTCAGTAAAAGTATCAATAAAGTGAAATTCTATGGAAGACAAAATTTGGTCTGAGTTAGATAGCGATCATGGGGTATTTGGTCCAATACAGACACATCTCTGATATTCTTGTAGAATTTGTGGTTCATTTTAATGGTTGAATAAGTGGTTCCCCTCAGACTGCCCTCAAGTGAGAGCTTTCCTCTCAGACCAATATATGAAAATAATTGTATAGCAATGGGTTGGAGATTTTGTTTTATATCTGTCATTCTTTCTAGTAATTAAAAGACACCTCTCTTGCTAATTTATTCTAAAACCTATTATTTTATAATAATTTGATCTAACAGTTAAGATTTGTGCTCCTCTTAGAAAAATAAAGCGAAATGCAAATTTTCTTCAAGAAAAATAATTTTACCTCAATACTGAGGTGGGTCTGAGGACAGGCCCTGGATCTTTCTTTAAGAAATTATTTTTTAATATAAATAAATATGCTCATAAGTATCAAAATTTAGTCCCACAGAGAAAAAAGAAAACTGTGTATATCTTTTAAAATCTTCTAGTTAATAAAATTAAAATATGCATATAGAGAATATTTAATCCAGAAAAGTACTGATTTATTGTTTCATGTCTCACCAAACCATCAAATATAAATATAGTATAGTTGGTAATGGATAGTGCTACAAGGCATTGATTTTTAAAAAAAAATGTTAATATTTACTGACAACTATCAAAATTGAAGATGCTAGAAAAATAAGATTGAAATTGTCAAGATCAATTATTATTTTATTAGTTTTGAGCAACTAATAAATTTCTGATGTTTAAAAAAACATAAAGAAGGAAATTAAAACTGTATATTTTCAGAAATCATCTATAGTGAATGCTTTTGTGGGGGCTTATTATGATACCAGCACAGTTGTAAAGCTTTAGTTATAATAATTCCTTTAACTCTGATGATGATTTTAATGAGCTGAATATTATCATTGTTCTCAATAAAGAGATAAGGCAACCAAAAAAAAAAAAAGATTGAAATTGTAAAAGAGTTGTTTGATTATTTGGTACTTGAGAAAGTTGTTTGTTCAATGAAAAAGTTGCCTCATTCTCATCCAAAAGGCAATATTATATATGGACATAAAAGAGCCATGGAAGAAAACAATTTGGGTAAAATTTAGGCATTCATGACTTGTTTTTTAAATGCCAAAATATATCTAAAGAGAGACATCTCAGAAGAAAAATGGGACAATGTGTTTTGCTGGAGTAAACTAGAAGACAAAAATCAAAAACAGAAATGTGAATTGGGAGGAGGTAGCATCAAGAATCATGAATCATATAAGAGATTATGAGTTTTATGTGAGGTTGAAAAAAATATATATATATACACATACACACATTGATATAAAATCAAATTTATTTTATTTAGAAGCAAGAACACTTATTTTTGTTGCATTCAGCTAAATTGAGCTTTTTAGATGGATATTGTACATTAAGATGAAAAGACTTTTTTTTTTCAACAGCATAATACATGGAAATGTAGTTTCCACTTGTTTATTTGCTTCTTAGAAGTCCATTGCTTTTGTTGACTGTTTTTTTAAACTGTATATCCTAGCAAACTATTTACATTTTAAGTCTGTTTAAGGCAGTACAATAGAAGAACTATAGAGAAGATTTCAATTTCTAAAGCATTTTTGTGTGTGGAAATAAGAAATGAAGTGGTTGCATTGATTCAATAATTTTTGTAAACACTGAGAATAACTAAATGAAGCTTAAAGGGAACACTGAAACAAGTATTAGAAAGCAAGCAAAGTACTTGCTGAGGAGTTATGTTTTTAATCATCTATTTTCTAAATCAAGAATGCACAAGAATTAAAATACAGCAACTCACATCACTCTATTGTAATAGTAGGAGAACTGTTTCATTCAGGCCACAGAGATCCGTGGCTAAATGTCCCCAAATATTACATGAATGTCTCTCTATGATCTGTCATTTTGTTGTGCATGCATGTCAATGACCAAGTGATCACAGATCATGTGTTTTTGATTTTCATATGTAGGAGAATAATGTTTGGGTTGTTTACTTGCTTTATTCAGAGTAGATAGAGATTCTGCTCTAATCAGAGTGCTGGGTATAAGAAGCCAATTAAGCAGCTGTGTTCTGTTCATACATGTACCCACTTGTACACAGAGAAGAGGTGGTTTGAGCATCTTGAAGATTGTCCTGACATAGTGTTTTGCTCACCAATGTTCTATCTCATACAGCTTACAAGGAAAGGGGCTTCCTTTAAGTATTACTAGAGGGGAAGAAAGAAATGATCTTGCACTGGGAAAATATCCCTTCATTTCAGGATCTCCACCTTGCATAGCCTAGTGCAGAACATAAGTGTGTCAATAGGTGACACAGTTGCCATGACTGGCTGTCAACCAAAATGACATCTCTAAAAAGCCTGAGATAAAATACTTTCTTGGTAACAGCATCAGCAACAACAACAGTATATAAATTTTAAAAAATCTCAAGGAAAAATATGTAAGCGTAAAATATACATCTGATTTGATAATTCTATCATGATTGTAATTACTAAAAAGATTGAGCTCCCAATTAGGAAATAACTAAAGACAGTATGTGTGCTGCCCTATTTGTAGAAAAAGAAATGTAGACAGATAAATGTATTGATATATACATACATAAGGCAGACTTAAACCAGAAATGTCCCCACCCCATTTTTGATAATAATTTTATGCAGCAATCATGAAGGTGTCCTCAATGACTTTGAGAATTCATTGCTAGGTAGCAATTATTTTGAAACGTGAAGTCAGTGCTTGTTTTACTAGAACTAGTAATTTAGCTTGAATCTTCCTGTATACTCATTGCTTGCCAGTATACTGCTATCCCCATGTTTTTGAGAGCTTTCCTTTCAGTTACAGAAAATAGAAACCAAACAATTGTTTTCACTTCACTGAATTCTAGCATTTGTACCCAGTTCCTCTTTATCCCTCTATTAAATACATAAAGGTGTTCATTCTCCCTTTTAGGTTTTTCCCTTTGTGTTCTCTGATGTTGGACAAAGACAGCAAGAGAGACTCTAACACCAAAGACATATGACTGTGAATTATGGTTGTCAATACTCTATAAATTGAGGATGGATAGTGCCTCACATTTCAAGGAATTAAATAAGAAAATGCATGTAACAGCTTAATGAAATATACTATAAATAGCAGATGTTCTACAAAATTTAAATCACTTTCTCCCTTTTTCTTTTCTAATTATATTTCAATGTCTTATATTCAAAACACTAATCAGGTCAAAAGACCTGAACTTTGCCTTACTATTTTTTCTACTCAATAACATTAATTATTTTATGTTGTTTTTTTCCATTAAAACCTCAAACACATAGTCCATACTTGCTTTCATGCTCATTTAGCACTCACGCTAGTTTGCTATATAGATTTTATTCTTCTGTTTTATTTGGAAAAAAAATAGGTGACCCAAAATATACTAAAAATTAGTGTTTAGGAGTATATGGAAATTGTGCAGGAAGAGTGGCTGATTGATATCCTATCTCTACAGTCTACTGTGATGTGAATTCAGGCTTGTTACCCCATATTACCTCAGTGTCAAAAAGAACATGAAAGGGCTGAGGTTGGAGCTCAGTGGTAGAGCGCTTGCCTACCACGTGTAGGTCCCTGGGTTTGATCCTCAGCACCAGATATAAATAAATAAAATAAAGGTATTGTGTCTACTTACAACTAAAAGAAAATATTTAAAAAGAAAGAATATGTAAAGATCACATGAAAACACACACACACATGTATCTAAAAAAGGATCTGAAACTGAGTAAGTGCTGGTTGCATGTCCGATATTGTCAGCATGCCATCTCCACTAGCATTTTCTGTTTAACATTATACACTGTTATATACTTTTTGAAACATGTCTTTTGTGTTAACAGTACACTTAGAAGTTTTGTTTTCTTCTGTCCATCTGGCAACTCTTTCCATACCAATAGCAATTACTGACAATTTGTACCACACCTTTGTGTTTGCCTCTCTATATTTTCACACTTTCACTAAATTCCAATTCTGTAGTTTCATCTATATATTTTATAAAATGACAAAAACTCATTCCAATATTTTATATCTATTCAATTGCCATATTCATGACAGCGTTCAGCTTATCCTCTCTTTGCTGTTTTAGCAGGAGTTGCTCAACTAATCAGAAGTCAAACCCAACAGTATACTCTGTGCTTTTAAGACCAGAAAATCCTGGTATTCTGAATTCTTTCAAAGAATCTTACTCTGCTTCTTTGTAGAAATCTTAAGAATATCTAGCTTCCTCTTTACTGAACATATGAAGGATCACACTTCAGCCCTCCCTAGTGTATGGATGAGGTCATGTAATCAGTAATATCCAGTGAGTTTTGAGCAGATTTGAAGTGTTATATATATTTGCCAATATTTTTCCTTCTGTTTAAGCAGTTGTTCCTTTGCAAGACAATGATTGCTCCATTAGTTTCATCAACAGCAAAGCAGTCATCAACACAAACATTTATGAACAAAAAATTTTATATATAATAATCATTAATAATGAACATTAAAGATATTGAGGTTGTTTCTGCTTCACAAACATGCTGACCAGAACCTTACCTTGACTTTTCTCTTCATTCATTTCTTCTAATGGTTAGTTTTGATAATTAATTTGGCAGTGTGTTATATTGTTTTCCATATAGGGTTGTGGTGTGGCTTAGTGGTAGAGCACTTGCTTCTCAAGCCTGAGACATTGATTTGATCCTTAGCACCACATTAAAAATAAAAAATAAGAAAAGCAAACAAATTTAAAAAGAACACGCAGTCATATCAAATGGTCTTTGAGTTTGTGTATTTACCACATAATGGGAGTATTCCTTTATGCATCGGCCATCCAGTGCTTGCTGATTTCTATGTATCCACCTTACTAGCCCTAATACTGTCCCAGGATATAACCTATAGATGCTCTTCCTCAAGAACCCAAGGTCTCCCTAAAGTCAACCACATCAAAGTGGAAGTCCTTTTCATGACAGTCCTTTAATAACCCGATACAAATTTATAATTTATACTTCTTATCTGGTAATTTCAATAAAAGCTGAAAGATGGGTTAAAGCACTATTAAAAAAACATACTTTCAGCTGTTCTCTTATTTTTCCCCAAATCTGAAGCTTATTCATCATTTTTTTTTCATATTCTAGATCCATCTTTCATGCCATACTTAACTCTCTTCTTTTTGGTAAATGATTCTTTATTTCTGTAGACTCAACAAGGATAAAGAAGGGTATTACATTCTGCAGGGGTGAAACAGTACCTTATACCCCACAGGGACTTAATCCATCCTAATGTTTGGAAGATTGTTAAACAGTTACACATGGGGTAGAAGCAACTCAGGTAAATTCCAAATGTAAACAATTTTTCATTGAGAAAATAATTTTCAATAACTTCAATGATACAAAAAAGATTATAGTTGAAATTTATGAGGTATAATTCTGAAGTTTATGCATTTACCACATACCAAAGAGTTTTGATTGCATATTAAAAAGCGTTTTCTATGAATATTAATATCTCACTTAACCAGTACATATTGCCTCACTTAATATTAGGTTTATTCTTAAATCAGATGATTCTCATTCTGCCACTCTTCTTTTGCTATCTTTTCTTCTCTAATGCAAATGCCAGAAATAAAATATGAATATAAGTTTCTCATTTGATTTGACTAATGTCAAGCAAATTTTACATTTTTTTGGTAAAATTATAACATCTAAATTTGCTTTTTTTTAACGAAATCACTCATTATGCATTGCAATGTTGTGTTAAAATTAGAACTGAGAAAGTGTATCAGGGACTTAAAATATAAAACTATTTAATATGAGATTTGTACTACAATGACTTTATATTATTAATAAAGTCAGAGCATACTTGGCAAATAATTTTCACAAAAAAACAGTGTCCAATATACCAAAGGAAAATTCTAAGAAATTTAGCAAAATGTTTCTGACCTGAGTGCCTCTCTGCTTTTGGGATATGGAGGACAGTGCATACAGGATATTTCTTCATATACCCCATCCAGGAGGGGTTAAGGCGTTAATGATTTCCAAAGGAGCAGGGGTTTGTGTGCTCGTGAGCCCACGCACATGCAGATACACACACACACACACACACACACACACACACATACACTCACACACAGGAGGCCTCCTTGTGTAGGGGTGTGGGCATAAGTAAACACATAGGTATATATATGCATACATATATAGATAGATGCAAATATTCACGCAAATATACTTGTTCATTTATACACACCTACCAACATAGGTTTTTATATAATAATATTATGAATGTAAAGAATAACAAGTGATACTGCCACCAAAGATGAGCGGTCCACCCTCACAGGCACTTTGCCTCTCTTTCCTTTCTCTTATTTCCCTTTCTTTCTTTTTAAAACAATGAATCTTAAAGTACTATGGTAATTGGTCCATTTGCAAATATGGAAAAATATGTGAATTTTCTTCAAAAATTTGTACATGAAATTTTACATTAAATTTCCATGATTCCTCAATATTTTGTAACAAAATAATGGGTATCATTTATGCTAAGAATGTATTTTCTGATCCCTTTGTTTTCAGAATTGTCTAATTCCACTAAATTTAAAAATTTATTTTTTGTGTGTGTGTCTGTGCATGTGTGTGTGTGGGCTATCAAGATGCATATGGCCTTGGGCTTACTAAGTCTTCATATCTTCATGCAAAAAATGAATGACTGCAATCCATTATTTAAATATTTAAACTTCAGAACAAAGTCCTATTTTAACTATGAATTCCCTGTCATCTATATGTTTTCCCTATATGCATATAAGTCGTCAATATATTTATCTTTTTTTAGGTGTAGATGGACACAACACAATGCCTTTTTTTTGTTTGTTTTATGTGGTGCTGAGGATGGAACCCTGATCCCGCCCATGCTAGGCAAGTGCTCTACCCCTGAGCCATAATCCCAGCCCCTATCTTCTTTCTCTTGCATGCATTTTTTAAAAATATGTTTTTTAGTTGTAAGTGGACACAATGTCTTTCATTTATTTATTTTTAGGTGTTGCTGAGGATAGAACCCAGTGCCTCACCTGCACTAGGTGAGCACTCTACCACTAAGCCATAAGCCCAGCTCCTCTCTTACTTGCAGTTTTAAAAGGAAAAACTGATTAGGAAAATTTGAAATATTATGGACACTGATGTCAATTTGAATGAATATGAATTAAAGGTTTTCTTACTTTGATGTAGGTGATTATATTACTTATAAATAGTCTGTGGCATTTTAATTTATAAAAACTACCATCATAAGGCTGTTTATTTCTAGTACAATACTCATTTCATTAAAAATTAAGCTTTTTAGATAAGTAGAATAAATAAGAAATGTACACTATACCTGTTTTTAAAGATGCTAGAAAAGTACTTAATTAATTATTGTTTAAGTTGATCTTTTTTATTAACACACATAATCTCTGAGTTTATGTGAATTATATTGAATTCTACGAAGCAATACACATTTACAGAGCGCAACCAGTAACTATCAACTGGTTGAAAATTTTCTGAGCAAAAATGAACATTTCACAATGTTATTTATGTAATGCTAATTGCCTTCACAAAATACTATGGATCATAAAACAGTATTTATTTATAGTAGTAGCTAATCTATTAACAAAAGTAGTGGTGTTTAATAATTTGACCACAAATCATGAAATAAACTTTATCAATTACTAAAATAATGACACTTATGGATTTATGCATAATTATTTTAACAAGTTTAAGAACAAAAACATACACAAAATTGTTAAAAAAAAAAAAAAAAAAAGAAAAGAAAACTACCATGTACCCAACTCCTTGTTAGGGTCTGTAAACCAGTCAAGATGGCGCCTGCCATTTTGCCAGAGGGAGTGGTTTGTGAAGTAATGCCAGGGAGCCATTAAGTGTGGAGATTCCTTATTGGTTGACTGTTGTATCTAGTTTATGTTAATTAAGATAAGCTGTGTGTAATGTATATATACCCCTCCTGTCCTACAATAAATGGCTCCCACTCCTGCTGTATCAATCTACACAAGTTGCTCGTTACCCCCGGTTAGTTTGCCCAGCCAACAGGGCTGTGGCACTCCTGAAGCCAAAAAACCTAGAAATAGTTCAAAATTTCTCCGTTTCTCTCACACTCCTGGGTTAATCAGTCTTTTGCAATCCTCCTCCATCTATTCTAGCTGAGACTTCTATCATCATTTGCAATAGTCTTTTAGTTGTCCTTCTGATTAAACCTTGTTTTGCCTAACATCCTAAATTCCAGTATTAGTCAATGGTATTCCTGAAGCAAAATGCCATACCATTTTGTTCTTTGCTTTGAACATACCATTTTTATTATAAGGATAAAGGCCAGAATGCCACACTGAATCATAAAACATAAAACAGATTTCTAGCCAGGGTAATTAGAGTCCTCTATATAATCAACCTCCTGCTTACTTTTCTGACTTCACTTAACAGTCGCTCCTCCCACCTCACTTAAGTGCATTTGACAATGTTTTTCTCTAAAACAAAAAACAAAACTCCTACCTTGTTGATTTTGACTTGCAGTTCTTTCTGCTTTTGTGACCTGTACTCATTTTAAATGCGTATCTGTGTTTGATAGTTGTTATGGTTAGAATATGGAATGTCTCCCAAGGTCCAGGTGTTAAAGGGGTGTTTCTCAGATTGGTTTTAGAAGATGGTTTTATCTTTAAGAGGTGGAGCCTAGTAGGAGTTTTTAGGTTATTTGGGGTTTTCCTTCAAAGGGGTAGAGCCAGATAGGCATGGTGGTGCACCCCTATCATCCCAGCTACATTGGAGGCTAATTCAGGAAAACTTCAACTTTGAAGCCATTCTGAGCAATTTATTGAGACCCTGTCTCAAAATAAAAAGGGCTGGGATATAATTCAGTGATAGAGTACCTCTAAATTCTATCCCCAGTAACAAAAGCAACCGTAATAACAATTGTAATAAAACAGGGCAGGAGGATTGTAGAACTCCAGTCCCTTTTTATCTCTCTCTTGATTCTTAGTCATGAGGTGAGGAGTATCCTCCAACATATACTCCCTGTATTGGAAAGCTGACTAGCACAGCATCTTTCCATAATCTAGATTCTACTTCTATGTGATGTCTACTTAATTACCCTATAACTGGATCATAGGTCCCTCTCCTAAGTGTGTCTGTATGGGTATACACCTGTCACTCATGACTCTAAACATTTTTTTTCTTTCTTTCTTTACTTTTTATTGTGTTTCACTTCTTTTGGAAAAGTATAACCTCACGAAGTGAAGATTACTTTCTTCATGGTTCTTTTTCTGGTGCTAAAAATAATGCCTGTCTTCCATTAGGATCTTAATGAATACTTGTTGAGTGAATAAATAAATTGTAAGCAACCATGACATAGCTAAATATGAATTAAAATGAAAGACAGAATTAATTCTGACTCTTCTGATAGAAAGGGTGTACTTTAACAAGACAGAGAGCCCTGTAGATATTCAACTTTGTCTTACATAAAACAAGGTGGTTAAGCTGAGCACAATGGTGTACACTAGAGAATCAGAGATGTGGGAGGGAGGGACAGGAGGATTGCAAGTTTAAGGTTAGCCTGGGCAATTCAGTGATAACCTCAGCAACTTAGTTAGACACTCTCAAAACAAAACAACAAAAACAAACACAAACAAACTAGTGTATAGTGATAAAATAGCCCTGGGTTCAATCCCCAGCATCAAAAAAAAAGGGGGATGGGGTAAATAAAGCCAGGTGGTGGTTGAGTAGACACTTTCAAGATTTAATATAATTATAAAATAATGACATTTTTTTTCCTTCAGGGAACTGTTTTAACATACTAGCTTCAAAGTTGTTCGAGTTTTACTTAATTAGAAATTTAGAAATTTTTACAAATCCTATAACTATAGTGGAAAGTGACTTAAAAAGTGGGTAAAAAAATGGTGATGCTGGGAAACAGCTAGAAGTAACAATTGTGTTGCCTTATTATCATATTATGTTTCAGTAATTATGAAATTGTGCTTTTAAATAAAATTATGTTATAGGATTCAGATTATTGCAATGCTGATTAGTGTCATGTCCTTAAAAGTCCAAATTCTGTTTAACAGAATTTACATAATTACTTGTATTTAATAAGAAGCATTGTGGTGATTGTAGGCAGTTCTGTCACTCAATAGAAGCTCTCAAGTTTATTAATTTTGAATTAATTGAAAATTATTTGACTTTGTAATGAGATAAGAAACTAATTAGAGCCTTACATTTAACTTGGGAGTAATATGTATTTTGACCTTGGACAAAAGAGAAGGCAATTGAATGGAGAAGGTGAAGAAAAATATTATAACAACCAGAGAAATGGAAGTGAAGGAAATCAAGGAGACATGAATAGTATTTCATATATTCCCTAACTTATTTTATTATAAAGTGCTATACTTCCATCTCTGGATATTTAAAGCATTCAGAGTTTTTTGTTTTGTTTTGTTTGTTATTGAAAATTTTGATGATGTCCTGTCCTTAAAAAATAGTATAATTTTTTAGAAGGACAAAAGTACCAGGAATCAGAAAGTCACCACAATGAAAGCAGAATGAACCAATAATTATACAGAAAATCAACTTTCTATTAATGTTTAAAAGTATAATAAAGTATTCACTGACCACTTTTGTCTGTGATATACTTTTCTAAATCCACTAAACTTTTGTGTTTGTTTTTAGAATTTCATCACCTTTTCTGAGACATATGTAATCATACAATAAAGTCCAAGCACATCATTAAATTTCAGCAAATGTCAGATCAGAATATATTCTAGGTGAAGCATATGTCCATGTTGACAGCTGTGTAAAGAAGCATTCATCTAAATGCAACTTCATGTTCTTGCACTTGGAAATACAATTGTAGTTATGCAAAAATGAAGAAAACTCTTTAAAATTTTACATTTTAAAATAAATATAGCGTTTTTCCTCCATCTAAAAGGAAATATTAGTGTTTTTATGATTTGTTTTTTAAAAGTAAACAATTTAAGGCTATAAATTCAGAAATTAAATACTAAATATGATACTTTCATTAATATAAATATCTATGTGTACAAAATGGTCTTCATTATTTTATATAAAGAATTACCAAGAGAATGTAGTTAATTGAATTAGGCATATGCCTTGACTATCAAGCCCTCATATTAGTAGAAATTATTTTTGAACAACGCTGACAAGTTAAGTTCAACATAGACTTTTATGCATATTGCACAATAATAATCTCAGGAAACAAAGACAGATCTTACTTATAATAAAACATGATATAGTTGGGCTGTCATATTTTATATCAAGAATATTGTAGTTCAGATCATTATAGTTTCTAACACATGCATGCATCTTACCAAAACAATGATGGGAATGAGTACCAGCCTCTAATGCTCAGAAAATAGTCTGTTAATTTTTAAAACAAAATTGAATCTATATTCAAATAATTTTGGAAAATGCTGAATAATATATTCTTGAACCTTAAAATTCAAGGTAGTTTAGTAAATTCATTCAAAACACAAGATACTCTAAACTGTTTATTTTTTGTTAGTCTGTTTTTTGTTAATATGATATTTTCACAACTCTATTTGCCAATAGAGGTGCTTTTTTGTAATTGCTTATTGGATTTATGTTATTTTGTAACAGTTATTAGCACCTAGTGCAACATGAATGGACCTCTGGGAAATGTCCATCTATCTTGATAGGAGAGAATAGAAAATTCATGTTTATCAAGAACAATGTAAGAAAAGAATTCACAGTATCATTTTCTTCTTTTTTTCCTCCCCTTTTGTGTTATGTTCTTAATTTTACCAAAATGGGAGTTTACTGACAAACTACCAACAAAATCACAGTCACATCTTCCTTGCCTGTATAAAACAAACCATCCTCTCAGGTTCCCAATCAATATTATAAAATAGGAAAATTTCTTGGAAGTGTTTTTCCATCATTAGACTTTCTGCTGTATCCTCCAGGGTTCCCTCTCTGCACACAGCTTCTGAACCTTTAGGAAAGTTTTAACTGCCCTATCCTTCCTTCAATTTGTGCCTCACACTCTGCACACTAATCTGCTTGTCCACATCATGAAAATGTACTTGCTCTGCTTTATGATTTCCACAAGAAGCTGCTATCATTTTATGATTTCTATCCAAAATTTTTACTTCATCTTTTATTAAGGTACAAAGTACTTATTTCTTCTTTCTTCACTACTGATGCTTCAGTTTTTCAATTGGCGAGAGGAAGTGCACATACATTAGCCAGGCACTAGCTTATCAATCTTTTACTATTCAATTTTTGATGATCCATGATCAAGTTAAAAACAAACACAATCTTTCAAAGTGTATTTTTATTATTTTTCTCTTTTGTACTTTGTTCCTTCAATCTTAAACTCACATGCATATCGCCAAACCATCTTCACATTCCTAGCTTCAGTTTGAATGCTAGCTCTTCCACAGGCTTCCCTGTATTCGTATGGAAGTCACCTAAATGTGTTACATTTTTAAATCTCTTTTCTTACACCCTGTGAATGAATGGAAATTTATACATTTCTTGTTTTATGCATACTGCATTTCCAGGGACTTGACTTGCAGAAACACAAAATAATTTAATCTTAGCAAAAACCTGTCAGAGTAGCAAAAAGGAGGATGGGGTTCCAATTTGAAGTACATCATACTGTTCACTATCTTTCAGATTGAAGGCCTAACTTTGTCTATAGAACTGAATCTTGAAAATAGTCTAAAACATGCCATATCTCTTTTGTAACTTAAAAACCCTATGTAGTACAGGAGTGATAAACTTATGTAAGAACCAGTCAGAGAACTAATGATTTATGAAGACAGTCAATGTATGTCACTCTCTCCTACTCCTGCTTTAATGCCTAAGTCAATTTCTTAGTCTACATTCTTTTTTTTTTCCTTTTTATAAGGAACATGACAAAGCTACCTTTGCTGTAGTATAAATATCTGAATGTGCTTACTTGTGGGAATTATTGATGGAGAATAGTATATTTAAGAATCTTTGATATGTATTTTCATAAAATCAAAAGCCAGGCATACTATACTTTTCTTAATCATCTTTCTCCTACAGGTAACTTTACTAATATAAACCTTGATTTCATCTAAGAATAAGACAAAGAATCATAACATTTTGCATTGTCACATGAAAAATGCTACTCCATGCATTGCTGAGGTTAGCTCCCCAAAAAGTGTCTATAGATGGATAATGAATGAGCCAAACATTTGGAAAACTGAAGTATGAAACCTAAAACTCAGTTTGCCTAAAATAAATCAAGGTTTTGGAGCCCCGTTTTTGCTTGGGAGTGGAAAACTTAATGTTGTTCAGAGATAACCCAGTCATTGTCTTTCCAAAATAGTTTCAGTTTCAGTCAACATCAAGCATCCATCTCATTCCTTGTCCCCAGATTTATTCCAGAGAGTCTTCCATTTCTCCAGATTCCTCCCCTTTGAGGGGACTGGAATACAGCAAAGGGACAGGCACACTCTTAGTCTTGTCCCAGCTATGCATCTAATTTCTGATACATATTTTATAAAATTTCACACTGATACTTTCTCATTCACATCAGTCATTCTCTCCCCTTCCCCTTCTTGACTTCATTATTTTTCCCTGAAAATACCAAACATATCCTTTATAGTCTATAGGTTACCAAACTCAACAAATTTAAATTACTCACATTTAGCATCATATTCACATGTTAAAACAATGTTTTTCCAAGAGCTTTCTCCTGCCTAGGAGTGGGAGAGGAAGAGATTCCTGAAAGGAACTATCAACAGTATTGGGAAGGTAATTTTCTAAATTCATTTTCCAGTTTCAAAATATCTTTTATGCTCTGTCATGTTCAACTTCCTTTGCCATTTTGGATGCAATTAGTATTTCAGACACCTGGGAAAAGGTGACATTTGGAATTTGGAATCTTTCAAAATAGCTGTAAGCTGCTTATAGCTACCCATTTCTTTTCCTTGGGGCAAATTTAAAGAAGAGTCAAGTAGAAGTTCAAGGAGAAGAAAAATATCTCCTCAGAGGAAAAAGCCGCATTACATTAGTAAATGCTCTGGTTTATATTATTGTTGAAAAATACTACCTCTTTTCTATTATGTTTCTGTGCTTATTAAAATTTACTGTTTCAATGTTCCTCACTCCCACAAACCAAAGCTATTCCTTTCTTCTCTCTTCTCCCTTCACTTTTTACTTTCCTGTCTTTTCATTAAGAAATTTTTGAGAAAACCATAACAATGGTCCACTATTCATAAGAGGAAGTCAAGAAAACAAAGTTTGCTGAAATCTGTCATCAGTAAAATTTAATAACACCCCCCCCCATTATTTACTTGTAATCAAGCAATTCCAGTTCCCAATTGTCCTCCCATCTTCCTAACATGGCTAATGCAAACTCCTTTCTTTTCACAAGTTTGATGGTTTCTCTCTCTCTCTCTCTCTCTCTCTCTCTCTCTCTCTCTCTCTCTCTCTCTCTCTCTCTCCATTCTGCTGTTTTTCAAGGTTAACTTAATGAACATTCTAAGTTTATTGTACCTTCACTTAGAGATTCTGTTTCTTATAAGGAAGTGTTTATAGGCTTTAACTCTAAAGAAAGAAGCATAAAGATTCTCTTGAAAAATAGCATTTTATGCAGTAAAATAAATGAATTCCGGTTTCCTTACTATAAACCTGAACAACTGAAGTTATAATGCCACGTCTTGCATTGCTGAATAAATACTACTGGTTTCCAGTTGAATTCACATAAGCAGACTAAATAAATTCAAATCAGTGATTAATCACAATTTAATTACTATAATAGCTTTTGATATTCCAAATAGAAAAGAAATAAAAGTAAAATTGAAGTTGTCCAAAATACCAGGAAAAAATGATGTTAATTTGTCCAAAATATCAGGAAAAAATGCTGTTAATTTCTCATCTATCATTGTATGTAATCTATTTAAAAACATACATTTTGTTGTCAAGCAGGTATTAGGTAAGCCTCAGCTCTGATATTTCATAATTATATGACTTGGGAAAATTTTCTTTGAAGTCTTAAGGATTCAGTTTACTCCTCTTCAGTTTACATCTTAACTACACATCATGTTGTCAAGCCAGTATTAAATGAGGTTGCTTACACAGAGTGCTAAGTAGTGCCCAACATGAAAATGCTCAATAAATTTCAAATATGTTAAACTTGGTTATTTTGTAAAATTAAAACTGATTTATTATTAGAAGATCCAAAGTAAGTCAGAAGCAGAAAAATAAGGCTTCAAAGACTACAATGAATTGACAAAAAGCAGCTTGACAGAACAATTCTAACTGCTCTGTTTTGGCTTTTTTGTAGCAACACTTTGAAATTACAGGCTTCATAAAGAAATGTATTATGCTAACTGTCGACAGAAAATGGAATAATCGAGACAATTTGCAAGACATTTGCCAGGACTTTGATTTCTTTTGTAACACTGCATGTCAAAACAGTAAGAGTAAACCTTTATTTTAATTAACACAAAAATCTAGGTAGAACATCCTTTGGTTCAGCAATGAGTATAGTATTTATGGAATGGATTCAAAAGAAAGTCAGTTAAAATGACTCCACATGGATGATCTTTGTCATACAGTCTGTATTCAATCTCAAATGTGAATAAGTACTTAAAGATAATTCCTGTGGTGAATGAAAAGGATCAAGCACTTGAAAACAAGCCAAGCATGAGAAAAATTATTACTTTTTGAGCATCAGCTAGAATCCTTGCAAAGGCATTTCTTAAATCATGCATTTGTACTCTGGAATACAACTTAGCTGTACAGTCTTTAGTATATAATAGATATTAAGTGTACTCTTCATCTCTGGGCCTAAGAATTATGTAAAAAGGTGCTATTTTTGAGGACCTTCAGTCCTTCATTTATAGTTCATATGACTGACATAGCATTTGCCTTTAAGAGACCATTTGCACATTTTTTAAAAGCAAGTAATTTCAGTCAGCTTCAAGAGAATGCACCTGACATTAAAGAATTCATGGGATGCTTTTATAAGGAGTACTGTTTTGTTTGTTCTATATGCTGGAAATTCAGTAGAATACACTGTAAGATATATTTTTAAACCCAGTTTAAGTAAAATTCATACTCATTGTCTTAGTCTGTTTTGTGCTGTGATAAAAGAATAAGTGATCCTGGGTAATTTACAACAAAGGTTAATTTCTCATAGTTTTACAGGATAGGAAGTTGAAGTTTGAGGACTCAAACTATACAAGACAGGATGCATCATCCCATGGCAGAAGGCATTAAGACAAGTGAGCATGCATGCCCATGCAAGAGAAAGGAAAAAAAGTCACACTGATCTTCATCAGAAACCCACTCCTACAGTGACTACCCCACCCTTACATCAATCCATTCATAAGGACAGAACCTCAAAACCTAGTCACCACTTACCATAGCACTAGGGATTATGTTATCAACATTTGCCTTCCCCCCCCCCAACATATGACTTTTGAAGAGCATATCAAACAATGTAATTAAAGGAAAACACTCACTCTCTTGCTTTTAAGTATACAGTATAACAAGAGTTAATTTTTCTCAAATTCTAGTGTATTTCCTAGCAATTAACTATATTACTTCATTTGCATTTATGCATTTTGAAATGCCTCCTGTTTATTTTTCTAAAAACCTTGTATTAAGAAATGCTATTCTAAACTTTTTAGTTATAACTATTTTTTTAGGTACATGGACAATATAGAAATTGTATAATAGATACAACAATCCATTTTTTGCAGTATTCAGAATTCTGGTGCTATATCTTAATTCACTTGCATGTTCATAAAGGAAAATTCTAAGGAAATGCTTATACAGCTAATCATAGGGAAGATGGGTCAATTAGTGCTATGAAAGCAACATGCTAATGAAATAAAGGTGCCAGCATTGGTTCTTATTCAGGCATAGTTGTTGTGCCAAAACCAGAAGTTTCATGGACATAAGTCTAAACTTTTAAACTCAATCAGTGGCATTACATATACATAACATAATTTAAAAGAGGAAATCAAACCCACCAGTCCTCAATGTGTAAGATAGTGGGATTACTCAAAATTCAATTTATTGATGCCAAATTTTTAGGAGAAATATTCAGGCCCTCTGCAAAAGCTGAAAAAATCACATAGCAGACATGCAAGTCCACCCAAATGTAAACAAGAGCCTCCACAGAAAGACAAGGAATTGTCTAGAACAATCTTTCAATTTTTTTTTTATTTGAGGAGGTTCTTATGGACTATGTATTTAGTCCAAAAAGATACAAACATAACCTGTTGTGTGTGGGGGGTGGGAAATAAGTTTGCCACTGAAAAAGGTAATTTAGCTAAAATAAAAGGCCACAAAACATCTACATATAAACTTACTTTGGCAGTCTTTGTCTCTACAGGTGTGTCTGGGTACAAAACATTTAATCCTTTTTGATTCAATTTTAGCATCTTATGAGTTCCCTCATTAATAAGTGAACTGAAAACTTCAGATTGTATTTATTTTATACTCATATGAAAATTAGAATTCAACTTTAATAACTTTAACAATTACTTCCTCCAAAGCCTAGTTTTTCTATCTGTAATTTAGGATTAGTGATAACAATTAATTTATGCTGAATGCTTACAAAGGATATAAAATTCCTAGTTTCCTATTGGCATTAGTCAGGCTTTCAAAATGATTGATTTGCTCTTTCTGATGGATGCCCTATTCTATTTCTTTATCCATTAGACTAGGCTTTATTTTTTTCAGGGGGTCAGGGATTGAACCAAGAGGTGCTTAACCACTAAACCACATCCTAAGCCAGATTTTATATTTTATTTAGAGACAGGGTCTCCCTGAGTTGCATAGGGCCTTGCTTAGTTGCTAACATGGGCTTTGAACTCACAAACCTCAGAGCTGCTGGATTATAGGTGTGCACCACTGTGCTTCACTAGACCAGTCATTAAGATACTTCTTTTGGATGTCCATTCTTGACATCCCCTATAGCTGAATACCATATCCTCTTGGCTTCCATTATAATCACTACCATAAAACAATAATTTGTTCACCTGTCTGTCTTTTTTGTAATATATTTTCTTACTGATGGAAAGGGATAAGATAATGTCTCATTTTAAATTTTATTTGTTCTATATTCTATATGCAGTGTATTGTATCTTAGATGGTGAGTCATTGGGGATCAAATATGAAAACAAATAAATAATCACAGTAGAACAAATATTTCTGTACCTCCACCTTCACCCACTGTGACCATACTCTACCCCTCACCTTTCCCATTTTCTTAGGGCCTCTCTCCTCTTATGTTTTTGTTCTCCCTCTTTACCCTTCAATCCATTAAATCACATATTTCAGCATTTAAATGACGCTTGCCTTTTCCATTATCTAAACAGATAAACAAAGGGAATTACTCAAGATTCAGCACCACTTCCACAGATGACTTTCATTTTAGCTCCTTCATTCACTCTATAACCAATTGTTGTCCACATGTGATGTTCATCAACTTTTATATACTTAAAACATCTGCTTTCTGTTACTCAAAATGGAATAATGCCAAGCCCAACATGACATCTGTGTTGGACCTCATTTACATGGGTTCTCAGACTCATCCTTCACAGCTGCCAGTGAGAAATGCCATTCACTTTTGGCTCCTGGATGTCCTCAAGAAATTCCTCTTTCCTTATGATCATTGTTCATTCTCTTTCTCTCACAATTGAATGTCCAGGCACATACTGTGTTCTCTTCAGCTTTTTCTCTAGATACTCTTCCTTATAAATCTGTGTCCTAGTGGTAAATTTGCCGTTTATAAACTCATCTAAGTCACTGGTTGTCACTTTATAAACACATTGATATGCATTAGATAAATTTTATATCATACTTTATGTATGATCCCTTCAAGCTTAATTATTTTGGTTATCTGTATTATATACTATATTGGCAATTTCACAAAGTATAACAAATTATTCTAATATTCAATATTTGGAAATTCCCAGTATAAGTGATCATCTATACAAATGGCTTGAGGTACTTTTATATATTTCTAAATTCTGTCTCATTATTTTTATTCATTTCTTATTATATTACTCTCACTAGTTTTTAACTTTATGCTTTGATAACTCATACATGTCTCTAATTGCAAACATTTAATTTTAGCACTTAAAAATGTGATAAAAAATGTATGTGCTGTTAAAAAATTCTCATTGAATCAAGCCATTTGAAAATTCAAGTAAAGATTTTTTTATATACTAATAACACTTGCATTATTTGGGTGCTGCAGAACATAAATGTCATAACTTAATTAAATCCTAACATGTTAACTATTAGGCTTCTTTAATAATTCTCTGAGAACAAGATAAGTTAATTTATCCCATTGCTCATTCAGCAGCTGTAAGTATGATTGATATGTTCTAATTGCAAATGCATCAACATAGTTACATTTAAAATGAAATTCATGGGCTGGGGATGTGGCTCAAGTGGTAGCACGCTTGCCTGGCATGCGTGCGTCCTGGGTTCGATCCTCAGCACCACATACAAATAAAGATGTTGTGTCCGCCGAAAACTAAAAAATAAATATTAAAAAAATTCTCTCTCTCTTTAAGAAAAAATAAATAAAATAAAATTCATGTTTCTAAATACACACACTCTATACTTATACTTTTGTTAAATATAGCAATTTTTGAGATATAAAAAATTATCATTACTTAAAGTTATTAAGTGTTTAAGTTTTAAGTCATGTTTATCCTTTTTCAGGGATCTACTTTAACCTGACTACAGCAACCAGGTTGTAACTACATTGTGATTATCAAATAACTTAGTATACTTTTAAAATCTTATAGGATGAACAAAGTTGCTAATTGAGCCAATCATTCTGTGTCTCGCTTGGACTATTTCTTAAATAACATTTGAATACTTCATGGTGTCCAAAAAAGCCCAGGTCCACTCCATTTGCCCAAACCTCACCCTGTTTAGGAGTGTATACCACTTTCTGATGCTTGGCAGTGGGGGGAATTCACCTGCCTAGGGTCTTCCAGAGCTGCTTCTTTGTGTAAGCTCCTAATATATTCTACTGTGGGCAATTCTGGATCTGTCTTCCTTTTTCTTTGGTCTCTCAGCACCTTCTGCCATTGGTAACCAGTTCTTCTATATCAGATTTATTCAAAACAATATGCACACACAAGTACCTAATATCTGCCCCTAAGTAAAAGAAGGTAAATAGCCAGGAAACAGTCTTGGGGTCTTCAATGTGGAGCTGTGATTGGACTGGGTTCTGTAAAATGCTGCTGAGTCAGAGGCCATGAATGGTCAAGATTTCGTGAGAGAAACTAAGGGGCCAAACACTGCACATGAACAGCAGATCATTATTGATAGATCCCTTCTGAAGTCATACTGAACTTTAAGTGGTTCCAGTATTTGAATTTTAAATCACTTATAAAATTTTCTGTGTATTCAAATTAGATATGTGATCAAATATCAGAGAACTTTGAAAAGAACGAGTAATACAGAAATAATCCAATATTACTGTAAGATTTCTACAAAATAATCATGGGAGAAGATACCTTTAAGAAACCTTGACATTCAGTCTACTTGTATATTATAATATTTTATATGTTATAGGATATGTACTAAAATATTTTAGAAAATTAATTAATAATACTTCAGGAAAAAAGCAGACATGCATTTTACAGAGCACATGAAATTGAAGCTTAAGCAGATTCTGGATATCTTAGTAAAATAATATTTATGAGGATAAAATAATTTATCCTAAATACAGACAAAACTTGCAAATGTAATTCTGTTACAAATAGTAAAAATAGTTATATGTTAGCAACTCTCAAGTCAAAATAGATATAAATATGTATTTTTAAAAATAAATGTTTTTCTTTGCACTATACCATAATTTATTGTCTCCATATAGTAAATTTATATGTTTTAATGAATGCTTATCTTAATTCTTAGATTTTTCTGATAAAGACCTCTTGCTGATATAACAGTCTTAGGTAATGCAATTAAATAATCAAAAGTAGGTTTTGAAGATATCATATAAGCAAAACTGGATGATGAATCCCTTAATGAAATATTAGTTTCCTACAGAGTTCTTCACAGTGTGTTTCTTGGGAAGGTATTGTTAATATTTGCTACCACAGAGCTCATGTTCTGCAAAGCACACTTTAGGAAATTCTGGAATAATGATGAAAAGTTTGGACTGAGGCTAAGAATTAAGAATGGTGATAAAGAAGAGGTATACTCCAGGAAATAAAAACATTAATGAATAAAGATGTAAATCTCTAAAATTTGAATGTTCCTCTTCTTTGTGTTTTTACATGCAACACAGAATATTTAATAACAATTTCAGCTTTTAGTTATTTTGGCCGGCTGCCTTCTTCCTTTCCTCCTTCCCTTTTCTTACCTCTCTCCTTCTTTCCTTTCTTGTTTCTAGCCTTTCTTCCTTCTTCTTCTTTTTTTTTGTTTAAAAATTTATTGAAATTATTTAGGAAAAACAGAAATGAAGATTTTGCTTCTAACCAGGTTTCTGCTACTGATATGAGCACTGAGTAATCTTAATATTTTTTCTTTGGGGGAGGGGCTCCTTGGCCTCTAAAAATTCATTATGGTTTCAATATGAAATGTTTCACAAAAGATCCTGTATTAAAGGCTTGGTCCTAACTGTAGCAAGGTTCAGAGGTGGGGCTTTTAGAAAGGACTACATCATGAGGACTCTGAACTTATTAGTGGATTAATCCATTGATACTCAATTGGACTACTGAGAGGTGATGGGAAATATATGTGGGAGTGGCATGGTTAGAGGAAGAAAATCACTGGGTGTGTCATCTGGAAGATATTTTTGTCCCTGGACCTTTCCTCCCTCTGTGTATCTGTCTATCTATCTACCTACCTACCTACTTCCAGGATGTCATGAGAAGAGCAGCATTTCTCCTCCACCTCCTTCCACTATGATGCTCCATATCACCTCAGACAAAAAGATACGGAACCATATAACCATAAACTGAAACCTTGGGAACCATGAACCAAAATAAGCTATTTCTCCTTTTAATTGTTTATTTCAGCTATTTTATTCATGGTGACAATGATAGGGCTAACACCAATTATCAAAGATTTTGTTTGAAACCTCTACTATATATTAAAAATGTCTTAATGCCAGTGATCATCATCTTGTAGCTTGAACATTATGGAAGACATTAAATTTAACTCTGACTTTTCTACATATGTTCTTGGTGGTAGAAAAACAAAATAATCTAAGACTGACTACAGAACCATTCCTGAGGATGTGCTAGTTGAAACCAGTGGTTCACCCTCATCTCAGCTGGAGAAGCTATATTTAAACCTAACTTCCTTGAGCTATAAGGTCCTACCCATCTGGTATTCAGAGTAACATATTTAAAGAAATCCAATTCTGACTATATTTTACCCAGATGTCTTTTTTTCTCTCTCACTTCTAAGAATACTCTCTAACTTTCTTTATAAAAATAAAAACAGGGAATAACTCCCTGCTAGAAAGTAGTCGACCTAGTATATATACCTAAATGTTTCCCATTGTGTCTCAAATCAAGCATGCTCCTCTAGGGAGGCCTAGGGAAAGGAGATCATGGGTACATTTTGGCCCACATATAATTCTAGTCTTTTCCTTATTTTAGTTTTTTTTCCCTAAACATGATTATTTGATTTCTATCCCACATATATTATCACAATCATTATTAAAACCACATATTTATTTATTAGGATATTCAAATAAGATTCTTTTTCAAAATTATAGAATTCCTTTGATTTGTCCCTGATAATAATACTGCAGGACTTTTGTTATATTTTGCTGTTAGAATTGACCCCATCTTTCCTTTTCCTGCTCTTAAATGCTCCAGCTATATCATCTACCTTGTATTTCATCATCCCTAAATAGGTTTATTGATTCTTTCACTGCTTTTAGACTAAGTCTTTGTCTATCATAATAAACATCTAAATATAGTTCTTATAATGAAAGGCCATTCCTGATGAACATTTAAGTATGTGTTTCTGTGTGACTATTGATTCTAATCCTTAAGAAAAATAAGCTAGCAAAATCAGTTATAACTTGGGTTGGAGATATAGCTTAATGGTAGAGAGATTGCTTGGCTTAGGTTTGGTCCAGGTTTCAATCCTCAGCTCCACACACACACACAATGTTATATGTCTATATAATAGGTAAAGAGTTTATCTCAACACACACACACACACACATACACAGACACACACAGGTAGTTATAGGACATGTATTTTTGTATGAGAATGTACAAAATGTATGGGATCACATTTTCATTCTTATTTATAATGGTAATATTTGTCAGTATTTGTCATCTTATTATGAACAAATTCATTTCTTCAATTCAGATGAAGCCAATGATTGCTTTGGTCAGCTTTTTTTTTTTTCCACTGCAACCAAAATACCTAACAGGAACAAAAGAAAGTTTATTTGGAGTTCATGGTTTTGAAAGTCTGGGTTCACAGAGAGCCAACTCAGTTGCTCTGGACCCAAGGTGAGGCCCACTGTGATAGAAGAGTACAGAGGAGGCAATCACCACGGGACACAGCCACCAGGAATTAGAAAGAGCTCCTCACACCAGAAGACAAAATATAAAATTCAAAGGCACTCCCTCTGTGACCCACCCCCGCCAGCCACACACTATTTATCCACTGTGATCATCCAATTAATTGCTATTTGCGGATTAACATGCTCATTAGATTAAAACTTTCATAACCCAATCATTTCACCTTGTATATTGTTTGTATATTTTCTCACAAATGAGCTTTAGGGAGACACCTCATATCTTAATCATAGCAATCATATTGAAGACAAATGCATTCAATATTTAAATAATTTAAGTGACATCAGATCCACTGGTATGCTTGTAATAAACCAAGATCTGATGCAGTTTTTTTTTCAGTATTCATTGTGATTCTTTCTTTCTTTCTTTCTTTCTTTCTTTCTTTCTTTCTTTCTTTCTTTCTTTCTTTCTTTCTTTCTTTTTTCTTTCTTTCTTTCTTTCTTTCTTTCTTTCTTTCTAACTTTTTTCTTTCTTTCTTTCTAACTTTTTTCTAACTTTTTTCTTTCTTTCTTTCTTTCTTTCTTTCTTTCTTTCTTTCTTTCTTTCTTTCTTTCTTTCTTTCTAACTTTTTTCTTTCTTTCTAACTACACAACAGCAGTGGAAAGCATTATAATTCTTATTACACTAACAGGGCACAATTTTTAATATCTCTGTATATGAAGTATGTTCATGCCAATTTATGCCTTTATACATGTATTTTGTTGTGTTTTTTGCATTACAGTTCTTAATAAACATATATACCAAAATTTTTGTATCTCTGTTTGTATATAAAGTATGTTAACACCCAATTCATGTCTTCATACAATTTGTGTGTCTTGGCCCCAACTACATTGAAGGATTATCTTTTATTGCCCAAGAAGACCTTTCTGGAGAAGGCACCAGGAAGGATACAATTTTGTAAGAAAAGATACAATTCAAAACTTATAAAGGTAAATAAACATAAAAAATTAAAAATGAGAGATTCATTAAGATTGCATATTCCCTGATGATGATGATGATGACAATCAAGTTGAGAAAGCATTTGTTGAAAGGAAATTAGAATTGTGTATTGAAGGAAAATGAATCAATCTGATTAAGTTAACAAGATTAAAGAGCAAGGAGGAAGTTCTTTTACATCTTTTTATAAGAGAAGTCTTATTCTTATCAGAAATTAATAACCACTTAAATTTATAAAATTCTAATTTTTGATAAGTAATGTTATCAAATAAATTTAGAATTTTAAAAATTTGGGTCCAAAAAAGAAATAACTTCAATATTACTGTAGGGGATAATGGGAGAGGGGAAGGTGATATCTTAAAACATCTGGGATGAATTACTTCTGTATTCTAGAAGTATTTATCTGACTTCAATGCTCAAGAGGCATGGAATAGCTAGTGAGAAACCTCAGAAGATGATCAGAGACTGTTTTAGCAATTGTGGCAAAAAAAAAAAAAAAAAGATTTAGTAAAGTCAATTAGTTAGAAGAGAGAGAATGCATGGGTTCCAGAACAATTAAAAGCCTAAAAACCAAAAGAATATGACAACCAAATATTTATGGGGTAAATGTAGATAGTAGTACTGATTATATTTTTTTTGTTATACAATGATTAATTTAAAGTTATCATTAAAGAAACCCTCCTAATTAACACTGCAACAAACATGAATACCATCATTTTAATACTTGCCTAAGTAACTTCTCCCAATCTTAAATAGAGTGACTGTCCTTCCATCTTGTCTGTTCTAGAGTATTGTAGATACTCCAAGTATTCCTTCCCTTCCCTTCCTTTCCCTTCCCTTCTCTTCCTTCCTAAATGACTAGATTTTAGTCAAGTACCACATGCCCAGCTCCTTGTCTTTTCTCTTTTTCTTGCACCAACCACACACTGACATCTCTATCCTTAAAACTCAAGGAGAATTTTCCCTTTACAATGGCACAACAGCCGCTTTGGCTGATACCATCATTGCTTCTTCCCCAGAAGATAGTGACAATTTCCCCATGAGACTCTGTTTCCTCTGTTTAATTTCTGGATTTTATTACCCGCAGAGTAAACTTGATTCAAATCACCTATGGCTTCCCACCACATCCCACACAATCATTGAAAGAGCACTTGTGTGACCCCTTTGACCCAGTATGCTTCTCTCTTCATGTCTCACTACTTTCTCCTTATTCTCCCCTAGCTATGATGACCTTCTTATTGTTCCTCCAGCATGACAAGTGTCTTATAACCTCCTCCTCTTTGGGTAGCTATTCCCTTTGGCAGCTACAGTTTACCAGTAGGTATTCACACAGTCCTTACCCTTACTGTCTTTACTTAAAGGTCACCTTTCAAGCAAGGACTTTCTAAATTTCTTATCAAAATGAGATTTTTCACTTATTAATCACTCCCTCTGCTCCATTAGCTTTTGCTTTTTATTTCTCATAATATCACATCGGCACACTTAAATTTATTTCATTGATTATTTTTTCTAACCACTAGAATCAATAAAAATTTTTACCTTTGTTGTCCAATGATGTGTTGAATCTCAAACATAATAGAATACCAATATTTGTTCAGTAGACAAATGATAATGAAAATATGGGTACCCAAGCAACTGGATGGAAAACATGCAAAAACATTGAATAGAGAAGAAAAAGAAATTTTAACAACACTTTTTATTTGTGTGTTACTTTACATTAAATGTTCTTAAAAGGGATCCATTTACTTCCAACAAATCCCTACTTTATGGAGGGAAAGGTAAGGCACAGTGCTTGTAACATTTTAATTAAACAGAGGGCCTTCTAAGAAAGGATAAACTATAGTTATAATTAAAGTAGTAGAGGGCACAGAGAATATAATTGTATATTATTAACTTTTCCTTCAAGAAAAAAATAGTATTATTATGGAATGATAAAAAGGATTCCCAACCATTGGGTTTTGATCTTCTAATAAATGTGTGGTTACAATCAACTTATAGGATTTTTTAAAATCCATATATAACATCACACTTAAGCATGTTTGGATAAGAAATTGATCATAAGACGCAGAGCTACAAACTCATTAATAACAAAAGACATCTAGTAATTGCTTAATCATAATTTTCAAAGACAAACATGTAGACAAATCTTTGCATTACAGCATAAGAGAAAATATGAATGCAAAGTGTAGGTAATCAGGAAAACATTTGAATAAAATTTTCAAGATAATTCATGAAAGACAGTAAAGTTGTAGTGTTTGGAGGTAGCAATGCCCAGGGCAATACTTTCCAAGTAGAACTAGGGGAGATAATTTATTGCTATGCCCAAGATTGGAACAATGTAAAGTGAAATTCCTCCAAGACAGAAACTTTGAACAGGTAGCAGTTTTGTGAAAGAAATGAGGACATTTATGTCACACTGAGAAAAACAGCTGTTCAAATTGAGAAAATTCACAATGGAAAGCATGACAATGCAAAGTGGGTGGCATCATTAAGAGAAGGACCAAGGCTTTTCTGAATTTAGGAGGAATTGGGTATCGCTAGCCTCCAGACAAGATACTGCTTTAGGGAACACTAAATCTAATGCGTTTTTACAAGACCCCCTTTCCCTGGAAGTACAGTGGAAGGAAGAATTTTGCCTAGCCTTTCATCTTAAGAAAATTAAAACAAAATATAACACCAGATTCTTCTAATAAGAGGTCCAGGAGTGTTGTATATTTTCTTTTGTGAGAATAGAAATAGTTATAGGAGGCATCTGATTTCCACTAAAATTAGTTTGTATGAGCAATATCTATGAACTTTTTAAAGGAAAACGCTACTCATTAAACTTAACTATGATATAGTTATGTGAAATGAAGACCACTCAATAGTTGATGTTTTTATAGTCTATGACTTCATCACATGTACCATAAATAAAAGAATAATATGAGTTTTCTGGACTTTGAGGAGTAAAAGCAAATTCTAAAGGTCCTTTTTTTTATATGTTACTTTTCACATTTTATTGAAATTTTAGACATATACAATAAGCCAGTATCTCTTTGGGAATTAAAGAAATCTTGCTTTGGGGATGCAGCTTAGTGGTATAATGATTGCTTCGAACGTGTGAGGCACTGGGTTCAATCCTCAGCGCCACATTAAAAAAATTAATAATTTAATAAAGATATTGACAACAAAAATAGTTTTAAAAATTCTACTCTGTCTTTCTCAAGAAATGTTATTAAAGTCATATGCAACACACACTCCTAATAGATAAGCAAATCTCATGAACTTTTTTGAAATTATTTCCTCTTTTATTTGCTTCTAATCTTCAGAAGATAGTTTTATTTTTAAAATTGAGAATAATGCATGGAAAATCTTTTCATCTCATTGATAAAAGAAAGTGTTTGATCCAGCAGGCAAAAAAGTTCAAATGCACAGATAAAAGATAAAATAGTAGATTATTGAAAGGAAGTCTTGGGCTCTGTATTCATAGCAACTAGACATGAAAAGGATGTGTAATATCAGTATATCAAACATTGGGAATACACAAAAATTACAAGATACAATGTTTTTATCTGCTTATTTATATACTTAATGGATGTTATTCTTTCATATGTAACATTACATTTCGCATGTCTTATTTTCAAAAGATAAGAAAAAAGAGATTGTTTCTCAGCTAAGAATAAATTATATTAAATATCTTTTAACACAGAAAAATAGTGGGAAATATTTTCAAAGTAATTTCTGATGCTCTAAGAAGGAATGAACTAGAGCCAATATATTAAGGGTCATAACTTTATGTGTAAAATCTCAAATTTTAATATATAACACCATACAAGGCAGTGTTTTTTTGTTTTTTTGTTTGTTTGTTTGTTTTTGGTACTGGGGAATGAAGTCAGGGGGAGGCACTCGACCACTGAGCCACATCCACAGCCCTACTTTGTATTTTATTAAGAGACAGGGTCTCACTGAGTTGCATAGGGCCTTGCTATATTGCTGAGGCTGGCTTTGAATTCACGATCCTGCTGTCCCAGCCTCCAGAGCCACTGGGATTACAGACAAGCTCCACTGTCCCTGGCATATGCATAATTTTAAAGCATTTGTCGTAGCTGATCAAGGTCGGCAGCTTGTCTAACATAGCCTCCTGACATAAAGTAAAAATTGTGAAGACTGCCTCCAAGAAAAGTTGAAATCTGGTATAAAATTTGTATATCTAGATAAGAAATTTTAAAAGAAAAACTAAGGAACCCCCTTGCTGACTGATTCACTCTAACACCGACTCTTTTACTAGAAAAGAACTTTGTGGAGTTGAGGCAGAGTAGGAAGGTAAAGAAGCACTCCCAGTAACTGTCTCCATCATAGAAGCATCAATTTAAACAGCATTCCATGCTCAAAAATACTTTCACTGTGGCTTAAAAAAAAAAAAAAAAAGCAGATGAGAGCCATAGAACCTGGTTGTAGTGCAATAATAAGGAAATATATTTTGAAGTGACAGGACTTTACCCCATAAACCAAAGCTGTTGGAATTCATCCCCAACCTATCTGGCATGAAATAAATACTAAATAAGTCTTGAAGCAGAAAGAAACAGATGCTAATAAATAATATAGAAACAACTGAAAGCATAAAAATCACAGGGAAAAATAAGTACAATATCGAATTCAGAATACAGTAATGATATATAATGGTGGTACATAAATTACTTATATCTTTAGAATTAGCGTTAAAATATGAGATCAAAGGGGCTAAGAGAAGGGAAATGATAGTCATTTAAAGAAAGAAATTAGTTTCTTTTCTCACACTATATATTATATAGATATAGATAATCTCAAAATAGATTAAAGACTGAACACTATGAAACTTCTAGATACGGGGAAAGCTGTAGGACATTGTTCTGGGCAATAACTCATTGGAGATGATCTAGAATGCACAGGCAACAAAAGTAAAAATAGGGAAATGGTATTAAATGCCTTACTAGAATCTTCTGCAAAGCAAAGGAAACAATTCATAGAGAAAAGAATCACCTGTAGAGTGTGAGAAAATGCTTGTAAAGTATAACTCTGATAAGGATTTATATCTAAAATATGTAAGAACACAAAAAACTCAGTTAAAAAAAGTGAAAAAAAAATGGGCAAATGCTCTGATGCATCATCTCAAAGTAGAAATGTTCAGCACGTATATAAAAAAACTATCAACGCATTCGTCATCAGGATTATGAAAATGGACATCACAATACTATGTTGGCCCAGTAAATATGGCTATAACGTAAAAGAAAAACTTAACTAGTGTTGACAAGGATTTAGAGAACCACTTTCCACTCTACTGATGGGAATGTATGTTAGTACAGCCATTAAAAAAAAAGAAGAAGAAGAAGAAGAGGAAGAAGAAGAAAAGAAGAAAGAAAAGAAAGTGTGGGGCTGGGGCTATAGTTCAATGGCAGAGCACTTGCCTTGCACATGGCAGGCACTGGTTCTATCCTCAGCAACACACACACACACACACACACACACACACACACAAATACAAATATAAAATAAAGGCATGCTGTCCATCTACAACTACATTTTTTAAAGTGAAAAAAGTGTAGAGATTTTTCAAAGTATTAAAAATAAACTGCATTTTGACCCACCAGTCCCACTTCTGAGTTCATATATTCAAAATAAATGAAATCAATATGTTTAAAGACACTGACACTCCCATGTTTGTTGCACCTTATTCACACCTTAGCCAAGATGTAGAATCACCTTAAGTGTCCATCAGTGAACAAATGTCTAGTGAAAATGTGATAAATGCAAGAGAACAGCATCAAGCTATAATATAACAAGCCTGTCAGTTGCAGCAGCATGAATGAATCAGGAGGACATTGTGTTAAATGAAATATGTAAAAAAAAAAAAGGCCAATATTGCGTGATCTCACTCAGATACAAGATCTAAAAAGTTGATATCATAGATGTAGAGAGTAAATGGTAATTAACAGGGGTTAGGATATTTGAGGATGAGAAATTGGGAGATTTTGGTCCCAGTCTACAAAATTTTACTTAGATAAGAGGAATAAGTTCAAGAGTTCTATTGTACAACATGGTGTCTTCAATTAATGCATTTTGCTCTTGAAAAGTGCTAATATATTGATCATCTTCTCACCATAAAAATGATTGCTATCCAAAGTAACGCACATGTATATAAACTAGATTTAGTGTTCCACAATGTCTATATATTCAAACCATATTGTTTATACTATAAGTGCAATTTTATCTGTCAATGTAAAAATATGAAAATTTAAAAAACAAAACAAAATGAAAAGGTGCATAATTTTTTAAATTTGAAACATTATTTTCAAAAAATGCTTCTTATTTTTTACATATTAAAGGTACTACCTGGCTTCTTATTTGGGGATATACAATAAAAACATAAGCATTGATCATTATTAATAAATGAATTTTCTGATGTGCTTCTTTTACTTACTCCAGATAAATCAAAATACAAGAGATTTTTATTTCCAGCCATATTGTCACTAGTAAATTATAGAAATGAATAAAATTGAGTTTTCCAATGTAATATTTATTTCATTTCCTGTTCCTCAAGTTTGACAAAAATCATTATCTGTAATACTATTTCATAAAGGTAATTATTTTTCTTAAAGAACCATCTCTAGTCCACGAACACATAAAAATCAATCATGGGATAACCATCTTGTACAGGCTTTCATATCATGGCTATACCCTGTGCTGAGTTGACACTGCTGTATTTCCTGACTTCCAAAGGCTTAGTTAGAAACCTCTATTTAAGAATTGATGTGATTGCTCAGTGGGCCCTCTGTAGACAGACATTTCAAACTGTGAGAAAGAATAAGATAAGGAGATGGCTTAGAATTTAGGGGGGAGAAAAGGAGGAAGTATAATTACCAAAACAAAGCTGCTCCCGAGAGTCATTCACACTATGATTCCTCTTAAAAGTCCCCTTAAAAAAAATAGCTTCTTTATAATTAAAGTGGGTAAATAAATAGAAAGGGAACTTCGACTGAGTCAAAGCCTCAAAATTAATCTAAATCTTTTCATTTTGCATATGTAAAAAAGTAGTTTTCTTACTCATTTCTACCAAAGTGCTCACAAGTTACTTCACAGAGTATTGACCCTAACATTCAATTTAAAATTGCAACTCTCACCACAATGTGTGCTTCTTACAATCAGTCTTTATTTCTCACATTTATCCCCTTCTAACATATCATGTGCATTCCTTACATTTAGGTTTGTGTGTTAGAATTGTTCTTGCTTCTTTTCTGTTCCCTTCTACTAGAATGTGAATTCTACATGGGCAGATATCTGGTCTACAGTGTTCACTGATGTATACAGTTCTTGGACCTGTACCCAATACCTCACAGCTGCCCAGAAACTGTTTGTTGCTGGATGAATTCATGAACACAAAGTGAATTTCTAGAAAATGTTTTAATTTCAATTGATAACATCAACAATAGATTATTATTTATTTAAGGGTTAAAGTGATGTTACAAAGATTAACCCTCCATAAAATTTTTTTCTGAGTTTTTCTTAGAACTATAAGGATAATTTATATATCTCATGTTTTTTTGAAAGATTATACATGCTTGAGGTACCTGAAGAAATGGAAGCAGAGACTCTGATAGATATATTTGTGCTTTATTTAGTACATCTCACTATTTCTTTATAACTTTTTTCCTAAAATTGTAATCTCTATGATAGGTATATTGAGTGTATAATATCAGTATGTAGTAGCTCAAAATAATTTTGTTGTTCAGCTTATATATGAAAATACAATTTTCACAAATGAAAGACAAGGCTTAATCTTGTCAACATATAATGGTCAATGATACACCAGATGCTGTGCTACAGGCTTATACTTCCTGACTGAGATAGGAGGATAGCAATTTCAGGGCCAGCCAGAGCAACTTAACAAGACCCTGTCTCAAAACAAAATATTGTTAAAAAGGATTGGGTATGTAGCTTTGTGGTAAAATGCTCTGGGTTCAATTCCCTGTACCACAAACAAATAAAAAATAGCTAAGGGACACAATATCATAGTCTACCGTGAAATGGAGGTCTCAGTAGCTGTGTCCTGAGATGCAGTTTTGTTGCCAGCAGCTGAGTATTGGAATCACAATTCAACTCATATTCTACAGTAAATTCTGTTAGTGACATAATATATTTTTGAGTTTTGTTTTATTTATCTATGCTATTTAAACTTTTTATACAGCCCAGCATTTCCATTAAAGTTATCTGTCCTGAAGCTGGCAGTGAGAGAGGAAACACTTACCTCATTTATACTGCGGAAGCCCAGAATCTTAAATCAACTGTAGTGATTCTACAATAAGCTTATAAAGTAGATCTCCATCTCCTTCAGCAGTATAGAGGGAAGAAATGTTGTGTACTTTCTGCATTATGACAACCAGTGTCTTCAAAAGTGACTTTTATTTTTCTCATCAAACTATTAAAATGATGGTTTCATTATTCCCATAGTATATATGGACAAGTAGAATTGTAGATGGACTGACTGATTTAGACAGCCATGAATCTTGATATTGAATATAGAGAACATAAGAGTTTAACTGATAATCCTGTGCTTATCAGAGATGTGAGGCTTTTCAGAGATCACTTTTTGTGTGGCCTTATGAAATTATAGGTAGTTAATAGGCCATTATGCATCATTTCCTGTATTTTAACTAAATCATATTAATGAATAAGTAAAGTCAGAATTCGTAAACACATATTAAAATCCTCTCAAAGCAGGCGCAACAACATGCATGCCCAAACTACCCTTTAAATCCTGTTTAAATCTTCATCCTAACCGCCCTGGTGTTACATAAAATCTTTTATTAGAACGTTCTCTCTGACTCACCCAGAATTCAGGCTGTTGTTAATCAGACTTCTTCCTGAGCTTTTGTCCTCAACCTTCAGGCTGCTGGCAACAGAATCCCTCTGGAGTCACTTATCACGGAGCAATCAGCCATTACCACCTTAGCAAGGGTGATTCATTTTGGTGACTATTTCCCAGCTGTTTAAAGATGTAATTTGTCTTTTCTGGCACTCTGGATCAGCTGAGTCCCAAGAGCTCCTTCATCCTTTCTACCACAGGGCTGAAGAATAGGGAAGAAAGCAGACAGGCTTCCCTGTACTAAAAGCAAAGGACTCCCTTGTCCTAATCTTAGGATTCAATAATTCTGAAAGGTTTCTTGGTCAGTTTGCTTTTTAAAAAAAAAAAAAAAAAAAAATCTTCCTTGGGAAAATAGAAAAATGCTTTTAGCTTCAAGTTTCCATCAGATGTTGAACTATTGTTTAAAGGAACATCAAACTACATTTTTTTTAAATCATAAATTAAAGAAACTAATCAGCTTTGGATGTAGAGTTTTCAAAGTGTTTTGGGGATTCTTTCAAATTCTCACTATAGAAAAAAAATAAATAATACAATAAAAAGAAACATTTTAGAGTGTAACTTTATAAAACTGGAGAGTGGCACTTTTCTATCCAATTTCATAAAATTATTTTACCTCTTCGCATTAATGACTTAAATTGAGGAGATCCTGCTGACTAGGAAAAAAAATGTAACACATTAAATGTATCCAAATAATTTATCATTTTATTAACAGTGAGTAAGTGTAATTGAATCACATAACATCACATGTTTATTCTCTCCATTGACTTCCAAAGTTTTAGTGAATCCTTCGGAAAGATATTAGAAATTTTGCATGGAAGAGATTTAGTGGTGGCATCTTGGTTGGAAGAACAATCTGATATAATGAGTTGCTTATTATGAGGGTCTTCCTAACAGATCTCCTGTGGTTGGGAACATGCTTTCACTGCTGCCCTGTGAAATCCTTCACCCACTCACATGAAATCCTTAACCCACTCACAGATGCTCTTAGGCAGTGACTGAGCACAAAATGTTTAGTGAGGTGGTCTATTCGTGGGGAACATTGCTTTGGAAGATGACACTGAGTCAAGGACTGCCTAAGGGCCTTGCTGCAATCCTTTTAGAACCACCCTGCCCTCCCTCCCCTTCTTCCTTAAAGAGTCAGAATTCTCTCCTAGTCTGAATGCTATTCCAAATTTTTCTAGTTCTGTTATCTTTACCCCAGTGTTTCATTCAATAAATTTACTTCACATCTATTTCTCCATACTTAGTACTAATAATAGTAAAAATCTCATTTCATGTATGTGAGCCAACAGGGGAATATCAGCCTGCCACTCCCCACAACATGCTCCTGGCAAATCAATAGAGTCCTCCTATGAAAGCAATGGCATGTCCTTGATTATTTCATTTTTGTTGTCTGGACTCTGCCAAACCTAACATGTGTTCTTCAAAATGTCACACTAATCTGCAGGAGGCATTTCACATGTGGAAAGAGTATAGCCTGTGCATGAGAGATTAATTTTCCTTTCAATGAAAATATCTTTGGCCAAAGTGTGCATTTTTTTTTTTATAAGAACTCTTTTCCTGGGGATTATGGAGCACACTTTGGAAAGTGCTTATTCGTCATTAATTATGGTTAAGATTTTTTTCTTTTGTGAAGAATAAAACACCTTATAATATACTTCATAAATTGGGAAACAATATCTCAAAAGTAAGGCAAAATTATATTTAGATATTTGTAGTTAAATGTTTATGCAACTAGAATTTTACCTATATGTGTGAATAACTTGCAAGCCAATTTTTTTTTAATGTCTTTATTTTATGTATTTCTTTTTATGTGGTGCTGAGGATCGAACCCAAGGCCTTGCACATGCTAAGCAAGCGCTCTACCACTTAGCCACGACACCAGCACCCAAACCAAATATTTACCTCCAACTCTTGGGAAGTTTGCCACTAATTATAATGACTACTTACAGAGTAAACCTATGAAAGGACAGGAGTCACATATCATTGTCAATTCTTTGCAGTCCAAATAGCAAAATTTAAAAATGCTAAAAGTTGACTAGCACATTTAATGATTTTTTTATCTGTATTTTTTTTATTTATCCACTTTTATGTGGTTGTGATGATATAACCCAGAACTTCCCATGTGCTAGGCAAGTGCTCCATCACCCAGCCACAAACCCAGCCCACATTCAATGATTTTGATTTACCAGATGTGCATAAGCTTCTCCTAAATCTAATAGTATATATACTTGCAAAATGTACTTGATATTAGTTTAAAATGTGACCATCAATATACTCATTTTGTAAACAGAACTTTAAAATTTGTTTTAAAAACTTGTAGGAAATTAAAAACAGTCTGTATAAAGTAAATCTCAAAACCACATAAAAGAAAAAAAAATGTTCAGTGGTGGGGACTCCATAAAGAATCCATAATAAAGACCAGTGGAAAAGTGGGGAAGGAATGAATAAGGAAATAAAAGTGAAATGAACCTAATTTCCTATGTGTGAATGAATATACTACAGTGAATTTCTCTTTTATGTATATCTAAAAGGCATGAATTACAAATAAATATAAGTAAATAGTAGAAAGACTGTTATAAAAGAGGGAAACGAACAGGGGAGGAAGGATGGTAGGGAAAAAGGAAGCACTGGGGGCTGAATTAGAGCAAATTACATTCCATGGTTTTATAATTATGTTAAAATAAATCTAAATGTTATTTATAACTAAAAAGAACCAATAAAAATTGAAAATAAAAAGATAACTCAAAATCTATTTCATGAAGAATGAGTAAAGAATCTGTACAGATATTACAAATTCTAGTAATTTACATAGTAAAAAGATAAAATAAAACTTATGAATCATTAAAAGGCATTGGCAATGAAATACAGGTCTTATTATAATGATAGAAAAAATGTCAACAGAATAGAGTAGGAGCTAGAAAAAAATGGAGCAAAGCACACTAGACATTTAGCATGCATAAATATATATAAATCATTTCTGAGAAAATAAACTAAAAATAAAGTGTTTACAAGCCAGTTAGAAATAAAGAAAAAGGGCTGGGGTTTTAGCTCAGTGGTAGAATGCTCATCTTGCATGTGGAAAGCTCTGGGTTCCATCCTCAGGCACCACATAAAAATAAAATAAAGGTATTGTGTCCATCTACAACTAAAAAAAAAATATTTTTTAAAATGAAGTGAAAGTCAGAAGAAGATATACAATCAATCAACAAATGTTCAACATCTCTAGTAATTAGACAAATGCAAATCAAAACTACTCTAAGATTTCATCACACTCCAGTCAGAATGGCACTTACCAAGAATGCAAGCAACAATAAATCTTGGAGAGGATGTAGGGGAAAGGTGCAGCCAATCTGGAAAGACATATGGATTTTCCTGAAAAACTTGGACTGGAACCACCATTTGACCCAGCTATTCCACTCCTTGGTGTATACCAAAAGAACTTAAAAAGAGCATACTACAGGGATGCAGCCACATCAATGTTTATAGCAACACACTTCACAATAGTCAATTTGTGGAATCAACCTAGACACTCTTCAATAGATGAATGGGTGAAGAAACTGTGGTATATATACAAAACGGAATATTATTCAGCATTAAAAGAGTAAAATCATGGGATTTGCTCATAAATGGATGGAGTTAGAGAATATAATTCTAAGTGAAGTAAGCCAATGCTCAAAAAATCAAAGGCTGAATGTTTTCTCTGATAAGTGGATGCTAATACATATGTGGGGGGCATGGGGATAAATGAAGAAATTTTGTATGGGCCAAAGGGGAGGATGGGATGGGGAGAGGGCCTGGTGATAAGAAAGATGGTAGAATGAGAGGAAGATCATTACCCTAGGTACATGCATGACTGCACAAATGGTGTAACCCTACTTTGTGTACAACCAAAGAAGTCAAAAATTGTGCTTTATTTGTGTACAATGAATTGAAGAGCATTCTGCTGTCATGTATAACTGATTAGAACAAAAACATTTTAAAAAATGAAGATAAAAATATTAGAAAAAAATTCCAAGTGAAATCACATATATATAGATATATAATATATATGCAATAAATAATGTTAATAATATATATTATATAAGATGAATATATGTTATGAATTACATACTTATGCTATATAATATATGCTATATAGTATAATAAAATACATGTGTTATTAACATTTATAAATTAGAGGTATAACATCATACATTCTCCTTTATAAATATATATAAATATACATATATATATGTATATATACATATATATATATATATATTTTTTATGAAAGGTTAAGGAGAATGATAGATATTCAACTATTTCTTCAAAAAGGAAGATACAGAATTAAACTATATCACAGCATACAGGTAAAAGTGTAAAGTAGGAAAGGAAAGAAAAGAAGAAAGAAATTGTAATTCATAACTTTGTAAAATTATTATTTGGTGATTAAGAATAAAATTAAATGTAACTGGGAATGGTGATGCATGTCTACAATTCCAACAGCTCAGGAAACTGAGGTAGGAGGTATTGAAAGTTTGAAGTCAAATTCAGCAACTTAGCCAATATTTAGCAATTTAAAGACACTCAATTTCTTTTTTTTTTATTGATTGTTCAAAACATTGCAGAGCTCATGATATATCATCTTTCATACATTTGAATCAATTGGGTTTTGAACTCCCTTTTTTACCCCAAATACAGATTGCAGAATCACATCTGTTACATACTCACATTTTTACATAATGGCATATTAGTGACTGTTGTATTTTTTAATTTTGTATTCAAAATTAAAAAAAAAAAGTAAGAGGGCAGGATATTTAACTCAGTGTTAAAGTGCCCATAGTTTCAATTCCCAGTAACAAAATATGAAATAAAATAAAATAAAACTTAAGAATTTTACTTTTTAAATACATGACATCAGAATGCATCACAATTCTTATTACACACATAGAAAACTTAAGAATTTCTAAGTGCTATAAACAAATTTTACATATCAAAATTTGAGAAAATTGTATCAACTATGACAGAAAAGGGAATAACAAGTAAGTATACAGTAAAATCACAACCCCACCCCCAAAAAAATAATCAATTAAATTTTCGCAAGTCAACAAGCATGTAACAAATATTCTAATAGAAAAATTTACAAGAATGAGACATGAATAAAAATTGCTAATTTATACAAATTATTAAATATAAATGTCTCCTGTCACAAGAAAATATTTTAGGCTCTAGAGATAACACTGGGGCAAAGCACAATAAACTTTTATGATTATAGCTTATACTCAAGTAGAAAATTCACAAATATAAAAATTTTTCAATGAAACTTAGGCCAAATAATTTTTATGGGACTTCAGGAAGGAAAAATGGCATTCTATTTCCTATCAAGTGATAAATTATTAAAAAAAATTGACTATAGCAAGTGGTTTGTTTCTTTTTGAGGATGAGAAGCACAGCTTATGAATTATCCCTGTAAGTTTTCACTAGCCTTAAATTTCTGGAGGACAATTAAAAATACTTAGAAGATATGTACCATTTGTCCAGACAATAATTTTCCCAGGGTCAGAATATGAGAAAACACTCAGACTTTTAATCTGAATTCCTATTAATTCAAGGAAATTGCCAAGATTTTTTCTTTGGTTATTTTTATTTTTTGCTACCCAGGAATGAATTCAGGGGCACTGGAACAGAACACTGAGACAGAACCCTACCCCTATTTTGTATTTTATTTAAAGACAGAGTCTCACTTAGTGCCTGGATTTTGCTGAGGCTGGCTTTGAACTTGAGATTCTCCTGCCTCAGCATCCTGAGTCACTGGTGTTTTAGTATTTTTAAAGTTGCAGAATTGCCAACAAGCATGTTCTGAAATATATTGTTTATTTTAAATTGATGGAATGAGTGAAAAGTTTTTGAAATTAGAATATTGTCCCAATATATTTTTAAGAGAAGACGAAACAGATTTCCGTACTATATATTTCGGGTGTTCTCAAAAATACACAAAGTTCTCATATAGGACTTGGAGTGAATTTTTAATGATTTTTTTGTGTCCATTTATATTTTCTAATACCTCTAAAATTAGTATGTTTTGATGATTTAATAAAATGCTAACACTTATATAGAAAGTGTTTCTAATATTGTAGGAAACTAACCAAAAACATCCAAGGTTAGTATTTAGGTTTCATATGGAACATAAAGCACCTAGAAGCTTTATTTTTATACCATTTTGTTTTTTGAGAGTTCACATTGCTCTTAAGCTGGAAATTGCTAAAAGACTGATCTACCTTTTGGCACTTTTTTTTTTTTTTTAAACTTTGGCCTTTAAATACTTAGCAATCCTGAAATTTAATGCCTCTGCCATTTGGTAAATTATGGAAAAGTCGTCATCAAAATGTTTTAACTGTATTTGTGAATCAGAATCAAACTCAGCAGGTTTTATTATACATTTATTCAAACCCAACTTGGAATATACATTAGTCCATTTTGGTAAATATAGTAATTTTCCAACATCCTTATCTGCATTTCCTAGAATGTAATTTTTTTTAAAGACAGAGAGAGAAGAGAGAATTTTTTAATATTTATTTTTGAGTTTTTGGTGGACACAACATCTTTATTTTATTTTTATGTGGTGCTGAGGATCAAACCCAGTGCCTCGCACATGCCAGACGATAGCGTTACCACTTGAGCCACATCCCTAGCCCCTAGAATGTAATTTTTTTAAATTCAAATTTTTTAAAAAATTGTAACACTGACTCAATACATTAGTTAAAATGGTTACTTTCACATTTATTATTGATGGTCATCTGTATTAAAGTGTCTCTTCCTTATGAAACATTGATTTTTACTATCTTGTAAAACTGAAGTGTAAGTTATTATTTACAGCCTATTTAGAGTATTGTGTGAATATTATAGAATTATTGGGGGGAAATCTTTTAATGTCCTTTAAAAATCTATCCAATGTCTTATGCCACTTCAGTATATGTAAGAGTTTATCATAAATACAATCAAAACAAAATTTTGCATTAGTTGTGCTTATATTTTAGGGACTATAATAAACTATTAGATTAATTATAGAATAAGGATAGAGTAAATAAATGCATGAATCTAAAATTACTTATTCTTTCTACAGTTTAAAAAAGATAACTTCCCTTTATGAGTAAGATATATACCTAAAAATAAATTCAAGGTTAATATTTACTCCAGATGGATTAAAGGAGGAACAACCTCTTCATGCTGGCACAGATCCGCTGAGCATGTCTGAAGATTTAGAAGTGGGATCCCCGCCCTAAGTAAACACATTTGATATGTGAGCATGGCCTCTTGGCTTTGACATGTTCAGCTCATCTGTTAGGTTGGCATTCTTCCTACTGACAATTTGGTTGGAACTCTGCCCTCAGGCTTAGAAGCCAAATGGCAAAAATTTAAATAAAACAATGCATATAATTTCTCCCTGCTCTGGATGGAATATTCCTTATAACCGAATCCAAGCAATAGCATAAAATCTGGGTTTATCCTTGGGCATGTGCTCAAGATGACGTAATTAGCAGATTAAATATGCCAAACCATACTTTTAATAATTTTGTCTATTAGGAAAGCTTGTTCTTTTATGGGAATAATTACTTTCAAAATTATATTATTATTATTATTTTATATTTTTCATAGGTAAAGCTTCTAGATAGACCTCTTTAAAACTTTTAAAAAAGAAATATAAAACAAGAAAAACAAATATTTTATTCACCTATCTTTGTAGTCATATAAATTTTAATTTTAAAGAGAAATATTTAAAGACAATAAGGATTTTAAATCATTGTAATTGAATATTTAAAATCAGTAAGTTTTTATACTAGCATATGTGAAAATACTAAGAGACTTGGATATGCCCATATAGAGAGAATCTATCTATATTTAAAGAAAAACTAGAAGTATTAATAGGAGAAAGTAATCACATCAAAATTTTTGCACTTAATTATATCAACATAACTGATATTACAAATTCTTCTTTCAATTTTTCATGAAATAAGTGTATGACTTATCAATGGTAACAATTCAAATAAATGGCTTTAGTAAGAAATTGAGGGACTAGCTGCAAAATTATGTTGTGCTAGTATAACATAGAAAACTTAATGTGTATGCCAAAGTCAGAACCAAAATTCTTGCTAAAATAATTAATTATTAAAAAGCAACTTAGGAGACAGAAGCCATTTTAAATTGAAAACAACTGTAAGCAGAGTTACCTAACATTAAATATGGATTATTGATATAAATGTTTAAGACATTAAAATTGTAAACTTATTGTCCACGGGTTTCAAGTATTTTGGTGGTCATAAATAAGCTATATTTATGACTATAAATAAATTGAGGATACTATAAATATATTGAGAACACCTATCTTTGGCAGGAATATGGTTTAATTAGAAAATACTTTGCCTTTCTCTCCTCAAAAGAGATAACTATAGCTCTAAACCTTATGAACTGGCTAGTTACAGTTACATTGGGAAAGATATAATAAACAAAAACCTTACTTGTTACATGTTGTTTTAGAACTGAATCTATATTTTCTACTTCATTTTTAGTTTATAGGTTTGTTTATCTGAACAAACATTTTCAAATCACATTATAATGCATTATTTTACATTGTTTCCATGTTAATCAACGTAAACAAAATGAGAAAAAAAATAAGTCTTAGAGCGTATAATCAATAAGTAATACTAGAATAAATATACTAGAAGGACTACAGTGAGCATTAGTACAAAAGTTGTTCAAAAACAATTTTAATTGTCTGTAAACAACACAATAAAAAGAAATTACTATTTTCATCCTTGCCAAAAGCCCATCATATGCATACTGGACAATGTAATAAGATATATATATCTCCTTCCCAAAGTTAAAATAGCAAATTAACATCAAGGAATGTAATTAAGTTAAACATGAATTATAAAAAAATCACATCAAATTTAAATTTACTTATTTGGTCATAAGACAAGATTCCTTTTTGAGTAAGATGTGTAACTCACATTCACTGTTCTTGAAGCCAAACCAACTTATAGGTGTGATATAACATGGCACAACTCCAATATAAAGTGGGAGTGAACTTAATGGAATGAAACTTTTACTAGAGAACTTAATAATAGGAATACCCTAACAAAGATACTATTTATACAATTCCTTGGAAACATCTGAACTAATTACTCAGCTATTAAAAAAAATCAATATATTTCCTATACTTGCTCCAGGTTTTTTAAGTGGAAGATCTTAGTCATTTGTTTTTTTTTTGTTGTTTTTGTTTTTTTTTTTTTTTTGCTGCCATTCGCTTAATAGGTGACATCAAACTACAAATGTATGAAAGTTATAAATTGGAGAAAATTCCATTGTTTCTACTTGGATTTGGTGGACGGATACACCATTGACAAGGTTCAAAGAAGATGAAGCAAGAATTGAGAGAAAGAATGCTGGGTTTCTTTTCTTTCTGTGGTGCTGGTTGGAACTCAGGAGCTCCCAATGCATTCTAGATGCTAGGAAAGTGCTGTACCATTGAGCTACACTATACCCCCAGTCCCCTGGTGAATTCCTTTTTAAGGATGTTGAGTTCCA
Source organism: Urocitellus parryii (assembly GCF_045843805.1). Taxonomy (NCBI): domain Eukaryota; kingdom Metazoa; phylum Chordata; class Mammalia; order Rodentia; family Sciuridae; genus Urocitellus; species Urocitellus parryii. The sequence goes on along the minus strand of NC_135531.1, from coordinate 33,218,541 downwards.
GTTATTTGGAGCATAGTCAGCAGATACCCGGCCATGGAGAGAACATAAGATCTGAGCACATCTGACAATTTCTTTTTAAATTTCTTTTTTCCTTGCAAACTCAATTTCCAATGTTCTAAATCTATGATTTGACAAAATTTTCCATTGAACCCAGATATTCCTTTGTACAACACATGCTCCATATGGGATTCAAGTTGGACTTTACTAGGATTTATAAGGCAAAGAAAAAGGAATGGAAATGGAGTACCATTGACAGAGTGGTTGCAATAGGAGAAAAACGAGGTTGTGGTAAAAATGGGACCCTGGGGAGGCTTTGCTTCTGTTCTGTGTTCCACCAGCCTGTGCCCTGCTCTATGTGTTCCCAAGGCTACCCTTCTGGTAGCACCCTTTCTATCCTGTATTAGCTCACTTGCTGCTTATTTCAACACTTCCAATTGGTCTCAGCATGTTTTAGTAATCTTTCTCACAGCTGTGACTAAAAATTCTGACAAGAACAATTTTAGAGAAGGAAAAGTTTATTTGGGGCTAAGAGGTCTCAGTCCGTAGACAATAAACTCCATTCTTTGGGGCTCGAGGTGAGGCACAGCATAATGGTGAAGAGCTTGGTGAGGAAAGCAGCTCAGGAAATGACCACAAGGAACAGAGAGAGCTCCTTGTGGTAACAACAAAATATGTACCTAAAGGCAAGCCCCCAGGGATCTGCTTCCTCCTGACACACCCTACCTGCCCACAGTCCAGGGAATACATGTGAGTGGATTAATGGACTGATTAGGTCAAGATTCTCATAACCCAATCATTTCACCTCTAAAATTTCTTGCATTTTTCTCACTCATGAGCTTTGGGGGGAAATTCATCTAACCATCATGTAACACCACTGTGAAAATAGTTTCAAAAGCATTAGGATTATGTCTCTGTCTTATATAAAATCTGTCATTTTGTCTCCTTTACCTAAACAACCCAGGACACCTCAGTTTCACCTTTCCTTGGCTCACCTCCTGTCCTCTCCTCTTATCTACCTGCTTTGAGCCTTTCATCCAGGGTGTATAATAGCATGAGACCACTGCTGCTGCTTCAAATCCCCCTTTCCATTAGATGCCTGTGAAACTCCCACAGACTTAAGGCAGATTCCCTTTCATCCTAAATCTATTCACTTTTTAGTTTCTCAAGCATAGTTAAGTATCTGTATCGTCTTATTCATCTCTCTGTATAGCTGTCATTTGTGATGTGATAACAAATATGATTATATCTTTGTTAACTGCTAGATATATTAAATAGTAATATTTAACCCATTTAAAATCCTGTTAGGCACGACCGTTTCCATTTTGCAAATAAAAATGATAATATTCTCAAATACTCAGTAGCTTTACATAAATGACAAAATCTATATCTGACAGAATGGAGGGCAGAATCCACATTTTCCTTGTTCTTGTTCTCCTAAAATAAAGAAGGAAAGCTCAGTTGAGAAAGGAGATGCTTTTATTATTATTTTTTTCTGATTTTTTAGTGTTTGTTCTTACAAAGTAATCTATTTGGAGATCTCAGTAGTTATTTTTAGTTAATTGAACCATTTTTACATAAGTGATTGGGGATAGAAAACAGTCAGTTTATGTATTTGTGTGTTCACAAGAGTGCACACAACATACAATACACATTGAATAAATAATCTGAAAAGATTTTTATCCATCAGCTGTTTCAGTTATTTCCTTTTAACATAATTAATAAAGAATTAAGATATTATCTAGTACATATTTTTATGAGGGCATATTTATTTTTAAGGAATGCTGAGTATTTTCTACTTAAAAAAAGTATGGATTTTGTGCAGGATTGGAAATAAAATAGAGTTATTACCTTAAAATTGAGAATTGGTATTACAATATATTTTCAGACTCTTATCTGTGTATTTTAAATGCTGAAGTTTGGAAAGTGATTATGTATCAACATTCTACACCTGTATCTAAAACATATTCATATCTATATTAAATTATCTAAATCTTATTCCTGCAGCTATTAGTGTTCCCCATAATATACTGTGTGACAGTTTTAATGGAAAGTGGATAATGGTATTAATAGTGCATATACAAAAGTAGGATGGTATTTGGGGAGACATACTGCTACATGGGACCTGAGCATTTGGTATTTGACTAAAAATAAAACGGTAGCCACTCAATGACGCAGTATTGTTTCCTGAGAATGGACTAGGCACAGGTTTAGGTTTACTTTATTTGCATAAAGTAGGATTTATGAAATTTAATCAAGACTCTCTGTAGTGACTCTTAAATTTAATTTGTGGTTAAAATATTTTAATGCCTGTCATATCAGCTTAGATTGATATAACAAAATATGATAGTTTATATGATTCAAACAATGGAAATGTATAAGTTTGCCAATTTGGCTGAGTTCTAGTGGAGATTTATTCCATCTTTCAGATGGTGGCTTTCTTGTTGTATCCTTGCATAACAGAGGCAGAAAAAGAGGAGCAGTGTTCTGGCATCCTATTTATGAAGAGCCTAATCCCATCAAAAGACCTGCTACCTGTCACAGTCTCACCTTTTTTTTTTTTTCATTTTTTTATAGGTACAGGGCATTTAAGCTAGGGGCATGCTAACACTGAATGACAGCCATAGACAATTTTTATTTTTAAATTTGAGATAAGGTCAAAGTATGCTCTCAGAACTGACCTCAAATTTGAATCCCTCCTGCCTCAGCCTCCAGAGTAGCTAGGATTTTAGAGGTACAATTCTGTGGTCTATTAACCTCATCCTAATTGCCTTGCATACCTCCCAAAGACTTTACCTCCAAACACCATTGCGTTTTACCTTGGGTTTCAACAGAGGGAACACACACACTCAGTGCATAACAATGCCTGGTCTCCCATGGAAAGGCATGCTCAATTTCTATGTATTTAAGAAAAGTGTTCTTTCCTTAATCCTAGGTTTAAAGTCACTATGTGTTTACATTCCAAAATTTATATTCACATGCTTATTGTCATAGTTTAATCATCACAAGATTTGATTGATGAATAATTTAAAATGAATTACTTTTAGTAATTAAGTCAAAATTTATCTCACACACCGACTTAAACCTTTTTTCAGGAACTTCAGTATTATTTCTACAACATCCACACTATAAAACATGTAAGTTTCTTTGTATTTTTAAATGACATCTACTAAATCCTTGGTAATCATCAAGCTTTTTTTTCTTCATTTTATTTTTATTTTATTAAAATACACTTTGCCTTTCTTCTATCTTGTTTATACTTAGGAGTCCCTAATTCTAGGCATCCTGTTGTGATTACTTCTCTAGGCCGACTTACTGGATATGAATTGTTGGTCTCATTACCCGGGTTCTAAGTGACAAGATACATGGGGTGCCTTCTGAACACCTCTTCTCCATTTTACTTCCCTATAATTTACTTTATGCCCACAGATTCAATGGAATAGTGAATTCAAAATTCCAGCCAAAGTATTTTCAGTGGACAGCAGAAGGGAAATAAATGAAATACAGAAAAACCTGCTTGATCACTTCCACGGAAATACAATAGTCTTCCCAAATTTATCATGTCCAAAACTAAATCCACTATCTTCCTGACACTCACCTCCTTTATCTCCAGTGCTCCCTATTTTTCTGCACAAAATAGAGCATAGTGATTGATAGGTCTTTCTTACTTATCCACCACAACAATTCCATCACCAAGTCTTGCTGATTCAACCTCCAAAGTATCTTTTGGATGTACTTTAATCTTGTAACACTTTGTCCTATTCCAATGATGTTGTAAAGTAAGATGTATTCATGATTGCAAGTTAGCATCCTAACTAATTTCTCCACTGTCCCTATTGTTCATCTGTCACAAATTGAACTTCATTTGTTCATTCAAAAATGCTTATGGCACCAGCAGTAAAGACCCTGGATTCAGACTGCAGAATTTGAAACCAGCTGTTATTTACATGCCTCTTAATTTTGGTGAGTGACTTTATCTTTAGTACCACAATTTGTTCCAATAAAAGATGGAAAATAATAATTTTGGCAGAATGTTATTATGAGGAAAAATGAGTGAGTCAATAAAAAATACTTTGAATAATTCCTAGCCCTCATTTAATTTTCTGTACACATTGGCTGACACTAGAGTTCATTTATTTTCAGTTAATTCCAACTAAGTGGAAGATGTTTCACTAGAACCTATGACTAAGCAAACATACAGAATTGTTCTTCCTTCCTTTAGGATGATTGGTATGTCAGGCACAGCAGGACAATTACTGCAAGCTGTAGGTAGATACAGGTTGTGTAGAAGACCACATTTCTTAGACATCCTCAACTAGACAATGCATCAATGCATATCCTTCTTTTCTTAAACATGGTCCTTCCCTGACAGCTGCAAGTATGTGAGTTCTGTACCCTTAGGATGATACCTGAGCACTTTAAGCAGCTCCAGTGTCACTTTGTTTGCTAGTCATTAGCCTGGCAGCCTCATGAGCTAATCTGACTGACTTATTGTCAGAATGGAAAGGAATTTCTCTTTGAAGGAGAGAAGTGAAGACAGTGGATCAGTATTAGCTTGTTCAAGACTGATCCCCAACATTTTAGCTTCTCGAGAAAAAAGTTGGTCTCTGGTACAAAGATTGGGTTTGATTAAATTAATGTCACTAAACCTCAAGGACACTGTCCCCATGACAATAGGAGAAAAGTTGAAGCTTCTGTATCCTGATACCAGAATAGGAAATTTGATCCCCATTGTGCCAGATCACATAGCAACAAACACAAGCCCTGCCCTACAGTGTTAGGTCACACAAAGAAAGCAATTGGTGGTACAATGAGATTTCTAATTCTGGGATGCAGGGGAGGGTTAAGCAGAGATGGTATTTGACTTTTTATTTTTTGGTAGCACACAAGCTGTGCATGATAATTACAGGACAGTATACTGCAGTACACATTCCCCTTCCAGGTACAAATAAATCTTAAATTTTGGTATTCTTCATATTGTAATATTCCTGTGAAGAAATATACATTAAAAACAAAGCAAAGTGAAGTAAAACTAAAAAAAAAATCTGGTGGTGTTTTATAACATTCATAATTCTCATTGTACCAAAAACTATCTAGTGAATTGACAGCTAATGTGGGTGTGTGTGTGACATTTGAGGGTGATCAATATAGAATTGTTATACTTGCTTTTATTCACTTGGCATAGCCTCCATTGTTTCCATCAAACACAGGATGTTCTGTAATATAGATTACTATTCTCAACTCTGCAACTCTGTGCATTAGAATAGCTGGAAAGTTTTTAAAAAGCATTAATGCTAAACCCTGCTTTCAGAGATTCTGATATAATTGGTCTGGGGTTGGGTCAGGGCAAAAGTACTTTTTATGTTGCTTTTTGTATGATTCCACTGTGCAGCAAGACAATGGAAATTACTGACACAGACTGTCGGATTCTCAAAATGTAATGTGTGAGCACTAAGTGCTCCTTATTAGAGTGAGTTTTGAGAGTTTCTGTGGAGTTTTGTATGATTATGCTGTATTGAGAAGAAGATGTGAAAGAGCTTTGGTATGGTAAAATACAAAACAATTTGGTGCCCTCACGATAACATGTTTCAGTGAGATCATAGCTTACATCAAAATAACAATCTTTTTTTTAATTAGCTGGAGACTATTTCATAGAATACAATCACCTTAACTTCTTTTAAATAATCAGTGTTTATGTGAAAGTGGTTAAAAAGATCACAGGATATGACTATAGAGTTTCCGACAGAAAATAAATCTATGTCTACATCTGAAAGCCAGAGGACATCCACATGACTCCAAATTGGAGTGGGGGAAGCAGAGACAGAAACAGCTTTCTAAGCATCTTTTAAATGAAATCATTGACAAGAGTAATGTTTCATATGTGGATTCTTTGAGGAGAGTGAGTTTATTTTAATGCAGTAGTTCTACTTTTGAATTGGAATTTAGAAAGTATCTTTTTATACTATTGTCATTTGGCTTTGGAGAGAGAGTGCTAAAACTTGATAAATTTAAGCTCTCAGATCTGAGCATCTAACTTTGGCAGAAAAACCAGAGTGAGCACATGTAGCACCAGCATTGGATCAAACGAAGCTCGAGTTCTGGTGCCAACAGCAAGTGCACATTTCACGTCCTATCCTGGGAGCTGGCACGTCATTTCATAAACCCTTCGCCCTCCGTCTGTGTATTGTCATTCAGCGCCCCAGTCAAGCAGTAGGTACAGCTTCAATGACACAAATGATGTCCTGTGTCCTCTTATAATTTATTACTCTTTGAATTCTCAGAACAAAGGCCATGTTCAGTGTGGACCTGTAGTGGCTTTCTTTCTTTTGCTTTCCCTTTTCCTCATTATGCTTGACTTTTTCTTTTATCTTGGGACTCAGCTTTTGCTTAGACTTGGAAATAAATCTTTTTTTGTTTCCTATTTCTTCTCAGTTTGCCCTTGACTGCTATGGAAACCAAAAAAGAGCTATAGAAATCCTGGAAATTGATTTTTATTCCTTGGATGGAGGATGAGGGAATAACTGAATGTCTTTTAAATCCCAATGCAGGTTTAAAAGGAAAAAAGAAAAAGAAAAGAAATTGAAAGGAAATATAGTCTCTATTGAATGGAATCCAAATTGTTTTATCTGCCCCACACAGGAAAATAAAGAGAAAGAAAAACTGACAACATTTTTCTTTCAAATGTGGGTACAAATATCCTACACTAATTGCAATGAGCAAAATAAAGAAATAAAATTTAGAAAGACACAAGATGTTATCTAAATAAAGAGAAAAAAAAAGGACAATTCACTTGGTATCTTTTAAATTCCCAAGTATATTATTGCTCTTTTCTCAGAAAATGCTCACTTTCAATGTCAGACACCAGATTCTTCATTTTAGTTTTTTCACTCACTGTGAAATGTTACAAAGTCGCCTTTTGCTGTCAATTATACTACAAGCTTTCCCGTATCCCATGGTGAAAGAAGAAGCTAGTGTGGAGGAATTATTGTGGACTGTGAATAATCACACAAACTTTGTTTTTGTTTTGTCCAAGGAAACTGTAGCAACACTCTGTACCATGTGTGAGCTATAGAGGGCCACTGGTAACCTCTGTATGTCTGACTGTTAAGACATGGGTCATCAAAGATTTTTCTACCGCTGGATGTTAGAAGCAGAAGTGAAACACTATGAAAATCAAACTTTCACTTAAGGGAAATTAAATAAATTTTGAGTTTATCATTGTCTTCTGTTTTTACAGATATATAGACTTCAAAGATTTTCCTTCAGCAAATAATGACCATTGTTCCCCTTGAAATTAACACAGCATTTTTGTATTTATATAAGTTAGCTCATCTTTATCATCTTCATCTTTTCATCCTATGTAATATGACTTTATTAAATAATTTGTATCTGTTTACACATTGAATTCTTATGTCAAATCTACACTATAGTTACTGTTATCAGGTTAGAGATTAAAATACTAAACCATAGAGAAGTAAAGAGCTGAGATTCACATCCAGTGTCCTTGGACCATTACCCAAAGCCTTATTCTGACTGTGTAAATCATGGGGATCAGTCATTCAGTCACTTTTTAAAGATCTTCCTGTAATGGATGCTGTAATAAGAATTCAGCAAGACCCACATGAAATTAATGTGCAGTAAGTTTTTGCTTTGATGGGTAGAGAATGGCACATGCTCTGTTCATTTCTTCCTCAGGACCTTTGAAAATGCTATTCCCTTTGTTTGGAATGCCCTATCAATTCAAAGAATCCTGTTGTCAACCTGCTACTACTGTACCAAATCCTAATCCCATTTCTTATATTTCATATCTGTCTTTCCTTGTTTTCTCAAATAATTGCCATTTGATCAAAAAAACATTTTTTGTGCCTCTGAGGTTGTGTTACAATTGATCTATGAAATTTTTGCAACTCATCACTTTAAATTTTGAACATGTTTTCACATTTGTAATAAAAAAATATCAATAGTGAAGTAAATGGCCCAATTTCAGTCTCCTCCACAAAAAGAAAAGGGAATTTTTGGTAGAACCAAGACTGTTTGTGATTTTCATATAGTAGAATTACAAATTAACAAATGAATAAACATAGAAGTATAAAGCTATCACACTGAATAAATGATCAAATATTTCATGGGGCATCTTATTGGCAATCTCTACTACTCATTATTAAGTAGCCCTAATTATATGTTCCTGAAAGATATTGCGAGCACTAAGAAACACTTTTACAAAACTGTTTTAACATCAAACAAGGTACAAATTACTAATTAATAAAATAATCAGAGATTTTGACAAATATATCAGAAAAAGTGTTAAGCACCAAAGAACAAAGACAGAAATGAGCATACTGATGATCTTAGTCTACTTCCTGCAAAAGGCAGTCATTGAATGCTTACCACACACTATGTGGTGTGCTTAATGGTTTGAGTGCACAAGGATATGGAGGCTTAGGAAGGCAGATTTCTTCTGCTGCTGACACATTAAAAAAATAGATTAAAGGTCTGTTGAACTCAGTTCCTGTGTTTTCAACCAAAACGCACAAGTGCCTTATCCCTGGCTCAGTTTTGTAGACCTTCCCAGGGGATACAAACTAACATCAATTTTAAACTATATTATTCAGAATTTATTGAATGAGGATTAGATTATTTCAGGTGATTTTTGGAAGAAGGCAAGTATTTATTGAATGAGTAAAACAGAATGCAGTTAGCAAGAAATCACTAATCTTGAGTTTCTCACTTTCAGAGGTACTCTGTGAAGCTCTCTTCAATTGCTGTTTTGGACCAGGAGAGATCTGAAGACACCTTGGAGTTGGAGTCCAATCTATGGAGTCCTCAGGTATTCCAAAAAGAGCTACATTGACTGAAACTTGTCTCCTTTTTCATGGTGCAGTTGCCAAACATATTACTGGATTTTCTAGTTCTTTCCAGCATTCTTTATATTGATTCAATTTAAACTGGGTTTTTTAGAACCAGGAATCATTAATCCAAATATTGTACTGAATAAACAAAACTTCAGAGAAAGATGTAACTTTTCTCTGAATGTTTTTTCATAAATAAAAAATAATAATGGCAGTTTGTGAAAAATCTATCCAATAAAAAACACCATAACAATGTGTAAATCTACAGTTAAGACTAAACTTCATTTTGCACACACATTCCTCCATTTAATTAAATGTCATAAAACAGTGAATTCAGTAAGTACAACTAGCTTTGAAGTGTATGTACTAATATAATTCTTTAGCATTAGAATGGAGCACTCACAATGTGACTAGTTAAATTTAATTTACATACCTCTATGAGGCTTGTGACTACCATATTGGACTGTGAGATTAAAAAGTGTCACTATGTAATGCCATCAGTTTTACATACAAGTATCGTTCTCATTCTTACCACCTCTTGTAGCTTTTTTGATTTTCCTTCATCTCAGTTGCCCTGGCTTTATAATCTAACACATTTATTTTATATATGCTTTATGAAATTCATGCAATCTTTTACTTTTGTGGTTCTCAATCATTGTGCTGGGGAAAAATAATTATATTTAAAATCTACATTTATTTACTTCTTGGAGGACTATGTGCATTAATTATCTGATATTTGGGAAGCAGAGTTGAGACATGCAGTCCAACTGACAACTGACAGCAGTAAGTAAAAATGTTTCTGTGCATTCCTTACTGTCCCAAAAAAGTATTATAAAGTGAAAATAAAAAGTTTCTGACACAAGAAAGCCTACAACAACAATGACTGAACCATATTATATCAATGTTCCCAAGTACATTATAGATCTTGGTATATGAATCTTTGTTGCGAATAGAATCACTTTGGTCTTCACTAGAGACCACCTCCTTCACATCAAATCCCTGAGATATAAGTATTGGTATATATATATATATATATATATATATATATATATATATAAAGTTTAAATGATGTGGTGTTTTAAACGTTTTTGGTCAGTAGACCATAATCTTCTCCCTGATACATATAAATAAAGTTAATATACATAATTTCCTCTCTACAATTTTTTTTTGTCTTTCTAACCAGTCTAGCTATTGAAGATTTCAGAAACATACCTCATGAGAAAAAATTTAAACAATAGCTTCCCCTCTGTATGGTGGGAAGCAGAATTTCATTAGATGAGTTCATCAACTACATTCAAAATGAACTTGCAAAATTCATACATGTGTTCATTCATTTAACAGATATTTACATAAATACTGAGACTAAATAATGTGATCATTCCTCAGTATGGACTTAAAAATCTACTGCATCAAGTAGCAAACAAATTTAAAGAAAGTAAACTAGAAATAATTTTTTGTTTCCTTTCATTTTCTTTCTTCTATTCTCTCACTTTTCTTTTATTCCTGTCCTTTCTTCCTTTCATCATTTTTTTCTCTCTTCTCTTCATCCTTACATTCTCTCTTTTACTCTTTTTAAAATTTTACTTTATGGTTTTCTCATATGCATTCTTACCTTTCTTTCTATTTATGATCCCATCATGGTTTGTATTAAATTATTCATTTTCTTCTGTGTATTCACATTTATTTGTGAATTAATACACAGGATTATAACAATTATGTCTAAAGTGTGTGCAACTGGTACAGAGTAGGTGAATGCATTGGTGGTGTCTATACTGCTATCCATAATTCTTTCCAGTAGTTTCCATCTGCCAAGATATTCTTTAAATGGTTGCTATAATTTTATCAATAAGGAAACAATATGAAAGATTGTATAGGTTTCTCACTACTTAACTGAAAACTCATAATTAGAAGCAAATAATTTAATTTTCATTGTGAGTCCAAGTCCTAGAATGTAATAAATGAAAAATACTACATGGTGAAGACAAAAAAAAGAATTCCACATCAATAAAAAATCAATTTCTCTAAATATATTGATGAATTATGAGTAGACAATAGAAATACAAGTATTACAGGGACTTATATCAGTTCATAATATAAAATTCAGTTTTTAATTTTCATATAAAATGCAACTTTCTAGTCAAGTGTGGGGGCTTATGCCTATAATCCAAGTAGCTTGGGAGGCTGAGGCAGCAGGATTATGAGTTCAAAGCACAGCAAGGTGCTAAGTAACTTGGTGGAGACCCTGTCTCTACATAAAATACAAATAGGTCTGGGGATGTGGCTCAATGGCTGAGTGCTCCTGAGTTTAATCCCCAGTACCAAATATATATATATATATATATATATATATATGTGTGTGTGTGTGTGTGTGTGTGTGTGTGTGTGTGAGTGTGAGGGTATGTGTGTATAATTTATATATTATTTATAAAAATCACCATACTACCATAAGCACCATTACAGATTTAATGCAATACTAATCAAAATCCCAATGGCATTCCTCATACAAATAGAAAAAGCAGTCAGGAAATTCATATGGAAAAATAAGAGACCCAGAATAGCTAAAGCTATCCTTAGCAGGAAGAGTGAAGCAGGTGGCATCACTCTACCAGACCTTAAACCATACTTCTGAGCAATAGTAAACAAAACAGCATGGTATTGGCACCAAAACAGACAAGTAAACCAATGGTACAGAATAGAGTACACAAAGACTAGTCCACAAAATTACAATTATCTTATATTAGACAAAGGCACCAAAAACATTCATTGAAGAAAAGAGAGCCTCTTCAACAAATGGTGCTGAAAAAACTGTAAATCCATATGTAACAAAATGAAATTAAAACATTATCTCTCACCATGCACAAAACTGAACTCAAATTGGATCAAGGACCTAGGACTAAAACCAGTGACCCTGTGTCTATTAGAAGAAAAGGTAGGTTCTAAGCTCCAACATGTCAGATTACGACCCAAATTCCTTAATAAGACTCCTGTGGTGCACGAAATAAAATCAAAATTCAATAAATGGATGAATTCAAACTAAAAACTTTCTTCTCAGCAAAAGAAACAATCTGTGAGGTGAATCGAAAGTCTACATCTACATAGGGAACAAATTTTTACCTTTCACACATCAGATAGAGCACTAATCTCTAGGGCATATAAAGAACTCAAAAAGCTAAACATCAAAATAAAATAAAATAACCCAAGTAATAAATGGGCCAAGGACCTGAACAGACACTTCTCAGAAGATGATATACAATCAATCAACAAATATATGAAAAAATGCTCATCATCACTAGCAATTAGAGAAATGCAAATCCAAACTACTCTAATATTTCATCTCACTCCAGTCAGAGTGGCAGCTATTATTAATACAAACAACAATAAGTGTTGGCAAGGATATGGGGGAAAAGGCACACTCATACATTGCTGGTGGGACTGCAAATTGGTGCAGACAATTTGAGAAGCAGTATGGAGATTCCTTGGAAAACTGGGATGGAACCACCATTTGACCCAGTTATCCCTCTCCTTGGTCTATACCCAAATGACTTAAATACAGCATACTACAGGGACATAGCCACATCAATGTTTATAGCAGCACAATTCACAATAGTTAAATTGTGGATCCAACCTAGATATTCTTGAGTAGATGAATGAATAAAAAATGTGGCATTTATACACAGTATAATATTACTCTGCAATAAAAGAATAAAATAATGGCATTTGCAGGTAAATAGATGGAGTTGGAGAATATAATGCTAAGTAAAGTTAGGCAATACCCAAAAACCAAATGCCGAACGTTTTCTCTGATATAAGGAGGCTGATTCATAGTGAGGTGGGGAGGGGGAGCATGGGAGGAACAGACAAACTCTAGATAGGGCACAGGGGTGGGAGGGATAGGGAGGAGGCATGGGGTCAGAAATGATGGTGGAATGTAATGGTCATTATTATCCAAAGTATGTGTATGAAGACACAAATTGATGTGACTATACTTTGTATACAACTAGAGATATGAATAATCATACTGTATATGTTTAATATGAATTCTAATGCATTCTGCTGTCATATATATATATATTATATATATATAATATATATATAATGATAAATCCCTGAGATTTGAAAATTATACAATAGATACATGTAACATAATATTATATAGTATCCTTTTATATGTACAATTTACATTTTTCTGAGTCTGTTAAAAATAAGCAACTTAAATTGAAAATAATTAAATAAATAAAATAGCATACACATTATGTCCTTTAGATGTACATATCATTGGTATCATTGTATATAAGCAGGTCAGGCAATACACACAGTGACAGGAAGTCTGGGTCTGAATTAGTCACTTTGTGTGATAGTATAACACAACTTACTCCATAACAAACTCATAGTCCTATATCCAATTTCAGCATATTTTTCAATATTTTCTTCCAATACAATTTTGATATTGCACTGAAAATGGAATTTCATGCAAAATATTTATCCTTATCAGACAATAATTCATCTCTTTAAACTTGCAACTTATTTACTTCTGCATTGCTATTTTTATTCCAAGTAAGACATTTCATTATAAACCTAATTTCAAAAAATAATTGAGAAGAGATATTTGCGACAGTGTTTTAGGTACAAAATGATGAGCTTGCTTGGTTCACTTGAGGTTAATTCTTTACATATTACAGGCACATTCCTGATATATTAGCTAATTGTAGGCTGTCAAAGTGAAAGTTGACCCTTTACTGAGCTGTCTCAAGCTTTCATGTCTGGAATCATAAAAAATTAAAGTCTATGCCATTGTAGAAGTATTTAATAAATCCAGAAAGACAGTTGTTGAACAGAGAATAATTTTGTGGAGCTATATTTGAAGAGTAGCTGATACATCTACAGTGAGTGAAAGAAAATGTTTGCCATGAGTTGGAAGATACAATAGTAAGTACATCACAATGTACGGAACACTATTTCCTTTATGTCCTTTGCAACATAAAAATGTGGAGGAGTGAAAGAAAATTTTAAATTGAAGTTTCAGACTTTATAAATTTGTTTTAATATTTCTAATAAAGAACGTATGTATTGTTAATAATCTATGACTCAGAAGACTTATATATCAGCCTCCTTATATCAGAATTAAAGTTCACATTTACCACCACATGCTATATGAGCATCCCAATGTGATTGTGATTTTTTTTAAAAGCTTCTGTTTAGGTCAATATTCATTTTTCTTCCTTCTTAAAAAAAGTGAGAACATGATAAACTTTTTTTATGAGATCACAAACTCTTAATCTGGCTGAAGAAAGGGGATCCTTTCCTCTGTCAACTTTGTTAATAGATGGCTATCTTTTCTTTGAGGGCACATCATCCAGGGATGATAAAAGCAGCCTTGTGTAGTTTAGTATACAGAAATTTCTGTATGCAAAGATCAAATTGTTTATGCAAAAAAACTTAAAATAGTACTGGAGATAGCTATCTACCTATTTATTATCTGTGTATCTATTTTGCAGTGTTGTGGATGAAACCCAGGACCTTGCACATGCTAGGCAACTATGGGATGATGGAGTTAAATCTCCACCCCAGCTAGAATTTAAACTCAATTGTGGTAACTCCTAAGCATTTTGATATCAGTAAGGCCAAATACATGTGCTCTGGAGTGTGATTCTAGCTCTTCATTGCAGATGAACTGAATGAAAACCCTTCACAATCACAGATAGTTAGATCCTAGCACAGGTTTGAATCTGAGAATGGGACCATTTGGCTTTCAATGTCTTAGGTGTCTTGTTCAACCTGAGGCTTTTATAGTCAAAATCCAATAAACAAGGGTTGAGAAAACATTTTAAAACATAAAAAAATATCAAGGAAAATTATCAGACTTTAATTACCCAGCACTATTCAGAAATCTTGATCCACTAAGGACCTTACAGACAGGACTGTGAATACTGCCAATTGGCTTAGTGTCAATAATGGTTCTTTCAGAAAAAGAGCATTGTGTTTCTTTAGCTGATGTTCTCTGTAAACTGGCTGTTACCAAAGAATATTAAATTCAATGGCATTCCTAATGAATGTATTTTAAAAGCTTCAATGTTGATGTCTTGAATAAAACTTATAGGAGAACTGTAAAATTTGTATTAGCTCTCAAACACAGAAGGGTATAAAAAACTTATAATAGTTTTCTTCTAATACATACCTTTCCTTTTTCTTGTAAAGTTATGTGGAATAATTCCTAACAGTGACAAATGTCAACTTCATATTCTATTTAGAGGCTATCATATTTTCAACTTCAAAACATATATATAACAGAATGCTATGGCCACATCAAAAAGCTATAAGACCTTTTTATTATTTTATAATATGACACAGTTAAAAATTGTATACTCAAACATATACACATACTAAAGAAATATTCTGTGAAAATGTGAGTAGATATATTTTCTTTAAGTTAATTATAAATATAAAATGGCAAATGGAATAAATAAATCATATTCAGATACATGAATGCATTCTAACAATTACTACATGTGCAGATGTAGGAAATTTTCTAAAAAACAGACCCAACGTGCTATTATAAAAGGTAGTCAGTAAAAATGTAAAAGAAGGACTATGGATACTCTGTTAAAAATTAATATGAGAAACCATAAATTATTCCTGGCCAGATCAGTACAAGGAAAGGAGAAAGAAAGAGGAGTGAGCCTGCTAGCCCTAGGTTGTGACCCCAATCACTGAAGCTAAATTGGCCTCCTATATGGAACCTGAAAAGAAACAAGGTAATATGATGGAACAGTTGCAACTTGTTCCAATATCTGAATTCCATAAAGTATCTCAAGTGTTTTTATTGTTTTCTCTCAGCAAAAGTTGGACTGTGGCTTCTAATGATTGATGGCTAAAGGCACAAAGTAGATATCTTTGCAAAATGAGGGGAGAAATAGCACAAAGGAAATAGCTAGATCTAAAATATAGTATCTCTTAGAAATATATTTGTCAACTTAATAGTATCTTGATGGATGGGCTGAAAGTATGCTAGAAATTAATCTTTGAACTTGTTTTGCACCGCAGCTAAATCCAGAGGTTCTGAAGTAAGGCGAATCTGGGTTCAAATTCTTCGTCATGAATCCAGTTATATGACTTCAGGAAGGTATTTAAGCATTCTCAACTTTAATTTCTTCATCTATAAACCTGAATAATAACACATATCTCACTGCTTGACAGATAAATTATGGATTTATTTAAAAAAGACAGGGTTGTTATGTTAAATTTTTAGGTGACTGTCTGATGCATAGTAAACTGTTTTTTTTTTTTTTTTGAACTTAGGGACACCTAACTGAGGCATATCTCTGGCCCTATTTTACATTTTATTTAGATACAGGGTCTCACTAAGTTGCTAAGCAAACTCACACTGTTGCTGAGGCTGGCTTTGAACTTGTCATCCTCCTGAATCAGGCTTCCAAGCTGCTGGGATTCAAGGTATGAGGCACTGTGCCTGGCTATGGTAAACTCTTAATAAATGCCAATTTAGGTTCTTAAATACAATGCTAACTTTATGTAATACATAGTGGCCTCATTTGTACCCAAAACATGAGAACAACCTTGAAGAGAGAAAAGATAAGTACTCAACATATAACAGTTAATTAATTGACAACTTAAAAATATTGTATAACAAATCAATATGCATTTTTATTTTGTCTATATGGAATAGTTTCTACTTCCCCTCCAATTTCTGATGTATTGCACAAACATATCCACTCTCTAAGATAATAGAAATAAGACTATTTTCAAACAAAATTCAAAATTGAGTAAGAGACAGATAAAAGTTAACTTCAAAAAAACTGCAAAAGTTTATGCTCATCAGCTCGTAAACCCAACTATAGAAACTCTTCTACACCAACCGTCTGAATTATTTATATATTCACGCCAATGAGACATTTTATAGGATGAATTATTTGCCTTCCTCAAATTTATACATAGAGAAACTTTAAATCTCAATATCCCAGAATATATTGTACTAGAAAAGAAAAAGAAGAAAAGAGATGAAAATAAAAGGTTTAAAGAAATGAATAGGGTAAAATAAGATCCTTAAGGTTGTCCAAGTGACATAAAGAAGAGATTGAGATGCACAGAGAGACCCGAGGTCCAGAGGCACAGAGAAAAGTCCCTGCAAAGATAACTGAGTAGGCAGATACCTGCAAGCTAAGGAGAGAGGCCTCAGGAACTCTAAATTTGACAGCACTTGGATTTCCTTTCTCCAGAATAGAGAGAAAATATATTTATTTTTCTTATGCCATTTCAAGCCATGAACCATGTTATAGGTGCCATAGCAGACAAATATGTAGCCCATCCAAACAGTATCAAAACTCAGACTTAGCTGGATCTGGCTGGGCAGAAACTTTGTTGGAACCAGGAAGACAGTAATGTAGGGAAAGTGGGAGAATTGTCTAAGGATGGAAGGATTATGGTAAATATCAATTTAAATGGTATCTGCCTACTTGCCTACAGCTCCAAAGCCTCCTATTTCTGTTTATATATTTTCTGCAACACGTACATTTTTCAACATATTATATAATTAACTTTTTAATCTTTATTACCTCCCCACATTCTATAACAAGGAGAGAATTGATTTTAATTGTGTGTGTGTTCCAGTTTTCAATGATGTATTCAGTGATATATTTCAGCCCTAGAAAATGTCTAGCACTTCACAGAAAGGCAGAAGAGGAAAAAGAACAAGTGAAAGCATCAGGGGAGAAGAGACAGCTCATTGGGTGACCCTGAGAGTCAGCCAATAGTTGGTCTAGCCATATATGTTAGAGAAATTAACTATTTAATGGAGGGAGACACTCTTCAACAGTGTCAATTCACAGTGAAGAATAGTAATTATTGTAGACTTCTATGTAAGAGATCCCAGTTGTAGTAATGCATTATAGGAAGACCAATAAGAATGTTTTGCAGGATCAAAAGAAGGGGTGGGATAGAAATGAGAAAGCATAGAAATCATCACCCTTTATGAAAATGTACATGTGAGAAATGGAGCTTGAATTTTAGGGGCAAGATCAGAAATACCTAATCAGGGATGTAATAAGAGGACTGTTCCAGGATATTATCAGGAACAAGTTATGAAAACAAAACACTTCAAACAACAGTGGTTTTACTGTTTTTCAAATCAAAGGCCAGTCTTATGTGCATTACTATGATGTAAATCATATTCTGATAGCAGTTTTGTCTGTTCTTTTCTCCAATGCCTTGAACACACTGTTAATGAATTTCCTTTCATTTTTTGTTCTACTACAAGTCATTCAGTTCCTTCCCTATGAGTGTTATGGTGCCTATTCAATCTTCATCCCAAAAGAGACTCTTCTATTGATAACTAGGAGTCTTAGCAGGACAATACTATTGGAAAGGGGGTGTAGGTAGACACAGGTTGTTTTCCACTCCTTGTATTCTAGATACAAACTATCTGAGAATCCTTTCTAAAAATATTTTCTTTTCTACATTTTTAGTTGGATTAATCTTTTCCTATATTATTGCTAATTTTCTAAGTGACCTTTGATCTTATATATTGTCTTACAACAAAAATATTTATGTGTGTGCTATTTTTCTGTTTGGATATTCTGAGTTAGCACTGTTGAGTCCATTTAGAGAACAGAATGTTCAAAACAAAATTATATTTAAACATTAGTCATTGAAGCGCTTTAAAATTAAAGCTTAGGCATAATTTGTAACTGTCCATATGTTATGGGAACATGTTGAGCGTATATCAAAGAAACAATTTTTCCAGAAATGTTTTTCATAGCTTTCAAAGGCTGACAGAGTCCCCTGCTTCATTTGGAAATGGCAAAAGAGATTTTTCAGAATCATCACAATATGGACTATGTGGTATTTGTGTTTTGTTTTGTTTCTCAGTTTTTCAGCTCCTTTTAGTATCAACAAGGATGGAGGATAGTTTCTAGCTATCAAGTGGCATAAAATGCTTAATTTGCTATTGTATCGAAATGCTATGTTGCTTGAATCTTTAATTTGCTGCCATACTGAAATGCCTTTTTGGGAATAATTTTTCCCCCTAAAGAAAAATGAAAAGTAAAATGTTGTTAAAAATATGTTGACTAGCCACTTAATTATAGAATGTAATTTGTAATAATAGAAATACACTTGTGAAAATAGTAAATGACATGAAAATGTGTAAGTGCTGTGAAAAAAAAAAGTTAATGAATATTTTACACATCTCAATAGTGAAATCACCCCATGTGTGTCCTTCTGTGATAAACTTACTTCACATAGCAAATTGCCAAGACTAACTTGTGTGGCTTTCCTGAAGATTGAAACCATAATTATATGGATACTAAAGATTCCTGACTTAAGGTGTTTTAACTTACTGTTTTTTATAGCTTTTTAAGAATTTTACAATGATGTGAACATAATATGCATTCAATAGATACCACACTTCTAATTCTGGACTTTTGTATTTTCTTCAGGAAAGGAAACCAGTGTGAATTGCAGTATCCTTTCATGAGGTTGGGCAGCAGCAGCGAGCCTCAGCCCCCAGTAAGTTGTGTAATCAGGAGGATAAACAGTGTACTGTATTGCTCAGCTATGATGTTAGGAAGACTAGGTGCATGGAATGCTTTTGTACTTGCAATACATTCAAGTAATGTTGAGTTTATCAGAAATTAGACTTATTGTACATTAAGAGATATCTATACACCACAATTTCTTTACCCATTTTTCTATTGCTGGGCATTAACAATTGTAATGGTGCAATGAGCATGAGTATATATAGATACCTCTTTGAGTTTCTGATTTCAGTTTTTTTCATTATATACATCAAAGTAGATTGCTGGATCATGTAGTATTTTACTGAAAATTGCTTAAAAACTTCCATAGGTTTCTTCATAGTGGTTGCATTTCATATTCTTTTTCGGTAGTACAAAGGGCAGATATTTGAATACTTTCTATATTACATAGTTGACTATATTAAATAGTGGCATAGTTTCTTATTGGTAAATTAATATTCACTCTATTAGGGATGTTTTGAATTTTTTTTTAACCATGAAATCCAGAACGCACTAAAAGTTCTATATCACATGCTATGGACATTTATAAGCCAGAGAATTCCTGAAGATCAGTGTATGCTAGATAAACCAGACAGAACAAATGCCAAGAGTTCTTATGAAAAACCTGAGAGACTGTCCTTAGTTGTTCTGAATAAACCTGATCCAAGAGCTCTGAGCCCCAGTACCTACCACTTTCTCCTTGAAGACTGATGTGAAATAATTTCCAAAACATTCCTGACAAGCACTGTGTCAGCATGAGAATCAAGGGACCTCTTTAGGCTAAGCTGGCAGGCTTTTGAGAATCCCAGTACTAACTAGGATCCTGGGTTTTGCAGGATAAGCAACAAAATAATTTGTTTCCACTTTCTGGCTAATGCAGAAAGGAAAATCCTATGTCTTACAAGGTTTTTAAATTTTGCCTTGCTGACAATCACTTGATCATCCTACATGCACAAAAGATCATGATGGTATGTTTTAGACAAATTGAGAAAAAATTCTTTTAGCCTCTTCTCTCTTACTCTAATAAAAATCTTGATATTAACATTGCAGAAACATAACCATAGTTATGACTATGTAGCAGAAATTATCAATCTATGCATATTTAATTTATACTTGAGTTGCACATTTTTTCCAAGGGGAAAATACAGCAGAAACAGGCATTCAGAATTTCATATATTCTTCTCCAATGAATTCACGTATGCAGATATGACATTTAATGTTTCTATCAAAATGATGATCAAAAAAGACATTCAGGTCTGGGACTGTAGCTCAGTGTAAAGTGCGGGTCTCGCATGTGTAAGGCACTAAGTTTGATCCTCAGCACCACATAAAAATAAATAAATATTTTTAAAAAGATAAAAAGAGAGACAATCACACAGTGATGGTATGTTGACAATCATAAGAAACACACACACACACACACACACACACACATACATATATGTTTATGGAAGATCTAATGGGCACAGGAGGTGACAAGGTACCTCACTACACTGTGCTCACATAATCAAGATACAGTAGGCCATGTTTGGGAATGCCTTGGCATGAAGACATAGTGTGGCTTATAAAAAAGAAGAAAATTGGGTCATGCACAGTAAAATGGGTAAAACTGGATAGTATCATGTTAGACGATGCAAGTCAGATTCAGAGAGAGAAGTACTCTGCATGTTCTTTCATACATGGAAGCTAATGGTAAAAATAAAAAATTAGAGAAAATCACAAAATTAGAAGGCAGCCAGACAAGATAAAAGAAGGGAATTATGGGGAGAACAGGGAGGAAGAGATGGTAAGGAATCACATATGGTTATGAAATTGTTTGAACTGTGCTTTATGCATGTGTCAATATACCCCAATGAAACCTACTCTTCTGTATAATTAACATATACCGATTAAAGAAAATGGATAGTTTGATTTGAAAGTTGTTTGATGACTCATAATGTGTGAACTTCTAGAATCAAATTATTTTTCACTTGGTAAATCAGTAAGTTCCACATTTGACAGCTCAATAACTTATTTATAAAACTATGCAACGTGTTTTAGAAGAATAATTACAAGTTTGAAAATAAAGAACAAAAAGACATAAACCTGTCATCTAAAAGTAAAGTCAGACTCGAATGTCCTTTTTTTATTTCCTTTTACATCAATATCATATTTTAGATTTATATAATTTTTTTTTAAAAGAGAGAGTGAGAGAGGAGAGAGAGAGAGAGAGAGAGAGAGAGAGAGAGAGAGAGAGAGAGAGAGAGAGAATTTTTATTTATTTTTTAGTTCTCGGCGGACACAACATCTTTGTTGGTATGTGGATCGAACCCGGGCCGCACGCATGCCAGGCGAGCGCGCTACCGCTTGAGCCACATCCCCAGCCCAGATTTATATAAAATTTGATAATGCAAATTCAAAACACATGTTTATTCAAAGTATATGTTTCAGAACTTTTGGACTTGTTTATTTCTGGCATGTCACTGAATATACAAGTATACTTATTTATTTCTTATTAATTAAAAGTGGTTCCCCAATTATCTGGACTAAAAAGTTTTCTAATATACATACCGATTGGGGTGATGGTGCTATTAAAGATGGGGTGTTCAATAATAGGGTTTCTTAGTCACTACTAAGCCCCTGGTAAGCAATTGCTTAGCCATTGTTAAGACAATAATGGGGTGTTATTAGCTATTGCTCATCAAATTCTGATAATTATTTAGGTATAAGAAAGATGAACCGGGCTGGGGATGTGGCTCAAGCAGTAGCATGCTAGCCTGGCATGCATGTGGCCTGGGTTCAATACTCAGCACCACATACAAACAAAGATGTTGTGTCCGCCGAAAAGTAATAAAATAAAATACAATAAATATTACAGCTTCTCTCTCTCTCTCTCTCTCTCTCTCTCTCTCTTTAAAAAAAAAGATGAACCTAGTTCACACGCATCAGTCAAATTTTTTAATACATGCAGATTTTAAAAAAAATTGACTATAGAATTTTAATATTTGAATCCAAATAGCTAGCCTTAGAAGCTCAAAGATGATTTTATAAATTGTTAATTCTTGTAAACATGTAAACCTGAAGATATTAACTACAGCAACTTGGGACATGGTTTAGAAGTATTCTATTTGGATCAATTTTGATGTATTTTCTAGACTTATCACACAGAAAGATAATTCAAGTCATTGAATTTAAATTTGTGAATTTAATTTTTTATAAATGTAAAATGGATCAAATGAATTGTGCTGGTATATTTTAGAAATTATATTGAAAACATCCACTATTTTAATCTGCATTCAATATTTTCAAATTTTATGCAATCGTTTGCATTCTGTTTTTTATTTAAAGTTTTCAAAAATCCATGCACCTTTGACATTTAGGGTAAATTTCAATCTGAATATTGAATTTTCAATAAAGCAAAAATACAATTATAGGAAAATAATGCAATCATGTGTAACAAAGGCAAATTTCACATTTTTGCACTCTATAAAATATTATTTGAATGCGTTGAAGTTAAACATTAATTTCCTCAGTAGTACTAACTTGTTTCACATGTTTAATAATCACATATGCCTACGAGCTACCAAAGAAGCATTATACTTTAAATCGGCTTACAGATCAGGATATTTTAGTCGATTTCTTTAACAATTTATCATTTTTAGTAAATTACAGCTATAAATAAAGTATTTATCTGTGTATAAGTTATATAGCCTTTTAAAACAATTGCTTATTCAGGAATGATCTCAAAATGTGTAAGTATTTACTATGAAATGGAATAATAGTCACACAATAACATCACAACCTTTCATTCTTTCTGAAAATGTATATGGATATACAATTTACATTTTTGAAATGACTAATTTAAGTATCTGTGAATAACTTTAATTTTTATTAATACATTATTCAGAGATACATTCTATAAAATGGTCACGTTTGAGGAACAACAGAGCCCAATTTCAATACTACTCTATCACAGGAGCAGAGACTATAACCAAGACTCTTGCTTTGTATAACAAAAAGATTAGCAGATTCTCAGAAGGGAAAAGCATGGCAGGTAGCATGAAAAGCAATTAAACTAACCATACTACATTCCCTCATCATTGCATCCTTGTTTCACCAGAACAATACATCATCTGATATGAACTCTGCACTTGTAGGAAGAACTAATGCAAAGATCAAGGAAACAGAAAACTAAGAATCAAATAAATGAATATTAAAGTAGTTCTATTTGCTCTTTTATCATTAATTGTTCTTAATTCTTAAATCACCATAGCTTTTTGTCAAAGATACAACATTGATGATAGAATATGAAATTAATTTAATTCCATGCAATGAAAAGAAATATGATATAGGATAAATTTCATTAGGAAGTAATGGAAATGAGTTACTCAGAATCAAGACAGAATTAATAAAAACATGAATGAATATTTGCAGTTATACCTCTTCTCGCAAATTGAATAACATGTAGAAAAAACTATGTGGGGATAGAATTTTACAGAATTTGATGTAATCATTGAAAAGTTGTTCAATCTCTCTGAACCTCAATTTCTTTTCTTTAAATAAAATAAACTAGAGGTTAATATGTCAGAAGTAGAAATAATATGGAGACTAACATTAAAAGGCATGAAATAAATATTAGATGTTTTCCTACTGTAATACTGTATTTTAATAAAGACAGAGAGATACCAATCATCAGGTACTGATTATATAGTCTTAATAACATGCAGACTCCTTATCTTTAAATATCTCAGGAGAACGAAATTCTTTTTCTCATTTGACACATAAAAATTTATCCCAAAGATACTAAGTAACAAACAAGTTATCTAACAGGTATGTTGTATAATAGATATTCCATCACCTGAGGGACTGGAAATCTTGGTCTGAGACACACATCATGCTGTCACAATCCAGACTCATATTCATACATCCGCAAGCAATATTCCATTTCATATTTTAATGATCAAATTCTACTAGCCATAGCACAGAATTGCTTCATCAAAGAAACTCTACTCAATCAGTGACTAAAGAGGAGAGCTGGAGGTCAGTATATAATGATATGTGGTAATTCAGATATACAGGTAGATCTGCATAGGAGCTCTATCTATGATTTATGGTCATGACAGTATGAGCAATATTTATCAAGCAAATTTTATATTGACATCAATTTTAGAAAACATGTGCATTATATTTTAAAGTTACTTATAGATTTAAATAACATATTACCTTACTCTGGGGGTAGTCATAATTACACCCATTCTTAAAGAAACTGTTGAACTATAGTGTTTAATACAAGTAAAAATTGTTTTCTAGAAATACAGATCTAATTGAAAATAATAAAGCTACTTTTTACTTATTACATTATATCAAAAATATTATAAAATCACAATTATTCAATTTATTTTTGGTAAGCTTTTATTAGTTCTTATTAGTTTTTATTAAGTGCTAGTAATATTATACAAATTATCCATTGAAGCAAGTTACAAATGTAGCATTCGTAAAAATTGGTTAAGCAGAGCAAACATAAAGATATTGGAGGTTAGAATGCCAAAGTATGGAAATTGCGATTGCAGGTCATTTTACATGGAATTTTTTTTTTTTTTTTGGAGGTGGGTATCATGGATGGAACTCAGGGGCACTCAGCTACTGAGCCACATCCCAAGCCTTATTTTGTATTTTATTTTATTTATTTATTTAGTTTTTGGTACCAGGGATCAAACCCACGGGCCCTTAACCACTGGGCAACATCCTCAGCCATTTTTTTTAATATTTTTTATTTAGAGACAGAGTCTCACTGAATTGCTTAGAGCCTTGGTAATTTGCCAAGGCTGGCTTTGAACTGAGGATCTTCCTGCCTCAGCCTCCCAAGTCACTGAGATTACAGGTGTGCACTACCACATCTGGCTTACATGACCATTTGAATTAATTCACTTATGCATTCTATGTACTCAGCAAATAACTTCTCTACACTGAGCTTAGTTCTAGGTTTACTATACTTTATAAATCAGATATAGTCTGTCTAGAAGCAGGCTAAATTCCCATTCTAAAACATAGGTGAATGATGTCATTTTGTGGAACATAGGTGAATAATGACATTTATTCCATAGAGGAAATGACAGCCTTAGAAGAATTCAAAGAAGACGTATTATTCAAAATGAAGCACTATTTTATTTTCTAACATTTGACATTTCAATTTTTATTTTGGCCATTTTGGGAGTTCAACCCAGGACATCGCATATGCTATGTGACCACTCTACTACTGACTTATACCCCCAGCCCTAGTCAACATTTTAATATTCTAACATTTTTCATTTTAGAAAAGCCTGGAAGAATACTTTGGCAGCAAACCAATATAGTTAATTATATAAATATGTGATATTTTAAAATAAAATTATGTTGGTTGATGTGTAAAAGGTCAGTTATACATGATATAAACTATAATATTGATGATACAAAATATGGGCATGTTTGTTTCAGTAGTCCCAGAATATTTTTTAACCTTGCTATTTACAAATATTCAAGGTGGGTTTGCTTTATTTAACACTCAGCAATTTTGACTTGTTCAGTTTTATTTCTATATATATCTTGATCTTTTTCTCCACATAACCACTGCTGCTAAAGTCATTCCACATAGTTGATTCATAGTCAACAGGCCCCAAACTAAGCCTTTTATATTATTAGTGCCCAGATGCTGCTTTCCTGCAAATCAGTACTTCTGTTCAAAGAACAATCCAAAGGAAAAACAAAAAACAACCAAAAAAATCAAATTGATTTTTCCCATCATCTACACTGAAATTGAAATATCTTTCTTGTCACTGTATCTATTCAAATACCACATTTTTCTTCATTCATGCTGACTTAAATTATGCAACTCCTGAATTTATTTGTGTTTCCCAACAAAATGTCACGATAAATTCTGGGGAAAAATTGTGATTGCAAATTTTGTGATTTCAAATTTTATGCATGATTATGAATTGCAAATTATTTATCTAGAGCAGCATCATGTAAACTATTTTCTAGATATAGTATTGGGAGGATGTTGCTAAACAAGCAAACTTTATTTATGAATTTTCTGATTCATAATATACTTACAATGAAGTGGTATAGTAAAGGAGCTCTAATTAATTACATATGATATATGTAATTAATTATGTATATTTATCATTAAATTTATTTGAAAATTTATATTATATGCATATTATTGCATAAAGAGTATGCAATGTTTATAGAATTTGTTACTCAACATCATGTAAATGGTAATTTTCAAATTTTACCTTACACTACAACCTGAGTTTTCTGTACATAAAAGGACAGATGTTTAAACAATATCTATTTCTGGCTCTGTTTCCTAAACATAGTTTCTCAATGTTTATGTGCCAAATCATAAATCTCTCTGTCCCTATTTTTCAAAATATCCTCCTCCTCTTCTCTCCACTTTATCACATAAAGAATCTGTAGAATTACTACCCAATTGATCAAATTATGAACTGGAATACCTCCTTATTTACTTTTCTTTATATACTATATGATTCTTAATCATGTTCTGATCAATTTATTCATGAAATCTCCACCATACCTCTCCTTTACCCTCTTTGCTAAGACTTTAGCTTAAACTACCATCATTTTGTAATCGCATTATTCCATTAACTTCATTGGTTTACGTTCTTCCAATAATTTACATAAAATTAATTTACACACATTTGCCAGAATGATATTTAGAAGTATAAATTTAGTTATTTAAATTAAATTATTTGAAATTATTATATTTTAATTTATAATACAAGTAATATTTACAATGATAAATGTTGGGCCATTTAATTATTTTAATAGTAAAATGTCACACCTTCCCTTTAGGAGCTCTGCCTTCTGATCTGGCTCTTCCTACTTCCATGCGTTCACCTGAATTTCCTCTTTTTATCACTGCAAATGTTCTACTTTTAGGAGCTTTCTGTTCCTAGAACATGCTAACCTCTGCCTTATAACATTTTCATTGACTTTTTAGGAATGCACAGAACTTTCCCCGAATTTCTATGCACAGAGTATTCTCAACCCTTTGAATATCATGATGTGTTGTCTATTCAAGAAAATCTTACCAGTCTAACCTTGCTAAACTAATTATCTTGGCACAATACTTATTTATGTGAAATGAACTTTTGCTTGCCCTACTGGTGTAATGCAAACCCTAGATCCACTTCATCATCTTTTATCCTTGGAACAGTGACGCAGTGCCTCTGCATCAATACTAATCAGATTAACATATTAAAGGTAAGTTTAGTACAACAGTGGGATTTTCTTTTGTATGGGGAGGTAAAAAGTTACAAACATAAACACCATCAAAGTATTGGTGAATATAGAAGGCTACACTGTAATTGTAATTCTCACACCTGGGTTATTATTTTTATTTGATATTTTCAAATAGAGTAACATATTCACAAATAAATCATATAGTTTATTTAGCTAACCTTGTGAGTACTGAACTTAATTTTATATTTGAAATCAATATCTCATCTATTATCAAATCAAGTAACTAATACTTATTAAGTTTGGGCAAGGGCATATGAAAGAAACAAATGCTTAGGCAATCATGAATGTGATTTTTCAGTTACTTAACATTCACACACAGTCTTCCATTATCTGATTCACATTTCAGCAACTCTAATGAAAAGTGCTTTCTAAATGTACTCCTCAGGGAAAGGGTCATTTATTTGATTTTCTAAACCTCACCCAATATTTTAAAATGGTTTCTCGGGAATTCACCTACATTAATATTTTATCATTTGGATAATTTAAAATGCCATGCAATGACACCACATTAGGAAAGCAGAGTCAAAATGTAAGTAACTAATTTCAATGAAGTTGGGTTTCAAAAATGTATTAAAATACTTAGTGCCAGAAATGATTTTGAAAAGTTTTAATTTATCCAAGAACTGTGTTGTAAAACTCACACTCATTTTGTTTTTATACATTTGTATACTCATTATTGCTTCCTGAAGTAAAAGAATTGAAAATCGTCTATGTTTTTTTTCAAAAAAGACAGATATTAAATTTAATAAAAACACTTTATACAGATATATTTGAATATATACACAAACACATGAGCACACAGACCTTGTATAGTGATCTGAAGTTCAATACAGATTTTTTTAGTATTTGTTAATTTTGTTTCAAAATATTTCGATTATAATCTTGCTTTTGAAATTCCTAGTAAATACAGTAAAAGGTATATTTATTTATGTAACAAATGTCTGTTATGTGCATGGCTTACTTTCCCAATAATGGTTATAATATAACCTGATATAAAATAAAACATATAAAGGAGAAAAACAAAGAGCTTTGTAGAGAATTGTTTTACAAATAACTGATCAATAAAATAAAAAGCTATTTTACAAAAGAAAAATGAAATACAATTTAAATGAAGAAAAATTAATCAAGCAAAGAAACAAAACAATGTCCTTTAAGGAATTCAGTAAAAAGTATCAGTAACAAAATCTAAATTAAAAGCAAAAGATATCAGACCACCTCTTTACTAAGGCTGTCACAAAGGAGAGGTACTTCTAAATTAGAAATTTGGAATTTATTTTCATATGTTTATTATATCAGTTTTTTTAAATCAAAACTGTTATGAAAATCATCAGAGATAAATAATTCAATTAAAAAGTCAAAAAAACAAACAAAAAGGTAGAATAATAATAACTGATTATTTTAAAAAGTATCAATGACCAACAATTGAATGAAGGGAAAAAGAAAGCACTTTTATTGATAGCATTTTATACCTATATGCTAATATGATTTCAAGAATGATCAAACTACAAAATTCTCTGGTGCAAGAGTAAGTTGGGAGAATAGGCTGTTGTCCTCATAGACACACCTGTTCAATGACAATAAACAAATGAGTTTTCTTAATGAGAAACACAGAAAAGATTCAAGAGATTAACACACTAAAAGAGTGCAAAACCCTATGCAAGGAAACAGGTTGGAATATTCCAGGCAACTTAATTTATGCCCTGTTCTAGTACAGTTGTATACTATAGGGAGGAAATCAATTCTTCCTAAGTGAAAGAGAGCTATACGATGGCTAACCATTCACATATTTTCCAGAACTACCTAAAAAATGTGCTTCTCCCTTCTCTGTCTCAGAACTCTAATGGGACCCTATATACACTGGATACCTGAAGGCTACGCAGAAAAAAAAACAACAACAACAAAAACCCAGCAAAAACAGCAAGGGGACCACTGTGGACATAGACTTTAGCTCTTACTCCCAGCTTATCATTAATTGAAAAAAAAAAAAGAAAGAAAAACCCTACTTTTACTTTTTTTCCCCAGAGGAGGGAATGATTTAGAATATACAACCAATGCTTCAACTTTTTGAAGTGCTACATTTAAGCACAGATTTTGTTCTTACCTATCTATCCCAGAGTCATGATGAGCTCTGGCACATCTAGACACCTGGGGGTTGCTAAGAAAAAAATCACCGTGTTTGCACCAAAAAGATGACTTCAGAGGCTCCCAGAATCTCTGGCTGGGCTAGTTGGTGGGAGACTTATGTATGAAAACAATCAGTGAAGACTGTAAGAGATGAATGTGTTTTTCTAATGAACAGATAATAACTCAAAGGGTTATGGAATATGAATACACGTAAATTCAATGCATCAAAAGGAACAAGATAAAACTAAATGAGATAATCAATGAAAGTTAGTGAAATTAAGACGTTTAAATACATAATGGAGAATGCAAAATAACTGTAATAATAATATGCAGTAAGCTCAGGGAAAAACATGAATGGACAAAATTAAATCTGAATGAAGAGATGAGCAAAATTTCAAAGAACCAAAAATAAACCTCTGATTGCCAAAACAAGAATAAGTATTTTTTAAAACATCAGTGAATGATTCAATAGTAGACTAGACCAAATAAAATAGTTTAGCAACTCAAATATAGGTCATTTGAAGTTATGCAATCAGTAAAGCAAAATTTAAAAAAAATGAGACTTGAAACGGCCTAAAGAAATTCTAATATGCAATCAAGAAGATAAATATATGCATATATACATTTAAGTATATAATATTTATATTCTTATATATGGGGAGTTTTAGGGAAAAAGTAAAGAAAAACTATAAACCTTATTCCAAAAAAATAAATAGGTGAGAAATTCCCAATTCTTGGGAAGGAAATATACATGTAGGAAGACCATAGGACTCTCCAAATGTGGTGGTGAAACCAATGGAATTCGAATTGTGGCATAATCAAATTGTTCAAGTCAAAGATAAAGAGCAAATTTTGAATGCAGCAAAAGAGAATTCTTACATACAAGGAAGCATTCACAATAATATCAATGTGTTTTTCAGTGGAAACTTTTGAAACTAGAAGGGACTGTGATGACATATTCAAAGTACAGAAAGGAAAATCTTGGCAATTATATTTTCTTCATATACGAACAATCTTATATGCAGAAAACTATCATTTGAAAGTGAGAAATGATAAAGACTTTCTTAGACAAACAGAAGTCTGCAAGAGACGAAAAGGAGGATACAGAAGGACATAAGAATTAAAAGAAAAAAGTCTGCACATTTCTCAAAAGATAGTAAACAAATGGTCTGCAGGTAAATGAAAATGTGCTCAGCACATTTAAAGGACTCAAATCAAAGCCATAAAAAAAGCACCATTTTGCATGGTGCTTATTTATTAGGATAGCTCTTATTCAAAAACAAAAACTGAAGCAAAAATAAGTGTTGGTGAGGATATGAAAAAATTGGAGCCCATGCAACTCTTAGCAGAAATACAAATTGATGCATCCATTGTATAGAAAAGTGTGGAGATTTCACAGCAATTTAAAAATAGAACTACCATATGATTTAATAGCCCTGCTTCTGAGTACTCATCAATAAGAATTGAAATGAAGATCTTCAAGAGAAATCATGATGCCTATAATAGCCCTATTCATTAATTAGTCTTGAACAAACAAATCAAGCAAACTAAATGTGCATTAATGGATGAATTAATAATGAAAATGTGGCATCCATCTACAATGAGATATTATTCAGTTTTGAAAAATAAGGAAATCCTATAGTACTCAGCAACATGGAGAAATATTGAAGACATGCAAGGTGAAATGGGCAAAACAAAAGGATATGATAAAAACATTGCATAATTTCATCTTTTAGAAAAAAGTTATATTTCTGAGTTTTCAAATATCTCATGGAAGTACGTGATATACAAAAAAAATTGGAGTGAAAAAAGAAAATTGGTGTAAAAATATGTACAATTAATAGATAGTTCCTTTGTTCAGAAAGATAATACTACTTATGGAAGAATAAAAGTATTTCATTTAAAGTGCATAAATCAAAAAAAAGAAAGCTTGACACAGTTAGTTCTATATTTAGTTATAAAATTATGCACTAGGAAAAAAATTGCCTCAACATAAATATAGACCAAGAACTTGGAGAGATAATACTAGATCACTTGGTAAAATATTCTAGAATAAAAGACAGGTATGAAAAAAAATTCTATATTCACTCAAATCTTGGTATATGGTAACATGATCACAATGTTCACAGCATAAGAAAACTTAAAGTAATATTGAGGTGTGTCTTATATCATGTATTTAATAATTCTATGGTCACTTAAAGGAAGTCAGATTATTAAGCTTACAGAAGAAGTGTAAAAACTATACATATTTTTCTTGAATGTACATATTATATTATATAGATACACTTGGGTAAAGCACTATACTAGAGAAAAATTATATGCAAAATTTTTATTTTGGCTTCCAAAACTCAACATTCAATGAGATCCTCTGAAGCATGTGAATAAGAATCACCTGTTTAAATACATGAGTGCAAAATCCATAGCTAAACATCTTGAAAATAGAAATATATATTAAATTTGCATAACTTTTTTCTTCCATGCTACAATGTGGTTATAGTTTGTAAATCTGAGGTATTCTTAATAACATAAGTGGGTTTCTTTGCTCTAGGAAATGTAGTACAACTATAATATAAATGCCATAAACTTAGATTTTCTTTGCAATAATGATCAGATTTTTCCTAAGCATTTATTTCCAAGTAATTCTTTATTAATTCCATTTTGCTTATTACTAATCACAAAATTTAGGAATAAAATATGTTTATTTCAGTGAAGATAGAAAAAGATATGACTCTTTATAAGAGTAATAGAATTCTATGACTCACTACAACCCATGGTCATTATTCTACAACCAGAATTAGAATGTATTAAATGAGGATAAGACCACATTTTGATGTTTAAAAATAACAAATGAAGGAAAGAATGTTTTAAAAATTAAAATACACAGTATGCAGCTCATTTGGTCCAATGGGTGGGTGCAGGGGAATTCTCTGCCTTGAAGTTGAAGAACGTTGACCACTGTGAAGACTGCTTCCTTTACTGTCCTAAGTTCATATCCAATTATGCTACACTGAGTCACCAATTTCTATGTTCCTGTACTTGAGAAAGAAATGCCAATGCTGACCCCTCATATTAATACCCTTTATCTGAGTACACAGTAGGGATCCCTCAGTTAGAGACAGATGGCAAAGCTATATACCTCACCTGCATGCAGGTGGGGAAATTCCATTTGCTAGCAAAAACATTGTGATTAAGTCTTAATTTTAACTAGAAATTTTGAGACTAGTTGAATTTTTAATTGATAAAAATTCATTATGTCATATGCTGGATATGTCCAGAAGAAAGACTCCAATAATATATTGTATAATTGATAATGAATGCAAATTGACAAACTTAACTGCTTGTATATATACCTGCATATATATGTGCATATCTGTGTGTGTGTGTTTGTGTGTGTGCACAATGGACTTAATGTTTACTCCTACCTCCTCAATTCTTATGTGGCAATCCTAACCTCTAATGTGATGATATTAGAAATACAGGCCTTTGGAAAGTAATTAGGTCATTAAAGCAAAAGCCCATTAATGGAATTAATGCCCTTACAAAGGAGTCCTCAAAGTGGGTATGTTCCCTTACTTTCCCTTTCTCTCTCTCTAACATGTGAGAAGGTAAAGTCCACAGTCTGGAGCCTAGAAGAGGCCCTCACCTGAAATCAATGACCCTGACACTACTAGAACCCTGATTTTAGAATCCCAGCTTCTCAAACAGTTAAAAATAAGTTTTTGTTGTTTATAAGCCATCCACCCTGTGGTACATTGTCTTAACAGGCTGAACCATGATTTATCTATGTATCTATCTATCTATCTATCTATCTATATCTATATCACATGTATAATATATATACATATATATAAATATATATCATGTGTATGCACATTATATATAATATAAATATGTATATATATATTACATGTGTAGAAACATGTATATATATATATATATATATATATATATATATACATATATATTAAGGCTTTCTATGATGTAACTACACCCATGACTTACATTCTAAATTCACAATTTCACTCATTATTATTGTTCTTTCCTTACATATTGATTTCTTGGAAAAAAAGTTGTAGGTTAATTTCTTTCTGAGAAGAGATCATTAAACAAGAACTTCTCTGGTAATGAATTTTTATTTACCCAAAAGCAACAACTATTTTCTCTATTTATTTTGTTTCTTGTTTTTTTTTAATACTCTTAGAATAATGTTCAACATTAACCAAGACAGAAGTTTATGTAAATCTATACTTCCTGCCTCCAGTGGCTGCATTTTGTTTAATTAACTTTACAACTCTTGTATTGGCCATAAAATTGCCGAATGTCATGTGATTCCTTTGAACATCTTTTTAACAGCCTTGAATTTCAATACACTAAACTCACTGACACTCCCTGCCTGAAGCAAACAGTTAGTTAACGGCTTCCCAGAATCTTTTTTTTAAAACCATTTTAACACTTCCTCTTTGTAAAAGACAAATTCCCTTACTAGAAATGACAAGAGCTTAAGACTTATACTTTATAGAAGACCTAAGTGAAACAAAAAATACAAATGCTCCAACAAGTGTAAAATCAATGTATTTCAACTTTTTGTGCTGTTATATATTTGATATTTAGATGTTAAAGTACTAAAAAGAAGACAACTCAAGTTTTTGTTTATTCTCTTGGAAGATGTATTGTAAAAAAAATAGAACTTTTACTAACAAATCCCTGTAAAATGACACTCAGATATAATTCCTCAATGGACAAGTATAACTTGTCCTTGTAGTATTATCATTTCAAAAATATAAATGATATCTTTTATATTCTGAACTAGTCTTAATCATAAACTAAAGTCAAAATTGCTTTAGATCTCTTTCTACATGCCATTTACACAATTTACTATAAACTCTTCAATCTTTTCATTCCTTATAAAATTCTTGGACTATTTTGTGACTTCTTAATAATGAACATATTAATACAAAATTATAATAACATTTATTGCTTTTTCCCTAAAAGAAATAAGTCAGCAAAGTAAATTTCTTTATATCATATCTTTAATTTTTAGAGGTGCCAATGGCCTTTTCCTGAAATCTGAAATTCTGATATCTTGAAATTTATTCTATAAATTAAGTACTTTGCTAAAAGTTCATATTTTCCCCCTCAAGAATGATGCATGAATTTTCTTCTTTTAAGTTGTATTTGATAATCAATAATAAGAAATGTACAACTATTGACTTTTAAATGCTGTGATTTAGAATTTTTTCACTGCCTAATAAGAAATATGAAGAAATATGAAAAGAAAATACAAAAAAGTAAGAAATATGGAGAAAAACATTTCTGTTTAATATTCTCACCTAGTCTCAGGCCCTTTTAACGGACGTGTGCTACCATTCTACAGGTCATAGATTTTGATTCAATTTCCATTATTAGATGGGCACAAGATCACTGAAGCCGCTTCATGTACCATAAATAGTTCCCGGAGCAGGAACTAAGAAGGATGGCCAGCTGAAAGGTCTCTTACTTATCCTTATCAGATAAATAACCTCATTCCAAGAAATCCCCCCACACATCCTCCCTGACTAGAACAGGAACATATGCCCAATGTTCACTACAAAGGCTGAGAAACCAACCACAGATAGTATTGTTTACAGTTTTGACACTCTTCAGGTGGAAGGAGCAGTGGGGCAAGGGGGTAAGGTGTCACTAGAAGGTGGCCCTCTGCACTGTCAATCACAATAAGGTCATTCTCAAAAGACTTGGGGTATATAGGAGTAAGTGCTGAAAAGAACGTTAATATAGAACAGCACTAAATATGAGATAAAATTATCTGAAAGACTATCCTGATATTTATGTATTTTATTATACTCTTTTAAAAATTGTCAGTTTTCTAAAAATCTAAGGGTAAAAGAAGGGAATGAGAGAGGTGAAGGAGGAGAGGGAAAGAAGTAGTACTGTGGATGGAAATGAAGCAAACTGTTACAAGCATTTATCAATATTTCAAAATGAATCCCACAATTATTTATAACTATAATGACTAATAAATGGAATATAAGAATTTTAGGGGCATTTAGATTGAAAAAGCTTGTAGAATTATATGTTACTATCAGTAGTCTTAGAGATGTTACCTTTGTTGAAAAAAAAAGTTAAAAGTGAATGTGTTTTATTTAAATCAAACAAATATTGTAGTCCTGGAATAATTTGAAATAATGTAATAGAACAGATATAAGCAAAGAGCACATCTGTATGTATATGTATGTATATATATATATATACACATATATATTCATATAAATATAAATACAAATATGTGTCTACACACAAATATATACCAAAAAAGGTGTAAAAGTTCCAACAAAATTGCTGCACTGATAGAATTGTGGTCACCTGTTTGAATCATCTACACACCTATTATAAATATATTTTATTTGGTTTTGTAGTATGAGAATTATTGAAATATCATCAGAAGAATTCGGCTTTTAGCCATGATAGAGTACAGATTTTAAAGCCATAATACATATGATTTTGAAAAGGTTTTGGCAACAATGGGTCTTGTCTTATGTGTATATGTACCTATGTATGTATATATACATATATATCTATTTAAATGTATGTTTCATAATGTGTTGCTATAAAGGTGTATATATTAAAAAACGTTCTTTACCCTAAATGCAGCAAGAACAACAAAAACAACAAAAGATATTTGATTGTAAGATACCATATCACATAGGTAGATCTTCAAATCCTCACCATCAACATGACTCTCCTCCTCTCTACTTTCAGGAAGACAAATTTTATTCCACACAAGATTTATACACAAAGAATTCTGAACTTGGAAACACTGAGCACAGGTAAAAGATATAGTGATTTTACAAATTAAAAATATAGAGATAGAATGGAAGTCAATAGAATGAATATTGCATCATGTTGAAATGGACCAAACTGTTACAAGCATTTATCAATATGTCAAAATGAATACCACTATTATTTATAACTACAATTGCTAATAAATATAAAAAATCAAAAGAAAGTATTTTAAAATTGGAATATAAGACCCTTCTCCAGTTCCATTCTGGAAATCCCACCTGCAAAGGTATACTGATCAGGCAGGAACTGAATGATCCTTTAATACAGGTGCTTAACAACTTGTGAGGAAAGATTAATAAAACTGATAATCCAAGATTCCAACAAAATGCCTATTTTGCTACCTTTTCCCCATACAGTATATGTCACCAATTTACCATCTCCCAGCTATACTTTTATGTGTACGCACACACACACGCACACACACACACACACACACTCAATCATAACCTGTAATAAGAATATTTAAATGATTTCATTCAATTGAAATAGCCAAAAATTGCCAGGTACCTGTGGAAAATTACCACCATCAAGGTCAATAATCAAATTAAAAACCACAAAATACAATAAAGACAAAAGATCAACAATGATAGTAAAACATCAGAGCAAATATAAGTACTCTATACTCCAAGGCATGTTAGAAGACATGTTATGTATAAAATAAGAATGTTAATTTGAGGAAACTAATATTTTCAAAACTGTGTCAGTAAAGAACTTGAGAAATTAAGTTTTTCAGAAATCAAATAATAAAAATGTATGGGAACTTTAATAGGCAAGAAAATTAGAGATTCAACTCAGGAGGACTACAAATAAGCCACTAGTAGAAGGTCTAGTAAAAGAAGATAGTGGGCTGGGCTGTGGCTCAGCGGCAGAGCACCTGCCTCTCCCATGTGAGGCACTAGATTTGATCCTTAGCACCACATAAAAATAAACAAAATAAGGATATTGTGTCCTTGTAAAACTAAATAAAAACTTTTGAAAAAAGAGAGGAAAAAAGTGGCAATAGACGAGATCTAAACAGTAACACAGTATTTTTTTTTTTTTTTTCAGAATTCAGATACCACATTCTTTGTTAAGGCTAATTACTCTGTAATTTCAAAACCAAAGTAATAAAAGAGTTTCTAATAGACAATTCTGAGTGAAAGAAATCTGTTCTCATCTGGAATATAAATGGCATATATATTTCTACCAGCCATTCTCATGCACATGAGAAAGCACAAAGACATTTCAGAACTATGGAGGTTCAAATTATCTCTTTGTTCCTTTTCCAGGAAAAATATTGTAAATTCTGCTTCGTCTAAATGAGAAAGTAAACCAAGATGAAGGACAACGTGGGTCTCAGACACTACAGAAAGAACAGGAAGAAGGAACAGGGAAGTCTCAGCAAATACAAACTCCAGTTTTATACACTGCAGATGGCAGATTCACTGTTTGGTCCCACCTGGAGCAGGATGTGGAAGGGCACTGGAAAGGGTGTCCTTAGATGCACACGTAAGGACTGAAAATGTAAGACTGAAAATGTAAGAATTTCACTGTCTATAAAGTTCATTGAAATATCTCTTAGAAAATAAAGAAGTTGAAATACTAAAATTTAAAAATAAGTCCAATATTACCTCCAGAAAAAAAAAAAGAAAAGAAAAATACAGGAATAAAATGATAAAATAGAAAACACTTATACAGTAATGTAAATTCAACCTCAAATATAGATTGAACCAA
This sequence comes from Urocitellus parryii, assembly GCF_045843805.1. Taxonomy (NCBI): domain Eukaryota; kingdom Metazoa; phylum Chordata; class Mammalia; order Rodentia; family Sciuridae; genus Urocitellus; species Urocitellus parryii. The sequence continues at coordinate 33,180,212 of NC_135531.1, read as the reverse complement.
ATGTTATAAGAAGGATATTAGAGGGCTGGGGATGTGGCTCAAGCAGTAACCGAAAACTGAAAAATAAATATTAAAAAAAATTCTCTCTCTCCTCTCTCTTTTCTCTATCTTAAAAAAAAAAAAGAAGGAAATTAGAGCTGGAGGTATATATTTGATATATATGTTATCTCCGTTTACTATAATAGGTTGATATTTAAAGTCTAAAATATGTAAATTAATAGAGTAAATGATGAAAATATTTTAAAACAGGTGTTTTGTATTATGTAATGTAGGTTTTGTTCACAAAGATGATATTTTTTATATTCTTTTAATTCCTACTTTTCAGCTCTTACATTTTATAATATTTTATTCCATTGGTTAAAAATAAAAATTGATGTAATCCTTCAACTTTATTTTGAAATTAAGCTGAAACTACAAATATTTTGAATTCTGGTATTTCACACTTTAAAGAAATAATAGGCTTATTTTATTATAAATTTATTGTTTTTATTTGTACATAGTTTGATGGTTTTAATCTGCCATTTACAAGCATTCTTTATCAAATACCACATTTTGTTGAAGATACACTTTAAGATAAATAGGTAAAAATCCAAATTAAATAGTCAGAATTATAATAATCATGTTTTTTTAGTTTGACTAGGAAATAAAGTACCAATGTGCTATACAATAATTGTACTCATAGATTAGGCACCCATTCATACTGATTATGAGCTTTATTATAGAAAACACAAATTATATGGTTAAAATTCCTTCTTCCTCACCTGCTATATGACCTCTGGCAAGTTGTGTGGCCTCCTCTGACATTAGTTTGGTCATGTTTAATGAGGATATTGGTAGAGCAGAATCATACCTTTTATGGAAATCAAATGAGAAGATGCTCATTAATAATTTAGAACAGTAAATTGTCATAGTCCTTGATCATTATTAGCCATGTTATTATTTTTCCTTGTAAAATTTTATAGTGTGATAGAAAACATTTGAAATTTTTGATAAATCACTATATTTTTAATAATTCAAATTTTATTACCATTATCACTTTTATTTATTTTATTACCTGTTTTTATATCTTTTATTTTTTCTTTTATTTGGTGCTGAGAATTGAACTCAGTTTCTCAAATGTACAAAGCAGGAGTTCTACCACTAAGCCATAACCTCAGCCCTACCATTTGTTAATACTATTAATCCACATTTAGTTCCTTTTGGATTATATTAATAAGTACGTATTGATATTATTTTCTTAACAAAATGGAACAATTTTAAAGAAAACAAAGGACAGCTTTATTAAACTTCTGCTCTTTTAGCCAGTGAATCTCAAGTTATTGATTGCACACAAAGACACAAGTAAAATACACAGTAACCTAAAACCACACAAGTAAACATCATCCTGATTATAGATCAACCTCACAGAATTAGGTGACTTAACTGATTGATCATGGGCATATTCGTGGGTACTATATTAACTATTTAAAATCTTTGCTCGGACTCTCTATAGGACCTCATCACTTCTATTTTTAAAGTATATATGAAATTACATTGAGGCTTTTACAGTTAAAACTAAAATCAATGTCAATAAAACTGGAAATGATGTCAATACTGATAGTCAATTTATCTGTTCTTATGTCTATAATCTATTACAATTTTTAGCCTTTTTTAAACCTCATCTTCCTGCTCTAGAAAATGCAGATTCATAGATTTTATCTTGTTGAATTTGTGAGAAAATTAAACTAGATAGTGCTTGAAGTGCCTATAATAGTGCTCAGACAACGATAGTAACCTCATTAGTTGGTAAATTAGAGTAGAGCAGACACAAGATTATATCAATGAAAACTTCGAATTTGTTGAACATTTTAATTTAGTGTTCCATATGAAATATTTTTTACATTCAAATTTGTAACTCATAAGGGCAATCAGTTAAATTTATGACAAATATTTTGATATAATGTAAAAAATGGCTCTCAACTTATCAGTTTTATGTGTACTCAATTCCAAGAATTTGCCTATGATTTAGAATAATTGCACAGTGAAGAAAAAAGCACTATTGAAATCATCTAGTTTAATTTTAAAAAGCAAAACATCTTTTAAGTCAACTAGGACTATATAATAAACAGGACATATCGTCATGAAAAGACCATTTTACTCACATGGATATTTATAAAATGGAATGAAAATGCATTGTATTTAAAACCGGTATGGTACACAATAATGAATATATAATTCAAACCCATATACAAGTATAAAGAAGAATTCTAAGACTTTTTTTGTATACAGTTCCTATGAATTCAGAGAAATTTTCATAAATGATCAAGAATTCTAAGACTTCATTTTCACCAATTATTTTAAGGATCAGCCATATTTATTCTTCCTGAACTTGCTGAATTTTGTTGAGCTCTGATGTGTGTGGTTGGTATAATTGATTAGATATTAAGGAAACAATGAATATTGTTCTAAATTCCATTTTTTATTGTTGTTCTAAATATTGTTCAAAATTCCAGTTATTATGGTTGTCTGCACACTATTATAGGCACTTCAAGCACTATCTAATTTAATTATGTCACAAATGCAACAAGATAAAATGTATGACTCTGCATTTTCTAGAGCAGGAAGATGAGGTTTAATGCTCTTCCACAGAGCATTTGCACCCTATTCATTCGGTTGCATTTAAGTGAGAATAATTCATGCTTATATTCTAAGTTAGGCATGCTGTGAATGGAACAAGATTAGAGCACACCATCTGGGCTGCTACTCCAAATGCAAATGGTATTAGAAATTTGAGTTCAACTTAATATTTAATACAAAAATTTAAGTCATTAAAATCAATCTATGGCAACAACTATGAATCCATGGTGTTACAGTGGACATTTCTGAGAACTCAGAGGCTTCAATCCTCTCTACCTTGTCTCAGAAAAGGTTTAAATGAGTCCATGGCAGTAAATCTCTAGGTACACCTCCTGACAAATCAAATAAAAAAATTCAGGATGAAATTTATAATATAAAGATCTTTATAATATAAAGATATTATAATGTGTAGTACTGTCTTAGCTTATTTGGATGAATGATAAATATAGAGCTGGTAAAACAATGAAAAGTATGTGTTATAACACATTGATAATGCCTCAAAGATTACTGAGGAAGAAAAAATGAATTCTTACAGATTTGGTGGGACTCATGTCCATAGGGGGAAAAAACATAATTACAATAAGATTAGTTTAAAATGTTCATGGACTTTAATATGAAATCAGGATGCAGAGAGATAACTTGAACAGGAGTGAGGATGCAGCACTGGGGAAAAAAATCAAGGCACACTTAAGACAGAATAATCATGCTCATCTGAAGTTTCTTGTAAAAGATAAATGATGGAGAGGGAGGAAGATAGACTGGACAAGGAGTTTATTTATGGAAAGTTAACTGGTACAGAAGGTTGTATTGGAAGGTAGTAAACTATTAAGGTTATTGAGCTACTGTCGCTTTTTAAAAATAAAATTATCACATATATATTTTAATTGGGGCAAAAGGAACCTACATTGAAGAAAAGGTACATTTAATATTAATGATTATGTTTATTCAATATACTGAAGATAGCAATCTAAAGACTGTACCTACTGACATTTCTCCTTGTATTGATTTATTTTGAGGACAGAATAATAAAAAGGAAAATAAGAAAAGAGGGTCGTACAAACATGTGCCTATATAGATCCCAAGATTTCCAATTTTGAATCTATTTTTTTTCTTTTTTTTGGGGGGGGGGTGCTGTTGAATCTAATTTTCATAGAGAAATCCAACAAGAAATTGATTTTAAAAATAACATCATGACATATCACTTGGCAAAACCACCCCTCAGTTGCAAGTATTTTTCTTACCCATTTCCTTCTGACTTTCTCAAATTGTATAAGATAAAAGGAAAACATACTAGAACTAAAATTTCAAAAATCCTTCAGGTTCTTTCTAAGTAATTTAATCCTCATCTTTGAACATGAACATAACAATAGACACCAAAAACATTTCAAAAGCAATATTCTCAAAAAAGTAAAAATTTAAACACTGCTGTGGTTCCAATATCTCCGCAAAAACTCACACTGAATTTTAATCTATTTGTCAGTGTGATGTATGAACTTTGAGAGGTCATTAGGTCATTAAGTGTCTGACCTAATGGCTAATTAATGGCATTCTCATGAATAGAGATTAGTTATCTTGGTAGTGGGCTGCTGATAAAGCTACACATTTGCTTCCCCCCCCCACCCTCTTTGTCTCTCTTTTACACTATAATCATGTGATGCCATTCACCATGTTATGAAGCAGCAATAAAACCAGGCCAGATGCAATATGAAATGGGAGTTTTTAGCCCACCATAACCATAGCCAAATAAATGTCTACTGTTTAAAATTTATTGAATACATTATATTCGATTATAACATTAGAAAATTAAGTGAGGCAAATGCCTTTGTGAAGATTAAACAGTTGTCTGTTATATTATTATTTTTATTTTTGTCCATTTTTCAAATTTCTCAAGGGAAGCTCCAATTCAGTTTCAAATGATGAAAATGTGGCTGCTTTGTACAAATGGATGGCAAACAAATCCCAGAAAAACAAAAACAAAACAACAAAAAAGAAGTTGGTTTATTTTTCTCAATATTAAATAACATCATAAACTCATTTCATGTTTGATTTTGTCTGTTTTCAATATTAGGAAAAAGCCAAACACACCATCCCTTGAAATTTTGAACATATGAAGTCATCCTCCTTTCTTAAGTAAAACAGCCTCATAATGAGGTACTTTCACAATAAATCATGTCAATAGATTGAGGGAAGAAAGGCGATTTGAAGATGCAACTCTGTGGTTCTGGAATAGAACTCATCTCCATTACTGTGTATAGGATTATTACTAAATAATAATATGGCTCAATACAGTATTGATTTATAATTGCAAGACCCAGTCCCTTGTCAACTTAGTTCTCTCCACTTTCTACCCTCTATGCTTTTTACTTTTGTTCCTCTCAAGCTCACTATCATTGCTCCATTTCTTTCAAAATGCAGATTCACAAATTTTGCTATTTTTTAAAAAGTAGTTTTGACTATAAATTTGTAACTTGAAGAAATCTATTGAGACATTTAATAAATTGAAATATTTTAGAGATCCTAAAATCTGTTTTCAGAAATACAATATTTGTATCACTTTGAAGTTATAATTTAATTAAACGAAATTTGTGAATTTTCTAATTAGACAATTATCAATCTACTTTTTCACCCAGTGTGCTTTCATACAGAGCATATATAAGCATAATAGATCACAAATTGCGGGGAGCCATTCTCACACATGATTGGGCAACTCCCGGTTTGGGTGTGAGCCACTCTGGCTAAACTGTGTTGGAGCTTTCCCGACTCTCTCCTGGTGCGAGAGCCTGTCCGTGTGGGGGTGTGACTTGACCACTGACCCTGGGGCCAATCACTGACCCTGACCTTGGAGTGCTACCCCCCTCAACCTTCATTGGATGGAATTCTCCCCTGAATTTCTTGTTCCCCAATAAAAGGCCACTCCCTGGTGTGCTCTCTCTCTCTCTGTCTCTCTCTCTCTCTCTCTCTCTCTCTCTCTCTCTCTCCTGCTAGCCCTGAGTAATCCCTGCTGCCCTACCAGGTGGTTCGAGGTGTGAGCCAGAGGGAGAGCCCTCTCGGACCTGGTCATAGAAAAAGGTAACTGAGTCTGTGTGTTTATTTGATCTCACTAGCTAACTTTTATGCCAAGAACCTCTTTAATGAAACCAGTGCGCTGTTCGCATGGTGGAAACAAATAATCTGTCTTATTCAGTCCCTCTTTTGTTGCTTTACCTAGGCATTCTTTCTCACATGTAGGGGAAATAAAGCAAGAGAAGGAAATGGAATGAATTTCCTTAAAAGTGCAAACTCTAGTAATTTTCTCACCATCCAAATGGTAACAGGAAATTCCTCAAAGCGAGTTATGCATATTGCTACTTAGTAGAGACAGAATCTTCTATCATTTTCCCAAGGGAGAAGCCTATAAAATATTGACATTCTGTATGGGAGTATAAAATAACATAACACTCCTCCGTTCCTTCACTCATTGCTCTGCTTCCCTTTCTGAGCATGTTCTCATCCAATCTCCCTCCTCAAGGGAAACACTGCTATTATCTTTTGCCCATGCAAGTTTCCTATAAAATTTCTATAGAAGACAGCCTTTCTGAGTGGTAGAAAAACTATTCTGCCTCTTCCCCATACCTCTTCTACCCAGAGGGATTTGATTTCAGTAGAAGGAGAAAAAACTGTATCAAATAAGTTACCAGGCTTTTTACATTGTTGTTTAAGAAAAGAGAATGTGCAGAGAAAGAGGGAATAGAAACATTCCTTAGTTCTAGAAGAACAAACACAATGCATACTCTATTTTCACAGGATAGAAGAGGAGCATCTATTTTAGAATCTCTAATTTGACCAACTAAATTATTTAATCCAATAAAGGGAATCTTTTATATAAATGAAAATCTAGTAGCTATGTGTAGTCATTTCTGAGCTGAATTATTTCAAGTGTACTCACAGGCTGCCCTTTTCCTTTACTGTGTTTGAAACTCCTTACAAACCCTAAAAATATATGAGTGGAAACACAAGGAAGATGTCAATTTTCAAATGTTGCTTTCAGTATGATATACCAAAGACAGGAAGATTCAGCTATTTTGAGAAAATATGAACTGTTGTTTATATAATATTAACACAATATATTTTTTCAGTAAATAGCAATCATTAAAGTCAAAGGAAATGGCACTTTGCATAAAAATAATAATAGGAATTTTTCAGCAAAGTAATTTGACAGGGAATTAATGCTCAGTCCAAAGGAATCTTTTGCTTCATAAATATTTTTGATGTGAGTATATTTCAGAAAGAATGCAATATTTGTGTAATTTTATTTCCCCAAAATTTTTCTTCAGAAATTGATTATTTCAAATATAATAATTCTTAAGTGGAGAACAGAAACAACTTGAGGCACAAAAATTTTGCAAGACTCTTTATAAATATATTTTGGTTGTATTCATGAGAAAAATGCTGCCCTATGGCAGTGAATATATTGGCTTTCAAGTCAGAATTATTCTTTTTATTTTAATCCTATAATTTTTGTTCAAAATTAGACATATAAGAAGTTAGGTATATAAAGAAAGAATATAATCTTTATTATTTTATATAACATTAAAGTTTTGGGGTACTTACATTAATAAACATAAGCTCATGATTTTTGAGAAGGCATTGAAGGAATCATCCCTGTTTGCCGATGGGTAAACTGAAATTAAGGTCGTTCAAGTGGACAAGCTTTGGTCATGAAGCTCTGAAATGGCAGATATTGATTTCAATCTTACATATTGTTCCCAAGTCACAGGTGGTAGCCAGAAAGGCACATCCCACTTATCATTCAATGGCCTTGTTAGTTGCTTACTATCTGTCTACCTCGCATTTTTCAGGAGTAAAAATATCTCCCTGTAAATCAAATATGTTTCATGTCACATGCATGTAAAGAAGCTAGATACTACTTCCTTCTTAATATTAATGGGATACTTCATCTTTGTTCCTTTTTATTGTTTAGAGAATTAAAGCCTCAAGCTAAACAGATGGTGAGCCAAAAGTGAATATAAAATCAACACGTGGAATCAACATTCAAAGTATGAAAGAAGATTCTCTATGGATTTAACCCTACAACACAGAGACACTTTGAATATTTAATTCATTTTCCTCTGTTTGTTTCTAATTTAAACCTTTTACTTTTGCATTGTATTAACAATGAATCCATCTAAAGAAAACATGGAAGTCTTTAGAGTTATAAATACTATATGAAGAAATGCTATTTATATTTTAAATGTTTTTGAAGAAAGACAATAGTTTATCCATTTATTTTTCCTAATATGTTTTATATTTATGAATTAACCTTGTTTGAAGGGAAAGCATGACATTTGACAATTTTTATGTATACTCTGTGGATATTTTCTTAAATATTATAGTTAAGTATACTGTTACAATTCTTAAAGAATAATGTGTTGGAGCAAAAGAGGCTGCTGATTATTACTCTGAATAGAGTTTTCTCTACAAGCAAAAAGTGTATGTAAGTGGGTTGAAATTTAAATCAAAAATATTTCTTGTAATTGATTTTAAAATAATGAACCTCTTCCCATACCAAAAAACCACCAGCTCTTTGGTTATAAAACTAAGGTTCTCCCATCAGACTATGTACAATTAAGCAGAAATCTCATCCCACCACGCCCCAATAAGTTAGATGCCTAGCTAGAGACAACCAAATGATTCTCTATTTTACTTCTGTGATCAGCTGATAGAAGCACTTTGCTCCTTGTGCCTGGCTGTTGATCTCTGAACATCTGATTCTAAGTGCTGCCCAAATCATGACTGTTTTTTGCTCAAATAAACTCTGTTAAATTTAATTTGTCTAAGGGTCTCCTTTTGTTTAAAATTGATTTGCTGCACTCCAATGAGAAAGAGGCACATAGAAAAAACTAGCACAACATAAATAACTGAGGTAGAAAGTACCCTTGATTTGTTTTATTTAAACTTAACAATGGCCCTAGAAAGTGTTCTGTTTTTTCCTATTTTATTTTCCAAAACAAAATGGATGTTTTTAAAGTTTAATTCTAAATCTTGCGACCATTAACCTACTAAATGACAGAAACTAGCTTAAAATTAGGCACAATGACTTAAAAATCTCGCTGTAATGCTGTAATGTTGTGGAATACATTCTGGTTTCATTGAGCATGCAAAATTTCCCTAGTGATTATTGAACCATATGTGAAGAAAAAAGATAGAGTTTTAGAGATGATTAGTTAAGGCATGAGTGCCATAATTACTAGCACTTGTTTTTGCTAAGCTACTAATTATTATTCTTCAGTGTTTGATCTCATTCAAAGTCTAATATCATTTGACATTGAGATTGAGGGAAACTGTTGTAAGCAAACATTAAAGTCAGAGTGGTCTGTGACACATTTGGACTGGGAAACATGAGAAAGCTGGGAATGCCCAATGAATTTAGATTAACAACAATTGTGATAAGTATATATTCAGCTCTTTATAAGGAAATTTCATATTAAGGCACTGTAACAAATATCGAAGAGATGTATTTTTTTTCCCCCACATCGGGAGAGTAGAATTTATAGATCAAGATGTCAGTAAGGTTGGTTTCATTATAAAGCCTTTCTCTTTTGCTTTGGAGCATAGCCTTCTCTTTTTATTTTCACATAGAATTTTCTTCCTGTGTGCTGTGTTCTTACCTCCTCTTTGTATAAGAGCACAATTTAAACTGGGTTAAAATCTAATGAAATGATTCTACTTTAAAATAAATAATTCTGGGCTGGGGATGTGGCTCAAGCGGTGGCGCACCCGCCTGGCATACGTGCGGCCCGGGTTCGGTCCTCAGCACCACATACCAACAAAGATGTTGTGTCCGCCGAGAACTAAAAAATAAATATTAAAAAACAATTCTCTCTCTCTCTCTCTCTCTCTCTCTCTCTCTCCCCTGTCTTTCTCTCTTTAAAAAAAATAAAATAAGATAAATAATTATTTAATGTTCTTATCACCAACATACTTATATTCAGAAGTGCTGTAAAATGGCTTGTGTTCATTCACTTTCCATTGCTGTAACAAAACACCTGATCAGATCTTTTATAAAGAAAATGTATTTATTTAGCTCACAGTTCTGAGGGCTAAAAGCACAAAGAGCATAATGTAGGAATTCTGGTATGGGTTGCTGACCTTCACATGGTAATGGATGGCATCATGGTAGAAACATGTTGAAAAGCAATAGATTACATGTTGAAGGAAGTGGGAAACCAGAGAGAGATTGAAGAGTGTCAGTCTTGTTGTTTTGAAACAATCCTCTGTCAAGAACTAAGCAGATCTCACTAGCACTGACTCAATCTCTTCTGAGGAAAGGGCTTCAGGACACTTTCTACTAGTCTCCCCTCTTAAAGGGGACACAGTCCCTCACATTAGTACAATGGGGAACAAGGCTCCAGCACATGAACATTTGTTGGACAAACCACATTCAAACTACAACACAGTTAAAAATTTTGCCTAATTTGTGCTTAATTAACTGTTATTTTGTTGAGCTCCTTATTTAATACAAAGATGAGTTGAAATGTGCCTTCATGATGCATGCAGCCTTCTGAGGGAATTAAGGTTGCTTAAAAATTATTATTTCAGCCAGGCACATTGGCCAATACTTATAATCCCAGTGACCTGGGAGGCTGAGACAGGAGAATCATAAGTTCAAGGTCATTCTGTAAAAATTAGTGAAACCCTATATAGTCCTACAGCTGAATGGCTAAATAAATGCTTCCCTGCAGCAAAGAACATCGTTCCCTTGGTACTATGTCAGTCCCTGAAACTTTTTAAATCAATACTATCCATTAGTATTTCAAGAACACTGAACAAGTTATTTCCAGCCTGCACTAGGTTTTCTGAAATGCCTGTCTCCATTCTTCAGAATGGAATAGGCTGACAGGTGGTCTACACAACTATAGTTTTATTTTCTTAAGATTTTAGTCCCTAAATTTTCTTCCAAGTATATATAAACACATGACTGATACTAGTCAGGGAAAAGGAACTTCAATTGATATGGGAGATTTCCGAGATGGAGCTATTTAAGAAAAAAAAGTGCTTTTTCTTCTGCCAGTCAGGTGCAAACAGTAAGGACCTGAGGAATGGGTCTGAGTCTTTGAATTACTCAAGGTGGAACCTCACCTAATACCCTGGTACAACCCAAGAAAACTCTACATAAGCGAGCATAATACTTCCAGGGGTTGTCAGGAATTACATGTCTCAGTCTATTAGTTAATTTATCCTAGTCTACTAAAGAAATATTTCCAAATATTGAAATTTTATTTGTATTTAAAGAATTAACTCATTCCTTATTTCTATGTTGTTTTATTTCAAGTTTCTCTCTTCTGTACACAAACCAGTTATATCTAGAAAGGAGTATTAGGTGAGCAACATTGCAAAGAAAACATCAATGGGATTTGAAGATGAATTGAATGGTTTGTAACAACAAGCAATGGATCGTATAGGAATGGAAAAACACATTTTACTAGGTTTCTATGTTTAAATCATCAGGGAGATATTTGAGTAATAGAGCTGTTCGCTAAAGCTTTGGCCTATTAAGTTTCAACTAGCAAATGCAATTACATATATCTGCCTACAATTTACTCATACAAAAACAGAAAATTTGAAACTAAATATGTATTTCTGACTGGTCTTGGAAAATATTGCCAGGTCTGTGTGAGAAGCTGAAATACTTAAGGGAAAAATGTGGAGGGAAAAGGAATATGTCTGCAAATGGGATTTTTAAACATTTCCAGTTTTAGAAAGACTAAGTAATAAAATCTGTTGAAGAAGAGCTAAAAACAAACTAGTGTTTTAATAAAAATCTTAATAAAAAATTCTAATATGAGAAAAAATAAAAAGTTCATGGAGGATGAATTAAAACCATCATATCAAATTATCAATTGATGTGAGAATTAAAGCTCTCTAAGAGAATGAATGGTTTTTGAGCTGCCCTATTTTCAGTATTTAGAACAGTGACTGCCATGTACAAAATGGTTTTGGAGTGGAAGGTTAAATCAGTGGATGGAAACCATTCAGAAGCATTCTAGTCTCACTGAATAACGAGAAGTAGATCCAATGACAGGATTAGGGCAAAAATTTCGATCAAGCTTCTTGTATGTGCTTGTTAAACTGTGAGTCTGATTATCTGTGAAAAGTTAAGGTTTGATATGGAGGACATCAGAAAAAAATAATTTGCTATATAACAAGTAATGAATGCAATCATTACAATGCACTTTCATAGCAAATTTAAAAAAAAATGTTGATGTAGGTTCCTTGATGACTATCCCCATCACCTAGCACTTTTTGGAAAATGAGATTTAATAATTAATTGTTGATGGAAGGGTAAGTTAATGCCATGTAGAAGAACTGCCAATACAACTAGAAATATATTTAATATCCTGCTACTTAACTATTTTTAGGCTATTGTGAGTAGGTAATAGATCTAAGATTCTTTGATCAGAACTAATAGATTCAGACTTTGTTTCATGAAAGAGTAAGTGGGTAGACAATATTTAACAGACCCAAAAGGGTCTACAGAGAAACTGCTAGAGTTAATAAATGAATTCAGCAAAGTGGCAGGATATAAAATCAACATGCATAAATCACAGGCATTCCTGTATATCAGCAACAAAACTTCTGAAATGGAAATGAGGAAAACCACTCCATTCACAATATCCTCAAAGAAAATAAGATACTTGGGAATCAACCTAACAAAAGAGGTGAAATATTTATACAATGAAAACTACAGAGCCCTAAAGAGAGAGATAGAAGAAGATCTTAGAAGATGGAAAAATGTACCCTGTTCATGGATAGGTAGAACTAACATCATCAAAATGGCGATATTACCCAAAGTTCTCTACAGGTTTAATGCGATGCCAATCAAAATCCCAATGACATTTCCTGTAGAAATAGAGAAAGCAATCATGAAATTCATATGGAAAAACAAAAGACCCAGAATAGCAAAAGCAATTCTAACCAGGAAGTGTGAATCTGGAGGTATATCGATACCAGAGTTCAAACTGTACTACAAAGCAATAGTAACAAAAACAGCGTGGTACTGGTACCAAAACAGGCAGGTGGACCAATGGTACAGAATAGAGGACACAGAAACCAATCCACAATATTACAACTTTCTTATATTTGATAAAGGGGCTAAAAGCATGCAATGGAGGAAGGATAGCATCTTCAACAAATGGTACTGGGAAAATTGGAAATCCATATGCAACAAAATGAAACTGAATCCCTTTCTCTCGCCATGCACAAAAGTTAACTCAAAATGGATCAAGGACCTAGATATCAAATCAGAGACACTGCATCTGATAGAAGAAAAAATTGGCTAAGATCTACATACTGTGGGGTCGGGCTCCAAATTCCTTAATAGGACGCCCATAGCACAAGAGTTAATAACAAGAATAAACAAATGGGACTTACTCAAACTAAAAAGTTTTTTCTCAGCAAGAGAAACAATAAGAGAGGTAAATAGGGAGCCTACATCCTGGGAACAAATTTTTACCCCTCACACTTCAGATAGAGCCCTAATATCCAGAATATACAAAGAACTCAAAAAATTAAACAATAAGATAACAAATAACCCAATCAACAAATGGGCCAAGGCCCTGAACAGACACTTCACAGAGGAGGACATACAATCAATCAACAAGTACATGAAAAAATGCTCACCATCTCTAGCAGCAAATCAAAACCACCCTAAAATACCATCTCACTCCAGTAAGATTGGCAGCCATTCTGAAGTCAAACAACAATAAGTGTTGGTGAGGATGTGGGGAAAAGGGTACACTTGTACACTGCTGGTGGGACTACAAATTGGTGAGGCCAAGTTGGAAAGCAGTATGGAGATTCCTGGGAAAGCTGGGAATGGATCCACCATTTGACCCAGCTATTGCCCTTCTCGGACTATTCCCTGAGGATCTTAAAAGAGCGTACTATAGGGATACTGCCACATCAATGATCATAGTGGCACAATTCACAATAGCTAGACTGTGGAACCAACCTAGATGCCCTTCAATAGATGAATGGATAAAAAAATGTGGCATCTATACACAATGGAGTATTACGCAGCACTAAAAAATGACAAAATCATAGAATTTGCAGGGAAATGAATGGCGTTAGAACAGATTATACTAAGCGAAGCTAGCCAATCCTTAAAAAACAAATGCCAAATGTCTTCTTTGATATAAAGAGAGCAACTAAGAACAGAGTAGGGAGGAAGAGCATGAGGAAAAGATTAACATTAGACAGAGACAAGTGGGGGGAGAGAAAGGGAGAGAGAAGGGAAAGCATATGGAAATGGTAGGAGACCCTCACTGTTACACAAAATTACATATAAGAGTTTGTGAGGGAAAAGGGGGGGAAACAAGGGAGAGAATTGAACAACAGCAGATGAGGTAGAGAGGGAAGATGGGAGGGGAGGGGAGGGGGGATAGTAGGGGATAGGAAAGGCAGCAGAATACAACAGTCACTAATATGGCATTATGTAAAAATTGTGAATGTGTAACTGATGTGATTCTGCAATTTGTATTTGGGGTAAAATGGGAGTTCATAACTCACCTGAATCAAATGTATGAAAGATGATATGTCATGAGCTTTGTAATGTTTTGAACAACCAATAAAAAAATGAGAAATACGTTAGCGTTTCAGAGAGGCCTCAGCATTCAGGGTACTCATAGTAAGTGTCTTTGTAGAGTATCTGTGTACCCCTTGCTCTCTGAGAATCACAGGTATGTGTCAGGGAGCAACTGGATCTTGTATTGAGCAGTCCAGTGTGAAGGGTTTGTACTGGTCCTGCTTTAAAGAACTCCATTTCACTGTCCTCCTAAGGATACTGTAATAATGTTGTTTTTATAAGAAAGTGTTTTTTTTCTTTTCTTTTCTTCTTCTTTTTTTTTTTTTTTTGCCTTAAACAAGCCAGATTGAATTATGTTGCAGATAAATAAGACTGTATCAATGTGCAAAGGCAATTCAGGCATGAAATTGTGAACCCCTGCTCCCACATGAACTCCAATTTATTACAATAGGGTCAGTGCAAACAAAAATGTCACCATTGTTTATCAAATGTCTTAAAATGGCCTCAATGTGTCATCACCCGTTGACATGCCAGGTTTTTATGAATTCAACTTCTCTGAGAGAGCAAGCAATTACCTAATCTTGTTCTATTTTGTGTTTCTAGGGTTTGTATCCTCAGGACTAAGAAAATAACCTGATACATAAAAAGCAGCATACTTCATGAATGAAAAATTTAATGAATGGGTATTTTCAAAATTCATATTCATCAGGCACACCCTGTGGCAGAATTACTTTATAATTAAACCATCATTTTCTCTATTCATGTCTCTAGTCTTGCAAACTCACAAACATAGGTGTGACAAATGTCGGTTATATATCCAGTATTATTACACAGACTCACAAGTCAATGAGACTGCCTGGAATAAGCTATGGATATTTTATTGAAGAAAATCTTGGTGTATCACAGTACAAATTTTCACAGTCTTCCTGGATGCTGTGGAACCAACATAGATACCCTTCAATAGATATAATGGATAAAGCAGCTGTGGTATATATACACAATGGAATTTTACTCAGCATTAAGAGAGAATAAAATTATAGCATTGCAGGTAAATGGAGGAAGTTGGAGAACACCATGCTAAGTAAAATAAGCCAATTCCCATAAAACAGGGCAGAATGTTTGCTCCAATAAATGAATGCTAATCCATATTGGGGGGCATGGGATGAGTGGAGGAAATTTGGATGGGGCAAAGGGCGGGGGTAGGGGACAAGTGGGTAGAAAAGATGGTGGGATGAGATAGACATCATTACTATATATATATATATATATATATATATATATATATATATATATATGATTGCATGAGTGGTATGACTCTACTTCATGTACTAGAGAAACGAAAATTTCTGCTTCATTTGTGCACAATGAATTTAAGACCTTTCTACCCTAATATATAACTGATTAGAACTAATAAAAAAATTAAACAGCCTAAAATGCTTATAAACTAGAAAAAAATAACTAGCAAAATACAGGTATATGCTGACACCACATTCCCAAATAATGCAAAACAAGTATCAAGTGTAGAAAGCAAGCAAGAAAAATAATGGAAACTTTCTAAGGTACTTAAAAGTCACAAATATGTATAGTAGCAAATTCTGAAATTAGTGAAATATATAAAAGCAGAATCCAGCAGAGAGCTATTGTGGAATTCACTAATGATAACTTTAGTGAATTTTTATCATCATTGTCATTACCATGTTAATACTTGCTTTTAGTTAGATCTGACTGAAATACAGGTAAATTTTAAAATACGTAAGATATTATAGGTAGAAGCATGTGATTCACAAGTGACCAAACTAGATTTTCATGCTATAAAGTGGCTGGGCATAGAAGGGCATGTCTGTAATCTTAGCAACATGGAAGCCTGGAGCAGGAAGATCGCAAATCCAATGCCAGAATCCACAACTTATCAAGACCCTTTCACAGTGTATAAAAGGATTTGGGATGTAGCTCAATGATAGAAAGTCTCTGGGATTTCAATTTCCAGTATCACCCCCAAAATCACATGATTTAAATATTTAATTTTATGTATTTGTTGTGTTAAAATCACCTTTCCCAATCTCTGACAAACTACCATATGCTGTTTAATAAACAAAACTGCAGGCTAAAGGAAGATAAATGATTAGAAACATCCATTTCACTTCACTTCCAGAAAATGAAGTAGCATTTCAAACTGCCAGAAACACTTGTTAATTGTTTCCATTGATTGTTCCATTATGCTGTGGGGAGTCAGCCTGCCTTGCCATCCCTTCTGCACTGTAAAGTGAGGCATTATTTGATTCATGAATTCTTAAGTTGAAATGGAAACCACACCTCTTCCTATTATGTTCCTGTATATATTCAACAGCATGTCTCTTCTGGGTTTAATCTTCTTTAACTCTTTCACTGTTCCAGTGAATATAATTGTGGCTATTATCAGTGAAGTAAAAAACAGTAGATTTTTCATTGCATTCTCATTTGTCCTGAAAACAGGTGCCATGAATTTATAAAACTCATAAAGTAAGTCTTCATAAAAAAAATATTTTAGAGGGGCTAGGTTTGTAGCTCAGTAGTAAAGCTACTCCCTCACATGTGTGGGGCATTGGGTATGATCCTCAGCACCACAGAAAAATAAATAAATAAATTCAACAAAGGTATCAGGTCCATCTACAATTAAAAAAATACACACACACACACACACACATTTGCATATATGTATGCATACAAATAGATATTGCCACAGTCCGGCTGCAGCAAAATAACGGGGGGGGGGCGGGGGGGGAGAGAACAACTTGTGTAGATTGATACAGCAGGAGTGGGAGCCGTTTATTGTAGACCAGGAGGAGTATATATACATTCCACACAGCTTCTCTTAATTAACATAAACTAGATACAGCAGTCAACCAATAAGGAATCGCTACACTTAATGGCTCCCTAGAGTTACTTCACAAACCACTCCCCCTGGCAAAATGCCAGGCGCCATCCTGACTTGTTTACAGACCCTAACAATATATAAGTAAATATATATGCATATAATACAAATAGATATAAATAAACATATATACGCATGGACATGCATAAATACAAAGATACATTTATTAGATTTTTAATTGAAAATTAACTTGGCTGTATACAATTTTGCTTCTGGTGATTTCTAGGAATTTGATGGATGTGAAAACTGAGAGAACAAAAACTCCCCAAACATGTCGGTAATGGAAATGCATATATTTCCATAGTAACTGATGACAGATAATTATTTCAGAAGAAATACTTGTTTTTGAATTAAAAATTAAAACTTAAATAAATAGTAGCAGAATGATAATGATTTACATTTAAAAAGAGCATAACTGTAGAACAGATAAAAAGCAAATACAGAAAGAAAACTAAATGTTTCTAAATAAAAAAAAATCTGTCTTTAGTCTGTTGCTAACCAACTGCTAGATGAACAAAGAAGGTGAAGGGTTCATATGTGATATTAAGTTGACAATCTAATAATAAATCATTTAGGGAAAAAATGACATAAGGTTAAATAGCTGAGATAAAGGTGATCACATGAATATATTTATGTTTAATGTAAAAACTTTTTCATCTTGCATTATGTACTTTCTGTAATCTCTATAGCCTCTTGCTTAGATCTTGAGAAGTATTAGTCCTCAATTACTTTATTCAACATGATACTGGAAACTAGGCTCTTCTTTTTAGAAAAAGCAACACAATTTAGAAAAATATTAATAATGAACTTTCTTTTATACTACAGAGAAACTGTTTCATGATCAAAGAGAGAAACTTACAGGATTAATAATTGATGACATGAATATTAATGTTCTTATGTATTGGTGTGTGACTTTGTACTTCAGAATAGATAGAATAATTTCTTCCTGGTACTCATTATGAGTGGTCCCTTGGTTACAATACACAACCTGATATTGTAAAATTCATTGAAATAGAACTGACTTTAAAGTATAGTAATTTGAATCCAATGTTCTGTATATGAACAAGTCTAAAGTAAAATTAATATTTAGCTGCAAGCTATGTAATTCAAAGCTAATCTGGACATCTTTAAAAAGCAAAAAATAACTTTCCTAAATATATATTTTAAATAAAGGTAAATTTATTCAAGCTTTATGGAACAGGATTAATAGAATGGAGTTAGTCATGACCTTAAAGGAAAACTTCTTCATTACTATAAGACAAATATTTAATAAATACAATAAATATATAATAAATTGTGTGTATAATAAATAAACTTATGATAATATGACTTTATTCTGCTACCATGTCAGTCTACTTAATAATTTAGAAATATTTAAAAGTTGATAAGTCAAAGGCAAATATAAATTTCCTCTGATATATAAATCAATTTTTGACATTATAAAATGAACATATATAATTATTCACAGTGACATGCCTAAAAGTTTTGTTCCTTTTATTGCTACAGTACTGACATCATTATATTAGTAAGTCAAATAGGCTAAAAACACGTGTTGATTTATACTTATTATGCATGAAATAACTCCATTACTTTTTCAAATGAATCAAGGACTAAATTTTGTTTGTGAACATGTTTTCTTGGTCTGATTGAAATATAGTGCTGTGTTCTTATGTTGGTGAAAAATTAGCCATTCTTTGAAAAGACAAGTAATGCCTAACAGAATGAGGCAGAAAGTAAATTCATGAAGAGCTTATGCTTCCATGAGAAACTGTTTTGGAGATTGCTTCCCAGTATTCTAAAAATGTAGGTTTAGATTTTTTAACTATTAACCTGGCATAAGCTTTAGGATTCACCTATTAAAATCAACAGTCTTCAACATAAGCCCCTCTTTTGATCTGAGTAAGATAGTTATCAATACATTCATACTCATGTAAATGTGTTATAAGATGGTATGGAGCAGTTAAGGCACATGATAAATTTGTATAACATCAGAACTTTGAAGCTCAGTACAATAAATGAGAAGTATGTTGCTCTTGTTTCCTATTTTAATGATTTTCCTGAATAATCATGGTGTAACAGGCTGCTACATGTATCTTCCATTGCTTTGGGTTGATTTAGACCTGGATCTTTAGCTATGCCTTTTATCCTATCTTATTTCGTTGGTTCCACCCACACAGTTTTTCTAGAACAGTCTGCAATTCCCTCATAAGGATTTATTGAATCTCCACTATAACCTGGATTATATGTGTGAAAACACTGAAAACTAAGGTATGTATATAACTTGTAAAATGAAAATAATGAAATATCTATCAACTCCATTTCTCATTTTAAAAATATTTTTTAACTCAAATTAGTAGTGTTCAACAAATGTGATGATTCATCAAAACTCTTGATTATGTGAATTTTTTTTTGAGAGGTCTGTTTAATTGATGAACCAGAAATCCCAAACACCTCTACTGTAATTTCCTCTTGATATTAGCAACATATGTATATTTGGTCAGGAAAAAGATATAGATGGGATGATACTGACAAATGGGATACTTGATTAGCACTTTTGCATCAAACTAAATACCAGTATATTTGTCAGGAGCCAGTAGCTTCACATCAGTAAATCCAACTTTCATAATAATAGGGCAATGGAGAATTGTTGTGCAGAAGTGTAGTTGCCAGATTCCTGCAACTATTTAATAAGGTCTTGTTCTTCAACTGTCATAGACATTTGTTTAAAAAGGATATTTGGATATGTTCTGAATCAAAATTTTTAAGACTTAGTTGATCAGTAATCAGAGTAAGACATAAATATACAAGATACAAATGGACACACAGAGTTCTATAGCGTGAGGGGACTGTTATTTTCAAATTATTACTTGCTTTTCATCATTTATTTAATGTACATTAATTAAAAAATTGTTAAATGATTTCATAGCTGTAATCAAGTGGAACCAAAAATCTAAAGCATTGTAACAGACTCAACTCCTTTTTTATGCTTGAATTAACTCTAAGCAGCATAATTGTTATATTGTTAAAACAGTGTTGCTAAAACATAACATGAGACAAAGTCTGTATTTTTTAATAATGCTGTTGTAAAATTAATCATTCCACATTTCTTGCTTTCTCTGCTGTGAAAATGCACAATGTGTTCAATAATTCTCACATTATTTTCAACCTTGAATATGGTTAGAAATAATTTGGGGAAGCATATTTGAAAATTACAATATACCTTTGGAAGTACTTCCAAACATATAGATAATTTTTATTGAAAGGAAAAAAGAGTAGATACTGCCTACATTTTTAAAGTTTTATATTTAGGAATTATTGTACTTATGTTGCAATAAGAACATATAAGATTTTTTTTTCTCTATTTTCCTCATCCATTGTGTTCTACCAGTGAAAATAATGAATTTGTAATTGTGAAATATGAAAATGAGTGAACTACCTACCCTCATAGTAATTTGGTAACTCAATTATGGATTCATAAAGAGAATCAAGTATAGAGAACATGGTATCAGAATAAGATTAATGCGGCAATAATCTGACCATGATAATTCAAGAAAGAAATTGGAGTAAATTGTTTTAAATTGTATTGTGGGGTAAACAAGGGAAAATCTTACAGGTTTTAAACATGCACTTAGGAGCAATTCATTTTCACTAATACTTGATATTTTCCATTTTATTGGCCTCTATAATTTGAGGTAAGCAAGAGTATTTTTTAAAAATCAGATATTCACTTTTACTGATTTCACAGGGATTTGGTTAGAAATACTTCACTGAGTTAGACCTCAACATGGCTAAGCACCCTTCAGTGCATGAAAACAAAACAAGTTCCAATGTCACAGAGTTGGGAAAACATGCAAAGGAGAATAATTAAAATGAAGTTAGGGCAGGTGGAGCATAGCATAGAAAGACCACACTGATTTGCAAAGACAGAGAGCTCTCAAGAGGTTGATGTATCTTATATATTTCCAGAGTTTATTATGCGTGGAATGAATAGAAAAGCTGCTTGGAAACTTAAACAGGACCTATCACAAAATCTCCCAATGCCCACCTGAGGGTGAGTCTGAATAATAGAAAAGCTCTATAATTCTAAATATGGGACTAACAAGGCTATATTTATTATTATTATTATTTTATGCTGTGGCTTGAGCCCACGCCTTACACACACTAGGTGAACACTCTACATTTGGGTAATAACACTAGCCATTTCTAAATTTTATTTTGAGATAGGGTCTTGCTGAGTACCCACACTGGTGAGAAACTTGAAATTATTCTGCTTCAGGTCCAACATAGGGAGATCACAGGCATGTGCCACCATGCCAGTTTAAATTATATTCTATTCAAGTTGCTTCTCTGTGAAAGTATACAGATAAAACTTTAATATTATCTTCATCTATAGGCTAAAGGAAACTTTTGATATCTTTAAAAGCAATTACAGGTATTTGTGTGGAAAGTAGGTTATATAATTAATGTGAAAATGGAACAAAACTACAATTAATGTATTTCACAGTTATGTTACTTTAATAATCATTGACATATATGTAAACTAGAGCATTATCAACATTGCGAGTCTGGGTGCTATGTGTTTTCATGTATGTGTGAAATGATACTGAGAGTTTTCTGCATGCATCTGTGTATGTCTGTTATTTTATTTTAAAGAAGACATTAGAGCAACACAAAGAAAGCTATCAAAAATTATTAATTTAATATAACAATATGAATTTCAGATGAAAATGAGTCAGATTGTTATAGTAAAATTTTGGTTACAACCTCAAACCTAGAGTAAAGATAATTCAATGAGTTTAACTTCCTTAACTGTACTCAGTTAATTATTTTCTCAGTTAAATTATTTTAACTTTCTTCAGTTGCGAAATATTAAGAAATATTTTATTTTTATTAGTATTTTGATTTCAGGAAAATACATATTGCAAATGAGAAAACTGAAGGATAAATTATTATTTAGACTAGAAAATATAAAATTATGTGTGTCTAGGTTGCTGAATTTCAATACTACTCAAACAATATATTATTATCTGGTGCATACCATGTGTATAACATTAATAAAAATATGACTGATTTGTTTCTTATATGCAATACTAAGGTTCCCACACATAAAAGAATATAAATATTTTGTGCAAATACAAGAACAATAATACTACATATTTATTTATCTTTTAAATTATTTCTTAATTGCTGTCTATTGTTAACTGCATAGTTGGTTGCTGTGTGTTCATGATACATTACTAAAACAGGGAATTCATGACAGGGATCCATGATACTTAATGAGTGAATAATGGATGTGATACACCTGGCAACATGGTTTGCTTCTCATGTGAGAATTTTATTGGCATTCTGGGATTTAGAAGCATAGATGCACTATAAGAATAATTTTAAAATACTTAACTATAAGCTCCAATACAAAATTACAACTTTAAAACAGAGTTCAATGAGGTACACATTTTGATTCATGATAGAAAATATAATCAGAACTAATAAAGCAGAGCCCTCTAATTAAATTTCATTAAAAATTATATTTCCTTGGATGGAAAATAATGGAAATCTATGTTTCAAACATGGAATTATTTGTAGACAAGTATTGCATTTCTATCTATTTCACCTCTAAAGGGAATAATCTCACGTTAGATGATACTGAAAGTTTGAATTATGTAGAAAGGCAAGTTGTGTCATAAAAATTAGCAATGGTTTCCTCTTCAATCTTTACAGACTATGGAATAAGAGGAAAGCAAAACAAATAAAATTAAAGTAAGGAAAAAGAAAAAAAAAAACACTTGCTTCCTACCAAGGTTTAATTAGTCTAGCAGTTATTGACTGTTGCCAGAAAGGCGTCTCACAGGAAAAACTTATTATACTCCTGACAATGCAAACCATAGGAGAAATAATGATTTTGCAAAAGAAAAGTGCCAACAATAGATAGACTGGCTGATGAATGTGGACAAATATTCTGACTGAATGGATCAAATATACAGACATTCTTTAAAAAACAACTCATGGGCTCTTTTATACCACCAAAATGGATGCAAATTCTAAAATATATCTTTGCAAATAAAATCATTCAGAAAATAAATATAAAGGACTCTTTTTAAATGCTTTAGATTTTCCTTTAATTAAAAAAAAACATCATAAATTATAGGACTATGATTGGGAACTACCAAATTAAACTTAACCATATGGAAGGATTATTTAAAATATCAATGTTGATTCTTAATCCTGACAGGCTCCATGGTCACAGTTTCCATAAAAGCTGTACATGTCCTCATAGTAGTATATCCTAGACCATTTAGCATTTTACCTTTTTTTTTTCTTTTGCGGCTCAAGGATATTTAATGATGTCCAAATGCCACATATGTATCTAGTGTTTTGCTGGAGAGAATGTCTCCTGTCATTATTTGTTTAGGTACACAACAGAATTTCTTTTGATAGTAGAAATTCACAGTAACTCATCTATAATTATTAATTATTCTTAAGAATTATTTCCTAATTCTTAGATATTATTTTTCCATATATTATCATACATCTATGGAATCTGTCTTTCTTTCTCATATTTTAGTTACTGGTGTTGTGTTTTCTCTATCTCTAGTTGGTGAACATTTTTCAAGCCAATAATTCTACTGTTGATCTTGAGTGGTTCTTAACAGAGTGAAAATTAATTCTTTACCTCCATCTCTGTCTCTCTCTGATTCTCTCTTGTTTTCTTTTTCTCCCCATAAATAAAAATAATTCAATTTGATTTAATGATGAACTGGTGGAATTATAGGATGTTGTTTCCATTAGTCAATACTGAAGGAGCCTACTAACTTTTTTAGAAGGTGGGAAGTGTGAGAGTTTAATTCCCATCTTGTTATTTCTTCATTTACAGACATTAATTTTCAGATTTGCAAAAAAGGCATTCGGATTATAATTTACATCAAGCTTTTTTCAACTCTAACAACCTTTGTTGCTAGTTCTTTGTTTCCACACAAAGAATTCCGGGGTGCATTATGGTCATTATGGGGAGTTCCTACCCAATGTTCCATCTTGATTATGCTTGTTGATTTATATGAATAATAAAGATAAATTTCTGAATATTCAGAATAGTCCCAGTAAGAATCTCATATGTATTCTCAGAATCTACACTTATTTATTTAGCTGCTATTCACTCAGAAACTAAAGCTTAAAGGTATCAGAAGATTTAGCAGAAAACCAATAAGCACAATCAGTGTTTATTTGAATGCTATGGTTTTGCTTGTGTGCATTCTTCAATATAAAACCTCAAAATATGAGGCTTAAGCATATATTAAACACAAAATGCTTCATAGATTTTTGGAAGATTCAATCATTTCATATGTTCTGCTTTTTTATTCTTGAATGAAATGAGACAAATCTCAAAAACTAACATCTCAGTTTCTGTTATGGTCAAGAGTACAAAGTAGCAACAACAACAAAGAAAGGATTTAAATAGAAAATGGGAGAACATTTTTAGAATGTAATAAAATTAACACTATGCATCTCAAATAGCTTACATTTGTCAGATTTTTAAAATATATATATATATAATATCTATATTAGTATACATTAATGTATATAAATTATATATATAAACAAGACATATTTTCATCTCACTGAACATGAGTTTATATAAGAACAAAGACTTGAGTAATGTGTGACAGGCAGGAGAAGCTTACCCATATCCCAGATCCAGTTTAACATTTAAGGAAAATCTACACTTAGGAGCAAAAGAATGACTAATTTTACTAAAAAAAGAAGGCAAGATTATCAGCAGTTTAACATAGGTGAAAACCTTTGTTTGCCAGTATCATATCCTTTGGAAGAAAATGGTAATATACAAACACTAAGGAAGGGTCTAGACAATAGTAAAAGTCTCTTTGAAGTGAACATTCCTGACAGTAGGCTATAAAAGTTTTCCTCCACTCTATAATTCGAACTTGAAGACTGTTGGCAGAAATGTGCAAATACTAAACAACTTTTGTTTCCATGCTGACAGGTTTAGCACAGATGAGTAATTAAAACAGGAAGTACAACTGAGCATCAAGTATTGAATATCAATTACTGAATTCAGCACATGCAAAAAGTACAATATATGGGTGCATGAAGCAGTGATTTACATAACATCTTTGCTTTTAACTTTATATATTCAAAATTGATGTATACATTTGAGTAAATATGCCCTATTCAGAACAAAATAATATTATTTTTGAAAAAAATATATTTATCTACGCTATCAAGATTGGGAAATTTGTTAAGTAGGTTGACCTGGGTACCATTTTAACCTTGATTGCAATGGATTGAGATGCTGAAAGTAAAATCATTCCTTATTCATTCCTTCATAGACCCTGGAATTAACAAGGCAAGTATAGATGTGTGTTCAAGTAAACCAATTAATGAATAAAAACTCAGTCTCTGATCAGAGCATTTAAGGCCCACTGAATCTAAAATGAAATATTACCATACTTATTATGTAGACAAAGCATATTAAAGCTGTAGCTTCTAATCTGCTCTATTAGGTATAACTAGATATATCAAACTAGTTTTATCTGTTTATTTTCATTATATCAAATTATCTAATCCCTGAGAAAAGTGAGATTGAAAGACTGTCTGTGGTTGGCACTTAGAAAAATATGGAATACAATGTTCTTTTTTTTTTTTTTTTTTACCTCACCATCCACAGTTAATATTCAAATTAGGATTATCTGAATAATATCTGTTGTTTTAATCATTTTTCTTCTCAGTGAGACTTAATTTTATATGAAGAAAAGAAACACAAAATAGTCAGATTTTTTGACACTTGATAAAAATGCAATTAGGCTGGTGCTATAGCTCAGTGGAGGAGTGCTTGCCTAGCATGTGTGAGGCAGTGGGTTTGATCTTCAGCACTGGAAAAAAAAATTAACAGATTTATTTATTTATTTATTTTATAACTACAAAAAAAATTAAAAATGCAATTAGTCTGTAGTTATTATGGCAGTTAAATGTAAAACTGAATGCTTCCTCTTATGTATTCACAAATATATCAGCCAAAATTTATAGTTGGTTATAAAAATATTATTTATTTATATATAATGATCATTTGCACACAGATGCAGAAGTACTAAACTTTGCTGACCATTTGTAGCTTTTTATTGAAGGCAAATCAAATCTATATTTTCTTATGCTTTTATGCACTAGTTATAATACAGTAGCATTTTATGCATTCACACTGGACACTTTCTGTCACTCCAGCCTTCTAAACATAGTCTAGAATTTAAGTAATAGAGAAAATGACTTCGGGTGACTGAAATAACTGTTATGAAGACTAAACATTGAACTCTATCATTTAGAGTTCCTTAGTTTGCACACGATTCTAACATTTTTGATTATCTGATTTTTTAAGCACTGCCGATTCAGAAGAGAAAATTAAAAGAATAAAGACTGCTGAGAATATGCAGGTTGACAGTATATATGTAGTTACAAATTGACATCAAAATGTCAGCATCATACTGAATAATTTGTTTTTAATAACACTTTGAAGTATAAAGGAAAATTTTGACACTTGTTAAAAATGTCAAGAAAGGCTCTAGTAAAGACTGTTTCAATTGAGGTCAAGAATACTACAGTACAGAGAAACTAAATTCAACTCCAAAACAAGAAGGACAAGTGCAGACCTGTTGTTGACAGGTAAGGGAAAGGAATAGATGGAGAACTATTGAGAAACTTCATGAAAAAAATGAAGTCTGTGGAACAGAAGGCTCAAATGAGACTGACAAGATCTTCTTCAAGCAGTAAGTCTCTGTCAGCATTCACTAAGATATGGTCCATTTATGATATGTACTCAAGAAAGAGCCAGAATCACTTGCAGCATTAGAGAAAAAAAAATATTCAAAATGTTTCTTTGCAATTATCTAAGTAAATAACAGTTTCTCATTATCCAGAAAATGCAGTAATGTAGAATGCTTTATTTCCTGATGATATCTTTCATAATTTATTAATACAGGAAATAAAATCAATGTCTATAACTTTTCTAAATTTGAAAAGGTTCATCTAAAGAGTATCACACAACTTTGGGGTGTGTTGTGCCATAGCCATTGTCTGTTCTTCTTTAAAAGAAGTCATTAAGGTTTTGTGAAACTTTAAATGTCATTGGCAATAAATTAACAAATAGAAAATGAACTCTTGAATGTGTGATGGAGTCTTTCACATACAGACCTCAGAAAATAGAATAAAACTGCTAATGTGGAATTTCCTCCCTAATGCTGAGCACTATTGGATGTTGTACAATTTGCTTTACAGAGTTTAGTCGCATAACTGAAAATTGGTTTATTAAATAAAATTTAGAATCTTGTCTTTGTTTCTTGGAACTTGTTTTTCTGCTTTGCATTTTTCTTTTGACTTTCCTTCTGTTTATTGTTTCCTTATTTATTTTCTTCTTTCTCCCATTATCTTTACTTTTTCTGTCTCAATGTCTTTCTCTTTTAGTTTTTTTCTTTATTCAACAAATTTATCTACTCTACTACTATTGTTTGAATGTATCTCCTCCAAAATCCAGGTGTCAAAAATTAATGGTCAGCATGACAGTATTAAGAAATGAAGATCATAAGAATAATTTAGGCAATGAAGACTTCCCACCACCTTTATGAAGAGGTTTCATGCAACATCTCGCTCTTTCTCACATTCATGCCTCTGCCATGTCTTGACACCATATATTTCCCTTTGGGTGGTGTCATTTTGGTAAGTGAAAATCTTTGCCCTTATCAGTCAGAAATCCTTCATCTTAGACTTCCCAACATCCAGGACTATGGGAAATAAATGTTTGCTCCTTAAAAACAACAAATCTCAAGCATGTTGCTATAGCAATTGAAATTAACTAAGATACACACTGATTTTACCAAAAACTTTGGCAATTGAGTTCCATTTAGTTTAGTTTGATTTTATCAAGTGAAATTTATTTTAACAGACAAAAATTTAATTTTATTCATTGTTCTTTGTAGTAGGAAAAATATAACATGTTTAAATGTATCCTTCCATTTACTACTCACACATAAGGTATTCTGAAAGTAATTATGGATGTTTTAGGTTTTTAAAATGTACTTTAAGTTTTATCTTCAATTAATATTATTTTAAAAAACAATCATATAGTAAGATAACAAGGGAAATATACTACACATTAATTTGTGTGAATAATTTTATTGGCCTTGAAATCATTTCCAACCTTCAATAAGTCATGGTTGATTTTTTTTCTTAATGTTTTATGCACCATCTTGAAAATTAATTTTCTAACTTTATGAGGATTTATAAACTATTGCCAAGGAATTCATAAATTTGAAAAATTAACACTGACTGAAATCCATTTTTACCTAGAAAATTAGGTATCTCAGATCATAGAGAATGGACAAATATATATATATATATATATATATATATATATATATATATATTGGAGGATTCTGCCTGACACTTATCAAACACTATAAATATCCTAATGATTTCTCACTGTCTACCTCCCAGACAATGGGAAGATAAATGTTTGTTTTCATAGACTCATTGCTAGAAAAAGGTATGTGATCCAATATTTTATGATGCACAAAATTAATTTTTGCTGTAAAAATCTATATGGCCAGAAAAACATAACTGATGAGGTGAGGTACAAATGTTCCTATTTATTTATATACATATTTTCCAAAGACAACCACATAAAGAAATATAAAGCTCAAAGAAAGAAAAAACAAAAACAAAAAAAGTAAAAATTCGCTATGTGTAGAATTAGAAATCATTTCAAGACTCTAGGGAAATACACTTCACAGAGTTTGAGACAATAAATGTACTTATTACACAGTAGAAATCCAAGTCAGTTCCTAAAAATGATATTACTGTAGGATCAATTCTGGTTAATATTTTCAGCATGTTAGACAGGGCTATAATATGCATTTTATTTATTATTTTAAGAATATTAAATTTTCCATAGAGAAAAGACAACAAAATTCTGGATGAGAGAAGACTTTTGAATAATTAAGCTTATGTCAAAAGAAATCTAGTATCTTCTAGAAAAGGGTTAAAATGCATTTAATATGCTAATTAATATGCAATGAGTAAATAAGGAGATAGTAATATAGGAAGAATTTTATAATATTAATTATATACATTAAACACAATTAAAATTTTAAAAAATCAAACTTAAAAATCATAATCTGACAGTAAGAGGAGTGAAAAGACCGAGTTATGATAATGTCATTGGTAACTGTCACCCATACACCAGTCACTCATTTGGTGAATCTAGCTGTGGCCTGGTGTAATATTGCTTGTCTATTTCCAGTAAGTTAGGTGCATGTCATTAGTCCTGGGGCCACTTACATAAACCATGCAGGATCGCCCTGTAAACACTGCATCAGTGTGGAAGCTGAGGTGTTAGAAAAGAAACAGGATGCATTGGTATCATGGGCCAGGAATCCAGAGTGTGGCCTTTCTGCTCACATTTGTCCCACCTATCTTAACCCACCTGTTCTCATGAAATTTGATTTGTGAGGCTTTCAGTTTCTGTTTACTGGCATTTGAGATAGTTTGCCTGGAAGTTAAAGAAGAACTTGCTCTGAAGGATTACAAAGGGTCTGGGACTTCATTGTCATTGGTAGCTTTCAAATTAGCTTGTTATTATTCCATGGATGCTGACAGAGGTGTCAGAGTCCTGGGTCAAAGACAGTGTAGTTCACTACATGTAGGGAAAGTAATAGCCAGAGATTTTTATTGACATGTGCTTCCTCCCAAGCATCCATTGAGCAAGACAGGCCCATGATAGATGTCTGCACATTGCTTCATTACTGGACAGCAACATTGGACGTTTGGAACTCACTTCTTTCAGAGCAAACAGAAATAAGACCACATTTAGTCCGGGCCAAGGAAGTTGCATTATCCCTCAGGATTGCTGGCTACAAACCCAGGTACATAGTTATTCCAGTACCCAGCTACATAGTTATTCCAGTTAAGTAGTGATCAGAGCTATGATTTCTTGATATGCCCAGAAAGAATATGCAAAGTACACACCAGGCTCATTATTTGTTCTTTAATGCCAGCCAAAGCTCATTGAATCACTCAATTTCCAACATCATAAACAATGACTGGTATGGAAGCCACAATAAATAAATTTTCCAAAATCAAATAATTGAGAAAGAGTTGTTGGACTTTTTACTTTCTGCAGGACTAGGAGTTACATATGGCCCTTATTGAGTTAGAGAATGTGGATTTAGTTGAGGAAAATCACTGAAGGCTACAGAGAAAGGAAGACATGGTCAGATTTGTAATTTGGAGCAATCACTTTCCTCTCAATATGATGACAGATTTAAGGAGAGCAAGACCTAGACTGGGAGACAAATTAAAAAGCTATTACTACAGAAGGAAGAGAGGTTGATAAGGCTCTAAACTAGGGAATTAGTAGGCAGGACAACATGGAAAGTGATTTGAGAACATTTAGAGAACAATCTGCAAGATAAAATGTTTAATATAACGAAAAGAAGTGCTAGAGAGTAAGATGATGCATACTCCCTTAGCAAGACAGATCAATGTGCTTACACAGCAATCAGGTATTCAGAAGTAGTGCTTTCTCTCTCTCTCTCTCTCTCTCTCTCTCTCTCTCTTCCTCTCTCTCGTAATTAGATACATTCAAATTAAACTGTTTACTTTGTAAAACACATTCTATTTTAGTTTTCTAGTAGAAATCATCTATATGCATTTTCACATCTGTAACTACCAAAATTAAACTTTTAAGTGTTTTTATCATAAATATCTTTATACAAAGCAATAGTTTTTATCTTTCTCAGACCGCCTTAATTTTTGCAATTTTCTGTTGTTTAACACAGACATGGCTTCCAACTGTGTACATTTCATGGAATTAACATACCTATACATTTGATGGCTTATAAGAAAAAATAACAGTTATTTTATATTATAAATAATTTATTTTTTTATAAAAGTGTTGCTCAGTTAATTTCTTACAAGTTGGAAAATATAGAGGAGGAATTTGGAAGAAAAGGTTTGGTCTTCAAATTAATTCTTCTACTATTTTTTAAAATCCTGAAAGTAAATGTTATTTATTTATTTATTTATTTTTAGGTTAGGCTCCTTGGGCTGAAGTATTTCACAAACAATATAACAGTGTGTGATTAAGCTACAATTCAAGTCTTCAGATCCACAACTAAGATTTTTCAACCATTAGAATATCAATTACAAGCAAATTATGTTTCAAAGTTACATATATCTATAGTGTAGGCTTGAAGATGGTAATCTTAACATCTTTAATATTTCCCTTGTTCTGAAATAAATTTCACCTAAGAAATTCTGAATAAAAAATCATTTGAACTATGCTTAATTTTTTTCAGATTTTGTCTGCTGAGGAATGGCACATAAACAGAATTCCAAAATTGTGCTTCTTGATATAATTCCTTGTCTTTGTGAAAGTATACAGCTTAGTTTGCTTTGAACTGACATTATTTATTGAATTAACAAATTCAATCCAAGCTATTTTGTCATAAAGGCAAATAGAGGTTATTCATGAAAATCTAAATGTCTCATTCTCAACAAAATCAAAACCACTTGGGAACATGCTAAATGATGTTAAATATGATTTTATTTCTCTGTGGGCATAAAAATTAAACCCAAAATCTTCCTACTTCAATGGACCCTGAAGACCCTGTGGCATCTTCAATCACAATGGTGCATGTCTAAATTAATATGTCCTTACTCTTTCTGGTCATCTGGATAGGAGGATAAGGAAAGGCATTCTAAATCATGACATTTCTTAAAAATCTAATTTACTAAGAAGAAGCCTCCTTAATAATATTATTCTTTTCAAATTATAATACAAGATACTTGATACAGCAGAAAATCACAAAAACCAGTAGATAAGTCACACACAACTGCCAACATTTTATTAATTCCTTCTACTATATGCATAAAATAATTATTAAGAAGCATTTTTATACTAGAACTCATAAAAATATTTAATCTAATTTTTTCCCTGAGGAATACACTCACTTTATTGAAAACTATATATATATATATATATATCACATATTTATTGCATATATAGTACATTCACATGGAGTAACATTTGAAAGCATTTCAGTTGAATAGGGCAGCAGGGAAGGTGCCAATTTCTTCCCCTGGAGACATTGTTAAGATTCCCTTTTTTTCCAGACAGAATCAATGTGTACAAAAATAAATTTCTGCATATGCTACCTAAATAAATGGTTCTCAAGCTTGGCTACATGTTCAAATCCCCCTGGGGAGATTTTAAGCTATATACATTGGTGCCAAGGTTTCGTCTCCAGAGATTCCAGTTTAATTGATCTTGGTAGCAGCTGGGGTACTTTAAAGAGTTCTCTAGATAATTCTAATGTGTTATAGAAAAGGGAAGCCACACATTTACACTAAATTGTAATTTGCGTCTTTCCACTTGAAAAGGAACAATTCAGATGTTTCCAAATTTCCATTTTCAAGAGGTATACTAAGTACCACTTTATCATGGTGTCCCTTTCCAAGCTTTCACTTAGTTGTGGCCCACCACAGTGTAAAACTACTAAAAGGAAAATTCCAGAAATAAATAATTAATGTACTTAAATAATTTTCATTAAAGTATATTTTCATAATCATTCTATTTTTTTATTGATTGTTGTTAATTTTTGGTGCATAATTTACAATTTAACCTTTATCATAAGTATGCACATGTACAAAAAAATAGTATGGTTAAGTATTATGCAGAGTTTAAAGTATCCACCTAGGGATCTGCAACATACCCCACCTACATAAGGAGAACTATGCAATGAACAAATTTCCATTGCCTAGATGCACCATGATGTACTCAGTCAGTCTTTTAGATTAGGGCATTTCGTTCATTTTTAGTGTTTTATTTTTCTTTTTAGATTCCATAAAACAATACTGTTATGAATTGCATAATAGCTAATGTAAATGAAATATACATTCCTAGAAGAGAAGCATCAAACATTACAAGAATTTATAAATTTTGTGAATATTCTGAAATTTTTAAAATTTGTCCTAACACCTGCATTGTAGTAGATTGCTTATTTTCCCACAGTCTACCAGTACTTCTCAAGCACTATTTAGCACAGGAATCACATGAGAATCATGTTTAAATATAAAGTATGTGGGGCTCAGGGAGTGTCCACGAGTCTGCATTTCCGACATTTCTTCATCTGCTAGTTTCTCAAGATTGTAATTTGCTATATATTTGATATTTTCTTACTTATATTCAAGTTTTAACATCTATAAGTTTCCTTCTAGGAACAATTGTAGGTTTATTTCATAAGTTTTTGTTTGTTTTATTCATCCTGAAGTATAGAAAATACTTATTTGTTGGCCTTTGGTTATTGAAGCCTAACCTAAGAATTTCCAAAATTACCCTATGGTATTGATTTGTAATTTAAATCATTGCTTTGGAGAATATGCTTTGTATGATTTCAAGTATTTCAAAATCTACTGATTTTTGTTTTATGCCTTATCATGAGATTCTTTAGGACAATGTCCTACATACACTTGGGAAGAATGGGTTTCATCTTGTTATTGGCTTCAGCTTTCTGCAGATGTCTTTTTACTTGGTTTAGTAGAGTTTTAATGCTTTTCAATCTATTCAGTTTGCTTATTGATCTCCTCTCTAGTACTATACATGATTGGCAGGGGAGTCTCAACTACAACTATTGAATTATCAGTTTCTTTTTTCAATTCTTTCCATTTTTGCTTCATGTATTTTGAGACTCACTTATGTCAAAGTATGTTTACAAGAGTGAACTCAATCTAGGAAAAACCTGGGTCTTAAATCATATTTGTCTCTTATTTTTATGCTCATGCCAACTATTCTTTCATTATTTGCATAAAAGAGCATCTGACATATTTATTTTTAAATTATTTTGTTTTTTTACTCTAAAGTGTAGCCCTTATAGACAACTTAAAACAATATATCTTAGTTAATATTTTAGTAGAATAGCAAAACTCTGATTTATCTTTTTTTCCAACTTTATATGTTATAAGACTATTGACCAAACTCCCTAATTATTATGCAGCTGCCATTTAAATGACATAGGTTAGGAATAGTGCTACAAATTAAAATGTGTTACTTTTAAAACATTTCCCTGTGTAATTTTCTTTGTCAGTGTTATTTATTTCATTGGATGAATCTGAATTACTGACTAAGATAATATATGAAATGAGATAAAAACTTCCATTATTATTTTTATGGAGAAGGGCAGCTAACAGTTGCTTCAGTTTAGTTTATTGAAAGTGTCTTGATTTCCCTTATACTTTGAGGGAGAGTTTTGTTGGATCCTGGATTTTTATGGACATTATTTTTCTTTCCATAAATTGACTAAGTTAAAAACGTAGCCTAGTGGCTTTGTGATTTCTTGCCAATACTCTCCTTTTAATCTTTGACATGCAAAGTTCTTCCCTATATAATGGTTTGTTTCTCTTGTTCTTTTCAAGATTATATTGTTGAATATATGCAAATAGACCACAAATTATGCAAAATTACTATTTTGTGTTCTTTAGTCTCTATTTAGTCTCTATTTCTACAATTTCCCTATCTTTAAGTTCACATTATTTATTCATTTATTTATTGAGGGGAGGGTCAGTTAAGTCAGTTAAATCTGCTGATGTGCAATTTTAGTGGATTTTACTTTTCTTCTTTTTGCTTCAGTTACTCTATTTCTCAACTTAAGAATTTCTATTTGGTCTATATATTCTATCACTAATAATTGGATTTTTAAAAAATGTTCATATTTTACTAACTGAACCTTGCTTTAATTATATTTAAATTTGTTTCATGAGATAAATTATCAACTCTAGAAATCATACTCGTCATGGTTAAAGCTGATTCTTATACTTGCTTTTGATTCAATTTCCTTACTGACAAACAGAGCCTGAATTTCAGTAATAAACCGGACATTAGAGCTTTCCATTTTTTTTTTTTCCTAATCATGGTCACAGTCCTGCGATTGAGTGTGGTTTTATATATTCTGAAGAAATATTTCAGAGGTTTTAAAATCTGCTTTTTTGACTTAGTTTTCTTCATTTATTTATTTTTTCTTCTTTCAGCAGCTTCTTATGTGCTTCAACTGATACCCTTAACTCAACTAACTGTGATGTTAAACAATTGGATTATTTGTCTTTGAGCATTTTCTTCAAATGTGCTTTGGATATGTCTTTTCCGATTGAGCTCAGAGTCAGGTCAGATAGAAAAAAATCTGTGCATGGGTTTTCCTGGAGAGCATCACACAGGCCAAACAGTGACAATTATCTGGTGATGAGGCTATTAGAGATCTCACATCCCCTTCTTCTACTCTGTGCACTGGCTTTTGAGTTGCTGTTTTTCACTTTTGCCAGAGCTGTGAAGTTCTGCCTATCTAGACTTCACAGAACTGATTAAAACAGGAATAAGAGTAAGAAGGCCCAACCTTTGCTGCTACTGCTAAATTTCTGCCATTTCCCTTTAATAAGCATTACTTGGATAGTTAGTAGAAATCTTTTGTTTATTTTCCGCAGCTCAAAAACTTGATTTTGATGTTTACTCTTTTGGTGTCTCTCATCACTTTGTGGAGAAATAGATTTTGGATGTCTTTACCATTCTAAAAATGTTTTGAAAATTAACTCCTTTTGGCAAGGGGTGAAATATTTCATGTATTTTTTAAAAACATTAGTAGTCAGTCACTATTTTTATAGAGGGGGGAAGCAGTCCTGGGCAATAATCCCAGAGATGCTTTACCATTGAGCTATATCCCCAGTACATTTTATTGTTTATTTTGAGACAGGATCTAGCTAAGTTCTTTAGGAGCTCACTAAATTGCTGTGGTTAACCTTGATTTTACAATCTTCCTGCTGAAGCAGGAAGTTACTGGGATTACATGAGTTACTGGGATTACAGTTGCAAGTCACCATACCCTTCCCACTATGTTCTTGTAACATGCAGAGAATTTGGTACTTTGGAATTCAAATTTATTGGCTTTTCTTTTTATTGTCAAATTGCTTAATCAGAAAGAGAATTTAGATAAACTTTTATCTCTCCAGTTTAATCAATTCTCTTTGTTTTGTTTTCTCTGTGACTTGTGCTTACTTTTAATTTCTTGAATTGTCATGCTTTCTTTCGTTTTCTGGTCCTTTAAATACTGTGGATTTTGACAAGGACCCTTTTCGTGCCACATTCCACATGGGTAATTCCATTTATGCTTTTATCTTAGGTCATAGGATCCAGAATCCTTTACCTAAACTTTCCATATATGAATTATTGATTTCTCCTGTGCATGTCATATAACTTCATAACTTTTTTATATCCCAGTGACCCACAGGAAAAAATTAAAGCCTGAGTGGATCATATTTGACCATATCAATGCCCAAAGCATAATAAATAGTGATAAAAATACATAAATCCATTTGTGCAATTGCAGTGTTTGTTTTATGAATTTAGTTACAATCAT
The DNA here is from genome assembly GCF_045843805.1 of Urocitellus parryii. NCBI lineage: Eukaryota > Metazoa > Chordata > Mammalia > Rodentia > Sciuridae > Urocitellus > Urocitellus parryii. The sequence continues at coordinate 33,143,665 of NC_135531.1, read as the reverse complement.
GCATGGAAAATACTTGAAAGCAAAATTTTATTGTAGATAATTAGAATATATCAGCATATGTGGTGTTAGTGAAAGGTGAGTGAAGTGATATTACAAAAGGGATTTATTGAAAGTATAATGAAGTTCAAGCCACAGGTCTTAGCACTTGTAATGAGTTATTACAAGGACATTGAATTTTAAATTTTTTATATTTTAAAAAGTAAACATGTACATAGGGTGCCACATTTAGCCACTGAAAGCACAAAATGTCAAGTTACATTTGAATTTCACATAAACAGAAGAAGATATTTTTGGTAAAGTTATACCCCAAACATTATTTAGGAAATACATATTAAAAAATGGTTACTGGAGATTCAAATACAATTGGGTTTTCTGTATTTCATCTGACACCCTACAATACAAATGTATATATATATATATAAATACATAAGCTGAAGGCCCAACAAACCCCAGGTTTGCCTTTGTTTATTGCTGTGATATAAATTTGAGTTATCTAATGAAAAAGTTTAGAGATGAATTGTAGTATTGTCATTGGAGTGAAATCCAAAATTGCTGGCCTTTTGAAAACTTAAGTTGAAAGACTATTTGTCTCAAGCACATTTTCTCATATTGTACATCATATATAATTAAATGCATTATGCTTAAGTTTTATAACCTCATTAAATTTTTCATACTCAATAAGGGAGGTTCATATTTTTAGTTAGTGACTATGCTTTGAGATCTAATTGTATTTCACTCAAAGAAGTAGATCTCCAGATGCAAGATAAAGAAATCAAGATCCTGAGTGCTGAAAATGTTTGGAAAGATTATGCCACATATATTTGTGTTAACCTGAGTTTATAATACAGTCTCATTAAGTTCAAGCAATAACCATTAGGTTTCCACTCTGAAAGACTCATTAAGTTTGATTGCTTTGTTGAGATATTCATATAATAATTAAAGGCAGGAAATAGATAGCTATATGCACAATTCTTTAAATAAAGACTGTGCTATGGCTTGAATATTGTTATTGTTTGCAGTATTCCTCCAAAACTACTGTTAATGCAGGAATGTTCAGGGTAAATTATTGGATTGTGAGAGATATAACCTAATAAATCCATCCTGGTTTGAATGAACTGAGTGGTAATGTAGACAGATGGGAAAGGATGAAGGAGGTGAATCACTAGGGGTGTGCTGTGGAAGGGTGCTTCTTCCCTGTCACCCTTTCTCCATTCATATCTCTTTCTGCTTCCAGACCTTTCCATATTTCAGTAGTTTGTTCCTTCCCTGGGCCATTCCACAGGATGAGCTGCCTCATCTTATGCTCAGAGGAATTGAGTTGGCCATCTATAGACTGAGACCACTAAAACTGTAATCCCCAAGTAAACTTTTTTCTTCTCTAAGTTATTTGTGTCAGGTATTTTGGTCATAACAACAGAAAAGCTAGCTAAAATAAATATTATAATTTTTCCTTATTTCAAGGTATATTTTTTTTGCTTTCAAAATTCCTCCTAAAAAATAAGATTCAAAAAGACTGCAATTTAGTTTATACAGTTAAAAAAAAGGAAAAGAAAAGATTTTGTTTATTTGAATCTTTCAAAAACTCAGGATTATTATGATTTTTGATCAAGAACATGTTGATTATAGACTAAATGCTGTACAGAAGGCTTAGAATTCAGAATGTCCAATAAGTAACAACTCCCTCTTTAGAATATAATCTTAAGAACAAATAAATCTCCAATTTTAAAAATCCAAGATAATCCTTACATTCTAATTAATTAATGTGTAAAAGATAATAATTCTATTTGACTACTGAAAATATCTTGGTTATGACAAGTGGCTAGTTCATATTATGAAAATATTAATAAGAATTCTATTTCAACAAGAATCTGAGGGCTGACTCTAATTGGGATCATTTGAGAAAAGTTTAATAACATAACTAATTATAAAGGTGTATGAAAGGATAGTGCAGTATCCTGGAAAGATAAATTGTTAAGTTTTTGCTGTCTTAACTACAAAGAATAAGGACAAGTGTTGTTGGAGCCCAGAAGATAGATCTGGATATAGAGATGGCAGTTTCCAGTGAAGTTGCCTATTATTATGAGGTTCAACCAGCTTGGGATGACATCACTGGTAAAGAAACCAGGTAAAGCATACAACAGCTGTTTCTCTCTCCTCCTGATATTCTAAAGCTCTCTTTGGGCCAAACTGAGAGGTGTAGTAGACCCTGAGCCTAGGAGATCAAGAAGAAAATGTGCAAAAAAAGAAGTAACCAAAGGAAAGGAAATGTTTAAATTTTTCTATGTCACTCTATTCATTTCTTTACACATATAAAGCATGAAGAAAAGAGTAAAGAGAAATAAAACTACTAATTCCCTTCTTTGAAAAACTCAAATCAGTGATTTGGGAAAGTTTTGGCTAATTTGTTGAGAAATTGCAGGTTCAGATGGCCTGATTTAAAATATTGACTATAATTTAGGCATATGAGTCATAAAAATGTTGGGGATATTACATAATACCCACTGTAAATATGGTTACCCTCAGAAGAGTTGACTTTAAGGTATAGTGAGGTATTTTGGTGATTGCAGGTTATAAAAAAAGTTCCAAATACTTAAGGAGATCATGGGCCAGAATATAAGCATACAATCAATAAATAGAGGGTACCATCCAAACATAAATACCTAATGAAAAAAGGTAAGAGTAAATTCTGTCCATGGTAGACAGTTGCAAACACATTAAGCAGATCATTATATTTTGCTCATGATGTATTTCTTAATAAGCTATCACAATTTGCATAGTATGGAAACTAAGCTTCAGAAAAATAAAATTGGCATAAAAATCTGAAATCTAATATTTCTATCAAGAGGAACAAAACTATAAATGGAAGTTTAATAATGAATTGCATATCCATCATATCTTGAATTATTTAAAAAAGTGGAAGCATGTTTATCAATATTTAAAATGATCCTTCTTAAAACATGCAAAATGTCATAAATAAACATCATGTTATTTTACAATAATATGTACTGTTCAGATGGTGCCTCTTCAATGCCAAATTGAATATGTAATAAAATAAAAATGTAATTACTTAGATTATCTGTAGTAGAAAATTCAATAAATGGAAATACAGTAAGTTGTATGATGAATTAGAAAAGGATTCTCATGAGAGCTGAGTTTTCAACAATCTCAGGCTGACATTTGCAAATTGATTTGGCTTGACATTTATACATGTTCTACAGAATTATGTGTACATATTCTAATATTATGCAAAGTAAAATAAATTCATAATGTTTAAATGTTTTAAAATAATAAGACTATTTTAAGAGATTGTGAACATGTCTACTTTTATGTGCAGCCAATTTTCAGACATGGAAAATAAAACAATGACATCCATCTCTATAGTGAGATGCCAAATCAAACAAGGTCAAAAAAACAAATTTTTAAAATAGTGTTACAGGCTCATATAGTTTGAAAAAATACATTAAATTTTTTATTTACATAGTTGAAAAAGGATAATATACCATGATAAAGAAAATAAAAATTTCAGGTTAAGGCATATCAAATTATTCATATATAACAATATAAACTTTTAAAAAGATAACTTCAATTGATATAAAATGAAAGCTAATATTTATTGAATACTTTCTATTTGACAATGATTCTTCTTATACCTACATGTCTTAATTCATTCAATCTGCAAAATTATCTAAGAGGCTGGTACCCATAGGTACCCTCATCTCTCAGATGAATGAATTCACACAATGATAATAACATACCCAGGACCAAACAGAAATAAGGTCATAATTGAGCTCAGTCAGTGTGACTATAATTTTGCTTTGTTATTTTAGATCAAAAGGTTTTTAGTAAGGACATATGAAGAATCACTGTAAAACAGTAAGAAATAGTGAGTGCTTTGATAGAATGGACATGAAAATTAAATAGATGTGGCCAAATAAAGATATTCAAATGCCCCATCATTAAATAAAACTGCTAAATCTCATTAATCACTCTTAGGAAAATTCAAATAGCATTATAGTGAGATAATAACATAAAATTACATGGAGATGAAATTAAAAAGAAAAATAATGCAAAATGTTCCTGAAATGTGGAACAGCCAAAAATTTAATGTATTATAATTGACAGTGTAAATGTATACAACCACATTTAAAATTATCCAATGCATTTAAATGTACAGAGCTGTGATTCAACCATCTACGACTAGATTTATGCAATATTGCTTCTAACCATTACATAATCCTATTCCAAAGTACAAAGTAGGGGTCTGATTATAGAATTGCTTAAACATTACTAAGATTATGCTATATTCTGCTTTGAAATCCTATGCTAGCTACTTTTTCAACTTGTTCTAATTAGTTATATATGGCAGTAGCATGCATTTTGACATACATAAATGGAATATAACTTCTAATTCTTCTGGTTGTACATGATGTAGAATTTCACTGGTTGTGTAATCATATATACATACATATAATAAAATGTCCAATTCATCCCATTGTTATTCCCACTCCCATATACTTGGTTCCCCTTCCTTCACTCTCTTTGTCTAATCCAATGTACCTATATTCTTCCCTAGCCTCCTCCCTTATTATGAATTAGCATCTACATATCAGAGAGAACATTCAGGATTTGCTTCTTTAGGATTGGCTTATTTGCTTAGCATGATATTCTCCAGCTCTACTCACTTACCAGCAAATGCCATAATTTCATTCTTCTTTAAGGCTGAGTAATAGTTCACGGTGTATACATACCACATTTTCTTTAATCATTCCATTTGTTGAAAGGCACCTAGGTTGGTTGCTCAGTTTAGCTATTGTGAATAGGGGTACTATCAATACTGATACAGCTACATCGCTGTATGTGCATTGCTTTTAAGTACTTTGTATATAAACCAAGGGGTGGGATAACTTTGGGTATAAACCAAGGAGTGGGATAGTCAAATGATGGTTCCATTCCAAGTGACGAATCACCATACTGCTTTCCATAGTGGTTGTATCAATTTGCAGTCCCACAGAAATGTAAAATTTTGAGAAATCTTCTAGTCTCATTTGTGGTAGCAAGCCAGAAGTTTAGCAGTTTATTATACACAGTGATTTAAAGTAATAAATTTGTGGTGTGAATATAAGATAATTCTGGCTTAAAGACTGAAAATAAAAAAAAGTTGGTGAAGAACCTTTAGAAAATATGGACTTTGCCAAGCACTGTGACAGTAAAAAACAGAATGTGAATGATATACAGAGGAAGACTTCCAAAGGGAATATTGGTCTTCTGAAAAAAAATAAGAGTTAAGAAGACATAGTAAATAAATGTTCATCTTCTCACACCAATTACCTGAGAAAATTAATATAAAATTGTTGGAAACTTAGAGAACATGTGCAAGAGCATCTTGAAATTGAGGTTATGAAGGGAAATTTTAAAATAAGTGGTGTTTTATATCCTAGCAAATCCTATAGTAATTTCAAGTTCTTTAAGAAGGAAATAACCAATACATGTAATATTTGCTTAATAAATGGTGGCTTCTGCTTTATTTCATAAGAGGTTTAACTCATCTTGGTGATCTTTGAGTCCCTGTATTTATTTCTTCTTTTTCACATAACTCTGAGGTTTGCTAAAATCTCCAGGTTTGTTCATAACTCTTTCAATATATATATATATATATATATATATATATATATATATATATATACGTCCAATTGTAATATATGTATTTATGCACAGTCTCAAACCTAGTCACAATAATAGTTCAATTCCATCCAGGATACAGAGAAACTCTTTAATGACATGTTATTTAGAAGCTATGTATTGACATGCTTCTCAGATACCCCCAAACCTGCTTTTTAGCACTATAATATCTACAGTTAATTTATTTTAGGGTGAGTTCAACTTTATGCTTTCATTTTCTTTTGGAGGGTGGTGGTGGGGGGGGCGGTGTGGGTACTGCTGGTCAGTCCCAAGGCCTGGCATAGGATAGGAAAGTACTCTAAGTACTCTACCACTGAGCAACATCCCCAGCCATTTGAGCACTTCTTTTCAGCACACCCTCTGACTCTTCCATTGCTCTTGTGTTTTGTAAATCTCTGCTTATTTACCACATAAAATCTCTTTACCTTTGAGCAAGAGAAATCAATTAAGCACAGTATCAATGATCCATTATATGTGCATTTTTATGCTCAGTTCTGGAAATTTCATTCTTTTAAATCTCAGTTTTGAAAATTCTAAGGAAAGTCTTTTCTCTCTCCAAAATTTAGCATTTCTAAATAAATGAAATCAATTTATTAACCTAAAGTGTGTACAGTAATAATGACCATACTAATATTCATAGTTTTCCTGAGTGCTTACCAAGTGCCTGTCACTGTGAAAAGGCTTTATTTGCACTAATGACTCATCAAACTCATGTAGGAGGCTGTGATTGTGGGGTGGCGGTAGACCACTTCCCTAGCATGTATGAGGCCCTGGGTTGAATTCTGTCAGAACCACATATAAGTAAATGACTAATATAAAAGTCCATCAACATCTAAAAATATATTAAATATAAGTAAAAAAATGAAACAATCCCATGTAGTATTTACTTTTATAATAATCTATGTTGTGCAGATGAGAAAATAGAAATAAAAAAGGACAGTAACTTATCCGATTAGAAGGATTTAACCAAACTGTGAATGAAGTAATGTGGTTAATGTTGATTGTTCCTGTTTTAGTGTTTCTCATTAGTACATTTTAATTACACATCACAGTGAAGTTCATTGCGTCAGTCATACATTCATGTGATATATTTAGTTTCAATTCATTGCCCTGTATGCCCCCCTCTCATCTCTTCCCACACATTGATCCTCTGCTTTCCTGGTCTTCCTTCCATTTTTTTGTTTTTAGTTGTTGCATTATAATTGTACCTAGAAGTAGGATTCATTGTGATGTATATTCATACATGCACATAGCATAATTTGGTTGACTTCATTCCAAAATATCTCACCTTCTTCTCTCTTCCTCCCACTCGTTTATCCCCTTCCTCTCTTCTATTGTTCTCCCTCTATTTTCATGGGATTACCTATTTTATTCCTTTTTGCCTTTTTTAGCTTTCACATATGAGAGAAAAATTTTGATCCTTGACTTTGAGTTTGTCTTATTTCACTTTCAATGATGTTCCACATTTCTACCCACTTGCTAGAAAATGTCATGATTTCTTTATTCTTCATGGCTGAAAAGGATTCCATTGTGCATGTCTCCCACATTTTATTTATTCTATTCTTGTAATCAAGGATACTAAGGACGTTCCATAGCTTGACTATTTGGAATATCACTGGTATAAGGATTGAAATGCATGTGTTACTATAATATGCAGATTTCAGGGTTTTTTTAAAGATAAATACCCAGGAGTAGAGTTGTTATCATGGTTCCATTCAAAGTCTTTTGAGGAATCTACAAATTGATGTCTATAGTAGTTCTAATTTTCTTTCCCACCATAATGTTTAAGTGTTCCTGATCCTAAGATTGGGATTATATTATTCTTGCTTTAGAGTCTATTAATAAATTAAATATTGTTCTACTTTGCATTTTAAAAGATAGTCTTATTGTAGAGTCATTTGATTGAGAGAAAAATTGCAAGGGGTATATTATTTTAGATTGAGAGAAATGTCACTTGTGTTTAACATAGCTAAATAGTTTTCAAAGCATTGGCTTTTGCCAAAAATATTCACTCACGATTGACTATATCTGATTTGGATTAATGTTTAATAAAAACAATAGATAAAGAAATAATACTTTAAAAGCTATGTAATTATGTCAGAAAGTAGTCAAAGTTTTAGGATTTGAACTTAAAGGTGAGTTGGAACTTTAATAATGAGCAATGTCATCTATTTTTAAAAGAGACTTCAGTCATTTGATGGGCCTTATGACATCACAAAGACCAGCCAGAGGATATATGGAAGATGAAAAGAAAACATCAGCGAATTACAGAAATGAGAAAAAGTTCTGAACTATCACCCATCTCTGAAACAAGTCTATGACTCTTGCTGAGCATTTTAAATATATGAAAACCTTGCATTTCCTTGTAGTATTTTATCTTCTTTAAGTTGCATCTCCTGGGGCTGGGGATGTGGCTCAAGCGGTAGCGCGCCATGCCTGGCATGCGTGCGGCCCAGGTTCGATCCTCAGCACCACATACCAACAAAGATGTTGTGTCCGCCGAGAACTAAAAAATAAATATTAAATATTCTCTCTCTCTCTCTCTCTCTCCTCTCTTAAAAAAAAAATAAAAATAAAAAAAAAAAAGTTGCATCTCCTCTTGCTTTCCCATAGAAATAAGTGATGCATGTGATACAGAAATACTTCAAACTTATTAGCAAACACCATATATAGTAGACCAATTTGATAGATATGAACCAACCCATGGGGAAAGGAACAGGCCAATGCTAATTCAAGTTTGTGTAAATGAAAAACACACAAGTCTTCCCTATGACTCCATCACAGTGGTACACGTGAAATTTATGAACAGATGTGTGGCAGTTGTACGCAATGAGGAAGTGCATTTGAATGAATAGAATGTATGTTATGCAAGTATGCACCAGAATTAGACAATGAAGATAATTCCATAAGCACCTAACCCTTTGAGACAGGCACTGTTCATTGAGGACTTATATAAAATGGTTTTGCCTGTCAGCATGCTGTTTTCTATAAAAATTGATATGGTAAAGATATGAGATGTTCCCCCAAAACTCATGTGTGAGACAATGTAAGAGAGCTAAAAGGTGAAATGCTTGGGTCATGAAAGATTTAACCTAATCAGTGAATTGATTCCTTGAAAGGGATTAACTGGTGGTAATTGTAGCCAGGTTGGTGTTGGCTAGAAGAGGTGGGTCATTAAGGACACGACTTTGGTTCATATTATATCCATGGTGAAGGTGGTCTCTGCTTCCTGGTGCAATATCCTTAGCTGTTTTTTCTCTGTCATGATTTTTGACATAGTATTCATCCTCACCTGTGTCCCAGAGCAATAAATTTGACCATCTCTGGAATGAGCCTCTGAAGCCCTGAGTGCCAAATAAACTTTTTCCTCTTTTAAATTTGCATTTGTGAGGTCTTTTGGTCATAGCAGCAAAAAAAAATGCTGACTAAAACAAAGGTGGTTATTGAAAATTAAAAGAGGCTAAATATGGACATTGAGAATGAATTAAAAAAGTAAAAAAAAACTATTTTAAAAACAAAGTAGAAATTCAGACATGAACACAGCAGAAGAGACTTTCATGAAGATAATAATAATGTTAAATTCTTACATTTAAAAATTCTATGGGTTATCTACATTACAAATTCTGAGGCTGCATTTTGACCCCAAGTGAAAGGAAATATATTTGTGGATTATCAACATTGGGATGATTATTAGAACAGAATTAATAATTCAGAATGCCAATGGAGAATGAGAAGATAAGGAGAAGCTGTGCTGAAAATAAAGCCTTGAAAGTAACTATATTGAAAAATAGAGGGGAGAATAAAATTGTAGAAAGAAGTGAAGAAAGAAAGAAAGGAAGAAGAAAAGTTGATACAATTCAGATTTACAAAAAGTCAAGTATGGAATACCATAAGGAGAATAAGAATATGAGAATGGGAAAGAAGACATCTGAGTTTATAATTAGTTGGTTATTGGTGAATGTTTCCTAGTAATTTCAGTAGAGCAGTAAGGGATTAGTGCAATTCTAGATATGAAAATGTTGAGTAAAGGTTAGAACTAAAAGGAACAGAGGTATTGGGTTAATTGTGCTTTTCAAAAACATGTGAATGATGGTTAGTCATGAGCTTGCCCAAGCAGGGTTAGAGGGTCATGTGATGTTTTACACAAACAAGTTACACCCAGGTATGATACATATAAGAATGAATAGAGGAATCAATGAAGAGGAGGAGACTTAGAATAAAATAAAAAGGGAAGACCAGTATATAATGAAGAAAGGAAAGATTGAAGTAAGAAATCAGTTACAGCTGGTGATAATAACAACAATATAATCTTCAATAAGAAAGACTCTTGCAAACCATAAACAATAACAAAAATTAAGTCTTACCTTTCCTTTTATATAGAACACTATAAATATGGCTAAATATAAATGCATCATTTCATCTCAGAATATTTTATAAACAACAACCCATATTCTTATAAAAAAAGAAACTTAATTTAAAAAGTGAGCGACATCTTCAAGTTATATTTTTAATAGTTTTGTTAGGTAACCAATACCTTAAATTCATATAATGTTGCAAATAATATTACTGATTAGTATGATTTTTAGAAATGCTTTACAGAGAACTGAAACTAAATCAAATATTATAAAGTCCATTTCATTGAATATATTTCAATCACCATTTGAATCTAGCAGTACTGATCAATATATCAACTTTTGGATATCACTGTGTTTATTGACTCTGTATGAACATAATAGTGGTATATTGATCATAAGTGTTTTCTCTGAGAGACTATAATAGGTTTTTTAATGTCTTGTATTTTAATTCCACTAAAATTTTGCATTAATATAAATGCAAATATAGTCATCATAATTCTAAGAAAATGAAATGCAGAATACAATGTATTAGTATTTGAGGAATTATTGGTTAAGGCAACAATTTAAATATCAATTGTTATTTAATACAGGCAACACACTATGTGCTATCAGTAGACTGACTATTATGCACTTTCAGTCTATAATTATACTAGTAAAGGTATAAAAAAAATAATGGTTTCAGTCACATATGCTGGGGTGGGGTGTTAAATCACTGCCCTTGAAAGGGCTGTCTGGTCCCTAATAGGTGTCCATATTGATTGTTCAGAATGGAAGGAAGCTTCCCCACTTTCTAATCATCCTTACAAATCTATGAACATTTAAAAATCTTCTAAATTAGGCATAATTGCATTCCTTGCCATTTTCATTAACAGTGAGTAATGATTATCAAGAATGAGAAGTCACTTCCATGTAATTAGTGAAAGTAAACTGATTTATGTGGCCACAACTTGTACAATGCAGGGGTATAATTGTGTATTACATGATTTCCTTTATTATTTGAGATTAGAAGGTCTTTATCAGAAAATCAATAAAATCTTGCAGCCTTGAAACTCTATTTGAATCTGAGTTCCCTGTCACCATATAAATTATGTATTAGAACATAAATTGCATCTTAAAGCATGTTTATAGCTAACAATTTATTTTACATAGTTTTAGATAAACACATATTGGCTAAAAGTGCATAATTACAACACAGTTCAGAATGTTGCAGTTCCTTCCATCACTAAATCATCTTTATGTGAAACTCTTTGTAGTCAAAGTCAATCACAGCCATGCATTCCACTTTGGTCTAATGCCAGTTATGCACAGAGAACCTGATTGTTGTGAGTTGTCTTTTCTCCACAAGGAGTGATGCATCATTGGTGACTCTAATCTTAATAGAATTTTTCTCCTTGATTATATTCTGGGTGAGGCATAAGGCTTTCATATTTTAGAGGAATGGGCATCTTTGCTAAGCTCTTTCATCATGCCTGTCATCACAGATAGATAATAAGCCAGGCTTATCATTTCAGCCAACATAAAATCTTAATAGTTTTTACCATTGGTGTAATGGGAAGAGGAATGCATTCTACTCTCCTAGTTCTCATAAAACAATCAGTAAATATTTTAATAAATATTCTGAAGTTATAGCTGATGAATAAAGGTATTTTTTGTGTGGTTGCATAAGAAGGAGAGGGACATTATGAAATGGATAATGACAGAATAAAAGATCACCCTGTACCATTGTATGGATTCAAAACTTTCACCAAAATAAATGAAAAATGAAATGAACGAAAAGAGTGATCATTTGATTCTGTAAATGTATGAGACAATCTGGCTATTGTGCAAATCACTGCAGTGGATAACAATATATTTCTTTTTTAGATCTCTCACTCTAATGTCAAAATCGCATTCAATATTTGTTGGTATAATCTATATTTTCCCTTAAGGTCAAAGAATAACAAAAATGATTGCCAGTATTTGAAAAAAATATAATAGTAATCAAAAATCTCTGAAGTCATGTATATAGTATAACAAAAACTTTTGCTTAACATCCTACCCCTGCATATGTGACTGAAATCACTTTTTTCTTATGTCTTTACTAGTACAATTATAGACTGAAAGTGTATAATAAAGAGTTAAGTCTACTGATCGCACATAATTTGTTGCCTTTATTAAATAACAATTTATATTTAAATTGTTGATTTAACCGGTACTTCTTCAAATACTGATACATTGTATTCTGCCTTTCAGAATTGCAAACTTGAGAAGATTCTTTTTTTCATATTTGAATGCAATATTTTCATTCAGAGTTCAAGGTATAACACTTAAAAGTATGTGTTGGGGAAAATAGTGTTATGGCTGTAAAATGGAGAACAAAAAGTGAGATTTGTTTTAGGAATCAAAAAATTTAAAAACTGCCGAGAGAGAATTTGGCAGTTGTTCAGTTGGATAAATCAGTGACTTGGACTATGGAAATTGCATCAGGATTGTGCAAAATGAGCAGAATTCATGAGGACCTAGGTGTTAAAATAACATTTACTATAATGTAAGATCTTTTTACCACTCTACCAAGAACTGGCCATATTTATTGAATGAATTAATTAATGAATCAAGTAGTCAATGAGTATGCAATTATATCTTTGAATATGACACTAGAAAGAAAGAATTGGGAATGATTTCCTAATTTTTGGCTTAAAAAACATGTAATTCTTACCAAATACTGAAATAGGAATACTAAAAATTTTCCATGAGGGTCTCAAAGATGTGAATTTGGTGTCAACATACCTTATATATAATCAGAAATATGATAAATCATGGTATAACAGTGTATTAAGAATTATAATGCAAAAATAAATGATACAAAAAACTAAAATAAAAGTTTTCCATGAGAAGAGTTTAATGACATGAGGTTCTAGTATTATTTATACAGATTTGATTTTTGACACATTTGACTGGTAGGCATTTTCCCTATTTAAAATATTTAAATTACTTTTCACTTTCAACAAGATCTGAGTATATTTCTCCAGTTGTCATTACAGATGCTGGTTCTGACATTTGTTGGCATCTTTGACTCATCTTTTGATACCTTCCACTTCCTTAGAAATAATCAGACAAAGACATCATTTTTTCTCCTTTCCATTAGACATGCTCCTCTGTATTTTTGAAATACAACAGTTTCCAAATGAGCTGATAAATATTTATATGTTTTCAAGGTCTCTCCAAAGTTACTCTCAAAAGAATTTTCTGCATTGCCAACTAAGGACTGGACATTTTCTCCTTTGTAAAATAGCTCCTAACAACCTTCAGAATATAATTTACAGCCCCTGTGAAACCATGATTTTGTAAGATAATGGTTCTTTCACCTTATATTGAGTAAATATGTCAAAGGTAGATTAGCCATATAGTCTGACACTACTGAATTTACTATGTCATTATGCAGCTAAGCTGTTTACTCAATAGTTGCGTTAAGTAGGGCCCATATAAAAATAGACTAAACCTGGTAGTAAGATATATGGTTGGTTGATAAATTTAAGACATGTTATTCAAGATACATTGAAAATTATACTACAATAATCAGGCAAGGAATTTTTTTAACATTTATTTTTTATTTATAGCTGGACACAATACCTTTATTTTTATTTATTTATTTTTATGTGGTGCTGAGGATCAAACCCAGGGCCTTGTACATGGTAGGCGAGCACTCTACTGCAGAGCCACAACCCCAGCCCTCTGGCAAGGAATTCACAAATGTTAGAAAGCAGTCAACCTAAAAAGCCATTATTTCCAAATACATTCTATTATCTTGGGTAAAGTCATCTCAGAATTATTATTTTCTATTCTCTTGAAAACACAGGCTGTAACAGTAATGTTGGCAACAGAATGGCAGCAGGTAGCAGGCCATAACAATGTTGACATTGAACCAAACAAAAAGATATTGAAAAGAAGGTTGAGTGATGGGAAAAATTCAAGAGACCTTGTATCCCTAGTCTGAAATGTACATCGTGAACCATTTTCAATTATCACATCATGGGTTCTGTTGCTTTTTTGTTTCCTAAGAAAATATATTTATTCTATTCATTTTTATATCTTGATATTTAAAAGTCACTAAATATTTTTTAAATACTAAACTAGAAAATATTCTGTAAAATACAATACTTAAAGTGAAAATTAGAAGGCATTTATCTTCTTTCCTAGACACTCCCTATATTAAGTGCATTTTAAAAAATATCCCTCATTCTCCCACCTTTTCACTGAAAGTGCACTTTGCAATTTTGCTCTAATAAAGGTTTGTGTTTATTTGTTTGTTTGTTTGTTTTGTTTTGTTTTCCTTGAGGATACCGTTTCCTCTGCTGAGCTCCCTTGTGGTAGAGGATTTTTTATATGTCTTACTAGTATGCTTGATAGTTCTTTTATCACTGAGCCTGAAAGTCCAATGGTATTATTTGCTTTACACTCCTCATTGTTTTTTCCAGTCTGTTCTCCAACCAACAAAGGGATCTGAATCCCCTGTTATGAGATGTTATCATTCAGTACACTTCATTATTGCATCATACACTGACATCTGGAACTCACTTCAATTTTTGATGTTTTTAGCTCCAGCCTCACTATGACTTTTTCTGTCAGAGTTCTGATAGTTTCAATTCTCAGAGTGATCAGAAATCCTACCTACAGTTTGACTTGTCCATTGCTTGAACTGCAATGAACTCATTGTACATACTCCCTCATCTACGTGATTCAATACTCATGACCTGGACCTTGTCAATGTCTATAACTGCCACTCCTCCCTAATCTCAATTTCATGCTTCACACTCTGTCAGCTCGACTTCTTGACTTCTTGAGTATAGCTTGCTGCCTATAGCAATCCCACTCTGATAAGCATTCATACCACCGGGAAGTATATTTATTGATCCCACAATATTTTCACTTTCCCTCAGCACGTTTATATTTTTATATTCAATCAAAACTGGGTGTGCATTCTATGATCAGTTATTTAAATGACTCCTTTGCATGGACCCTCAACTATACTTCTCTTCTTTAATTTCCTCATTCCACATGGAAAACCTTGGCTATACTTAAATTTAACTTTTTAACAACCTGTTCTTGATTAAAGAGAAGTTAGACTTGATTAAGGAGCACTGACATGGTGAAGAAAAGCGACCGTGCCACCTGATCTCAGTCTAACTTCTCTTTAATCCTTAAGGTATTATTTTCTCTCTTCTCATTGATGATGATTCTGTGTTTTATTTTCCTTCTTCAAACACCCCACTTCTCCACATGCTCTCTTTAAGCTCACTTTCTTTTGCTGAGAAGTAAAGTCCAGTCAGTTGCCCTCACATCAATGTTCCTGAAACCATCTGTACCCACGTACTTAGCCATCAGTGTGTATTACAAGGACCAGCCTCTTTACTTGTGCACTGTTGCTCAAGCCCTGCTCCAGGGCCTTAAACTTTATACAGTATCTCTATGCAAAGAAGAGGCTGTCCTCCTTTTGAGAAGACTCAATTTTTGCTAAGGCAAAAACCACTGGAGCTATAATATTATTCCCACCTGACCTCAGGACTCAATAAATTATCTTTGAGCTGAAAAACTCTAAGTGTGAGAACCTTCTCTTTCCTGCTTGTGGTCATCACTCTGGCAAATCTACTTTCTATTCTGTAATGCCCTCAATTTCCATTCTCTGATAGACCACTCTTATGCTGTTGTCCCTTTTATCACCCAATATACTTTCACTTGACTTACCTTCAGCTTTCAACTGCCCCACCATTCTTGGCACCTCATTTGCAGCTAAAAACATTGTAAATTAATCTTCACATTCTGTTTACAATTCTGCCCCTCCCTACTTCTCCTGTATCCATAGCAGTGGGTCTCTCTTCTTCCACTCCACTGAATCGGTTGTTGGTGAGAAGTCATCTCAGCTCCCCAGTGCTAAAGGCAAGGACCATTGTCAGAAGTTATTTATCATGGATAAAACTGAACGCTCTCTTCCTGTGGACTCAACTTTTCTTTTTTTTTCACTCTAATTATATTTATTGTACTTTATTTTTATTCTAAATTAGTTAAACAAGACAGTAGAATGCATTCTGACACATCATACATAAAGAGTATAACTTCTTATTCTTCTTCTTGTACATAAAATAGGATCCCAATGGTCATGTAGACATATATATACAAAGAGTATTATGGTCTGATTCATTCTACTATGTTTCCTATATCAATACCCCCTCCCTTCGCTGCACTAACCTCTAAATAATCGAAAGTACCTCTATTCTTCTCTAGCCCCACCTCGGCACATTGTGAATTAGCATCCTCCTATTAGAGAAAACATTAGGCCTTGGGTTTTAGAGTTTGGCTTGTTTCACTTAGCATAATATTTTACAGTTACTTTCATTTACAGGCAAATAACATAATTTACTTCTTCTTCAAGGCTGAGTAATATTCTATTGCTTATATATACCACATTTTCTTTATCTGTTCATATGTTGAAAGGCATCTATGTTGGTTCCATAGTTTATCTATTGTGAATTGAGTTGCTATAAATATTGATGGGCCTGCATCATTTTAATATGCTAATTGTAAGTCCTTTGGATATAAACTGAGGAGTGGGATAGCTGGTTTAAATGATGTAATCTATGCTTTCCATAGTGGTCACACCAATTTTCAGTTCTATCAGCAATGTATGAGTGTACCTTTTTCCCCACATCCTCGCCAACATTTATTGTTGCTTTTATTCTTGATAATTGCCATTCTGACTAGAGTAAGATGAAATTTTAGAGTAGTTTTGATTTTTATCTCTCTAATTATGGGAGATATTGAATTTTTTTCATATATTTTTGACTGATTGTATGTCTTCTTCTGTTAAGTGTGTGTTCAGTTACATATCCCAGTAATTGATTGTGCTATTTGCTTTTTGGTATTAAGTTTTTTGAGCACTTATTATATCCTGTAGATCAATATTCTGTTTGAGATGTATGTAGTAGGCATTCTGTAGGCTCAAATGAGGTCATTTTTTTTTCTCTCAAAATACCCATTGGTTTCCTGATTCCCTCAAAACATAAAACAAGTCCTCTTAAAAGAAGGACTCATTACCTCTAAGACCTAATGTCACTTCTCTTAAACTTGCTGACTCTATTCATTCTTCAATGTCAGACCACAATACTAATTGTTTCTCTTCATTGTTGATGATACTGTTGTGCTTCAACTTATTAAAGATATTTATTGAGATATGGAAATGAAGAAGTTACCAAAAAAGTAAAAATCATTGCTGCTAAATATCTCACAATATTGTTAACATCTCAGTGTATGTCTTTTCAAATTTATATTTTGTGGATAGCTAATAGTATCAAAACATATTTAGTACATTATTTTGTGATAGGACTTTTATACTTAATCTAGTATTCCAAGTTTTTCAAATTGTGTAGATAGATTCCTTCAAGTTGTTCTTTTTTATGGTATTACACTGTTTGAATGTTCCATAAGCTAACTAACTCCCTTTTTTGGCATTGGATTTTTTCCTATTTTCTTCTTTGTAATATTGTGGCAATTCATACTATTTTTTGCTTGTAATCTTGTTGACTTCAACTGCATTTCTTATGTTGAGAACAGAGCTGAATGAGGAGTTGCATGCTTGCAATCCCAGGGATAGGAAGATAGCCAATTCAAAGCCAGCCTAGCAATGTGCTGAGACCCTTTCTTAAATAAAAAAAAAAATGAAAAGAAGGGTGGGGATGTGATTAGTGAAAGAGCACCCCTGGGTTCAGTTCCCAGTAGTGCTAAAGAGAAAAAATAAAATAAAATAAAATAAAATAAAGAGTAAATTAATCCTGTTACTATATTCTGGGTTCTTACATGTTTCTCTGGCTTTTTAAAGAAATTCCTGAATTCTATCTTGAAATATTTCAGTGAACAGTTTCAACAACGTGTCATGGTGCCTTGTTTACTATATTTTCTTTGACAAAATAGTTTTGGGATTTGTTGTTAACTAAGGTTGTTGTTGATTATTGCTGGTTTTGATTATGGTGCCTAGATATCCAATTATCTCACCTTTCTAGATCAGCTGTGTCAGGTAACTTTGTCCTCAAGATTACTTATTGTCTATGTTTTTTTCCTGCTTTCAATATACTATTTTGGGCTGGGGGTATAGCTCCATTTTATAGTGCTTGCCTACCATAGGTGAGACCCTGGGTTACATTTTCAGCACAATAAAAACTTATAGTATTTGATTATAAATATTATAAAATTTTTATACTATTTGATTTTAAACAAAATAATAAAATATTTTCTTCCATTTTTATGCTTTAATTTTTCATTATACAAATATCTCTCAATGTTTCATCAAAGATTCAACTAAACATTTACTGAATTTCTCACAATTGGCCAAGGTAATTGATATATGTGTGTGTGTGTGTGTGTATGTGTGTATATATATATATAATATATATATATATATTATATATATATATATAATCTTAAAAAAAATTTTAACTCATTTTCCCAGCTGTTGTCATTGATTATCTTAACTCATTGTTGGAAACTCTACCTCACTATTGGTCCTATTTATTTCCTCTAAATTTATTTCCTGGAAATTAAATCTCAGAGCTTTGGTTCCCTTTGTCTTGCATGTCACTCTGCACCTGGCAAAGATCATTAATCAATTATCATTCCTAGAATTTAGGAATCAGCTCTTAGACTATAGTCAAATTATTTAACACTGGCTAGGAAAACTAGGGGGCCAAGAGAAACCATTTTACAAGTTGACCTACAGAGAGTAATGAAATAATTTTTAAAATGCCTATAATGAAGCGGTGAACCTTATACCTGAAGGAGAAAAAGGGAGTCAGAAAAAGCAGTTGAGAGGGCTCCTGTTGGATCTTCAGCCTATTTGCCATTTATTGAGAAGTTAGTAGGCAGTGAGTATCAATTAACACAAGGTAGGCATTTATTATACCAGTGTTTTCTGCTTTTGTCTTGCCAACAATGTAAATTTATTTATTTAAGACTCAATTTAAGGAAGGGAATGTTGCTCAGTGGTTGAATACTTGCCTAGCATCCACAGGCTCTGGGTTTAGTGCCCTGGGTTCAATATCCAGTATTGCACCAAAAAGTCAACATTTCATACCAAGGTGTGTCTCTTGGCTGTTTCTTATTTATTATGCTACCTGCGTATTCTTATATTAGAACCAGACTGATTTCAGTTACATAATTTATACAATATATTTGAATAGTGAATAGAAGTTGTCATCATGATTTTTCTGGTCTATGATTAAACATAATTACATGTATGAATGTGTCTGTGTATACTGATTTATTTTTACAAGAACATTCATTTCATTTAATTTTGTTGAAAAATAAACAACCATTGGGGTTCTTTTTGTGGTAGGTGTAAGAGGGTCTTCCTATGTTGCCAAGACTCATCTCAAAATCCTGGGCTCAAGTGATCCTCTTTCCTCAAATTCCCAAGTAGCTTGTACTACCATGCCTGGTAAGAATCTGACTGTATTTGAATTTACTGTTTAAAATAATTAGGTAAGTTTAAGAATTTTTACAATATTTGATTTTTCACATAAAATAATAAAATATTTCCTAACATTTTTATATTTTAATTTTTCATTATACAAAAATCTCCTCATGTTTCATCAAAGATTCAAATAAACATTTACTGAATTTCTCACAACTGGCCAAGGTAATTGATATAGAGGTATGAAAGGACGGACACAACTAGATCCTAGAAAGTTAATGTCTAGTAAGAATTGTGACCTTTGGCAATCACTAGTAGAAATGAGCCAAGTGGGGAATGTAGAAAACAAATTATTCTATCCGTAGTAGATCATTTAAGATTTTGGAAAGCTTTCAGCAGAGATTGTCATGGTCAAATTTGTTCAAGATACATTCATGAATATTTATATGTTAGCACTTTTATTTGGGGTATTAAAATTTCAAGTGGTTGGTGTTGACACAAAAGAAAGCTACTGATATTAAAAGATGTGTTCCCATACATATTCATAGTCTTTGTAAATTCTAAAAGTTTTTCATTGTTTATTTTTTTAGTCTAGAAAGATGATACTGAAAATTTATATAAGATATAGGTCTATTTTATAATGGTGAAATGGGCCTCCTTTGATTTTCCCTAATACTATGTCTAGTTTTCCCTTGTTCTTCTGAACACGTCTTGTTTTTGACTATGATATTATTCAGGATTCAATCCGGAGAGAAGAACATGCTTTGGTTATAGCAAATACAGAAGTTTGTTTTAGGGGCTTATATAACCATAAAGCAGGTGGAATTATAAAATATTACATAGACTATTTGGAGGAAATTTAGTTTTGCCTGGAATTATGCAGTTGTAACAATGGTCCCATCTGTCTGCAAAGCAAAGTCACATGTCTCAGGGAAGATCCTTGAAGAAACATTGGGAGAAGTGTCAACTATTGATCTCAAATAACGTCTCATAACAAAATTCTAAATTTCATTTGGGGAGAAAGCCATTCCTTATTTTTAACCTATCAGTTGAAATAAGCCCCAAATTTCAAATCTGTTTCCAGAAATGAGGTTGTTGCATGTATGGATGAGATTTTCTTCTCTCTCTCTCTCTCTCTCTCTCTCTCTCTCTCTCTCTCTCTCTTTTGTTTTAGTTGCAGTTGGACAGAATACTTTTGTTTTCTTTTTATGTGGTGCTGAGGATTAAACCCAGTGCCCCTCATGTGCTAGGTGAGCACTCTACCCACTGAGCCACGACCCCAACCCCCATTTGAGAATTTATCAAAATACCAGATGGATAAATAATTCCCCTCATGTAGATTTTGCTGAGGTTAATTATTTTCACTGGAGCTACTCATGTAATAGAAGGTAATTTTTAGATTGATGCTGGCCATGATGGTCATCACAAAGAAAAACTGTCAAAAAATGAAACTCTCATAAAGGAAATCTGAATAGAAAGTGGACAAGAATCAAGGAATTTTTAAAGCCAAGTTTGGAGTTGACTATCATAATTTTATTATCCAATTTTGCTTAAGCCAATGGAGTTGTATTTTTTCAACTGTACTAATGGAGTCCCAATTATTATATCTATTAAATGTGTTTTATGTTATTTTTAGATTTGATTGTCTATTATTTTAATTAGAATATTTGCATTTATATTGCACATTTAGAATATTTTGTGCTCCTTTTTGAAGTGTTAGATGATGTTAAATGATAATTTAACATAAATTATTAATAATTTTTATGTTCTTAAACCTTTTTTAAATGTTTTCTTTTTGAATATTAAATAATTTTAACATATTAGTGTCTATACCAGGTATCTATTGCAGAGAAGTTTACCAGCAATTTTAAATTTTATAAAAATGTTATCATGTTATCCAGTTTCCTTAGTACTTAATGAATCTGTGGAATTTATATTATTGCATATTATATGTTAATAGAGATTTCCAAATGCTTGAGATTAGTAATTTATTATTTAAATTTCCTTGTGCTATATTTTAAATTAAAATTGTATGATGTAAGAATTGTTGGGTAATTATTTCCCTATAATACTCTGTGGATAGCTTTGCAGAAGGAGTAAGGGTATAAGTTAGTATTTGGGGGGAATGGTATTCAGTGAAAATGATATGAAAAAAAGTATTAACTGCCTCCAACTGAGCTATTTCTCCTTCTTGGAATAAAACATAAAAGCTAAGCCTTTAACATAATTGTATGATGGACAGATGTCAAATGGGAGACTACTGCTAAGGTACGATTCTGACACATGACAATAAAACACTGGAAGGTAAGATGGGTAGATAGAAAAAAATGAATATTTTCATTTCTTTCTTAGTAGCATCTGCCTATCTCATTCTCTACATTATTTCAAGCCCCAGGCATATTATGACTATAGT
The DNA here is from genome assembly GCF_045843805.1 of Urocitellus parryii. Classification (NCBI taxonomy): domain Eukaryota; kingdom Metazoa; phylum Chordata; class Mammalia; order Rodentia; family Sciuridae; genus Urocitellus; species Urocitellus parryii. The sequence goes on along the minus strand of NC_135531.1, from coordinate 33,121,782 downwards.
TATTAATTTTTCTGTCTTTGTTTTCTCTTTCCTGACATGTCTCTTTCCATTCTCTATCTACCTTTTCACCAATATGTTAAAATTGACTGCTGGCATGAATTAATAAAAACTTTTATTCTGTGGGTTTTTCATTCAAAATGACAAGTGTGTAATGGTGGCTGGCCATCCAAAGTGTTAAGTTTTTCTGACAAAGATAAGAGGAACCCCATTATCTTTCTGGAATCTGATACTGGGCATTGATTAAAATTCAATATGGTAAGGAATATTGCCTCCTTACTGCATGGAATGAAGAATAAAGGCCAGTGATTGCACAGGTCATCACATCTGCACAATGTCAAGTCCACAGTGAAGGAACATTTATGTGAGAGACACTTAAAATAGTTCTATATAACAAAGTTCTAAATTTATACTTTCAAACATCTTAAAATAATTTTAATTTTAAAAACATACTCAGTCTTTGATATATCTCTGAGTCAATTTATTCCATAGTCTCTATTAGAATGTGGAAAGCCCAAGATTGTCCTAGAATCTTGGCTTTCAGATTGCTGCAATAAATAGTAGCACTTTCTTATTATACATAATTATTTTAAAAATGGAAATAAGAATAAAGTAATAACTAGTTTTCAAAAAATCTCTCAAAGTATACGGAATTTGAAAGATGTGTATATATGGAATTTTTTTTCTCATTACAATTACTGTTAACTGCTTTATTTTCTTTGTTCTATTAACTAGAATGCAAACATATTACAAGTACTTGCTCAGTATTATTTTCAAAAAATATTTCTTAAACTCTTGAGAGAATGATTACATTGACTTAATTTTTTTTTGATAATTTTGTTACATATGTCTTTCTTTTATTATTTAAATTATTATATTAACTGAATCATATTTTAAATCAATACACACTATATTTTTTGATATATGTTGGTAATATTTTTAAAGAGTAAAAATTTACATGTGGTTTTGATTTCTTCTGTGCTGGTCAATTTGAGATATTCTCATGATTTTAAAATTGTTGCCTTATTTTTAAATATCTAATTTTATATGCTTACGTATTTTACAAGGAAGAAATAATTAATATTTCTTCAAATATAGACATATAAACACAAAAGCTAGTCACATATAATCAGATATTTATTACTATTACCATGAATATTGGTAAGTTACGGAACACTGATTTTAACAATCACAAAAAGAATTTCTAGTTTAAATGTTAGTTAATCTGTTAAATACCCAGAAGGCGGCGGCTATGTCTATAATTATGCTATTATGTATTCTAACCTAATTTTAGTTGTAAATATTAAGAATGAGCAATGAATTTTTTTATTTTCATCATAGTGTAATATACGATAATGTGATAAATAATATAATATATAGTGTTTATAAAATATATCTTATGAAGATGTTCTGAGTAAAATATGGAAAACTAAATTTTGTGTATACAATATATATTTGCTATAAATGTATGCATTCATATGTACATATGTATGTGTAAAAAATTCTGGTGAGGTTGAATAAAATTCAACTAATAATTTATTTCAAGTCAACTTTTCCTGGTGTTTTTTTTCACACATTCTGTCTCAAATTATTCATTTATATCTGTCTATAGAAATGATGTAGTGTGAAGAATATTTAATGCATTTTGAATTTTAGATATACTGGTGGAAAAGTCTGATTTGTTTCCTCTTTAAAAACAACTCTATGTTTTCAGTGATTAATTTGAGGATGAATTTTGTAAAGATAAATGGTATCTTGAGGAAAGAGATATCAATGTTAATATAAGAAATTATGGAATGATTTCATACTATGCATAGAACTTAGATGAATCTGGCATTTAAACTACTGGATATTGGAAACAAATATGAAATATTTTTAAACAGAACAAGGGATGAAATTGACTCTATGGGCCATTTGAGGATCCCCTGACCCCTAAATGCCTACCTCAGCAGGGTGTTTGTTCTTCAGACTGGCTGATCCTGATTTGCAAGGGGAAGGAAGGTTGGTGCACCACAGCTAACCAAGAGAAGCATATGTCTAGAACCTAGGGGAAATTCTGGTGAGCCTTTCTAGTCCCAAGTCCATTTGTATGAGTGATGCCAAATAGACAAGACTAAAAAGGATTCTGACCTGTGAAATTGGAATTTTGAGTCATTTGCTTAAGTCCAAAGTCCTGAGAAGTGTAAGTGATATCTAAGAGCAAAATGAAGATCAATTATATTTTTGTGAACAACAGCAGAATCAAGAACTATGGAATATTATGTTTCACTTACATAAATATTAACACATACCTGCATTTATTTGTATAAATGCTACTTTCCTCTTCCCTTATTTTATAGACATTAGATGGTGATGGTCCTCATGATTATTTACTGTTCATGTTTCAGCTTATCACAGTGACACTGTACCCAAATCTGAATGAGAATGGGTATTCTATAGAAATAGAAAAATGGCTGATTAATTTGAACCTATCCTTTTTTTTTTTTTTTTTGACAAGGATCTAGCATGTTTTTAGTAACCAAATTGATACTTTAGTATATTAAATGGCCTGGTATCATATTTCCCATTGCTGTGTTCACATTCAAATATTGTATAAAAGTTGTATGTATTGGTGTGAAATAGTAAAGCGGTGTAAGGTACCAGATGTTGTCTAATAGATTTAGGCAACATTTTCCATTACTATTACATGAGCTTTTGCATTTCATGGGTTGGGGGAGATAAACAAGGAGTTACCTAAAATTTTATTCGAATAACAGTGTATATTCAAGATGCTGTCTTGTCCCTGAGATGCACTAAGAAGAAAGTTGGAATGACGACAAGGATGCAGAGGATGCTCTTCCTGAAGTGGCTGTGGCCAAGTGGGAGCTGTAGCAGACATGAGAGCACTTGTGGTGAGGGAGCTTACTTTTCTCTTACTGCTTAGAGTGCGAATGAGCAGTGGCTCTGGCAGCAGCAGCAACACTGACAGCCTTGGCTTCAGTGTTCCCTGGACCTCTGGACTACCAATGTCCTGGCAGAATCTAAAAACAATGGGGTCACAGCAGGTCAGAGCTCCTCTCCTCTAGACCTCCAGGGATTCTGATGCATCTCTCTACTTGATGTTCCATTTTGAACATAAATGAGAAACCCACAGTTTTCAGTTCCTTACACTGTTCTCCTTTCATACAAACATATTTTTTTCTCCATATACATATGTCAGTGGGTTTCAAGATTTATTTTTAATTTTTGAGGGAAAATGGTGTTACAGAGCTAGATCAATAATATTTATTTTGAAAATGATAAGACATTTAATTTATTTAGAGAATAAATATACAACTATATAAACATCCTCACATGTATTTCCATATCTACTTCCAGGTACTATTAAATACATAATCATAAAGTAGTAGAATTTGGAATTTGGAAGTTCAGTATATTTTAATATCATTATACAGCAATCATAAATCAAAAGTTTTATTTTATTTCTAAAGGTGGAAATAGGTAATAAAAGTTCTACAGTTAATTTAAAATAACAAGTTTATTATGCAAAAATTTTATTGATTTTGTTTTTCTAACTATTATTTAAAACACACTTAACAATTAAAATCAATTGGTTTTTGAACTTCTAGAAAAATTGTGGAAAGATTACTACATTATAAAAACCAAGGTTTTATATGAAAAATACAGAACTTCCCGCTATGTGTCATCTCAGTGTTGTACATATGAAATATCATTGGTAAAGTTTCACTTTTAGGTTCATTTGGAAATAACTTTGCCTTTCAATTTGACAAAAAAGTTTATTCTTGACACAGCTGTAAGTAATACATCAAGTTCGTAATCAGAGAAATAAAATTTATGAGAAATATAAAACATTTCTAGCATTTGTAATTATACAAATAATAAGACAGTGACTTCAGAATATACATATAATGCTAAATATGTCTTTAAATTCATTAAATATCTATATTCCTCACTTTTCTTTTAAATGTTTATATAGACATATTCTGATAGCTCGCACATGCCTCCATAAATCTTTCTTTGCTCACTGCTGAGAATGATTTGTTTATTTATAAGACAAAACCTTGAAAAGGACAGATATATGACAGCTCCTAAGAAGGCAAGCCACACTGAGATCAAAGAAATTTAAAACAGGATAAAGTAGACAATATGTTAAAAACAGAACTGTTTATGCCCTGTACTTTGGGTATTCCTTCGTCAAGCAATCATTTGAAATCCATGATTTTTGTCTTGCTGTTTTCTTTCTACTCCTTGGTTCCTATCTGTGTAATAAGTGAAGACCTCTCAAGTGAGAACAAAGGCTATTTTACTCAGAGCTTGCTGCAGTAGAAGAGTCAGGCGCATGAATATGAGACATAAATATGGTAGATTAGCAGGAAAGCAGAGGAGTATGAAGACCTTGAAGTGAAAAAGAAAAGGGTTAAATTATGCTCTGAAGGGAAAGTATAACCAGGTGAACCAGAGTCTAAGTTCCAACCGCCTACCTTTGGCTACTCTTGCTAGAGCAATGCAGTCCAGGTATAGTCCCCTGGGCATAGAGGAAAGAGATGCCTGTATAAGAAACTGCACCATTACTAAGAAATTGCAAAGGCAAGGTGTAGAGGGTGAGGCATGAGGGTGTGCTACTTAAACTATCTGCAGCCCTGATTCTTGGCCAGAAAAGCCTGCAGAGATGCAGAGAGGGCAGCAGATAGGGACTATGCATCACTGGAGCTTGTTGAATTTAAGGTTTATTTCACTAGAACGCAGAGAATATGTGAAAGTACATAGAAATATTCCAAGCATGACAGCTTGAGCTGCTTTATTTCTTTATACCTTTATACAACTTGGCGTTACTGCCAACCATTTTTTTTTTCTCCACAATATGAATATATGGCCATTCAAAGATTCTGAGAATTCAACCAATTCTACTTTGAAAATCTCTCAGGTAAATTCTCATTCAAAATCAGTGAAGCCAGATTTAAAGTTAGGTAGTCAGTGTAGTTAGGTAAATCGGGTCTAATACCAAGTGAAATCTAAAATGGAGGCCATGCTGGGAATGACTCAGGGAAAACAGGACAACTCATGGAATGTTCATGAAGTCCTGAAAAGGCCCTAGGCCAAAGTCCACCTCAAAGAAGTGTTAACCAACAGCCCCAACAGATTTGGAAATAGCCCATCCCAGAGAAGTGATAATCCCATCCCAAAAGGTGATAATTAGGCCCACGTGTGTCCCACCCCTGGGCCTTCCAACCTACATTCCATCACCAAAACTATAAAAATGGGGAAACAACCGCACTTCCACGGATTCCACCTCTTGGGTCCCCTTCTTCCCCCGGGAGAAGTCTTTTCTGCTGTCCTTTTATAAACTTCTAATTTCTACTCTGACCTTGCCTCGGCGTGCTTCTCTACTTCTCGCATATATTTAGGAGATTGTTTGAAATTCAAAATTACATTGTGTAAGGTTTAAACTCCTTTGACTATTCACATATCTTCTGAACCAGCAGATATAAGTCATCCAAAGGAGGAGGACATATGATTAAAAGTTACAGAAAATTATGCTTAAAATATATTCAGGTTGGGATTATCCTAAAGGTGGCTTCAGAAAAAAAGTAATAATATCACAATACTGATGACAAATCATTACTGATGCTGGAGACCCCCACTGTTTAATTTCCCCTTTTCCATCTCTTACTCCATACTGCTCAACCTAAAGAACCCATCTGATTATCACACATACCTACAGAAACAAGGAGAAATAACAATTTGGGAAAGAAATTTCCCAAGAGACAAGAAAGAGTTTACAGTAATAGTTGACCTGGTAATAACAAAGACACCATTGACTTAGTAACTACTTCACTCTCCCCATCTCTCACTGGAGATTGTACCCAGAATCTTTCTTCTGCTCAGCTCACACTCTAACAGCCTAATCTCTCTTTAATAGGCGATATCAAAATGATGAAGGTAAATTGGGACTGTAAGACACATGAGATTTAAATTTTGAGTTTGCAGAAATCAGAATTAAAATAAAATAATTAGAAAACTACCAACTAAAAATAAAGTGTATTTGAAAGAATAGCCATATTATAATTACAAATACACCTGATAAAAATCTGGCAGAGTAGAATATACCTTGAATACACCACAATATAAAAATAACATGGAAAGTACAAAAATGACAGTAACATAGAAGAACAAATAGAAATCGGTTTCTAAAAAGTTAATAACTATGCAAAACAATGAGAGCAAAATGTCCATATATAATTTCTCAAGTTGTGAGAAGAATGGAGTGGGGCAGAAAAACATAGAAGCTTTCTAAAATAGATATAGATCTGAATATTGAAAAGGCACCTCTTGTAGTAAGAAATCTTAATGTAGAACAATGAACACTGAGACTTGTTCTATTAGTGGATTTTAAGAAGACAAAAAACATCTGGGCTAAAAAAAGCAAATTAATGCTCAAGGGGAAAGTGTTTTCCTTCAGGTTTCTGCAATTCAGTGGCTTAAAGGCCCCCCCCCACCTTTTTTTATAAAGAATGTGGTGCTCAAATTTTAGACTCAGTTATATTGTCTTTCTAACATGAAAAAGTATGTGGAAAAATTCCCATAGTAACTTTGTAGGAAAAAAAAAAAATCAGTGTAATAGATATTGCTAACCAAAAAAAAAAGCAAATAAAGAAAACTAGTATCCATAGTAATAGATATTATTTATGTATTTATTCCCTGGAAGCATAGAATTGGATATATAGATATCTCAAATATACCCATGATAAAAATTGTGGTAGAATACTTTGTAATCTTAATTATTCATGTTAGAAACAAATATAGGAATATTATTCTAGAGCAAAACATTGCAATAGTCGCAGATGTTACGAATGTGGTCTTCATACTGTACATGGGTGGCATAGGAAAAACCACTTGTGCTTTTCAATTCAATCTTCTCAATCTTTTAATAAATCTTTTAATAAAAGTTAATCCATACTTGTTATAATGAAGTCATGCTGTATCAATCTACACAAAGGCTCCTGATTTAGAAATTCATCTCAAACTAATCAATCCTTCTCATTGTCTATTTGCGTCAAGAAAATAATATCACCTTCAAGGTAATGAGCTGTTTTAGCCTGTTGTTTCTCAATTTCAATTAATTCCAAATTATTGTCTTAACATCTGTCTCATTCCAACATGTCTCCAGAACCTGTAACCCTAAAGATCTCTGCCTAATTTTCTCTTTGTGTGTGTGTGTGTGGGGGGGGGGGCAGCAGGTGTGTGATTCCTGGGACTGAACTCAGGACTTTGTTACCGCTGTTGACCAGTGAGGAGTCCTTGCTTCCCCAATGTTGAAGAATAACACCAGAGAAGTAAGCAGAGGCAAGGTCAGAGTAGAAATTAGAAGTTTATTAAAGGACAGCAGAAAAGAAGGGGAGGAAGAAGGGGACCCAAGAGGTGGAATCCATGGAAGTGCGGTTGTCATCCCTTTTTATAGTTCTTTCAGTGATGGAATGTAGGTTGGAAGGCCCAAGGGGTGGGACACAGGTGGGCCAAAGAAGTAATCTGGGCAGGAAGGACTTCATTAACACTTCTTTGGGATGGGCTATCTCCAAATCTGTTGGGGGTGGTTTCCTGGGCACCATTAACATTTCTTTGGGATGGACTTTGGACCTAGGGCTTTTTTGGGACTTCATTAACATTTGATGAGTTGTCCTGCCTTTCCTGGAATCATTCTCAGCATGGCCTCCATTTTATATTTCACTGGATATTAGACCCGATTTACCTAACTACACTGACTACCTAACTTTAAATGTGGCTTCAACTTCATATTTTCTAGACAAGTACTCTACCACTGTGCTACAACTGAGCCCTCAATTTCACAGCTCAGACACAGTGAAAAATAAAGCTTTGCCTTAAAAGAGTAAACCTAATAAACTTAGTTTTCTTTGATCAATCTCTTTTCTAACAGGTTTGTAGACAGTAATATCCAACAAATGACAATTTATGACATGAATGGATAAGTAGTATTTTATGTGTAGAGTGGTGGGAAAAGAGAACTGTGAGCAGTGGAAACATGAGGTTAAGGGAATAATTCTGTAAAATGGGCCTAATATGCTGACCTCCCACATGCTTTCTCATTTAAAAAACATTTTATCTTCATCCCTGCTCAGCCTAAATTGGATGGCACAAGAAGTACACCCTCCCTCTCCTCTCTGATAGACCCAACCTGATCTTTCTTAAAATTGGGAGTCATCTCGCCACAAAGCCATGAAAGGATAATTTTGGCTTTACTCTAAATTACTGCAAATTCTGAACCTGCTTGGAATGCCTGCTAATGCCTTGAACTCAAACATGCCTGGCTCTCTGACCAGATAGCAGCCCTCTCTGAAACTTCAGTGACACCTCATAAATATTGGCCTTCCCTGGCCAGACAAGGAGCCTCTCTGAGGCTCTAATGGTCTTCACAAATTCTGATGTTGGGGCCAGCAAAAAATTGTAAACTACCATTAGTGTGATGCTTGTCAGAGTTCTGTTATCTGTAACCCCGCTTTGTGTAACTTTCTGGGGTATAAAGCTGGGCTGCAGGAAAGCTGGGGTGCTGTCTTGTTCCCGCCATTTTGGGAATGAGAGGCAGCCCAGGCCAGTCGAAATAATAAGCTTGCTTTAATTTGATTTTAATTGGAGTCAGTGGTCTTTTCTTGCGTCCTGGTCTAACACTCTCTGGGGGAAATGTCACTTTCCTTTGAAAGTATTCCTTTTTCCCCTTTCTTACCTTCTAGTAAACTCATCACTATTACTCTCGGCTACTTTTATGAAATCTTTCTGGTATGATGGTAAGATACACGGTGAAGGGGAGGCCTCTGTGCTACCTCAGTTTTTCAGAAGGTCTCAGAGCCCTGTAACATTAGCTAATCAATAAGAGTTTAGATTTGTAGTATATGAATCTAATAAAATAATTTAATTTGCTACCTATTGACAAATTATTTTCTGTATTTACATATTTTTTCTTACATACACAAGACTATTCCAATAATATATGAGCATGCTAGCCCCCTTCACAATCACTAAAAATAATGGTATGAATTATTTCCAACTATATTTCACCTATGATGATATGTAGAATTTTAAATTAGCACAAAGGTAAAGGTTTATAGATGTAGATATAAATTTCGGGTAGACTTACACTGGTCCTAAATCCATGTGCCAAAGTTATATTTTATGAGAAAATTTGAGAAATAGTCACTATGATGTTCTGCTTTGCAGAAAATAAACATCTTAATATCAAATGCAGGAAAACGTTTTTAAAATATGATTCTCTACAGTACTATATGTACTCAAACAATTAAATTGCTGGTGCTATTTTCTAGAGAAATACATTTATATAAATGCTTCTTAGAAATTGTAGTAGCACCCATTAACTTGATTATGATATAACATTTTGAAAAACACTTTTTTTTTAGTTGTGCTAATGTGCAAATGATTGCCTAACAATGCCTCAGTTTTTTGACTCACATATCTTCCTAAACAAATGCTGAATTTCAAAGCCAAATTTTAACCTTTAAATACTAAGTATCCTAGAACATAGTAATAACAATAGATCTGAATGGGCAGGAGAACTTGGAGAATTGAACTACCTCTCTCCTTTAAATTTCTTTGAACACCTGGTCTAATATATTTGCAATTCCTTATCAAAACAAAAATGGAATATGAATTTTTTGAACACTAGCTGCTCCTTCAGTAGGCATTCTGTAAATGAAGTTAAAACATCATTGTATAAATATTTTGGCACAGTTAGAGAAATTGCAACAACTTCAATGAAATGGAAGATTCTACTGCTGTTACCATGTGTTAAAATATAGGTTTGGATAAAGTTAAAAGCTGAAATTTGGAGACATAATTATGGTGTAATCCATATAAACACCAAAAAATTAAACTCAAATCATTGAGTTTAGTCGTATGAATGACTTAAATATCAATATCAATATTAAAAAAATTGTCATTTAATTATTATATGTAGGCTAAAAATTGTTTATATTTTTAATGTTTGTTGTAGTTTATAAGAAATGATTTTGTGGTTTAACTTTAATATTATTAAACTCAATTGGAGTAACAACCAAAAACAGACACAAATATTCTGAACCTTTTGGGCAATTGAGTAATGATTTATCAAATATTGGTATGAGATTACACAGTGAACTAAAATGTACTCTGCCAGTAACCAGCCCAGTGACCTCATGTTATTTCCCTAATATCAGTTTCCTTATATTTTCAGCATGCAGTGAAATATAATCTCCAAAATAATTTCTAGTTTTAAAAGTATATAAAGGTGTCAAATATGCACAATCATATAATTGATAAAAAATAATACCCATGTATATATATTTAATTGTTGTATGAAAGGAGTGTTATGATACTGCATAGGTAGGTACTCTTCTAGAGCTTTTGTTCTACATAGCTAAGTAGTCAAGTATTTTTGTAATATATCATTCAATATTACCAAATTCTAAAATCTTGAGGTTTTGTATGCATAAATAACACTTTGCAGAATAAGAATAACCTAAGAATTCTTGTGTCTATTTGTAAATAATTAAAGAATAGTGAGGGTGAACCTTTCTGAGTAAAATATCAGGCTACAAGGTTTTTCTGTAAAAAACCCATGTTCACACAGAGACATACCTTATTCAAGGAGATTCACTTATCTCATGAAGGTAAATAACTGATTATGGTTTGCCATTAGATAGAAAGTCAAATAAATTTGTCAGAGGAAAAAATAAATTAGGGAGGTCACTATTAAAAACCCTATCTGACATTGTTGCTCAGAAACATTTTTTAATGGCTGTCCCAATTTGTAATAAATCTAGATATGGGTTATTACATGATGAGCTATTTGGCAAAAGTTAGAATGATTAAAGAATAAAGATTGCTTTCACATAATCCTTCTCTGAACTACTCCAAGGATGAAGTTAATTTGTTCAGTATATTACTTTCTCTTAATCTTGAGGATCTATGCTAAAGACGAATATGCTCAACATACTAAGCCTGTAACAATGTGTATAAGGGATGTACCACACAGTGCAGAGGTCAAGTGCAATAAGAACAATCAAAACTACTATTTCAACAATTTTCTTCATATTTAACCAATAGTTAATTAAACAAACAAAAATAAAACAGTGCTCTAAAGGAAGAGAGGAATGGAATCATTTTCCATGGTTTTTAGTGAATTAACATTAGTGGCATATTAATGAATTTGGACAAGAAACAATCAGCTCAGGGAACTTGATACAAAGGCTTGCTCCCCATGAATGTTATTTAAAAATAACAAAAACACAAATAAACAAACAACAACAAAAGCAAGCAATCATGGATGAACCTGTTTTGCAATCGCATATTAATTCATATATTGGCTTAAAAATTAATAATGATATTTAGAAGGTTAATGGTAAATATGATCATGAATTTGACAGACAAAGTGTACAGCATAGCAGAGGTCCTTGAAACAAGCTTCCTGGGAAATGATCAAAGCAGGTCTGTGAACAGGGTCAATAAGCTTCTAGAAAGAAATATGAGAATCAGGCAGGGTACTACATTTGTAAAAGAGGATTGGCCATTGTGATGGGCTGACATTTTTCTGTGACAAGTATGGAACCTTAAGTGATCCTAAAAATGTCACAGAGAGCTTAACAGGCACCTCAATGAAAACATTAACTACACGATTAAGCTTAATGAGAATAAATTCTCATTTCGTGAGACAAAGGTCAATGCTAGTCTGAACTTAGAAAAAAAGGAGTAATGGTCATATATACATGAAGAAAGGCAATTAGAGAGTAAAGTTAATATAGTGCTGCAAAGAGAGAATCTTCCATCAGATTTCCCAGCTGTTCCTTTCATATTAATTAGAGTGGGAGGAACAATGATATACAGTTTCATAGTATCTGTATTCTCAGAGAGGCCAAAAGCACTCAAGCATTCAAAACACATAATAATTTATCTATTTATTTTTTATCCATTGTTCCTCACACAGGACATGAAAACGTTTGAAAAGTTTTATTAGTATTTGTCAATGAAAACAAATCCCAAAACCTGAGGTTATTATACATTTATTTCAATGGTTCTTCCATTCACTAATATTCAAAATAATAATAATAAGTGCTAAAAATTATTGGGCTCCATTCATGTGATAAAATTAAATCCTCATAAGAATCCTACTGGACTTTTAACATGACTATTTCAACTTAATTATAATTGGCATGGTAAGTCTAAAGACTGATTCATCTAGGTCTCAAGAAGCAAAAAAAAAAAAATTGACTTATTTTCTGTAAATTCACAAAGGAATGTCACCTTTTGATTTCCTATTTCTCTCTGTGATTTCAGTGAAAGAGCTGACATAAGAAACTGAGATGGATTCTATAATGTGTATGTGATATCCATGAAGTCATGTATGTGTGTCTATCTATAGACAATTTTGAACAACATAGACAGCAGATGCTTTTGGTAATTAAACTAAGTTTTACAGATAAGTTTTGTTTCCCTCGAATACGAATTTGGAAAAGAACACAAGACCAAATGAACTCATTTTGTTCCTAAAGGTAATTGCTTACAGTATAGAAACAGATACATTACATAATTCATGTAGGCCCATGTAAGAAAGATTGACATCACTATTATGAGAACAATGTTTAAGGTCCAATGAAGCATTAGTAGAAGGAAGTACAAAGTAATTTTCCAGAATGAAGAAGGTTTAATAATAAAGATGAACAGCTAATTAAATTTAAAAGCTAAATGAGAAAAATAGACAGGCAAAGAATTTTAAATTAATTTGCAAGTAACAAAGATATAAATTCAGAATAGGAAAAAATTCTATACATTAGGATATAGTGCACATGTAGGTAAGTGATATAAAAATGATTGTTTAATTTAAGAGAACATTATATAAAATTTATAAACAAAATTGGGCATAATTAGGCTTGTTGTATTTAAGGTAGTTTTTAGAAAGCACTGGAGCAATTTTAGAAAGATTTTTATGAGAAACGTTCACAAAAGAGATCAATATATTGTTCAATGTGACATGCTTTGTATATCAAATAAAGATAGTGTTCATTTAAATAATTGTATTCTATGTTTTTTATAGTTTTCTCAAAATGATCTCTATTATTATATACAACTAAAAAGATCCAAAAAAAGAAAAAAAGGTAATTTTTTTTTCAAAAGAGCAGATCTCATTTTTAGTGTACTTTATGTAATAATAGTGAATGAAAAAAAATTATGTGGGAACAATTAAATATGGTATATAATCAAGAAAATCATACGCATATTGGACATTATTGTAAAAAGTGGCAAATCTCAAATCTCAAAGGATATTACATACCAATATGTATTCAAGGGGAGTTTTTCATCTTGGTAATTAACTACGGTGTGTATATAAAGGAATATTCTTCTTATAGAACACATATTGAAGTATTTTGAGTTAAAGGTGTAGGATGTCTGTAGTTTCCTCTCAAATGACAAATAATCAAGAAAAGAATCGTTTATAAAATTGTGTGTATATGGGAATGTGTGCATCTATTATCTATGAAATAATATATAAGACACTTTTCTAATGAGGATAAAGGCTATATTGCAGTTTTCAAACCATTCATTTAAACTTAATGTATTTTTTGAAGTTAAAATTTTAATCTTAAAAAAATGATAAAATGTATTTAAATATATAGTATATATTAAGTAAAAATAGTACATATTTAAGTAAATCATTTATTTTTAATGTGAAAATTTCAAATTTTCACATAAAATATCACTACTACTTTTATTTTTACTTCTGGAGTCATTCTCACCTTCTTATATGTTATATTCACAACTTATTTTAAATTAATAATTTTATATCATTTTTATGAATATAGCATATAAATGATATGCCGAAGGAATAGGCTTGAGAAATATTTTAAATTGGAGGGCACAAATTTGTGGGACTGTACCATTGGACTCTTTCATGGTATAGACTCCATGTACTTCTGGAGTCTAACACTGAGACTACCACAATCACATACACCTCCAGCCTGGATCCAGTTGGTCTTTGAATTTGAACCCACAACTTAGGGAAATAATCTACAGAACATGACAACTGACAAGATTCAGAGAGTGACAAGACAAAGGAATCAAAAACGATGTTATGGTTTTAATTTAGTTTGTCACAAACAAAAGTAAATTCACCAAATTTAAGTCTGAGTAGCCGCTGGGATTGTCATCCAATTCCTATAGAATGTGGGCAGAACTTTAAGTTGAACTTTATGGTCTCCACCATCTGCTCTTGCTCTTGTGTGAAGTCTTTATACTAAGTTGGGTGGGAACCATGGCTTGCTATTTACACAATAAAAAAGACTAGGTAATTTCTGTGATCTTATTATGGAATAAAATTGCACAAGATCACATTCCCATGTAGCCTAAATTTTTCAATATCATTCAGGATTGACGACCGAAATGGTCATGTTGGGAACCCCATGGGTCAGGGATCTTCAGGTGGCCTCCAGAAGTGCACAGTACTGTCCAGTTGATAGCAAGAAATGGAAGCCTTAAGTTCTTACAGCCACAGGAAACTGCTGTCAACAACCATGAAGAGAGATTGGAGACTTTACCATATTCCAGTCTTTACATGACACTACAGCATGTGTGACACATTGATTGCTGCCTTACATGAACCTAAGACAGGGGACTCAGATAAGCTATGCCCAGATTGCTGACACACAAAAAATGTGCTATAAGTACCACTGTAACAGGCTATATTTGTGGTAATAATGTTATACAGCAGTTAATAACTAATGCACAGCAATTTTTTAACTATTTTTAACCTTACAGATACTTTTTCATACTAAAAAATACTAATTTCACTGTATGTTATGTTCCTAAATTAAATAATGTTCCTTATTTACAGAAACTCGAAAGCATAATATTACTTATTGTTATTTGTGAGTATTTTCATGAATATTCTTATATATATATATTTGCAAGTTCCTAACTTCTCCACATATAAATAATGGTTTTCTTTACACCCCATTCCACTCCACTTAAGGTATGTGGTCTTGTGACTTTTTCAGTTTATAGAGCATGAGTGTCAGACACAGACAAAACCAAGCCTTTCTAAAATAGCTCTAGCTGAGCTCCAGTCCACTAACTAGATATTTCCTTGCCATTCCTGTCTGGGGCATATTAGAAGTGAACTTTCTAATTGAATTTTTAACCAGCTCAGATGATTAAATCATAGAGCAGATATGAACTGTTCCCATGAGAAATTTCAGCTCTAGATTTATCTTTATTTTCAAGTGACACGTTGTTATTATACTTACAAATGCAACTGAGAAATAAACAATATTATTCTAAAATGAAAGATAATCCACTGAGCATTTAACATGTACTGTGGAAAAGATATTTTAAGCATATTTATTTACAAAATTATATGCAACTAAATAATTTCAAATTATATATGTATAATGTAAATATGTATAAGATTGTACCTTGGGCATTTTGTATATATATATATGATTGTACCTTAGGCATTTTGCCACTGAGTTACCACTGGGTTATATCCTCAACACTTTTATCCATAGAAACTTTTTTATCATCTCACTAAGTTCCTAAGGTCTTTACTAAATTGCGGAGGCTGGCCTAGAATTTGTAACCTGCTGCCTCAGTCTCCCCAGTTTCTGGGATTATAACCATGAGCCATTATTCCTGGCAGTAAACCAAAACATTCGAAATCTATTTGTAGATAGTACTTAGGCATTTAGGAAGTTTTGTTACTCTCATTGGACCAGAGTATGGACACTTGCTATTTATTTGGACACTTATATTTGCCATGATGACAATGCATAAATGTATTCAATTTATCAAGAAATATTAAAGAAAACAATTTCACTCAAATAAGTAAAAATATGTTTTAGTGAAATGGTGTGGAGATTGAAAAGTGACAAAGGATTTTCCAAAATTGTGTGAAATTCCATAGCTACAGTTTTATTATGAGAATAAATCTTTTCCTAAAATAAACTAATATTCCATGACTCAGCAATCCAACACTTACTAGTTTCTATATACAAGATGTTTCATTACTTTTAGTATCTAAAATCTTACATAAAATTATATGACCATGTTTATCTGGGGAAACTTTGTTGTTAAATCATACTAATTTAGTATATATTTAGAGAATTCCTAAAGCAATGAAATCTGTCTAACACAGCATGATTCATATATGGTTGACCAGATTGAATTTATTTTAATTGGGTAATACTTAGTAACAATGAAAGGAAACAATTTTTTTAGTAAACCTTGTGGGAAATAGTACTTTAGATGACAAGGACTTTAATTTTTTTTTTTAATTCAAATTCCCAGTGAGTCAATGAAGGAAAAAAAAAACTGTTTAGCTACAATTCTTTGAGTGAGAAGAACAGGGAGGCATACCAAAAGCTAGTTGTATATACCATCTTTAGTTTATCAGAGCTGCAATTAAGGAAAGCATTTTCTATAAGACCTGGTTGTTAGAATCAAATGACTTTGCGAATTATGTGCCACTCCAATGAAATTATTTGTAGAGAGTAGTATAATATAATAATCTTTATTTCAGCTACTACATTATTCTCTGTCTCAATAATGGAAACTTAACTATCATGAAAAGGTTACTCCTTTCCACTACCAAGTGGTTGTAATTGTTTTGAATGTTTTCTTCACATTGATTGAAAAATCTGATTTCCAGCATTTTCATATGGCTGATTTAAGTTTGTTCAAGTTTTGCCTTGAAAAACTGCAGGGTCATATGTCATTGAATAGAAATACTTGAAATCAAAACACCAGTAATTCTTTCTAAATCAATTTATAAACAGAATGCAATTTCAATCAAAACATCAGATTTCATTTCCTGAAGCTATGATAATTGACTAGCAAGTTAATTTCCTCTGGAAGGTTAAACAGACAGAAGGAGCCAAGAAACTTGAAAAGGAGAAGCTGTGTGAAGGATGATGAGCAGCTGAAGATGCTAAAACAGGCAGTGTTTTAGAATACATTATCCAGTGGAATGAAATGGAAAACCTAGAAATACACACAAGTATACATGGAAATTTATTTTCTGATTTAAAAAACCCTGATATTTCAAATTAGTGTGAGCAAAATGACTGTCAAAAGTAAAATTTTAAATCAATCATCAATCCATCAGTACAAATTCCAAATTAATAAACTACATAAGTTTAAAAGAAGAGTAAGGGAAATGGACAGATAACAAAAACCTCAAATATTATTCAAAATCAGAAGCCAACATTGAACAATCTAATTATACTACAGGGGATAGTGTTTATTGTATTTGTCTATTATTATTATTATTATTATTATTTTAAAATCTCTCACTCTGTGTCTTTTGTTTTTCTTTTTAGCAGTTCTGCGATTGAACCTAGGTATTCCATCCAGAGATTTCTTTAAATAAGAATGTACCTTTTATTTTTTTATATGCTTTGAATGAACTAAATTGGCTGTTGTCTTCTTTTTGTCCAAATTTTTTTAGAAATTATTTAATGTGCTCATGATTTAGACCTGTGGATTTTTTCTGCAAGTTCAGAAATAAATAATTGACAATTTAATTTTACAAAAATATGACAGTTTGCCATGTGATCATAAATTTTAAAAACTACACAATATTTCCCATCAAGTTGCCATTACTTTTACCATCTTTCTGTAACTCAGAAACTAAAGTATATAAAGGGTTTAAAATGTGATCTGGCTCAAATGCTTCTCCAAGGAGCCACAGCCTGAATTGTTTCTGTATCAGCTCATCAGTCACAAATGATCTCTCCTTCAGAAAATTGCTGCAGCATGCTGAAGATTTTCATCAGCTTTTTCTCTTGAACTTTACACAATAATTACATACAATTTCTTTAAATATTTTATAGCATTAATAAAATAAAGGTAATAGGCATAAAAATTATATTTTTAGAAGTTCAAAAGCAAGCCTTCATTCTATAAAGTAAAGAAGATGCAGAGAACCATAGTGCTTATTAAATATGAGGAGCTTGAGGATGTGTAGTTTTGTTTCATATGTCCCCTAAGGCAATATGTGAAGCTTGCATCTCAACAAAGAAATTAATTGAAAATCTAAACCACACATTTTAAGAGGGATAGTATTATTTTGATTATGTTTACAAGGAAATTCCACTTTCTTCCAGAATACTATTCTAGAAATTATTTTTGTTAAACTTCTGTGTTCATTAGGATAAGTATAGGTTGGAGTTTTGTTAAATAATCAAATAGCTACAGCAGATCAATTATAGAAATGATGAAGAATGCATAATTAACACAAATAATAAAGGGATTGTTTAATATATTAAAATATAGACAAAAGCTTTACACTTTTGTGTAGACAGAAAAGTCCATAATCATCAAATAATCTCAAAGGTACTCTGAATGTATTCACAAGACAAAACTTTTTTTTTTGGGGGGGGGTTTCCATTGATCTTTTTCTTTCTTTTTTTGGCATAAATCTTACAATGAACATTCATTAGCAAGCTCAAACATGGACTTCATCCTTGCTTTAATCAGGTTTTACTTTGCTGTGAACAAAACACTCAACAAGAAAAAACTTAGAGGAGGAAAACCATTTTGGCTCATGATTCATAGGTCTTTGTTCACAGACAATTAACTACATTACTCTGGGCCCAAGGTGAGGCAGAACAGCACGGTGGAAGAGCGTAAGAGAAGAAAGGTGCTCCCCTCATGGGAGAAAGGAAGTAGACAGAGAAGCCTGGAGAGGGACCACAAGGAAGAAGCACTGTCCCAGAACAAGCCACCAGTGATCCACCTCCTCCAGTTATACCCTACCTACCTAGAGCTACAATGCAGTCCATTCAAACCAGAGTGGACTAATCAGCTTACAGCTCTCAGTTCAACCATTTTACTTCCAAACATTGTTTCATTAACCAGAAAATTACAGGAAACATCTCTTATGCAAACCATAACAGTATAAACCTGGTATCCTAACGCTCATATCAATCTAACAATGAAAGCCACATTTATCCTGTCTCCAAGAGACCCAGAGTCTTAAATATGCCAATGTTGCCAAAATGGTAAAGTCCAATGTCTCCTCTTGGGCAATGGTTTTGGCTGTGAGCTCCTGTAAAAATAAAAATCATGTTACACATATTCAATATACAGTGGCATGGAATAAGCATTCCCATTTCTAAAGGGAAAAATATAAGAATATTTTTGAGAATATGAGAATAGAAACAAAAGGTGGAACCAAAACCAGACCTCAAACCAATAAGGAAAATGTGTCCTAAAACTCCAGCACCTAGATAAATTGTGGCAGCCTTTTCTTTCCAAAGGGATTGAACTGCACTGCTCCATGGCCATTCTTGTTGCAGGACACATGGATTTCAATCCTTTCAACATGGCTCTCTCAATAACCAGCAGCTTTCCTTAACTGACTGTCCATGTTATTGGTATTCCTTAATTCTGTGGTCTCCAGTTCAGCTTCAGCATTACTTGCACAACTTCATGCATCACTGTTTCAGGGGCAGCCTGTAGGAACTCTGATCCTGCACAACTTTGCATGACCTCTCATGCTTTCCTCTGAAACTTTGGTGAAAACCCCCATGATTCCTTAACATTAGCACCCTGTAGAACCAGCACCCTGTGTGAGCATGGTGCTCTCAAAATTTTAAATTTTCCTTTTTACAGCTTTAAGCCTTCAAATTCCTAACATGTCTTTGAGGCATCTTTCCTATTTTCTCTGTTTAAAGTACTTAACATCTCTTTCATGGTTGTAATCTCTTTGGTAGGTACACTTTCTTGGCTCTCACTTTTACATTCACTTTTCTGCTCAAACTGCTGGATGATGATGATGATTATGAAGATGATGATTGGTGCTGGGGAATTGACCCAGAGGCACTTTACTAATTAGTTATATCCCAGGACATTTTTATTTTTATTTTTTAAGTCAGAGTCACACTAAGTTTCTCAGAACCTCACTTATTTACTGAGACTGGCCTTTAATTTGTGACTTTCCTGCCTCAACATCCCGAGTCTCTTGGATTATAGGAATGTGCCACCATGCCCAGCCTAACTGTAGGTTTTTTAAAACCTTTCTTTTCGGCCCTCTGAGCCTGCTACAAGCTGAGCAGCATTCCCCTGCTGGGCGATATTCTCCCATATTTTCAAAATGTTTGATCATGTGCTTTTCTTAATAAGAAGTTAATAATATTTAAGTGGAGGTTACAGTGTTAGACTGACAGATCACATGTTGACTGAGTAGAACAACCTTTTCCCATGTTTCTCTGTGTATGCATGAGTGTGTTCATGTGTTTCTCTCCCTCTGTGTGTATAGGTAAGTTGTATATATATATATGAATTGTGTGTTTGCATGTGTGTGTTTTCAACAGTCTTTTTGCACCAACTATTAGGCCCCACTGCATAATATTCTGAGATAATACTAGCTATCAACATGATATACTGATCAAAAAATTGAGGAATTTATTACCATCTGTTAAATTTAAATGATGCATATAAAGAAAAAAAAAAGCTGGGTGCAATGGTGCACGCCTATAATCCTGGCACATCTGGAGGCTGAGGAAGGATGATCATGAGTTCAAAGTCAGCCTCAGAAACTGAAGAGGTCCCAGGCAACTCCGTGGAACACTGTCTCTATATTAAATACAAAATAATAAAAAGGAAAGGTGGCTGGGGATATAGTCAGTGGTTAAGTGCCACAGTACCAAAGGAAACAAAAGAAAAAGAAAAAATAAAAGAAGTCACTTGTTTGACTTGTGTTCTTGGGCATCTTTTCAACTAGTAATTATTGGTTATCCAATAAACTGTGAGAATTTTCAGGGGCCATTAACTGTACACTGTCTTCTTGTATTCACTTATATATACAGACATTATATTCTGGACAATTTGATTATGATGTGCCAATTAATGCAATCATATTCATGGTGGAGAGTGAGAAAAAAAAGAAAAAGAAAATGAAGGAAACACCAACCAAAATAAGAAAAGGAAACAACAATATAAAATAGGAAATCTGTGCATTTGTATGACAATTTATATACCCTACATGAATATGAGCCAGTGTTCCCAAAGAAACTAATAGATTCTTGTTGAATAAACGGTTCTGATTAAATAATGAATAGATTCTTTCTTAAAAATATCTTTTAGTTGTAAATGGACACAATACATATTTATTTATTTATTTATTTATTTATTTATTTATTTTTGTGGTGCTGAGGATTGAATCCTGTGCCTTACACATGCTAGGTGAGCCCACTACCACTGAGCCACAGCCCAAGCCCAGTGACTAGAGTCTTGAATGTATGAAAGAGTCCGTCAAATGTCCACTAGTATTTAGTAGGACCTAGATATAAATTTAGACATAAACCAAGATGTATATCTAGATATAAACCTAGATACAAATATTCCCAGTGGCAGTTTATGATAGAGGAAGTAAAAGAAGAGTGAGTGGGGAAATGAAAAAGAGGGGAAAATGACTAGAGTCACAAGGACTTCTCCTTATGTACAAGAGAATGAAAGTGCGATTGACATGACAGTTTGTGGTAAGCGTGCACCCTCAATGCTTGGTTGTCTTGCCCTTCCAAGATTCTCTTTCCATTTTTTCTTATTCCAAATATGATATCTAAAACCAGATAGGTTCCCATGTTTCTCTGTTCCTGATATGTTAGTTCTGTTTAGAAGGGTCCAACATCTGCCATTTAGCAACTTTTTAATTCTAAACAAATCCAATTCTTTACATTCAAGTTAATTATCTAATCCAATGTACCTAAGGTATGTATGTTGGACAATGATGCATTACTGAATGTGATGTTTGAACTACTAATCCCATCTCTTTTAAGCAATACTACAAGTTACTTGACCCTCTTTAACTTCAATGTTAGAATTTTCCCTAAAGATATTGAAATTCTGTCTTAGAGTACAATGTTAGTGTTTTGTTTTCTTTCTTTGAATATTGGCAGATTTCTTTTATTCTCATCTATAAACATTTACAATTCTATCATCAGCATAGCCAGGAAAAAATGAAGCTAAGCTGCTTGACTAATTGGCTGGTATTAACTTAATTAAACATATTAAGATCCAGATTGATAGTCACTGAGTGACTTTCACAACTCACATGTTCATTTTTGTTAATTCTTTATTAGGCCTTTAATGTAATGGACTCAAAAGAAATCACAGTTTTTATTATTTTAAAATATTTGACATATGGGATACCATTATTAACATCACCATAAAATTACATATTTAACAGTGAATAATAAATTTGTTAGGTTAGTAATACTTATAACTGTAACTCCATTACAGTTTGAATTTTTTTTTTCATCTTGGAGAACATTAATGAAAAGTGGGATTAGCTGTGAAGAAATTCACTGTTGGCAACTTTTCATTAACATGTTAATTCATTTCTTTTATGACCTCTATAAGTACCAGAGTACTGCTGCCTTGGAGAGACCCTAGAGTATTCAGAAAATTGTTTGGAAAAGATTTCTTAATCTTGTAAAAAAAAATAAAATGTAGCTAAGAATCAAATAGAAAATATAGTGATGTGATTTACAACAAATAATCTACAAGTTTCTGAGGGAATGTAAGCAAAATCAGAAACTGGTCAGAACACAGGTATTAAGGATAGACTTTAATAATGGTAACTGTTGGACCAGTTTTAAAATGAGGTAGTTGTAATCAACTACAATGATGATATGTTGGAATTTGTGGGAAGTACTTAGGCCAAGAAGAAAGTATGGAAAGATTAGACAAAGCATAGGAACTTTCTATTATAAATCAAACAGAGATTATGTTTAATTTCTACTCCTTATTTATTTTTGTTTTCTCATTAGATTGCTACAAAATCAATTGCTGATAAGTAATGCTATCATTTATGTGACTGTTTATAACCCTTGAAAACTATTGTTGCATTACTTTCTTTTCTTTTCATTTTCCAATAAGGATTTCTTATGATTGTATAGACAGGAAACAGAATCCACAAATCCATTTAAATTACAAGTTGATAATGAATTATATATTTTCAAATTACAAAAATCCTTTAAAGTGTGATTAATTATCCTCATCTACAGAGTTCATCAAATGGATCTTAGTCAAATGCTAAAATAGATCATGTACACAGTAGAAATTCAACAGGAATAGATGGAAATTTAAAGTACATTTTATAGTTTGTGATCCTGAGAAACAATAATTATATATAGTTTCTGTTGTTTTGTGAATGAACTCTGATTATGGTTGATAATTACTCTTTCATTGTTGTGTAACTGTGAAGTAGAATACAAACAGTTGAATGAGCAAATATATCTATATTAAAACATATATTTCATGACAGTTTATTAAAAAATACTAAATTTTAAGTAATGGATATATATATATATATATCACGTGACTTAACAATATTTGCTTTATGTATCCTTTCTTTCTACAACTGAATAGGATGAAAATATCATATCAGCATGATATAGTAAATAGTGAAACAGGATATTCCAATTAATTTTATACTAAACACAGTTGTTATCATGGATAGAGTAAATTTACATAATGCACTTTTTAAGTGAGGATATTAATATGAATATTCCAAGTACAACAAATCATACAATTTTAACTTAAACCTCTCATGATTGACTTGACCAATTATTATTATTAACAAGCAATTAATTTCCCATGCAAAGAAGACAACCAATTTAAATCTGAGGGCCTAAAGGTTGATTGTCCCTTTCTTTTATATATTTTATATAAATTCCTTATGAATAGTAAAATCCTGCTAATAAGGGCCTTAAAGGGTTTTTTTTTTTTTTAACAACTTTTAGGAAGCAATAACATGCAAAATATGCAAATACCCTGATTTTCTAAAATTGGGATCAAACTGGTCACAATCTGACAACAAAAGCCAAAGAAAATAAACAAAACATAAATAGAGATAAAAAAGTTTTCATCCTAAAGTAAGTAGATCATCTAGACTTAAAATCTAGTCATATTTAAAGTGATTTGTGTCATTTGTCCTTGGAAAAGTACTGAAGGGAAACACTTAGAATGATAGGGAATGAGATGGAAAGTAAATTTAAGTTAAAACTGTATTTTTTCTGTAGAATCAGATAATGGAGCAAATTGAATTCTATGTCTAAATCACACACAAAAAAATTATTTATGTCTTATTCTAATCTTCAAAGATTCACTCTCTTTAAATTCCCTATAAGTAAGCATAGTGGGGATCCCAATTTTAATTTTAAATGGAAATTGAAATTATTTTTCTGCAGAAGACAACAGAACAAAAGCTTATGTCTTGATTTTCTTTTCTTGAATTAATGTATGCTCAGTCCACCTGGGACAATCAGGGTGACAATACCTGTGACAAGACCAGAATTACTTTTTCCCTAAAGTTCAGCCAAATCCAATTGTACATCAATTTCCTCCTTTCATAACAAATGGAGAATATTTGATAATTTACTCCAATGGATCATTAGTAGGTGGTCAGGGACATTTTTCAAACAATCTTTTCGATAAAAATTTTATACCTAAAAACTAAACAAAAAATTGCAGATGATCCTTATGTTAGAAAAATAAAGATTCAAAAGTCTACCTCATGTTCAAAGTGTGAAAATCTCGATTCCTTTTTTGCCTTTCAGATCTTCAATCACTACACCATAATGGAAAGTTTAAAGTTGCTCTGTAAGCAGCCATAAACTGGGGAAGATATCTATCTGACACATATGTCTTAATGGACTAAGCTTCCTTAGTTGACAAATGGAAATTCTCTCATTTTTCAATTTCAGATTTTGATGACTATTTTTAATAAAACCAAACCATGGGAGGAGCCATATGGTGCAAAGTGTTAAATATACCCCAAGTGCTATTAAGGGATCTGAATCTCCTATGACAACAGTTTATTTATTCTATTAAGAAACCATTTTTATGGTCAAAAGCAAATGCACCAATAGAAAGGAAAATAATCTGCTATTCTTCACAATTTATCAGAATTCCACAAGGAATACTTGGGTAGAGTGTGCAAAAATGTATATGGATTACGTATCAAACATACTCAGTAAAATTATATAACAAAGCAGCAGTACAGAAATCTATAACTGTAAGAAATAGTATGAAAACAATAAATAAGTTTTGATCAAGGGGGTGTAGTAGCCTCAGCCTAGATGGATTCAGATTATAAGAATTTTCAAACTTATGCAGGAGGCAAAAGTGAAATAGAAATGTCAACAGAATCAAGAAATATGGATAGAAATGCATTTTGTTCAGTGTGAGAGTGTTGGTAGTTGAAATTCCACTGTGAAGAGTGTTGAATTATAAGATCCATAGTAATTACCACCCTGTTGGGCAATGCTTTTGCTCTTTTTGTCTAGTCTGACCATTACAGACCAAGTCAGTTTATCTTTTGTTGGTTTAATACTCTGATGAAACCCAGAAGGAGTCTTTTCAAATAGGATGACAGTGAAAGAGGATCAGAGAGGTCACATACGGGATTATATGTGAAGTAGAATAAAAACCCTGTAAGAATGAATTATTAATCACATATAGATAATATTCTTTGTTCTTGGAAAGAGAAGAGGTGACCCTCCTGCATCAAGCACAGAGTGGCAGAAAGAACTTCTAAATTAAAATGAGTAAAACAATCAAACATGTAAAAGGGACTAGGGAAACCTCATGGTACAGTCTAATGCAATGCAAGTAGCTTTTGGAGTCACCATGCCCTACCTGAGCTCCACCTGAGTGGATTCAGACTGACCACTTTTGAGATGGATGTTCATAATTTGTTGGATAAAACCTTACTATTAATATGCCAGTGTGTTCTGAAATGCTGTAATAACAAACTAATTTAAATCTTAGTCCCAATACATGCAAGAGATGAAAATGGTAAGGAGATAATACAAGTAAAAAGATACTATAAAAAAGCAATATAGGGAGATGTTTGAAGGTGAAGAAATATGATTGAGTAGCTCATTTGAAGATGAGGAGGAGAAACAGGATTCTTACATATTTTTAATATAAAGCTAACAACATATTCTGTCAGATTAAACGTGTAGATAAAGAGAAGAAAAATAACAAGTGATTCTAAGTTTTCAGGTAGGGAGGAGAAGGTAGTATGAAATTGACTCAAGAGCCTTGCAAGTAACTGAGATTATAATGCAGTCATTGAGGTAGGAGATTCAGTTTTCAATGTGTTAAATCTCAGATATCTATTTATATTTAACTACCTACATAAATATAGAGTTTGGGGAAAAATTCTAAGTTAGGTATGCAAACATGAGAAGCATCAACATATAGGTAAAGCTATGAGCTTATGTGAGATGGCTAAGTATGGAGGTGCATACAGGAAGAATCATGAGAGTTGTTTTAGTCAGATGTTTTGCCACTGCAGCCTAAAGACCCAACAAAACTGATTTTAGAGCAGAAAATTTTTATTGGTGCTCACAATTTCAGAGGTCTTGGTCGATAGACAGCTGATTTTATAGCTCTGGACTTGAGGTGAGACAGAACTTCCTGGTGGGAGGGTGTGGTAGAGGAAAACAGGTGAGGACCTGGTCACCAGGAAGTAGAGAGAGCATCTCAACTCAGCTCACAATATACATATCCCAAAGGCACACTCCCAATAACCTACCTCCTCCAGCTGCATCTTACCTGCCTGTTGTCACCATTCTGTTAATCCCTACCCGGGTTATTAATTCACTAATAGGTTTAAGGCTCACATAACCCAATCATTTTAACCTTTAAACTCTCTTGTACTGCTCCATTCATGAACTTTCAGGAGATACTTCATATCTAAACTATAAAAACAGGATATGCTGGCAGTGTGATGCATAAGAGCAGTCTGCTGAAAAGGTGAATAGTAGCTGAAATCAAAGCCATCCTCTCACCAAGCTGTGTTTTCTGAAGTGGGACTTCTCCATCTGGAGAGGAAACTCTTAATTAGTAAGAATACTCCCTTAAGGGAAGCAGAGTCCCTTGACTAAAAATCAAAGAGCTGACTAAAGTGGCACTCCAATACTGAAAGTTGGGAAAGGGCAGTGGTTGCCTGAGGCTTGGATGGGAGGTGCAGGGTGGTGGGTATGTGTTTGAGTGCAAAAGAGTACAAGTTAAAGTTTGGACATTAAATATTTTGTATTTTGATGAGGAAAACTAAAAAATGAGGCTCAACTGGCAAAATAGTCAAGAAATGAGAAGCCAGTGATATAAAGAAAATAAAACAAGCAAATACCTCAAAACAATCAAGTCTTCCACCCTTGAATCCATAATGAGCTTCCAAGGGAAGGAATGATTGAAAGACTGATCACTGCTTGTTAATAATACAAATTAAAGTTAGGTCTCTGAATTAGCTATTGTATTTTCCCAAATAGTGTTCTTTGTTGAACTTGAGTGGCATTTTGATGAAGCAGTGCCTTTATTTTAGTGAGGAGAAGAGGGAATAAACAGAAAAAAAAAGAAAAAGAAAGAATTTTGAAGCATAGACAAATGTGCCAGTAGTTGGAGAAATAAATGAATTCAAGAGATGGTATTATTCTGTGTATAAATAACTGTACATTTTTAGGGTAAATTTGATTGTTCAGCAGAAAATAAAAACTGATGCAGGAGGGTAAGGTGTTTTCTAAAGCAAGGCCTTGAATTGCCAAATTGAAATAGGGCCAGGTATAAGTTATAGATGCACACACATGCACACATACACATACTTACTTTTGTGTTTAATAAAGTTTACTAAAAAAATAGAACGAATAAATACAAGCTGGAAAGAAATCTCTTTGAATAAACCTCCTATGAACAATTAGGTTAGGTTATGTGCTCAATGGGATTTCTCCCAAATTCATATTTCCCCAAAATCCATCCCCAGTACTCCAATACCATAGTCCATAAATATATTTGAAGGAAAGACACGTGAAAAAGTGATTATGTTAAAGCAAGATAATCATAGTGAGCCCTCGATCAACACTGCTATCTTCATAAGAAGAAGATATCAAGACATACAAGATAAAGATGCCAGAAACCTGCATGCAATGAGAGAATATAATGTGTGGAAACTGGAAGAAGACAGATATCTGCGGTCCCAGGAGAGAGAACTGAAGAGAAACCAACCCAACTAGCTCCTCAAAGACTGTGATAACATGAATTTCTGTCCTGTAAGCCATCCAGCCTACTTTTACACTATTATGGCAGTTCTAGCAAATTAATAGAGGTTGAAAGCCATCCGACATTAATAACGAAGTATTACACTCCTTTTAATTCTGTCCAGCAATTACCACCAGGGGGTACTAAATAAATACTGAGTGATATAAGTGATGTAGATAAGAGTAAAAACAGTAGTGCACACGTGTAATCCTAGCTGCTCTGGAGGCTGAGGCAGGAGGATTGCAAGTTCAAAGCCAGCCTCAGAGAAAGCCAGGCACTAAGCAACTCAGTGAGACCCTGTCTCTAAATAAAATATAAAATAGGGCTGGGGATGTGACTCACTAATCATGTGCCCATGATTATTGCCCCCACCATTTCTCCCCCACCAAAAAGAATGAATGAATATAAATGACTAGTTAAACTATGGCTATGTGTTCGGTGCTTAATAATTGCTCACTGCCCCTGTATCTATTTCTTAAGCAATGGCACACTCACATATTTATGGTAGGCAGCATAATATACGAGTTGTACCAAAGGAACCATATGGAGAGTCTTTGCAGTTGAATGGTGAATTCTATTAATATGAAGAAGCATAAAGTGAATCTGAAATGTTATATCTTCCCCTAAAGGCAAGAGTGTACCTTATTCTCCATTTCCAGAACCTTTCAGGGCCAATGAATTAATGTTAAAAAAGAAATCCCTCTCTTGGGATAGTCTTATAGCTTTCATGAAGTGTTTTCCATTATAGGCATGATTCAAGATTTAAAAGAATCTTATCTCTAATTTATGTGCACACACTGGTAGCTCTTCTGTAGAGCATGTTAAGGAAGAAAAATCTAATCACTTACAACTATATCAATAATTCTATTGAGTATGACTTTTAACTCAACAGTGATTAATATGCAACCAATGAATCACAATTTTTGCATTTTACCTTCTTTGAAGTAGTGATTATTTTTCTTGTTTTCATCCTTGCTATGAAACCAATAATGTAGGAATTTAACAGAGCAAATTCTTAAAATTTCTCATTTCCATACATTGCAGTTCATTTCTCTGTAAGTATTTAATGCGGTACATCTTTGTGCAAGATAAAAGTCACTGTCTTTAAATCTCATTTCAATCACATTCTAAGTGGCACACTGCTGAAATCTTTCATTTTTACAAATGCTAAGAAAATGTTTGCTGAAAGCAGATTTGCTCATGCATTCTTTTTGTAAATGTCCTCTTATTCTTTTCCATCAGCTGAGTTGACATTTTCATTGGTCTGTAAGTCTGTAAAGAATGTTGTCTGAAAATATGCATGTTCTAAGGCATTTCTTGTTCTCTGGTGGCAGGCTCTGTGCTGACCCTCTGCAAATCTGAGTTTTGCTGAATCAATGTTTATATCATAACTGTGGTAACAGTACATTGAATCACAATTTTCTCTGTGATAAAATCTAAACAGGGAAAGAAATTTACATAGCTTCTCATATCATGGAATATTACGACAAAAACCAAATAGGTATTATAAATAGTAGGTACTGAATAGTCCAATATTTCAACAAAAAGTGTGGTTCTATTTGTACAAGTGAGAAAAGGGCACAGAAAGAAAAAGAGTAGAGAAGAGGGAAAGTGAGAAGGAGGCCAGTCATGGCCATGCAAAGGTAAGTTGCAATAAATATATATACAGATTTGGTTACAAACTTACCTTATTGGTATTTAAATTTTATAAACTATCACTGTATTGTATCTATGTAAAATGAGCTATTCCCATTAATCTGATAATTTTTTGAAAATTTGGTTATAAAATGTTACCCTGACTCACATAGAACTTATATTTTTTCTCCATGATATAGTTCTGGATTGTTTGCAAATTTGGGTCTTTTGTAAGTAATTTTTTAAAAAATATATTGTATTACAAAAGTACTATACAGAGTTAATGCAATTCCAATCAAAATTATAGTGAATTCCTCATAGACATAGAAAGAGCAGTCATGAAATTCATCTGGAAAAGTAAGCGATTCAGAATAGCTAAAGCAATCCTTAGCAAGATGAGTGAAGCAGGTGGCATTGTTATAACAGACCTACAGAGCTATAGTAACAAAAACAGCATGGTATTGACACCAAAATAGACTTGTAGACTAATGGTATAGAATTAGAGGACACAGAGACTAACCTACAATTACATTTATCTTATATTTGATAAAGGTACCAAAAGGGTACATAGGAGAAAAGATAGCCTCTTCAACAAATGGTGCAGAGAAAATTGGAAATCCATATGCAACAAAATTAAATTAAACTCCCATCTCTTACCATGCACAAAACTGAACTCAAAAAGAATCAAGAACCTAGGAATTAAACCAGAGACACTGTGTCTATTATAAAAAAAAAATGTGGGCCCAAACCTCCATCGTTTTGAATTAGGTCGAATTTCCTTAATAAGATTCCTATAGAGCAAGAATTAATAAATGGGATGATTTCAAACCACATAGCTTCTTCTCAGCAAAAGAAACAATCAGGATTGTGAATAGAGAGCCTACTAATTGGTAAAAAAAATTCTTAACACATGCACGTTAGATAGAGCACTAATCCCAAGAACATATAAAGAACTCAAAAATCTTATCACCAAAAAAAAAAAAAACAACAAATAAATGGACCAAGAAACTGAAGAGAAGTATATGAGAAGAAGATACACAATCAATTAACAAATATATGAAAAAATATTTGGCATCTCTAGCAATTAGAGAAATGAAAATTAAAACTACTCTAAGATTTCATCTCACTTCACTGAGAATGGCAGCTATTAAGAATACAAACAACAATAACTATTGGCAAGGATATGAGAAAAAAGGCACACTCATACATTGCTAATGGGACTGCAATAGTGTAGCCAATCTGGAAAGCAGTATGGAGATTATTTGGAAAACTGGGAATGGCACCACCATTTGACCCAGCTATCCCACTCTTTCCTTGGTCTATACCCAAAGGACTTAAAACCAGTATACTACAGGGACACAGCCACATCAATGTTTATAGCAGCACAATTCACAATAGCTAAACTGTGGAACAAATGTAAATGCTCTTTGGTAGACAAATATACTTTTAAAAAATGTGGCATATATACACAATAGAATATTACTCAGCAATAAAAGATAATAAAATCATTGCATTTGCAGGTAAATGGGATGCAGTTGAAGAAAATAATGCTAAGTGAGTTTAGCCAACCACCCCCCACCAACAAAATGGCGAATGTTTTCTCTGATATAAGGTGATTGACTCATAGTGGGGTAGCAGGAGGGAGCATAGGAGAAATAGAGGAACTCTAGATAGGACAGAGGGGTGGGAAGAGAAGGGAGGGAGCAGGGGGTTAGGAATGATGGTGGAATGTGATGGACATCATGATATAAAAAAAAAAAAACATGTAGGAAGACATGAATTGATCTGACCATACTTTGTATACAGAGATATGAAAAATTGTGTTCTATATGTGTAATAAGAATAGTGATGCATTCTGCTGTCATATATTTAAAAAATAAAAGAAATTTTTAAAAGTGGTGTATTATGCAAAAGTTAAAACTTAAAAGCTTGGGAAATACAATGCAGGTTATGTGACCTGACTTTCCCATATACATACTTGTCATACCACAGTGAACCTCACTTTTATGTGTATCCACAAGGACCTAAAACCACAAATAAACTGTAAGAAAATATCAGAAAGATCAGGACAGTCAAGGGAGCAGGAGAATGAAAGTGAAGTACTTGGGACTGAATTAGAACAAATTATCTTCCATGCTTTTATAATCATATTAAAATGAATCCTTAAGTTATGTATAGCTGAAAATAACTAATAAAAAATTTACAAAAAAATTTGGACATCTTAGTTTGATAAACAAAGACCAAACATCTTAGTTTCATAAACAAAGACCAAAGAATAATTGTCATTAAAAGTATCTTAGAAGTTAAGGTGTTTTTTTTCTCTTTCTCATTCCTTTTCTTCTATTATTTTTCTTCCTTTCTTCCTAGTATTCTTCTATTTATAAGAATGTAAAAATTGTTTTTAGTACTCTCTCATTCATGAAGAACTTATTGAAATTAATGTGGATGAGGGGAAATAAATTAAAATAAAATTCAAAATAGATTTTTTTTAGATCAAAGTTGCCTTGATTGAAGGAAAATTTTTATTTTTAGTTCTGAAAAATTGTTGTGAGAGGCAGGAAAGTCACCTTGTCCTATCCACAGATAGCTTAAATACTATTGTCATGAAGACTGAGAAAAATACATGTAAATTATCATGTGATTTATACACCTAAA
The DNA here is from genome assembly GCF_045843805.1 of Urocitellus parryii. Taxonomy (NCBI): domain Eukaryota; kingdom Metazoa; phylum Chordata; class Mammalia; order Rodentia; family Sciuridae; genus Urocitellus; species Urocitellus parryii. The sequence goes on along the minus strand of NC_135531.1, from coordinate 33,089,397 downwards.
CTGCTATCTGGGTAGTTATACTAATTTTGTTTTAAATTATTTGATTATTTTTTAATATTTCTCTTTATGTAATATTAAAGTGCTGAGTGTCTTTGAACCAAGCTATATACTTAGCCAAGGAATGCTTTAACTATAGAAATGCCTATTAGTATCAAAATTTTATTTATGTACTAACATATATCCATAGTTTGCAAAATCTAGTATTAACACATCCAAATTAGTTCCATTATCAAGAACTTAATTGTTATGCATATTGTTATTGTATATGGCTTTTGTACAGATATAATTTATAATTTTAGCAAACAATTTGGAATGGTTCAATTCCTAAGTGGTGTTGACCTGAACTGTACTTCATATATTCATAATAGTTCACTTTATTAAAATGTGAAGGTCTTAAAATTCTTCATGTGTATGCCATACAGATAATGCTAGTTTAAATTTTAATAGTACAGTAAAATATAGGTATTTTGAGTCATTGTATGGTAAAAAGAACAATATAAACTTTTTTTTTTCATACTAGGAATTGAACTGAGGGGCACTAGACCACTGAATCACATCCCCAGTCCTATTTTGTATTTTATTTAAGGTCTCAGGATCTCAATGAATTTCTTAGTGCCTCACCTTTGCTGAGGCTGGATTTGAACTCTCGCTCCTCTTGCCTCAGCCTCCCAAGCTGCTTGGATTACTAGTGTGTGCCACTATGCCTGGTAAACTTTTGATTAGTAAGACTCAAGTTATGGTAGGGTTCTTCTGAACTCTATTCTAAGCTTCTTACCTGCATTTTAGTGGTTTTCTGGAAATACTAGGAATTCCTTGGCTTGTAGAAGCATCACTCTGCTCATCTTCACAATACAGGTCCAAATTTAACCTTCATATTTGAGCATCAGTTCTGTTGGATTAAGGCCTGACCTAATGATTTTATTTTTACTTAATTACTTCTGCTAAGAAACTGGCTTTCAATAAAGTTGCATTATGAAGTACCAGGGCTTAGAATTTTTAACTATAACTTTTAGAGGTGACTTAATTCCACATGTTAAAAAAAATATTAAGTAGAAAAAGTTATTACAAAATAATATTAATGTTACAAAAGCTTTATCTAAAACTCTATGCAGATATAGGTCTAGATATATATGACTTCAATTATTAGTAAATGAATCTTGTGGCTAAAGTAATTCTTGTGGGGACAAATTTAAGGTGGTGCTAGACTGAAATGACCTCTCTCAAGAACTGCTGAACATATTTTTCCCTCCCCGGGCTATACCTGTTGGCTCAGGTGACCTTGACACTGTGGGACACTGTAATTCATTCAGAAGCATTCTCTAAAAACTTCTATGATCTGTCTAGCAGTTTTTATAGACAAAAATCTTAGCTGGGTTACTTTTGGGTTTTTCTTTCTGGGTTTCTTCCAGAAAGAAAAATGTCTTGTGGTACCAAACTTCAGGTCTAAAACCACAGTAACTTTCTAGTATTGGGTCTCTTTATGTAGTTGCCTTTAAATTCCTGGGCACGAAATTACTTCATGAGACAACACAAAGCTTCAAGAAGTCTTCTACTTGCTAATAAACATGACCTTCTTTTCCCTAGAGAAGGGTCAGGGGAAGGAACAGATCATCAGTTCTACCCATGCAAATGTCTTCTCTTCCTCTTTTCACTTCTGTTTGCCATTCCCAGATTCCATCTAACATCTTCATTCTAAGTTGGAACAACATCTTCTATGACAATAAAAGGAGGTGTATATCCCAATCTTCATGTAAATATGGACTTCAGACCTCTGATCCTGGATGTTGACAGCTAAAAGAATGATAAAAGAACTGGAAAAGCCTCCCCTTCTCAATAATACCTTTGTTCCCAACTAATATCTTGCTGTCAAGTCCAATCTTTCATATTGAAGCTGATTTTAACCAGCATTTACTCTTGGAAGTTCTTTTCAAAATTGCAAACTCATCACCCATCTCTAGATGTCAGAAGCAAACAAGAGAAACAATTCTATGTTGTGGAAGAATGAAAGGAAAAACAATTTTGTTTCAAAATTTTATTAAGCCTATGAGTCAACCTGTATATATCAAGTGAAAACTTTGTGTTAAAAGTCTTCAAACCTCTCCCTTCTTGTTCTATATAAAAGATAAAGTAAGATATTGTAAGCTATAGTCATCCTGCTATGTCATGCAACATTGGAACTTATTCTTCTCTATCTGCATTTAAAGAGTTGGAAATGTTAATTACCATTAATGCTATTAATAACATTGTTATACTTTTTTAAACACACACATCAAAATTACCTGTCAAAGTATAGAGACAGGTAAGAAAATGAGAGCTATTTAGGTAAGAAAACAAGAGCCACTCATAAGTTGTTTTAATTTACCATTTCAGATGTAATTCTTAATCCAACAAAAAATACAATATTTATTTGAGAAATGCAACTAAAAATAATATATATATATGTGTGTGTATGTGTGTATACATATATACATATATATGTGTGTATATATATATGTATATACATATATACACATATGTATATATATGTATATATACAGAAGATTCTTTTTTAGTAAAAACTAGTAATGTATACTTCATGAAATTTACAAGATGTTAATGGTCACTGAGTGAGTTCTCCCTAAGCCCACCATTCCCTCTTTCTTTTTTACTGAATGGTCTCTCCTCATCTTTTCTCAGATATTGAATAGCCACTTCATGAAGAAAGCACTCATCAAAATGGTATTTATTATATTTTTCTCATATGACTTTATGGTTTGCTTTGAATTTAAAAATCAGGTCAGCAAAATGGCTTATTCTGATATGTTTTAAAAGAAGAAAAAAATTCTCAGATTACCACTTACCCTAGATAGATAAAAAAAAAATAATTAAAAGAGAAACAAAAGACTACCATTGATGTTATCAACATCATTTGCATGAACTAAATTCACGCTGGTTAGAGAAAGATATATTAATACTTATGCAGATCCACATTTTATCTTAAAATTAAATAATTTGCATTTAATTCTTCTGGATTACTATTGGAGCCTTCCTTGCATTTTGATTTCCCAGTTCACATTTTCTACATGGCTGTTTTAGTCAGCTTTTCAGCTGCTGTGACTAAAGGACCCAATCAGCACAATTATATGGAGAAGAAAAATTTATTTGAGGGCTCACAGTTTCAGAGATCTTAGTCTACAGAAGTCTGGCTCCATTCCTCATGGCTCTTGGTTAATCAGAACATCATGGCGGAAGAGTGTAGCAGAACGAACCAGCCCATATGTTTATCAGGAAGCAGAGACAGTCTCACTTGCCGTATGCAAATATGTACCCCAAAGCCATGACCCAAATTCCCAACTCTTCCAGCCACACCCTACCAATTTAGTTATTGCTCATTTAATTCCAATCAGTGGATTAATTCACTGACTGGGTTAAGACTTTCGCAACCCCATCATTTCTTTGACCCTTCTTACATTGTCTCACATGTGAGTTTTTGGTGGACACTTCAGTTCCAACCATAACAATGGTGGTCTAGGAACTTGGAAAAAAGGAGTAGACATGGTAGGCTTGCTGAATCACTCATTCATCCTCCTCAGCAATTGTAGCAAAACAGGATTTATATATTATAGCCTATAGTTTGTAGATTTATGATTATTTTTTTCTAGATCCCAAAGTTGATAACAAATCAGTCACTAATATGGCATTATGTAAAAACATGGATGTGTAACTGATGTGATTCTGCAATCTGTATTTGGGGTAAAAATGGGAGTTCATAACCCACTTGAATCAAATGTATGAAATATGATATGTCAAGAGCTTTGTAATGTTTTGAACAACCAATAAAAAAAGAATTATAGCAAAGTTATTTTGGAATAAATATAAAACATTTCAAGACAAAATCTTTAGAAAATGGCAAATTCTATCAATACAAGTGTTACATCAATTATAACGTTTATAAAAATCTGACAAGAACTCAATCATGCGCATTTAGTAGGTACATATGCACAGTATGCATGCACATATATGAGTATAAATATACACATGCAAAAATTTGAAATGGGAATTTACATACATATTATTAACAATTAAATTCAACCAATTATATATTGTCTCTTAAGATTTCAGGTAATTATAAGTATGCACTCATTATGAATAAGGGAAGTGGTCTATAACTATATTAGAGATATATATAAAAGAAGTACACTCTGAAAGTTTTGGAAATGCTGACATTCATAATATACAAATCAATTGAGGAAACAACCACTGATTTCAGGAGAAAATTGTAAGTTGAAAAAAGTACATTTTGAATTATTACTTTAAATAAAATGGTCATTATTCAGCCTATGAATTAATCTAAATGAATCTGACAAAAATAATATATTTTATGAAAAATTGACAACATAATAAAGCATATCTCATTCTAAGATTTTTTAAATTATATTTAAATTTTTCTTTTAGTTGTAGATAAACACAATTCCTTTATTTTATCCATATTTTTAATTTTAACTTGTCATATAGACAGCAGAATTCATTACAATTCATATTACACATATAGAGCACAATTTTTCATATCTCTTGTTGTTCACAAAATAAAGTCACATAATTCGTGTTTTCATACATATACTTGAGGTAATATTGTCTATCTCATTCCACCATCTTTCCTACACCTATATCGCCTCCTTTTATTTCCCTCCTCTTTGCCTTATCTAGAGTTCATCTACTCTTCCCATGCTTCCTTCCCCCAAACCCATTATGAATCAGCATCCTTAAATCAGAGAAATCATTCAGAATTTGGTTTTTTGAGATTGGCTAATTTCACTTAGAATTATATTCTCTAACTTTATCTGTTTACCTGCAAACACCATGATTTTATATTCTTTTAATAAAAAATAATATTCCATTGTGTATATATACCACATTTTCTTTACCGATTCACCTATTAAAGGGTATCTATATTGGTCCCACAGTTTAGCTATTGTGAATTGTCTTTTGGGTATAGACAGAGGAGAGGAATAGCTGGGTCAAATGGTAGCTCAGTTCCAAGTTTTCCAAGGAATCTCCATACAAATCTATTAATATAACCTGAACAGCAAGTTATTTAGTATATCATCAATGGTTAATCTCTGAGCTATTTGTATTAATTTATTGTACATGTATGTTAAAACTTTTGTATTATTTTTTCTTTTTCTTAAGACATGCATTTTCTGTAACTATAGTCTTCATTTGATAAGTCAAGACTCTCTGATGAGCATGATTTTTTTTAACTATGAGTGCAAAATTATTTTGAAACACTATAAAAATACAAGGATTAAGAAAACAATCTACATTAACAATAACATGTATTACCATATTTCTACAAAGACATACTAGATAGAAGTCATTTTCTTACTTATTCACAGTGTGAGCAGAGCTCAGTTCCTTGTGTTTGTAGGTCTCAGGTTCTCTGGTCTGCTTGCTGACTGCTGGATTAGGGTTGTTTCCAGCTTTTAGAAACTATCTTTATTTCCTGGCTCCTAAACCTCCCAGTTCAAGACCCTATTCAGCCTCAAATCTCCCTTTTTTCTTCCTGTGTTACCACATATCTTGGATTGTCTATCCTACATTTGGCCAGCAGGGATAATCTTCACATTTCCAGGAGTCTAACTTCACTTCTACTGACCAAGTCTCTTTTCTGAGTTACATAATCAACACCATGAATTTGAGTGTGAAAATTAAATTGCTTGGTATTGTATTAATCATCATTGTATCACTATGATATAATACCTGAAACAGACTACTTAAGAAGTAGAGAGGTTTACTTTGTCACATGAATTTTGTGTTCTAATTACAAAATGGTATAGCCCTGTTGGTTTGGGTCTGTGGTGGGATGACATATCAAAACCAATGCTCATATCTAGAAACAGAAAGCAGACAGGGAGTCCCACAATTCCTTGCAAGGGCAAGACGCCAATGAACTAAGGATCTGCTACCAGGGCCTAGCTCTTAAAAGTATGCAACACTTCTTAATGAAGCTACCCTGAGTACTGAGCTTTTACATATGAAACTTTATTCTGAATACACAATATTCCATGTAATGTAGTTATCTTCTTCCATCTGCTGGAATTAGGAACTCTTTCCAGCTCTGGAATGACTTTTACCTTCTGATTTCTTGTGGATCACTTTCCACTCCTCAGTAACTTTCTCCCTCATACACAATAGAGAATCTAGGTGAGTGTTCAAAAGACCAAAGTGAATATATTTGTAGATTGCTGTGTAGCACCTTGCTTTCAGTCTCTCTTGCATGTTATGAGTGTGAATTTGAATCTCTACTACTTAATTCAGCAAGAGGGCTGCCCTGTATGTTGCTTCCTATTTCTGACACTTCTCTATGGAACTCAGTTCACCTCATTTCATTCTCTTTTCTTAGATAGCACAGTCTTATGCAGGTCATTGTTCAGTATCTGAAATTGTAGTTTCAGGTGTTTTGTCTAATTTTCTATTTGTTTTATGGAGTAAGAATAATTCCTATAGCAATTAATTTTTTTGTGAGCAAAAATTGAAACCTAATAATACATGTTAAAAAAATCCCCCATAGCAATTTTTATAATACATCTTATATAATGTAGTAAACACTTGATAAATTGACGAATATGATCTAAATTGGTCTAAATTTTCTTCTGAGTTATAAAATCTAAAGTATTGAGTACTAGTTGGGGTTTAGTGGAATCAATGATGCTTCGACAAAAGAGAGATTATGCTTAAATAACATTCTTTTTTTCCATAAAAGCATTAAGTGAGGATGTCAATGAAGAGTATGTCAAAAATTTACACTGTTTGCGAGAAAAAATAAAAATCCATTACTGTTTTGAATAAAGGCAATGTTTGCTGAAATTCTGGATCAAACTGATTACACTCACGTTTGAATCTACATACTAGCTTCTTGGAGAATTCTAATTAAAACTCAGGAAAAACAGGTATTATGAGTTTGAAGTAATCTTACATGCAGCGCCTAGGTGTCTATTTTTTTTTCTACTACTGATTGTTTTTATTAATAAAATTTTGGATCATTCATGAATTTCAAGTAAACCACTATTTTTCTATAGATTAGTAAGCTACCTTTCAATAATATACATCCCTGTTCTACATTAAATGGGTACAGTTTATGTTCTGCATGGATTCTGGACTAACAGATATCAATAAGCTTCAAAAAGGATATAATTCAGCACTCATTGTACTCCCCCCCCGCCCCAAATCATGGAGAGATTCTTACAAATATAATTTGTGGAGTAAAGCTACCCACCAATTTGTCATACCGAATGTTTCTTTTGGTATCATTTACAAAGTGATTGTCATACCGAATGTTTCTTTTGGTATCATTTACAAAGTGATTGCCTCACTTCCAACATGATTTCGGACATTGTTTGAGTTATTTGCAAAAACAATATCCAATCTAACAGAAGAATATAAATAAATAAATGGAGATCTTTTTCCATGCTTCTACTATGTTGGGGCATTCAGAAGAGCTTCTTGATTAAAAAAGACCTATAGTTAAGCAGTTAGCAAAGTAGATTTATGTCTACAAACTTAAATAATACAAGTCTGATTTATGCACACAAAGCTATGAAGCTTTAATTTATAGATTCTGTGACTGTCTAAAGAATCAATTTTTTTTCAAGGATAGTAGAGATTATCTGGATTTACTTTCTTCTTATCTTTTTATAATTCAATAAATTGCATATGCTTAACTTTTTTGAATGACCATATGCTTTTTTTATAATATATAATATTTTTGTCATTAGAAGATGGGATATTTTTAAGCAGTTTTTATAATTATTGTTCCTCAATAAACACAATTTTCTTAAGCTTTGATTTCAAACAGGGGTAGTGAGCAAATAAATTACCAAAGAAGAGATAAAATTTTATATTTTAATTAAAAAATATTTGACAAGCCAGGAACAGTGGCACACTCCTGTAATCCCATTGGGTGGGGAGACTGAGACAGGAGGCTCATGATTTCAAAGCCAGCCTCAGCAATTTATGGAGGCACTAAGCAACTTAGTGAGACCCTTTTTCTAAATAAAATACAAAATGAGGCTGGGGATGTTGCTCAGTGGTTGAGAACCCCTGAGTTCAATCCCCAATGCCAAAAAAATAAAAAGAAAAAAAAAGAAAAAAAAAGGAAAAAAAAGGAAAATTGACAAATTTCTACCATTCTTTTCCTACCACAAAAGCATAGCAAAAAGTATTTTGCAGATAAACTTTATCCAGAAAGAAGCTCATGTCACCAGTTTTCTACTCTCCATCATACTTCACGGCTGTCAAAGAAATCCTTCAACCCACTTTTCAATTTTAATGAACACATTTGTTGTTCCTCAAAGTGTTTACAATTCACTGACTAGACATAAGGAAATAGCTAAAAGAATATGGGGAGGGAAATGTTCTAGAAGGATGAACGTCCCTATTGTTGTGACTCGATAAGTTGGAATGGTGCCTGGGTCTCAGTGCTGGCACTCAGAACTCCTTATCATCAGGCAGAAAATGGTTATGATGCAAGATGAAAGTGGTATTTGACAAAACTCAGTTGGCATATGTCTCTGCAATTATAATAATAGTAATATGTTATAAATATTAACTTAGAGGGAATTGATGGTACAGTACACTTAAAGGTTAGAGAATAATTTACAATGTTCTAATGTAACAGTTGAAAAACCCAAGGGGTTGGGGAGGTTTTAGCAGTTCTGATTTTCTTCCAGTAACTTCAAATTATATGGTAGATGTGATTGTTGGAGATATAGAAGGTGTTAGAGAGTGTTGTAAAGGTAAACAAGATTTCTTCTATAATCCTACCACACACAAGCAGGTGAAATAGAGCCCGAGATTCTCTAAATTTAGCAGTGAATTAGACTAAGTTTAGGAGAGGTGCCTACTAGTAGTCATGCTCTTTGTGGGTGGGTGGGCTTTGCCCTCTCTGTTGTCTTCTGCCTTGCTCCTTCTTTCCTGACCTCTCTCAGAATTTGCTGTGCAACAGGAGGTAGCTCAACTCATGGCCTTCCCCTTCTCTCCTATAAGCTTACCATGTAACTTAACATTGCAGTTAATTTGTAGAGTTTTGTTCACAAATGTCTAATTTCTTCATACATATATTTTGTGTTATAGTTGCAATTTATCTGAAGACAAAAAAAACATGGAATTATGTTTTATTTTCCATCTTTCTATCTAATAGAGTTTATTAGGATGCCTAGGAGGTTTCTTCCTGATCATTGAGATGAGAGCTCAGAAGTGACTAGAGGTTGTAGAGTCACTAGCCCAGTTGTTTACCAGAGAGCAACATCTTCTTTAACTTATCTGGTCTTTACAATGCCTGCTTCAGTCTTACTTTTTTCTGAATTGCTTTAGTATGAGTGCATGTATTTACATAATTTTTGTATTGATGTATACATATATGTATAATTCTACCGGGAACCTACGAGAAAATAATTAAATTTATAAAAATATCCATAGATAAATATGGAATCTAAGAACTGTAGAAAAAGTGAAGAACTGAAAACAATTCACTCTTCAATCAATGTTTGTCTTCTCTTTCTTTAATTAGTCCCACAGTGGCTATGTTTGAGATCTGGTACTAGTGTTTGAACATGCTGCCCCTATAATTGCAAAGTTCTACAGAGTGATCCTTCAGATTGTATTTATAAAGAAGCCTATAGTGTTTGAATGGCATAGGGATTATTTCTTCCAAATATTCATAAAGTGAATTTTCTTAGAGAATTCCAGTTTGGATTTTTACTTATACTCTGAGCCCATTATCTCCTTTGAGAAAAAGAGTTCTACTTCAAACAGGAGTGAGTTATTCCTAAGTCCTACCTCCTGTTTTCAGTTATGCTGAAATATTTGAATGAGATTATAAATAGAGAGTGAAATAATAAAATTTGATGGTTCAAATGATTTATATGTTTATAAATTAAAACAAAATGTAATGATTATGTTATAATACTTGTAGAACATATGTATATATTAATAAGTATTTATTAAATCTTATGACAATGCTAATATCCCTTTAAAAACTTATTATTATGGAAACAATGAGCTTCTGTTTACTTAAAATTTAAATATATAATGCAAACATGCCATGCAACCTACACTATTAGTACTTTGACAGATTTTAAACTAAATGACAATATATAGTTGCCTATAAATCATTATTTGAAGGAAAAACTATCATGGGAAATGAAGATAATAGAAAACTTTCTGATACAACAAGGAGAGTTAAGCTCTTTGGAATGTAAGTCTTTATACAAATAATTCTGAAAAAAGTAAGTGTCTTATAAATTTTTTAAAGAATTTGCCATTTTTTAAAAATCTTCATTTATAAGGCTCTATTATTTTATGTGGTGCTAAGGTTTAGCCCTGTGCCTCACATGTGCAAGGCAAGCGCTCTACCACTGAGCTACAGCCTCAGCCCAAGTGCCTTGTAATTTAATACTGAACAGAAGTAAACCAGCACCAAAGTGCTGAGCAAGATGAAAGCAATGCCAAGTGCTTTGTTCAAGGGTAGAAAAAACTTCAGAGGAAAAAAATAAAATGAATTAAATCTCATTAGCACTTGTTTAAAGTTTCTGCCTTAGTGAGGAATTTGCTTAGTCCATCTCTGCATTACCAAAATCTGGCTATTTTTGATTATCATAACCCCACACATTTGAGGAGAATTAAGGCATATTTAGAAAAATTCCACACATAGGGAACTTGGAAAAGCTAACAGTAGTCTGATTTTAAATGTAATGTTATTTAACAATAAAGGACCAAAATAAAATATTCTCTTTGAATCTTAGAGAATTTAATTTGAGACACTTTCTATTTTTTAGTATTACATATGTTTCTTTTGACCCCACAACTCTCAGGACTTCACTTGCCAATATTGAAGATAGAGGTGTAGAGACACTGATGAATTAAATTTTCCTTTCTTCTTAAATGCTGAACAAATGTGTGAATTTAAGAAATGGGCAGAAAGTCAAAATTCAGAGTTCATAAGACAGAATAATCTAAAATGAGAATGGATAAGTGGGCAAGGTGTGAGAGCTGATATCAAAAGTGCTCCTAATTAAATTGATCAAAGCTAGTTGCCCAATGCATTCATCTTGTGAATACACTGGGTACTTCAAAAGGTACTGGTGCTATCATCTTTTGATTTCAGTCTATTATTCTTCACAATAGACACCACTGCACAGCCCAATATAACCATGTTAATTCTATAATTATGTAATTGCAATGGCTTTTTCTATCAGCACACATGCCAGAATGAAGGAAAATCATGCTGCTAAGTACCCCGACCTTTTGGTCTTGTCTGGCTTTGTGGCTGAAAGCATATGTGGCTCTGGTAGCATCTCATGCAGAATGACAGAATAATCATTGGGGCATGAAACCACAACCTGTAGGGAGTTAATCATGACCATTAATCTCTGCCACATTCTTCTATTCTTTGAAGATGGGAGAAGTGACAGAGATTTCATCTTGTTTTCTGCATATAAATAAATCTCAAAGCAGCTTCTTGGCTTTTTGGTGGATTTGAAGAAGAAAAAAATGACATTAGCTAATCTCAAGTTGCATATTATTGGAAATTGATAATCACTTCTATTATGAAATAATGTGACCTTTGTATTATGTTTGTCTATTGAGTGGATATATGACTATATTACCAACTTCTTGTTATTGAAGTCCTCATTCACAGGAATATATTAATAAATTAATAATATAATAAATTTTGGTAGTTTGAGGTTTTTAAAGTGCCAGTGATCACTTTTTACAAAGAGTCAAAACAGAACTCCATGTGATGGAACCAAGAACCACAAGATCTTATGTCAATATGTTTTTCATTGGAAAACAATGGGAAATGTGATGTTTTATTGGAAGTTTGAAAGTTGATTAGGGATTTTTGAACATTTGGAAAAGTAAAAAATTATGTTTAAAAAAGTCTAGAAAAAAGTTTTTTGGTGTCTAAGTAAATAATCTATTAAGATAGGACAGTTTTTTAAAAAACAATTTAATGAATATCCCACATTTTCATCATTCTGGTTCATGTACTCACACACATGGAAAGAATAAACTAAAGCCTCTGTATTGTTTCACATTGTTCGGAATGCCAGAGTGGCTATGACAGTTCCGTTTTAATCTGGCAAAGTCCACAGTTATGTCTTTCTAGGAATGCAGACCCTTAAACCCCTGCTGTTTTCCTCAAGTAGCATTTAAAAATAAATCTGGACTCCTCGTTCCGGCCGCCGCCAGGAAGCGTCCGCCTGAGGTCGTGGCCCGGTCGCTGCCTACGCGCCAGCTGAGGACTCGGTAGCGCTCCCGGCCCCTCCGGGCGCTGCACGCAGCAGGTGCCTCCCCTGATGGGTGCGGAATGAAAGCAAACAGAGCGGGCCCCCACCCAGCTGGCGGCGGGGCCGAGGCAGCGCCCCCCTCGTAGACGCCGCGCAGCCCCGGGCCCGCGCACGCCGTGCCCCAGCGCGCTTCCGGCCAGGTCACGTGACCGCGCGCGCACGTGTTCCGGTCTCTCGGTGCCCCGGCTCAGAGCCTCCTCCTGGCTGGCCCCCGCCGATGTCCACCTAGAGCCGGGGCAGGCCAAGCCAAGGAGGCGGCGGGCCCTGGGAGCTGCAGGGACGCGGGCGCCGAGCCGCGTGAGCAGAAGGCTCGGGCAGGTGGACGGCGGCTTCCGCCATGAACCCCAGGGGCCTGTTCCAGGACTTCAACCCGAGTAAGTTCCTAATCTACGCCTGCCTGCTGCTCTTCTCCGTGCTGCTGCCCCTCCGTCTGGACGGCATCATCCAGTGGAGCTACTGGGCCGTCTTCGCCCCCATATGGCTGTGGAAGCTCCTGGTCATCGCGGGCGCCTCGGTGGGCGCTGGCGTTTGGGCCCGCAACCCTCGCTACCGCACCGAGGGGGAGGCCTGCGTAGAGTTCAAAGCCATGCTGATCGCCGTAGGCATCCACCTGCTGCTGCTCATGTTCGAAGTCCTAGTCTGTGACCGTGTGGAGAGAGGGACCCACTTCTGGCTGCTGGTCTTCATGCCACTCTTCTTCGTCTCCCCGGTGTCTGTGGCCGCCTGCGTCTGGGGCTTCCGACACGATAGGTCGCTGGAGCTGGAGATCTTGTGCTCAGTCAACATCCTGCAGTTCATCTTTATTGCCTTGAGGCTGGACAGGATTATCCACTGGCCGTGGCTGGTGGTGTTCGTCCCCCTGTGGATCCTCATGTCGTTTCTTTGTCTGGTCGTCCTGTATTACATCGTCTGGTCCCTTCTGTTCCTGCGATCCCTGGATGTGGTAGCCGAACAGAGAAGAACTCATGTCACCATGGCCATCAGCTGGATAACGATTGTGGTGCCTCTGCTCACTTTTGAGGTCCTACTGGTTCACAGATTGGATGGGCACAACACATTCTCTTACATCTCCATCTTTGTCCCCCTTTGGCTCTCGTTAATAACTTTGATGGCTACAACGTTTAGGCGAAAAGGAGGCAATCATTGGTGGTTTGGTATTCGCAGAGATTTCTGTCAGTTTCTGCTTGAAATTTTCCCATTTTTAAGAGAATATGGGAACATTTCATATGATCTCCATCATGAAGATAGCGAAGATGCTGAGGAAACATCCGGTCCAGAAGCTCCAAAAATTGCTCCAATGTTTGGAAAGAAGGCCAGGGTGGTTATAACACAGAGCCCTGGAAAATATGTTCCTCCACCCCCCAAGTTAAATATTGATATGCCAGACTAAGCGCTTTTCCACCCAAGGCCCTTACGTGAAATAGAAACCATATACACACACACAAATTCCACCTTGCTTTTGCCTCTTTGTTCATCCATCCCAAACCTGGAACTGGAAACAGGCTCCAAACACATCAGCTCATGCCTTGTGAGATTGATGCGGATCAGTGACTCATCAGTATGCACCATAGAGGAGATTGTTTTAATCTGTGGTTGTGTGTGTGTGGTGTGTGCACATGGGTGATAGAACTTGCTTTCCAGGTCGATGTTTAAGAGCTAGCCAAGGGCAGTAAGTTGTTTTAGTAGGTCCTCAAAAGAAATAACTACACAACTGTTTGATGGTGGTTGTTGTTTTTAAGTGCTAGTATACCTGTCAACAGTATTGTTTAAAAAGTATTTTTATACATTGCTAGTCTGTAAAATTGTATTTCAGATTATTGTGCCTGTTATGACAGAATAGCAAATATATAGAATTCTCTTTCCACCACTGGTTTATAAACCTCATAGTTGTTATTTCTAGTGTCCCCACTGTTAAGATAGTTTTTCTTTGGGCTTTGCTGATACTGGTCGTTAATATTGTAATAGACGAATTTTTCTAATGGAGTGAATCTGCATATATAGTATTTATATGAATATTTTAGCAGTGTAATATATTCTAGTTCTCTGCAGTACAGTGTATTATGTTAAAGTATTTTTTTAAGTTTCTATGTGAAGATAAATGTCTATTGCAGATGTACATAAAGACTGCATAAGATGTTCATATGTACCCTCTTATGGGATCATATCGAAGTACTAGGTATAAATGTAGGAGTTGAAAATCCTGTGGACCTGAATATTCAATTTTAAGGTCTCTCTTAGTACCTGTTAGTAGAGGGAGGAGCCACCACCCTTTGGACACAGTGTGGTACCAGGCCATAAAGTGATACATTACCACCTCGAATTTTTCCACAAGTAGTAACAACAATTGAGGAACAACCAAAGTCAGCAAATGGTTGTCCATTTCTCAGGGTGTTAGAATTTTAGTTTGTCGTGATGTAAAGCATTACTTGTCATTGAAAAGCTGAAGATAGTAGCCTTAACCAAAAATGGTCAAAAGATGACTTTTATTTTAAGGTCCAGACTTTTTGGTCTGTCAGCTGTAGAGAAACAATAGTTCAGGTTTTATTTTTAGGAAAGTACAGTGTTTGTTCAGATACTGGTGGTACACCAGAATCAGAAGGGTAGAGCCAGACCCTTCAAAAGTGATATTCTGACTGAGAACAAATAAACACTTTGAAAAGGAGTTTGTAATGAAAAGGAGTGCTCAAATTACTGGGAGAAGATGAGAGGGAACCCACTTTTATTAGCAACTTATTTAAAATTTTCTAAACTATTCTCCATGTTGTGAGTACATAACTACACCCTTTTCCCTAGCCATGAGGCAGACCTGTTCCATTTCAAGAAAAAGATAAACCTAAATTCACCATTTTTGTCCCATGTTAAAGTAATATTCTTGGTCCACATGGCTAGTGACAGAGAAGCTATCCTAGGGAGCTGAGTGCCTGCTGGCCTGAGGACTCCACAGCTGGGATATGTTGGCTGCAACAGCGTTTCCCCTCCCCTTAGCCCTCTCACGGTGGGTTTATACCTGCTAGCTGAATGTGGGAATGAGGACCTACACTGAGCCAGTCTCTGTGCTGGGCAGCTGGGGATACCGTGGAGAGCCGGGGGGATGTGGCTCCTGCCCACTGGGAGTGTATATGGAAAGTGCGAGCCTCGCCTCCCATGGCAGTGAGTAGATGGTGCTCATCGCAGCCATGTGCCTTAGAGGGAAGAGCTAAGAGCAGCTGTGGAAAACCCGTGGGAAGGTGCCGCTAGCTTCACAGTGTCCTTTACCTGGAACTTGAGGCCCATCTTTGTTTTTAGGAGCCAGGTGCTCCCCTCTCGGTTCCCCTTAGCCCCCCAAAGATAACTGAAAAGAACATTAAAATTGAGCAGTGAAGGAGCAGGTGTTGGAGGAATTAAAGGGCAGGTTTGGGGGCTACAGGGGGATCAGCAGCCCCTCCTGGCTACAGGTTCCGGGTAAGGGCTTGTGGGTAGCTGGTATAGTCCGTTAACCCTGGTGGGTCCCTCTCCACACCCACCCAGCCATCATCATCTCCTCTCCCACAGTATGTGGTGTGGACGAGCCAGTGCCTGAAGTGTGGTAACAGCTTCCCACCTTAAGCTGTCCCCTGCCAGGCCCTTGTCTTGCCTTCATACTTGGATAAAAACAGCCAAGTGACAGGTTGTGGAACTGTTGTTGATCTGAAGTCAGTGCAACCTCAGCTGTGCCTGAGGGTTTATGTGATCAGGGCACAGTGACCTCACGGAACTTAGCATGTCAATTCTGTCAGTCTAGTTTCTTCTGCAAAACAACTTTTACTGCTGAACAACCTCAGACCCTCAGTGGCCTGCAACCACACTCCAGGCAAGAGTTTGATCTGGGGCCTGGCTGAAGGTACAACATTCCCTGAGCTGTGTTCCTCTTTCTCATGGCAGAAAAACAAGGAGGCTAAGCTAAACCTTTCAAGCACAAATATAGTTCATGTCTATTCTATTTCTCTACAGTGCAGCGTATTATGACCTGCTCACGTATGTGACTTATGTCACGTCTGCATTCTGGTGGCCAAAGCACATAGCCACACCTGTGACCTCTTTGGTTTGAAGGTCATTCTAAAGGAATTACAAAACATATGGTGGATCATGAATTATTTTCTTGCCTTCTGTTTTACAAATATTCTTTAATTTTTAAGTAATGTTTAAGTTGTTGCCATTTGAAAGAATCTGTTGAGGACCTGAGGTGTGAGGGGAGGACACTGCATTCAGGCTCCTCAGTGAATTGGTGAGGCTTGGCAGCTCTTGCAGGACAGTTTTATGAAGGTGCTTCTCTGCAGGGTTATGCTGGATACCATGGGAGGTCAAGGCCAGGTGCAGGGAGAGCAGCCAGGTAGCAGGTGGTGGGATACAGGAGAGCGGAGTGGAGTCGGGCCTTCCCCCAGCCCTCTCCCGGGCTGACTTAGAAAAGAATCCATGAGGACACAGGTATTCACAGATAGGCAGGAAGGCTGGGGTCAAATTCAGCAAGCACACAGGGATCTTGGGAAGTTGTATAGCTGGAAACCCAGTCAAGGTCATACATTAGGGACCATCAGGAATATGGTGGAGTGAGCCTCAGATGTGTGTTCATTCTGTAGCCTCCAGGATGTGAAAAGAGCTCTTGCTTCTGTAGCTCTGGAAGAAGAGGCAGGACTCACTCAAACTCATGCAGTAGAGGATTTGCCCATGAAGGGGGAGGTAGGGTTGCAGACACTGAGACATCACAGTTACAAAAGCCCCTGCTCCCCCTCCTTGGCTATCTGGCATGCACCCTTCTTTCCAAGCTCACCTCAAAAAAAAAAAAAAAAAAAAAAAGTCTCCCATCTTACAGCTAAGCCTCACACAGTGGCTGGTCCCTTCCCTGAGGGACAGAGGCATTCCAAAGCCACCTTACAGAGTACATCCTCCAACTCCTGAGCTAGGATGTTGGGATGTCTCTTCCTCCTCCAGTTTTACACTTCATACTGCTCAAGGGAACCATACACCAACAAGACATAACAATCATAAATATATATGCCCCAAATAATGGAGCAGCCATGTTCATCAAGCAAACTCTTCTCAAGTTCAAGAGTCTAATAGACCACCATACAGTAATCATGGGAGACTTCAACACACCTCTCTCACCACTGGACAGATCTTCCAAACAAAAGTTAAATAAGGAAACTATAGAACTCAATAACACAATTAACAACCTAGACTTAATTGACATATATAGACTATACCACCCAACATCAAGTAGCTACACTTTTTTCTCAGCAGCACATGGAACCTTCTCAAAAATAGACCATATACTATGTCACAGGGCAACTCTTAGACAATACAAAGAGGTAGAGATAATACCATGCATCTTGTCTGATCATAATGGAATGAAACTGAAAATCAATGATAAAAGAAGAAAGGAAAAATCAAACATCACCTGGAGAATGAACAATAGGTTGCTGAGTGATCAATGGGTTTTAGAAGACATCAAGGAGGAAATTAAAAAATTCCTAGAGTTAAATGAAAACACAGACACAACATATCGGAATCTATGGGACACATTGAAAGCAGTTCTAAGAGGAAAATTCATTGCTTGGAGTTCATTCCTCAAAAAAAGAAAAAACCAACAAATAAATGATCTCATACTTCATCTCAAAATCCTAGAAAAAGAAGAGCAAAACAACAGCAAAAGAAGTAGAAGGCAAGAAATAATTAAAATCAGAGCTGAAATTAATGAAATTGAAACAAAAGAAACAATTGAAAAAATTGACAAAACTAAAAGCTGGTTCTTTGAAAAAATAAATAAAATTGACAGACCCTTAGCCATGCTAACGAAGAGAAGAAGAGAGAGAACCCAAATTACTAGCATACGGGATGAAAAAGGCAATATCACAACAGACACTTCAGAAATACAGAAGATAATCAGAAACTACTTTGAATCCTTATACTCCAATAAAATAGAAGATAGTGAAGGCATAGATAAATTCCTTGAGTCTTATGATCTGCCTAGATTGAGCCAGGAGGATATAGACAACCTAAACAGACCAATAACAATAGAGGAAATAGAAGAAACCATCAAAAGACTACCAACTAAGAAAAGCCCAGGACCGGATGGATATACAGCAGAGTTTTACAAAACCTTTAAAGAGGAACTAACACCAATACTTTTCAAGCTATTTCAGGAAATAGAAAAGGAGGGAGAACTTCCAAATTCGTTCTACGAGGCCAACATCACCCTGATTCCGAAACCAGACAAAGACACTTCAAAGAAAGAAAACTACAGACCAATATCTCTAATGAACCTTGATGCAAAAATCCTCAATAAAATTCTGGCGAATCGGATTCAAATACATATCAAAAAAATTATACACCATGATCAAGTAGGATTCATCCCTGGTATGCAAGGTTGGTTCAATATACGGAAAACAATAAATGTTATCCACCACATCAATAGACTTAAAAATAAGAACCATATGATCATATCGATAGATGCAGAAAAAGCTTTCGACAAAGTACAGCATCCCTTTATGTTCAAAACTCTAGAAAAATTAGGGATAACTGGATCATACCTCAACATTGTAAAAGCAATCTATGATAAGCCACAGGCCAGCATCATTCTGAATGGAGAAAAATTGAAGGCATTCCCTCTAAGATCTGGTACAAGACAGGGATGCCCTCTCTCACCACTTCTGTTCAACATAGTCCTCGAAATACTGGCCAGAGCAATTAGGCAGAGGAAAGAAATTAAAGGCATAAAAATAGGAAAAGAAGAACTTAAATTATCACTATTTGCAGATGATATGATTCTATACCTAGCAGACCCAAAAGGGTCTACAAAGAAGCTATTAGAGCTAATAAATGAATTCAGCAAAGTGGCAGGATATAAGATCAACACGCATAAATCAAAGGCATTCCTGTATATCAGCGACAGAGCCTCTGAAACGGAAATGAGGACAACTACTCCATTCACAATATCCCCCCAAAAAATAAAATACTTGGGAATCAACCTAACAAAAGAGGTGAAAGATTTATACAATGAAAATTACAGAACCCTAAAGAAAGACATAGAAGAAGACCTTAGAAGATGGAAAAATATACCCTGCTCATGGATAGGCAGAACTAACATCATCAAAATGGCGATATTACCAAAAGTCCTATATAAGTTCAATGCAATGCCAATCAAAATCCCAACAGCATATCTTGTAGAAATCGATAAAAGAATCATGAAATTCATATGGAACAATAAGAGACCCAGAATAGCAAAAACAATACTAAGCAGGAAGTGTGAATCAGGCGGTATAGCGATACCAGACTTCAAACTATACTACAGAGCAATAGTAACAAAAACAGCATGGTACTGGTACCAAAACAGGCGGGTGGACCAATGGTACAGAATAGAGGACACAGTAACCAATCCACAAAACTACAACTATCTTATTTTTGATAAAGGGGCTAAAAGCATGC
This sequence comes from Urocitellus parryii, assembly GCF_045843805.1. Taxonomy (NCBI): domain Eukaryota; kingdom Metazoa; phylum Chordata; class Mammalia; order Rodentia; family Sciuridae; genus Urocitellus; species Urocitellus parryii. The sequence goes on along the minus strand of NC_135531.1, from coordinate 33,069,628 downwards.
AATGGAGGAAGGATAGCATCTTCAACAAATGGTGCTGGGAAAACTGGAAATCCATTTGTACCAAAATGAATCTGAATCCCTATCTCTCGCCGTGCACAAAAGTTAACTCAAAATGGATCAAGGAGCTTGATATTAAATCAGAGACATGGCATCTGATAGAAGAAAAAGTTGGTTATGATCTACACGCGGTGGGATCGGGCTCCAAATTCCTCAATAGGACACCCATAGCGCTAGAGTTAACAAATAGAATCAACAAATGGGACTTACTCAAACTAAAAAGTTTTTTCTCAGCAAAAGAAACAATAAGAGAGATAAACAGGGAGCCTACATCCTGGGAACAAATCTTTACTCCACACACTTCAGATAGAGCCCTAATAACCAGAATATACAAAGAACTCAAAAAATTAGACAATAAGATAACAAATAACCCAATCAATAAATGGGCCAAGGACCTGAACAGACACTTCGCAGAGGAGGACATACAATCAATCAACAAGTACATGAAAAAATGCTCACCATCGCTAGTAGTCAGAGAAATGCAAATCAAAACTACCCTAAGATACCATCTCACTCCAGTAAGACTGGCAGCCATTAGGAAGTCAAACAACAATAAGTGCTGGAGAGGATGCGGGGAAAAGGGCACTCTTGTTCATTGCTGGTGGGACTGCAAATTGGTGCAGCCAATTTGGAAAGCAGTATGGAGATTTCTTGGAAAGCTGGGAATGGAACCACCATTCGACCCAGCTATTCCCCTTCTCGGTCTATTCCCTAAAGCCCTAACAAGAGCATGCTACAGGGACACTGCTACATCGATGTTCATAGCAGCTCAATTCACGATAGCAAGACTGTGGAACCAGCCTAGATGCCCTTCAATAGATGAATGGATAAAAAAAAATGTGGCATTTATATACTATGGAGTATTACTCTGCATTAAAAAATGACAAAATCATAGAATTTGGAGGGAAATGGATGGCATTAGAGCAGATTATGCTAAGTGAAGCTAGTCAATCTTTAAAAAACAAATTCCAAATGACTCCTTTGATATAAGGAGAGTGAACAAGGACAGGGTAGGGACGAAGAGCTTGAGAAGAAGATTTACATTAAACAGGGATGAGAGGTGGGAGGGAAAGGGAGTGAGAAGGGAAAGTGCATGGAAATGGAAGGCGGTCCTCAGGGTTATAAAAAATGTCATATAAGAGGAAAGGAGGGGTAAGACAAGATAATACAAATGGAAGAAATGATTTACAGTAGAAGGGGTAGAGAGAGAAAAGGGGAGGGGAGGGGAGGGGAGGGGAGGGGGGTTAGTAGAGAATAGGACAGACAGCAGAATACATCAGACACTAGAAAGGCAATATGTCAATCAATGGAAGGGAAACTGATGTGATACAGCAATTTGTATACGGGGTAAAAGCGGGAGTTCATAATCCATGTGAATCAACCATGTAATATGATGTATTAAGAACTATGTAATGTTATGAACGACCAATAAAAAAAAAAAATAAATAAATAAATAAATAAATAAATAAATCTGGATATACAGCCAAAAAAATGCAGAATTATCTTTAAAAATTTGGCAATTATCATTATATATTATCACTAATCAATATAATAATAACAACAATAGCAATGCTAGTTATTTACTGAATATACTTAGAAAAGTATGTTTGTATGTTTGTATCTGTGTATATGCATGCATACACGTATGTTTCTGTATTTGTATATGTATAGTAGATTTTAACATATAAAACTATTACAAACAGCTACATATATACCATATATACAAATTAGGGAGTGTTTATCTAAATATGTATATGTGTATTTTATTTTAAAAATTATACTAGTGTTTTTATGAAATTACTTAATTCAGGACAATTTCAATCATATTTATGAATATATACATGCATAATCTAATTTCACTCTTGGATTAATTATCATCTTCTTGGAAGGAGTTCAGAATCAGAAATAAAAGTATATTTGAGATCAGAATAAGGAGGTTATTTATAACATAATTGGGAAGATTTCAACAGTACTATTAAAGTACCTAATAAATTACTGAAGGCTTGAGATCCATTTTGCACATAAAAAAGTATAGATTAAGATACACCATTATTGTTCTCCGTTCACAGGGGTTTACTTTCCTAGAACTTCTATCTAATTTATTATTTCTTCTGAGACTTATGCAACACATATATAATGTTATATGTGATATCATGAAATTCTGCATTAGCTTAACATGTTTCATATATTTTCTTAATAGAGCAATCACATTTTGAAGTGGTCCTGAATTTCTGAGTGATTATAAAAAAGAGGGGAAAACCCTAAACTCTGATAATGGATTATAGTCACATATAACCTGAAATGCTAGGAGCACAACTAAATGTGGCACAGTGCTGTTTTGTCAACCATGAATACTTAGAATTGTCAATAACAGTCAACCCAAGAGTATCTTCTAGCAGAAACTGAATAATCACACCATTCAGCAAAACTTGAGAACTTATGTAAATAGACTGAGAATAACTCCAGAATCAGGACTGGTAACTGTAGTCAATATGTACAAATAAAAGCCACTGATGAAGAATACTGCACTGGGCTGAGTATATCACCCATCTTGAGGTGCCTCATGAAATCTTGTAAATCAGTAAAAATATTAGTGCTGACTGAAAGAGCTCTGCTTTCACATTGCTGATTCCAAGTTATGACCACTTGGAATGCAGGTATGTTTTATTTGGCATATTCTAATTTCACTCTTTGTGAAAGGAGTTCAGAATCAGAAATAAAAGTATATTTGAGATCAGAATATGGAGGTTATTTATAAACATAATTGGGAAGATTTCAACAATTTTATTAAAGTACCTAATAAATTAACTGTAGGCTTGAGTTCAATTTTGCACATAAAAAGCAATTAGGCTTTCCCTTAAAGTATATCAGCCTAAATAGAAAACAATTTTTGTCCTTTTTCAGATGTGTGTAATGTTAATTTCACACTAAATGTTTCAGTCATTATATTATTATTGAAAATATTGAAGGTATGCTAGTAAAACAGATTTTCAGGTGAAATAATGCCAAAATGACAAAATTAATGATGATCTTTAGATTTTGTTTACATCATTTTTCCTTTTGCCTTATGAAGTTGAGGAAACATACAAAAACACAAACACATCTTTGAAAGTAACCAGAAACCCAGAGAAATAGTAATTAAGATAAACTTAGAATCAAATAATCAAATAATCAAATATATGTAGATACTAATATACCTGCTATAATAGGTTGCTCAGATCTTCAACATCACAAAATGTATCTTTGTAAGCAAGATAAGTAAGACACATAAATTAACCAATAAATTTCAGCAGTTCTTCTTTGGAGAGATTTTTAAAAAGAAGTAAGTCAGTGAGGAATATTCTACATCCCAAGGTGACATCATTAAAAAGACAAGTCAGCAGGGTGTTGCTGTTTTATTCTTTACAGGAGATTCATGTGAAAGATAATTGCATATAGTGATTAAGTCCAGAGTCAACATCTTAGTTTTACCTACAAGGTTTAAGACTCATTGCTTGTGCATCCCTGAACAAGTTATTTACTATTTTAGTATATAGTTTTTTATGATGGTAAAGAAATTGCTGAATGCCAGGTAAAGATTTTGTATGAAGTAGCATCAATTACCCTTATAAATATTATTAGCATGAAGAAGAATAATGATAAATAATGCCAAATACTCTTTTTTGTTTAAGTTTATTAGTTATCATTTCAGAAAAACAAATGAAATACTTTAGCTCATTTTATACACATAAATGCAAATGTACAATTCAACTATTTATATGTTTCTATCATGTGTGCCCTGGTTAAACAGAAAAATGAAGGTAGAGCCTGATTGTTTCAAGTTTTTCAGAGGTATATATTCTAAGAATATGAAAGCTAATTGTTTTTTTTACTTTTTTTTCTGTAAAATTTAAGGTATTTACAATATGCATTTATTTTCCTTCAAATGTTTGTGATGAGTTTTTTTTTTTTTTAATTCTAGGAAAAACCATTAATACTTATTCTCAAAGATCAGAATTTGACATGTGAAAACATTTCAGAACACAGGTGATTAGCTTTATTGCTAAACCTATTTGTCTATTTTTTCTGCCAACTTTGATTTTGCCCAAACTTGTTACAGACAGGTAGATGGTGATTTTAAGATACATTTACAAATAGGAGAAGTATTCACACCCACATATCATAGTTGGTAAGACTCATGTGAGTAAGTTAAAATAGGAAGCTTCAACTCATATGCAAAATAGGATCTTTAGTATTATGGTATAGGATCTTTATGAAAAGAGATGATTCCTAGGAAACCTAAGAAAATGAAAACTAGTAGACAAACAAAAGACACAACTTTATCCAAAAGGGAAAAAAAGAATATGTTTTAAAAGTGTATTTATTTAGGGCACATGAACTTCTATCCATTGACTGGAATTTTATCAGAAAGCAAGATTGTGAATGATTATTAAGGAGAAACAGTGATATATTAAATGTAAAGCAATATAGTCTAGAGTTGTTACAACAAATATAAAGGCTGTGGTTGTGGCTCAGTGGTAGAGCGCTTGCCTAGCACTTGCGGCGCACCAGGTTTGATCCTCAGCACCACATAAAATATATATAAATAAAATAAAGTTATTAAAAAGGTTTAAAATGTATAAAACCCAAGCGATTAAGGAATCAACCTAATCATAAGGGGTGTCTCTGTTACTTATGAAGCTGATATACATTTTGGTAATATTCTTCATATTTTAAGGTAATGACCATTTAGTAGTGTATCTATTTCTTATTGATCACATATCTAGAAATTATTCTTTCAATATTTGCTAAGGGGAGAATAACTCATGCTAGTCCAAACTATAACCAGACAACAGAAAGTTACTTAGTTGATGATTAGAGGACACTGATGTTGATTCATCAAATCTGTTTCCTAAATAACTACTCCTGAATCACATATGTACAAAGATAAATCATGGTGTAGTTAGTGTTGTATCTGGTCTTTAGTTTTAGCAACATGCCTAAGTCTGTACAAGTTTGGAATAAGTAGATAAATATTAAGAAGACTCAAGTAAATATGTTGGGAATCTTAGGTGTAACAGACAGAGACAAACTATCAATAATCAGATAAAATATTGGATTTGCAGTGGTGATGTTTGGATGTCATGAAATATGCAGAATATAAAAACCATTTTTCTTGTAGAACGTAGGCAAAAATTAGTCAAGAAATAAAATCTAAACTGAGACACAGTACAGGCCAAATGGAAGAAGAAAACATCCCATGCTGAATATAATAATGTTCAATTCAAGCAAAGAGGAACATTCAGGCAGAACAAACTGTTTATATGAAATGTTTTTGAGTGATTCTTAGATAGAAATCATGCCATACTGAACTTTGAGAAGGTTCACAATGAAATATTAAAAAATTTTTAATGAAATTATTTTATAAATTTATGTATGCATTTCTTTTAAATTTTCTTGAGATAGCATAACTTCTTTACATTTTAAATTTTATTCTATCATCTGTTTACCTATCTACCTTTCTATTCATTTATATATGAAACACCTTACTCAGCAAAATATAAAAATTTGCAAGATTGGGCACTTATGTTTCTTGTAGTATTTATTTTCTTCCTGGTTAATGAAAATAAAATATTTACAAGTTTTTACTTTAGGAGAACTGCAAGGACTTCAGTATATACAGAACACCAAGAGATATTCTTCAGAAAGATTTAAGACATTACGTTGCAAAGGAAAGCAAGGGTCAAATAGCAGTAGATATCTACATCAAAATAGGAGTTGTGACCTTATACTGAGCCCATGCAGAAACATTACAAAATTTTTAACAAGAAAGTGAGAAGATTAAATGAGTTCACTTAAAACATTATCCTCACTACTGCATAAAGTAGGGAGTTATAAGATTGACATTAACATGAAAAGCAATGAAATGACCAGTTACTATATTTTGGGAGACACTTAAGTTTTTGTTTTGGTACCAGGGATTGAACTCAGGTGCACTTGACCACTGAGCAATATACCCAGCCCTATTTTGTATTTTATTGTGAGATAGCGTCTCACTGAGTTGTTTAGCACCTCTCTGTTGCTGAGGCTGGCTTTGAACTGTGATCCTCCTGTCTTAACCTCCCCAGCTTCTGGGATTACAGATGTGCATCACCATGCCCAGTTCCAAGTTTATTTTAATATAAGTCTGTAGCAGTGGATATGGAGAGCTATAGACCTCTAATAGGATCTATGACCACATATAAAAAGTTGTAAAACAGTTCTTCATGTCTTGTTATATATTACACTCCAGCATATCAATCATGTATGGTGAATTCATACACCTTTTAAAAAATCAGCAATATAATTTTTTTTTCAAAATGTATATAAGGGATGAAGATATAATAACAATAAAATGTTGATTGAATCTTGAATATGGACATTTTCTAACTCATCAAAAATCTTTGAAATACAAAGACATTTCATCCATTTAAATTGCCTTTTTAGAGTCTATTGACTAATCTAAATACCTGGAAGGCAATTGTTTTCTCATAAAAAATTGTCCAATTTTGAAATTTATTGTACTTACATTTTAAAACTGAACACTAGTTGTCATTTAATTAGGTAGAAATGCTTGGTTACTATTAATTTTGCAATCCAAAGATAACTCAAAACTGCTACATTGTTGCAAAAATAATCAAATAAATACTGAACACATTTTAAAAAGTGCTGCTGCATGCTAAATTTCCACCAAAAATATAATTTAAAAAAACAGAGTTTTGTCATCAACACAAAAATGATTTGAAAACAAAACATTTACTTGAAAACCACTTTGCAGTTTTAAGAGTATTCTTCAAATATCTAATAATGCATGTAACTAGAGCTTAAAATAGTAAATGAAACTTAAATGTGTTTTCTAAATAATAACATAGTGACCAGTGATATTTTTATTCCTTTGACGTGAATTTTAATATTGATTTATTCAGTATTACTAGCTAATTATAATGTTCTCCATCAAAATAAAACACCTATTTCCACACATTCTGCTACAAACTAAATAGATAAAGTTTTATAAGAAGAGTCTATCATCATGAAATATTTGAGCCAAAACCCTGAGAAAAATATTAGGAAAATTTGACCTATGTTTAAATAATATATTACTTCTAAAGTCATGGATATGGTATAAGATAACTAAGTGAGACTATTAATGACAGAGCCCTTATGCTTGAAGAAATAAGAAGAATCTGTACATGGGACTCATTTAGGAGATTTTAGAGATGGGCGACTTTGATGGGGAAGTGCCTTTTAGTCAACATGCACATCTAGCCCATGGTGAATCTTTAAGAAGAAGAGCAAAAGAAGAAATTCAATCAACTCATCACCTCCCTTCCTGTATTGGAATTTTATATTAAACAAATTCAACTGAAAGGCACAGTGTAGGGTAGCCTGTTGGTGATACCTATGCTCATTAGCAGTCCATGGCAACAGCAGAGAAGAGATGTTGGATACAGATCTGAAAGAACAAATTGAAGCTACTTAGCACCAATGGAAAAGAGCAGGTAGGTAAGTACAGTGTGCAAGGTCCATTTTCTTATAGTGTCAAGTACATTGTTCTCTGGATTTTCCTGGGAAAACATCTAATTTAATACTTCTCAAGTGACTGAAAACAACTCATAAGAAAGGATGTCTATTATTAGATAGAAAAGAGGAGACAAAATTTGACAAAGAGGTCAGTATTTAATATTCTAGATTCATATTTCTCAAAGTTTTCTACTCTAACATATAGATTTATAAAAAAGAAAAAAAAATATTCCCAAAACTCGGAGTCCCACAAGTGACAAATATGAACATCAAAAGAAAGATTACCTTGAATGACAATGGTGAGCTTAGTTTAAGCACATGAGCTCTTAAATATTAAAGAGAAAATCAGGGAGAAGGGACAAGTGAGAACAGAATGAGAACTTCATAGTATGAAAAGACTACCCTTGCACGTGCTGACTGAAAATTTAGGATGGGGTCCATGTGAACTGTCATGCAGGAAAATTTCAGAAGATAGAAATCGCCCTCATCCAACAGAAAGGAACGAGGGCCTCCCTCCCTCACCATCAGCATCTACTTAGAACTTCAAGGAACAAGAACACAGCTCCCCACCAGAGTCTCCCAGAAGAAATACAACCTGTGGATACCTTGACTTTAGTCTAGTGAAACCCCTGTTGTTATGTTATTGCTAATATTTTTGTGATATTATGTGATCTAGCCAGCTGCAGTGGCACACACCTGTAATCCTAATGATTTAGGAGTTTGAGGCAAGAGGTTCCCAAGTTCAAAGCCAGCCTCAGCAACTAAGTGTGACCTTGTCTCAAAATAAAATGAAAACCCTTACACACACACACACACACACATAATAATAATAATAATAATAATAATAATAATAAATAATCTTGGGATAGGCGCCATCTTAAATGTTGCGGGGTCAATCTCTGGAATAGCAACAATAAAAACATCTTAAGTTTCTTGAAATTTGTTATGAATACATATTTTCACAAGGGTGGAAGAATAAGCAAATTAAAGAACTATCAGGAGCAAATGTAAGTCTCTTTCTGATATGAAACTTCAGGTATAAAATAAAATATTACCTAAAATGTCTCCAGAGAGACTCTATTTCTTAGTGTCTTACTTCTTAAAGACAAATCATTTATTTTCTTATATTTAAGAAATTTATGTTAGAAGGAAGCTTGGACAAAGATGATGCTGGATGTTTAACTAGAGTTTAAAAAGTTCTTCAAAATATCTTATTTAATTTTCAATAAAAATATACATGCATACACACATACACACAACAAAAATATTCAGTAATTTATTCAAACTGAATTTAGTTACTTTTTCTTCTCTGACTATAATTTTATATTAAATACTTACAAATACTAAAAGAAAATAATGATTTGTTGATATTATCAGATATTGTGAGGTTTTGAAATATTTCAGAAAAGATTATACTATACAAATTCATACTAGGGAGATAATGAATTAACTAAAAATGTCTGTAAGTAAAATACTTTCAAATACTTTCCTTTTTTACATAAGAATTTAGTATATGTAAAATTCATTTTCTAAATATTGTCTCCACTTAATATTATCCTACCATTATTATTATTATTTTTTTTACTGGCCAAACTTCCCTTGCAATATTTCCAGAGATCTATTTCAATTGTTAGTGTACTTGGTTATTTAAAAATACTGCTATTTAATTTACAGGGACTTCTAAAACATCTTGTTCTATCTTATTCTCTGGAAAGTTTCCAATTTATATGGTGATTTTGAAAATGCTCCTCAAATTTAATGTAGGCATGTTTTCTTTTTACTTAAAAGAAACCTTCATATCATGTTAATATTTATTCTTAAAAGTACTACACAGTCTTTCTTAACAAAGTTGGTAGTCAAGGTAATTCTTGGTTAAATAAGTTTAACCCAGGTGCTGCAGAATGTTTACCATTTCTTATTAATATCAATTAAATTTTTAGCACTCTGACTTGTCATTAAAATTAGGTTTCCTCACCCAAAAAAGCAACTACAAAAAAAATGATTAATATTTATTGGTCATATTGAAGAATTATACAATTTCATTCTCCAAAATTTCTGTGAAGATGACACCTCATTCTGTTTCAAATGAATCACTTTGGTAAAAATCCATTTTAACTATGTTCACAAAAACTATAACTATGTTAACCTCAACTGTAACTATGTTGATAGCAGATTGAATGTTCCAGGTTAAACATTCTACTCACTAAATTTAGTATTCCACTTGATCAGAAACTTTTGTCTTGCCTGTGTCAAGAAACTCATTAATTTTTCTGTGCTTCAAGTTTTATACCTCCTAAGACTGAAAAATATTCTCCACTCACACTTAAACTGGTAAATTCACTCCGTACTACTTCATAGAGATATAAAAGCAGGGTAAAACTTCTTGCTTTTATAAATTTGTTCCACCTCTGTATCACCCTTCATTGGGAAACAAATCTGAATCAGTAATTGCTTTTCTGCCTTTCACTACTGAAGAATGATTGAGCTATCAGAAAAACTATTATTCTTATTTGTGCATGTGTTCTTTAACAAGTATTCTTCAATGCCTACTGTGATATACTGGTGACTGTGTTAGTAGAATGTTGAGAAGCATTAAAATTCAACATATTACCAGTTCTTCAGGAAACTCACTCCATATGTCCCTCTTTTTTGGGGGTATATTTTATAACATTTTATCTTTTAGTTTAGGTTTAGGGGAAAAATGTTGTTAAGTAATACCAAATAGTTTGGACTGCAAGGGTCAGACCCTATGTTCTGTTGTTGAAGCTTGAAGGTGATGAAGTTCTGTTGTTGAAGCTTGAAGGTGATGAAGTTCTGTTGTTGAAGCTTGAAGGTGTGGTCATGTTTCAATAAAACATTATTACAATACCAGGCAGTTGATAGAGTTGACCAAGGATCATCATCTGCCAAACCATGTTCTAACTATTTCCTCTCAGCATACAAACATGCACAAGTCTTTCTCATTTGAAAAAGCCAATCACTGAAAAGTTAAACCTGCTAGATCAGCTACCCTGAAGTTCTTTATTTTCAGTTTTCACCAAGAGATTTTTTTCCCACTTTTTCTACTTTCCCACTTGCCATTGAATTCTTGCATCACTGAAGTTTTGCTATTGTTTTTATCCTGGCTGTACAGTGCCTCCCACTAGACATAGCTATAATGTTTATATTTTAGACATTCCTGTACTTTATATGTTTCTCACAGGTGAAAATTTGGGTTACATTTCATATTGCACAATGAAATTTGAAAATACAGAAAGTTTTTTCCTGTTCTACATACTCTCCAATAACTTTTCCTTTCCTCTATTTAGAGGTTAAATATTATCCATACCTCTGCTTTAATTTGGATAAGCTTGTGACCAATGGAACCATGAAATAAGTAACATGATGATTTCTGAGGCAAGGTAATGAAAGGCAATGTGTGCAGCTTATGTGTTGAACAATTGCCTCAGTACCCTGAGTCACCAGGTGAGCAGCCTCGCTATTGGGAAGTTAACCTTGCAGAAAGGAAGCACAAATTTGCCCATATGAAGTGGTCCCATGGAGAAGCCTTGAGAAAGAATGAAAAAAGACATGCATTACTATACTTTGCAGATGCTGTAGATCCAGCTGTCATCTTACCCCAGTGCACTAGAGACTTTGCTCTAGTGACAGACTGAATCTTGGTGTGCCCACCTCCCCAATTTTTATGTTCAAGGCCTCAACCACAGTGTGATGGTTTTAGGAGATGGGGCCATTGGGACATAATTAGGTGCAGATGAGGACAGAAAGGTGGAGTCTTAAGTTAGGATTAATGTCCTTATACAAAGGTAAAGAGAGATCAGAGTTCTCTTTTCACATACACAAAAATCCTGTAACCCCACTTTGAGATAAAAGTCACCTATAAGCAAGAAAGAGCACTTTCACCATGAACCAAACCTGCTAGAATGTTGATCTTGTACTTACCAGTCTTCACAATGCTGAAAAATAAAAATTTGATTTTGGCCATTGTACCTGTGGTGTTTTGTTATAACAACCTGAAGTGCATAAGACAAAGCAGAGCTACTGAGGCCAAATATTTGAGAAATTTCTGACAATCAGCAACCTTACGAAATGATATAATGATAGTTGTTGTTTAATAACCCAGGGTTTTGACTGAGTTGTGACAGAGCAGTCAATCACCAGGACAATCCCTCAGTCTATCTTTCTATTTTATACTTCTTAACATTTATTGTTTTCAAGTCCTTCTGCTTCCCAACATTTTTTCCAGCCCTACTTTTAAAATTCTTTATAAACAAGCTGACTTTCAGTATTGCTGTTCACTGTGGTTCTGCCCTCAGTTAACATCAAATAATCCTATGAATTCATCTATCAAAAATAAGGGATGATTACTCCCAAATCTCTCTGAAAAACTTAGATTTTAAATTAAGCAACTTCCTTTTTATTCACATATGTTTTCTCTCATATATGTCTAATTAAATAATAGTCCAGAAAAAAAATTATCATTTATATTTTTTTCAAATAGTCTCTTCCTTTTTTAAAAAAAAAATACAATTTCTGCTTTTAGTACTTCCATTTATCCAATTTCTACAGCCAAATAAATAATTATCTTGTCTCTTCTGTTTCTTTTATATCAACACCCCCAAAAAGTAGTCACTGATTCCTTGTGATTTCCTAAATGTTTTTTCTACCTTCTGTGGTTCTATATATTACCATTAGAATATTACATTGTGGATGGTGAAGTGTAATTTGTCACTTTCTTTAGGAGAATCATGAAATTATTTAAATAGAAATTAAACTTGCATCTTACTCTATGGGCAGACTGCAGTCTAAAAATATAGGTAGCTTCCCAAAGTATTCAACAGATTTTAAAGACCTTTCATTTAATGAAATTCTCCATTTAGAAGGCAAATATGTTATAGGGGCCTTTTCAATATAATCTATACAATACCAACAATGTCAATCACTTTGCAAAAGTTCAAAGCCAGGGGTTAATCATTTTGAGAAGCTCTAATTCTAGATAGTCTGTTCTCTGCCAAATGGCCACTATTTATTGACACTATGATGTAACAACTTTCCCAAAGGGGCCCATTAAGATCTCTTTCTGAATGCTCCTATGTGGTCTGGAGAATGCTTAACACAAATGAAGTAGAAGAGTTTTCCCTCTACTCTCAAGACTTCAGGATTTTTATACATTTTGCTTTAAGAAGATGTTGACCTCCTTCAAAGCAGCAGTGGATAATTTACTCCCTCTGTTCATCCTTTTGGGGGTTAATTTTGAGTTTAAAAAATTATGACATGTTGAATAAATACTTACCAAATAATTAGTCTACTAATACAAGATTAGTCTATTAATACAAGACATACATGTGTTTATTTTCTCATTTAGAGTTAAAGATATTTTTAATGTGATGACTTCAGGTAATTTGTGACCTGACCTTAAAATTATTTATCCTTGGAAACAGCAAAAGGAAGTATTACCAGACAATGAAAGATCACTTCAACAATGAATTACATAAACAAATACAAGAAGCAAAAGATCAACTATACAGGGAGATAGAGGTTATAAAAAACAAACAAACAGAAATCCTAGAAATGCAGGAAGCAATAAACCAACTTAAAAACTCAAATGAGAATACTACCAGCAGAGTAGAACACTTAGAAGATAGAACATCAGACAATGAAGACAAAGTATTTCAACTTGAAAAGAACATAGCTTAGTGAGACTCTTAAGAAACCATGAGAAGAACATCCAATAAATATGGGATAACATAAAGAGAAAACTTAAGAGTCATTGGGATACAGGAAGGTATAGAGGTCCAAACCAAAGGAATGGGCAATCTGTTCAATGAAATAATATGAGAAAACTTCCCCGACTTGAAGAATGAGACACAATCCCAAATCCTAGAAGCCTACAGGACACTGAACGTGCAAAATCATAAGAGATCCACACCTAGACACATTATAATGAAGATGCCCAACATACAGAATAAGGAGAGAATTTTAAAAGCTTCAAGAGAAAGGAAGCAGATTCTATTTAAGGGTAAACCAATCAGGATAACAGCTGATCTTTCAACACAGACTCTGAAAGCCAGAAGATCCTGGAACAACATATTTCAAACGCTAAAAGAAAATGGGTTCCAACCAAGAATTGTGTATCTAGCAAAATTAAGCTTCAGGATGGAAGATAAAATTAAAACCTTCCACGATAAACAAAAGCTAAGAGAATTTGCAGCTAGAAAACCACCTCTTCAAAACATCCTCGGCAAAACATTTCAGGAAGAGGAAATGGAAAATAACAATGAAAACCAACAGTGGGAGGTAGTACAGTAAAGGGAAAAAATAATCAAAGAGGAAAAACAAACCATGTTAAGTAACATAAATAAACAAACATGGCTGGATGAACAATCCATATCTCAATAATAACACTAAATATTAATAGCTTAAACTCACCAATTAAGAGACACAGGCTAGTAGAGTAGATCAAAAAAAAAGATCCAACAATATGCTGCCTACAGGAGATGCATTTGATAGGAAAAGACATACATAGACTGAAGGTAAAAGGTTGGGAAAAATTATATCACTCATATGGACTTCGGAAACAAGCAGGAGTGTCCATACTCATATCAAATAAAATAGATTTCAAGCCAACGTTAATCAAAAGGGATAAAGAGGGACACTACATACTGCTCAAGGGAACCATACACCAACAAGACATAACAATCATAAATATATATGCTCCAAACAATGGTGTAGCTATGTTCATCAAACAAACTCTTCTCAAGTTCAAGAGTCTAATAGACCACCATACAATAATTATGGGAGACTTCAACACAACTCTCTCACCACTGGACAGATCTTCCAAACAAAAGTTGAATAAAGAAACTATAGAACTCAATAATACAATTAATAACCTAGACTTAATTGACATATATAGAATATACCACCCAACATCAAGCAGTTACACTTTTTTTCTCAGCAGCACATGGATCCTTCTCAAAAATAGATCAACTCAAAAATAGGGCAACTCTTAGACATTATAAAGGAGTAGAGATAATACCATGCATCTTATCTGATCATAATGGAATGAAACTGGAAATCAAAGATAAAAGAAGGAAGGAAAAATCATGCATCACTTGGAGAATGAACAATAGGTTGCTGAATGATCAATGGGTTTTAGAAGACATCAAGGAGGAAATTAAAAACTTCCTAGAGTTAAATGAAAACACAGACACAACATATCGGAATCTATGGGACACATTGAAAGCAGTTCTAAGAGGAAAATTCATTGCTTGGAGTTCATTCCTCAAAAAAAGAAAAAACCAACAAATAAATGATCTCATACTTCATCTCAAAATCCTAGAAAAAGAAGAGCAAAACAACAGCAAAAGAAGTAGAAGGCAAGAAATAATTAAAATCAGAGCTGAAATTAATGAAATTGAAACAAAAGAAACAATTGAAAAAATTGATAAAACTAAAAGTTGGTTCTTTGAAAAAAATAAATAAGATTGACAGACCCTTAGCCATGCTAACAAAGAGAAGAAGAGAGAGATCTCAAATTACTAGCATATGGGATGAAAAAGGCAATATCACAACAGACACTTCAGAAATACAGAAGATAATTAGAAATTATTTTGAATCCTTATACTCCAATAAAATAGAAGATAGTGAAGGCATCGATAAATTTCTTAAGTCATATGATCTGCCCAGATTGAGTCAGGAGGATATAGACAACCTAAACAGACCAATATCAATTGAGGAAATAGAAGAAGCCATCAAAAGACTACCAACTAAGAAAAGCCCAGGACCGGATGGGTATACAGCAGAGTTTTACAAAACCTTTAAAGAAGAACTAATACCAAAATTTTCAAGCTATTCCAGGAAATAGAAAAAGAGGGAGAACTTGCAAATTCATTCTACGAGGCCAACATCACCCTGATTTCTAAACCAGACAAAGATACTTCAAACAAAGAAAACTACAGACCAATATCTCTAATGAATCTAGATGCAAAAATCCTCAATAAAATTCTGGTGAATCAGATACAAAAACATATCAAAAAAATTGTGCACCATGATCAAGTAGGATTCATCCCTGGGATGCAAGGCTGGTTCAACATATGGAAATCAACAAATGTTATTCACCACCTCAGGCTAGCATCATTCTGAATGATGAAAAATTGAAGGCATTCCCTCTAAAATCTGGAATAATACAGGGATTCCCTCTCTCACCACTTCTGTTCAACATAGTTCTCGAAACACTGGCCAGAGCAATTAGACAGATGAAAGAAATTAAAGCCATAAAAATAGGAAAAGAAGAACTTAAATTATCACTATTTGCAGTGACATGATTATATACCTAGCAGACCCAAAAGGGTCTACAAGGAAACTATTAGAGCTAATAAATGAATTCAGAAAAGAGGCAGGATATAAAATCAACACGCATAAATCAAAGGCATTCCTGTATATCAGCAACAAATCCTCTGAAATGGAAATGAGGACAACCACTCCATTCACAATATCCTCAAAAAAAAAAAAAAACTTGGGAATCAACCTAACAAAAGAGGTGAAAGACTTATACAATGAAAACTACAGAACCCTAAAGAGAGAAATAGAAGAAGATCTTAGAAGATGGAAAAATATACCCTGTTCATGGATAGGCAGAACTAACATCATCAAAATGGCGATATTACCAAAAGTTCTCTATAGGTTTAATGCAATGCCAATCAAAATCCCAATGGCATTTCTTGTAGAAATAGTTAAAGCAATCATGAAATTCATAAGGAAAAATAAAAGACCCAGAATAGCAAAAATAACTCTAAGCAGGAAGTGTTAATCAGGCGGTATAGCGATATCAGACTTCAAACTATACTACAGAGCAATAGTAACATAAACAGCATGGTACTGGTACCAAAACAGGCAGGTGGACCAATGGTACAGAATAGAGGACACAGAAACCAATCCACAATATTACAACTATCTTATATTTGATAAAGGGGCTAAAAGCGTGCAATGGAGGAAGGATAGCATCTTCAACAAATGGTTCTGGGAAAACTAGAAATCTATATGCAACAAAATGAAACTGAATCCCTTTCTCTCACCATACACAAAAGTTAACTCAAAATGGATCAAGGAGCTTGATATCAAATAAGAGACACGGCATCTGATAGAAGAAAAAGTTGGCTACGATCTACATACTGTGCGGTCGGGCTCCAAATTCCTCAATAGGACACCCATAGCACAAGCGTTAATAACTAGAATCAACAAATGGGACTTACTCAAACTAAAAAGTTTTTTCTCAGCAAAAGAAAAATAAGAGAGGTAAATAGGGAGCCTACATCCTGGGAACAAATCTTTACTCCTCAAACTTCAGATAGAGCCCTAATATCCAGAGTATACAAAGAACTCAAAAAATTAAACAATACGAAAACAAATAACCCAATAAACAAATGGGCCAAGGCCCTGAACAGACACTTCTCAGAGGAGGACATACAATCAATCAACAAGTACATGAAAAAATGCTCACCATCTCTAGCAGTCAGAGAAATGCAAATCAAAACCACCATAAGATACCATTTCACTCCAGTAAGATTGGCAGCCATTATGAAGTCAAACAACAATAAGTGCTGGCAAGGATGTGGGGAAAAGGGTACACTTGTACATTGCTGGTGGGACTGCAAATTAGTGTGGCCAATTTGGAAAGCAGTTTGGAGATTCCTGGGAAAGCTGGGAATGGAACCACCATTTGACCCAGCTATTCCCCTTCTTGGTCTATTCCCTACAGACCTAAAAAGAGCATACTACAGGGACACTGCTACATAGATGTTCATAGCAGCACAATTCACATTAGCAAGACTGTGGAACCAACCTAGATGCCCTTCAATAGATCAATGGATAAAAAAAACTGTGGCATTTATACACAATGGAGTATTACTCTGCATTAAAAAATGACAAAATCATAGAATTTGCAGGGAAATTGATGGCATTAGAGCAGATTATGCTAAGTGAAGCTAGTCAATCCCTAAAAAACAAATGCCAAATGTCTTCTTTGATATAAGGATAGTAACTAAGAACAGAGTAGGGAGGAAGAGCATGAGAAGAAGATTAACATTAAACAGCGATGAGAGGTGGGAGGGAAAGGGAGAGAAGGGAAATTGCATGGAAATGGAAGGAGACCCTCAGGGTTATAAAAAATTACATACAAGAGAAAGTGAGGGGAAAGGGAAAAAAAAAACAAGGGGGAGAGATGAATTACAGTCGATGAGGTAGAGAGAGAAGAGGGGAGGGGTAGGGGGAGGGAGGGGGGAAAGTAGAGGATAGGAAAGGCAGCAGAATACAACAGACACTAGTATGGCAATATGTAAATCAGTGGATGTGTAACCGATGTGATTCTGCAATCTGTATACGGGGTAAAAATGGGAGTTCAGAACCCACTTGAATCAAAATGTGAAATATGATATGTCAAGAAGTATGTAATGTTTTGAACAACCAACAATAAAAATTTTTAAAAAAGAATATGAAAGTAAATCAATAAATATTTGAACAGAAGTAGCAACTGCATTTTTCATTTATGTTTTAGCATTTACTTTGCAGAAAAGCAAAAGAAAAATTAAATTTAAAAAACCTAAAGTCAACAACCACAGTGAGATACTAAACAAAAGGGCTTGATTCACTGGTGCCCTAGAGCTGTCTTGTATAACCTTCTTAGAGTCAGTTGTTAAATAGAAACTTTCTGAGCCCAAGTCAGGAGTCATAGTGATATTTGCAACACAAGAACCAGCAAACATTTTATACTCACTGAGATGCTTTACCAATATACCTCTACTTATAATCTACGAATCTAAGAAATCACTCATAATGAAGCAACCTTGTAAAAGTTTATAATGGGGAGGTGAAACCAGAGATAAAAGAACATATTTACACTACACAATAAGAAAGCATTTCTGGTAATGAAATTGTTTGAAATGAAGAATGGAGAAAAGGCACAGTATCAACAGTGTGGAGACTACACTATAGAATTAAAAAAAAAAAAAAAACTGATGGTAAATGGACTAACAAATACTGGAAATGACTATGACCTAAATGTCTTGGGTCATGATTCTTCATAAATTCTCAGAATAACAAGTAACTAGGAGATATGCAAATATTTGCAGAGCAATGGGTTGAAAAAGATCTCAAAAGTCATCTCAGAACCCTGTAAAGCACTGAACTGAATCCCATCCTCACACTCACTCCGAGAATGTGAATTTCTGAAGATAGAAAATGTGTGTTCTTTATGTCTGTGTGCCCAGAGAATAATACAGTGTTGGGTGCATTAATATGTTGTAGTTGCTGATGAATGAACAAAGAAATGAATAAGTGAAAAAAAAAAGAATTACAGAGACACAAACTTTCCCTTGTATAAATAATGTCATAACATGGGCTGGGGATGTGGCTCAAGCGGTAGCACGCTCGCCTGGCATGCGTGCAGCCCGAGTTCCATCCTCAGCACCACATACAAACAAAGATGTTGTGTCCGCCAAAAACTAAAAAATAAATATTAAAAAATTCTCTCTCTCTCTCTCTCAAAAAAAATAATAATGATGTCATAATATCCTGACATTTTTTATTCAGATTTCACTAATTTGAACTGTTCAATGAAAAGGAAATGACCAGTTAGTGGAAGACTGGCACTTTCTATATCATCACAACTTAACTCTTTTGCATTTACAATACAATTTGGGTGAATCAGAAACAAAATAACAAACATTACAACACAAAACACATTCAGACTCACACATCGGTACCTCTTAAGGAGAGTGAATCTTGATATATAAGTTTTTAAAATTTTTTTTGTCTTTCAAACAGCTTTTTATGTTTTAGATTAGAATTTGCAAAGAAAACCATGAGGAATAGCTCCAGAGTACTAAGTGAGAAATACTTGGCATTTTCTTAAATAATATAGTAAGGTGACTGCAGTAGGATAGTCACATGGAGAGAACAAATTAAGCCTTTCAGTTGCCATGAACTGAGGTACTACAATAAGGGTCCAGGGTGATTTGGTGGATGACATACAGGAGATATTCAAAGCTAGAATTTTCAGTGTTCCTGTGATGTATTCACTTCTTCTAGATCCTTGAGTTAGGATTTTACCCTACTGACCTCACAAAGACATAAGAGTACTGGTACTTTTTAATTATTTTTGTTTGTGGATAGCTGGGAGAGAATTGTTCAGTTCTAAAAAAAAACAAACAAAAAAAGTTTCATTCAATTTTACAGTAAAATGACTAAAGGGCTGTTTTTGGTTTTATACAGTGAAAGGGTCATCCTGTGCCAAGAATTCATGGAACTCATAGAAAAGAATTTGTTTCCTGTTGCTTTTAGTTCTGATAACTAGCCTGATATCAAATAAATCCAACTTTAATAGGGAATAGGAAACCTCAGTTGCCATTTTTGTTTGTTTGTTTGTTTTGTTTTGTTTTCAGGTACCAGGAATTGAACTCAGGGATACCTGGCCACTGAGCCATATCCCCAGCCCTATTTTGTATTTTATTTATAGGCAGGGTCTCACTGAGTTGCTTAGCACCTTGCTTTTGCTGAGGCTGACTTTAAGCTGGTGATCCTCCTGCCTCAGCCTCCAGGGCAGCTGGGATGACAAGCATACACCACCATGCCCATGCCCGGCTCTCTTGCTTTATTTATATTCTGTTTGTAAGGGGTTATTGGATTATGTTAACCTTAAGAAGCCCTATTTATTGCTAAACCCCATTTATTTAGCTTTAATTGCACACTGTTTGGGATTTTAGTTTATTGCTTTGAATACTCATTTAATGAGGACTGAATTCTTTGCATTTACATGTGCTTTTATCTTACCTGAAGAAATATTTATTAATTTCAAAAGAAAAATATCTATTTCATAAAGCACTCTAACTTTATATAATGCCTATCTCTGGGACTTGTCAAAGTTGTAGCATTAAACCAATAGTTGTTGCCTTTTTTTTTTAAAGAGAGAGATGAGATGAGAGAGAGAATTTTAATATTTATTTTTTAGTTTTCAGTAGACATAACATCTTTGTTTGTACGTGGTGCTGAGGATGGAACCCAGGACGCACGCATGCCAGGCAAGTGCGCTACGGCTTGAGCCACATCCCCAGCCCAATAGTTGTTGCCTTTATACATCTCTATATGAAGCTTGAATCATTGTGAATGGATCAAATGAATTTAATTCCCACAAGGGATCCAAGTATTCTGTTTTTCTGACTGGGTCACAAGTCACACAGATTTGCACTTAAGAACAAAACGATTGCCAATAAGAGGGTAAGAAAAAGAAAATCAGGGATGGGGTTGTGACTTAGTAGTAGAACACTTGCCTCACATATATGAGGCACTGGGTTTGATTCTCAGCACCACATATAAATAAATGAATAAAATAAAGGTCCATAAACAACTAAAAATATTTTTAAAAAGAAAATCAGTATTCTAATTATCTGTAGAAATTTCAAGAAAAAGTATAAATTTTGGATTATATTAATTTTATCCAAATTTTGATGTATCCTTGGAAGATATCAGCCCATCATCTGTTGAATTTCACTGTCTCATCTCTTCTCACCACAGGCTGATACGAAGATCAAGTCAGAAAACACAAAAGTGGTTGGTGTGATGCCACATTCCCTGGACTCTAAAAGTGTTAATTGCTGTAATTGGGTAATAAATGTCATTTTTATGAATCAATCATAAGCACAATAAGTTGCTATTTTACTCACACTTCTATTTGGAACACTTTGGTATATAACATCCCTCATTTTAAACAGTTCAAAGCACATTGAAGTTTTAAGCAATTAAATGTTAATTTTATGAAACAAATATCTAAACAAATGGCATTATTTGCTCAAAATGAAGTTATTAATTATGTGGACTTTAAATCTGAGAGAACTATCCATACCCCTATGAGCTTTAAAATACTGAAATATTATTTAACCTCATTATAAACTGATTTTTCCATAAAGAGACAAAATACATCATATGCTTCATAGCTCCCGGTGAGGGTCG
Source organism: Urocitellus parryii (assembly GCF_045843805.1). Taxonomy (NCBI): domain Eukaryota; kingdom Metazoa; phylum Chordata; class Mammalia; order Rodentia; family Sciuridae; genus Urocitellus; species Urocitellus parryii. The sequence goes on along the minus strand of NC_135531.1, from coordinate 33,048,031 downwards.
AGTGGGATACTATATAGAAATTACATAGTCCATGGTCCTAAGTGTGGACTCAAAATTATAGCCGTTATTATGGTTTTGTCAAAGAATTAGTAATGACAAACATAATGAATTCCTTATTTCAAACCAACAGGAAAATATCACATAGAAATGTGAATATTATAGCTAATACTGTATTTAAACCTTCTAACATAAAATCAAGAACCCACTGTCTAAAACCTTGGAAGATGAAGATTTGAAGGTTTTCTGCTAGTTGGATGTCTTACCACTAACATCTCTAACAAAGGAAAAAACATTTAATATTTGCTGAATGCCTCTCTAAAGGTAGTAAAATTAATTAAAGAAATGTGTAGGATGCTGATTCATTTGATTATACTTTACTACATAAAGTGCAAAATTTCCCTGCAGGGTCTGTCGCTTAAAGGAGTTTTGGTTGATTCATCGTCTCTTTCACTCAGAGGGTTGATCATTGTAAATGACTTTATTGACCCGTGGCTTGGTTCAGCATCATATGCTCCAGTGAAGCAAACAATAAACAGCTGCTAAGTGCAGGTGAGAAGGCATCATGGAAAATTCAAGGACTGAATCAGCGTGCTCTTTGCCATCAGGCTCCATGCTGTCACAGATTTCTGAATTTCTTGCTTGACAGGCATCATTTTTAAAGGGACTTGCCCTAAAACAACATATCATCCTATGGGCTTTCATGACTTTTAGATAGTCAGAGTGGGAATTCTATATTCATAACCATTTCTATAAATAGCTGATATCCATAGCCATGTAATTCATTTTTAATGGTTCATTGTTTCAATTGGAATCTCAAGCCAAATAAAACTTTGATAACTAAGATGTGATATTTAAGGATCAAAATAATATTTTAGGACTGTTGACTTTAATACTGCCCAAAGAAAGCAAATATGTCCTCAAAGCCATAGGTTAATCAATAGCAGTTAGATTTAGAGTAATTCCAGCATCACCAGCTCATTCCGGCACCAAATATCCTGGTCAGATAATTCCAATTAAAAATCCACTGATTGTGTAGTGTATTTTCCGATGCTATCAAAGAATATCAGAGAGTGGGTAAATTATAAATAACAAACTTTATTCAGCTCACAGTTCTGGATGCTGGAATGTCCAAGACCCAGGAAATATATCTGGCAGAGGCCTTTTTTGTGTTTTATCCTATGACAGAGGAGCAGCAAAAACATGCAAGTCTAAGACAGGGACCTAGGCTGAATTCATACTTTTTATCAAGACAGCATTTCTTCAATAACCAACACTCTTTAATAGCAGCATCTATACATGTAAGCACAATGCTCAGGTTCAAATCACCTCTTCAAAGCACCACCTCTTAATGTTGTTACAATGGGAATTAAATTCCAGCTTGAGCTTTGGAGGAAACATTCAAACCACAGAGGAGCAAGAATTCAGGACAACTCTTCTATTTATAACTGACTTTTTTTTTTTCCATTCTCCTCCATTAGTATAAGTTCAGGGCATATTAAATATTAAGTTTTCTTGTTAAAGATACATGTTTGTCAAAGATATCTTTAAAAACTTCATAAATTACTTACAATATCAAGAAAATGAAAAGATAAGTCCCACTTTGGGAAATTGAATTTGCAAAAGACATATATGAAGACATCTTGAAAACTCAACAAGACAGCAAAACACCTGACTACAAAATGGGTCAAAGATCTAAGCACACACTTCACCAAAGAAGAACATTTATCATTACAGAAATGCAAATTAAAACTGTAAGACTCTACTATGCCTGTATTAGAATATTAAAAATCCAGAACATTGACAATAATAGATGCAGATAAGTTCATGGTGTAACCAGAATTCTATTTTTTTTGGGGGGGGCAGGATGTAATATTGTGTAGTACAGCTAGTTTGGGAGGCAAATCATCAATTTATCACGAAACAAAATATATTTGTACCACTTAATTCATCAATCACATTTCTTAGTATGTAACAAAATGAATTGAGAACATACATCAGTAAAAACTCAGCACATTGATTTTTATAGCAGCTTTGTTCATAAAGGCCATTTTTTTAAGCAAGCAAAGTATACTTCCTTAAGTGAATGGATGAATAAACTCTGTTGTATAAGGACTGCAAAATAATTTTAAATACTAAAAGGAAAATAAGCTACAAGGTCACCCAAAAATGTGATGATATCTTCATTGCCTATTACCAACTGAAAAAAAGCCAATCTTAAAAGGCCACATTCTGAATGATTCCAATTATAAAACATACTTTAAAAGACAAATCTGTTTGTACAGTGAAAAGATTAGTGGTTGCCAGGAGTTACAGGGAAAGAGGAAAAAATAACAAATATGTAGAGCAGGGAATTCTCAGGGCAGTTAATGATTCTGTATGATTGTACAATAGTGAATATATATAATCACATCCTTGTCAAAACCTGTAGTACAACCTCAACCTTTGTAGAACCCCAAGAATGAACCCTAAAAATTAAGTCAAATCAAAAGGAAAAAGATTGAAGTGCAGTAAAAGAAGATTTCCTTAATTGTAGTTAGTTCAGGCTCCTGATTCAACAAAAGAACTATATGACACTGACTTAATATATATTGTCTCATCTTCATTACTAATTCACTACAGTTTCCAAAAGAATTTCATGGTTTTCTCAAAACAAACTCACATAATCTGATATTTTGTATTTGAAAGTATTAATTTTATGATAATAATTATAACTGCACTATAAATTTTTGACTCAAATCACCTATTATGAAAAAGGGACATGCAATTATTTTTTATTTAGATATGTAATATTCAAGGGTTTTCTGGTATAAGTTCAGAGAAGTTTAATTATAAAATTCATAGACATAGTACAATGAAAACTGAAGAAAATAGTTGACCTACTATGGACATTAACAAAACCGAAGGGTAAAGGAATTCAGTTGGAATTGTATTTTTTTAATCCAAATAGTTAATATATGTAATAAAATCTGGAAAGAAGGAGTAGAAATTAGTATTAAGAGTTTCAAATAATTTATTTCTTTACACAAAGAGATATAAGATTTTTTTTTCAGTAATACTTGGGGGATATTCCTAGAATCAGAATGTCTAATATTTGAGGAAACACTTAAGCATAGTCCATGTACTCATGATTTTAAACAGAAGGTGGCATAGGGTTAATGATTAACATTTTAGCAACATAACTATACATAAAATCATCATGTCACTAAATATTAAGTTGTCAGAGTACTGTGTATTTAAAAAATGCTTCTGGGCTGGGGATGTGGCTCAAGCGGAAGCTCGCTCGCCTGGCATGCGTGCGGCCCGGGTTCGATCCTCAGCACCACATACCAACAAAGATGTTGTGTCCGCCGAAAACTAAAAAATAAATACTGAAAAATTCTCTCTCTCTCTCTCTCTCTCTCTTGGTCTCTCTCACTCTCTCTTAAAAAAAAAAGTGCTTCACCTGCAGTTAGCATTATGTAGTAGATATTTAACAGAATTAAATAAATAGAATGTTATGCACAGATATAAACTATAATACTTATACAAATATTATAATTACAATTTTGGAATTATTCTGCACTCTTAACAGCAATATTTATAATTTCAAAAACAAGTTGTACATGTATCCTTTATTTCTATACTTATCATAATAACATAGAACAAAAAAATATTAAATACATATTTTTTTAATTTAAATGATCAACAAGGTATGGTTGTACACATTTGTAATCCAAGCTATTTTGGAAAGTGAGGCAGGAGGATCACTAGTGTGAGGGCAACCCTGGAAATGGAAATTCTGTCTCAAAACTATATAAATAAATAGCTGGTCATGGTAGTGAATGCTGTAATTCCAGCCAATCTAGAAGCTAAGGCAGGAAAATTGCAAGTTCAAAGCCCACCCAGCAATTTAGTGAGGCTGTAAGAAATTTAGGGTGACCCCGTCTCAAAGTCTCAAAAAAAAAAAAAAGACTTTGAATGTGACTCACTGGCTTAGTACCTCTGGGTTCCATTCCTGTTACCCAATATAAATTAATAAATAATTTCATAAACAAATTAATTAAAATTTATTCACTCAAATATATACACACATGGTTGGGATTTGGCTTAGTGGTAATATATCCCTGAGATCAATTCCCAATATAAAAATAAATTAACTAATTAAAAATTAAAAGATCTATTAGTGTGACTTACTAAGAGTAATAAAATTAGGTTTAACTCATTAAAAAACTACCTTTGTTTAGTGCTTCTGCATTTTGAATAGGCCTTGAAATAACCTGAGGATATTATTAAAATATACCTATTAATTCAGTAGCCCCTTGTATTTCTCACCATTTCTAATAAGCTTCTAGTTTGTGTGAATTCTGCTTGTTGGTTTGTCATACTTTGAATATAAAGAGCTTTAGCATAGCACTCTAATTACTGAGATACAGATAATTTTTCTGCAACATATGGAAAAACTAATCATGAAAGTGACAGAGATCCAACTTATACTGAGTTGATCATTCATCTAGGAATTGTTATACTGGGAGAAAAAATGCACATTTTTTAACCAACTAATAACTTTTTATTTTCCAATTACTTTAAAATTAAGAAATAGGGGATGGTGCCGAATGTACAGGCATACACCTGCAATCTCAACATCTCCAGAGGCTAAAACAGGAGAATCATAAACTCAAGGCCAGCCTCTGTAATTTAGTGAGACCCTTTCTCAAAAAAAAGGGGGGGGGAGTGGCTGGGTGTTTATCAGTGATGTAGCACTCCTGGGTTCAATCTCTAGTACCAAAAAACAAAACAAAACAAAACCCATAAATAAGCAACAGGTAGAGTGGGTAAAAATATAATTGGGGTTAAAATATCCCTTTAATATCCATCCATTTAATTATTGATAATGTGTCCACTTGTTTTATTTTAATAAATAAGTACACAAAATTTAAAAGGGAATCTACTTAAGTATTAGAGAAATACTTTGCAATTAGTGTTCATTGAGTTTGAAAATAATCTTTTACTGCTGAGGTTCAAGTAAACATTGAGGAGCTTACCTCAAAGAGCTAGTTTTTACAGATGAGAAGTGCATTTTGCATGCATAAATAATAACTGATAGGTTAGGGGAGTTCTATTGCTTTAGGCAAATCATTTATTTGCATTATATCTAGTGCATTAGTGATCCCAGCAGAGCTCTAGAACTCCTCTTATTAGCAAAATGGGACTCTAATCATGAGACTAACATTTGAAATGAAAGAAAATAGTTGAGCAGTCTACAGCCAAACTATTTATTTTCATATTCTCCAGTTATAAAAAGGGCTCAGAGCAAGAATAATCTATTACTATTAATCTTCAATATAACTACTTACATCTTGGATAAATCAGATCATGCTATATCCACAAAATCCTTTTCCTGGCATACAATATAATATACTGCAATAATTCATTCACCTATGAAACTGTTCCCACTTTCTTGAAGATATTTTATTTTAGCCAGTTGATATTATATGAGTTTTCCCCAATTAACCATAGTCATTATGAATATTCTCCTTTTATCCACAATTATTGCATGCCATATATTTGCTGTGATAGAGGGGAGAATATTCACAGAAACTTTCATTTGTCTGTTTGTAATATCTTCACTGTAAGACTCAAAAGTACTAATATAAGTTTGGACTTATTACATACTTATTTTTATAATAATAATGTTTTTGGGATTTATGGAATTAACCACAGGCTGGATAAACAAAATAACTGATCTTACTGTGGCTGGAGTGTACTTCAAAAACTCTTGTGTAGCTTAGTCACCATAATCCCCAATTTTGGGAAGTTAAAGCATATTTGGAGTCTGAAGAAATTAATTTCATTTCAAACCGAGGGAGTAATTTTCAGACTTGACATTTTATTCTCCATTTTGGTGACTCCAGTAAAAGGTACCATATTCCTTTATAAATATTTCAAAGGAATATTTGCAGTGTACTTGATGACGTGTGATCAGTCTCTACTCCAAGAATCTACCATATTAAGCAATCAAGTTGTGTCAGATAAGTGAACCTTCCTTGTTTTGCCATGAGACTGGAAGAAAGAACATGACTTTTCATTATAGATACTCAAGTCTTGTTTCTGGCCACAGAACTAAATGTCTCATTTTGGTATATATTCATTAAAATTTAATATGAACAATTTGATCAATTAGCTAAAAGCAAAGGTCTTTTTGTGTAAATATATCCTGAGTACTACCCTTTTCTTGCTGTTTACAAGGTAAGTGATCTTCTCAGATTCAGTAGTTAAGTATTGTTACTTGGCTTCTATCACTCCAGAAGCCCTACATCTCCACTGACATTCGGGAGCCCACCTCAATGATGACATCTTCCACCATAATTTCTGAACAACCATGCACAGTACTACAAAGCATGACAATGGTATTTGAAATATTCTGCTATAACACTCCTATTTATATTTTAAGACCTTAGTGTGCTAGTCAGCTTTTCATTGTTGTTATCATAATACCCAACAAGAAAAAATTAGAGGAGGAAAACTAATTTTAGTTCAAGTGTCAGAGTTTAATCCATGGTGCATCAACCCCATTGTTTGGAGCCCAAGTGAAGCAGAATGTTATTGTGGAAAAGCATCATGGAGGAATATATTTATCTTGCCCTTCGTCCTTGACAGTCGCAGCCCACATGGCCTATCTTAGCCTGTTTCTCTCTGATACCTGCACTTTTGCTCTCAGACAGTTCATGTTACTGGCTTCTCTTAATTCTCTGGGTCTTTATTCTAGCTTCAGCTTCATCTTCACAGCTTCATGAGTCACACTCATAGGATTAGTCCACAAAGGACAGACCCTTCTGTACTTTTCCAGACTTCTGAGGTCTTCCTTTGAAATCTTAGTAGAAGCTCCCATAACCCCTTAACTCCACAATACTTAATTCTTGCTGAACCAACACCATGTGTATTATGCCAAGATCATCTTCCAGTTTGTACAGCAGCAAATTTCCCTGGAATCCTGACTGCAGTCACTTATGAGTACCTGAGAAGGTAAACAGCATTAAAAAAAAATCCTGAAGAAACAGCTTTCTTGGCTCCCTGATTAGATAAGTGAACTACCAGGATCTATTAAATAAATTTTTATTTTTATACATTTGAACCTGGTATAGATATGATCCTGTAAACATCTGATTTACCCTGAAACCATTTTTACTATTATCCCTGTGCAAATTAGTTAGCATCTTTTTAGTGACTATACATTCTCTAAGTGCCATAGCTTTCTTGGCCCCAATTTTATAAGCACTTTTCTGATTAAACTGCAACTTTTAAAAATCCTTCAGCTCTGCTTTCTCCTCCTGACTCCCACAGTAAACCTGACTACAAGTTACTAACAAAATCTGTAGTGCCTGAAGGATATGTAGTTTTGAAATTTACTCCACCACATTAATTAATCACATTTAAATTCAGCCTCATGCAAAGTCTCAGAACATGAGAAACATGTACAAAGAATTTAAGATTAGTGGCCTCTAGTTCAATTCCCACTAAAAGCATTTTTCCCCTCTGAAATTTCATGAGTTCAGTCTTTACTGTCTGCTCTCTGGTCTTCTAAGCACCCATCAAAATTTCCCACGAACCTCAACTTACAAAATTCTTAAGTTTCTTCTGCTTGAATTCCTAGACTTCTCTAAATTTCTCCTATAAATCACTTTCAAAGGCTTTAGAACTACATGGTCAGGTTAGTCACTGCAATAACCCCACTTCTCAGTACCAATGTCTGTATTAATAACCTATTAATTGTGGAGAACAAAATACCTGGCTAGAACAAGCTAGAGGTTGAAATGTTTGTTTTTGGTTCATAGTTTTAGAGGAGTAATTGATTGTGGGCCAACTCCATTGTTTAGGACTCAAAGTGAGGCAGAACATTATGGTGGAATATTGACCCTCTATTCATGGCAGTAAGAAGGAGAGAGAGAGAGAGAGAGAGAGAGAGAGAGAGAGAGAGAGAGAGAGAGAGGGAGAGAGGGAGGAAGAAGAAGAAGAAGAAGAAGAAGAAGAAGAAGAAGAAGAAGAAGAGGAGGAGGAGGAGGAGGAGGAGGAGGAGGAGGAGGAGGAGGAGGAGGAGGAGGAGGAGGAGGAGGAGGAGGAGAAGGAGGAGAGAAGAAATGAGACGAGATTTTAAGAAAGATGAAACTTTTCTGAGTATGCCCCTAGTGAGTCACCTCCTCTAGCCATACCACACTTACCTACTGTAACCACCCAGTAAGTCCATTCAAATGTGTGAGGACTGATTAAGTTACAGTTCTCACAATTGAATTGTTTCACTTTTGAACATTCCTGAATCAACAAGGGAGCTTTTGAGTGACACCTGATACCCAAACAACAGCACTAAGTCAGTGGAGCATCTTCTGAGTTTTCTAGGTAAAAGCAAGATGGAAGAGAAGAGCGTGTCTATTTGCAACTAATAAATCTGTTCTGCCATTCCTATCTCACCAAGCCTTTGCATTCTTTCCTCTAAGCTATCATACTTAAGTTCTGGCATTTCACCTGTCTTGAATATAGATTGCTAATGAATATAGATGGTTCCTGATTTATGATGATTCAACAATTTTTCATTATGATGGTACAAAAGATATATATATTCAGTAGAAAGCATACTTTAAATTTTGAATTGTGATCTTTTCCCTGCTTATTCATTTATGGTATAATACTCTCTTATAATTCTGTCTCAGTGCCAATAAACAATTTCCAGTCAGCTACACAATCCCAGAGAGAAACAACAAAAATTCTACAGTGTACTGTGTTGCTAACCTATGCATTAGATGTATTAAATACCTTGTCAACTTATTATATTTTAAATTTCTTTTTATATAATATATTTGTTTTACTTATTTTTATGTGGTGCTGAGGATTGAACACAGTACCTCACATTTACTAGGCAAGTGTCCTACCACTGAGCAACAACCCTAGCCCCAATATTTTTATCTTTTGATGGTTTATCAGGAAATGACCCCATAATAATTCAAGGGAATTATATACATTTCATCCAAGTGATCAGAAAAACTCAGTGCTATTTTTAAGTGAGCATGAAAACCTTTTAAAGAAAAGATCCCATGTAGGAGCATTCATAACTAAATTTTAGATAAATTCAGCATTATATTTTATCATAATTTGTGTAGCTCTTCTTGGATTTTGTACCTGAATAGTTATATGATTTTTACACATATTAATTAGGAAAATCTTGAAATTATTGTGGAATATAAGCTACTTTTTTCTCGTTTTTATATTGTAAATACCCTTTGAGAGCACGTTGAAATTTTAGTCTGATAAGTCAGGAGCTTGCAAGGGGAAAGAATGAATTTTAAAGAAAATGGATAACCCTTGCAGGGCAAAATCCTCATTTTTACTACTGGATCTGCAAACCAGATAGGGTTGGTTTTGTCAGATGTTTGCTTTCATGGGAGAACTAAGGATACTCAGTGTTTTAAGACTATCAGCTTAAAATGAACCCAGTCAGATGGACTTAGAAGCTTTCTGATTCTTTTTCAGTGTATTTGATCTCAACTAAGTTGTGTGGTCTTTGGGATTTTGTGGTTTATTTCAGCATAAACTCTTAATTGAAGTTAAAACAAGTATTCCATCTTATTGTCTTGGTCATTATTAAGAGCAAATTCAAGGAGAGTTACCCCTTGGTGACTGGAACTTCTTCAGAAGGCTATTCAAAAGGTAGATACAGTTAGCAATTTGGTTGATTGGGAAAGCCATCATATACTAGATTACTATCATGCCAAATATTTCAATTCTGTGCTGGCTGCCAAGGAACTTAGCATTTTTACATCCCTGGGCCCAGCCCTTGATTTCCAGTAACATGTTTTCTGTTATTACCTCCATGTACCAATTCTATTCAATCAACATTAAGTCAGCAAAACAGAAAGCATAACAGTTATTTAATGGAGAGTTTAATATATTTCTTGGGGAACAGAAAATACAAGAAGAGAACAACAAGTTAACAAAAAGACAGTAAAAGCTGGAAATGGTCATTACCAATAGGACTGGGGATTAATGGAGTGTTCTTTCTTTCCTTTTCTATGATCTCTCAGATTCCAATAAGTGCTTTTATAAAAGTGATGTAAGCAAACCTTCAATCTATATAATCTATCTTGAAGTGTTCTTTTACCTTTAAAAAAACTAAAGGACTTTGAAATATTTTGTTTAGTCATAGACCGTTATTTATTGAGGATATAAGAACCTGTAAGATGAGACATGTAAGTCATGAAATCATAGGAGAGAGCCTGGTGCTCTTCTGTTCTGGGTTTGCAGTAATTCTACTTCTGGGTGTACGGGAAGCAGCTAGAAACAGAAATCAGATGCTATTTGAATCACTTATGTTTGGGTTTAGATAAGAAGTGTCCCCCAGTAGCTCATGTATTAGACAATGCAAGAATTTTCAGAGGTGAAATGATTGGTTTATGAGAGACTTAACCTAATCAATGGGTGATTAACCCACTGATCCCTATTAACTGTGTGGTAACTATAGGCAGGTAGGGTATGACTGAAGGAGGTGGGTCACTGGGGGCAAGCTTTTGAGGTTTACATTTTGTCCATGGCTAAAGAAGTGCTCCTTTCCTTCCTGTTTGCATGTCCTGAGTTCCCTTCCTCTCTATACCATTTCACCCTGATGTTCTGCCTCACCTTGAGACCATAGAAATGAAGTCAACTATCTATGAACTCAGACCTCTGAAAATGTGAGCACCACATAAACTGTTTCTACTCTAACTGTTCCTGTCAGTTCTTTTATTCACAGTGATGTAAAAAAAATAAAAAATAAAAATTAAAAAAATACTGACTAAAACAACCTGCCACTGCTAAGGTGAAGAACACTATAAAATAATGCTGACAAGAGCTGCAGACAAGGAAAGAGAATGTCCTTTCCCTGTCCCTGCCCTCCAATACCATGCAGTATTTTCTTGGCAGAATCTAATGTGTACCAAGCCAGGAAAAAAGAAATGTTTATTTTCAAGAAGCTCAGCCTGGTGACTCAGAGTGTGCAAGGGTAACTTTACATGAAGAAGAGAATAGTTTCATTAACTGACCCTGCTTTTTTTCCTTGCTATTAGGTGAAGGACCCCTAATATATATATCTTTGCAGCCACTCAATTCATTATAAATTCAATGCGGTTACTTTTTAGTCGCTCACCTAATGTTTTTGTGTGACCGAATGAAGAACATTAAGAAGACAATGAAGGTAAGAATTTGAAGCCCTGTCTGTTCTGGAGCATTTGGTGCAAATATGAGTCTTGCTGCATTTATTTCTGCGGTTACATCAGTCACTTCGCTAAGCTTTTTATTTCTATAATCTGAATGAACTACTAAGTCATTAGGTAAGGTGTTCACCATTATTGTCATTAAAAGAAGGGCAGAAATCAAGCTGACAAATGTTTTAACAACAACATTTCTAGGTTTCTCCAGTGAGCCAGAAGTATCAAAATCTGAAACTCAAGACTAGAGTTTCTCCTCTGGCAAATGAATTTAAAAATTGAGCTTCAGCAATGTATTCTGGAAAACCTCTAGTGCTCTCAGTTATAAATTTGCTCTTGTGGGTCAAAGTATTCTGCTCTCAGTAGATTTAAGAAACATTTGTGAAAGAGTATCCTTGGCAATGAATTGGTCAGTTCTACAATTCCAGCTGAGAAGTTAAAGTTGTATTGATTTATGACAGAAACATTCGATAACTAGATGGTAGAAATGATACTCTGGGCACCCCTAGCAGCCAACAGCTAAATTTATGAAAAAGAATATTAAAAGCACATATAAATTATTAAATGACTATCAGGAGAGGACTTTTCAGAATACAAGTCTATGTACTAGAGATAAATATGCTGACAAATGTACGCATGAATAGAGAAGGAGACAGTGACTGAGACAGGACAAATTAGGCATCTATATCTGTGCTGTTTTGGGAGACTTTCCAAAATCTAGCTAGTAAATTAGCAAACCCATATTTTTTTCTTTGACGCCAATACCCACTTCTTTTAAATTTAAATACATGCCCCAAAGAGAGCATCAATAGATCTACACCATGCACTTCTTAATTAAAAGCTCTTTCGTTCACCAAATATTTTAAGTCTTGTTACTGACAAATATCTTATAGTTTATACTCCATAACTAGCTCATATTCATCCACAACACTTTCCATCTTCAAGAGAATGGAGCACACAGACCTATGCACCATTCCAAAATGATATGCTGTTCCCAGTGAGTAGAGAAGACAAAGTACATGGCTTCAGGTTTCAATTATTTAAAGGATTAGAGCAGAAAACAATGCAATCCTCTATTTTAAATTAAGAGATAATGAGGAGAGGAAAGAAAATGGGGAGCATGAAAACACTTTCAAGGGATTTAGGGGGATTTAGCAAACCTGTTTTTGATCAGTTTATTACTCAGAACAGTAAAACTGTTATGTATGAAACTCTGGTGGTGACTATCTGTTATTATGCATTTGTCTAAACTCACTGAATATCTGAAATTCTGATATAGACTATTAACTTTAATTAATGATGTTGTAATGGTTCATCAGTTGTATACTACAGTCATGCAAGAAGTTAATAGTAGGAAAGCTGGCAGGGATAGTGTAGGTAGGGTGGGGATGGGAAAATAAAGGAAAAATCTGTACTTTCCTCTAATTTTTATGTATACCTAAAATTGATCTTAAAAAGTCTTTTCCTAGATGGGTGTGGAGTGTAACTCCAGTTTCTTGAGCGGCTGAGGCAGGAGGAGTATGAGTTTAAAGTCAGCCTCAACAACAGCAAGGCATTAAGGAACTCATTAAGACCCTGTCTCTAAATAAAATAGAAAATAGGGCTGGGGATGTGGTCAGTGGTCTAGTGCTCCTGAGTTCCATCCCTGGTACCATCCTCCAAAAAAAAAGTCTGTTTCTAAAAATTAAAATGATGTGTCTTATATATGTAAAACCAATTTTCTTTGGTTTTACATTATGGTTCACTACTGAATCATCTCTCATTTCTGCCAAGCATAGGTGAGAACTAATATTTTTCACCTATGAGTGACATTCATATAGTTGAAGAAAGAATTGACACTCATTCCATCATATTTTTTGATTAATAAAATGAGAATCCTGGTCTAATGTGTTACCTTCCATTAGTTTCAGGAACTCTGTGTCCAAATTATCGCCTTTGCAATTTAGAGTAAATGGAGTTTGGTGAACAACAGGGCTCCAAAATTAAGTTACAGGATTCAGGAAGTTCTAACAGACAAGAAATGGTGTAACAGCAGAGATCTCATATAGACTTATCTGAGGTTATAGTTGAAGAAATTCTAATATGGAAGAAGGAGAGAAACTGACAGTGTCTGTATATGAATGTCAGGGTTGGTGAGGTATTGCCTATGATGAGGAAATTTGTTCAAATAAGAAATGGCAGGTATAGCACACAAATCATGTCACATAGTATAGGCAATTATATTTCCCTGTTACACAAACTTTGTAAGAAGAACCATACTCACATATATACACACAGTAGCACCCGACCACAAATACATAGTTAAAGTGGACCAATAAGGCTAAGGGCAATTTTATAAAAATATGCTATTCAGACTACTTTCATAGCAAAAATAGCAGATATAAACATATTTATGCATTCTAACCATTAATATTATCTACCTCAGTCCACTACAGTAAACACAAAAGGAATGAGCCTTCTTGTTTCCCTTGAAAGTGTGATATCAGCCCATTTTATTGAGAGCTCAATACAACTTTCTCTCTTTAGCTTGTGACATTGAATATTACATGTCAATGATATCTTTTCTCTTTTGTAATTAGATTTTTTAAAAAAATGTTTTATGCTTGCTATGTTTATCTGTTTATTCTGGACAAAATTTTACCACACATGAAACTTCATATGCAGTTGTGATACATTAATTTATTGGTCTAATTTTATTATTTTTGTATTTTTTAAATTTTTTATTTATTTTTTAGTTTTTGGCAGACACAACATCTTTGTTTGTATGTGGTGCTGAGGATTGAACCGGGGTTGCATGCTTGCCAGGCGAGCGGGCTACCACTTGAGCCACATCCCCAGCCCCTAATTTTCAACTTTATCCGTTTCCTCCCATCTCCAATGCTGTGCAACTTTAACATAAAAGACAGTTTTCAGATGGATTTTTTTAAGTCTTAATATGTTTTGATACTATTTACATCAAATCTGTAGCATCAAGATTTCAGCTCATCACATTACTAAATAATGAACATTACTAACAATTTTTGTAAGGAAAAGTACCTCAGAGAATATTCCCTTGATCCAGGTAGAGTTGAATGATTACTATGGAATTACCCATAACATGGTAGTTGCATTCAAAATTCACCCTTTTCAAGGTATGTAATTTTAAAGTAATAACAACCTCCCTAGTTCCTTACTTTGCACACAACATTGAAGGAGACATCTTTACAATTTCTACCTTCCTACTTTATTAAAGCAGCCACTCTTCTCCCCTGATTAGTCAACAAGCCATTCAAGAAATAATTAAAATTCTGTGGATCATTGCTTAGAATCCCTCTCCTTCTCTCACTTCCCCAAATAAATTTCTCTCAGACTGAGAAAGTCACTTCTTTTTTTTCTTGTGGAGCTGGCATTATTTAATGAAAATCCTAGATCTTCTAAATAGATTGCCTAGACTCATTAAATAGATTCATTAAAGGCTGTCATATTCCCAAACTAGTCCTGAGAAAAGGGAAAACCTTTGGCTGTTGTAGCAGTAGGAAGAATATGTCACTGTCTATGATGAAAGTCTGCAGTGCAATGGCTTGCAAAAGTGATGCAAGATCAAAACTGCCCCCAAGAGTCAGCCCCCAAGAGTCACCTTCTGTGCATATTTTTGACTTCGTAACTGTGATGAAGAACCTGGTATTTAGAATTTAAAAAGCATAATTTTCACTTCTGCTAGGCCTATTTTTTTATGTTTTTTTTTTTTAGTTGTAGATGAACACACACACATTATCTTTATTCATTTTTATGTGGTGTTGAGGTTCAAATCCAGTGCCTCACACATGTGAGGCAAGTGCTTTACCATTGAGCTACAGCCCCAGTCCTAAGCCTATTTTTGTGGGACACAGGTAGTCCTCTCTTTCGTCTGCCTGGTGTTCTCTTCTGAAAGCAAATTGCATGAATCTCAGTGCTGGACAAATATCCTTGGAAATGATGTAAAGTAAGTTTCTTTACATGAATTTTCTCTAATTTTTATATTTTTTTACAATGCAATTTGCATAACAATCTTTAAGTTTGCTTTTTACAGGTCATTTTTAAAATTTTAAGTCATATTGACTTCTAAATATTAAATATCTATATACAAGAACAAGTGCAAAAAGAATATGTGAGAATATGTTTATAAAGCAGAGGATGTGTTTAATTTCTAATGGACGTAAGATGTTGTTGATCTTTAAACATGTCTCTTTGGGGGGGGAGGATACTAGAAATCTACTTCCAGCAGTATTCATGGACTGAAAACATAGAAAATACATCAGGAAGTCAGTATAATCTCTCTGAGGTTTGCTGAGTATAACACAGGAAGAAAGAGCCCCCTAATGGTTCAGATTATCTATAAAAGCAGAAGAGCCAGTACTTTCTCAAGTCTTGTTTCAGGATGGTTAAAATAGTAACCAGGAAAGACAAGTGACACTGAAGAAGCAAATGGGAAACTGTATGAAATGTTAAACAGCGACCTAAAAAGTGCAAAAAAAAGTGAGCATTGCCAAGAGGAACTGATTAAGCAAGCTGTTAGATGCAGACTCAGTCTGAGGCTGACATATATCACCCTAGGATACCTGTCCTGGATCATGTTTGCTGATGAGCAATGATCTGGAATTCAAGAGACATATCAATTAGATAGTCAGAAATTACAAAATCTTATTTAAAAAGGAACTTTCTCCTTATCCAAACACTGAGCAGTCCCTATTAAAGAGATGGGAATCAAATTCCTTAGAAGAAATAATATAAAATCTGTAAGAAATGTTTTTAATCAGCAATATTTAGAGTAAGCAAAAAAGAATGTCTAAGCACAGGAGGCACATAGTTTCAGAAGTTATTTCTTTCCTCCTTTTTCAAAGGAGGTATGTAACTTTAAAAATAATTAAGTATGGGTATTTACATATATGCATGCTGAAATTTTAATGAGTTCATAAAAAACAAACAATACAACTGAAAATTAGTTTCCTTTATTGTGTAATTCATTGTAAGTGATTGCTATACGAAAACTACTGTGTAGACCAGGTTAAATAGATATTGTTGTGAAAAAAGTATGAATTTTAAATATTTTGATGTGTTAAATTAAGAAAATTAGTGGATAACTAGGATAAAACTAACATATATTTTAAGGAGATAAGTCCAATTATTTGCATAAAAATGAAATATTGTTTCAGATAAAACTTTGAACATGTTACATAAAAGTATAATAAACATAGTATATAAAACCATAAGGAAACATGTTTATAAGAAATTTAAAATTAATGTTGTGTGTGAATGTATTAAAATATTGTTATCACATACATAAATATGTGACCTATCATGTCTTCCTCAATAGTTTGACGTTGTTTTTTAAATAACTTCCTCACAACACAGATGCATATAAAACTTTGCTAACATGACTCAATTCAAAGAACAAAGCATCATTATCCCCCAAGACATCTATTTCTTTAAATAACTATACTTTCCAAATTCCTATTAATATTATAATTATTGTTTTCTGATATTATTACAACAAATGAAAATATCTGGGTAGCTATAATATTTATATTTTAGGAAACATTTAAATATTTCACATTTAAAATATAAAAGTCATGAAAAAATGTCTGTCACATATGAATTGTATTTTTAATAGATTAAAAATGATACAAATACAGAAATAATGCAATTTCAAGTATGCAGTTTTCTTCATTTCAGAAACAATGGCTTCTAAAAGGGTTACTAATCATATTCTTATTTTAATCATTGAAGAACATATTTTAAAGTTTTGTTAACCTATCACTGATAGTAGTATGATCTTTGATTAAAGGAATTATTCAGGGAATTTCACTTAAAAGGACAATCAGGGAAAATCATGAGATAAAATTTTTTTCATTGATCCAAAAGCAAATATATTGACTCCAAAAATGTCACATAACATTTTAATGTCAGTATGCATCAAGTAAGATGTTTTATTGTTGTTGTTGCAAGGCTCTCTTCTCAGCAGTTGAGATCCATGACCCATACACACCTAAGGTGGATGAGCTGCATCAGCACTGCATTGCCCCATTTGGTTATTTCAGTTCTATCCCATCACTTTCCTCAGAAATATTTTTTAAAAAGCCCTGTTCCCAGCAGAAAATTAATATACAAAAGCTTCTACATATTCTCAATTTACCTGCACATACCATCACTGACACTTCAAACATTAATTGATGGGACTGCAGTTCAGCAATGAACTCTAGAACAGCTAAACACCTTGAGTCATATATCTTTGCCTTAGCTCAGTACTTTCTGAAGAACAAATGCTAGCCATCAATAGCCACAAGGAAAGGGCAATCTAATGTCATATAATTTAGGACATTCCATGCTAATGTTAAAGAGTTAAAACTGCAATCAATTTAGAAAAAAATTGTAACCACTAAAAAGCACATAGTAGCTTCTATGCCTGCATGAAATATAATAGTTGACAGTTAATAAATTATTTTTTCTTTACATGCCGTTATCTCCCAAAGTTGTTTAATGGCTAAAACCAATATTTATAAACACTCTGTAAAGCTGTCACTAAAACTACACTTTTAAAAATGGATTTAGCTTATTTATGTTCTTTATATGAAGTATCTACAACACAAACTTATAGTAGTTTTATTTTAAAAATTACTTATATAAGCACCTGCAGATAAAAAGCAAGTATATTTATAAAGATATGTATTCCCACATTTCTAAATCTACATGCTTTTATATAGCATTGACTTTAATGCATCACTACAAACTCAGTTTTTAAGGCAAGCAAAGCTATGATGTATTCTACTATGAATGATTAAAAAGATTCCCAAAAATAAACATTTAATTTTCTTACCTGGAGCATGAAACTGTTTCTGTTCAGTGCTGAAATGAAGAGGGACAGGAATAGGGCTTGATTTTTCTTTTCTTTTCAAAATCCACTTTAATGATGCAGGAGTAAGACGAGCTATTTCAAGGTGAAGTCTGTTATTTCTTGCTGGGTCTCAGAGCTGACATATTTTTGTAAAAGAAAAGGCACCTCAGTAAGTTGTTGACTGAGGGAGCTGGGAAGCAAGATTACCAGGCACCAGCAGTCACAGAGATGTTATGGAACGTGCACTGCCTCCCTCTGCACCTTACATCCCTCTCTCTCCCTCTCTCTCTCTCCTTTTCACCCTGATGCTCACTCAGCTCTGAATCTTAGCTCCTGCTGCTGCTGTATAATCAATCCAGCCTGTCTGAAGCTAATAGTCTTCTATTTAACCAGCCAATCAATAGCAAGGATTCCACTGCTAGTCCCAAGAGTCTTTTCCAAGAGTGGTACAAACAATAAGAGTTTTTCCAGCAGTTTAGCCAAGTATTTTTCATTATTTTATCTCCCTCAGCAATAGAATTTGAGATAGCAGAGGCTTGAAACAGGCTTAGTGTTATTGCAGATTATTGCATTTTAAAATTTACCCCTTCATTTCCAGCTAAAATTAACTTACAGTTGTACATGTTCACATTTCATCCATGTTTATTTAAAAAACATTGCATAGTAGCAATGTGTGATGAAAATATTTCATACTCAAATATGTATAAATATCAGAAATAAACTAACAGTTTATAAACTAACAGTTGCTTTTTGCTAGAAATAGCAATCTACTATGAACCTGTGTATCTTGGATTAATTAAAAACTACCCTATTTTGTAAAATTATGCTGCAAGTTATGCAATTTGCTTTTGAAAATTTTCTATCAATATTTGTTTTTCATGAGGAACAAGGAGTGATATTTGTAAATATTTTTGCATCCCAGGATCTGAGTCAGTCTTCAGTGTATAAAACATTTCTCAATTCTAAAGCATAGCTATACAATGGATGCCCTCTGAATGAATCAAATAGAGCATTTCATACCTGATTCAACCCTTCAAGGTTAAGAAGATTTTCTTCTTAAAGTGACACATTCATTGCTCAACTACTGTGACTGACTGTAATAAAGAAACACAAAGCAAAACCTTGAAGACTGAACTGGTTTCTCATTTTCCACATGCTTCCAGAGCAGACAAAGAGCAAGAAAAAAGAAAAGAGCATATGGGTTCAACTTAACCAAACCATGGAAATATAGTCTTTCAATTTCTAATTAAGAAGTGGCCGTTTTTATTACTTTCACACTGCTTGGTCAACCAGGCTTTTAAGTTGACTTTTTCTTTGTAATAATGCATTACTGTGCTCATTAAGGCAAATTGTGTAAGAGTGCTTAACTACACTTCAATTCTCAGTAGGTATTAAATTTCAAGCCATAGTCATTGGAGTACAAAACACCATGTGATACAAATAAAAATTGCAATATGAGCTATTGTGCCTTGTAAGTTAATACTGAAAAGACCATAAGTTATGTATGATCATGGAGTTAAACTCAAGTAAGGTTCAAATTCTGAAGTACTGTCACACCTATTACAGGAGAACTTTCTTGATTTAATAGACTCTATTTAGCAAATATTAATTGAAAACCTCATAGCATCAGGCCTTCTGCTCTCAGTAATAGAAAAGCAATTAAGATGGAATGGACTATCTTACAGTATTGATATTCTTACTGTACTGTCCTGTGGATAGTAAATCACCTAGGAACTTGCTATCTTGTGGACAGATAGGAAGTTTTTGATGAACAAAATAAAATAAGAGTAATACCTGCCTTCTTTTACAATAGTTTAAAGAGCAAAAAGATACTCAAAAGAGAGATCATCCCTCCTGTAGGACAACAGACAGACCCTTTACAAGACATAGAATTAAGATGATCTTCATTAAAGAGAGTAGAAAAGATTTCACAGGTAGAATAAAAAGGAAATTGTTGGACCAGCAAAATCATAAGATCAATGTAGGTGGGAGATGGGTGAAGTGTTTGGAATGGGTGGCTGAATCAAGTTGCTGTGCAATTAAAAAGGAGAAGGTCCATAATATGGAGAATATCAAATGAATGACTGAGAATGTTGGTGCAGTTGAGAGCATTTTGAAAATATTTTAGCGTGAAAGTGATAAAATTTAACCTGTTTTTGAGAAACTCAGTAAATAAGAAGAATATAGTTTGTACTAGGGTGAGTTACCAATGAAAGTCCATAGTCACTAGGACATCCTTTGACAAGGGTTACTTAGGAGCATTAAAAAATGGAATCAATGACCTGATGGTGGAAATAAACAAAGAGAAATAATACTGAAATGCAATCTAAAATTTTCAGATTTTCCAAACTACTAATAAAAAAGTGAAGCTTAGGAAAACTTAACAATTTCAAAACTGCAATTTAAGATGGTGATAGGAAAAAAAAAGTTAGTGGTAAATGACATTTATGCACATTCACTTATGCACCATCATTTTTTATCTCTCATAAAATTTCTCTCTAATTATATTTAAATTCATTGTTTTTGTTTGTTGTCATATAAAGTTTCTATGGCAATATAAGCTCAATGATTATAAGGAACTAGCGCTGTCCAACAATTTTTTTCCCATGATTTTTTAGAATTGTCTCTGGCATATATTACACTTTAATAAGTATTTCTTTAGGCTGGGAATTGCTGCTCAGCTACAAAGCACTTGCTTAGAATGCATGAGGCCTTGGATCTAATCCCCAGTAACACAGAAAATTAAATAATTTCTTCAGTGGAAAGCAGATAATTACTATGTTTGAAGAAACTTAATAATCAGCATGATAGGCTCTGTGCTTAAAAGTCCACAAATATTAATCTCACACTCAAAACTCTATGAAATTAATATTGCTTCATTTTCACAGAAGGTAGTATTAAAGACTTTAGTCATTTTGTAAAATGACTCACAATTATTAAGTGTCTGATCCCATTCTCTTATCAAGGTTGTGTATTTAGGAATCAACACTGAATCTGACATAAAATAATAAGCCATATGTAGATTTGTGGGTCATATTATTGTAAGGAACAGAGAAAACAAAACTAAATTTAATTAAAATGAATAGTTGTAATTCTGAGAAGATGACAGAGTAGGAAGCACCAGAAATCTCTCTCTGCACACCATGCTCTATAGAAAATAATTGCATTTGCAGAATCTGATTGAAGTAATTATCTTGGAGTTCTGGAGTCTACTAATGCTTATACCTCCCAATGAAGGTTTGGTTGGCAGATTGCAGTTTATCTTGGCCCATTAAAGCTCTTAGCACAGCAGAGCTTGTTTCCTATATCTCTGGCATGTGACAGGCAGCTGTGGGCCTGTTCCTAGAACAGCTGCTCTATATCTCTAAGGGCCAAAGCTAGAAAAACAACACAGTCTTCAAAATATTGGGTTCTGGTTGCTGTTTTAATTGCAAAGGAACATACAGAGAAGCAGTGGCCATTGCTTCTGCACCTTTCCTCAGTGATGTAAGCCACTCTCCCTATGTATAAAATAATTTTCAGGTTGTTTAAAGAGCTGGCACCACACATATTCTTTCATTTTTCCCTTGTGTTCACTTAGAAGGTGGACATTTAAAATTAGAATATCCAAAAGAAACATTATATGAGGGGGAATAGAAGATCTTAAGGCATGAAGATGAAATAGACTGAAAAATACTTTATAATACTTCAGAAGTACGTATACTTTACCTTGATTATAGGCACAGGAAAAACACATAACAATCAAAACAAAATAAAAGGGGGGAAAAAAAGAACAACTCTGGAGAAGAGGAAAATCTGATTTCCAGAGTTAGAATATTACAAAATTTTGACAAAAAATTAAAACAACAAAGCATACAAAGAAATAAGAAATCATGGCTCACTCAAGACAAAATTTAAAGCAGAAGAATCTGGCCTCAAGGAAAATTCAATGACACATCCATTAAATAAATAAAATCAAGTCTTACAGATATTCAGAGAAACAAAGGAAAACATAGATAAAGAGAAAATGATGTATGGAAAAATGGAAATAAAAATAAAAAGATAAAAAGTATGAAAATTAAATCAAAAATAAATTTTAGGCTTCCAAAAATACAATAATAATTTTAAAAAATAAAAATAAAAGGAGTTTGACAGAGATTCAAAGCAAATTTGATAAGTGAACTGAAAGATAAAACAATAGAAGTTATTGAGTCTGTGGTAAAGGAAATAAATTGTAAAAAAATGAACAATGTGTAAGGAACTTGTGGGATAACATCAAAAAATAAATGTGTATATTGTGTCTATCCCAGAATGAGAAGAAAGAAAAGGACACATATAACATTAACAGAAATAGCTAAAAACTCTCAACTTTTATTTAGATGGGCTGGAGTTGTAGATCAGTGGTAGAACACTTTCCTAGCATTTGTGAGGCACTGGGTTTGATTCTCAGCACCATATATAAATAAATGAAATACAGGTCAATCGACAACTAAAAAAAATAATTTCAGCATGAATATAACATATTCAAAAAGCATAGTAAGTTTCAAGTAGAAAGAATTCAAAGGAACCCACAGGGGACATTATAGTCAAACTTTAGGGAGATGAAGACACAATTGGGAAAAACAGTAGGAGAGATTCTGTATGCATCAGAGGAGCTTTCATAGTAAGATTATAATCTGATTTCTGAGATGATGAAGGGCAAAAGACAACATGCTGACAGATTCAAAGTGCTACCATGGAGCAAGAAAAACTACCGACTGTGAACATTAATTCTGGCAAAACAATCTTTCACAATAAGCATAAGATTAATACATTCCCAAATAAATAAAAGTAGAGACTGCTGTGTTTGTTGTTTATCACTAGACTTACCCTGGAAACATTTACAAAAGGAATCACCCAGTTTGAATGGAGAGAACTTTAGTTAGTTGTTTCACCCACATTACAAAAGAAAGAGGTAAACAGATAAATACATCATCATAGGTAAATATGTGGGCAGTTACAAAAAGTAGTGATATTTTAACAATTGTGTAACTTTTTTTCCCTACATGATTCAAGAGACAAATGCATTTTAAAAAAGCAATTAGAAGTCTAAAATATAGTATTTTTGTTACTTTTGTTTATAAACCCATCTTTTCTCATATGTAATTTAAGAGACTTCAGCATTAACCTTCTTGACTTCATATTTAGGAACAATGTATAAAGACACAGTTTTGGAATATCAACAACTCAAAGAGGAAGCTACTAAAAGCCCAGAGGCTTTTTCTGCCATAGAAAATAAGCTGATATAGATTCAACTTAGAATATTATAACTTTCAGATGTTAAATGTAATCCCCATGGTAACCATGAAGAATACAACTATATAACATATTAAAAATAAATGAGATAGGAATTACACAGTTCACTACAAAAAAAATCACCTAGACAAAATAATACAATCAGGCAGGAAATGAAGGACAAAAAAATGTTAAAGGCCATATAAAATATAAAAGAGAAAAAAACAACAATTTTGTTTTTTATCAGTAATTACTTGACTCAGGAGTCTGGGGTGAGGAATCTCAAGTTTGAACCCATCCTGGGCAACTTTCTGTGACCCCTCAAAGTAAAAAAGGGCTAGGGATATACCTCAGTGATTGAGTGTCTCCGGGTTTAATCCCCAATACCAAAAATAAACAGAAAGAGAAAAAGAAAGGAAGGAAAGAAGGAAGAAAGGAAAGAAGGAGCGAGTTTAACAGAATGAATAAAGGCCAGGATCCATTATATGCTGCCTACTTATGGTGAATCCAATGGCACAAGGATATTGAAAGTTAAAGGACAGAACCAACTTTTTGTTTTGTCAGTTTTTTTAATTGTTTCTTTTGTTTCAATTTCATTGATTTCAGGTCTGATTTTAATTATTTTCTGTCTTCTAATGCTTTTGGTGTTGATTTTTTCTTCTTTTTCTAGGGCTTTGAGATATAATGTTAAGTCATTTATTTGTTCACTTAGTCTTCTTTTAAGGAATAAACTCCAAGCAATGAACTTTCCTCTTACAACTGCCTTTATTGTATCCCAGAGATTTTGACATGTTGTAGCAATGTTCTCATTCACCTCTTTAATTTTTTTTAATCTCCTTGATGTCTTCTGCAACCCACTGTTTATTCAATAGCATATTATCTAGTCTCCAGGTGTTGGAGTAGCTTTTATTTCTTATTTTATCTTTGATTTCTAATTTCATTCCATTGTGATCTGATGAGAAGCTGGGTAGTATCTCTACTTCTGTGTATTCGAATTTTAACTTGACTTGGTTTCTCCTCTGATTAGTTTTTCCTTTAGTGTAATACCTCCCTCTGCTGACTTTTGTCCTTTTTTAAAATTTCCTCTTTGTGGACTATTTTGCTAAGGATCTTCTTTAGTGCAGGTCTTTCTGGTTGTAAATTCTTTTAACTTTTGTTTATCATGGAAGGTTTTTATTTCATCAACCAATCTAAAGCTTAATTTTGCTGGATATAAGATTCTTGGTTGAGATCTATTTTGTTTTTCAGAGTTTGGTATATGTTGTCCCACAATCTCCTGGCTTTTAGGGTCTGGGTTGAAAAAGCTGCTGAGATACAAATTGGTCTCCCCCTATATGAGATCTGATTCCTTTCTCTTATGGTTTTTAAGATTCTATTCTTATTCTGTTTGCTCAGCATTTTCATTATAATGTCCCTTGGTGTATATTTGTTGTAATTTTGTACATTTGGTGTCATGTAAGCCTCTTGTATTTGGTTTTCTGATTTGCTCATCATGCTTGGGAAGTTTTCTGATATTATCTCATTGAAGACACTGTGCATTCCTTTTGTTTGAAACTCTGTGCCTTCCTCTAATCCAATAACTCTTAGATTTGGTCTTTTGATGCTGTCCCATTAGTCTTGGATGTTCTGTTCATGGTTTCTTACTATCTTCACTATGTAACCAACTTTAATTTCCAGATTGTATACGTTGTCTTCATTATCTAACATTCTTTTTCCAAGTTATCTAGTCTGTTGGTAATGGTTTCTATTGAGTTTTTTTTTATTTGGTTTATTGTATCATTCATTTCAAGGATTTCTGGCTTTTTATTTTTCAGACTCTCTATTTCTCTCTTGAATTAATCTTTTGCTATCTGTATTTGCTCTCTTGTCTCTTTGTTGAGGTGATCGATTTTTATCTGTATTTGCTCATTTAGGTCATTCTTTAATTCACAGATCATCTTAATTATGAACTTTGTGAACACCTTCTCTGATATTTCATCAATTTTGCTGCTCATGGATTCTATTATTTTAGTATCCTGGTTTGTTTGGGGGACTTTCCTCCCTTGTTTTTTCATGTTGTCTAAGTGTCTTGCTTTCTTGCAGCATGGATCTGAGATATTACACTTTCTACCCTATACTCTTGTATTACCATTGCAGATTGTCTGTACCTCATCTTGATGTTGGGTTTCCAGACTCTGCTGGTGTCCCTCAATGTATGCTACTGAAACGAAAGGTGGTGGTGTCAATAGCTGCAGTAACTTGAGATAATAGTGGAGGTGCCCCAAGACTGATGCAACATCTTACAGAGATGGTGCTGAAAGGGTGGACTTACACTGTCTTTTGGATGCCTGCTCTGAGATGCAGCTGCTTCTAGGCCCTGTCTATTGTCAAAATGCAAGGGTGACTGCATGGGAAAGGCTATGGCGATGCCTGCAGTGTCCCAAGATGGAAGTGGGTTAGGCTTGGGCTCCCAGGTTGGAGGAGTGGTAAACTGGTGCCTATCCTGGGCCTGGGTCCCGTATATGTCAGTGTGGTCAGATTTGGGCTGGGCCTGATGTCCCACAGTGGTCTGCTGGATGAAAGAAGCAGTCCTGTGCCAGAGTCTGAGCTCTGGTGGGTGTCTGCCAGTAGCAGGATGGACCTACACCTACTGTGAGCCTGGGTCCTATACAGGTCAGTGTGGGTGGATATGGGCCAGGCCTGAGCTCTGGCATGGGTCTGCTGGTCATCAGAAGAGACGGTTCTGTGCCAGAGCCTGAGCTCCAATTGAAGCCTGCTGGTGATGAGATGGACCCTGACTCACCCTAGGACTGGGTCCAGCGCATTTTGGTGTGGGTGGATCTGGGCTGGGCCTGAGCTCCCACAGCAGTCTGCTGATCAAAAATTTGACAGATCCTAAGCCATGGTAACAAAGAGAAGGAGAGAGAAAACTCAAATTACTAACATATGTGATAAAAAAGGAAGTATCACAACAGACACTACAGAAATGCAGAAGATAATTAGAAATTATTTTGAAAACTTGTGCTCCAATAAAATAGAAAATATCAAAGGCATTTACAAATATCTAGAGTCAGATGATTTGCCCAAATTGAATCAGGATGATACACACAATTTAAACAGATTAATTTCAAGTGATGAAATAGAAGATGCCACCAGAAGCCTACCAACAAAGCAAAGCCCAGGGCCAGATGGATACATAACCCAGTTCTATAAGACCTTTAAATAAGAAATAACACCAATACTCTTCAATTTATTTCAGGAAATAGAAAAGAAGGGACACTTCCAAATTCATTCTATAAGTCCAATAACACACTGATTTCAAAACCAGGGAAAGACACATCAAAGAAAGAAAACTTCAGACCAATATTTCTAATGAACATAGGGGCAAAAATTCTAAATAAAATTCTGAAAAATCAAATACAAAAACATTAAAAAAGATAGAGCACCACAATCAAGTGGAGTTCATTCCAGGGGTGCAAGGTTGGTTTTACATACAGAAATCAATAAATGTAATTTATCTCATCCATAGACTTAAAGATAATAACCATATGATCATCTCAATAGATACAGAAAAAGTATTTGACAGAATACAGCACCCCTTAATGTTTAAAACACTAGAAAAACCATGGATAACAGGAACATACCTCAATATCATAAAAAAAGCTGTCTATGCTAAACCCCAGGCCAACATCATTCTAAATGGAGAAAAAATTGAAAACATTCCCTATAAAAACTGGAAGAAGAAAGGGATGCCCTGTTTCGCTACTTCTATTTAACATAGTTCTTGAAACACTGGCCAGAGAAATTAGGCAGATGAAAAAAATTAAAGACATACAGATAGGTAAAGTAGAAATCAAATTAGCACTATTTGCCAGATGAAATGATTGTATACCTAGAAGACCCAAAAATTCCACCATAAACTTCTAGAATAATAAATAAATTTAGCAAAGTAGCAGGACACAACTCAACATCCATAAATCAAAGGCATTTCTGTATATCAGTGACAAATATTCTGAAAGGAAAACTACCCCATTTACAATAGCATCTAAATAATTTTTTAAAATAAAATAAAATAAAATACTTGGGAATCAACTTAATAAAAAAGGTGAAGGACCTCTACAATGAAAACTACAGAACACTAAAGAAAGAAATTTAAAAATAAATCCTTAGAAGATAGAAAGATATAACTTGCTCTTGGATAGGCATAATTAATATTTTCAAAATGACCATACTACCCAAAGCATTATACATATTTAATGCAATTCCAATCAAATCCCAATGACATTCCTCATTGAAATAGACTTAACAATTATAAAACTGAATGCACATAATTTCACACCACAAAAAATATATGAATCAGTTATTAACACAATGGACAAAAAGAAATAATTTTATAATAATACTTCCATTGTCTTAGTTTTATGTTTCCATAAAAAATACTGGATACTAGACACCTTATAAAGAAAATGAGCTTAATGTAGCTCACAATTTGAGAGACTGAAAGTTCAAGACTGGGTGTCCCTGTCTGTGCAGAGTCTTCTGAGGGCCCAACTGGCTGTGTCCCCATATGGTAGTGAAACAAAGTGTATCCAGCTATATGCAGAAGGAATGAAGCGTATGGCATGGCTTTGCTTGTAACTACTCACTGTTGAGTGAGATATTTCAGTGAATAAGAGCTGCATTTATCCTTTCCACATTGAGGACATCCCTAATAACCTAGTCATCTCTATCTAAATTCTATCAGTTAAAAGGTTCTGCCCTTCTAAAAATTACTAGCCTATTTACATTTTTTTCTTTGTTTTGTGTTCACTTGATTTATTTTAATAAAGAATATAACTCATGAAAACACCACCCTGGTTAAGAACTAAAACATTACTGTGACTGAAACAGTCTCTTCTCAAGCCCTTAGTAGTCACTATCCCTAAAGACAACTTCTACCATCATCAATCAGGTTTTTCTGGTTTTTGTTTTTCTGCTTTTAAATTTGATGAAAGTGAACTGATATATATATATATATATATATATATATATATATATATATATATTTATATATATATATATTTATATTTGATGTAAGTGGACTGATACATATATATGTATTATACATATATGTGTGTGTCTATATATATATATGTGTGTATATATATATATATATATATATATACATATTCTTTTTAGTGTCTTGTATCATTCACTTAATATTATATTTGTAAGATTCTTCCATGTTATTTTTATATACATGTATTGATTGGGTTATTTGGGTTATTTTTTAGTTTTTAGCTTTTTGAGTTCTTCGCATATCCTGGAAATTAATGCCCTATCTGAGGTGTGGATGGTAAAGATTTTCTCATATTCTGTAGGATCTTTCTTTATGAAGTTGATTGCTTCCTTTAATTTGCTTTTCAGTTTGATGTCATTCCATTTATATTTTTTAAAAATATTTTTAAATTATAGTTGGACACAATACCTTTATTTATTTATTTATTTTTATGTGGTGCTGAGAATCGTATCCAGGGCCTCACATGTGCTACACAAGGGCTCTTCCGCTAATCCACAACCCCTTCCCCTACATTTATTTTTTATTGGTTCTTTTTAGTTATACATGACAGTAGAATTCATTTTTAGATAATTATACATACTTACCATGCTATTTACATCACAGCAAATGCCTTAATAATACACAATCAAGAATGCCTAGAAAAACTAGAGCTTTTAGTCAGTATTTTGTTGTTGCTGTTGTTGTTATTACCAAAATACCTGAGAAATGCAACTAAGAGGAGAAAAACTTTATTGTGTTGGGTGGTTTCAGAGGTTGAGTTCACTGTGGACTATCTCCACCACTCTGGGTCCAAAGTCAGTGTAGAATAATAACTAGTCAAAGCAGTTGAATAAGTAATGAAAAATCTTCCAGAAAAGAAAATCCCTGGCTTCATGGTAAAATCTACAAACATTTTATGAAAAATTATCACCAGTCTGTCTCAAACTTAAAAAAAAATAGGAAAAAGAAAAGAAAGGAACACACTCTAGTTCATTTTATCAGGCAACCAAACCCTGATAACAAAACCAGAAAAAAGACACCCTGCAAGAAAAACAAACAATTAAAAAAAAAGAAAGAAAACAAAACTATAGACCAACTTTCCATGTGAACTCTGATGAAAATATCCTCAAGATATTATTAACAAACTGAATTCAACAGCATATTAACATGATTAGATACCATGAACAGATTGGATTTTTTATGAAACCTAAGAATGTTTCAACACATAAAAAATGTTTAATACAAATCATTATATGAATAGAA
Organism: Urocitellus parryii; assembly: GCF_045843805.1. Lineage (NCBI taxonomy): Eukaryota > Metazoa > Chordata > Mammalia > Rodentia > Sciuridae > Urocitellus > Urocitellus parryii. The sequence continues at coordinate 33,018,441 of NC_135531.1, read as the reverse complement.
TGAAGGAAGAAGCAATTAAGCAAATTCAATGCCCTCTTTTGATTAACAATAATTTAAAAAAATAAAAGGAGTTTGACAGGGATTCAAAGCAAATTGGATAAGTGAACTGAAGGATAAAACAATAGAAGTTATTGAGTCTGGGGCAAAGGAAATAAATTGTAAAAAAAAAAAAATTAAACAATGTGTAAGGAACTTGTGGGATAACATCAAAAAATAAATGTGCATATTGTGTCTATCCCAGAATGAGAAGACAGAAAGGGACATAGATAACATTAAAAGAAATAATGGCTAAAAACTCTCAAATTTGATTTAGATGGGCTGGGGTTGAAGCTCAGGGGTGGAGCACTTTCCTAGCATTTGTCAGGCACTGGGTTTGATTATTATATATAACAAAAGTTGAGAACTAAAAAAAATAATTTCAGCATGAATATAACCTTTTCAAGAAGCATAGTAAATTTCAAGTAGGAAGAATTCAAATGAACCCACAGGGGACTTTATAGTCAAACTTTAGGGAGATGAAGACACAATTGGGAAAACAGCAGGAGAGATTCTGTATTTATCAGAGGAGCTTTAACAGTAAGAATATAATCTGATTTCTTTTGATTAACAAAATCACTAAGCAAATTTGGAATAGAAGAAATCTATCTCAACCAAATCCCTACAGAAAACCTCGTGGTAAAAATGTCATTCAGTGGTAAAAGATGGAATCATTTTCTTTAACATAAGAAGAAGGGTAGGATGCTGCTCTCCTCATTTTTATTCTTCATAGTACTGGAAGATCTAGTCAAGGAGATTAGGCATGAAAAAAAAAATCAAGGAGAGATAAAGGACACCAAAATAGGGAAGAAATAACTAAAATTAGTTCAGATGGCTTGACTTACATGCAGAAAACTGTAAAGATTTCACAAAGAAAAAAAATTATGTTAGAATTTATAAGCAAATTAGTAAAAGTAGCAGGATACAAGCAACACACAAATATTACTTCATAATAGCTAAACCAGAAGTAACAACAATATCCTTTGATAGATGGACAGATAAGAAGTGCTTTGTATAACAGACAATTGAATGTTATTCTCACTTGCAAAAGAAAGAAATTCTGTCATCTACTATAGCATATGGAATCCTGAGGAAGTAATGCTATGGGAAATAGTTTGAAAAGATAAATAATAAATTATTCCACATACTTAGCGTAGGTACTTATAGTAGGAATAATCATAGAATTATAATGTAGAATGGTGATTACCATGGATGTGGATGAAATGGTGACTAGGCATTTAATGGGTACATAGCTTTAATTTTGTAAAATGTAAAGAGGTCCAGAGGTGGCTGGTGGTGGGGTTGCATGATAACTTGAATGTAGTCAACAACACTAAATTGTACACTTATCATGTATAACTAAAAAGAACATGTAAAGAAAAAAAAAGGATAAAATATTTATTTGTAATTCATCATAATACAAACTGGAAAAAACATTCCCAGAACGTGTGTGTGTGTGTGTGTGTGTGTGTGTCTGTGTGTGTCTGTGTATAACTGAAGTTTTCAAGATAACTGCTGGAGATAAATGCTGAGAATAAGGAGGGGTGTGAATCATTGTAAGGTGGGATAGTGGAGAGCTATGCAGAACAGAAAGAGCTGCTTAATTGAATCAGTATGGACCTAACCAGGAGAGAGAAGTTTGGCAGAGCTTTTCTGTGGGCTCAGTGGAGCCTACAAGCCATGAATTTTGTCTTACAGTAGTCTACAAAATTCCTGGATTTCTTGAGTTGCACTCAGAGGATTGGAAGTCTGAGAGATTGAAAAGATTAAAGAGTACAATGATTTGCTTCTTTCCCAAGAAAATTTGCAATCTTTGCACATAAAGTTTAGAAATTGGTTGTCAAATAATATATCTATAGATAATACAACCAGCTGAAAAAAAAAGAAAATAACAACTAGAGAAAGCAAGTGAGAGAGAGAATGCTTAATCTATCAAGGTCATGAAGGAAAAAACAAAGGTAAAAACTGAAGCTTTCATAGGGTCTTTAGTACTGACAAAGAAATGTGGTTATACTAGAGAAGGCAAGAGGTAAGTTTGATATTAAAGACTATTTGAGTGAATTATTAATTTAAAAAAATTTTAAAGACCTTAGTATTCTATGTGGACCATTAGCACTTTGGAATTTAGACATGTAAGTAGGAATGTTTTCTGTCTCAAAGTTGTCTAATCTAAAGGAAAATCTACATTTGTAATTATCTAAAATATAATTTTAATTATCAGTTTTTATAGATTCTAAAATTGGATTGTATATAGACCAATAAGAATCATAGAAATGGAAATGACAAAAATTATGTTAGATTAAGAATATTCACATGTGTTGAACAAAGTGAAAAACTATATGTCAGAAGTTTTAAAAAGCAAGAGAAAACAAAACAAAATTTAAAAAATAGGGTATTTGAGTTTAATTTTTGATTTCCAAGCTTTTAAGGATATACTAAAGAATGCTAAAGTAGGACTAAATAGTAAATTACACAGGAGGAAAATATCATGTCAAAATGCATTTCTTGTTAATAAGAGATCATAATCTGCCAGGCACAGTGACACATGCCTGCAAGCCCAGTAACTCAGGAGGGAGGTTGAGGGCAGGAGGATCAAAAGTTTAAGGCCAGCTTCAGCAACTTAGGGCGACATGATCTCCAAATAAAATAAAATAAAATAAAATATAAATGATGGGGATGTGGCTCAGTGGTAATTAAATTTACTAAATTTTGGTTATTTAATGGGAATAGTATGTCAAACAAAGGAATATCCAAGATAATTGAAATCCCAAGGGAATCACAAACATATGCAAGTCATTGAGTTTTTATAAATTGGACTGTCAGAGATTCAAGCCAAATTTTTATAACATACAATTACTGGTGGAAGAAAATGATTGCAAAAATGTTGTACATTTAATTATAAGGGATCCAATCACGACCTTTTTTTAAAAAAAAATAGTTGTATATGGACTAAATGTCTTTAGTTGCTTTTATGTGATGCTAGGATGAACCCAGAGCCTCAGACTTGAAAGGCAAGTGCTCTACCAATGAGCTACAACACCAGCCAAATCACAACTTCTTTACATTGAAACGTTCAAGCTTTCATTATAAGAAAAATGGAAGTTGACCACACAAGCCTGTTATATGTAATCTATAGGCTGCTTTATGTTTAAACAGGGAACTGAAATCAGCCAAGAAATCAGGCAGTCAATCCTCTTCCTTGCAGACTAAGAGGTGCCAGCTTGCTCTCTGCCTAGAAGTCTCAACATAGCTGGATAGATGTGATGAGAGACTAAAAGAAAAGACTCAGGCAACCTACAGGGCTTATGCTGCTAAAGAGCATAGTACTCTCAGACCAAATTGTTCCAGAGAGGAAAATTATATAAAGCCTGTAGCCAGTATGAGCTTTCAGAGCAGCAAAGCATCTGGCTATGTGTTTGCATATATTCTGTTCATTGTTCAGCTTCAAATTCATTGCTTCTTTTCCTGTGATCTGTTTTTCACGGAATCACTTCAACTCATAATTCTTTCTCTGGTCTCTCACTCTCTTGAAAGAAAGAAATATCTTGACTTTTAAAAGGATTGACTTGTAGTATTCTATACAAGTATTAGAAATATCATAGGCTTCAATGAGACTGTTAAGTATCTATGGGGATAATGCTTTTTGACTTGTGTCATTATACAAAAAGAGAATATCATGTTATTTTACAGAAAAGTGGATAATCTTTCCCCAGTAGGACATGTTTACTCAGATATTTTACTGCAGTTTGCTTTCTGTAAAAGATTACAGTAATTGTGCAATGAGGTTTTTCTACTACAGCAAATATCCCACATTGACATAAATAATGGTGGCTGGATGTTCTAGCTAATCAACAGTTATGGAGTTTTATAGAACTTAGAGTTGATGGTACCTTTACTATCATTTTCATTTTACTAAGAACCCTTGGCTATACTTTGAAAATTCACTATTGCCATTTTCTTTTGAATCATACACATGAAGGCAGAAAATCACAAACTTTCAAGATGTACAAAGGGAAAAGTGAGAGTAGAAATTCAAAGTGGTGGGTGGAAGATGGGAGGGAAGAGACAGAGAAAGAGAAAAATATCAATGCTACGGAGAAAAGAGAAAGTGTCAGTTATAAGAACAATATTGACATCAAACTCTGTGAAGAAAAGAAAAAATCTAGTGTGGATTTCAGGAATAGGTGTTTTAAGATTGCTAGGAAAGGACCTGAGGAGGAAATGCACTTAAGATAACAGTGAGCTAAGTGTTTTTTTGTTTGATTATTTTGTTTTGTTTTTTTTTGCCGCAAATCTAGGAGATAGGCCAAGGGCCTCACATAAAAAGCAAGATCCTTGGTGCACGCACACACACACACACACACACACACACACACACACACACACCATTATTGCATGTAAATATTTCATTTAAAAAGGAACAAAAACAACACTACAATTACAAATAGAAATCACTGTCAAAACTTTTAAGCTGCCAACCGTGATTTGATTATTACACACTGTACATATGCATAAATTTATCATACTGCAATCCATAATTAGATGCAAATATTATTTGTCAATTAAGAGTTACAAATTATAGGAATAGTAGAATGAGAAGTAGATACATGCAGCTGACTGAAATGAATGCAAATATACTGGAGAGGTCTTCAGGGGATAAGCGACTAGTTTGTGAATTAATTCCATTAAAATAAAAAAAAAATTACTGTCACTGTGTACTTGGAATTCCTGGACTAAAGACTGTGAATGAAGATAGTACTTGTATTTCTAGAAGCTCTATGTATCCACTTGACAGCCTTAACAATTTTAGAATTACGTAAATTAAAAAAAATAAAATTGAGCTAAGTTTGATAAATAAAATCAGCATCAGAGAGATGAAAGTAATCAAATAAACAAATGAGTTGGGGTCATTAGAATGTATATGAAATAAAGAAGATTTTCATCTGCCAAACAAGTAGTAGTGCTTAGCTTTGAGATTCATGTTTTTTTTTTAATTTTTGTAAACTAAAAGGAAAGATAGAAATCGAGATGTATATGAAATTGATCACTAGAAACCTGAGATATAATTGTCAAAAAAATTTTCTTTGTATTACTCTTTGGGGAAGTGAAGACATATAGCTGAAGAAATAAATATATATTTTTATTAAGGATATTTTCAGAGCAGTCCCTCCAATTATTTTATATCTCAGTAATAAGACTAATTCTAAACCACAGATACAGGAGATATTTCTACTTGAGTTTAGAATATGGTATGATTTTTATGCTCAATTTAGTTAAGACATTTATTAAGTGAATAAAATTTAAATATTACACTATTAAAATATTTGATGGAAATAAAAATTATATTTAATTTCTGAAATGAAAGATTATGTCCAAGAATGGTTTCTGTCACCGATGTCTTTAACTTTGTTATCAGAATTCTGGGCTCCCAGTAATAAAGGGAGAACACATTATTTATATTTATTTCCTTTGTTACCTTTGGCAAATTGTAATGATTTTATTTTTTTTATAATTATTTAAGTTATTCTCATAGGATTGTCCTATGTCAATTAAAATGTCTGCAATCCAGAGTATGCTTTCTTTGTCTGCCCAATTGTCAGCCCAGCTCAATTTCCGATTCCATCATTAAAGATTGCATATCGTGAGGATAATCTTGAATTTCATATAAAATTACTTTGGGGAGAAGCTGAAGAAACTACTGTGACCCAATTATATGTGTTTTCTTAAAAATTAAAAATCATATTTCTTTGTTCACGAATCCTTGCCCTCTCTTTTCTTGGTAAATGTGTTACAGAAAACAGCAGGAGTCATACAGTCCCAATTTTCATGCACCTATTTTTAAGAGTTGACACTGAACTCGGGGTGATGATGCATGCCTATAATCCTAGAAGCTTCTGAGGCTGAGACAAGAGGCTAGAGAGTTCAAAGCCAGCCTCATCAAAGGAGAGAGAGGGAGAGAGAGAGGGAGGGAGGAAGAGAAGGAGGACTCCTCTCATTTTAGACAATATATAAATCCCAAGAGCACTCACCCAGTGATCCTCCTCCTCCAGCCACACCCTATTATGTCTAATAGTTTCAAGGGCTAAACCCCATCAGTGGATTTATGAACTGATCAGGTTAAGGGAACATTTCATAACCCAATCATTACACTTCTGAACTTTCTTGCATTGTGTCACACATAAGTTTTGGGGAGACATCTCATATCTAAATCATAATAGTGGCATAATCTAACAGGACAATGAATTCAAGTTCAAAGATAAAAGAGTGAAGATGAGCCTGAGTACTCAAAGGCAATGGGAAAAATAATTATCAGGGATTTCTAGAGAAATTAGATGTATACATAAAATAATTGGCTAGATGGCTGTGAGGGATTATAAATCCAAAATGTGCAGAGTAGGGCCACAGCATGGACACTCAGGAAGCGTTTGAAACTGCAGTTTTGAAGCAGAAGTTTTTCTCTACAGAGATCCTAATGTTTTTCAGGCATTTTAACTAATCAGTGAGGCTAACCCACATAATTGAGTGTGATTTCTTAAAATTAGCTCATCATTTTGGTTAACCATATCTATGAAATGCCTTCACAATGTTTGGTTAAAGAGATGACTCCTTTAGCCTAGCCACATTGACACCTAAAATTAAGAATCAAAATATCCATTAACCTCATGTTCAAGCATTCTCCAGCCCAGTTAGCTTTCATGAATAAGTCCTCTAATACTTAATGACATAATACTATTTGTCCCTATTATGTATGTCTGCAGTGTATTACAAATTTAATTAAAGAGAAAAAATATTCCAGTATAAGGTCAAGGTACCAGGAAGCCCATGTTTTCTCTCAGCTGCAAGGGAATAACCTGATTCAGACCTCTCCTCTTGCTTCCAGTACCTGATTTTGGCTTATGGGAGAATAATCCAATCTTTGCACAATGCATCACAGTGTACATGTTTTTTCCTACATTTTTTCTTTTTAGAAGAACTCAGTCATGTTGGATGATATGCTGTCTCTACTCTTATATGACTTCATCTTGACTTTACTAATTTCTATATGTCTGCAATGACCCTATGCCTCCAAAATCATATTCTTAAAAACTTGCTTTAGGACTTGGATACATGACTTTTCAGGGACATTTCCACCCATAACATAGTGATTGGGAAGAGTTTGCAAAATATGTTTTTAGTCTCTTTATGAGCACTGCCATATGTTTTCTATGTACCCTGATAGAGTCAATCTTCTTCAGTTGCTGTAATGTTCTCTGCCCAGGACACTTCTTTAAGATGCCTTATATCCTGACTTGCATTGGGCCTTGGTGAATGAGAAAATCTGCAAAGAAATCAGATGAAGGATATTTGTATAAAGTGAGGAGAGGACTGAGATCCAGGTGAGGGTATTTCTTCACTTGGCTTCTAAGATTCTCATCTTGAACTCACTGAATGCAACAAATAAATAGCAATGCTACTGTGAGAACTTCTCATTTTGACTTTCTTTGGGTCACTGATAACTGCTTCCTTTTCTCACCTGGCCCATCCTTTGCTTTTCCTCTAAATAACATGTATGACCTTTTAATTATCCCATTTTTAAAATAAAACCTCCTATTAATGAAAGACTTTCTCTTTACTATTATTAACCATGACTAAACCAAATGCTTTCCAAACATAAATTATACTATTTCTAATGGATAAAGAATTAAAAATATGTAACACAAAATGTACCATCAAGATTCAGTGAATGTTGCATCAATAAAAATGTATGCTACTTCCCCCTCAAAGCCATTCTTCTTTGGTTAACAGTTTTGAAATTTCATTGGTTTGTGTCCTCTTGATTAATCTTTTCAGTCTTCTTTGTGCTTTCTGGATCCTGGTGTATGTGGTCAGATCTGGCAAACATTTACTTCAGTTGCCCTTTGGTGCCTTTACCAAGAGCCCAAAGCAATGCAACTGATGAATTCTGGACTGGGATCCCTAGAAGGTTGAGCTAAAAACATTTTTTTCTCCTTGTAAGTTAATTGTTTCAGGTATTTTATTATAGCAAGACAAAGTTGACCAATGAACATAGCATTAGAATGTAGTTTCATCTTTTAATCCATAACTTTATTATTGAAAATAGATTTCTAACATAACCTATGGTTGTATCTTTTTGTAAGTTAAGCCCTGACAATGTCTGCTGTTCAATGTATTATAATTATCGATATGGTTGAATTTAAATCTGCCATCTGACATTTATCTTCTATTTGTGACATCTAAAATCCAGTCTTTTTTCATTCTTTTGTTTTGATTAAATTAATAATTTTTCTATTTCTATTTTTCTGCGTTATTGTTTAATAGATATCTGTTTTGTCCTGTATTGTAAAGAATATGCAAATTGAGAGTGATGTTCAAAGATAAGCCTTAATTTAGGATCCATCCTATAAAGCAAAAATATTTTTACAATCAATATAACTGTCCATATTGTGATAACCACATAAACTGGAAACAACCCTCTCAGAAAAAATTTATGATATTTACAAATGCCATATAAAAATAAAATAATAATGTTTCTACAGCAAATCATATGATAATAACTACATGACTTTCAGGAAAGAAAGGATTCTATGATTCTACAACAAACACAAAACTGACCATTGAAATATTTTAATGACAATTATATAGACTTTATTAGAATGAAGAACTTTTTTTCATTTATTATTAAAGTTATAATATGAAGAAAATGAAAAGGCAAGCCACAGGTTTATAAATAACATTTCCAAGTAAGGGGGGAAATTATATATTAGTTCCATCTGCCAGAATGGCTATACTTGGCAAATCTAACAATATCCAATGTTTGCAATAATATTAAACAAACACAGTATCTTGTATTTCTGTGGAAGTGTACATTGGCAAGTTTTTGGACAACTGGTTGCAATATATTTTGTTAAGTTTACCATAAGTATCAAAAATCCTACTTCATGCAAAACATAAAATTTTGTCTACCAAAATACAAATGCAAAATGTTCATAGCAGCACTTTGTTTAAGAACCTAAACGTGAAACAAATCAAAATACCCATTAAGAGGTCAATAGGTTATAATAAATTTATGCATTAGAATATGATATATTTATAAAAATGACAATAATTATTCATTGCAGCATAAATAAATCATGTAGGTATAATATAAACTAAATAAGACTTATAATCACAAGCATAACAAATACATGGTCCTAGGAATTACAGTGGTGGTTGTAGTGAAATAGACTCCAGGGAGCCATTAAGTAGCTGGGAAGAATTAAAACTCCTGGGAGATGAATGTTTAAGTGTATGCACAGGTCAAGTTCACTAACTTGTCCACTCAGTTCTTTCACTGTTTACTTTTCTAATTTAAACCTCTATTATAAATTATAAATAAACTGTTTTAGTCATTTTTTTTTTCACAACTGTGACATATCTGACAAGAAGAATCAGAGGAGAAAAAGTTTACAGAAAAAGTTTTTGAGACTCATGGTTTCAGACTATAGAAGGTTGGCGGAACATCATGGTAGAAGAGTGTGATTGAGAAAAGAGATTAAGGACATGATCAGGAAGCAGAGAAACTCCTCTCACCAATACAAAGTATATGCCCTGTAACCCACCTGCTCCAGCCACAGGCTAACTGCCTTTGGTTACCACTCAGTTAATCACCATCAGGGGATTAATTTGCTGATAATGTTAAGGTGCTCATAACCCAATCATTTCACCTCTAATACTTGTTGCATTGTCTCACACATGAGTTTCTGGGGTACACCTCACATCTAAATCATAACAAACAGCACTATATATTAGAGAGATTTTCTTAAAACAACAGTCACTTAATTAATGGAAGAACAATTGCTGCTTGATTTATTCAGAGTTTTACCAATTATTGTTTATCATACTGCTACCAAAATATTTAAGCTTTCTAAATAATAATGACATTCAGCCATTGTAATTCTGATGATTTTTTGTTAAGAAAATTTATTTCATCATATCACATCTTTTATACTGTCTTATACAAAGTGGTATATATTTCCAACTTAAGCTGCATGTTTCATTTTTAATAACTTTTTAAAATTTCTCTTTTATATTATAATGTTTCGTTATGTCAGCTTTTTTGAGCTTGTACGTAAATAAGTTATTTGTATAAGAATACTTAAGGGTATTTCTGAATATTTTCCATCAAAAGAAAAAAATATATGGTATAGAGTAAAATTGGAGTGAGAGATCACTGGATTAATCACTGTGTACAGCAATAATTGCAATAATAATTAGAGTTAACAGGGAATGAAAGTCCAGGGGGAATATAAATAAATAATCAACCATGGACAGTGCATAAAATCACAGATTATGATGAACAGTTTGAAACACACAAATAGAATCAAGGAGTTGGTAATGAGAATGGTCACCTTATATAAGATGGTCAGGAAAGACCTGTTCAAATATGTGAAATTTTAGACAAGATATAAAGTTAAGAATGAGTAATTCATGTGGAGGCTGAGAAAAAATGAGATTCAACACTCAGCACACAGGGAAAAATTAGTATTTTTCACAAATGTCTCTGAAGGAATGTGATGACCAATGAATGTATATCAGGGGCAGCTGTGGCTCAGACTCCAACAATGCATACACCACTTCAGTGTCTGCTCCTATCGCTAAACCAACCTCCCATTCATAACTGCTCTGGCATCTGATACCAGGGGTACAAAAATCAGCATTTTCAAAACTGTCTCCACATATCTGCAGGTGTCATTCTTGCATTTACTTGTGTTGATGCTGGTCTTCAACCATCCTAGTAGTTCATCTATGCTACCCTATTTAATGTCTTGTACCTCTCAGTACATTCAGTGGTCCCTCCTACCATTTCCAAAAGGATAGTTCTGGGATATTTTTTCTATTAATTTATTTATTTTAATTTGCTATATATGCTAGAAGAATGCATTTTGATTAATTGTACACAATTGCAGCACAGATTTAGATTTTTATACTTGTACACTATGTAGCATCACACCATATGTGCATGTACCTATGGTAATGATGTCCATCTCATTTCACCATTTTTCCTGTCCCCATTCACCCTCCCACATTTCCCTCCCCATTGCCCAAAGTTCCTCCATTGTTTCCCATGTCTCTTCCTTCCCTGTTATGGATCATCATCCAATTATCAGAGAAAATTTGGCCTTGGTTTTCTTTTTTTTTTTTTTGTCGGGGGTGGGGGGTTGGCTTACTTCGCTTAGCACAATATTCTCCAACTCCATCTATTTATCTGAGAATGCCATAATTTTATTCTCTTTTAATGCTGAGCAATATTCCATTCTGTATATATACCACAGTTTCTTTATCCATTCATCTGTTGAAAAGTATCTCAGTTGCTTTCACAGTTTAGCTTTTGTGAATTGAGATGCTATGAACATTGATGTGGTTGCATTACTACACTATGCTAATTTTAAGTCAGTTGGGTGTAGACTGAAGAGTGGGATAGCTGGGTCAAATGGTGGCTTCATTCCAAGTTTTCTAAGGAATCTCCATTCTGCTTTCCAGAGTGGTTGCACCAATTTGCAGTACCACCAGCAATGTATGAGTGTCCCTTTTCCCCCACATCCTCATCAACATTTATTGTTTTCTGTGTTCTTAATAATTGCCATTCTGACTGGTGTGAGAAGAATTCTTAGAGTAGTTATAATTTGTATTCCTCAAATTTCTAGAGATGTTTTACATTTTTTCATATATTTATTGATCAATTGTATATCTTCTTTGAACTGTCCATTCAGCTCCTTAGCCCATGTATTGATGAGTTTGTTTTTTTTTTAATTTATTTTATTTTATTATTATTTTTTTTGGTGTGAATTTTTTTTTTTGTTTTTTATATACCCTAGAGATTAGTGCTCTATCGGATTTTGTGTGTGACAAAAATTTTCTCCCAAAATGTAGGCTTTTTGCTTACCTTATTGATTGTTTATTTTGCTAAGAAGAAGCTTTTTAGTTTGAGTCCATCCCATTTATTCATTTTTTATTTTCTTTCTTGTGTTTTTGGAGTCTTGATAAAGAAGTCGGGACCTAGTCTGACATGATGAAGATTTGGACCTATTTTTTCATAAGCTCAGGTGTCTTGTCTAATTCCTAGGTCCCTGATTCCCTGTAATATAAAAGGGAGAACTGAATTGCCTGTCACCACTAAGGCATGAATTACAGAATGGGTTTATTGGGGAAATTACTCCAAATTTAGGATTAACAAATAACAAGAAAACATGGTATCCCTTTATCTCTATGAGGAGATTATGAAGCTCTTTTCTAGGGTTTTACTTTTGATTTTTCATCATGGAAAGAGCCTTTTAATGAAGGAAAAAAGATAAACTGCTTATGTGCAAGGTGCTCTAGATTCTGATTATTGTTGTTAATATGGATTGCTTATGAATTTGTGCTGCTTATTTGCTAGAGTCCTAAAGTTTAGGGGGAATTTAAGAGTGACATGGAAATTCATCACTGATTCTTGGGACTCTGAGTTTGGGTTCAGCCCCTCCTATATTTAGAAAGAAACCTTCTGCAGGGAATGGTGGCATATACCTGTAACCCCAGTGGCTTAGGAGGCTGAGGCAGGAGTATCACAAGTTCAAGGCCAGCCTCCGCAACTTAGCAAGGCTCTGAGCAACTTAGTGAGGACCTGTCTCAAAATAAAATATAAAAATTGCTTGGGATGTAGTTCAGTGGTTAAAAATCCCTGCTTTTGATCCCTGGTTTTAAAAAAAGGAAAATAAAAGTATCCCTAAGTTTGAATTAAAAAATTAGGCATACCTGTGGCAATTTCATTAATTTTCAATGCTTTCTCAGAAGGCATTTCTTATGATTCCATGAATCAAATGTGTGACATCTTCTTGAGAAATATGCATGCCACCATATCAGGCCATATGATATTTGGAAACTTTCATGCCAAATCAAGCATAATGTTCATTTTTATGTTTTTGTTTGTTTTTATTTTTTGTTTAACCTTTCTACATAATAAAAATTCCTGCAACAAAATTTAAAAAAATGCAAAGATTTCAGGGGAAAGTTCCTAATTTTGAAATTTGGGAGAAATGTTTGAGAGTTGGGATAATTATATAAGAGTGTAGATTCATTGACTATCTAAATGTCACTTGGCAAAAAAAAAAAAAGAATTTTGTTATGACAAAAATATGTGTGGGTTTTTAAAGATCAGTTTTATTGAGATTACATTAAATTGAAAATATGCATTTTTATATTGTTTTGGAAGTTAAAATTTTATGCCTTTTTAAATATTTCAGTGTGTCTTCTTTCATTTAAAAAAATAGACCAGTCTATGTTATAATAATGCTCCAATCCTGCCCTTATTATAATGCCAATATACAGCAATATATAGTGGATTTGCTTATATGTATAGTAATTCTATTTTTTCTGGTGTTAACACAGCAAACATTTCTTAAGTGCCTACATTGCTAAGTGTTCATTTATTGTCTGGTGATAAAACAGAGAGCAAAACAAATAAAGAAGCTTTTATTCAATTTTTTATCACTATAACCAATATACCTGACAAGAACAATTTAGAGTATGAAAAGTTTATTTTGAGTTCACTGTTTCATAGATGCAGTCAACCATGAGTTGACTCCATTGCTCTGGGCACAAATTGAGACTGTAAACTGTGGTGGAAGGTGTGGCAGAGGAAAGCAGCCCAGGACATAGCAACTAAGATTCAAATAGAGCTTGAGTGCTGGAGCCACAGATAAGATAATCTTCAAGGGCATGCTCCCAGTAATATGTTTCCTCCAGTCACACCCTACCTGTATATCCTTATCTCCATTAATCCACTAGAATTTTTCAGCCATCAAATAAAGTAATTCCCTGATTCAGTCAGTTCACTTGTGAACATTCCTTACACATGAGCTGTTAGAAGACAACTCTTATCCAAACCACATCACAAACAAATCTATATTCTCCTGGAACCTACATTCTGTTGGGAAGAAGTAAGGAATAACATATAACAAATGAATAAAATGGATAGTATCTCAGAATTCAATAGGGATTGCGAGAAAAATAAATCTTGAAAAATGGACTTCATATGTACTAGGGTTCAATTTAAAAGATCAGGGAAAGGGCTAGGGTTGTGGCTCAGTGGTAGAGTGTTTGCCTAGCATGCATGAGGCACTGGGTTCAATCCCTGTCACCACATAAAATAAACAAATAAAACACAGTATTGTTTCTATCTACAACTAAAAATAATATTAAAAAAAATGTATCAGGAAAAGCCTTGGCTGCACAGTGATTTATTGGTTAAGAGGAAAAAAAGAGCAAGTGGTTTTAGTGTTCATTTATTATATATGGAAAAGCATGATAAACTTCTAAATCTTAAAAATCCTCAGGTAATTCTTGAGACAATCAATTAATTTTACAGTATGTGAAAATGTGCTTAATTTAAAAATAAATAAATAAATCCAGAATAAGAGGATTCTCTTTCTTAGACTACAGGACAATGTAAAGAGATAGAAGCCATTATTTGAACAATTTATTTAGTTAGACACCATGCAATATTTACACAATTAATTAGAAAATATGCTAATGTGGATTTTTTTATTAAAATGGAAACTGTACATCAAATATGGCAAATAATTTTGGAGAACAAAATAGTAAATATACCAAAACAAAAAAAATATAGTAAAATAAATTATCATTTTAATGATTTGAAGATGAATTCAATCACTTAAACCTAAAATAAGTATCACTATAGCATTTTTTCCTCCCTTTTAAATATAAATAGGCTTTGGATTTCTAATAAGTCGGGTAAACATGAACAATAGGACCAATGTGCCATTCTATATTGGAAATAGATTGAAGTATTCTAAAAGTTAAATTAAAAAAAGCTGTAACAATAATGCAATAATAACAATAATAATAACCTTAAAAAGTTCTTGGACAGCATAACATGGTAGGGTCCCAGGGTAGGAAGCACTGGTAGTCTAGAGCAGAACAGGGTAAGACAGGACAGATTCAGGATAAACTGAGGCAGTACTTCCTATTTGAATATTTTTATGTTTTTCAAAAATGGTTTTGTCGGAATATTTCTCACCCTCTCACTGTTACAGGTTATAACATTAATTAAAAGAGCAAAACACATATAAACATATCAGCTTCAGTTCAAAGACTGAGGATCAGTCCATGTGGGCACTAGAACTTGTTTGGAGTGAACAGGTGGGTGGACTGTCACACAAGAGATCCTCTAAAGACTATTTGTTAGGTGATTTTGAAACCAAAAGAGGAAGTTCTGAGAAATGTTCAGGTCCTAGAACAGGAGTACAGGACATTCTTTCATGGGGAAGTCATCCAGATTGGGGTTGGGAGCTGAACTGTCAATACGAAAGGGAACTCAAAACTGAACCACACACTATTAACTCTGAAGTCTTTACCTATTCACCCTCACAATATTATTAAGAGGAACAAACATTGGGAGCCAATTTAATTATGTACCCCAATAATATTCTCTTAGATATGGATAAATAAATGATCGGTGAGATGAATAATCATAATTCACATGCATAAAAACAGAATTATAACTTTTTTATCAACAGGGAAAAGGAAATTAAGAAGAGATACAAACATTGCAATGATAGAAAACATTGATTAGTTAGAAAAAGCATAGATAGAAATGTCAATATTCATATGATAAGAGTTTCAGACAAATAAAACATAGAGGTAGTAAAATGATAACTGAGTATTTAACAGAATTAAAAAAAAATTAAAAAAGGAGATCTCTTACAAATAGTAGTGTATGAAAGAAAATGAATCCATGATTTGAGTTGTATTGTCATTGTCTCAGTGTTCTTGTGCTTCTCTATCAGAACAATCAGATGAAGGTACATAACTTGGATGGGAACAACACTTGTTACTCTTGTGCTGGAGCTTGTGGGAGGTCTCACGATGGGGACGAAATCCCAGGCTGACTTCAACATCCAGGTGTACAACTTTTATGACATTTACAGAGTAAGAAGGGAACCAGTTTCTTGATGTCTCCACAAGCAGAGGTGAGTTTTAGTTGTACCTGTTGTCTTCTTCACATGCTTTTTCATGCCAAGCATGTTTCACTACCATCTTAAGTCTCCAACTTCCGGTGCTTTTTTTTTTTTGTTTATTTGTTTGTTTGTTTTTACTATGCTAATAAAGCAAAGGCCACTGTAGACTGTTTTTAGTAATTATAGTACACATGGATTTGCCTCTCAACAACTGGAATTTGTTCCTCAATGTCTGGGGAAAGTCCCAAATATTATATTCTGGACAGGTAGACTGTTGTCTATATAAGTAGGTTTGATAATAGTGGCCTTGCTTTTCTGGTTCTAACTTCTTGTGGTCTCTGTTGACCACATAGTTCTTATAGAATGAACTGACTTTCCAACTTTCCAGTCTGTAGTGTGTTATATTAATCCATAGCCTTGAAGATAGGTCCAGTTTTTAAGATGGCTCCTCATTTTCTTATTGGTCCCATATGACTGAGAGTTGGCTTGAGCATCTCATTACCACTGTGACATTTCACTTCCATAATTTTTTTGAAATACTTTTTTCGATGTAGATGGACACAATACCTTTACTGAACTTATTTATTTTTATGTGGTGCTGAGGTTCGAAACCAGGGCTGCATATTTATGAGGTAAGCACTCAGCCACCTATCCACAACACCAGCCCCTCACTTCCTTAATCTTAAGGAGTCCTGTTTTTCATGAGGGTCTCTGAATGTCTCAATATTATAGTGAAATTTAAGAATCTCGGTGACTAACAGTTTTTTTTTTAAAAAAAAAAAAAAACACCCATTAGTTTTTTTTTCCTGATCATATGAAGAACAAAAAACAAATGGAATTAAAAATTATTGCACTAAAACTGCATGCAGCAAATCAACTAACACAATGAAAATACAACACAAGATCTTCAGAATTTGAAAATCACCTTCTAAGCACAAGGGTAAATTATAGCTACACTCACTCATGCAAGAAATCCAAGCATGATTCTAGCAAAACCTACTTTGGTTAGAATAAGGATGTTTGTGGAAATATTCCTTAAGTAATAATTTGTCATATTACAGACCATCCGTTTTTCACCTGGTAGAAATAATATGATTGTTCTCCTTAAATCTATAAGTGCATGGAATTATGTTAATAGATTCTTAAGACTGAGCTATATTTAAGGTTTGTGAATGTAACTGACTGAATCTAGGTGGAAGCTGAAAAAGGTCTTAAATAAGGCTATTAAACTAATGCACCTACTGCAAAGGAATAGTGAGAAGACATAATCACAACAATCCAGAACTAAACCCACATGACAAAATATTGGGATTCATACAAGAAATCTAAGGGAGATGAATAACAACAAAGTAATCAATAAGTGAGTTATCAATAGTAATAAAGTCTAACTTTCAAACTAGCAGTAAATGAGTTTAAAAAGTCACAGAAGAAAATTGCAATATGTTTCACAAATGAATTGGCAACAGCCTTTGTTCATTTCTTATTGTGTAAGTAAATTAGCCTCTGTCATAAAATAGAGCAAACACACATATCCACACACAGACGCCCCCACACTTCCCACCTCCAGGGGAAATACACCTAAAAGAGCCTCTGAGCAATCATTTAAGGAGTTTCTATGGAATTAGAAAATATGTAGAGTAATAACTTAACATAAAATTTATGATACTACCCGTATTATTTGATGAAAATATATCTACAGAATTTAAAAACACGTGAGTGCTTGCAGTTAAACTATTTATAACATTCAATGATGGCCACTTTCTGCTAACTCTCCTCAAAATTTAGCAGGAAAACAAAACAAAACATTAATTGACAAGTTCAGTATTTATAGGAAAGGAGGCAGCAGATGACAAGAGTTTTTGAAGACAGAAGGAAGATAAATGAAAGTTAAAGGACTTGGCACAGCAGAGAAACTAATTCTGCTTGTGTGTGTGTGTGTGTGTGTGTGTGTGTGTGTGTACACTACAAAACTAACAAAATCCTGTAGAATCCTGGGGCTTCTAGTCTACACCTGAAGTCAGAATGCTCTTAAGTCTGACACAGGTGACTATGCTGAAACACGAGTTATGGAGCAGATAGACCCTGGAATTTCTATTTCCACATCACAAAGACAGAAAGCAATGTCTCCTTTGCAGAGACAAGAAGGCTGAAAGTTAGAGAAAC
Source organism: Urocitellus parryii (assembly GCF_045843805.1). Classification (NCBI taxonomy): domain Eukaryota; kingdom Metazoa; phylum Chordata; class Mammalia; order Rodentia; family Sciuridae; genus Urocitellus; species Urocitellus parryii. The sequence goes on along the minus strand of NC_135531.1, from coordinate 33,000,247 downwards.
TGGTTTGAACATGGTGTGAACAGAGAGATAATAGGCAATACTGAATGTATTTAGACATTAAGCTGACAGAAATGAGATTAATTAAAATTCTGAAGCTTTTTTCTTACTAAACCACCAAAATGCTGGTGATGAGGCTTATATAATACAGGTTTGACACAAGAAGTTTACTTTCTGAGGGAGTTAAGATAACTTACATGGAAAATGCCTCCCAATGATGTCCTGGCTCCAGTCCTTAGAACCATTGACTATGTTACCTGATACAGCAAAAGGCATTTGCAAATAAAACTACTGATTCCAGGTCTGAGAGAAAGAGAGATTGTTCTAGATTATTTCTAAGAACCTGGTCAAATCATGTGACTCACTGAAAGCAGAGGATGTTCTCTGACAAGAACAAAAGAGATGTAAGAGAAGGTAAAATCAGGGAAGTTTTGTTTTTCTTTTTTTTTGTTTGTTTGTTTTTACTATATTAAAGTAACTTAACTTTGCTATTGGAAATAATGTAATGGAATTCAGCTAGCAACTATCATTTTATAATGAGACAGACTCTTCAACAAGCTGCATTGGTCACTCAGAGCTTTGAATCTGTTATTTTATGCATTTACCCTGATTATATTGGACAGACAAAAAAAATTGTTTGAAAAAAAGCTCTAAATAACTAAGAAAAACAAATTCAAAATAAATAGCTTAGATACAACAAAGAAATTATGAATTGGATGGTAAAGGAAACAACATGTCATGTCTGTGATCACATGACATGATGCTTCACCTCAGAAGTAAGATGATGCTGATAATAGATCATAACAATAGTCAGGTAAAAATAAAATTTTGGAAAATCAAAAATATTAAAGTAGATATTAAAAGAAATGAGCTGATTAGATTATAGATGAGCATAAAAATAAAACAAAAGAAACAAAAAATAGATAATAGGTATGTAAACACATATCAGAAATCATGTAAATGCATATTCATAAATGAGAAAATTATTTCTTGGTTTGAAATGATTAATTAGAAGCATCACAAATTCAATAATAACTGAGTCACATGGCTAGAGGAAGTTTTATAATGTTGTAGATAAAATTTTCTAAAATCTTCCATGATTGTAAGATTAAAATCAAGACCACTGTAGTGATAAAATTAAGAGAACTCCCACAGTTTCTGCTCCCTTGTGTGATACTCATTGTTGAGGGCCACAGCCGAGTCTGGATGATGCATGGCATTTTTGCCAGAAGTAGTGGTTGAGAGATGATGCCAGCAAGCCATTAAGATGATGACTTTTGAGTTTTCCCGGAGTTCCCATTGAGTTCTGGTTGAGCTCTCGCGGGAATTCCTGAAGAGTTCTCATTGGTTGGGGAAGTGCCAGAGGAGGGATTTCCGGTTGGTGGTTCCTGGAGGGACTGCTTGGTGTTCAGGAGAGTTCCCAGTGAGCGTGTGTGGAGTGTGCTGGTGGAGTTCAGAAATAAAGTTTGTTCCTGCTTGAGTGGCTGGTGATTTGTGCCCAGCCAGACTGCAGCAACTCATGTTAAGATTATAGTATCTGTTCATGATGAATGTTATCCCTTTGATTAGGTAATGTCATATCAATAGAGGAAGGGAGGGCTGGGGATGTGGCTCAAGCAGTAGCACGCTCACCTGGCATGTGTAGAACACTGGGTTTGATCCTCAGCACCACATAAAAATAAAATAAAGATGTTGTGTCCACCGAAAACTAAAAATATCAAAACACACACTCTCTCTCTCTCTCTCAAAAAAAAATAGAGGAAGGGGTTTCCAATATATTATTAAGGCATCATATAAGTCTAAATTAATTGAAAAATAGATTATCAGGGGCAAGTCTATCTTAATCAGCTGGAAAAACTTGCAAAATGATGTATATATTCTGTGAATTCAAAGGTTCTGTTTCTAGCTGGTCTAGAACACTAAAACCACCTTAAATTCTCAGAATTAGGAGGAGATTAAACCTGAATATATTTACCAATGGAGTCTTCTTCAATCATCTTCCTAATGCGGAATATAGCCAACTTGACTCCTGGATTGCACCCTGTAAGATGATTAGCAGAGGATTTTCCAGTCATTCTGAGATACCCAATTCTGGAATACTAAAATAATAAATGTAAATGTATTTCACCTTAACTCAAGTTTGTGGTAGGTAATCCTGAGCTAAAAAATGAATACAACCCTAAATTCTAATTGCACTGTATATCTCAATAACAAACATTTGATGCTATATGAAAATGGGAGGATTAACAATTTTTTAAAATTTTCATATGTATCAGCTGGGGCTGTACTTGGTAATGCTCATTTTTTAAGTATTTTTAAACATTAGGATGGAGTTTGGCTAGAATAACTAGGGACTTGACCAAATGAAACCATGTGTTAACATGGCTAGCTCTGGTCTCTGCTAACTAAATATTCAACAAAATAAATCTATAGAGGTGAATTTGCAATATCACCATCAGTTGGAGACAGATTGCTTGAAGGTAATTTGGATACTAATTCTAGACTCAAAGTGAGAAATGTTCAGGAATAAATGTTCCTTTCTGAAGTTATGTCTTAGTTTTATCAAGTTATAATTATGTTTGGGTTCTCTTTTCTTTCTTTGATTCTCAGAGGATTGAACATTTATTCACTCATTGTTAACCATCAGAGACTGCTTCACTGTGGCAAATGGTCTGTGAATAGAAGTTGCCTGTTTGGCTTGAGCTGAAATATTTAAAGGACACGATGAGACTCCACTACTTGCTCTTCCCTTGTTGACTGAGGAATCCATTTAATCCAGAATATGTAAGATTAAAGAAAAAAGTGGACCTTTATCAGCTTGGAAAATTGGATTATCACAAAAAAGATTTTGGATCTTGTTTGTGATGGGAACTTCCGGGAATTTCATGAACAAAAAATAAACTTTTGCTTTGTTAAATCAATAAAATACTGGGCTTATTAAAAATCCTGTAATAATTCTAAATCATGTTCATTATTCAGGTTACTAAATAGTGAGGAATGCTAAGAAATTATCAAAAATTTAGATTACTTTTCTGAAGATGGATGTTGAATGCTTGTAAAAATGAAATTAGCATGGGTTAGCATGGGCTCGATGGAGTAAAATAAATGGAGCAGGGCTATGAAGTCAGGGTAGTAGAAAACTGATTAATTCATGTCCTGAATGATATCTGAGGATTCAGTAAATACTTCTTTCCATTATGTCCCATTGTGATATAAACAATAGCATAAAAACAATAATAGAAGAATACACGGAATAGGAGGACTCCAGTAGTCTATATAAAGTCCTTCCAAAGCCATCTTAATTAATATAGAATTTTTGCATAGGTTAGGTTGCACAGGATTAAGTTGCAGAAGGAATTAGGCTGCTAATTACTTGACCTCAAAAGAGGGACTTTATTCTGGGTTACTTTGTTTGGGCCAGTGTCATCAAGGGATCTTTAAAAGTAGAAGACGGTGGCAGAAGAAAAGTAAGAGTAACATGAAGTTAGCAGGACTCTCTATCAATCATTGTTGATTTTGAAAGATGGAGGAAGAAGACCAGGATCCAAGTAACACAACAGTCAGATAAAGGCTGAAAAAGATGAAGAAATGAATGACATTATAGGGGAGGTGTAGGAAAATGCAATTCCACCAACACCTAGATGTCAGCCCACTGACATCCATATTGGGCTTCTAACTGTAACAGTTACTTATTTTTAACCACTAAATTTATAATATTTGCTACAGCAAAAGTAGGAAAAATGCAGAAAGTTGTGTGGACAGAGAGAATGAATAACAGGAATACCACCACATGCTGTGGACCTGGTCTTCCAGGATCTGAGGATGCTGACCCACCCCAGATGATGACCACCAAGAAAACAGAACTTTCTGTCTTGCAATTGCAAAGAAGTACAATTGACCACAAACCTGAATAGGATCAGAAGCTGATCACCCCAAGAACCTTCAAAAATGTGCAAAGCCCTGCTAACAACTTGGTTTCCATATCACAAAACCTGCATACAGGAGCAGGGAGCACAGTGGGATCTAGGACCTAGAGAACTGTGGCATAGTATTTTATTATTTTATTTTGCTGTGATATATACAGGAAATTGCTATGGTAACAATATAAAATGTATACAACATTGATTTTACATTTCATCACTAACATCTCACATTTTCTAAATAAAGTCAACAGTGCATGTTCTTTAGCTAAATATATACAATTTTATGTGATTATGCTAATACAATATTCCATAAAAGTCAATATAAGGTCAAACTTTCTCTCTTCTGTATATTTTCCTTGATTTATGATTGTCTTCTTTATTTTTGCCTTTTCTATATAAAAAATGTCATTTCTTTTTTATGTGCCCATATTCCTCTAACAAATTGTCTATTCTATTTATCAAGTATTTCCCCATTACCCCCTTACATTATGTCCTCTACTATCTTGCCCATAAACTAATTTGATTGCTTTCTCCGGGTTTTATAAAATGATACTTTGAGGACTTCAATGCAGATTGAGTTACTCTTTCTGGATATTATGCGTTTTGCTTCTTAGCTGAGGTTTCTTTTATAAAGTTATTCTAAGAAAGTTCTTTAAATAATTCCTTTTGGACATTTTCCACCAAATTACTTTTATTGCCTTCCATTCTTGATTATTAATTTGCTAGGAATGGATTCTGTCTTAACATCGTTTTCTATTAATATTCTGAAGATTTTGTTCAATTTTCTCTCATTCAGCACTGTTGTTGGAAAGTTATCTTCCAATTTTGTCCTAATGTCTGATATTCAAACTGCTTACACCCATTTTGACATTGTCAGGATTGGGCTTAATATGTTGAAATGAGGGAATTAGTTTTGATATCAATATACATAAATTTTTAAAAATGGAATACACTTTCTGTTTATTTGTAGAATTTACTTTCTTGGAAAATGTTTGATGTTATTTTGGTTTGTGCATATTTCTGCTGAATTCATTAACACTACTACCTTTTACTTGTGCTTATGCATTTTATATTTTCCCTTTTCAAGATGAATACTTTCCTTCTGTTTCCTTGTGTGTCCTGTTCATGTTTTAAGTTCTTTATATAAGTTATTGCTTCAATTTTCTCATTTTCAGTCTATTTTATTCTAGCTACAGGGACTCCTTGGTCCTTTTACATTATGGTAACCATGCTCATCCTTGCATCTTTTGCCCTGTCTTTTATTTCTTTATAAAATTATCTTTCTTGAAATAGCCATATTTCTCATTCCCTCTCTTCATTAAAGTAATTTTTAATGATATCTCAAGACCTCTCTTGTTTATTTTAATATTATAAATAATGTTATAAATGATTCTTTTTCTCTCAACACTATTTAAACTTTTTAGAACTATTCCACTATTTGTTGTTGCTGTTGTTCTTAGCACTTGATATTGGCAATTTTTTTTGTTATCTGTATGTCTTGTCTTTAGTGTCAGTTTCCCCAACTAAAATGTAAATACAATAAAAAAGTGATATTTATCACTATTACCAACATACCCCAATCACCAAGAATAGTTACTGGACCATGACAAACACTTCATTATTATTCACTTAACAAATAAAGAATAAATGTACTGAATTAGAGGTTAGGCCCTAACATAATTTAGTGGAAAATCTTTATATACAGATGGAGCTTATCACTTTTATGACTTCATGCTGCGCTTCCTGTTAAAGGGGACATTCAAATATAAGTGGATGAAATCTTCTTCCTTTCATTTTTCAAGTTTTGTGCAGAAGCCTCTCCAGACTATCTCTCAGGCCAAAGAAAGAGAAAGTGGAGTCAAGGCAGAAGCTGCTGTTAGGATGGAGCTATTTCTATTTGCCCAATTGCTTAATTGATGTCAACCAGTATCTTCCCTATCTCACTAGCCAATGATCAGAGGTAGTCTGGGAGGGTGTCTGTGATGTTCTTGACATAGATTCCCAGACAGTTTACCCTCACAGATGAGCCTACCAGACTCCTCAGTACTGTGAACCTCACAGAGTATAAGGGACAATTTGTCACCTGCTGGTTTAACCTTTATTCTCAGTGCATGCAGGACATAGCTGTCTGAGATGTTAGTTATCACTTGCTTTCATCAGCATGAATCTGTGCCTGTTATGCATATTTATTTCACTTCTCAAAAAAATTTTAATATACATTGTTATCTATTAAACAGCAGCAGAAAATAATTGTATCTGATCAAAACACACTTGGAGAGAAACTTTTATATACATTTACATCTTTTTTAAACATACGCAATTAAGAACTGATAGACTCATTTTACTGATTTTAATGTAGTGACAGTCTCAATTTCAGTAGATGAAAACTGAAATTAGAGTATAGATTGTTTTGAAAGAAGGTATGGACTAGAAGAAACTCATACTATGATGATAGGCAAGATTACATTAACACTATAACTAAGAACCCTGAGGAAGCTGGGAAAGGTTATTTTTTAGAGGTGTTTTACAGAAAAATTGTTTAATATAAATCTATCTCCTCATAGGATAGAAAATCTCAAAATGACCTAAAGTTTTTGTTAAAATGCTGTTTCGCCTTTTTCAGTACTGCTTCTAATTCCTTGAAAATTCTCTGTTTAAAATCTCACAGATAAAAAGATGTAACAGCATTGCCCTATAATTATTCTTACTTTTCAGTAATTTGATATTCTGTGAGGCCTCATTATTGAGCATACTTAGATTATCAGAAGCTTCGGTTTGTTTATGATGAAATCTTTTAACAGCAATGATTTTAATTTTGGGAAGAATGATTTTGATAGAAATTTAAGAAAGAACCGGAAACAGTAAAAATTAAATAAATAAGTAGAATCTATTTATTTTTAACTGATTTAATATACTCTTTTCATTTACCTGATACTGAGATTATTTGAAGCTAGCAGCCCTCTGCTTCAGTTTCTCTTGACTTGTCACAATGATTTATGTGTAAGCTAACATGAATTCATGTCCCAAAGTGACAACTTGAAAGACTGCAAATGTGGCTCAGGTGGTTGATTATCAGAGAAGTTACTGAATACATGAAGTCAAGTATTCAGTAGGTGGTACCAATGGGTCAAACATAATTTATCACCATTGATAAAAATGTCCTTGACTAGATCTAGTTACATTTGCAACATCATGAACTAAATTGCACATTAATGTAAAAACAAAATGAAGGTGATATTTTTCTAATATTACCCTTTACCATTTGATGTCTTGGTTATTATTTGATGGGTCTACTGTACTATCTCCTTTATTTTGAGAAAAAAATCTGCAGTGTGAATATTTTCAATATATTTCTGAAATTTGTTCATGATCAATAGACATTCATCAATATTGCAGTATATGTATGTAGCACAATTTGAAATGGAGTGATGATTTGGACCTTTTTAATACTTAATAAATTCACTTCTTTTTTCAAAATTGTATTATTCCTAACTGATACACAAAACATAAAGTTTATACATATTAATGTAACATAATGTCTTGATACTGTACAATGTATAAATAAGATTAAACATATCAATGTCTTCAAACACCTTATTTCTTATGGTAAAAAATTTCAGAATTCATTCTTCTAGCCTTTTGAATTTTACAATAATTCAATGTTATCCATAGTCACCATACTATACAGCTGCACACTAGAACTTCTTTTCCTAAGAATTAGTACCTTTTGATTGTACTTTCATCATCCCTTCGTCCCACTATACTTCATTGCCTCTAGTAACCACCATTATGCTTTCCAGATCTATGAGATCAACTTGTTTAGATTCCATATATAAATGAGATCACATTGTACTTGTTTCTCTGTTTCTACCTAAATTTACTTAACAAACTGATCTCCAGTTCTCATCATGTCATAACTGACAGGATTTCATTCTTTTAATGACTACTCTGTTCCCTTTGGTGTTCTGTCCAATGTTTACTTTATGCATTCTTCTTCAATGGATGGAAACATGAGCTGTTTCCATTTCTTGGCTACTCTAAATAGTGCTGCGATGAACATGGAATGTTAATGTCTCCTCAACATTGCTATTTCATTTTGTTTGTATATATATACTAGTAGTGAAACTACTAGATCATATAAAATTTCTTATATTTTCACTTAAAATTTTAACAGTTAAGATATCTTTTGCGCCATGAATACGTTTTCATTAAAGAGACTTGTATATATATTTTCATGGGAGAATATGATATCAGGTATCAGGACATGATTCAAACTTAGTGTTTTGATATTTAGTATTTCAGAAAACTATGTGATTACTGGAAACACTTAGAAGCTATTATGTCTTCTTTTATAAGTCATAAAGCACCATGCTAAGAGTGACAATTTTTTGCAAGTATAAATGTTAACCATTTTCTAGTTTGGTGATTGAAGATAAACTTGACAATAATATTTTCTTGGGATATCAGGTGAGAATTTTTCTTCTTGGGGTTTAAACATGTGATGGAGTCAAAGACAAACAATTCCAAGCTGGGTCATCAGAACTCCTGCCCCTAGCATATATACCTTACCTTTAAAGGTGTTAGGGATATAAGATTGTCACTCTGCCATTTTCTTAGTTATCTAAGACACTGTCTTATCTAACTAAAAAGAAAGAAAATTTCCTTCTGGATTTGAAGAAGTAAGCTACCTTGTTATGAGTCACATGACAAGGTACTAGAGTAATCTTCAAGAACCAAAAACATCTGTCAGACAACAGATAACAAGAAAATTGGACGTCTGTCTGCAGCCAAAAGGAATAAATTGTACCCCAAATATTTTGAGTCTGGAGAAAGAGCCAAGCTCTAGACAAAATAAATAAATAAATAAATAAATAAATAAATAAATAAATAAATAAATAAATGATCCAGTTGACATTTTAACATTGTGAGGCTGAGAATGGAGAATTCGCTAAAATGTGCTAGATCCTTATGTATAGAAACATGAGATAATAATTATGTGTTTCTAAAAAACTGCTCAGTATCGCCATTTGTTAGTTGACAATATCAAACAGATGGAGGCAGAAAGGGTCGCCTTAATACCTGAAAAATTTTCAAGATGTATGAGTAAGAAGAGATTTTTTTCAGGGCAAGAGACTAAAACTAGGCTGTCCTCTTATATTCAATGTTAAAGAAAAAAAATGCATAATTCTAGAAGAAAAGTTTGAAGGAAAGGTTGTATTTTAAAGTCAGACATCATAAATGTGTGCTAGCATGATATATATTGTAGGAAAATTGTCTTTGCACATTTTAATATAATTTGTAAAGGCTCATTGACCAAAATATTTTAACTGGATATTGCAATTAAAACAATTTACAAGCTTTCCTTGATTTAAAGCTACACTAACACAATGTTATTAATTCCTATAATTATGTTCAATGCCATTTGTTATTGCAAAAGAGAATACATATAGCACATGAATACAGGCAGTTATTCTTTACTATAGAGATCACTTCACCAATGAAATACTAATACATTATTCCATTCAGTTAAGGTACAAGGTAACAAAAATAATTTGCAACATGGTATAAATCAAGCAGTTGTATATATAAAATCTTCATACTTTAAATTTTATGTTATATGGTAACTTCTGTATACATCATGCTAGGAACAGGTGATTATTTTGGATTTTCAAGTGAATGTTGCTGTAATTATTATGTCACTTAGAAAAAGAAAGAACAATCACATAGTTCAATTATAGAAAGCTGAAATCTAGATCTATTACTGATATTCTATGTATTTTGAGAAAACAATAAATTTTTCTAATAAAAATAATAACTTAAAATGATACTAATTTATGTATAAAAATGTTTCACATTCACATACTGAATATTGTTGGAGAAATTATGAATGGGGTGCCATATTCCTCAACAGAAAGATTTCCAAGAATTCAAGAAATAAGAACCTTTAGTTATATTTCACAGGAATTTCACAGAAAGCAACAGAAACATAAAGTGCTAATACAACATAAGAATGTTGTTGACTACAACATCATGCATAGTAAATAATTGAATATCCTCTTCCTTAATGTCACTTTCTAGCCATTCTTATATGCATTTCATACAAAATTTGCATTGCTTTCATTTATAAATCCACTATCCATAACCCTGCTCTTAAATTATACAGTGGTTAGTTTTGCATAAAATGGATCAATATGAATACATATTACACTTTATACACATATTGTCTATCAAATGTAAGTAGGATATCAAATGATCAGAGCAAGGGGATATTGATAAAATATCTAGGAATATTATGATTGACCATAGAGCCTTTCCACCATAGTATTCCCTCCATCATGAGGGCAAGGTAGCTCCTTGAATCACCAACTGTATGTCCCTTATAGAGTTGTGCTATTCAGTCCCTCTGCCTTTTTTTCTGCTTCATCTACATCTTATTAAATAAGATTAAAATATTGTGGGAAACGTCATTTATTTATCAAAGGAAATTGTATAAATTAGTCTACTTTTAGGTTTGTGTGGTCCCTTGTTGCTCTGCTTAAGAAAAGCTGTGCATGATTAAAACCTAGGTTTTAGTTTTAAGCTTAGATTTGAAAGTACAACCACATTTCAAAGTTCATTGAAGCAGGAAGAAGGAAATATCACTTCAATGTCATCATTTATATAATTCATAAATACATTAAAATTTGCATTCTTCTGCTCTTTTAAATATTATACATGTGTAAAGAATTGGTCAGATACCTCTGGTCTTTTGTTTAAAAGCCAAGATCTTTGCTTTTAAGTTGCAAGTATAATTTATATTATACTTTGGTTAAGTATGAGCTCAGAGCCAAAATCAGCCCTGTGTCTTTCTTTATAAATAATATATTTTTGGAACACATCCATGCTAATTTGATGAGATGTGGTCTATGGGAGCTTCTATGTTACAGGAACAAGCTTTCTGGCTGTGGAAGAGCTCAGATTCCCTACACATATTTATATGCCCTACACATATGTCCTAAAATTGTTACTAATTAGCTCTTTACAGAAAACATAAGTCCTGACATGGAAAATAATGCTAATTAAATAGCTAATTAAAATTCAATCAATTGAATAATGTATTATTTGTATCTGTTTGTGGTCTAAATTTTGCACTAAACTATTATGATTTTATAAGTTTATTTTTTTCCTCATTAAGATACTTGTACTTGAATTCTTGACTCAGAGTTCAGTTTGAAAAAAAGAAACAAAATGAAGATAGTGGATACTGGGTGAGGATTCATAGCACACATATCCTTATTGTGGGACTAAAGATGGTGATGTTTTAGGGGAGAGGGAAACTGTTAGTACAAGAAGGCATCTGAAGTCCTAAGGCACTCGTAGGTGAAACTGGGTGAGTGCAGGAAGAATTGTAGACACTGGAGTCCACAATCACCACAGTAATTGAGTTGTATGGGAATACTAGCAATCACAAGCAGTTAGAGCCATTGATAAGCAAAGGAAGATGCTAACTGAAGGCATAGATTTAAAAGAAACAAAATTAAGGAAACCAACAGTAAAATCAGAAAATACTGATCTTCCTTTAACAAACAAGCCCTTTATAAAAAGAGGTAAGTTCTCAGATCTGTGGGATATTTTATGCTAAACTTTTGACTCATGTAATAAAAACTGAGATGCTGAGACCCTGAGATCTTGGACAGGGATAGCTAGGTAGACTTTCTTAAGAAACTTGAAGCCAGATTGTTTGACCTTTCCAAATATCAGGATCAGTCTATCTTCCTAACTACACAGGCCTCCACCTCTCTGGAAAAAAACAAATGTGCAAAACTCACTCGATGCAGATTAATTATAAGATGATTCTTATCCTACATGATAATTATTTTAATTTGTCTCTACTGTTTCTTTCTTTATTTTGTGTGTGGGGAAGGGGTACAGGGAATTGAACTCAGGGACACTCAACCACTGAGCCACATCCCCAGCGCTATTTTGTATTTTATTTAGAGATGGGGCTTGAGTGGTTTAGCCCCTCACTTTTGCTGAGGCTCTCTTTGGACTCATGATCCTCTTATCTCAGAGTCCTGAGCCCCATGTGCCACCATACCCAGGTCTTTTTTTTTCTTTTAACAATGTTGATAATAAAAATATTTTTTCCCTTGTAAATGGACATCATGCCTTTATTTTATTCATTCATGTTTTTTAATGCAGTGCTAAGGACCAAACCCATGGCCTCACATATGCTAGGCAGGTGCTTTGGCACTGAGGTATAGCCTCAGCCCCTCTCTAATGCTTTTTGATTAGTAGTTCTTAAACATTAATGTGCATAAATATCAATTGGAGAGATGTTTAAATAAAGTTTCTTGGGCTCCATCCCCAGAATTTCCTACTTGCTAAGTCAGTGTGAGATCATAAATATGCATTTCAATAAGCTAATTGATGATGATGCCACAGATTCAAGGAAAACACTTTAGACAGGGTTAGGTTTCAGCATGGCTCACTAAAAATGTATTATCTTTGCACCAGGAGAAAAGGAATCATTCATCAAAAGAGTATGTGTCTTTAGGCAACAGGAGAACACGTTTGCAAATGGATCATGATTGTATTGGATCAGTATCGGGGTGCAGATTTTAAACTTATTAAGGACAGTGTATTGATATCGGGGAAGCTCATCCATAGTCCAGATTCCACATCTGATCAAGGGCATTTGGAGATGATTCTAATTTCTTACAGTAATTGACCCAGAGAACCTTAACCTTCCATTTATTTGGAGTTTAGACAAGTTTTCTTCTGATTCTAGATCTGCAAAGTACACATTTCAAGGAAAATTAAATTTAGAAAACATAATGACATATTCTTTATCCACCTCTATGTGATGTTAATATTTTTAGAATGTTCATTACAGTTTTGAAACTTAAAAATATCCCCCTTCCCACAGATCTAGAAATCATCCCTTGAAAATAAAATCTTCAAGAAACCATTGACCCTATCTGCCTGTCTCTGCAGGAGGGCAGGAGACTTAGGTTCTCAGAAGGTCCCCTCTACAACATTGTAGAACTATTTCCTCTTTTGAAGATACAAAGTTAGGAGAAAGTAAACTTTTCTTTTGGAAAGGAAAATCAATGAATGGAAAGGCTCTGAGATCTTTCATCTGCCCACCCCTTCCAAACTCTCCCCCTGCCTTTTGTTCCAGTGGACTGGAGTTCATATGCATTGGGGTCTCTATGTTCAATCAGAATACCCTTTACTAAAGACTTACTTATTCATTTAACTTTTTCAAGTGCTATTTTTGTTTGACACAGCTTAGAGAAATGAAATGTGAAAAATTCCTCCATAGAGAGGAACTTAGAAAGTCAAGCTTCCCTAGTGTGTACTAAGCAATAACACAAACAGAAAAGAAAAAAAAATGTGACTTGAGTCAGTAATAGTAATAATGTAATAAAAATATTCTCAGTACCACTGATATTATTAATGTCTAACTAATTTACTTTGTCAGTTATGACTTCCCAAACTGTGTGGTCTCATATTGCTGAAATGTTTGATTAAAGAAAGGGCAGTGTAGGGTCTTATAGAAATAAATTATGTCAAGATATGTATATATCAGGGCTGGAGCTGGGGCCCAGCAGTAGAACACTTGCCTGGCATGTGTGAGGCACGGGATTCCATTCTCAGCACCACATATACATAAATACATATAGGAATATAAAAAACTTTTAAAATATTATATATATATATATATATATATATATATATATTCATTCTTTAAACATTGATCCTGAGATGGTTTTCTTCAATTGAGTTTGTAGATAGAGACAAACAATAAGTCACTAGTTAGCACCTGGAATTCTGTAAATTCCATATTGTAAGTTGAGAAATTTCCTTTGTAAATTATATAAAAATATGTATTTTGTTTTCCTTTATTTGTCTCTAGAATTACAAGGGGATGATTTCTCCAATATTAGGGGGACTAAAATCAAGCTCTTTTGTATTACATATTCTTATATAAATTTATGTATATCAAATGGATGAAATTAATATTTTCTTCCAGATGATGAAGATGCCCCGTTTCATTCTTTTAAAGGTACTTCGGATGTGCAGAAAATTCAATAGGTTGACTGATATATTCAGTATTTTGGCAACTCAGGCATATACTGAATGTTATGATAATCCCTACTCAGCAGGTATTTCTAAGTGAATACAAACAAAATTAACTTGTGCAAATGTTCCTATAATTATGGTTAGACTTGATGTGGGATAAGACACTTTATTTTCCTTATTATCAGTAGGCAGATTGTGAAATTATTTAGTGATTCTAAAGATATAAACAACTAATGTTTTAAGCAAAATAAAGCTTAAATAAATGTTTGAGGCAGCTAAACAAGTAAATAAATATTTTAAGCTACATATTTTGAAAAGATATCTATATCTTCAAATTGTTTTTTTCTTTAAATACCAATAATAGGTTTTGAATATTACTTCTTTGTCTTTTGAAATATATGTTATCATTCACTTTTTGATAATATACTTAATTTAAATAAGAGGACAGCAAAATATTTTCTATAAAATATTGCATCAAATAAATACAAGTATATATATATATAATTTTAAAATACATTTGACAATCAATATTCTTATAACTTACAGAATAAAATTAAAAATCATAGCTACTGACCCCATATGCTTTATTATTTCTACTTGAAAATCTGTAAACTGCAAAGCCTCTCCAATACTTATCAGCTCCAAGAATGAATAAATACAGAATATTAAGCTCCTGTTGCTCCATGTTCTAAACACCCCACTAGCAACCATCTGTTACTCAGAGCTGGAGAATTCTAGCATAAGGTCTCTATGAACTAGATGCTTGTGTTTTGTAAAATAAATGATGGAAAGTACCCAGAAATGATAATTCAAACATGTTAGACTCTCATCACTGCCATTGAAAAATGGGCTTCATTTTCTCACTTCTCTCTGCAAATAACATGGTATCCTCTGGAGAGCTGGTTAAATGCTGCCTCTAGTCATAGTCAGCTTTGTGGTAGGGACAACTGCAGCAGAGCAGCATTATTTGTAGTTGTTATTTCATGTTTTAATGTGTTCATTTCTTAACAGTGTGTGCTAAATTATACTGAAACTGAAGTACCAATATTAGTTATTATGAAGAAATTTGAGGAGTACAGACAAGATACATATCACAATTATTTTGAATTTATTAATGGTATCTATTTTCATTCTTATTTAGAATTTAGGAAGAACTATATGGAAGCACATATAAGGCTAAAATATGAATGACAATTTTAATAAATAAAAATATATTTGGAAACATAGGATCAAAAAAATAAATAAACTTCAAGTGATATATGATTAAACTTCCTGGTTTCCAGAAAGTGTCAGTTCCCTGATCTCCTTTCTAAAGGTCTCAACCTCATATATAGAAGGGTCCCTTGGATCTGCCTGGTACCTATTCCTTCATTTAATAACCCAAAAGAAGGGGGCTCACTGAAGCATGAGATTGCCTGAAATCCTACACTGAGTCAGACTCTGCACAAATTGCATATGACTAATGAGCTGAAGTATGCAATGCACACATATGCACCTACATAACTCACATATGCAATTACTTAGTACATGTAAACATACACAGAGTATCAAAGCATAATTGGGACTATATTGCAATCATTTTCACTAACCCACTTTAAGACCTATTTGACATTAAAATGTTCTCCTGGGGATACCCTCTACAGCTGCTGTGATCCCACCTTGCTCTGTGCTGTTCTTATAGTTTCTTGTTGGGTTTATTAGATCTTTAACTCATAGTTTTGTTGTTGTTGTTGTTTGTTTTGTTTTGTTTTGTTTTGTTTTGTTTATTGAGCATATTTCACAATCCTATAAATTCTAGAATATTCATTTTACAAAGCAAAAAAGATTCATGTTTTTAGTCCTGGATCTAGAATATTCATTTTACAAAGCAAAAAAGATTCATATTTTTAGTCCTGGATCTAGATTTTTGTGTGGTACTGAAAAATATATAAAAATGAAGGATTTTGAAGATATTGTCTTCAAATAAAAATCCATCATTTTAAAGACTGCCCAAATGTGATTTTCTTCCAGATGAATACTATATATAAATATACCTAATTTCAAATGAAAAAAAATTTTGTTTGAGTTAAAAGACAGCCTGTATTTATGAGTTTTGGTTTAAATTCAATTGAGGTATCTATACATTTCATTGTTTAGCTATTTTGGGGCCAAACAAAATACCAGAACAGGTATCTATGATGTACTCACTGTTATGAGGGAAAAAAAAAGGTATAATCCACACTCCTCAAATTTCCTTTTCTTATTTGAAAGACTTTTTAAGAAGTGTCATCTCTTATTCATAAATTAGTAAGCATATTCTAATCAAAGGTATGTCTATATTTCTACTCTATTCAATTCAGCAAAACAAATAATTGAATATGCCACTTCTGGTAGGTATTTGAAAATTGAGAGAGAACAAAGGGGAAAAAAATGACTGTGTTTGTTAATCTTACAACATCCATTTATAGTTGGGAAGTAAAACTGTAGTCACATAAACACACATAATGTTAGGTCACATTGCGGTCATGTTTTCTGAGTGATACAGTTAACTAATTACAAGGAGCCATTGAGGATAAGTAGTATTAGTTTTTGAACAATGACTAGGGAGTTTCATGCTAGATATGACAAGAATAATGCATGACATTAAGGATTATGTGGACACAAAACACTTTCATTTGCATATATTATAAGCAGAATTCTGTGACACAGTTCCAAAGCAGAGAAGGCTGCCCTGCAGGGCTACACAGACACTTGAATAGCAACAAGCTGGAACTGTAGGGGGCAGGTTAAATATGGCAAAGAGGTTGTGGATAGCTGTGTCTGGTAGCTGGCTCTGAGATGACTCAGGGAGTTTTTAGTGATTTAGCACATAAGAGCTTGACACAGGAATTGGTTGAGGTGGAGACTTAATAAGCTGTTCAAGAAAGAAAATTGACCAGACTATAACCTGAGCTTCAAAATTATTTTAAGAGAATATTAAAAAACAAGCAAAGAACTAACAAAGCTATACTACACAATTATTATTTCTCAATATGTCCACGTTTTTTCTTCTCAACTTCCAACTTGCTATAGTTTCCATCCATTTAACAATAATTTACAAAAAATCCTGCAATTCTGGTATAAACAAATTAAACTCTAGAATTTTTTCGAAGGGGGATCATAGACTTTCCACTACTAAATCATATTTAGAAAACTTGTTTCTTTTCCACTGGAATTGGGTGAAACTTCACCACAGTCAGTTTAGAAGGTTAACATTAGCACGAAGAAGAAATAGAAATAAGTGGTAATTATGCAACCATAAATTAACTCCTATTAGAGTTTCAATATGCATCTTTAGATATTTTATGTATAAATATAATCTATGAAATACAATTACTTATTTCTACCCCAAATGAGGAACTTTTGAGTTGATATTAGTCAGCTTGTCATTGTTGTGAACCAAAGAACTGACAAGAACAACTTAGAGAAAATATTATTTTCACTTACAGTTTCAGAGGTTCAGTCCATAGTCAGCCTACTTCATTGCTCTGGGCCCAAGATGTGCCAGAGCATTATGGTAAAAATGTGTACGAGAAGAATGCTCCTCAGCTCATGATAGCCAGGCAGTGGAGAGAGAAGAGCACAAGAAGCCAGGGACAAAATACATAATCCTCAAGGCACACCTCAAGTGACCCACCACCCCAGGCTAGACCCTGTCTGTCTACAGTTGGCAACAAGTTAGTCCATTCAAATGATTAAACCATCCAATTAATTAATCCAATGATAACATCAAAGTTTTCATAATCTAATAATTTTACATCCTGCATCCAGGAAGTTTTGAGGATACCCACTATCCAAACCATGATAAGAGTTTCATGATTTATTTTTAACCTGCAATGTTACATCAAAAACACCGTTTCATCTCCACATATTATTCTCCCAAATCATGTTAATAGATATGTAATATGTGGATGGGTCATAATTTATATTATCTAACTAGCACTAATGGTTAATTAATTATCTCTAACATATAAATTGAGAAATTCATTCTACTGCTTTGAGGTAGTACCTTTTCTACAGTCACATATATGCTAGAATATGTTTCTGAATTTGAAATTCTATTGGTTTCATATCTGTCTATCATTCTGTATCTTCTTCTGATAATTGGAACTATTTAGAAGGTTTGAATGTCCAGTTTTTCAATTATTTTCAAAACTTTTTCTTTCCTTTTTCACATTTCTAGTGCTAAGAATATTAATTTAATTTTTTTTTTTTAAGGAGAAAGGCGGGGAGGGAGGGAGGGAGAGAGAGAAAGAAAGAACCTCTTTCTCTCTCTCTCTCTCTCTCTCTCTCTCTCTCTCTCTCTCTCTCTTTTGTAGATGGACACAATACAATGCCTTTATTTTTATGTGGAGCTGAGAACAGAACTGATCCCGCCCCCATGCTAGGCGATTGCTCCACAGCTGAGCCACAAACTGAGCCCAAATTTAATTCTTTAGATAGGAAAGTTTGAGACAATTCAACTGAAAGAACTTGATGAAGGCGATACAAACTCCTTGGTATAGTAAGAATAGTAATGACAGAGGAAGAGGTAGGACAAGAAGGGAATAAAAGGCAGCAACACACTGATTTCGGTGAGAAGCCTGAAATTACCTGGCAGACTCTGGCAAGGTCGTCCCTCAGCATGTGCATCGCTATTGCATTCCAAATCATTATTTATAGTGGTTATTGAGGGATGACACGGAGGTGCCCATGCCATGAAAAGAAGAACTATTGTTTACATGTTCCAAAAGAAGACATTATACAGGTCCTGTGACAGGGAATTTTGTATGTCAAGTTTACTAGAGCTTGGGGTGCAACACGTACTTGGTCATATGTTATTCTGGATGTTTCTGTC
Organism: Urocitellus parryii; assembly: GCF_045843805.1. Classification (NCBI taxonomy): domain Eukaryota; kingdom Metazoa; phylum Chordata; class Mammalia; order Rodentia; family Sciuridae; genus Urocitellus; species Urocitellus parryii. The sequence continues at coordinate 32,981,404 of NC_135531.1, read as the reverse complement.
ATGAGTTTAACATCAGATCTGTAGATTAAGTAAACCTGTTTGTCCTTTTTGAGATGAAGAGTCAGGGAGAAGTCTGAAAAGAGCTAAAAGGTGGTGTAAAATGGGATTGCTGTGCCCTCTGTCTTGAGCTGAATGGGGATATTGGATTTTCTGACCTCAGACAGACTGAAACATTGGCTTTTTGGAGGTGAAGCCTGTCAGGTTTTAGGCTACAATTTATCCATTCCCTCTCCTGGGTCTACTTGCTGATTGTTGATACTGAAATTTTTCAATTATGTATAACAAAGTATGTACTTCTATCAACATCAGTTGGTTTATTTATTTATGTCCCATTGAGTTCAGTTTGTCTGGGCAAGCCTGGTTAATACAAAACCACTTTATGGAATCACTACATTTTTGTTAGCAGAAATAAGGAGAAAACTTAAGATATGGTCTTCATCCTGGTTTCTGCTGGAAAAAGGATGGTAGGACAGGTTAAGCAAGTTAGGACTGGCTGGTTTCAATGTATTGAGCAGGTTTTGGGACATGAGGCTGTTCTGGTTTTCTACTATCTTGCTCTGTGTAAATTCAGAGCGTGATAAATATTGACGTGGTAAATGAGAGTTAAATGAAGGACTTGATTGGACATGTGATGTCAGAGTGGTCGATTTGTATATTAAAGATACATTTATTAAAAAGTTGTTCACTAGCTTTAGAAATTAACTACCGTTGGAAGGAACAGTCTTTTTCCCATCACCTAGGGCTCTCAAAATGTCAACACAATATAACATGTAAAAGAACATGATCAATCAACTGGGAACTTCTCTCAAAAGTCTCAAGCAAGAAACTACCCCAAAGCAGTCCTAAAATGGTTATCTTCTATATTTTCTAGTGTTGTAGATTGAATTGTGTTCCCCAAAAGTTATTGAAGTCTTAACCCTTAGTACCTATGAAGGTGAACTTATTGAAAAAACAAGATCTTTGCAGATATGTAAATTAAGTTATGAGAAAGGGATTTTAATACATATGACTATATAATTGTTAAAAGAAATTTGGACACAGAAATAGCAGGAAAATATAATATGAAGATGAGAACACTCCTGTACAAGCCAAGTACTCCTAAAAATTGCTAAAAATTTTAGGAAGAGGCACAGAAGATGTTGATTTTGTACAGAATTGTTCTGATGCCACCATGATTGCAGAATCTCAGTCCCCAGAAGTGTGAGAAAATGAATTTCTGTTGTAGCCATCAAGCTTATGGTAATTGGTTATGGCAGAGCTATGAAACATATTTAATTCATCAGAGTTATCCAGAGATAGAACAAGTGAAAGATTCAAAATACAGTTACAAAAATTGAGAGATGCATAGGGTATTTATTAGAGGAATTGGCTCAAATTACTATGGAATCTGAGAAGGCCTACAATAGGTTGTGAGTTGAAGAACAAGGAAAGCCAGTGGTGTAGCTCAGTCCAAGTCTGAAGATCTGAGAATCCAGTGAGCCCATGGTGCAACTCTCAGTCTAGAGCTGAACACCTGACAAATTGCAGGTCACTGTTGCAAGTCCTAGAATCCCAGGGCTGAAGACCCTGGAATTCCTATGCCCCTGGTGAGCAGTAGTACATAGCAGCTGCAGAGGAGAAAGACCAAGTTCACCTTTCCTTTCTTTTCTCTTCCTTCTAGATGTTCAGCCTACTAGATGATCCTTATTCAGTCCATGGATATAAATGCCACTGTCTTTCAGAAACACACACACACACACACACACACACAGAGAGAGAGAGAGAGAGAGAGAGAGAGAGAGAGAGAGAAACAATGCTCTACCAGCCATCTCTTTTAATCCAGAGAAACCAACACTTAAATTTAGCCCTCACACCTACATACTGATTGTCCATGCTTTCATCTGTCAGAGCTCACTACACAATTGTCTATTTCACACTTCTGGGCTACATATTGGCTGCTTAGGAAGCAGACAGCAGGGAATGAAGTTGTGAATGTCAACTGAGTCTGGAGGTTATGCCTACTCTTTTCCTGGCCAGTCTCAGACATACAGAGAGATAGAGAGAGGATATCAGTTAAAGAGAGCACCCAAATTTTGTGTCCTGTACTACACCTGAATCTTAACAATTAAACATGTATACATGCTGCAGTTTCCTTTTTTCTAAGAAGTTTTAGAACACATCAATATTTGTTTACATTGTGGTATCACCTCCTGGTCTTTCAATACTATTAATCATGCATAATTAAAGCTACATTAATATATTAAAATGTGGTCAACTGAGGAGTCAGCTTTCTAATTTCAGTCATATCCCTTACAGCAATCTACTATACTTATATGGCAATTACTGCAGTTCTACAATGAAAAAGAATGATTTAAACTGAGGAAAAATCGTGTTAAAGCCTACATTACTATGAGAAAGTTGTCATAATTCAGCTTTTAATGTAGAGATGCTAATATTTTTAATTAGCATTTAAAATATTAGCATTGGAAATAATAAGAAAGGTCATATAACAAAATATAAGAGCACATTTATTCAAATATTTTATTTCTGAATCTATCTCTGTGGAAATTCTGGCTTTCTGCATTTCATAAGGCAAGGCACTCTTGTTTGCCCTGGAGGAACATATAACCTTTCACATAGTTTCTGTATTTTTTAGCATGTATATTTAATAGCTTTTTGAAACTTGTGAGCAAAGTTGGAGCAAAGTATAACAAAACAACTTTTGTTTAGTTATTCTCAATGTTTTTAATATTTGTTTCACTATGTAAAATAACTTCTTATGTTTATTTCTTCATTTCTTACTTCACATTGATATTTCTATAACATAGTATACAAATTTAAAATCTATATATCTAACTGGTTAATATATTATTGTTTATCCAATTCCAATTTTCTAGGACTTATCACAGTGATAATAATCAAAACCTCAGATTCAAAACCAGACAGAAAAGTACTAAAATTTTTAAAATGTACTTTTCTTGTATAGAAGAAGTAACTATGTTTAATTTCTATATTAATTACCATGGTCTTTTGTTTCTAAGCTTACACGTATCATTTCTCTAAAGTAGTTATTTTTATATTATTAATTTTAGAAAAATGTAATTCAATAATATTATTTGCTATTATTGGTTTATTTCCCAAAGCATTCATCATTGTTTAACAGTCTATTGGAGTGCTACAATTTATTAACTATATTATAAATACTCCCTTTGGCAACAGATAATTTTTCAAGTGATGCTTTGTTAACTATCATCAAATAAGTTTATGCTTCCTTATTTCAAGAACAATGTGTGTTTTTGATGGAAAATAATGTATCATAAAAGAAAGCATTTATTTCATACAATCTTATAACTATCAGAGATGAGGATTTTATAGATGTCTTCATAGAGTAGCATATTTTGAGTGTATATATCACTGTTTGATTTATAATTAAAACTTGACTTATTATTGTAAAGACATTATTATCAAAATGCAAGAGTAGGATTTTGAGACATTTAGTAAGTGAAATATTGGTATTAATTATTTTGTTTACAAAATATCCAGTAATTATCAATTTTCTAAGTTATAAATATGGAATTTTATTTCATGAATCCTATGTTCCTCTGTATAGCCATATGATTATTCTCACAAAGAAATTTATAAATTTACAGATCATCTCACAGGAAAGAACTCTACTTAATTAATGAAGACATTTAAGAACTTTTTTTAATTATGTCATAATATCTGAAAAAATTGAGGATACCATTACCACAAAAAACAGGAGACCTATGCCAACTGGAAGAACAAAACCACTTCTGATCACCAACATAAAATGTGAATGTTGCTTGTGCAAGAAATAGATGTTTGTGTCAAGATTGTTATTATACTAGAAGTTTGTTTATTTTTGATGAATAACCTTTGGTGAATAACTTCTTTATGTTGACATACAGCAATATTCACTTAATTGTATGCATATATATGATGATAGGGTTATTTTCTATGAAAATAAGATTCAAGTTTTGTTCTGATACTCCTGAATTATAAATGGGGAATTTAAAACTATAGATTTTACCTATTCAGTATTATTAATTATTTTGTATTGTCACAGAGAATAATAATTTTAATTCTCTACATTCCCTAAAATAAAAAAAAAGCAAGTGTGAATTTCTTGCCTCTGCAATTTACTCAAGAAAAATATTGAAGGGTAAAAAGTAAATATGAGTAACATTGTTATCATTTAGATTCAATGTTTAGATCAAAAGCTCATGTGTGAGACAAGGCAAAAAAGATCAGAGATGAATTGAGTGGGTAATGAGTGCCCCAGCCCAGTCAGTGGTTAATGTTTAATTATTCATCTAAATGGTTAATGCCAGATGGAATTAACTGAGTGGTAACTGAAAGGGGGTAAAATGTGGCTGGATGTGTGTCATTGGGGTCTTGCCTTTGGGGGTTATATTTTGTCCTGGTGAGAAAAGCTCTCTCAGGGCCCTCTCCTTCCCCCTCTCTCCTCCCACTTCATCCCCTTCTCCTCTCCCTCTCCATTGTCATGTTCTGAGCCACTTTCTTTCACTACATCTTTCTGCCTTCATTTTCTGCCCCACCTTGAGCCCTGAGGAATATGTATTGTAAACAAGATCTTTCAGTAAATGATTAATTCAAAATAAAGGCATTAGTTCTAGCCTAATGTGTTCAGTATTCCTATAAGAAGAGGAGACGCTGAAGGTGTGCACACACCCAGGAAAGGCCAGGTGGTGACAGAGTGGGAAGGTGGAGAAGCCACAGGAGGAATCAACCCAGCAGACACCTTGATCTTTGACTTCCAACATCCAGAGGGTAAAAAGTAAATTTATGTCTTTGAAGCCACCAAGTAGGTGGTATTTTGTTATGGCAGACAGTAGATTAGTACAGGAGTAAGATAATTTACACAAAATAATAAAAATAAAGAGTGACATGGGCATCATTGAACCAGAAATGCTGAACATGAGTTTGCACTCATCTGCCAACACACAGTCTGAATTCTTCCCTGAGGTAGTAGAGCCCTTTTGCTATCACTTCCTTGTTTCCATAACAATTATTGTTCAACAATAAAATTAGCATATGCCTATTTTCTCATATTAGAGTTTCAATTTGCATTACAAATACCCTCCCAAACATCTGTTGAGAACACATTGCATGTCTGAATTAAAATGAATTAAATAACACAGTTTTCTTGGTATGAGATAATCTGACTTAGCCTTCTAAATAGTTAAAATTTTATCTGAATCAGGGAACCAACAGCTCAAACCTCAGAACATCCTAGATGTGTAAATCCCAACATGATTAAATTTTTACGTAAATTTATATAAGTTAGGGCTTTCAATATTTCTATTTGTAGCTAATATTTCTCTTGTGCACTCCAGAGTGCTTAGTGGGCATCATCTAAGTTATGATGACAAAATTAATACATATTTGTCTTTCAAGTGGATTTTTACACTTAAGGTCAGTGTTTCTCTCTCTCTCTCTCTCTCTCTCTCTCTCTCTCTCTCTCTATATATATATATATATATATATATATATTTTAAATATATATTTGTATGTTTATTTTTGTTACCTGAGATTGAACTCACAGGTTCTTAAAGGCTGACCCACATCCCCAGCCCTTTTTATATTTTACTTTGAGAGAGGGTCTCACTACACTGTTTAGACCTTGCTAAGTTTCTGAGTCTTGCCTCAAACTTGTGATCTTCCTGCCTCAGTCTTCTGAGTTGCATGCATCAACACATTGAGCAACTCCTGTTCAATGGTAACAAACGTGCAATATTTGGAAAGGTTTGCTTATATGAGATATCAAAAATAAAGTATGCTCTATAATTCAAACTGTAAATATATATATTGCAAATTTACCTTTCAAAATATTTATATTTATATTATAATGTATCTGTATTACCAATGGCTGCATTTTAATGCATTTACTCCATCAAATGACTCATGAATATTATAATAAATTAGAGTTAAAGAAAAATAACAGAAACAGAGTCACTCTGTCCATCTTTGATAATATAACCTAAATTTTCTTCACAATGAAGAGCAAACAAAATTAGCTATGTATACACCAAAAATTTATGATTGTTATTTATACCTAAATCACTCTCTGATTGAAATAAAGTATAGTAGTTTCCTATAATGGACACGTCTCACAATTGTGAGAAATGTTTGAGAATATAGATTAGGCTATCAATCAGTTTAGGATACCAAGTCCGTGTGCCAGTGAAATATTATTAGTAAATACAATCTTTCTTTGAACTCTTAGATAATTTCTTGGTAAGTAACATGAAGGTTAAGATCTTCAGTCCTCTTCCTTCAGATTTCCTTTTATTGTCTTTGCATCTGTATATACAGTCCCCATGTATTGCTTCTCCACTACTTAGGGAAAAATGGTAAAGTCACAAGTAGGCAAATTGACTTATATGTTGATATTGGCACCAAAATAGACATGTAGACCAATGGTACAAAATAGAAGATACAGAGACAAACCCAAATAAATACAGTTATCTCATACTAAACAAAGGAGCACAAAACATACATTGGAGAAAAAATAGCCTCTTCAACAAATGGTGCTGGGAGATATGCAGAAAATGAAAATAAATTCCTATCTCTCACCATGCACGAAATTCAACTCAAAGTGCATCGAGGACCTAGGAATTAGACCAGAGACCCTGTGCCTAGCAGAGGAAAAGATAGGTCCAAATATTCATCACAACTGATTAAGCCCCAACTTTCCTAACAAGGCTCCTAAAGCACAAGAAATAAAATCAAGAATTAATAAATGGGATGGACTCAAACTAAAAAACTTCTTCTTGGCAACAGAAACCATCAACGAGGACAAGAGAGAGTCTACAATTTGGGAGCCAATTTTGCCATGTGCACAACAGATAGAGCACATATAAAATCTCCAGCACATATAAAGAACTCAAAAAACTTAACACCAAAAAAAAAAAAAAAAAACAAAAAAACAAAAAAACAAAAAACCCCACAATCAATAAATGGGCGAAAGAGCCTAACAGACACTTCTAGAAGAAGATATACATTAGATCAACAAATATATGAAAAAAAATGTTAAAGATCTCTAGTAGTTAGAGAAATGCAAGTCAAAACTACCCTAAGATTTCATCTCACTCCAGTCAAAACGGTAGGTATTAGGAATAAAGACAAGAGGGCTGGGGTTGTGGCTCACTGGTAGGTGCTTGCCTAGCGCATGTGGCCCTGGGTTTAATCCTTAGCACCACATAAAAATAAATAAATAAAATAAAGTTAAAAAAAAAGAGTACAGACAACAGTAAATGTTGGTGAGAATGTGGGGGTAAAGGCACACTCATACATGTCTGGTGGGACTGCAAATTGGTGAAAGCAGTATGGAACGCAGTATGGAAATTCCTTGGAAAACTTGAAATGGAACCACCATTTGACCCAGCTATTCCACTCTTTGGTCTGTACCCAAAGGACTTAAAATCAACATACTATAGCAATGCAGCCACATCAATGTTTATAGCAGCTCACTTCATAATAGCTAACCTGTGAAAGCAACCTAGATGTCTTTCAATACTTGAATGGATAAAGAAACTGTGGTATATATACACAATGTAATGTTACTCAGCATTAAAAAGGAATAAAATCATGGCATTTGCAGGTAAATGGGTGGAGTTAAAGAATATCATGCTAAGTGAAGTAAGCCAATCCCCAAAATCCAAAGGCCAACTATTCTTTCTTATAAGTGGATGCTGATCCATAATGGGAGGAGGGCATGGAGAAAAATGGAGGAGATTTGATGGGGCAAAGGGGAGGGAGGGTGTATGGGGGCAGAAAAAATGATGGTACATATATGACTGCACATATGGTGCAATGCTAAATCATGTACTACCAGAGAAATAAAAAGTTGTTCTGTAATTATGTATAATGAATCAAAATGCATTCTGATGTCATATATAACAAATTGTCTATAACTTTTATTTATTATTTATTTATTTTTTTGCTTATGTAGAGAAGATTTTTTGAATTCTGTGAGTCCAGAACTAAAGAAATATTAGAGCAGGTGCATTATAACTATTAATTATATCTATATGAATGATCCTCAAGCACTAATATTGACAAGATTAATATATAATCTATAAAATTGCAAATAAATTAATTTGAAAATATAATAAAGTATATCTTATTCAATTCTGTAGAATAGAAACCTTAGCTTTTTATTTTTCCAATGTAGAGAAAAAACTGTGAGTAGGTATTCTGAATTTTTTTAAAAACACATTTATCTTTCCTACTATTTCTGGATTTCTGTTTGCCAGATCTGAGATTCATCAAATTGATAAGTTTACTAGATCATTTCTGCCTTTTCAATTGTTCCATGTTTTTTTTTTTTCTCTTTTTTAATTCCATGATCCGAATGCTTGAATCTCACTGGATTCATCAATCACCTTCTCCATCTCAGGAAAGTGTGAGAGAGATGACAAACATATGAGAATTGCCTATTGTATTGAACGGAGACCTGATGCATGGTGAATAAATGAAAGAAAATAGGAGGAGCACAGAACTATTTGGGATCTGATGAATGCCATGGTTATATCACATATACTTTCTAATAACAAACTGATAGCACTTCCTTTAAGAAACCTATAAATATAAAATTCACACTGTGTCTTTACTTTCACTATTTTGGCTGCAGTACCATAGCTGTGAAAACAGGCAGTAGAAACTGACTTCCGTTTTCTATTTTTATCCTATTATTTGTTTGAAATGAAGAGAAGTACAATAATATCTTTCAATATTCCATTGCAGTATGTTCTGAATTTGACAGGTGAATAGCCATCTTGTTTTATGAATTGGTTTTCCACACAGAAAATTAAGAAATTTTAAATGATTATAGTAGATTAATGCATTTTAAATTTGCTACATAATGTGATTCTTTCATGACATATACCTGCAAGAATTACAGGAAGACAGAAAAATAAAATGAAAGAGAAGAGAAAAGAACCATTGAGGAAGAAAGCTTAAATTTATTATAGGAAACATGAGATATTTCATTTTCTAGATGAGCCATTAAAATTGTTTATAATATATTAAGTTTAAAAATTAAAAAAACAAGAAATATGAGAAACAAATAAATTTTTCAAAATCTTAGTATTGCTAATAATATAAGAAATAAGAATGAGATTAACTCTTACAATGTAAATTGCTTATGGGGCCATGACTTGCATTAGTAACAAGTCACTACACAGTATCTCCTTTTTGTCTTGATCATGTACATTGTGTGAATGAATCTTTGCATTTGTATAAGTTTATTCAGCCTCTGCAGTTCTAAATATAATGTCCAATTTCATAGTGTTCATTTTTAATACAGTATGAACAAAAGAAAATGGGAAATAATGGACATTGTTATAATTATATTCTGCTTATTAATGCTTGCTCACAATAATATTAGTGTCTAGATGTTATCACTCAACAGCATAGTGAGGACCACTGTTGGTCCTCCCCTCTCAACATATTTCCTTTCACACTTTTCTTGGATGATGGCATCACTAGTCATAGACTCTGGTGGTATCATAATGTGACATTCTACACTTGCTCTTAATACAGTTTTACTGTAGAATAATGCCTCTGTTCATGTGGTTTTCTTTCATCATTCCCTAACACCCTCAAATTAAAACCTCCCGTATCTTCATACATGTGTTTGAAGACAATAAAAGCACTTTGTTTAAAAAGGCCAATGTCAAAAAATGTTCTCTATTCTCTATAAATTTTGCATTTATCAGAGCAAGATTTAAGTCTATAATTATCTTAAGTTGATTGTTGTGTATGGTGAAGACATGGATCCATTTTCATCCATTTGTGTGGAGAAGACTTTTGTATTGTTCATGCTTTTGTCAAAATTTAGTTGACATTTGTTCCTGTCAACAGAAATTGATTCCAGGATACCTACAAAATCCAAAAATCACAAAATGGGTGCAGTGGCACACACCTGTGATTCCAGTGGCTCAGAAGGCTGAGATAGGAAGATTGCAAGTTCAAAGCCAAACTTAGCAAAAACAAGGAGCTAAACAATTCAGTGAGATCCTGTCTCTAAATAAAATTCAAAATACAGCTGAAAATGTGGCTCAGTGGTTGAGTGCCCCTGAGTTTAATCCCCAGTACCACCACCCTCAAAAAAAAAAAGAAACCAAAATCACACATGATTATATCCTTTATTTAAAAAAAATAAGTGGTACAGCATTTGTATATACCCTAGTTACATCCTCCTATATACTTTAAATCAACTTTAAATTATTTATAATACCTCACGGAATGTGAATGCTACATAAAATTTTCATCACATTATTTAGACAATAAGTGAAAAACAATATTTGTATATATCCAGTCAGTTGTACATAATCAGTCAAATTCCAAATATTTTCCATCTAAAGTTGTTCAATTCACAGAATCAGAATCTTTGGATACATATGGTTGATTCTATATACTTGGGATTATTTATGGCTCTTAATTTTATTCATTGATCTGTCTGCTTTTATATCAGTACTTCACTATTTTGATTTTGATAACTTTGTAACATAATTTGAAATTAGAAACCATATTACCACCAATTATGGTATTATTTCTCAGGATTGCCTAGGCTCTTTAGGGTCTTTTGTGGTTCTATACCATAAGATAGTTTTTGTTTGTTTCTGTAAAGATGAATGGTATTCTAATACTAAGGCATGGAGGCTATAGATAACTTAAGATGTTAAGGCTATATTTAACATAAGTTGTTATATAGACAACTTTTCCAAAAAAATTGTCCCGTTTCATAGCAAAGGATATCATTCCATTTATTTTTGTATTCTTGAAAATTTTATCAGTGTTTTATATTTTCCAGTGTATTTAGTAATATTTTCAGCTAACATTATTATATATGGAATACACTTCCACTGAAACAGGTTGCATTCTGATGTAATAATAATCCATAGCAAGACTAGACTGCATAATTGTGACTGATCAATTGACTTTGTTGCATAGAGGAAAACCCTCATTGCCTGGTGGAGTATAATGCAGTCTCAAGTTTTCAGAAATATGTGTGTGTTTGGGTGTGTATGGCACATATATATTCAGAAATATGTGTGTGTTTGGGTGTGTATGGCACATATATATGTATATATACACACATATGCCTGTATATATTTATGATATATATTGGAAAATTATACTTCTTTTTTATTTTGTAACCAAAGAAACCTTTAATTTTAATTTTCTAATTTTCTTCTATGCAACCAAGTTCACATCCTGGGCATATTTTAATAAGCATTTACAGGAGAGCAGTAGGGTTCACATTATCTATGAAGCAAATAATATCTTAGTTAAATACAGTGACTCATGAACAAATTATTGTACATGCACAATTATTAGAAAGTGTACAATTATTAGAAAAGATTATTGTTTTTTACTGGCTTTTCTTTTTTATAAAAGCAATAAGAATTAAAACACATGAAAATCTGGGCAACTGGAAAATTTCCAGAATTTGTTACTATTAAACAAAAGCCACATTCAAATGCACGAAATCTAAACACTTTAGGTTGAAGGTGTACAGTTAATTCGTATTTGAGAACAGTAAAAGAAAACACAGACATATACATTCAAAACCACATACATGTAATTTCTTTTATATTTGAATATGTCAAACTAAACATTAAAATGTGTTATACAAGTGATTTTCTAAGTCTTATTCTGATGAAAAAAATCATTTAATTGACAAGTAAGGAAAAGCATTTAACTATTCAGCAGAGAGGAAAAGGGATGAATGGGAGAAAGTAATAATGGTGATATAACATCCCTTTTATTGTCTTCAATCACATTTTGGTTTTAGAGGTCTGGCCTCTTAGTGATTTTCGATTTCTCCATGACAGCCTAAATGGCTACATATTTTCTGATTAGCCAACATTTATTCTTTTTTAATATTTATGTTTTAGTTGTAGAAAGACACAATATCTTTATCTTATTTATTTATTTTTATGTGGTGTTGAGAATGGAACCAAGGGCCTCACACATGCAAGGTGAGCACTCTACTGCTGAGCCATAACCCCAGCCCAACATTTATTCTTTTGACTTGATTACTCTTTCCTGTTCAAGTGAATTTATTACTTCAGTTGATACCATGTATTTACAAATAAACTATTTGATATTCAGTTTTAAGTGTTTTTGTTGAATGTAAAGAATAAGAAACACATTCTGCAAACTCTATGAGTTCAAACATTTGCGTAAAAATATAGTCCAAGATCAGTGTTCCATCTAAAATTTATGCTAGATTTAAAATATTTGGGGGGGACCTGAATGACTTCCTTACTTGTAAATTTTTTTGTCCTATAAAGAAAATGAAAATAATCTACTCTTCTTGAAAGTGTCTTATATTTCAGGTGTAGCATTTAAGTCAGAATAGTAATCATTTTTTTTTTAATACCAAGGATTGAACTCTAGGGCATTCAACCACTGAGTAGCATCCCCAGTCCTTTTTGTATTTTGTTTAGACACTAGGCTCACTGAGTTGCATAGGGCCTTGCTAAGTTCCTGAGGCTGGCTTTCTTATTCCAAACTTATTTTTCTAATTGTCATTTTAAATTTTTATTCTTCATATTCAGTCTTCATTATAGAAGGACTGGAATCACATATTTTTCACAGAGATTCTAATTCAATTACAATGACACTACACTGTAAGACAGGTATACAATATACCTTTAACTTGTTAGGAACATCATCAGTTAGGAATGTGTAACTATAAAGGAATATGAAGACACTATTTCCCAATAAGAGTCATATTTATGTAAAGAAAAAAGAAAATCCTTATTTTTTATCAAAGAGAAAATAAAAATTTTAACATGGGAATTCATAAAATATAATTCATATCTTTTGTCCAGAAATCCTGTTAAATATATTCATGGTACATGATGAAATTAAATGAGAAATAAACGGAAGCTAAGAAATTCCCAAATATTTAGAAAGTAAAAGATGCACTCCTAAGCAGCACATGGGTCAAAGAAAAATTTTAAGAATTCTTAAAAGAATTTTGTACTGAATAAAAATTAAAAATAAATGATGTAAAATTTTGGAGATACCATGGAAACAATGCCCAAAGGAAAATTTAAACCATTGACAGCATACAGTAAAGGAAAGTTTCAGTAGTTACTGGCCTGAGTTTGGTAGAGAATGAAGAGCAATTTAAGCCTAAAGTAATCATAATAATAAAGTCATGTGAATTTGAGGAGAGCTAAGTACAATTGAAAGCATAAAACTTATAGTGCTATCAATGAAATAAATATAAAAATTGCATAAATTTTTACGTAAAGAAATGAGAGAGAGTATATATAAATTGCTAATATCAGAAATGAAACAGATCCTCAACCATCATATGAACAGAAAAATAAAAATAAAGGATTACAATGACCTGTCATATGTCCATAAATTTAAAAGTTTGTAAGAAATGGAACAATTTTTTAAAAGATGCAAACTACTGGCCTCATATTGGAGAGATAAATAGTTTGAATATTCTTATATCTATTTAAATAAATGAATAATTAATGAGCATATTAAAATGTAAATATCAAATGAATACAATTTTACTGCTGAATTGTATGAAACACTTAATGGAAATTTAGCACCAATCATCTATAGTGCTTTTCCAAAAACAAAAACAGAAGAAACTTCTTTATTAATTCAATGACACCAACATACCATCATTAGTACAAAAATTGGATAAAGAGATTACAAAAGAAGGACTACATAAGAAGATAATTAAATATATTTTAATGTATCTAGATACAAATATCTTCAGTAAACAATTAAAAAATTAAATTAAAAATGTAAATATAAATATATTATGCTGTGGAACCAAAAGATAATTTTTTCAAGTATAAAACTTTGGTTAAAAATTCAATAATCTAAGCAATATTGTATTAACAGGTCAAATGATAAGAGTGCACAATTATGCAATGCATAAAAGCATTTTGAAAAATGTATATCTGATTTATGATAAAATTTCTTGACAAAATAACATTGAAATAAAACTTCTTCAACCTTTTAAAGAACACACACAAATCCTATACTATTGTTGTCACATAAAGAATTGGTCCACTTGTCATCCAATGGAAGCTCATCAGTTGAGCAAGGCAAGTAGTAGAAAAAAATATTTTTAAAGAGATGAATTAGTAGATCATAAAAGGGCAGTCTATTATCCTAAAAAACAGTCCTCTGAGGAAACTAATTTAGGAAGAGATAATATAGGTGAAAGTGCCATGAATGATGGCACACTGGTGAGCCCATTCTCACAGACTGGGTTATGAATTCAGATAATACACTTCTGATTCTAATCATTTAGTCACAAGTTGATTTTCAATCTGCAAATCTCAAAAAAAAAATGTGATTAGGTTGATCAAAGGCCATTATTTTCTCAAGCTACTCTTACTAAATTTTAATTGTTCTCTATGCATTTCCTCACATATTACACAATGCATAATCTGGAGATGGTATTTTCCCAGAAAAGAGACAACCTGAGATGAAATTAAATATGAAGTTGGGCAAGCTAAGGGAGAGAAAGAGAGCTGATCTTAATACTTGTCCCTACAATTATCCCAATACTTAATGTTGAGGGAATGGATAGTTTCTCAAAAATATATATAACAATGAAATATATCTATTTTCATTATTGCTATTCAACATCACAATAGAAGTCCTGGTTAGTATCACTGACAAGAATATAGATTAAAATTATGCCAATTGCAAAGGAAAAGGTAATGTTGTCTTTCTTGGTAGTAACATAATTATTATTGGAGAAAACCTTTAATAGTCCAAAAATTAACAACTGAAATTAAGAAATAAATATAACAATGCCACAAGATACTTGGTAAATAGGCAAATGTGATCTGTTGTCCTATTACCAGAAAGAAACAATAGAAATTTGAATTTTCTCAAAACAATATTCCCTTTACAGTCTCACCAAATGTTGAAATATTTACATATATAAATATGTTTCTAACAAAACATGATAGGTTCTTTATGTTAAAAGTATAAAGCATTGTTGAAATAAAACAATGATCTAAAGAAATGCAAAGATATCAATACTGAGTTTAATCAGGAAGACTCAATATGGTTAAGATGCAATTCTTTCTGAATTTACCATTAGGTTGAGGTTAATCCCACTCCAAATACTAGCAAGGTATTTTATACATTTCTGCAAACTTATCCTAAACTTTTAAAGGGAAAGACAAAACACCTAGAATACCACCCATAATATTGGTGAAACTTTTGAAAGAACTTGCAAAAGTGGTAGTGTATTCAAAACAATGATACTGGTCAAAGAACAGACCAATGGATCAGTGGAATAGAAAACAGAGGCAAGATATAGACACAGACAAATATAGTGAACTGTATTTTACTTTTTCCAACAAAGATACAAAAGTAACTCAATGAAGAAACAATAGCCTGTAAAAAAGATAGTCTTCATATGTGAACAAATGCAAAAACAAAACAAAACAGAATCACAGAACTTACACATTGAACAAAAAAATAACTATTGATAGACTATAAACACACACATAAGATGTACACCTATGAAACTCTGAAAGAAAATCTGACTGAATTTGTTAATGAGTTTAGATATCTCCCAAAAAATCATGATCCACAAAGAAAAAATCTTCAGTTAGGTGGATTCATTAAAATTAAAAACTCTACTCTGTGACAGATGCTGTTAATAGAATGAAACAAAGGCTGCAGATAGTGAGAAATATGTGCAAAATACATAACGTCAATATATGTAAATCCAAAATATACAAAGATATTTTAGAAATAATGTATCAGTTAAATACAGGAACGTAGTTAAAATACAATTCACCCATATTCACAATTCAAATATTTTAAACACACATGGATTACATACAGGTTTCTTAATTTGTGGAAAGGTTTTAGAGACTTTTAAAATTAAAAAAAAATGAGATAATTTTAAACAGAAGTGGATCAAGCTAAATTTGTAATTGAATCCCCAATTATTTTTGCCTAGATATTTTTTTACATACATTTGTTTTCAATTATTAAATACAAATTTTGGAGATAAAATATAGGCATATGAGTTTTTCTTTTAGCATCAGTTATTTACTTTAGATTTATGCTGTGGTGTCTGAAGAAACCCTCTGGCAGCTCCAAAATTATACATCTAAATACTTAATTGGAAGTTGTCAGTTTCTGGCATATGCCTGGAAAATAGGGCATTTGTAAAATACTGAAGATAGTTATCATTTGCATGATTTCTAGCCCTCAAATACTCTACTTACAATCCATATTATTAATTCAGAATCACCAATATCATTTTGTAGGTTCCAATAAGCAGTCCCACTTAATGGACTGACAAATCCATTTCAATGATGTCTCTGCATGGCTGCTTTCAATGTGTCCATCACTTAAGATCTTCTCCTACACATATTCACAGGCTGCCATATTCACTTTTACCTACAGACCACACAGGCTTCTAGACATTAAATGACCTGATTAAATAAAATGTAATTTGACGGTCTTCCAAGTAAGCTTAAATATCTTCATAAATATTTTTCCTCTCCTAGAACATGGGATGAAATTAAAAAGTAATTGGCAGTGAATTTGGCTAGTATTAGATCAAACTGCTACATTGCTTCCAAAATTTCATTTTAGTGTGTTTTAAATGAATTGACTTAAAAAAATATTTTGTAAACTGCAGTCTGTATATTAAGGCTTGTCACTCCTATATACTTACTTTTACATTTCTTTATATCTTCCATATATACATGCACATGCTTATAGACCTATGCTATAAGTAAAAGGATTTAGGTTATGGAAACTTCCAAATAATTCTCTTATTCAACAGGTTTGCTTTATATTACCATCAGGACCCTTCCTCAATTACTCATGAAGATTCTCTATACAATCTCTGGATTGGAATCTGTTCCACTGCTTAAGTATTTCCCATCCACTGGAGCCTAATGGTTTATGGGTTAAAAACATTCATATTATGATTCATTGTTCATAGAAAGAAACTTAAGTATCTCATTATAATATATCAGTGTAGTCTTTTTAGGCACATCACATATGTTAATTTCAAAACAATTCCCTGAGAATAATACCATTTGTGTTCATTTGGCAGATGAGAAATCGAAGACAATAAGAAATTATGATGATTTTCTTTGATTATAAAAGTCAGTAATATTGAGTGATTTAATGAATTTAAACCCAGCTGTTTGAACACACAATCATCAAGCTCTATTACCAAATCATTCTACAAGATGCTTATCAATTGGACTACTTTGTTGTTCTGTCAAAGAGCAAAATAAGTGTTGAATAAATAAATAATTAAAATAAATTATGTGCAAGCCTATATAACAAAATAGGGCTTTAAACATTTAAAATAGCAATAAAGCGCACAAAAGAGAAACTGTGAGATGAAACTAAACAAAGGGAGAATGAATAAATGTTTTTTAAGGTTGTGGATAATAGTATTCTGGGGAGAGTCTGGTTCTGGATGAATAAAGAGAAACAGGAATTAGTTAGAAATTGAGTGCTAACATCAAGCAAGAGTGACCTAGATTTTGGGCTTCACCAGGGATATCTAGAGAGTAGGAAGAGCAATGTTCTCAGGTTCTTATTGGAAAAAAGTTGTAGTCATGAAGTGTGCAATTATTAAGGAATTTCCCAGGTACTGCATGATTTTTGCAAGAAACATGGTCACTTAAATTGTAGCCCACAGGTTTTTTTTTTGTTTGTTTTTGTTTTTTTTGCTTTTTAGACATTACTTTCTAAACAATTACATAATCTGTTTTGTGTATGCCCTAATCTTTGTCAGGAATGCTCTCCTTCATTATTTTTCCCAGTTTGTCTTCATTACTGTCCACTGTTATGCTCAGACAAAATCTGGTTATCAGTTCCTCTATGAAAGCATCCATGACCTGATGGGATTAATCATGCCTATTTGAACGTTTCCTAAAAATATCTTTTCATTTTCTATAGGTGCTTCACAATAGATAGTAATCCAATAAAAATAAAGAAAGAAAGAAAGAAAGAAAGAAAGAAAGAAAGAAAGAAAGAAAGAAAGAAAGCAAGCAAGCAACAGGAGTACATTTCATCTTCCTTACATATCTCATACCCCCTGAGCTTAGGGAAGACACACAGTGATACTAGTGGAAATTAATGGGAAAGGGAATGGATTAATAAAAATATATTGGCAAAAAGTGTTTCATGCCAACAGAATATTTCTTTCTGCTCTTGTGGGTGACTTCTATTACTTTGTTGAAAACATGAAAATGGTTGTAAAATGTGTCAGTTTCTGAGCAGTATGGATTTTGTACAAAATGATTGTTCCTGCTTTCTAAAAACAGTGCAAATGGTGGTGGTGTTCCATGCTGCAAGGTCATAGTGGCTTTTTATACTTCCAAATTATCTCTGGTCCCCTCACTTATCCCCTCCCCTTATAGTTCTTTTATGTTTGCTTGCCAATAACAATCTCCTGAATCTCTTTCTGCCATAAGACCTTTATGTAATAGATCTTCTAAAACTAAGGATGTTGGCTATGACCTATATAGTAGTTACGTGTGCTCTACTATCATGAAGCTTAGAAATGATATTAAGGAAACAGATGCCAAGTTTAACTCTACAGTTTTTGATAGTCTGAGAGTTAATTTTAACATTATCTTTTACTATTCCTTTCCAATTTTCTATTGGACTATTGCTACATCTGGTGACACAGGGCACCCTGAATTCAAATCTGTAATTATTTTCAACTTACATAACATTTTGATGTTGCAGTTGGTAAAAAATTTCAAATGACCATATTCTGCTACATGGAAAATAAACACGTGATCATTTCATCTTTTATCTATGGCACCTATTAAACATAGAAGAATCTCATGACTAATCCCACTTCAAAAGATGAAAGAAACAAGAAATATGTGTTTTTTGAGTGTTGAAGATAATGGGACATGGAGCTTAATTTAAAATATTTATGAACCTGTTCTAATTACTATGCATGATTATATTGATATCTGAAATGGAATATGTGAACAGAATTGAATAAAATAATGTCTAGAGGGAATTCATTTTCTAAAGTGTGCATAACAAAGGGGGTTGTGTTAGAACATGCAAAATTATCACAGTATACTTCAAAAGCTTCCAACTAGTTAATATTCAAAACCAAAAACATGAACTTTATGCTATTTTTCATTTGAAGACAATGTTTAATCAATTTTTTATTACTCTGAGAGGGAAGACTTTCGTATTTTGTGAATCATCTTACTACCTGGTGTTATTTTATATTGTTTCTCTCTCTTATCCTTTAAAAAAATGCCAATAAAAAACATAATTATGTGAGTTATTAATATATTCCAGATTAGGATAATAAATTTTCAATACTTCTGATTGTCAAAACTCTCAAAGACTAAATGCACTGCATTATGCTCATTAATGTTTACAACAAATCAATTCCTTTGACTAAGCTTCAAAGGTAGAAAGGCATCTATCTTTCTGTAAGAAAAGGTAGGAAATTTAAAGTGGGGAGGAAGCAATAATAAAATCTTAGGAAACTCACCTCTTGCGAAATCTTGCTAATTCTAGCTACAAGAGCATAGAAATACCAAGAATTTTGTTTGTGTGTTTGATTCTTCTGTCTTCTTATGCTAATCTGCATTCTTTGTCAAAGATGCATGTATTTGATTGACAGGTTCCTGATCTATGAACTAAGTACACTCTTCTTTCCCCTGATGAATCTTGTGAGTAATATTAAAAATGTAACTGGGGGAGGGGAGGCTGAGGCTGTGGCTCAGCAGTAGAGCACTCGCTTAGCAAGTGCGAGGCCCTGAGTTTGATCCTCAGCACCACATAAAAATAAATAAATAAAGGTGTTGTGTCCAACAACAACCAATAGATAAATAAATATTTAAAAATGTAACTGGGGATCCAAGATGGTGGGCCACATGGAGGCAGCATTCTGTGTCACTCTGTGACATGGGTCTCAACTAGTGAGAATACGGCTTTGCTGAGAGTGATCGAGAACCCCTCCACAGCTGATCCCACACAGGAGTCACAGGGCCCCAGTCATCAGCAGTAGAACAGGATTCCCAACTCCTGACTATTAGACTACGCAGATCTTGCAGGTGCCTTAGCAGGACTTCCAGCATAAGGCCTAACACAGAATTCCCAGACACCGATTCCACAAAGGACACTCAGCTGCTACCCACGTGCAGTAATTCTGGTTGCTACATCTGTATGTACCCCTATCTAACAATGTGGGGTTCCCCCAGTTGCCTCTATCTTGGGACTTGGCAGCTAATGACATAGTCCCCTACTACTACCTGAAATTTCAGCAACTTCAGAGCATGAGGCAAGTTGACTGTAAGTTCAGGGTAGCCTCAGACACTGTCTCTAGAAAACAAACCAAAAAGTAACAGAATATACAACAGTGGTAGAGTGCCCCTGGGATTCAATCCCTAGTACCTCTTTCTCAAATAAGTGCCCTTATTTCATATTATCAACAAAATTTATTATTTCTTATCTTTTAGATGATGGCCATTCTAACAGGGGTGAGAACACAACTAATTTTAGTTTTGATTTGTATTTACTGTATGATTAATTAAATTGAACTTTTCTTCATATATGACCCAATAATTACTCTACAAGGTATACAACCAAAGGAGCTGAAATCTTTGTATCAAAAATATACTTGTACCACTATAATATTGCAGCACTGTTGACAGCAGACAAAATATGGAATTGATACAGAACCCCTTAAGCAGACAGAAGGATTAAGAAAATGTGTCATGTTTACACAATGTAATGGGACTCAACCCCCCAAAAATAATAAAAACCTTTCATCTGTTGAAGAGCACCTTAGTTTCACAGCTTAGCTCTTGTGAATTGAGCTGGTATAAACATTGATGTGGTTGTGTTATTGTAGTATGCTGATTTTACCTTCGTTGGTTATATACCAAGGAGTGGTCTAATTGTGTCAACTCTTGGTTCCATTTGCAGTTTTGTGAGAAATGTACATACTGCTTTTGGGACAATATGGATGCAACTGGTAAGAAATATGTTGGGTGAAAAGAACCAAATGCTGAAAGACAAAACATTAGGTCAACTTTGTAGAAATAAGGAATAAAATAGTGGTAACTGATGAGGAAAAAGGCAATATGATGGAAGGGTTGTAAGAAAATTAAGAGGAAATCACTAGGAAATTTCCAGGGAGACATGTAATGGACTAAGATTAGAAGAAAGGTGGTTAACACTATTAGTAAGTGATCTGTATGGTTTTGGAAATATCAAAGTGAATTTGACGAATTTCACAATTAATATGCATTAATAATAAAAATATATTGATATTAAGAAACTAAAATCAATATTTGCCTGAAAGAGGAGTCATGAAAATATTAGTAAATAATGAAAATATGAGTGAATAGAAAATAAGTCATAGGACTTTTCACTATTTTCCAGAATATATTCATATTATAAGTGCAAACTAAAGTTGTAAATGATTTGGGGGACAAAAAACTAGTAAATATGATATGTTAATTGATTCTGTGATCTTAAATATTAATATTTTATTGATAATTATAAAAAATTACTTATAATTCCCTTATATTAGTTAAATATCAATATTCACTAAGCAACCCATGATCAATAATAAAAGAAAGAAGAATTTAGAAGAAAAAAATTTCCACTTATTCCTTCCAGAAACCAAAAATCAGTTCTGTGAAGAAATCTAAAAGCAATTTTTGCTAACTTTAAAAATTAAACAAAATTCAACTTTCTTTTTATCATTCAATAAAAGGTAGTAATATTTATGCCTCTATATTGTGATTTGTACACTAGACATAAGTATTCTTAGTGGGAAATAAAACAAACATCATAAAGTGTGTGTCAAATGAAATTTGCTAGACATATATGAAGTTAATTTTATCATTATATTATTATTATTATTTTAATATAAAGTAAGAAATAAAACAAAAACTTCCCTTCTCACTATGAAAAATAAAGCATGCATCTATGTGAGAAAATTTGATCTATATATAATCCTATTTTCTACTCCTTGTAAAAGCTTTGCGTCTAAACAAGACAACTGAGAAATAACTTTTAACTATAACTAATATCTATAAGGCTCTGTGTAACTTGATGTATTAACTTCTTTATATTCATAAACTTATTTAATTCTAGTAACCTGCAATGTGAATATTCTTGATGTCTCATTCTACAGAAGGGAAAACAGATCAATTGTGTGTGAACAAGTCACCCAAATCTATTAAGCTGGAAAGTGCCAGAATCTGGAGAATGCATATGTGTTTTCAATTCTGATAATCAAAATTATGAATTACACTAATAAAGTAAAACATGGAAGAAATTTTAATACTTCATGTACCTACCATGTCTTAAATCACAAAATCTAAAGTGACCAATGTATGTATCTAATCACAAAATCTAAAGTGAATAATATATATCATAATAAATTGACTTTTCTTAAATGAGAAGTGTTATTTTAAAAGCTAAGTGTTATTTCATATTAGTGATATAACAGTTAAATGTTATTTTTTTATACTAGTAGGTAAATCATCATCAAAATATCAATATTTATATGGTCTGGCCAAAGGATTCCATCTAGTATTTTTTTCTATGACTCAAATCCATTTAAAAATCTTCAGTAATGATCTGAAAAGTCAGAGCAATAATATATCATTATTGAAATTGATTAAAATTTATATTGACTAAAAATTAAATTTCCAATGCAATGCACTCTGTAGAATTCATTTGTTTTAAAGAGCCTAAAATTGAAAGGACTTGAATTCTTCTTTCAGATAGGGAGTTCTGATAACCATGACCTCTATGAACTTCTATATCTTTATCTATAAGGTGTATATATCAAGACATACAGTGTAATATTATTGGGAGGTTTTAAAGGGAATGAAGAAACATCTAGCAGGATATGAAATATACCACGTGTTGAGCAAATGGTATCATCAATCCAGCCCCGGGTCTAGAGAGTAAAACAAAACTATTCACAATGTAGAAAGCCTCAAATTTTTCAGGTGCTTTCAAATATTCTGTGACTTCTTAGCTTAAAATTAATTTGCTTTCTATTATACTTCCAATCAATATTTCATTTATATCACAAATATCTATTTAAACTATGGGTATGCATGAAGCTGTGATATATTCACAAATATCTTTTAAGATATCATGGTTCAAAGAAAATTTATCACTTTATTTAGAATTATTAATGTTTTGCTTTTTGGATCATCTTTTATTATTAAACCATTTGATATATAATATCTGTAGAATATTAAAAATAAATTTCAAAAGTCTCATCAATCTAACACAATAAAAAAAAAATCACAAATATGCCTGATAGACCTGGGTTCATGATCCTGGAACACTGGACTATAAGGATGATCCTCTCCTTGTTTTTGAACTTGCAACATCACCTCAGTCTACGCAACTAGTAAGACTCTTTATAAACAACACAACTCCTTAAATTCTTTTGATGTGTAAATAAAAAAATCTATGTGAAGCATATAAAAGTATCACTCTAAGAACATAAAAATCTTAAAGTATGTTAGTGCTAATCTTCTCTCTACCACTGGGAAGGCTACCTGTATTATCCAAATTTTATTTTTTCTTGAAGTCTCAAAAAGTGTGTGCAGATTGTGTTCCCTTTTACACCCCCAGAGGTGTTAGAATTGAACCTGGGGTCTTGTCAAGCTAGGAAGTTCCTCTATACCCAAGCTAGTTGCATCCCTAGTCCAAATTGTGTTCCTTGTTTAAAAGAGAGGACTCACTTATATAAAAGGATGAGCATTTTCTGCTGCTCATCTGGGTTTACAATGCTTGCTCACAGAAGCCATTTCCAAAAGAACCATATTATATACCCATGTTTGGGGGCTAATTGTAGGCATGGTAGCATGATACACACTTATGGCCATCCTTGGAGGACTGCATCTTGTTCCGTCCTCCCTCTCCTTCTCTGTCCCCCTCCTTCCTGGTTGCTATGACTTAGGAAGCTTTCATCTGAGACCTTTGAAATGGACAGCCCAAAATACACTTTTGCTATTCTAGGTTGTTCTTGTCAGTTATTTTAGACACAAAAACGGAAGCTAACACATTTCATCACCTGTATCATACTGGACTCATAAAGAGGCTCTAAAAGAAGTTTTATCTGAATTCTCTGCCTAAAGTAATAAAGGCAATATGTATAAAGATAATAATGAAATAATAATGTCAGTGTTTGACTACAAATACAAGGTGTGATGTAAAGTTAACAAAATAGTTATTTAAAACTCAACATTTGAAATAAATATTTTATTTTTGCTTGCAGTGAAATGCTTCATGGTTTGAGAATAACAAGCAAAGGTTCATGCTGTCTAAATAATAAACAGAGAAAAACTGGTTTGAAGTTATTCATATAATGTTAATAATCTCTGCTAGAATTTTCTTACTTTTTCAAAAGGCTACTCATTATTACTAATTAAAAAGTAGAAAAACAAAATTGCATTTGAAATTGCTTATGGAGAAAATTTCAAAAATGGAACTCAGTCTAGCAGAGATCTTTGAGCTATATTTAACATGCCAAGTAATGGGGCCCAATGGGTTAAATGATTTTAAATTTTAACAAGTTTTTGATTGCCCACAGAGCTAACTACTACATTATCCATAATATGGGAAGCATCTACAACATTCTGAATATTCAACAGCTAAGCAATTTTATCATGCTTTTAAGAAATAAACCATAATGACTCATTCTAAACTGACACTCACTGTAAAATATAAGCAGGTGCACACATACCAGGGAAGTGAATATATAGTCCTATTCAAAATCCATCTGTGAAGTTCATTAATAGGTATACTCTGTGCAAGTTAATGGGTAGCACCACAAAGAGAAATTTATTAACAAACTACCAATTCCAGATAAAGCCAAAATAAATTTAGTCCTTCTTCATGTCATACTTAAAATAGGTTTATCTCCCTGTATCATCATTTAGTTGCCTCCTGTTTTCTTTTCCATATCATAAATTTTATGGAGTTATATATAAATAAGTTTTCAAGCAGAAACACACACCTAGAAAATAAATACAAGCATTGTTAATGTATTAACATTGAGTATGGATTCTAAATTTGAAATGAGCTTTTAAAAATAAACTCAGAAAAAGATTTTGGAATGTATTTATTTTTAAATGGCATAAAATTTAAATCATATTTCCTGAATACATAAAATAAGGAAAAATGAGGATGTTTTAAAACCATGTTGTTATTTTTAATTGACACACAAAAATTGTATGTACTTAAGGAGTTCATTGTGATGTTTTTATACATGTTAATAATATGGTATTCTAATTATGAGCATAATTAACAAATCTATCACTCACAAATATACCATTTTGAAGGGGGGAGAAAACAGAATATCTGTTCTTTCAGCAATTTTGAAATATACAAGATGTTGTTATTTATTACAGGAAGATTTAAATAAACTTTGCCATTTCTTTCAATTTTATAACACACTAAGGGAAAAGATTGTTATTTATTAAAATAGAATATGTGTAAGTAAGATAACAAGAGGACACAGAGACAAGAGGTAGATGCAGGAAAAATGGCAGAATGGTCAAGCTACCAGCTTTAAATATAACAATAGGTTACATTAGGTCACTGGCATCAGTAGTACATTATTATTCATTGTTTCATTAGGCAGGTTACAGAGTTAGCAACATTATAAAGCTTGTTCCTCAGTTATATACTATATAGTTGCAATGTGCAATGTTAGGGGCATTGTTTAAAGTTACTGTTATGTGGGCAAGTTCAGGCCTAGCTGAGCTTGGTGAAACATTGTGGTTGTCTAACAACAGAGTCTCTTTATCCCCAAAGCTGTGTGCCTGAGATTAAGGTCAAGACTGATAAGACACTAGCACAGATCCTCCTCAAGCAGGGCATTGCTATAGCAGCCTGCATCCTGTGTCTTTGCACAGAAACTTTCCTAGCAGCCAATAATTCTGGGTCTTTTCATAGAAGCTTCCCAGCTACCAAGCATGCCACAGTCATCAAGCTACCAGAGACCTCAGTCCCAAACACAGAACCCTTATAAACATGTGCAGGTATACAAATATATGTATGTACTTTTATAAACAAACACATGCATTTCCAAAAGTAAAATTAATAAACATTTAATGCTTTTAAAATAGGAATTACTTTTATCCTCCCAACAGTTCCTCTTTTCTGACAAATTTAGCCTAGTGAGAAAGTATATCAAGAATATTAGCTCTCTGGTGGCTCAGGTCTCCCTGAGCCTTGACCTAGATTCTGCCTTTGGTGACACCTGGACCCTGACTTAGATCTTTTCACTTTCAATTCAGGTCTGAAGCCCTCCCTGTCCCTGGGCTGCTTCTGCAAACTACATTCCCATACTCCAGGGAACTGAGCCTGACTTAAAAGTTCAAACTGCATAACAAGGATATTGATATTCCAGCAGATTTGTATCCTCCACCTTCTCTAGATTGTTGGTTACTGTTTCTCATATTCACAGGAACTGGTTATTGCATATAGTGAATTCTCAAAATTATCACTAGTGGTGAAAAACTATAAAGCATGTCTACATCCTACTTGCCTTACCCACATTGATAAGTGTTGTTCAGACCAACCAAATTGGAGTTCTCAATATTCACTTGGACACTGCACATGGGGCATCCCAACTCTAGGGTATAGGCACTAGTGTGGCACCATTCTGGTTTGAGTTGTGTGTGTGTGTGTGTGTGTGTGTGTGTGTGTGTATGTGTGTGTGTGTACCATGATGCTTTTTGCTAGTTTCATTTATTATTTAATCATTCAAAAATTCAAGAAGATACATGAGAGTGCATATTTATATGAAGTAAAAAATAAGATTGAATGGAGGAGACTCAATACTGAACACTGTTAAAACAATAGCCAAAATCATATCATATGAATTGATAAGTGAAAAAATAGTTTCTTAAGTTTAAGTGTAAACCTAAATAAATCATAATTATTTTTCTATACAAAAGGGTGATTAAAAAAAATGAGCCCATGTTTTGTGATCAGCAGGGTGGTTTGAAAGAGGAAGTATTTATAAACAAGAAAATCAAATAGGAAAGACATTGATCCCCAGTATCAAGCAACAATAGTTTTGAGTATATTCCTCCTATGCATATATATATATATATATATATATATATATATATATATATATATATATACACACACACACACATACACACATATTTCTAAAAAAATATATACTTTTGCTTTAAACATTAAAAAAATTTCTAATTCTAAAAAGTTAATGGTAGCTAATAGCCTGATAATATGCATAAATAGATTTTGTAAAGAAAGAAGTGGTTCTTTTAAGAAATTGCAGATTTAAATTTTCCATGAGTTTCTGGTAACAGCATTTTCATTAAATGATATTTAAATAATCTTGCTTTAGGTGACTTTTATTTGAAAAGGCATTATTGATTTTTGTATATTTATGATATATTGTATGTACATATTTCTTACAAATAATCAATTTTATGCAGTATTCATATATAATAACTTTTTTCCTGACATTTTCCTGATGCTGTGCAAAATGATTTAAATTTTCTTTGCTTTTTAGAATTATGAAAATGCTACCTGCTAAGCCTTTTGTTTTTAATTGGCTGTTGTCTTATACATACTTAAATTCAACCTCATTCTTTACATCACTCACTCTGTTATTTTAGAAACTTTCAGAAAAACTTCTGTTTAGACAGTGAATTTTCTGAGTCATTTAGGTTTCCTGTCTTTAATTTGTCAGCATAGAATTTAAGACCAATAGCACTGTAACTAATGTCTAATTGGACCTAATTTAACACATATTTTTCCTCCACTTGACACATAACCAGCTTGTGTTTAAGAACACAAAACATCATTTCAGCACCAGGCTTGAGGATCATTATAAATGGCAAAATCTCTAACAAAAATTTTAAAAATGTGAGAATATGATGTTAAATGTACTGTTAAAAGGACCCTTGTTTACAGCCATGAGGACAGAAGTGCCACAGGGATTGATCTCAGCTGGGAGAGGGCACCTATCTTTTATTTTAGCTGGCCAATCTGTGCATGTTTTTAAATTATTACAAAAGTCATATGAATATTGAAAAGAAATTTTAGTGATAACATGAATTTACATATAAGGAATAAACAAATATTGAGGAATGACTGTATATAAAAGAAATATGTCTGGGACATAAAAATTGGCAAGAATTCCAAGTTCATATTGTACACGAAAACTTGCTTAGAGTTTAAGTTTCTACAATGTTAAGGGAGAATTTTTTATTATCAGAAAGAATACATCATTAGTATTGTCTTGACATGTTTGTTATTTTGAATATTTGTCTTTCTTAGTTTTGATTTATAAAAGCCAGTTGATTAATTTCATTTTTCAGACTTAATTTGTTGAGAATTATTTGGCAAACCACTTCATTATAGCAATATGTATGCTCATAAATGGTGTTTTTACTGTAATTTTCCAGTTATTAGGCTTTAGACATTTATGTATTGCGATTCAAATGATGACTTCATTTTTGTGTGGAGTAACAATTTAATAGTTATGTATTCTCTGGAATAATGCTGTTTCAAGAACTGGCAAATTCTTATTAGTGCAATTATATAAAATTGATGCATTACAGAGCATTATTTTGCACAATTTTTTATTTGATAAAGTCAATATATATATTACAAGCAACCTATTTACCATATATATCTTTGTTTCTAATTCATGATAGTTCTGGGTTTGCACCAGTAAAATGCAAGAAAAGAGGAATAAGTGGGTAGGGACACATGGGCTGCTTATAGTAGATTACTGTTCAATTCTGGGTCTTAGTTTGACCCATAGAAGTGTGATTACCTTAAATTTTAAAATAGTCAGCATCTTTAAAGAGTCATTATTTCCTCTATTTTGAAAAATGTATGGCCATATGTGCCCAATAATATATTTTAACAAAATCAGAGAAAAATTGTTCTGTAGTCAAAGATAGGAAAATACTAAAAAAACACAAAAGAGTCTACATGAGAAAGAATAAGAACACTTGAAAGAGTCACTGCCTTTATATATATGCATATATATATATATATATGTATATACATATATGTTTATATATATATATATGTATATACATATATGTTTATATATATGTGATATATATATATATATATATAATGTTACTTTGTAATTACTGTGGACTGTACACTGTTCTAAGGACTTTGAAAATATTAACTCACTTATGACTCATAATGACCATAATTGCCTATAGAATGATTCTATTATTATGACCATTGTATGGTAAAGAAGCTGAGTGGTACAAGTTAGATAATTTCCCTGGTATCACACACCTTGTAAGTGGTGGAGTTAAGAGTCTGAATTCCACATTTGCCTTCTTAATCAACATCATTAAACATTATGTTAGGATACCAGTTACTGTTGGCACTTTGAGGTCCTGGTTTTCTTTTTCATTATTTTCCTACGCCTTCTGACTATGTTCCTTCAAATTTTAGAAAATATCAGTTTCTAATCAATTGTCTTCAAAACATTGCATAAACTTTTACTTCCTTACAAAGACTGGGGAGCACTTCCTCTGTATCACTAAAATAAGGGGAAGTGCAGAGCATAGGGAACATCTTTTACAAAGTGTGGGCACCTACATCCATGCTGTCATCTTTATGGGATTTCCTAGAGGAACTTCTGGGAAGTAAAGCAACCTGACTCATTTAGAAATATTTATTTTCTACTAGCATATAAAGCAGACGCATTTCATTAGTATTATCCAGGTTTAAATCCATGTATGAATAAGTTGATTATAGAATTATGGTTTATGTCTTACATATTTGTTTTACCAAATTTGAAAATCATGAGGGTAGTTTTCATCCGATGGCTTAAGAGGGAATTTATTTGTAGTTACTTTTTTTTTTTTTTTTTTTAGGAAAAGAGAACACACAAAACACTTCCTCAAAATATTAGCTGGAAATTGACATGATTATCTTCACAAGGTCTTAAATACCATCTCTGTAGAATAAAAAATATTTTAATAGCTTGCAGCATTTCTTATTTTAATTATATTTGCAATGGGAACAAAAAGTGAACAGTATAGCAAAATAATTAAATCAACTGCAATGTAAGACTCTCAGGAAAAGGCCAATTGCAGTTCAGTGATGTGTTTCCCTCACATTGTTTAATGAGCAGTATGCACATCTCAATCCCCATAGTTAATGTTTCTGAGTGCTGAAACCTAATTCATAGTTCAGGAATTTAAAAGCCACTACCTTTGCTTTCACCACATAAAACCAAAGTAGAAAACGAATCCACAGCACATGAAATGTTTACTGTATTTATGCTTTAATTAAAGACACTTAATGCTTGACTCTATGATTAGTCCAGACCAACAAGATATGGTGATCATTAAGCTCAAAAATTACTTTCATCTGCATGGCTTACTACCAAAAAGCTTTTACCATCTTAAGGCAGTTTTGAATACAAATTACAAATTGAGTTTGCCACAAACATTCATAATCCAAATTATTTTTCTAAGATAAGGCAATAAACTTTCCAAACCCATTCATCTCCATCTTTGAATATAGCTTTACCCAGAATCAGCAACTTCAAAACCAGCTCAAGATAAGTTTTACAACTCTGGCAAACTACCATCCTCATTTCCTTCATTTTTATTCTTTTCTCATTAACTGATAAATATTTAAGAAAAATGTTCTCTCAATGTATATATTCAAACTCTGATATAGCTGTTTTAAACATCCATAAGTCTGTGGTGCATTCCTTTTCTGACCTGCAGTGTTAGAGTCTGTAATCAAGTCAAAATGGCGCCTGGCATTTTGCAGAGGGAGTGGTTTGTGAAGTAACGCCAGCAAGCCATTAAGTGTGGAGATTCCTTATTGGTTGACTGCTGTATCTAGTTTATGCTAATTAAGATAAGCTGTGTGGAATGTATATATACCCCTCCTGTCCTACAATAAACGGCTCCCACTCCTGCCGTATCAATGTACACAAGTTTTTCGTCACCGCCCCCCCCCTCCCCCTGTTATTTTGCTGCAGCCGGACTGCGGCACTGTAGCTGTGTCTGCTGATTCCCAGCAGAGGACCTGCCATAGGTACTTTGGTAAAGTGGTTC
Organism: Urocitellus parryii; assembly: GCF_045843805.1. Taxonomy (NCBI): domain Eukaryota; kingdom Metazoa; phylum Chordata; class Mammalia; order Rodentia; family Sciuridae; genus Urocitellus; species Urocitellus parryii. The sequence goes on along the minus strand of NC_135531.1, from coordinate 32,950,262 downwards.
CTTATTTTTCTGATCATCTCATTCCACTGTGGTGGATAAGAAAGTGATTGTCTTTAAGCATTCAAAACCCATGTGATGTGGCTTAGGCAAAAAGTATATTGTAGAAAGTGAGAAATTCAATTTTCTAAGTATTGTATTTTGCAGGATGCTGCATAAGGGTCTATGCAACAACTTGATGAGCAAATTGTCAGAAAAAATTTGGAGCCATTGAAATGTCTTAAATAACCTTTTATTTCTTCTCTTTGTTCTCAGATCACTCAATTTTCTTCTCTGAAATCTAACTTTTCCTGAATACATGTTCCATACTCTTACTGAACCATTGGTATGCCTGCTTCGGATATTTTTATTATCTTTTCCACCGTATAAGCTCAAGTGGCTTTTGGTGTTGTTTTTGGAATAGACCATTGCTCCAGAATAATTTTTATTTTAGAATCCGCTAGGAAGACTTCAAAATCTCAAAATGTAACCAAATGCTCACTATCTGAGAACTTCTGAGGACTTGAATGGAAACCTGAGGTATGGTGGAAATAAACACCATTGTTTTTGTTTTTGTTTGTTTGTTTGTTTGTTCTAAACTCCCTGTGTGGCTCTACCATGCAGGAAAAATTTAAACATCTCCTTCCTATGTGATCAGAATCTTATAAGCAATTAAATGCAAATAGCATCTCAGAGAAACAGATTTGTGGAAGAAAGCATGCTCTCAGGTCACTGTTGTGTGCCTCTCTCTCCCAAATGACAGCCTTGCAGACAAAGAGCAATATAAACTTGCTTTTAATACTCTGTCCTTGGACTTTTCATTCAGGATGTTTGAGTTGCAGGGAACAGAGCATCCTATTGATGATGCAAACATACTCTTTCACTTGAGCACACAGATCAGTTTTGCGCCACTACCCAATGAACTCCTTGGCTTCCTTATCCTCACACTACATGTCTCTCTTGCACTACTCTCTAGACATTCAAGAGGTCCTTTGAGATCCTTATATCCCCAGGTCTCCTTTTAATCTCCATTGTGCCTCACAGCCATTTGACCTGGACAGCTGTAGATGTTAAAAGGTGCTGAAGGCAAGAGAATCATTCATGCTGCCATTTCCCGAGTTCATTTTCTTGCCATGCTTAACATCTTAAATTAATTCAATATTTTGTTCAAAGTATACTGCCTAGAAATCCAAGGGGAATAATACAATTATTTATTTGATGTAATTAATGTTTTTAGAAATATTAAGCTCAGATTGACATACCCATGCCAAATGTCTTCTTTCTAATGAAAAAGTACTAACTGTCTATAGCAAAGAGTTTCTTCCAAAAATAGACTTTATTTTATATGTGATGTTTTCCTATTATTATTGATTCACTCACTTAAAAGATACAAAATATCAATTTTATTATTATTGATTCACTCACTTAAAAGATACAAAATATAAAGAGTATTGTCTAATTAAGATACAATATTTTTATTTTTATTCTTTAAAATTTCTAATTAACCAGCACATATATTAACATATGTTGCTTTTATCTATTTATATATTGGCAGTGACAAATTTGAGCTAATAAACATATCCATTATCTTACAGACTATTTTTTGAAAACATTTAAAATTTATTTTTTTAGAAATATTGAAATGTATATTATTATTGATTATATATACTATGGTGTGCTACATAGTATAGATCTGTAACACTTATTCCTCCATTCTGATTGAAATTTTGCACCCTTGGACCAGTATTTCCACATTCCCTTCCACCTACCCCATGGCCCCTGATAATCACCATATCAATTATCCCCCCCTATGAGTTTTACTCTTTAAATTAAACATATATTTGAGATAATGCTTATTTGTTTTACTGTGTCGGATTTATTCAACTGATTAAATATTAAAGTATTTAGAACAGGAATGAACCTGTGAATGAACCTAATTTTGAGTAAATTCCCTACCGTTTCCCTAGTAGTTAAACAGATTTACATTCTTGCCATCAACATAGGAGCTAACCCATTTCTCTGCATTGTCTGTAACACTTGTTATGTTTTAAACTTTTCATAATCACCCTTCAAACAGATGGGTAGTGATATTGTGGTTTGAATTTTCATTCCCATGGTAATTAGTAAGAATACATAATAATTAATACTTATGATTTTACCTCAATGGAATATTTTGAAATTTAAAAGAATTTATAATTTATCAGGAAATATATATTTCACATATTAATATCTTATGCATAAAAATAACTCCTTGGTGCAAAGAAATGTAGCAGGATAAGCATACTTTATGAGATTTAATGGAGTACCTACCAGAGCAATCAAAAGGGAATGATCAAATATGAAAATATGTGCAATTAGTGATGGGCAACTCCCTAGTATCACTGGTGTTAGACAGTAATGTAGGCGTTAGAGTAGTACAGTCTAGTTATTGAAACTTAAACTTGGAATTTATAACTGCAATTACATCCTAAATAAATGAATAAAAAATGAAGGCTGTAAATAAAAACAAATCTATACTATATTTATTGGTTCCCAAATGGAGTATAAGTTTTAAGACAAAACTTAAATAATGTTTCTCTCATTTTGAAGCTACTTGAGTACATTCTAATCATAGATTGACAATAATTTTATTAGTGAATAGTACATACACTTATTATCTAATTATTAAAATTAAAAATTAAGAAACTACTTACACTAGAATTAATACTTTTTCAAATACTTGAATTAAGCTGAAAATTCTCTAAAGTATGGCTTTTATATCAAAGTCCTAGTATTTTCACTTGTTGATTTTATTACTTGAAAAATAATTATATTTTTATTTAATTGGTTTTAAAAATAGTTTATGTGTTTCAGAGATGATCATAGTGTATAACTTTTGGACTTAGTTTGATTAGTGATATCTCTTTTCAAATCATTTCATGTCATTTTGAATTTATATTTATAAATAAAGGTTAGTTTTTTGTTATAAATCAAAAGGATGATTTGCATAATTTGTATTTGAATTAACATTTTGATTTTAATATCTAGTTTATGTAATTTGTAGGATAAAGAGTATCTGTTCTTGTATTTCTTAGACATTCAAATACTATCCATGCCTTTGGTAAGTTATTAACTAATAAATACAGGAAACACAAAACATAATAGCATATGTATTCTGGGATCAAGTTTATAGATTCACTACATGGTACCTAAAATTTATATATCTGTCAGAAAATATCAGATGGCTGAAATGACATACAAATTATTACTGTGGGCAGAATAAGGGAACTATTTTAATAAAGTTTCATATATAGGCCATTGATTAGAAAGACTGAAAATTTTTATTTTCAGTTGATTGGTTGCCAAATATAGTTAAAGGTCCAAAGATGTTACATGTTAGCAAGTCTTTATATTTTACTTAGTAATATATATTAATATTTATATAAAGTTATGCAAAAAATTACATTAATGTCAGATTACTTACTGAGTAAAATGCAGGGCAATATATCATTTTTAAAATAATGCAGTACTTAGCGTTTGAAATATTATTATATTCCATACAAAATAAAGTAAATGTGTATGACTGTAATATATACTAGGAATTATCCAGAGAATATAACAGTTACTAGACTTGCAATTTTAAAACATTATCTTAATGGAGGTGTAAAGGAATGCTAGAGAAAGAAAAATAAAAACAAGAACCACCTAAACAAAAACTTTCTGGATTTCCAGGCATGAAAATAGAATCATACACTAAGAACAAGGCCACTGACTCTGTGGGGAAGAAATATTTTCTATTTTACTTTTCAATAGTTATCAACGTTTAATTTACAAGAATGAGAGAAGCTGAAGATGGAGTTGCTTGGACAATTTATTCAATTTGTTGGGAGTAGATACAGCATGAGTATAATGAGCTCAAACGTGTACCCACTGTACAAAGTATTTACCATGATTTCCCTGGTGATTTGAGTGTCTGTGGTACTGAAAAACAATGTGAGGAAAGTGATGTACTAGTGAAACATATCCACAGACCTCTAATTAAACATTTTCGATACTTGGTTTTTAATAGAATAATTTATAATAGTTCAATTTACTTTTCCTGCTCAACCAGGAAATCATTTTATTATATAAATATTAGTAGTATAGTTCTGTTAGAAGGCAAATAAAATATAAACCCTGCATGTGCAATGAAAGAGGTCCCTTGTCAAAATCTTAAATGGAAATAGAGAAGTTCTCTTGATATTTTGCTAATAAAACCTTTTTTCATTATTTCTGTATCTGCCAAAGAACCTAGATCAACAAGATATTTTCAGCTGCCTCTTAATCCTGGTTATTATCTGCTAATCTCTTCCTAAATTAGAAATCAGAACCACTTCACTACATTGTACATGCTTAATTCTAGTACAATTACTTCCATGTCTCTTATACCACCTGAGAAGAAATTCCTTTAAATCATTACCTATTAAGCTTGTGAAATGACACATTTTAAAACCTCTTCTTACATATACACTTTATTTTATAAAATAAATTATATATATATAGATATAGATAGAGATAGAGATAGATAGATAGATAGATAGATAGATAGATAGTAAGTGGACATAATACCTTTATTTTATTTTTATGTGGTGCTGAGGATTGAACATAGTGCTTCATGCATGCCAGGTGAGAGCTCTACCTCTGAGCCACCTCCCCAGGAACCAGATATACTTTAAATAGCAGCATATTAAATAATCCAATGAGTGGGATTGCTTTGTTTTCTTAAATTTTAAAAGTCAAATTAATATATTGATAAATTTTATATACAAATGTCTCAATACTGGACCAAAACAGAGAACATTATTTGATTAGATGTTTCCCTAGTCTTCTTGTCAGTGTCACTCTACTTAACCTCAGTATCACATTAGCCATCATCCTGTCTTCTCTTAGTTTAGATTAATTTTTATTGTTTTTAATCCAGTTAAATGAAATCATAGTACCATTCTTCCTTTCTGTCTGATTAATTTTATTAATAGCATACATGGAAAAGTCATCCACATTTTAGCAATGAATTGCCCCTTCTGAGGTCTATTGTGTGCATTTGTTCTGATCAAATTTTGTCTATACCGAAATATATTTCTATGAAAATTTACATAATTTGTTAGACATATCCACTAATTTATCTTGATAACATGCCCAGGAGTGTTATTACTGAGTCACAAGCAACAGATAATATTTGATTTGGTAAGTTCTACATTGGATCTATAGACAAATTTGGAAAAAAAATCTAGATATTAATAATATTGAGATTTCCCACCAATCTAAATTGTATATTTTTCTGTTTATGTATCCTTGTTTCAGTAATGTTAGCAGCCAACCATGTAGTCATTTTTCACTTATTAGTAAATTTATTGTAATATATATTTGATATATTTGATAGTACTTTATATAATATTTTTTATTAATTTGATTTTCTATTTGATCTTTGTTATTATATATATATAATATATATAATATACATATATAGTATACTGACTTCGTATTCTGATTTCTTGCTAAATCCTCTTTTGTGGACAAAAAAAGTAGAATAAAACATAGTCAACAGTTGATACTGCAAACAGAATTAAGTTCAGATGTCTGACAAAACAAAGTATGAAATTTAAAAGTCCTAGGAGTATTATTAAAAGGTAACATCTATGGAAGACAACTACTCTTTTTTGTAGTATTCTTAAGCTTTTATTTTATTATTATTATTATTATTTTAATGTGGTGCTGAGGATGAAATCCAGTGCCTCACATGTGCTAGGCAAGTGCTCTACTACTAAGCTACAACCCCAGCCCAGAAAACTATTCTTAATCTATGACTAATATGCATTTTAGAAAAATTCTGAACAAGAGGTTAATGACAGAATAAAATAGTGGGCATAACAAAAACAAAATACAAAGAAAAAACTTTCTTGAGAAGAACAAATCTGGAATTTGAAGGCTCAGATTGGCCTGGTAGGAAGGACAAAGAAAGAATCTATTCTAAAGAAATTATATGCTGTTTTAGCATGACAGTTTATGTTCTGTAAAGCTTTATTAGAATTATAAAATTACAGAATGTGTGTAATAATTAAATTTGCTTCATAGATTTATGCAACATTTAATGTCAAAAGTAAATGGAGAAATGTGTTCAGATCACTAAGAAAAAATACAATAATCTTAGTCTTTTGTAAAAATTAAAATAACCCTGTAAGTTTAATTTGAAATATTTGCCTTAAAATGTTATGTGAAAATGTACAAAATGGATAAGCCTTCTATTTTATGCAATAATATATAATAGATATTGGGAAGAATGAAGAGGAGATGGAGAGGTAGTGGACATGATGATAAAAAAAAACTGAGTGACTAGATTTATATAAGTGACGTTTTTGTAACTCAAAATCCATGTTACTGAGTTAAATGGATTCAGTACCAAGAAGTCACTCACTTCCATTGATAATAACCATTCTATTGGAGGACACCCTGCACTGAAATACCACCTTCCAACACATGGTAGGAATTAACCCAGCCTGTGAGGGGCTGGGGTAGATGAGGAAGCCAGATGTGCCAGATGAAAGAGGCAGAAACAGGGAGCATGATTCCATTTTGTGAGCAAAAATGGACATATTATCACTCTAAAGCTTGTTGTGTTCTAAGTCATTTATATATTTTGCTTTGTTTCTTTACCATGCTAGTATATTTTATACATTTTGCTTGTGCATAAAAGATAATGGATTTTCTTACGCTTACAGTCAATTTCATCAATGTCAGTTTCATTAGACATATCTTTGTTAATATGAAGTCATAATATTTTATTCTCCCAGAAACACAGATATGTGCTTCTGAATTTTAACACTATTTTGATTACTACATTTATTTATTTTTAAAAATATTTTTAGTTGTAGGTGGACACAATACCTTTATTTATTAATTTTTATATGGTGCTAAGGGTTAAACCTAGTACCTCACATGTTCTAGCAACATCTCTAACACTTAAGCCATGACCTCAGCCCCAATTACTACATTTATAAATGTTTTTTTGATATTGATAAAGATACTTTACCGTCATTGCTTTTTTTCAACAATACACTAGGCATGATTTCAATTTTATGCACAATTATGCCCAGTCAATTGTGGTGCAAATATATTAAAATGGAAAGTTCCACAAATTAACAATTCCAAAGTTTAAATTCTGAGTAGCAAGTAGAAACCTTGTGCCATTCTGCATCATTTTTCCTAAGACATGCATCATTTATTTGTTCAATGTGTCCATGCTGTATATACTACTAACCCATTAGTCATTTATTACGTGTACATGTGTGCGTGTTTATTGATTACATATATAATATATATATAGGAATCATTCTCATTTATTTACTCATATATGGATATATGAGTAAATTTGTGTGTGTGTGTGTGTGTGTGTGTGTGTGTGTGTGTGGTTTGGTACTATCTGAGGTTTCCAGAATCTACTGGGGATCTTGAAATGTATCCCCTCAAAATGAGGTAAGATTAGGGGTACATTTTTACATTCAGTCTGTGGATGTCTTTTCCTGTGACATGAGTCTCTTGAAGGCAGCAATATGGAATCACCTTACCTTGTACTGCAACATCTAGAACACCTAGTTTCTCTATTCTCAAAACTTCAGATTCCTTTGCCTCTTCTCTCCCCATCATATCACATAGGAAAATCTACGTCATGTTTCTGCCTTTTCCAGAATTTGAGGAAACAAGGAACCTTATTATGAAACATTTTGAAACTGATTCATATTGATTTAATGTGCTATATCAAATGTTCTCCTCCAACTAAACCTACTTTCAATACTCTCCCAAAATAGGGAAACTAGAAGGTGTATTTGTACATCTCTGCCTCTTTCTCCTTAGCCAAACTGGTTCCACCTTGGTGGATGGAAATGCTGGAACTCTGTGAAAGGACCTTTGTCTTACCCTTGTAAGTTTCTTTCCTCCACCTCTGCTGTTCTTTTCCAATGTAAAAGATAACTTCATCATACCCTTCCCCATCATTGTGATATTTACCTTCTATTTGAGAAATAATAGCAAAAGTGCTACAGTGAGAGATAATTTGACAACTAAAAAATGTATTGGGGATCATTAAAGTGTTAGATTAGCATCATACAAACAACAAAACCTGAGGACCTATCAGTAGATAAGAAGTGATAATTTAGCAAAATGTCAGAAAGGCAATTTAAAGCAATTTCAAAACTTTGCAATGTCAACAATTTTATTGTCCTTTACACTTCTTATTCTGGATTTTTAATTTAGAATATCTTATTGTTTCTGGATATCATGGAATAATTATTCAGATTAAGGTACTGAAGATTAGTGTATCCAAATATTACCAACTAAATAAAGTAAGTAACATTGTGAAATATGATATAAATCACATTTTCTCCAAAGCAAGGAAACTATTCATTATATGACTAAATACACTATAATAACTTAATTGATATTAGAAGTCTTTTAAATATTTGTTAGGATATTATGATAAGGGGTAAAGAATAAATGAGGTAAAGCAGTAGAAACTCAGTTCAAATATTTGTGAACCCAAATTATTTGTAGCAAGATTATACATTTTTTAATCACTTATGTACTTTGTTACTTCAGTTTTACTAATTGGTATTATATTGCCAAAGTTATTTATATATCCATAATATGACATATGGAAAAATGTAAAAATTTCAGTTATGATTCTTTATTTTCTCATATCTCATATCTTTTAAATTATGAAACATATATGTATATATGTATGTAAAAGCAAATACATGTATTCCCTTTGAAAAGAAGAGAGTGTGTATGCATAGGTTGCAAAATTAGAAGAAAAGAGTTAACCTTAAATTTGAGAAAAGATTTCCTATTAAATAACACTTAAGCAAAATAAAAGTAAAATTATATGTTAGAAAAACTCTGTAAGATATCTTTGTTTCTTAAAAAGTTAACCTTAAATTTGAGAAAAGATTTCCCATTAAATAACACTTAAGCAAAATAAAAGTAAAATTATATGTTAGAAAAACTCTGTAAGATATCTTTGTTTCTTGTTCTCTCTTTACCTAAGTGTTGTGTAAACTATCATGTCTTTTAATAAAAAAAAATCAGCAAATTTTATGAATTCAGAGATGTTAAACTAATGCCAAATTGACATAACAGAAATATAAAATTTCATTACTGTTTTAGTCAGCCTTTTAGCCACTGTGACCAAAAAATTGGAAGAAACAATCAGAGGACGAAAAGTTTCTTTGGAATTCATGGTTCAATAGTTCTCAATCTTTAGATGCTCTCCTCCATGCTCTGGGCCTATTGTGAGGAAGAACATTATGGTGGAAAGGCACAGAGGAAAGCAACTCTGAAATGTTCACCAGGAGGGGGTGGGAGGAGTGTTGCTCAAAAAAGACAGAATATATACCTTAAAGGCACACCCCCAGGGACCCACCTCCTCCAACAGCATCTTGCCTGCCTACAGTTACCACCTAGTTAATTCCTTATTAAATGATTAATGCCCTGATTAGATTATGGCTCTCATAACCCAATCATTTCACCTTTAAACTTTCTTGCATTATTTCATACAAAAAATGAGCTTTGGGAGGACAACTCTCTTCTAAACTATAGCAACTAGGCAGTACAAAGGAAGAGAAAGTGAAAATTTCTCCTTGATAATGAAAAGTAAAGTAACTTCAGCATGTTAAGCTAAAATACCAACATATAACATTTCCAGTAGTTAGACCTTAAAAAGATAATTGATTCTCATCTGCATCAAAAGTATTCACATACACAACATTGAAAATGTGTTAAAACAAGAGAGCATCCACCTTCTTAGTGTAACAAGGCAAAATAATACTTATTTTATCAATGTATATAGAAATTCTACCAAGAATAGGATAATACCCTGATATATTTAGGTCTTTTGATCAGTTGAGGTTAGAAGATATGAGTGTTATTAAAGGAGCAATAAAGTTAGGTCCTATTAATCTGAATCCCTACTCAACCTCAAATCTCCATCTAATTAAATGACCTATATAATATAGCTACATGAGTAAACCAGCTTGAACCACCACCACTATCAGGATGTCTGAGGATTGCAGTTCTAGCAAATGATTACATTGGCATTCTTGGGAGGATTGTCCTTGTGAGGATTGTTATTGTATAAGAATCACATTACTAAGATGGATCTTCTGAGTTAGTAGCAGAGGGCTTAACCCAATTTAGTGTTGATTTATCAAAATATCCTTAGAGGAATAGCTGAGCACAGTCACACAATCCATTCACACTGATCTGGAATAGCCAGATGCAACATTCTGGAAAACATTGCAGGATAAGGGAATAAGAGGAATAAGGATAGGAAGAGATATTTGCTTAATGCATGCACACATACATACACACACATGCACACCCAATTCAAATGCATTAATAACAAAATATGAAGAAAATATTCTTGGTAATTCTTATTGCCAGTGGCCACATGGGCACATATAATGTTTACAAATATCTTCTTCTATTAGTGATTCTTTATTCTCGTTGCTCTATACAAAAACCTCAATTGGTCATTGTTTTTTTAATCTGCTGCAATGAACCAAATTTTCATTCCTAAATGGTCTGGGCCATTAGTAGTTCTGTCTGAATTGAGTTGTTGTAGTTTTATATGGACATTTATCACATATTATTATACCTAAAAACACTCAGAAAAATCATGGAGATTTTTGACATACTCTACATTAATTGTGGAATACTAATCCAGTTCTCTTAGACTGATGGTCTGGATCAATAACTTAGCCATAACTCCTTTCTTGTCCTATTGATTCAGAGATTTAGGCACCCAAAATAGTCAGGAAGAGTCTTACATATAAGTCCAATAGAACAGTTTTTGTGTCTTTTGGTGGAAGCATTTCTCTCTCTCTAAACTGTCTCTATACTAATTATAAGATCATAGTTAAAGGAACAGTAAGGAAATATTTTGTTAGTGGGTCACTATGGTTAATAATGAGTAGTTGTAACCCCACTTATATATTATGATTTATAATATCTCTCAGATGTACAGTATCCTAGGATACTGTACATCTGAGAGATATTACCATATGTTGGACATTAGTTTAAAGCACATGCAATTTTCTGGAGAACTTAACCCCAGCCCTGTAAGGAATTACCACATAGCCTCTGCTGCAACTGAGTCTTCACAACAATTGAACCATTATATCAAGTCAACTGCTTCAAGATGGTAGAAGGTTTATTAAAGTTTCTTATTTCCACAAACATGTCTCTTTGCCACATTTATTTGGCAATGTAGAGATTTATTTGGTCAGAACAAATGCTGCTTATACTACCACATGGTGAAAAAAGTCTTCATTCAGTCCAAAGATGATAGTTTTGGCAGAAGCATTGTGCACAGAGAGCACAAACACATGCTCAAAGCAAGTAGACTATTCTAGGAAAACAAAACACCGGCCTTCCATGATGGAAAATTTCCAGTGTAATCAACCTACTACCAAGTATCCAGTTGACTCCCTCTGGGAAATGACATGGGTTGATTAGTTTTGGTCTCTGCTACCAGCCGATTTGCACTGAGCAGTGATCACAGATAGATTGATCATGCTATATGGAAATCCCTGTTGCTAAACTCATGAATAATCTCCATTCCTACCACCATGGATATGCTAATTGTGAACCTATTGATTAAGACAAGATTGGCTGCAGAAAGAAGTTGACTGCTACCTATAAATCAGGCTAGAAGTTTTGTGCCATCATTTGTTCCCAAATGATGTCACTGATGGTTGCAAGATCCAATTATTCCATTATGTTTAAGTTTTCCATGTGAATGGTTATTGGTTGCATCATATGATGCAGAAAGGACAGTGATTACAGATGTTTTCAAAGACATTCAGATTCCTCCTGACCTCAAATTTATTTCTCAAAGTATTGATGAGAGAGATGTCTTGTGGACAACTCCAGTGTGGATAAATATGAATTTTTCTTGTGATTCTTATTGCTGTTTTGGACCTTTCCTGTCTTAGTCAAATGCTCTACCAATAAGCTATATCAGCATCACTGGGTAATTGGGTCTTAAGTGGCAAATCAACTCTAACATTCCAATCTCACTAAGCTGTTTTATTCCTTCTTTTATACTAAACTAAAAGATATTGCCATTTCCTATTCATTTATAATGAGTCTCATTTTATTCACGCTTAACAAAATCAAACAAATTATTAAAGAAACTACTAAAGCCTTTTTAACTCCCCAAGTCACATAATTAATTACATACTATCTACTTTTGGGGCCATAAAAATAAATTTGAACTGATTTAATTCTTGTTCTCTCCACCATCAACTCTCACCCTAAATATCTATCCCCACACATGACCCCAAGATTTGTGTCTGACAAATTAGGAAACTCCAGGTTATCCTCCTGAAGTATATTATACTGTCTTTTGGGTCACACTTTGGAGCTTACCTTTAGTGGCCTATTAGGACTTGAATCTAACATTAGGCCCAGAATCACAGAGGGATGTGGAGATGGATCTTAAAAAGAATCAGCATGTCGTATTGTACAACTGTCTCAAGGGAAACAATCATTCAACTGTTTACCCCCTCAGATGGAGGTAAAAATGCTGATGTCACTGTACATGAGAAGCTGCTTCAACTATGTTTGGAAATGTTGCTACAATTAGCACTGGGGACATCACTCGTAGCGGGCTGAACAACCCCTTCCAGGGGCAAAGGAAATTCATAAAAATGTATGAGCCCAATGTTCCTAGATTTATCAGTGTTTCTGTTCATACCATCCCTATTTATAGGACTCTATTATTTTCCAGTCAATGCTCACATTTTAATAATGAACACAATCCAGTGACTAAGAATTGAAATAGCCTCATGAATCAGTCAACAGCAGGGTAAATTCATGGATTTGATTTTCAGCAACTTGCTCTGCCATATAGGAGCCAAGGCTCTCTCTCAATAAACACTTAGAAACTTTTCCATCAATTATGCTTAAAATGAGAATTTGAATTTTTATACTCATGCTTTCTTTACTCATTTACACCAATGGCAATTGCAGAGACCAAACATCATTATACATTTCTGTTTCCAAAAAAAAAAAAATGCTTAAAAATATCAAATGCAGACTTATTTAATTCCTAACTTCTTGAAAGTGATTGACACGGAGTACCCAATGAAGATATTTTGTCTGTTATCTATAAATATTTTATGTAATACAATACTGTACTCTCTTGACTAATGAAAATTGAGTCATGGACTTCTTCAAAACCAATCAGATTAGAGTGTTTTAGTCAGCTTTTTCATTGCTGTACTAAAGGATCTGACCAGAACAACTTTAGAGGAGGAAAATTTATTTGAGGGATCATGGTTTCAGAGGTCTTCGTCCATAGAAGGTCAGCTCCATTCCTCAGGTCTCCAGGTGAGGCAGAATATAATGGTGGGAGAATGTGGCAGAGGGAAGCAGCTGAATCACAGTGATCAGGAAGCAGAGAGAGAGAGAACTCCACTTGCCAGGTACAAATATATGAAGCCATCCCCTTATTCCCACCTTCCTGAGCCACACACCACCACTTCAGTTACCACTCAGTTAACCTCTATCAGGGGATTGATTCACTGATTGGGTTAAGACTTTCACAACACAATCATTTCTTCCCAGAATCACCTTGCATTGTCTTACATGTGAGCTTTCAGGGGACATCTCACTTCCAAGCCATACAGAGTGCCAGTTCTATAAACTTCTAGAACCAATTGATAGAATTCATCTTAAACTTTGTCCTGCTGAATCCACTCTTGGTATCAATATTAGTATTATTCAGTTTCCTCCAGAAGAAAACAACCAATAGAATATATATGGAGGAGGTTGATGGAGTGATATTACATTAATTACAGAATTGATTCATATGATTATGGAAGCCAACAAGATGCCCCACCCTATACTCTCTGCAAACTGCAGAACCCAAACTGACAATGTTATTATTTATTTGGATGAAGGAGGCCTGGGAACCATGGGAAAAAATGGAGAAGCTTCAGATTCCAGGAACAACTTATAACTGGGAGCTCTGATATCACAAGCAGGAGAAGATGGGTATCTCAACATAAGAGCAGAGAGATAGCCTTCCCCTCTCTCACTTTTTGTTCTACTTTGGTATTCAACATATCTGACGATAATCACCAAATTTGGAGAGGGTTTTATGATTTATTCAGTCTACTGATTAACATATTAACCTCTTCTAAAACACCTTCACAGACACACCATGAAATAATGTGTTAGCAGCTATCTGGGCATCTCATAGCCCACTCAATTTGATGTATTGAGATCAGTCATCATATTAGCAGAGTTTAGTAGAGTGAATTCGGCTCTAAAGTAAATTATGTTTTTATAAAACACAACTCATTGAGATAAACCACACAGTGATTTTTACATGTATTCTGGAATACCACATATGGTAAACTTTCGTCATTTATAAAGCTCTTTTCTTCCTTTTTTATTGAGCTATAATGCCGAAAAAGGAATCTTACTAAGGCAAATTATATTGTATTTAAAATTGATAAAACTATATACAAATAAATAAGTATATTAATAGATTAGAGTTATATTTTCTTTCTTATTTATTCTTTTCTAAAATACATATATATCTCATTAATTCAAACAAAATTTTCAGTGATTCATACATACAGATGAATTTCTTATGCTCAGACGAATTTTCTAGGCTCATATTTTTGCAAAATAAAAAAAGCAAATGTCTCTGTGGATGTTATGGTTTGGATGTTTAATGTTCTGAAAAGCTCATGTGCTAAGCAACACTGCAATGTGCAGACCTAAGACTAGATTATAGGAGGTGTGACCTCATTGGCAGATTAAATTTTTTAATTGATTAATAATTTGAATGAACTTCTGGGTGGTAACATGAGGCATTTGGGGCATGGTTGAAGAAGGTAAGTCACTTCGAACAAGTCTTTTTTTTTTTTTTTTTGGTTCCTCATTTTCAGCTTCCTCACTAACTGAGCAGCTTGCTTCTGCCACACCATTCTACCATGATGTTCTGCTTCACCTCTGGCCAAGAACAGTAGTCGGCTAAAACATGGACTGAACCTCTAAATGTGTGAACACAAAATAAATTTCCTTTTTATAAGTTATACTTGTCAGCTATTGTGATCAGCAAAACAAAACACTGACACAGAGGCCATGACTGTTCAGACATAAAGTAAAATCTAAAATTGCTGATAATATTAACTTGTTTAATCAAGCTTCTTAACTTGTCAGTTCAAGAAACAATTATCATTTTAATAGGCAGTAAAGGGTAACCAAATCAGCATTGATAATGTGAACTCATGATTAATTTTAGCTATGTGCTCTGTCAAACACCAGTAACCTAATAAATCAATAGTCAACATGACTTCATTGACTACCCTTAGTAACAACCCTTTCTTTCATCATAATGCCCAATTGCCCTCAAATAGTCAGGCCTGCAGAGACTGTGTGTGAAACCTGCTGTTTCAGTTAGCGATGAGTTGGGACAAAGTATATATATTGGTTCTATTCCCTGTGGTTGACACCTTCTGTATTTCACTCTGTTTCCATTTCATGCAGATCTGCATGAGTTTCAAACTAAGTGAAAAATCATTTCATTATGGCCCAGCAGGCATATAAAATAATTTATCTGAAGCACAGCTGGTTTGAAAATCTGATGACTGAAAATCAGGCACATTTTATATGTTGGCAGCTTTGGAAATCAAAGTTTACACACCTCTGATTACATTTGAATTAGGATTTTCAGTAAAGGTCAGAAGTTATACCCAATTTTAATGATCCTGATAGAATTCTGGCACTCGAACATATTGCTATACTAGTGGCTTGCCAGTGTTGTGCCCTATCAACTTCAGCTGGCAGGAATGGTGGAGGGGGCAAGTAGAATGCTACCCACCACAAGTCCTAGTCATGAGTACAAAACTCTAAGAATACACTTCAGAATTTATCTCCTCAATAATAAAAACACTCTCTGTAAATGACAAATGATTTCATGCTCACACCTATAGTTTTATTCAGTTTTTTTATCATAGGACTAAAATACCTGAAAAAAATAATTTACAGGAGAAAAACTTCAAGTTGGCTCATGGTTTTAGAAGTTCAGTCCTTGGTTGGCTGACTCCATTGCTTTGAGCCTACAATGAAGTATAATGATCATGGCAGAATGGCAGAATGGTGTGGAAGGGTAAAGAGAAAAAGAGACAAAGGTGGGTGGTGGGCTCAGGCGCCTGCGCTCTGCTTACAAGGGACAAAATATGAACCTGAAAGACAAGCCCTCAGTGACCTGCTCCCTCCAGTCACACTCTACCTGCCTATAGTTACCACTCAGTTAATCCATCCAAGTGCATTAATTCACTGACTAGGTTAGAGCTCTCTTAATCTAATCACTTCACCTCTGAAGATTCTTGCATTGTCTCACACATGAGCTTTCAAACCAGATATTCAAAGCATAACAACACTCATTCTGTCAAAATGCAAATAGTATATTTGGTAATTGATATAAATTTAAATTATTTTACTTGCTTTACAATTTTTTGTTTATTTGTTATTAAAATGAAAATCATTTTCTCTCCTCCCTTTATTTTCTCTCTCTTTTGCTTTTCAGATTATATGAAAATTAGGGTGACAAGATGCATACTTAAGATAACTTCCAACAACTATGTTCCCATTATAATTAAAGATATGTTATGTTTGAAGTTAATTCAATTTAACCATACTCTTCTTCATTTGGGGGAGTTTGCTGTAAACTTATAGTAATAAATAATTTTGTTAGCTGGGTTTAGACTTCCTCAAAGCATTGTCATTGTTGTTTTGTTTGGTAAATGCATGAAAATGTATTAGAAAATAGAATAAACAAGTGTTTTAATTTATTTTATAATGCATTTTAAAATAAACAGCAGGCAAAAAAGAAGACACTTTGATTTATGTAAAAATGTCAAACTATGTACCCTGTTATCTAAAGATGAAAAGGTCATATTCAATTTGTTTCTTCTGTTCCACTCATATGACCATGTTGTTTTAATCTATCCCCAAGATTTTTGCCTATCATATAAAGTTTCTAAATATTTATATTTCAATCGCCATACAGATTTTTTCTTTCAAATTATTTACAGCAGAAAATGTTTAACTGGCTTTAATTAAGTAGAATTTAAATATCCATTTGTTTTTGAAATAAATATTTTCTGTAAAATTTTTAACTGGTTTATCACCCTTAGTATGAACCAAAATCTATTTTGTTAATATTTTCATATAATGTTCTCATTCAACATTAATTCAAGAAATATCTATCAGGGGTTTTTGGTATACAAAGCCCAGTTAAAATGTCAGGCAAAGAAAGATTTTTATAAACTTCTACTGTCAAGAACCTTAAAAATGTTTATAATAAAGTTATCTGATCACTGAGAGATATAGATTAGAGAGAAAATATGATTGATTCAGTAGTGGGAGAGGAAGGCACTATGAAATCTGCTTCTGCCTCCAACGTAATTCCAACTATATGCTGAAAAAATACTGTGGTGTCTTTAGTGGCAACAGTCTTATCTGTAAAATGAACTGCCTTTTACACAGAAATCTATGAATGACCAGTCTTTCCTAATTAACTCATTCAGGTCCTTGCTCTTTCCATGAAAATGTCAACATTTTAAAATTTGACATTTTAAAGGAACCAGAACATTTGACATCAAATCAAATAACAGTTAATTAAAATTAGTCCAAGAAATGTCAAAAAGATAAGTGAGACAAAATAATCCATCTTTTCCCCCCACAATTGAAACAAACTATTTAATAAAGAAAAACACATAAATAACTATGTGAGAAATTGGCAGTCACTCTCTTTCATTTCTTTAAGAAAAAAAAAATAGAGGATACTGAAGCTACTAGGATCTCCTAACTTACCAAGTCAATAATTTTAAAATGTTTCTGGAATGTGACATAAAATTAATATTATTTTTATATATAACTGGAAATAACATGGAATTTCACAAAAGAAATACCCAAACAAGTACAGCAACAGAAAGATCTATCTAAAACATTAGCCTGCATCCTGAAAGAGTAAGTTAGATAATCAATGAAAAAATACAAATTGGTTTTACAGATTGAATGAACATATCATTATGATAAAATTATTTTACTTTTGTCATGTGAAAATATATTCAAAATATAGTACCAAAGAAGACTTAGAGTGAGAAACAATGTCTAGGTCACCAAACGATGCATTGTATCAGCAACAGATGGGGAGGAGAAAAAAGAGAATTATGGAAAGTCACATGTCTGTAAAGCTACGGGATAGTAAAGGAGAGCTTCTTTTGCGTAAGGAAATTTCATTTTTATATTTTAAACTAGATCTTCCAGTATTAGGATGAAATAACAAGGTTGCTTATTTATATATTGATATCATGATATAACAATCAATAAACTCCCCAGAAATTAGGTTTTCTGGAGCCACATTGTAGTATAAAATGTCTATGTCTATCAGGATGAAACTACTATTCATATTTAAATCATTCTTAGCCCTTTTCTTATTTAATGTTAAAGAGAGAATAAAATTAGCCTAATGTTTCTCAATTTTTTCTTGCTAACTCAAATGTATTTTACTTATTAATATTAGAAAATGTAGTAGAACAGGCCTTGAGAGTGCCTTTGTTTGACATGTGATAGGTGCTCACTACTTCTTTGGAAATTAAGTTTGTCAGAAAACAAGAAATTATACATCCCTTGGTAAAAAGTTTGATATGTTAAAACAATATGAATAAGCAGAGTTAAAATCAGGTATGCCTTACACACAAATGAACATAAAGTGAGTAAGATTGGTGTCATGCTGAAAAGATAAATGATAATGTCTTAGTAGGAAATCAGGGTCTTTTGTTCTACCATTGTTCTCAATTTTTCTATAGTTCAACACAGTGAATTATGTGTTTCATTCTTAAAATGTTAGCAGAGTATGGAACATATAGACAGACTGACAAAGAAGCAGTCTTTTATAGATATGCCAAAATCACTTCTGCATTAGAGAACCAGTAAGATAGGCAAATTTAGAAATGAATGAGAGAGAGAGACTGAACTCAGGAAATCTATAACCAATGATGTTTTTCATAATGTAGAAAAAGTATAAAACTAATAAATTTTATATTTAATTTTATATTGGAAAGAGAACAGATTAGAGATCAAATTTATTCATAAATTCAAAAACCACAGTTAGTGTGGTTTTGGCATGAGTTGCCTCTCCAGATAGCTCATGTCAGGCAATGAAACAATATTCAGAGGTGAAATGATTATATCATGCAGGCTGTAACCAGTACACTGGGCCATTTGCTGGGATAATTATTTGAAAGGACCACTGTAGTGGGTGGTGACCAACAACTGGGCGGTTTGGCCAGAGGAAGGAAGTCACTGGAGGCATGAATTTGGAGTTTATATTTTGTCTTTGGTGCCTCAATATCTCTCTCTCTCTCTCTCTCTCTCTCTCTCTCTCTCTCTCTCTCTCTCTCTCTCTCTCTCTCCCTGTATGTGTGTTTCCTGGCTGCCATAAGCTGAGGAATTTTCCTTCACCTGAGGTTCTGCCCCACCATGGGCCCAGAGTGATGGAGTCAACTGACCATGTTCTGAGACCTCTGAAACCATAAGGCAAAATAAAATTTCCCTCATCTAACATGTTCTTGTCAGATATTTTGGTCACAGTAATAAAATGTTGAATAACCTGGCTGTTATCCTTGTATCTATTAGACACAGTGGAACTATACCATAAGGGCAGCCTTCTCATTTTAAAGAAATAAGCTAAAGACCTGAGTGAGATTCAATGCCAGTGTCAGTTATAATTGATAGCTCTTTGACCATGTTACTCCTTACTGTGTTCCCTTCTGCCATTCTTTATCCCATTACTTATTTCACAAACAGTCCTTTTCCTTCCCCTCTGTTCTCCATTTAAGAGACACAGCTCTCCAGAGCAGGCCCTGAATAACTGTGGAACTTGCTTAAGGATCAACCGTCTTATTTTATTGGCATAATTATACATTTACTATCAAGGTGAAATTGGATCTAATATGATATTACTATCTGAAAATGAACAACAGCCCATAAATCTCATTATTTTCTATTGTTTTAAAGAAAAATTTTGTGATTGACATGGCTACTATTATATATAAATTTTTCTTCGAAAAAAAAAACCAAAACTATCATGTAAAAACAAGTGTCATTATTCAATTTGCTGGATTGTTTAAAATTAAACAAAAGGCAATAGTTTGGTATCAGGTGGTTTATTCAAGTCAGAGATTAAAGGCATAAAAACATCCATTTATCCTTGTAAAAATAGGAAACATCCATGTAGATGACAGTTACCAAATTTGTGGGAACATTGAGAATCATAATTTTAAAAGGTAGAAAATAATGCAGGGCATGGTGGTGAATGACTCTAATCCCAGGGGCTCAGGAGTCTGAGGGAGGAGAATCAAAAGCTCAAGGCCAGCCTGGGTAACTTAGTGAGAACTTGTCTCAAGACTTAAAAAAAAAAAAAAGAAAATAATGTTAAAATAGGCTGGGAATATAGCTCAGCAGTAAAGCACACCTAAGTTCATTCTCCAGTACTGTAAATAAGTAAATAAATAGTACAATTTAAAAAAAAAAAAAAGAGAATTACAACTCATTACAGTTCTTCATAGTGTGATCCCCAGATGAATGCCTAACAACCATCTGAAGGTGCTTTTATGGGATATCTTCCTGTGTCCTACACTAGACTTATAATAAGAATAACTAGAGGAGAGAGCTAGAATCTACATTTATAATAGTCTATCCAGATGTTTCCTATAGCAAGAAGTGGCTTTCATTCAAAGAAATATCCATTATCTCAGAATAGTCTTGCCATATTCTGAAGTTGTGGTGACATTGCAGCTGTCAGACTCTTTTGGTTAATGTGTTTAGGTCCTTGGCCAGAGGAGACTCACAGGACTGAGCTTACAAAATGTGGGGACCAAAGCCATATCAGAAATGTTGATAGGTCTCAACAAGAGCGAATTCTTTAAAACATGTACGTGATATTTCTACGTAAAAAATACTGCCTAATTTCTTCACATTGTTTTACTGTAGTGGCAAACAGGAAACTTAATTTATATGACATAAATATACAGAGTTCTAATTGCTTTTTTACACATATTCTTTTTCAGAATGAACTGTAGAAGTTATTCCGGAGCAGTGATACGTAGACTGATCTAAGAATGAATAATATATTAAATACTACATTAGCACTGATTTAAAAAACTGTAGAAACTTAGAAATTATGTTAGAAATCTTTAAAAAATACTCTGAGATGCAGGTGACAAATATTTTTTTTTCCATTCTGTAGGCTCTCTCTTCATGTTCTTCATTGCATCCTTTACAGTGAAGATTTTTAGTCAATACTATCTTGTTCATTGATTCTTGGTTTTACTTGTGCTTTTATGAGACTTGTTTAAAACACACCAAATTCCAGTTTTTTCCAAATTAAAGAGTTTTTATTTAGCTGGCCGGTAGGCAACTACTCCCCGCAAGACCCAAGTTCTCTTCAAGGAACAGACCGGAGCCTAAGCATTTTAGGATATTTAAAGGCAAAACCTACAAAATCCACATCCTGGTTGAAGTAGCTGCAAGCGAGCAGGTACAGAAGCTGAATTGGGCAGTTAGTGAGACAATGCAATGGGTCCATTGGTATTTCCTACAGGACTTTCCAGATTGGCATGGCAAGAAGCAAGAAGAAGGGAAGTAGGTCAAATGACCCTTGTTCAATACAAGTTAGAGAATGGTTACTTACATCTATACAATCAATCTCTGACAAAGTATATTGCCTGAGAAAAATGGAAACCAATGATAACAATTTTACATTGTATAAGAATTGCTACTTTGTGTTGCCAAGTATGTTACGCTAGGGGCAGGTCTTTCCCATGGGAGAAGCATTTCTTACATGATCTGGAGTCTCAAGGTAAATGGAGTCTCTTTGGTCATTTCAAATATACCCTGTCACATAACATTTGAGAAGTCAGTTCCTAAGCTGACATATAAATTACACTTTAGATAGATTCTATTCATTAATTCAAGTGAATAAAAATGTACATTTTAAACAAGAACCAAATTCCAAGAAAATGTCCACACCGTGAAAAATGTATTCAAAAATAAATAATAATTTTACTTGTATATGAATTTTAAAATGAAATATTGATACATCTAGGGTACTTTACTCTTAAATTGCTACCTGGATATATATCTTCCCTAATAAATTAAGGATGTATATAATTAGTATATAATTGACTGTCCAAGCTAGTCTTTTATTTTATAATTTTCTCCCTTTCCATGTTGAAAGTTATATCTATACTACATATAAAACCTGTGAAATCTTAAAGCAATTTGGAAAATTATTTCAAGTATTGACTTCTAGCCCATTTTTAATTCTTTCCATTCAGTTGAATTTCCCAGCTCCATTCCCATTTCCTTATCCCACAAGTTTTCTTTCCTCTTTGGGTATTTCTTTTCATTGATTCTCAATGTAACAGTTTCATACTTTACAAATTTTGTGAGGTTTTATTTCCTGAACTGCAAATGGTTTCTTATTTTCATTTCATTATCCAAGTTCATGGGCCAATTCCATCCTAACACAGCCCAAAATAAATCTGGATGCAGCACACTAGTGACAGTAATGGAAAATCAAGATTTATTTTCAGGATATGACAGAAAACAAGCAGGAAGAGGATATTATAAAATTATGTTTTCCTATGACCCTTAGAAATATGCTACTTTTCATCTTGAGACTTTTTAAGACATAAATATTTGTACATACAAATTCATTTCTCTAGCAGCATATTGTTGGAAACATTTTATTTAAAACGCAAGTTTGGCAGAACTTTCCAAATTTTTGACAAAATAGTTTGAGCTATCAAGAAATTAATGTGCCACTTTTCTTACTCCAGTACAGATGAATAGGTTGGCAGTAAAATTAAGACATTTATTATATTTTGCAGCTCAGCAAGCTCAATAACAACTGTTTTAAAACAAAAAGGAATCTAAAGCAAAGTGACTTTGTATTTATTGTAATTAAATTTAGAATTTACACAATGAGGATACTCCTAGAGTATGGTCACTGTGGCTGGTAAAATATAAACTTTCATTAGATGATATTTGTATTAATCTTATTTGGAAGAAATATGTAACTTTAAAATAACAATATACTGATAATTTCTCAGTCTGTACATAAGATTTTAGTGAAATTGCTTTTGTATATTGTACATCCTTTATATTTCTGACTGAAACATGCACAAAAAATCATGACTGATAAAAATGCTTATTCAATATAAATGCTTTCAAAGTATTATGGACTATTTGATGAAGTTAGTCAAATATTCATTAGTGAACAGACATTTATAGAATGACTCCTACATGTAAAATTGCTTGCTTTGTACGGCATCAGGTCACATTGTGACCTCATGAAGTTCAAAGATCTGGAGAGAAGGTAAAGTTGTAAATCATTGTGTAGTATGATAAATGCTTTGACAGTGACATATCCAAGGTGACATGTATGCACAGAAGAAATTTGTCTGTGTCTGGCAGGTGATACTGATTAGGAAATAACCATCTCTGACAAAGAGAGCAAAATTGAGCTGTTATATAAAGGGACAAGATTTTGAAAGGAGAAGGCAAGGGGTTTTTAGGGAGATTGTATTGTTGATACTATGTCAAGGAGCCATAGGGATTTTAGTACATAGGAAATAGTGATACTACATAGTAGAGTTTTGTGGCTGCCATATAAAATGTTAAGGAATTTCTGGGTGGGAAGTAAAGATAGTAAAGTCTACTGGAGCTACTTTTATACAACCTCTTTCTGGTACACAAAAGAATTTGAATTTAGGTTAGGGAAAGTCAAAGTTTACTGAAATAGTAAATTATTAATGAATTTTCATTTTCAAAAAAATCTGAAAGGAATGAAGATTGTGTCAAAAAGCTGATATTAGTGGAATATGAAATGCTTTATTTTTTTGAAATATCATGAGTTAATGGTTTTTAAATTAAAGAATTAACAAATAAGGAGAATATTGAAACATTTAAGGCAGAGTAATTTTAATTATCACTATAATTAAGAGCTTGCTACATGAATGGAAAAACAAAAGTTTATATAAACACATATAAACAAATAAAATGAGTAAAATAATTAAATTGTTGTAGACATTATAAAATGTTCTATGTATTATGCATATTCATAAATAAAGGTGCCTGTGGCTTGTGGCCCCAAAATTTGGGTAACAACAATTCCTTCTGTAAATTTTATCAAGAACTAGAATATATCTCCTTTCAAGTGGAATATAAGCCAACCTTTGGAATGTGTCTTCACATATAAATCACAGTAACAGTGACATATTTGAATTTTCATGCTCAGACTTTAAGTGAACTGGTGCTTTTATTCTTGGGAGCCTTGTCACCATATTATAACGAATCCTACCATGTCCAAGTAGATTCAAAAAACATTTGCAAAATTCCTAAAAGATGAGATACTATACACACAGAATACTAGGAAGATAATCAAAGGACCCCAGCCAGTAATAAATGCTGTGGGCTCATCCCTGTATACAAAGCCTTTGTGCTCCTTCAGGATGAGCTCAGACATCAAAGATGTTCATAAGAATGAGTCCAGCTGGAAGTCTGTGTAAAAGGAGTTTTTTTTTTAATTCTAAAACATTAAATATTTCACATTTTCTTGACACAAATAATCACCTAAAACAGTGTTAAGTACTGTAAATAGGGTTCTATATAACAAAACCTAAAATATATGGGGCTGACATTGAACTGGAAGCCTGGAAGCTCAATTATGAGAATGTTAGGAAATTATTTTTTTAATATATAGTTTTTTTTTAAATTTTAGGTGGGGACAATATCTTTATTTTATTTTTTATTTTTATGTGGTGAGAATTGAACCCAGTGCTTCACTCATGCTAGGCAAGCATGCTACCACTTGAGCTACATCCCCAGCCCCAAGCATGTTAGGAAATTCTAAAACATTAGTAAGAATACTTTTGTTTGAAATTTGTAAAAAGGAAAATCTATATACTGTAGTGGCAGACTTTTGACAAGCCTATCACAAGTGGTAAAATAAAAAAATACATATATTTATATATGTATTATTACATTTGTATATATTAATATATATATATACACATATATATGTATTTTCCTAATAAATTGTAGATGAGTTCAAAGATATACTCAGAGAGATTTGCAGTTGATTTTTTGTATTAAATATTATAAAGTACCTAAAGAGAAAAAGTTAAATGAGAAATCATTCTGTTTGTAAACAGAATTAGAAGACAAATGTCTAAACATTTTCATGTCGAAACTTACCGTGTTTCTAATTCTTCATTGAAGATGTATACCTTGGACTTTTGAACAATGTTTGAACTGTTAAGACTATGGGATCCCTTGGAGAAAGACTAAAACTTTTTGCATCGTGAAATGAACATGAGTTTTAAGGGTTCATGGGAAAAAATATTAAAGTTTGGGTATGAAATGTCTCCCAGAAGCTTCTTTGTTAATTCAGGAATATTCAGAGGGTGAATGATTAGATTATGAAGGTACCCTAATCAGTCTATCATGGTTTGAATGAAATAACTGAGTGGTATCTGTAAGTAGGTGGGGCACGGCTAGAGGAAATAGGTCACAGGGAGCATGTCCTGAAAGGATTCTTCTTCCTTATAGTGCTTCCTCCCTTCTTGCTCTGCTGTCCCAGTTCCTATGAGCTGAGTAGCATTCCTCCATCAGGCCCTCCAACATGATATTGTACCACACCTCACGCCTAGGGCAATGGAGTCCACTGACCATTGACAATGACCTCTGAAACCATAGGCCAAAGCATACATTTCCTCCTGTTGTCAAGTATTTTGGTAACAACAATGAAAAACTCACTAACACATTATTTATATAATTGTATACACACCTATGCATTTATAAAGATAATGATGTAGATAACTAGAGATAAAGTTGTTAAAGAATCAATAGCTCTATGCTGAGTTAATTTGATGTAAAATGATTCACGTTTCAAAACAAATCTAAAATACCAACACTATAATGAACTGTAATTCTTAGAACATTGGATTCTTACTTCTAGCAGATTTCCAGCATACTTAAATAAATTTTAACATAAATTTTAAAAACACATATATATTTTGCTATTCATATGTTGAAGGCAGAAAGTTATGAGTAATTTAGTCCTTACAAAGAATGATCACAATAACATTCACTATTCAGACCTTATTCTAGTTACATGTAGAATAAAGCAAAGTTAGTTGCATATTTTTTCTTGCTTTTTAATGTAAACTGATCATGAAGTGGGCAGAATTTTGTTACCTGTTTAGGGAGGAAATGCCTAGTTTTGAAACTGAAAAGTAAAACATACTATCTATGTTTAATGATTATTGACAAAATCAGAGATTGATCATATTTATTCTTACATCATATCTTCCCCACATTTATAAAGTATATTATTCTCCTGGTTAAAGAGCAATAAAATTTAGTTATTTGTGATGGAATGTTGTTGTATAACTAACTGATTTATCTATAGCTCAGGTATAGTTCATAAAATTCTATTTCTTAAGCAAATAAGATAAATTTTATTTTAGTAAGTATTTCATTTTTCAATATTTTTCTGTATCATTACCCTCAGTACAGAAAACTGTATCCAATGACTAATTGATAGCACAATCTCCTTCAGAAAAGACAATAAAATAATGTAGTTTATATGTAGAAGTTGACAGTTGTTGTACCTAAATTATGAAATGTACTCATTTTTTACTTGAAAATGTTTTAAGATGAGGCATTTTGTAGTTTTTGTATTAGATTGTATTATGCTTTAAGACATTTTGAAATATTACATTTATGAAGTTTAATAATTTTATTTTCAGATACTTTCTTCAATGTTATATTTAATAGCTCAAGGGAAGTTGAATTGATAACTACTTTCAAAGATACTTTGCACTAAAATGTAATCCACTTGAAAAAGAATTATATTGGCTCTTAAACTATTTTTTTAATCTTTGAGGATGATTCTTTTTTCAAGAATTTGATAGCATATTTCTATTGAAAAAAGGATCAGATATTCTTATGAGGTCATTTCTTTTCTTCGATTTTTGTTACTAAGAGATGGATTGTGCATACTTACCAAGGAGAAGGCAAAAAAGACTGGTCATAATTCCCTTCATCATAAAGTGTGGTTCAAAATAACACTTAAATTTTTTTTCCTCAACAGATAGTGTCCATAAAATACACATCCAGAAAAGTTTAATCTTAAATATCCTTAAAGTAATGATAGCATGTTTATTTCTAATCAAGAATCTCTTAAGTAGAATGTGTCCTGTGTTATAACAAGTGGTGTATCTAGGAAATATAAGGCCAATTGATAAAGCAATTTGGAAAATTTTTGAAGGTAATGTCTATTTTATATTAATATTAATATTAATTAATATAAAGCTGTGTTCTGCTCATATCAATAATGAAAATCTTGAGTTAAAATCTCCTCAAAGGCATCAGATAACTCTTACCCTTTGATGATGTCAGGTTTTTAGCTTTCAGGGTTCCATGCCTCTGGAATGAATTTCTCATAATTTTGAAGTCCTTAGAAAAAGTCAGTAAAAACTAAGATTCATCATTATAGTTCAGTCATCAATAGTAAAATTGTTATATTGGGTGTTGATGCAATGAATCAAAGTCATGAAACATCTTGATAAACTACAGTTTCCATTTTATCATCACGCCAACTGCACAGCATTTAAAATGTTATTTTGACAGAATCAGTAATGTGAATAGTTTTCTTCCTCCACAACATCAACATCTCTCAGTCTTATCATTTATAATCAAATATTTGTGACCAGAGATTCAAAAAGAGAAATGTATCATCTCAAAGTTACTGACTTACACCACAAATTCAAACTGTCTTTAAATATCTCATACTTTGACACAACCTATCTATGCAATAGAACATGGTCAGAGAATTCATTTTTTTTTGTGCATGAGATTGCGCATTGAGTCAGGACTCAGTGACAGAGATTCATCTGAAACGTTGAAACACTCAGTACTGCCATTCCTGAGAGATTTTTTAGGCTTTGAAGTTTATCCCCTCCAAAACTCATGTCAAAATTTAATTATTAAAATAATGATATTGAGAGGTGGAACCATTAAGAAGTACTTAGGCCATGAATGTGCTTCCATCTTTAATGGGTTTAATGCCTTAAAAGGTGGCTTTCTGGAGTGAGTCCTCTCTTTGCTCTTTTGTTGTGTGAGGAACACTGTTCCTTTCTTTCAGGAAATGAAAAATTTAAAGTGATTTCTTGAAAGCAAAAACTAGTCTCTTATTAGACAACATGTCTGTTGGCACCTTGATCTTGGACTTTACAGCCTCCAGAACTATAATAAATATATTCCTATTCTTTATAAATGACACAGCCCCTGGAATGCAAGACAAAGTCCACTTCAACACCAACACATCTCTGAACACAGAATACTGACATTAACGTCTTTCTATTCTTCAGAATTTTATGATTTTTCCTATATTGCTCAATTTTTTAAAAAATAATTTTCCTCAATAAATAATTTTATTATGGAGAACATCTTTAAATGTATTATAGAAAATGCCTGTACACTTCCAAGTTTTACTTATTATCTTGTATCTTGATGATAAAATTTATAATATTCAATTCGAAAAAATTTAATTTCTGGGTCATGAAATGAAAGAATAGTTTGTGTGTCTAGGATAGTTCTTTTATTCTTCCTGGATAGAGATGTGCACCATACTATAGGAACTAAAGCTGGTAGAAATTTTGGGGTCATGTTTTACTAGCAAAATTTGAGGGGTCAGAAGATGCTTAGACCTCTAATATTTGTGGTATTGTTAAAATAGCTGTACTATGTATCTCATACTTGAAACTCTAGCCAAAACAATTATACAGATGAAAGAAATTAGAAGGATATAAATAGGAAAAGAAAAACTCAAACTATCATTATTTGCTGATGAAATGATACTATACTTACAGGATCCAAAAAAGAAAAAAAAAAAAAAACACCTCTACCAGACAATTTCTAGAATTAATATACAAATTCAGCAAAGAAGCAGGATATAAAATCTACATCCATAAATTAAATGAATTTCTATACATCAGTGACAAACCCTCTGAAAGAAAAATTAGGAAAACTATCCCATTCACAATGCCTCAAAAAAATGATAAAATACTTGGGAATCAACAAAAGAGGTAAAATACCTCTACAATGAAAACTACAAAACAATAAAGAACAAAATTGAAGAAGACCTTAGATGATTGAAAGAGCTCCCATTCTCTTGGGTAGGCAAATTTAATATTGTTGAATTGGCCATACTATCCAAAGGACTATACAGATTTATTGTGATTTCAATTAAAATCACAAAGTCATACCATATAAAAATAGATAAACCAATCAGGAAATCCATTTGGAAAAAAAAAAACCCAGAATAGCCAAAGTAATCCTTAGCATGAAGAGTAAAGTAGGATGCATTACAATACCAGGCCATAAACTATACTACAGAGCTATAGTAACAAAAATGGCATGGTATTGGCACCAAAATAGACATAAAGACCAATGGTACAGATGAGAAGATACAGAGACAAACCCAAATAAATATAGTTATCTTATACTAGACAAAAGATCCAAAAAACATACTTTGGAAAAAAAGGTAGGCTCTTCAAAAGATGGTGCTAGTAGAACTGGAAATTAATATGTAGCAAAATTAAAATAAATCTATATCTTCACAATGGACAAAACTCAACTTCAATGGATCAAAACCCTAGGAATTAGACCAGAGACCCTAAGCCTAACAGAGGCAAAAGCAGGCTCAAATCTTCATCATGTCAGATTAGGCACTGACTTCCTTAACAAGACTCCTAAAGCACAAGAAATAAAATAAAAAAAATTAATAAGTGAGATAGATTCAAACTAAAAATCTGCTTCTCAGAAAAGAAACAATGAGGTGAAGAGAGATCCTACAATTTGGGAGATAATTTTGCCATGCACACATCAGATAGTGCACTAATCTCCAGAATATATAAAGAACTCAAAAAACTTAAAACCAAAAAAACAAACAACTCAATCAATAAATGGACTAAGGAGCTGAAAAGACACTTTTCAGAAGATAAAAAATGAATCAAAAAGTGTTTTTAAAATGTTAAATATTTCTAGTAATTAGAGAAATGCAAATCAATACTACTCTAAGATTTTATCTAATACCAGTCAGAATGGCATTTATCAAGAATAGAAACAACAATAAGTGTTGCCAAGAATGTGGGGGGGAAAATACACACTCATAGATTACTGGTTGGACTGAAAATTTGTGGAACCACTCTGGAAACAGTTTGGAGATTCCTTAGAAAACTTGGAACAGAACCAATAATAGACACAACTATTTCACTTCTTAATCTATACCCAAAGGACTTAAAAACAGCATACTACAGGGACGCAGCCACATCAATGTTCATAGCAGCACAATTCACAATAGCCAAATTGTATAACCAACCTAGATGCCCTCCAATAGATGAATGGATAAAGAAACATAAATACACAATGGAATGTTAGTCAGCAATAAAAGAGATTAAAATTATGGCATTTGCATGTAAATGGAAGAAATTGGAGAATATCATGCTAAGTGAGTAAGTCAATCCCAAAAACCTATGTCCAAATGTTCTTTCTGATAAGAAGATGCTGATCCAAAATCAGGGAGGGCATGGAAAAAAAATGGAGGAATTTTTGTTAGGAAAAGAGAAGGGAGGGGAGGGAATATGGTATAAGGCAGGAAAGATGGTGGAATACGATAGATATTATTACCCTAGGTACATGTATGACTGCACATATTTTGCAATGCTACACCGTGTATAACCAGAACAATGAAATTTATGATGCAATTGTGTATAAGTAATCAAAATTCATTCTGCTACCATATATACCTAATTAAATTAAATAAATAGAATTAAAAAAAGACTTAGTTAAGGGGTGAAACATAATTTCATTATCACAAATTAAAATGATAATGATATCAAATTAGTGAAAGACTGAACTTAACAAAAATTTTGTAAATATATAAATAATGAGGATTAATTAATAATTCTATTTACTTATCTTTTTATATTCAATAAAAACTTTGTATAGGTTAATATCATTAAAATATATACATAATTCAGTGTTTATTATTAAAACTATCTATCCCACAATTGGCATGATCATAATATTTTATTTAAAATACATTGTACAATTTTATAGATCCATGTATCTTTGAGAAATTTCTTATTAAATTACAATGTGACTTTATTAAATACATATGCAGAAAATTTAGAAGACTTTTAGCCTACAAAAGTAAAAATGTATTTCTTAGGGGATGATGAGAAACTTGGAGCACCTTCAGTGCCATTGTAAATTGCTTCACTTTGAAATAATAACACTCAGAATGCTTTCAAGCTCGAAAACATATGTATACCCTGTGCCTTTGCATATATCTGGCTAATATACCATAAAGAAGTAAATACAGTAACAGATGACACTGGGTATGCAAGAATATCTTTACAGCAATATTTATAGTGGCCAACGAAAGCAAAACAAGATTTAAATGTCTTGCAATGGGGAATTGCTACAATAGTACTTGGACTTTACAACAAGGTATTCCAAGGACAGAAAAGATAAGTAAGTGTGCACATACAAACATGAAGCCTTGTCTGCTACACACTTTTAAGCAAAATAACAATAAATGTTTTGTTCACTTTACTTCTTTATATTCAATCAATTTTTTTTGGTTAGGCCTAATATCACTAACATCCTGTTCAGAATTTCCATACTTATTGTTAAATTATATATCTTCAGTTGGCATAATTATAATATTTTGTTTAAAATATTTTCTGCTATCAGACTGATCCAGGCTTTTTTTCCTAATGTTTCTGATAAAATTATGATATGACTTTTTTAAATATACACATGTAGAAAATTTTGAAATCCCTTGATCTATAAGAATAAAATGTATTCATTTAATATAAATGAATGTGTGAATTAATGTATATATAGTTTTATCCCATTTCCTTCAAACTATTGACAATACTATGACCTATTTTCCAAATAATATCATCAAAAATATTTACACACATTTCCTAATTTAATCTTCACTTAAATTATATGATACATTTTATATGTATGTGGGGGGAGTACCGTTTATGAAAACTTCACATATGCATACCATGTATTTTACCATTGCGCTCCATCTCATGAAGCTGAGGCAAAGAGAGTTTGAGTAAATTACCCACAGTAATACAGATAATGATCAGAAAATTATTTGATTATTTGATTATTCAGAAGGAATTTATAGTTTTCTTTTAATTAAGCATATATTAGTTTTTCTAAACCTCTTAACTGCTTTCTTTTGAACTACATCAAATGTCAGAATTCTGAGCTTACTTTTGTTATTATAGCATTTGGTAATGTCTTACGAGATTCTAATGTACGCAATAGGAAATATAAAACCAAATGGAAATCCTAGGTGTTTTGTAATTGGTTGATTAATTATAGCCACAATGATTAATTAAGAATATGGTATGTTGAAGGGAAAAATACTACTGGTTTTGATAACTGACACTATTATTAGCAAAATTTGTATAAATTATTTAACTATTAGAGGTACTCAGAGATACTTCAATTTTTCACCCACTGGGGAAATAAGATGACAGTACTCTACACCATTTATAGTTACATGAAGCATGTCACTTGTCTGGAACAATGGCTTTTAAGCAGAAGGTATTTATGCGAGAACATTTCAGAGTCCTTTAATTACAGACTATTCTATATGAGTCTTGGTGGAGCTTCTTCTGTAAGTAATGGAGTCCCTTTGCAAATCTCCATTAAAGACTCATATTTTTAGACTCGAAAGTTATTACTTACTGTACTATAGCCCAGTCTAACATACACACACAACAGAATAAAATGTTTGACTTAGAAATGTATAAATATCTTTATTGGGGAACACTAAAGAATGCATTTGAACATAATATCAGGATTTGATTTCAGTAACTTACAATTTCCTGCACTTAATGTTAACATAATTGCTTTAAAGATTTCAGTTGGGAAGACCTATTTTAGGCATGCTTAAAGAACATGTCTTAGTGGAAATTCTAGACTATACAAATCTACCCTGTAGGACTCAGAATTACATTACATATATTTACTGAATGACTTCATATGCAGATTTTAGATACAGTACTATGTTGAAAACTTGAGAAAAATATTATCAGATAGAAATATTTACAAAAGAATGGTTGTCAAGAGTATGTGGCTTAAGATCCCCTTAATGGAAAATTGGAAGTTGGGTCATTAGTAGGAGGAAGGGGAATCTAAGACATCCTTCCAATATTTGAAGAGATAATTTTTGAAAAAAATAATAGAGTATACATCTTTGATTTATTGTTTTGTTTCTCCAGATCTGAAGGAAATGAGACAAAAGGAAAATAATGTAAAAAATTATTAGCTTAAGAACAAGACAGGCATTTTGCCTGTCATGTATCTAATAATAAGTTGTTGCCTCATAAGTTATTGAGATCTCTATTGCTGCATCAGTGAGAACAAAGGCTAAATATGAACGATAAGCATTATTGTATTTATAATTCATGTGGTGAGGAAACAAGTCTAAGATTCCTTGAATTATAATTCGGAATTCAAGAACATGTTGATACCAAAAATCTAATGAAATAAGGTGGATGTCATTTAATTGCTGCTTCTTTTCTAAATCTTATGTACTGCTTAAGATGGCATTTTTATTACCCTATGAAATTATACCAACTAATGACTAAATGCCATAAAAATACTTTTTGTAATTGGCACTTTTAATTAATGTACTTTAATGTCATTGATGAGCACTTTTTATTAACTGTTTTATTGAGGTATAATTGCTATTAAAAAACTAAACATATTTTATTTGTTGAATTTGGACGCAAATGCCCTAATGCTTTCACTACAATCAATGTAGTAATAGACTTAATCTACATTTCCCAGAGTTTCCTTGTACCTCTTTGAGTTTGTGTTGCATGTGTGTCTGTGTATGTATATGTGTATGATGTTTTTGTTTATGGCAAGAACTCTTTTTTTAAAATCTTTTTTTTTTAAGAGAGAGTGAGAGAGGAGAGAGAGAGAGAGAATTTTTTAATATTTATTTTTTAGTTCTCGGCAGACACAACATCTTTGTTGGTATGTGGTGCTGAGGATCGAACCCGGGCCACACGCATGCCAGGCGAGCGCGCTACCGCTTGAGCCACATCCCCAGCCCCATGGCAAGAACTCTTAACAAAATATTTCCCTCCCTCCTCTCCTCCTCCTCACCCTCCTCAGTCTCCTCCTCCTCCTCCTCCTCCTCCTTCTCCTCCTCCTCCTCCTCCTCCTCTTCTTCTTCTTCTTCTTCTTTCTTCTCTCTCTCTCTCTCTCTCTCTCTCTCTCTCTCTCTCTCTCTCTCTCTCTCTCTCTCTTCTCTCTCTCTTTCTTCTATCAGTACCCAAAGAGCTACATCCTCAACCCTTTCTATAAAATAATTTATTTAGAAACAGGGTATGGCTGAGTTGTTTAGAGCCTCATCTGGCTTTGACCTTGAAATCCTCCTGCCTCAGCCTCCAATGCTGGTGGGATTACAGCACACCTGGCTCTTAACAAATTTTGATGTGAACAAAATTATATGTTTAAATATAGGTACAATGGGTATACCAGATCACTAAGCTACACTATTATGGTGTAAGTAAAACTTTATAGTCCTTTAAAACTCCCCATCCCTTTCTATTTTGCAGCCTTTGGAACTATTGTAACATTCCCTACTTCCTTATTAAATGTATGTCATGTAAATTATATCCTGCAGTATTTATCCTTTTGTGATGGCCTTATTTCACTTCACATAAAGACTTCCTGGTTCAATCATGTTGTTCCAAATGGCAAAATTTCTTTTCTATTTATGACAGAATAATGTTATAACATGTATATACCTGCCTCACTTTCTTTATGTATTCATCTGTCTATGGGCATCTGGGTCATTTCTATAACTTTTTTATTGTGAATAATGATGCAATAACACAGGAGTGAGATATATTTTCAAGTTCCTAATTCCAATTTTGGATATGTATATAGAAGTCTGATTTGTGGCACATAAGCACTACATTTTTAGTGTTTTGACAAAATTACATATTGTTTTTCATAGCTGTTGCCTCATCTTACATTTCCAAAAAAGCATTTTAAGGGTTTCAATTTCCCAACATTCTGGCCAATGTTAAGTCTTGACACCTTTTTTATCTTTCAAAATCGATATCCAACAGGTGTGAGAACATAGGTTTCTGACACAGCCCTTGGCAATTACTTTTGGGATGTGGCAGTGGAAGTATAGACAACAAAACAAAAATAGAGAACTTTGACTAAATCAAACAAAACAAAATACAAACAAATAAACAAAAACCCTCCTCCATAGCTAGGGTAACAATCAATGAAATGGCAATTTATGGGATGGAGAGAATATTTGTAAACCCATATCTGATAATGGGTTAATTCCCCAAATATATAAAAGGTTCCACAGATAATGCAATCAATCAAATAGGCATTATCTGATTTATTTACAAGGCAAACAAATCAAATATAAATTTCCCAAAAGAAGACATACAAATGACCAACAAGTATATAAAAGGTTGTCCAACTTTTTTAATTATCAGGGAACTACTAATTTTCAAAAGGATAAATCCCTTCAGAGACTACTTAACCTTTAAAATGCTGCCTTTTGTTATGCAGAAATTATATCCATCACTCTCTCATTACTGATACTTTTGTGTTGCCATAGAGAATACCTGATACTGGATAATATAAACAAAACAGAAAATGTAAATGCACCCACTGTGTTGTGAGTACTGCTATGTCCTCACAGGAAGAAAGGGATGAGAGTGGTGGAAAATACCCAAGCCCCTCTGTTAAGCCCTTTTATAGCAGCATAAATTCAATCATGATGGCATCACCATCATTACCTAAGCACAGATAAAAAGGGCCAACCTTCTGACACTTTTGTATGTTTTCAACATACAAATCTGGGGGAAGGGCTTGGGTTGTCTCTCAGTGTTAGAGCACTTGCCTAGCATGTGTGAGGCACTAGGTTCAATCCTGGCACCATATAAAAATGAACAAATAAAATAAAGTTATTATTATATATATATATATATATATATATATATTATATTTTTTTTAATTGGGGGAATACACTCAGACTACAGCAATTGTGTATCGAAACTAATTTACCCACTAGTACTCAGTATTTTCAAAATACATATTTTATATATATATATATATATATATATATATATATATAGAGAGAGAGAGAGAGAGAGAATTTGAGGCACTTTGGCACTGTGAAAACATCCCATGTATGTCTCTGCTTTGCAGATGTCAGGTGACTGATAGTTCCTATTGTTTTATCTTTAAGTCCATCACTAGATCTTCCCAAAGCTACCTTCCTCCAGGCATGGCCAGCCCATGACTAAGCATGACAGGGGACTAGTGCAGGGCTATTTCTCCCCAAGAGAAAGGCATATTTGGCTTGAGAACTCTCCATTGGCCTGGCTAAAGTATGATGAAAATAATTCTAAGGTGTGAGACTCATTTTAACCAAACTTCCTTTTTCACAAGGCTCAAAAGTGTCTTGTACCTCCTGGATTTTCCTGCCTATATCTGCTTTCTTGTCCTCATTTGTATTAGTGCTTCTTCCAATAACTCTCTTATACATCTAATCCAATATTGGATGATACAGCCTTCAATCAATGTTTCAAATTATTTCTTTCAAGTAAAATATATTTCTCTGTGTGTGTATACATATATACATACATATACATAAATATTATCATTCTATTCCATTCTATTAAAATTTTATGTTCAATAGATCCAAATTCTAAATACCAAAAATGTGCTTTAACAAATTTTGAAATGAAAAATTCTTCAAAATAAAAATATTAACTCTGTTTATAGGATTCCTATATGTGTGACTAATATTTACATCAGTTTTTTATGAAATTTTCTTTCTACTTATTGTATAA
The DNA here is from genome assembly GCF_045843805.1 of Urocitellus parryii. NCBI lineage: Eukaryota > Metazoa > Chordata > Mammalia > Rodentia > Sciuridae > Urocitellus > Urocitellus parryii. The sequence goes on along the minus strand of NC_135531.1, from coordinate 32,913,183 downwards.
TAATGTCTCTGCAGAGGTATGGAGAAAAGAATTCTATTTCTGAAGAAATATCTTTTATCAGAATAAACATGGATGGTTGAAAATTTGGAAATGTCTGAGCATGCACTGAAAACACCATTTCCATTTCAGAGATCCATACAGGCAAACTGAATTTGTTTTGTGTCTTCTCATGCAGGATATTCAGAAAAACGAAACTAAAACCACATAGAATGAAGTTTAAAAAAATAAGAGAAAAATTAATTTCTAGTTATCAAAGAAACTTCTTTCAAAGAAACCACTTTATTCTATTGAATTTATCTTCACAGTACTTGTTTTGGAAGGAGGACACAAGATTATTCCATATGAGCTGTATCCACATTTCTCCTGAGAAACACTGAGGAAAAATGTCTTGACATTCTGTCCAAAGTGAATGAAATCCACATGTATACCTTGACCTAAAAGGTTACTGACTTTTTGGCTGGTTGCTGAATAGTTTGGCAAGAGAACCCTGCAGGACAGGAATGACAGCTTTCAACTGAATTAATCAGATCCAGTGATTCACATCCAGTGAGGGCAAGGACTGTACTATATTCAGGGATATAAATTTTCACCTATAACTGTGGCTGAAACAAATAGTTAATGAATTCTGGCTAACTAAGATGTAAAACATGGGAAGGATGTAGGAGAATGTAAAAGGAACAGAAGCTGAAAGATAAATTGAGACCATGCATTCAGCTTGAAACATAGGGCCAGACTTGTTGTGTGTGGGGGCTGCAGTCATGAGTATAGAGATCATAGGAATTAGGAGAGGCAGGGTGAGAATGACTAGAGAAAAGTTAAATTGTGTTGTCAGCCATTAAGTGTAGACTGAGTATAACTAAATCTTGATACGGATTGGGGACTAGCTTTATGAAAAACATTTATGATAGACAAATTTGTCACTCACAGAAGACCATTATTTGCATTAAAAGAAGAGGCCCTGATTTAAAAAAAAAAAAAAGGAAAAGAAAAGAAATTGAAAAAGTATAGAAAATGGGGAGAAAATTAAATCTCTGTAGACACCATTAATGCAGCTTTAATTATTTAAACTCCTTTTCATCACGAAGTGTTAATGTTTTGACCTTAGTGGTGGTTTGGACTTCATCAGAATTAGTTAAGAAACTGTTGCTTCTATTTATTGCCACTAATGCCTATGATGGTAAATCTTTGACTCATTTATATGACCTGTATGTGTATCCAATACTTAAATTCTAAATAACCTAATAAAAATATTTTATATATCTATACATGATTGGAAAAGAAATATGATCACAAGCCTAATTAAATTATCAAGGATCATTAATAGAGTATAGGTTGCTATTTGTTAACGTTGAGTATAATTTTTATGGAGTATATGAAACATAAGTAAAGAATTAATTTGTCACTCAAATTGTTTTGAGTAAAATATTTGTTCATAGAAAACATTTCACAATTTAACCAAATGTCTAACAAAGAGCTGAAGTAAGTATGCCATTATAAAAAAATTTTTGATTGCAGAATTAATACACACAGATAAGGTTGCTCCTATTACTAGAGAGTACAAAAGATCAGAAAATTGTCCAAATTTTCCCTGTTACAAACTAGAGCTCAGAAATTGTTTTTTCCCCTATTTTCCTGTGAATAGAGCGAGAGTCTCCAAGGATCTGAAAGGTCCTTTTGCCAATACATTTCTCAGCATCATATAGAAATGTGCTATAATCAGTTGGCAAGTCAGATGCCAGCTTGATGTCAGCAATTTTCTTTTTGAAACCAATTCTGCACTTGTCATCATGAGGAAATATTGAAGGGCGACATGTGCCCTTGGATCTTGGCAAATTTATATTTTGGGCAATTGAATGTAGCAATCATATTAATTTTCATGGGATATTGAAAAGACATAAAAAGAAAATGAAATATTATTGAATATTTTGTAATATTTGAAAATTATAGAGTATTTCCCTAACTGCTTATTTCTTACCAAAGAAATCACCATGAGTAGAAAATAAAAGAAGTTAAGATACACTACATAAGATAGCTGAAGAGAACTAATGACAGAAGAAATGTGTATACGCTTGCCTTCTTTATGGAGGGTGGATTTATTTTAATTAAACTATTTGTGTATTTTTCAAAACTGTTTATATTATGCATAGCTGAGGTTTTAAATTTTGAATATATGACTATATTTGCTTTATAAAAGCAACCAATTTACAAAATTATTCTATAAACTCAGCAAAAATTATTAGAAAAGAAACTTTTTGTGAGCTATACTACTTTGAACTTTGACATACCAAATGCAAATTTTTTTCTCCATTTAAATGAATGGGAATGAATGGCACTACAGCTCCAGCAGAGAGAGAGAGGAAATTTGTCCTACTGTGCCTTTTTGTTCCATCTGTATTCCAGCTAATATAATGGTATCTCTCCACACTGAGGGTGAAGCATCCCCAACTCAGTCCTCTGACTCACATGCCAATTTACTCTGAGGACACCCTCCTACAAACACTCAGAGAAAATTGATCAGCAGATATCTAAATATCTCTTAATCCAGTATATCTGACACCTAAAGCATGTCCTTTCCAAGTTAGTAAATATTTTTCTGTATAAATGGAAAAATTCATTGAATACTTTAACTACAGTTAAAATTGTGAAGCAGGTATTGAAGTCTTATTGATAATTGGTAGGGTTCATCCAAACAATGTATTAGTTAACCCAGAGCAATACCTACAGTTTAAACTTTCCACAGATTGCAGAAGGCTTTTGGAATGAAGAAATTCTAATACTGTGATTTAAAAAGTGGGATCCAACATAAAGTAATTTAAGAGTAAACATATGCAATAATAACCATTATTTGTATGTGTGTGTTTGGGGGTGGGTACTGGGGATTGAACCCAGGGCCTGATGTGAGTAAGGCAAGCACTGAGCTACATCTGTGCGTAATAATAACCACAATTTTTAATTTAAAAATAGCATGGTGATGCATGTGGATAGAATAATGGTTTGTCCTTTTTTCAAAAATATTGTGTTCTCTGACCCATAGCCTTTGGTTACTTACCAGGAATATATTTGCAGGCTACTTTTTTTCCATTTTGGGCACCTTTCAACACTTTCAAAGTCTTTATCATGTAAATCTGGAGAAGTCTATTCCCTGCTATGTGCCCTGGCAAATGTCGGCTATTGTATTAATTTGTTAGATATGGTGAGTGTTTTGCTTGTTTGCTAGCATTTCTCTCTGAACCAAATCTCTGCTTTGAACTCTTGTTGAGCCATAATATTTTTCTCTAAGAGTTGAAGTAAAAGATAGTCGGATATTGTGTTAGTAAGAAGAACCATTTCATTTTTTGTCTGAGTAGAAAATATCTCCTTTAACTTCTTCTATTTAACTCACTTAATATGTTTCTGGCAATAGATTTCTTACCCTACGTCCAACCCCTTCATTCCCAGTTATGTGCTGGCTACACCTGGAGCATTCTGGGTTCATCATTTCACCAGAATTTCCTTAATCACCTGTCAATTCATCTGTGTCTATGTGCCTAGTACACAGTATTTCACCCCTACCCCAGAAAACAGTCATTTTCATCAAATGAGCATTTTTTTTAAATTAATACTCAAGCTTAACTTTCCATTGAAAGCAGAGAAATATGTTAAAATCATATAAACACTACTGTGCTTTTATGTGGCACATATTATTTCATATATTTTTTTTCAATCTACCCACCAGAAAAATCAAACTGAGTGTTTTTTTTTTAATAAGTCACCAGAAGTTACAGTATTCTCTGTATTCTGTCAATAGCATTTTCTCCTCGTTTGAGTTCACAGAATAAACCTTGTTTTAGTAAGTTTTTTCACTGCTGTGACTAAAAGACCTGACCAGAACAGTTATAGTGGAGGGAAATTTATTTGAGGGCCTCACAGTTTCAGAAGTCTTAGTCCACAGAAGGCTGGCTCCATTCCTCAGGGCTCCAGGTGAGACTGAACATATGGTAGGACAAGGTAGAGGAGGAAAACAGCCTGATTCATGGTGACCAGGAGGCAGAGAGACTCCACTTGGTAGATACAAATACATACCCCAAAGCCATGCCCCCATTCCCATTTTTCCAGCCACACCCTACAACTTCAGTTAATCCCACCAGGAATTAATTCACTGATTATGCTAAGGCTATAACCTAATCAGTTTTCCTCCCAACCTTCTTGCATTGTCTCACATGTGAGCATTCAGGGGACACCATATCCAAACCTAACAAACCTGAACAACAGAATTCTGTGAAAGACCCCTTGAAATAATATATTACTAAAATTTGGGGAACATTTTCATTAAGGTATGTAATGAAAAAAATGATGAAAATCATCATAATAAATAATAACCCTAATAAAATATTAAATAGAGTATAATAATAAAGCAAAAAATGAACATTGTCTTCTCTAGAATTTAATTAAGAAAAACTTTGAAATCCTAATTTTGGAGTGAGATTTTTTTTTTCACTGTAATATTTAACTGGTGACAGTCCACAATTCTGATTTGGTAGATAAATGGTGCCCAAAGTGGAAATGCTTACATGCACATGTCTTTGAAGGAAACATATATTCAAAATAGAGGATTGTCAGGGTAATTTATGTAGAAGTTATTTTCTTATTCTGTGTGTATGTAAACACAGTGAAATGATCACTTCTCATTTTGATTACTTATAATTGACTGCAAAAATTTACAATGAGAAATGCTAAGATGGAAAAATAAGTCTCTCTAGTTCTCTACCATCAGTAGCAATTGAATTTCAGATTTTTTTTAAAAAATGGTAAATAAATAACAACAATTTAACTTTTCCAAATTAAAACAATTTCAAAATACTGAACCCAAAGGGAAGAGACTTAGTCAACAGCAACCAACAAATACTTATAATTCATTTGAAATCTGTTTTACAGTATCTTACACATTATTACTTATTAATAGGTGACATTATATTGTTTTACTCTGATAATTTACATTTACAAGCTTTGAACTTTACTAATCATACAATCCAACGAAAGTTCTGTAACTCTCTAGCTTCTCTTCACTGACATAAGTAAAATAAATTTATAAAGAAAATAAGAGGAATTAATGATGCTCTACTAGAGTATGAACTGGAAATAATTTTATGCCATAGCTAATAAAGTCAGGACCAAACAATTTGCTTAATGGGCACTATGAAAATATGCTTAATAGGCAATGCAGAAAAATGAATTATAGAATTACAGTGTTCATCTCTCAAACCCCCTTAGGCTATGCAATGTAGACAGTGCCAAAGCAAAAGAAAATCCTACTTTGAGTAATTACAAGATAGAAGAGAATAATCAAATTAATTAAAATAGATGAATGGATTAGAAGAAAATCATGAAAATACCAAATATCGTATTTAAAAAGGGCATGATGCACTGCTTCATTGGAAAACCTCATCAACTATGACCTTTATATTAAACTAGAAAATAGCCAATCTAGAGTTTCAATAATCTCTTTAGTAAATACAGTCCAAGCTTTATCATTATATATAACTTATAGAACTGTCCATATTGTACTTTCACACAATTAAAATGATTTTTAATTTAATCCAGGGATTTAATAATGAAAGATCAACTAAATAAACACCCATAGAAAGCTCAAACAAACTTATATATCAAATTTAGATCTTTCACATGAAAAAAGAATAAAATATTCTAATAGATTGATAAATAGAATATCTATGTTGTGCTTTGTAAAGTATGTTCCTGATTACATGAATTTCTATCAGAGATCATGGAATTGATTTCTCTTGAGTTTAAGGATTTTAATAAGAAATGCAATTTTTCTTACGTATATTTTGAGTTAAATTCCCTATGATGGGAAAAAAGCAAAAATTGGATTGCCCTCTTATGTATTCTTTACTGGGCTGATTATCACATCTCCAGACACCAAGAGTTCACTTGTGTCAGCCTACTCCAAAGAATTGGCTTTGTCTGATAGACAGTAAATATATGTGTCTCCATCCCTGTCTTAAACTAAAGCTTCCAGAAAAATTCAATTCATTTTCTTAATAAAAATGAATTGCATTTTGCTCAAAGACTTGTCTTTCTTCACTCTTTAATAGAAAGGCTCTTATTCTCCTTCTCTTGTCCTCACATTTTTTTCTCTATGTCCTATTTTTCCACTATAGTATATTGTCAGCCCATCATCTATAAGAAATTATTTTCTTTAATCCTTAGAGTGATTTTAGCAGGTACACAAACATTATCATACCTTTGTTTTTTTTATTTGTTTGTTTGGTTTTTTCAACTGATAGTATATGTAGAACTTGATAGTAGAAACGTTTGCTTGAGCTCATGCATTTAGTTAGTGGTAGATTTGAGATTAGAATCTGGGCAGTCAGATCAAACCTTTTTTACTGCTAAACCATAATGCCACTTTCTATAATTTAAGGAACCCACTGTTAATGGACAGTAGGACCTATCATGATAGTCCCTTTTAGAAACTGATCAAATTTTCATTTAGATCTTGCACAAGTATGTCTAATTAAAATTCCCTATATAGAGAGGGATTATGTATGAATATATTTTAGACTTTTATTCTAGGTATGCAATTTTTGCAAAGTCTCCTTACAAAGCCATTAGGGAAAATGCTCTAAAAATTTTGGATAGAAAGCAAAAGAAAGATTTTGGATGGCAATTCACTTAGACACTCATTCAGTTATTTTTACCTGCTACCAATTTAATATAATTATCTGAATCTACAGTGCATTTTTCTTTATGTCCACACTGCCTTAGTTCCTAGTTTATCAAATTCTCTCATCCATTGTAGGTTCTAATTCGCTTAACCCGTACAAAACTCTTGTAGGTTTGAGGTTATATAATAAACTCTATTCTGTGCTTGCATCTATTTACTTGTAAATTCATGGGTTAATTTTTTTTTTCTGACCAAAGGTTTTATGTACCAATTAATGTTGTTTCTTAATTTATTCCCAAATATGTTATTTGCAGTCTTTCTTAGAGATCTCTGGCATTATTTCTATGTATATACTTCTGTTTTGTTTAATTACTCCTTAATTCTCTAAATTTTTAATATTTGAATTTGGATATTTGAATTTTTAATATGTTGAATATATTTATACAGGAAAGTACCAGGACAGGTAGCAATATTTTTACTTACCATATTATTGTTTGGCAAATTCACATATTTATTTTTACTATATTTAAGATTAACAATCAATAAAATAAAGATAGTCAAAACTTAATTCTTTTTAAATTTCATTGGTGGGTTTAATTTGAAAGCACACAAGTTTCAATAAACACTATAAATATTCCTTGGAATCCTTGCGTTTTTCTTCTGCCAAATTTTGTTTGGAACTTCTTTACAAAATTAATTGTACATCCCCTTTAATGAGTATTCTTGTTTTTAGGTTGTCATAATTTGTAGAGATCATTATGATTTGTCATATTATTTCAATCACTATTTTTATCTAACAAATTTCATGTTATTTGTATAATTTGGTGAAATTGAGGGCATTACAATTAAAATGAGGATATTAAAATTAGTTTCATGGGAAGAACATTTCATTCCTCCTGAATGGTTTGCATGTCTGTGCGCTAATTTCTGTTTACTTTTATTATCAAGTGTTTTCATAATTCATTAACAAAAACAAAATAGATGTAGTTTTAGGTTGTTTATACAAATTCATAGTAGTTGTTTCTTTATTAGAAATGGTCAAGTTTCTTTATTAGAAACGGTCAAATGGTATTGATTAATTAAATAACTTCAAACTGAAAATATACACTAAATTAAACATTTAAAGCACAAATGATTTGGATTGTTTTTAAGAACAAGTGTGAAAATGCTTTTGATAAAATTGTTGCTTTTCACTACATAAGCATTATACAAATATGTATATTTATGAATATTGGTGCAGTGTGTAAATACATTTCTCCTAAAACCTAAAACTTTCTTTTTTCTATAATATAAGGTCGTTATGTGAACATTTGTAATAAACAATTTCAAAGTAAAATTTAGGACTTCATTTAACCCATGCTTATTTTGTATTATATTAGGGTAACATACATGAAATATCTTCACCTGAAATAAACTATTTTCTAAATGTGTGATTTCATGAAAAATATTTAGGGAAAGTAAGATTTGGAATATTCACATCCCAAGACTCCCATTGTAGGTAGTCAGTTAATGTTCATCTCAAGATAAATTATTTTGAGATATATTATGTTACCTTTAAAATACAATGTACTAATTATTCTGTTAAAAGATCTAAATCATACATGATTACCTAGTAAAGAAAATGTCTTTACAGGAAATATAATTTCTCTCAAATTTATGTCTCACTTAGGGATTTTCAAGTTCTTATACACCATTTTGATGGAGGCATAGTTTTCATGTTTGTAAAAAATAAGAGAAATCATATTATATTTCTAATTTACCTTGAGCACATGGTAAAGAAAATACTTTCCTCAAATTTAGTACACTCTTAAACTGATATTTTCCCATGCCTTCTTTTATCTGAATAATATATAAGAGATGAAAATGCTATGGGTAACAAGTCCTTTGGGAATCTAAGTCCTGAGAGATTATGAATGGAATGTAGATACAGATATTTAAACATTTAAGGTTGTGGGGTATGTATTTTATATTGCTCAATATCATATATGTACAAACTTGACATCTTGAAATAATCACATTTATCATTTTACAGTTCTATTGGTTTCTGGCATAAATCTTGCTGAGCTCAAATTGAGATATTGTGGAATCTTCGGTCCTCTTGTTAGATGCTATAAGGGAGAAAATATTTTCTCTTTATCTTCCTGCTGCTAGAAACCACAGGCATTCATTAAGTCTTGGTCATTGTCCTCCATCAAAGGTATCAAAGTTTTGTATATCTGTACATTTTTCCATCTCCTTTTCTGAATAGAGCCAGGATAGATTTTCTACTTTTTAAGAACCAATGCAATTAAAATAGATTCAGCAGAGTAACCTAGGGAAATATCATTTCAATGTACTTAATCATACCTGTAATGTTCCTTTTAACCTGGAGGGTACATATTCATATTCTAGGGATATCAATGCAGAAATCTTTGGGTACCATCCTTTACCTACCACAATGTGAAAAATCAGTAATGTAGCTATAGATTCATAACAAGGTCTTTCTCAACAATGGTTTTTTTTATATATATTGCATTTTCTAAAAGAAAAAGTCATAAAAACTATTTAAGCATTGATACAAATGTATTAAATATTATAGTCATATAGTCTACATATAATACATATAGTCATGACAACTATTTATAGGAAGCTCAACAACATTTGTTGTGAGTTTTCATAACTTTACCATAAAAATTCTAAGCAAGGGCTGGGTTTGCAGCTAAGTGGTACAACACTTGCCTAGTACATGTGAGGCACTGGGTTCAGTCCTCAGCACCACATAAAAATAGGTATACATAAATTAAAGTTATCCTGTCCATTTGCACCTAAAAAGAATTTAAGCAAATTCCTAAGAATATATTTCAGTGATTCAAAATTTAAAAAAAAAAAAATTGGGCTGGAGTTGTAGTTCAGTGGTAGAGCACTGGCCTCGTAGTTGTGAGGCCCTGGGTTCAATTCTACCACCACATAAAAACAAATAAAGGCATCGAGTCTATATACAACTAAAAAGATAATAAAAATTCAAATAAAAAAATAAATCCATATAAAATTTCTGAAAAGTTATATCCCCTGGCTATAAATAATAATTGTATTGTACACAAAATTTACTCTAATAATCATGACATTATATACTTATATTGCCAAAATAAATAAAGCAACTAAGGATTGGAATAGAAAGAGCTTTGGGAAGGGAATGAAATTTGAGCTATAATTCCAGTTTTATAACTTTCTAAAATTGTGACCATTTTATTCACTGAATAAATTTCCCAGGACAGAGACCTTACTGTTTCATAGAAACAAAGAAAAAACAAAAAACTCAGAAAAGTGAGTAAAACCAAGCACATGTGCTATATGTTTGGCCCCTTGCAATTCCCTCTTCACCAACTTCTGCTTTTTTTCTTCTTGATTTGTCATCAAGCACTTTTCCAAACCTAAAAAGTACCATCTGTATGTGAAAAAAACTAATAATATATAATCTATTTTAGTACTTAAAACCTAATTAATTCTAACTGGGCAACTAAAGCACAATGACATCATTTTATATTTCTGCAAGTAAGAAATTAATTATATGGGTTTCTCTCAAAATAATATAATTTTATATCATTAGGGGAGGGATCAGCTGAACACATGTTTTTATATATATAACTATAATAATTAGCCCTTTGTGCATTTGTACAGAGAACCTAAACGATGGATCAGAATATAAATACTAAACTTTATTCTTCAGTTTTACTACAAGAAAATGTAATGAGTTGATAATATCTGGAGAACTCCAATTCCATACATTATAGTAAAATCATCACAACATGCACATGGAGAGTCAAGATGACCTTATGGAAGAATTACAATGTCATACAAATTAAAAGCCTATTGTAATATTTAAAAGTAAATTTTGTTATATTTTAAAATCAAACATTAAACACTATGTAAGCATATATATGTATTTTTTCACTTATTTTAGCTCTTCTTAATGTCACTTAGTTCCATATGTGTTATTAATTATTGTTTAATATTTCAGTCAATTTTATCATAGAAATATAAAAATATAGGGTCAGAGTTTTTTTTTTTTTACTTCCTTAATTATTTGCTGACAAGATTAAAATTGGTTCCTTTATTTGACATAGTAAATTTTTTTAAAGAAAATTTTGAAAGTTGTCCTATGAATTGCTCAGAATCTCTCTTCTCATCAAGAGAAAGTAATATATTTGCTCTTCTGTATGCTATTTTTTATTAACTAACTTTTCTACTGAGAAATTCTATCTGTAAACAGAATTTTTAAAAGGATTTGTGTTAATCCTTCCATAGATACCCTGATATTGAAATCAGGTCTGAGTAAACAGATACATTCTTTGTAGTCAAAATCAAATACTACTATCAATATGCCCAGAAGTGTAATTCAATTTGCTAGTAACTTTGGAACAGATATGAAGGTCAAAAGGTACTTGGAAATAAATTTGGGGATTAGGATTATTTGTCAGGATTTTATTCTTAAGAAGTAGTGTAATGTCTATGTATGAAGTACATATTATTTAGAAACTGCTGTGATCAAAGAAAGCAGGCTTTATATCCTGACTTCCTTTTTCTTTGTGCTATATTCATGCAGTGTTAATCCATTATTTTTATACTAATTTCAAGACAAAACATAAATTTATTTTCTCTATTTTAGTCAGGATATTCATGATTATAGTTAAGGTGAATTTTGTAATTTTAATTAGGTGGCTATTTGCAATTTCACAAACAATTTAAATTACATTCATAATATTTTTTTAGGTAAAAAGTCTTTAAGAACTGTGTAAACCATATAGTAGATGATATTCCAAAATCGTAGGTGACACAAAATTATGGATTATTCATTGTAATTGACTGGTATTGCTCCTTCCACACATCACTGCATCTCAACTGTCAATCAGAAAAACCTGGAGGGATAATTAAAATACAAATACTGAGATTTATATTGAGATTGTTTGCTCCTCTGTCTAGTCTATCTCTGTTTCTAAGCATATTCTTATATCTCCTTCCAAATGATACAAACATACAGTTAAGACTCATCTTCACTGGTCAAGGTGAGAATGTACCCAGCAGAGAGATTGAGTAAATTTTCAGTGACCACACAATGTCAGTGGGTGATTGATTTGACTGTACACTGTTTCCTAGCATTTTAACAGATGATATAAAATACAGTTTAGATACTGAGATAAGAAGAACAAAAGGAAAGCATTTGGTTAATCCAAATGACTGCAGGGTTTGACCTCTAGAAAAGGATATTCATGGAAAGAGGGCTGATGTCTATCTTTAAATGTTTAGAAACCTTTTCAGTAATGAAACAACTAATGAAACATACATATTTAATTGTGCTCATTCTAGCTTGAGCATGATGTGATGAATTAAGAATTTAATTTTTTTTCATTTTCAAAATATATTTTAATGTGAAAAATATTACAGCACATTTCAATTTCATATCATAATCACTACTTCACAAAAATGGAGGAAATTTTTTCATAATAATTTTCAAAAACTGTATTCTTAAAGAGAAATGATTACCTTTAGTATTAGATATACCTTATATAATTAATACCAAATGATGTTTTAAGTTTACAGCATTACTGAAGCATAACTGAAAATAAAATTGTATAATTTTAAGATGTAAAACATGATTATGTGTGTGTGTGTGTGTGTGTGTTTGTGTGTGTGTGTGAAACTATTACCATAAATAAGTCAGCTAACAAATACATTAAATCACCTATATAACTGTTTGTTTTGTTTCACGGTGAAAACATTAAGCAATTTGAATGCATTCTTCAGTATTAACTACAGTAACCATGTTGTATGCCAGATCCCCTGAATTTATTCATCTTTTAACGTGCTTAACCTTTGATGAACATCTCCCCTTTGATCTCACCCACTGCTACATTCTGTCTTTTCATTAGTTTAACTCTTTTAGATTTCACATACCAGTGATATGACCCAGAATTTATCATTCTCTCTCTGACTTATCATCAGTGCCATGAGTATCAAAAGCAGAATGAAACATCACCTCATATTTGTGAGGAAAGCTATTATCTAAAAGATAAGAGATCACAAATGCTGGTAAGAATATGGTGAAAAGAAGCTCTGTACATTCTCAGAGAGAATGTAAATTAGTAACATCATTATGGAAAAGAACATGGATGAGTTTTGAAAAAATAAAATTAGAGCTACCGTATCATTCAGCAAATCTCACTTCTGAATATGAACCCAAAGGAAATGAAATAAGCACTACTTATAATTATTTGCATACCCATGTTTATTATAGAACTATTCAGAATAGCCAAGATATAGAAACAAACTAAATGCACATTGGTGACTGAATGAATGAAGTATAGTGCATGTGTTTGTCTATGCATATATAATTATTCAGCCATACACACATAAAAAAGAAACCCTGTCATTTGTAATAATATGGAAGCATATTGAAGAAATTTTATTAAATGAACTAAGACAAATTATATTTTCATAATTCAATATGATCAATGTATTTCATAGGTTAGATGTGAAGTGGAAATTGTGGTACCTTTATCTTAAAAGTATGTATATTTCTGTTAAATTCTCTCTAATTAAAACTTTCTGAACTAAGAATAGACTTTAAAGTAGAAAAATGATTAGTGGAAAGTATTCAAATACTCAATTTTAAAAAATTGATTTTTAATACTATATTTTAATCTATGATTTCTTTTAGATATGTGTCATGATCCTTCTAGACTTCTATTCTCTCTAAAATGGGGAGACTGTTACTTAGCTGGTTATGTCATTTGGAAGATTAAAATTCACAAAATGAAGTAACTAAGCTTGTGAGTCCAGTTGTTTTTCTGAAGAGCATGGAGGAGCTTTCCTGACAGAGTGGAAATGAAAGTGGAAAGGAATAACAAAGACCTTTAGAAGGGGTACAAAATAATAAAGGACTGTACTTTGCCTTAGCATTTGTGAATTTAGTAGTGATCTAGCACCCGAATTTATTTCCTTTTTTGTATCTATTCTCAAATAAATGAGTAAATTTTGTATTTTCCATCCTTGAAAATTAAGATTAAAAAAATATGAGTAAGGTAACACTTTATTTTTAATGAACTTAAAGTTTATTCATTTTGTGAGTAAAAAGTATTGTATGCTTTATTGCCATATTCTATGAGAAGTGGAAACCTAGAACTATATTAAGCCCTTGAAGAGAGATACATGATCCAGATTGAAAGGTAATGAAAAAAGAAAATAATTTCTGATGAAAAAGCCATTTCTCTGGCTAGACTCACATGCGGAAATACCAGGAACTGGAGAGGTAGGGCGGCACATGGTGGAAGAATTGTCATGTTCCCCTTGACAACTATGGGAGCAAACACCACTACTACCAGTGGCAGCACAGCATCAACACAGACCGAAGATGGTCACATATTTATGAAGCATTTCTCTAAGTCTGAGGATAGGGACTGCTGCTAAGCTTTCATGTTGTGACCTCAACACCCAATAAGAATAACTTATAAGTGAGAAAGTTAATTTTCCCTCAATGTTCCAGAGGTTGAGTCCATGGTGGGTTGACCCCACTACTGAGTGGTAACTAAAGGCAGATGGGGCATAGATGGAAGAGGGGTAATTGGCAATGTGCCATGGAAGGGTGCATCTTCCCCGTGGTCCCTTCTTTTTGCTTTCCATGCTTCCTGGTCTCCATGAGCTCAGCAGCTGTCCTACACCATGCCTCTCCTTCATGATGTTCTGCCTCACCTTGAAACAGAGCGATAGAGTCAACCCACCATGTTAATGGATAAATGTTCTGATGTAAAATAATTCAATTATGAGAACTATAAATAATATAAGAGTTTGGAGAGGCATCTCATATCAAAATCATTAACAGGGGCCATTAGTGAAGACTTAAAATTGTCTTAGGGTCCTTCTCAACTTTTTACATTAATACCAAGATTCTGGGGCTGAGTTCATGGCTCAGTGGTAGAGCATTTGCCTTGCCTGGGTGAGGTATTGAGTTAGATCCTCAGCACCACATAAAAATAAATAAGTAAAATAAAGGTATTTTGTCATTTACAGCTGAAAATTAAAAAGAAAATAAATTAAAATTCTGCAGAGACAGGTTGAGTGTGGAACAAAGAGAAGCACACTATGCCCAGCACATCAGGATTTGTGGGATATAATGCATACAGTAATCTTTCCCATGAAACTATCGGCTGGGAGCAAAACCAGGCACCAATAGCAGGATCAGAAGTCCTTTGGTATTGCATTCAAACACCTTCAAAGCCATGCAATAAACTGCTAATTATCTACATGAGGTAGAGTAGAAAGGTCTGGAACCAAGTAAAGGCTTCCAACTATGACTTAAAGTTATGAGAGATGGACAAGATGTTAGTCATTTGTGATAAGATATCACTGATGGAAAACAAAACAAGACCAAAACAAGGATATTTAAACAAATGCAAAGCAAAAAAGAGAGAGTAAAATTTCCCAGCATATCTTGCTTACTTCAATGCAGAAAGTCACACAGAAACTGAGTTAAAGTAAGAAAGTCAACAAAGAGAGTCTTGCCTGGAGAAAGAAGATCCTTACATGAGCATTCAGCCTGCTGAAGATTCTGGGGATTATGAGGATGACTTTTCAATGAACCATACAACCACTGCCCACAATATTTCCAAAACACCACCACATCATCAGAGAAAACTCTAGTAAAAGTGTGGAACCAGTCATCCAGGCAGCTGTCAGAACAGCTAGAGTGCAGGTCAAGAAGCAGCAGGACCAGTTCTTACTGGCTCCACTGTGAAAATAAGAACTGAAAATTTTCAAATAGAGAAATAATACCATTTGAGGGAGAGGGAATTCCTTGGAAGCATAGGCTCATTTAACAATGAACTTAAAATTTGTGTCATCTGAAGGTAGAAGTGGATGCGGAAACAATTGTATCTGAAGTGGCACAAGCTGAGGAACAGGTCAGCAGGAGGCAGGAGCATCAGGAGAAGGAGATAGCAGAGCCACCCTAGAGCAGTGAGAGCAGCATCACTCCTGATAATGAGCAGGTGGCCAATCCTGGGAGAAGCAAGACAACAACATTCCAATGGACAGAGAGCCCACAAAATGGTGAAGAAGCCCCGCCCACTCCTTAGGACAGTGGTGTGATCAAGAGGGGCTGGACAGCAGGGAGGAGGAGGAACCACTGAGAGTCATGCTGGCTCACAGAAGAAAGAATAATTGATGTTTTGTTTTATGTGTCCTAAATAATTTTCTAGATTTTTTTTTTTTTTTTTTTTTTTTACTGGTCTTATGTGGACTTTATTATTTCTTGTCTATTTCAGACACAAAGGCTTTTGGATTATGAACATCATGAAACCAATGGCGTAGTTTGTCACCACAAATCCTGATGTGCTGGGCATAATGTGCTTCTCTTTGTTCCACACTCAACCTGTCTCTGCAGAATTTTAATTTTTTTTCTTTTTAATTTTCAGCTGTAGATGAACTCAATACCTCACCCATGCGATGTTTTGTTTGTTTGTTTGTTTTTCAAAGTTGCATTTTATTAATTCATTTTAGTTATACTTAATATTAGGATTTATTTTGACATAGTTATAAGAATATAAATTGTTCTAATTCAGGACCTAGTACTTTCTTTCACTTCCCTCCTACCTCCAAAATTCCCTTCTCTCTCTTCTACTGGTATTTCTTCTATTTGTTTAGTGGTTTTTGTTGTTGTTGTTGTTTGTTTGTTTGTTTTATGTTTTAGGAGATGGCTCTTTCCTTTGGATCTTGTTGCTAGCCCTCATTAGATGACAGCCTCAGAATTGAGAAACCATTCACCTGGCTTGTAAATTTGTAGTTACCTTTGAAAATGCAGAATCTCCTCTTCGAAATGTCTCCCATCACCTCATCTAAGCACTTACCAAAGCCATAGCTTTAAAGAGTCCCTAATGAACAGCTTTCTGAAAGTCTCTTCTTGTGTATTTTTGCAGAGAGCACCTTATTAAGAACAGAATAATGTGTGCACAGATACTATTATACTTGCCGTTTTTACTCTATATCAGTGTCAGATATCAAGGGTTATGATAAGGGACACAGTATAGCCTGAAACTATCTGCACTTGGATGTGCTGATCCATAAATAATCTCCACATTTAGTTAAGTCATTAGCTTATAGAATAATCTGTAAAGTGAATATAGCATATACATGTTATCTATAATGATTTTTTTTTCTATTTAAAAAGTGTGTATGTTCTGGTAAATTCATCCTTTATACTAGGGGATAAAACAGTTTTTTACCAAATTTTCCAAAGACCAACTAGATGATGAAATTCAAGGAAAAAACAGTTCTTTCAATGGGCTATATATCTTCAAAATGATTAGCCCATTCTAAAATAAAAGCAGCTGGGAATTAAGTTCATCTTCTTGAAACTGTTTTTAAATGATTAAAACATTGTAACTCTCAATGTTCAGGATCCATAGATAAAATACTACCCTTTTGATAAACTCTTGGTAGTCTTGGAATCCAGAAGGAAAATAGTTTGTGCCATGTATGCTACCTAAAAACTACAATAGATTTTTACTATATCTGTTAAATTGTATATCTGTTGTATATATTGTAATCAGTTGTATATTTGATGGCATAAATTTCTTAAAGATCCAAATGTAATTTTAAAAATCAAAGAAAAATAAAACATATCCTTGCATGGAAAGACTCTTATCTGCTTTATATCCTCAACATTATAATTACAGAGAAGATCAGCAAATAAAGAAAAGTGAACAGAGAGAGGGAACAAATGGGAAGTAACAGGGACTGAATTGGAGAAAATTCTATTCCATTCTGGTAGAATTATGTAAAAATTAATATATTATGTACACCTATATTACATTACATAAATATTATATATTTTACATACAACTATAACAACATAATTAAAATAACAAAAAAATGAATTAAACATGAGGTTGAATAAAAGTCACACTTTAAAACATGTCACACTTTTTAAGAGATTTCATCATAAAAAAATGTATTGTTTTAGAAGCAAATCTAAAATGTCCATGAAGTTCATACATACAAATTATCTTTAGTCTATGTCTCCCATATGGGCCTTAAGTGCAGTTCTTTCCTCCAGGAAACACAAATAACTTTGAGTTCTGTTCCATGTAATTCAAGACCAACCTGTAAAATTCTTAGTGTTGCTTATTGTACAAATGGAAGTGAAAGGCACACTGTGTAGAATGTAAATTTTAGCCCACACTCCAAAGCATTGGTGATTAATAAGTATTATTTTCAATTTTTCCTATACGTACTTAATTTGACTATAAATATCTTGTCTCTCTCAAATTTACTTTGACCTTCAAAATTCCTGCTTTTGACTAATAACAAAAACATAACTGGCAAAGTGGTTTTACAAGATTTAAAATGTGTGACAACCTCTCAATAGCATAATACATGTTTGAAATCTAAAATAATTATAGCACCCAAAAGTCAATATTTTCCTTTGTAGAGGAACTTAACTTCTGGGCTGAAAGCACATTTTTAGATTAGCATCTAATGTATCTATCCTTCCTCTGCTAAATAAATACAGATACAATTAGATACTGAGTGTTATCCAAAATCTGGCTATATGGAAAGTGCTCTTATTTTGAAAGGGCTGTGTTGGAAACCTAATCTCCTTTGAAGTAGTATGTGGGAGGAGGGAAGTAAAAATATGTGATCATTTTGCCATGAAATAATGCAAAAACTGAGGCCCTCACAAGATTGTGACTCATTTTCTTGGTCTCCCCACCAGTCCATGACCATTAACAGATGAACTTCTACTATTTACATATTAGTTTGAGGTGTTCTCTCATAGCAGCAGAAAATAGATGAAAACAGGAAGCTTAACCCATACTGTGATAACATAGATTTGGAAAACTTGTCAGTAATGTCTAAAGGAAGCCTGCCCTAGCTGTTCAGATTAGGGTGCTCAATCTTAATTGTTCCAATAAAGAAGTGATGGGTTATTTCTCATTAAAAGCCATCTTCTTCAAAATTGTGATCTCTAAAAATGATTCTTCTTCATCACCAAATTGAGAGTATGATGTTTTGGAGTTTTACTTGCAGATTCTACAAAAGTTCTTTGGTCTCACACTTACTGTTCATGATAATCTTCTTGCACCACTGATTAGATAAAAGTGAGAACACTTGAGAGCTTTCTTTAAAGTATGGGTAGTAAACTATAATTCAGGTGTCAGGACTTGCCGCAGTCTGGCTGGGCACAAATCATGAGCCACTGAAGCGTGAACAAGCTTTATTTTGGAACTCCACCAAAACACTTCACACAGGCTCCTGGGAAATCTGCTGACCACCACGGGGCTAGGCCAGGAACCAGCCACCGGAAATATCTCCTCCGGAAATCCCTCCTCCTGCACTTCCCCAACCAATGGGAACTCTCGGGGAATCCCCGGGAATCCCCATGAGAACTCCAAAGTAGCGGGAGAACTCCAAAGTAGCGACCTAGTCAGAGAGTAATGCCTCGCCTGTCAACCAATACTGTTGGCAAAATGCCAGGGGCCATATAGACTCTGCCCTGGCTCTCAGCAAGGACTGAATGATTTCTGTTCCATTAGCACCCCAAAGATAGAGCCAAAAATTCCAATGGCCCTTACTTGATTACAATTTACAAACCAAATATCAGCCAAGTTATGATTTCCAATGATGTCTAAATTCTTTGTCAGGATTGGTTAACCAGTCTTCTCATTCAGGAACTGCACTCAGCCGACATGGCTTCTTTCCCACAATGTTAGAAATAGCATTGATTCTCTTCAGCCTTTGTAACATTCATTGCTATTTTAGAAGCATAACAGGTATTATGGGTTGAGTTATGATTCCCTCCTCCATTCACATCTTGAAGTCCAAATACCTTATATATCATAACTTGACCTCAGTTTCTGACAATATGAGTACAGTGGTACAGACTTTTTAAGAAATTCCTTTTGGGGGGAGTACTGGGGATTGAAGTCAGGGATACTTAACCACTAAGCCACATCACATCCTCAGCTCTATTTTGTATTTAATTTAGAAACAGCATCTCACTGAGTTGCTTAGTGCATTGCTGTTGATGAAGCTGGCTTTGAACTTTGATCATCCTGCCTCAGCCTCCTGAGCTGCTGGAATTACAGGCACATGGCAGGACTCAGCTTTTACAAAATTTCATTATATAAAATCTACTGTTTAAAAAGCAAAATCTAAAATGCCCAGGGTGTTCTTAAATACAAATTATCTACCTTTTTTCTGTCATTAGTTTAGCCCAATCTGATATGACTAGTGTCCTTAAGAAGTCAGCACTCAGGAGACAGACATGTGCTCAGTCAGATGCATGTCTGTGAAGGCAATATGTGTATAGAAGGCAAAGGCAAAGATCAAGCTCATAGTTCTATGAGCAAGAAACAGTATAGATTACCAGAGAACCATCAGAAGCTAAGAAGGAGGCATAAAATACATTCTCTCTCTCAGCCCTAGAAGGAACCAACACAGTCATGACCTTGAATCTAGGATGCCTAGTCTCTAGGACTGTGAGATAATAAATATCTCTTTTTGATATTCATTTCTGGTATTTTGTTCAGGCAGTCCTGCAAAATCAATGCACACAGTGACATAATTCCCTTATGTTCCTTTATTCTTTAGCCTAAAATGGGGATTTATGGAAATCAGATATAAAAATAGATGGCATTATATACACGACCAGGCAACATATTGATTTGTGTTTTTGTCTTTAGGATAGTCTTCCTAAAATATTATTAGAGTTCTGCAAGTTTTTGGCTTGGGAAATTCTTTGAGTTTTTAAGTGAAATCTGTGTGTATGTGAATGTGTTTGTGACCTCTCCAGTGTAAAGCACTTCTACTAATAATCTGCTTTCAAAGACTCCCCTTTGTGCTGACCTAAGTGGAAAATGCAATATTAAAGACTTGAGCTTTTCTGTTTCTGCTTTACCACTCATTCAAAATAGAGGATTTCTAATCTCTGCAGGGATTTAGCAATAACATCAAATAAAGTTGTACATTATAAGAGGTATATAAGATTTTAAGCAATAAACATAAAATTCTACTCTTTCATTCCCATATTTCTCATTTGACTAATCTCAATATCTTATCATCTTAGACAAATTTTATTCTTAATGTGTTAGACAGTGTTAATAAATTTAGAATTAACATTTCTACCTTCCTGAATGAAAATCATAATACTAATTATGCTGTTTAATTTTCTTTTCTCTCTAAGGATTCAGAATCTTCATGGTTCACTCTCAGGACCAGGGGCAGTATTCCTCAGGAAAACCCAAATGATTTCACAGCTGGCTCAGATTTGAAGCACACTCATTTTCTAAACAATATCTATGAATTTCCAAAGCATTTGGCCAATCCCTGCATAAAGATTCAATTTCTTCCTTCTGCCTTGGCACTTTTATCTTGCTTTTAATTCATCTCTATGTCTACCGAAAGAACATTCATCACACCTTTAACTCTCGTTTGTGAAAGAACAATTGGTTCATAACTTCTATGGGTATAAATTCTAAGGGGACAGTATGCCCTCAATTCTTTGCTGAGAATTCTTTGTGGCCCTGAGGGTAAAATCAAGTGACAGAGTATTAGTATTTCTATAATAAGTTATGCTAAGCACTCGTCATTTAGACATCTTCTTGTATTAGATGTCTATCCAAACTTTGTTATAAAGCATGAAGTTTAACACAGACAAGCACCTAGGTGGTTTGTGATACAATCTTAGGCAAGTCACTTAATTTCCTGAGCTTTTTTGTCACATTTGAAATTGGGCAGAACTAAGTATGGCTCAAATATGCTGTTACTCTTTTCTTTAATACTGTGTCTTGTGACTATTCAATACAAAAGGAATGCTCTGAGGAAAGTCAAGTTTACTAAATTGTCTCAAAGATTATATGTAAATATTTTTCTCAGTTTGCCTTTGATATTTTTCCTCATTTATTTATTTTACATTCATAAAAATGTATAATGGAAAAATTAAAATTTTTCTTGCCAACTTCAAAAAAGTAAAGTGAGAAATTAATTATTCCATGTTTAAAGCATGACTTTTAACTATAGAATACAAATGAAATTTAAAATGTTTTCAAAATAAATTTTCACTTTTTTTCTAGGTGTCAAATTTCTAAACTTATAGAAAAATGGTATAGGAGAAACACTCTTACTTATTCATTTAGTTAGGAACTAAAGATTGAACTCAGTAGTGCTTAACTACTGAGCCATATTTCTATCCCTTTTTATACTATTTGCATTGAAATTGGGTCTTGCTAAATTGCTTAGGGACTCACCAATTTGCTGAGGGTTGGCTTTGAACTGGAGATTCTTCTGCTTCAGCCTCCCAAGCTGCTGGGATTACAGGTATGAGCTACCATGCCAGCTCTCTTATATTTCAAACAGTATAAGTTAATTATGATTTTATAAAGAAACCAGATTAATATTAGGGATTTGGATTTGAGTCCATTTTTAGAATCCAACTTTAATATAATTACTTCTTCAAAATCCCTGTTTCCAAATGTAGTTTAGGGTTTCAACATACAAGTTTGGGGTTAGGGGTGGGCTAAATTCCTCCCATAACAAATGATTACCTTCTCTACCTTGGAAAACACAAACTCATTATGGAGTATTCATTTAACATATGAAAATCAACAGGATGCTATTGAATTCATACCAGTATAATATAATTTGTTCTTCCTGTAATAAAGTGTTGGTAACCCACAAGTGTGCATATGTGAAACCAAATCTATGAAGCCTTGGTTCAACTGAGCACATGTGACTTTGTGTGCTTTTAAGGGAGTTGCTTTACACAGCATTAGAGAAAATAGATTTGTGATTTAAAATGAAGCCAAACTGTACTTTGGATGACACATTCACAGTGATTATGATGATGATATTGATGATGATGAAGAAGACAATGATGATTTCATTCTTTGGAATGTGGTATGAGAATCTCCTTGTCATGGATCAGATAAAATACAGCAGAAAGGAAAGACTGTGACACATAAATGAATAAATATTTGTACTGTGTTCACCTTTAGAATAATGAACAAGACTTGGATTTGAAAGAAAAGAACCCTCTTCCTTTTATTGAAGCTTTGGGAATAAAGATATAGAAATGAAGAATCAATGAATTGAAGCCTCAGAGTTAACATAAAACCCCTCAAATTTGATGGATTATGATTGAGCAGACCAGGAACATATGAAAACTTTCAGGAATCTTGATATTTGGCTTGGACCTTTGGGCCCTGATAGTAATCACTTTTGTTACCAAGGGAAGTCACTTTCTGCATTGTATTTTGCTTATTTCTGAAGCCTCCAGGAAAGTTCTGTTAGATTTTGCAGCCAGGTATGAACTAAATTCTTTTTTAATTTATTTTTATTTTATTTGGATATAGGGTATGTTATAGTCTGTGATAAAAGTAACTATGTCCAAGTTTTTTGAAAAGTTTCTAAGTAGCAAATCAGAACAGCTGTCTCCTTTGTGCATATGTGTGTGTTGACTTATGTTGCTTAGAAGCAACAATGAAATAGTATTTTTTTGGCAGACTTAACAAGCAAATATTGAGTAGATCTGATTTAGCAAGTGTCATGCAGGAGTCCTAACAAATACCTTGTGCAGGAGAACTTAGTAAAACAAAGTGTTAAATGACTCTAAAAGCTCAAGTTTATTGTAATTTGGATACTAAAATAAATTTATTTACAAAGGTGAGCTCCATAGATATAGTAATATAATACCTGAACCTTGAATGCCAAACTGAGACCCATTATAGCACTTTCATAAATATTTTTACTCCAATGATAAATAATAATAATCTTCTTATATTTAGAATAATAAGAAATACTACATCTTAATAAATATTTTGTAAAGAGAAAAGACAAAAGAAATCATCACATATAATTTCCTCTATGAATTCTCCTGGTTCAATAAGTACAATTACATATGTAAGTCTATGAAAAGTGTAAGTCTCCTATCTTGCTCCCCCATCTCCTGTTTCTCATGATCTCTTTTTGCCTCTTTGGAAATTTCAACTCAGAGCACCTAATTTTATAAATACATATTATATTTGTCATTATACCCTAAAAGTAAATATGCCATTTGACATATACAAATCAACATCCAGTACATCTTCTTTGCCAGATTTTTCTCATCTCTTAACAAAAACATAAAAAAAGGAAAAAAAATATGTAGACAGCCTCACTAATACCAGATCTATAATTTTGACATTCGAAGGTATGCATATATCTCAGAATTAGGAAGAATCCATGCAGTGTTAAAAATACTTTATTAAACATAAAATAGTGAATGTCATTAGACCATATTCAAACAAAAATCATTTATATTTGCCGCAGACAGCTGCAGCAAAATAGCCAGGGGTGACGAACAACTTGTGTAGATTGATACAGCAGGAGTGGGAGCCATTTATTGTAGGACAGGAGGGGTATATATACATTCCACAGAGCTTATCTTAATTTGCATAAACTAGATACAGCAGTCAACCAATAAGGAATCTCCACACTTAATGGCTCGCTGGAGTTACTTCACAAACCACTCCCTCTGGCAGAATGCCAGGCGCATCCTGACTTGTTTACAGACTCTAACACATATTGTTGCAATTATAATAAGTCATTAACAACCAAATTATCTAAAATTGATTTATGCAGACACATATATGAGTCACCAACTGCTCACTTGTTTTGGATTGTCAATCACATTGAATAAATATACATTATAAAGATTTCCTGGAATCTTTAAATTCCATTTAAATATACATTATAAAGATTACTGGAAACACATGTCAGGGAATCTGATGTCTTGAGACAAACAGCCTATAATAAGTGTCTGAATTTTGCAAGGTCCAAAGCAATATGGTATTATAGTTCGTAGAAAAATGAGTCATGTTACATTTTTTCCTCTTACTAAAAATATGTTTAATTCCAGTCATTATTCTAATAAATCATTAAATAGGCATTTTAGGCTTTACTGTTGTGAAGAATTGACTTCAAAACTCTTTCAATGTTCCATAGAAATGACCTCAGAACTGTAACTATTATCTTGTGATGCTACTTCATTTTTGCTTAGTAAATAGAGACAAAATCCCTCACATACACGTTCAGAAATCCACTGCTCTGCACTTGCAATGTGATAGGAACTCTATAAGGAAATAATAAGACTTTAGCCACATTCCCTGCAGCACTTTGGGGTGCTGCTGCTTCATGAGCTTTTCTCTAATGTAACCTTTCAAAGTCAGCCACAAAAGCTCTTATTCTAGATCATACTGGCATCTGACCTTTGTAAACTTACACACAAGAAAAATTGGGAAAAGGAAGATGCTAAGGGAGACATTGTTATCTGTTTCAAAATGCAGCTATACCCACAAGCTACAGAGATATCATGACCTATAAAGTTCAGAGCTGTGTTGATTCTTCCTAACAATTACCCACAGCTATTATGATTTCCCCCATCACTAAAACTGTCATTGCTGAGATAACAGCTTCAGTTTCAGCAGTAGAAGATTAAACAAGTAACTGAAATGTGATAGGTAGGGGGAAGTGTTGATTTGATTACTGCCTTTTCAAACTGCTAATACAACAGATTATAAAATGTTTCATCCTCTTTGAACCCTGTCTCTACCCAGGCACTCCTTATAGTTTTACTCTCCTATATTTCTTTGAGATATGGTATTTTTTTTCTTTTAAATTGGCTCTGAGATGGCTAATGTCCAATCTAATTATGTGATATAAGTGTTAATGACAGTATTATCAGATGGTAACTGGGCTTCATTAATGTGTCTCATTATGATTTCAGTCCCTTGTGGAAGGCTGTGGAGGAGGGACCTTGTGCATTCCCTTTCAGACTTATACCTAACAGTTCCGAATCCATAGCCAGAAAGAAAGAAAGACATCTCAGAAACACTGAAGCTCTTTCTCCAGGCTTTGCTGCCCAAAAACTGAACATAATTGATGACTTTATAAAATTCATAATGTAAAAAAAAATAATAAAAAGTCTTAATTTGACAAATACTCTGTAAGACTACACAAACTATGATTATTACTACTATGCTGTTTTTTAACATTCAAAATATATTTTACCTTTTATCAGTTCTTTTCAGTTTTATATAACAGTAGGATCCATTTTGATATTATTATACAAGCATGGAATATATCTTATTCTAGTTCAGACCCTATTACCTGTTGTTTCCCCTCCTTTTTCCCTCCTCATGCTCTCTTCCCTCTATTGAACTTTCTGCCATTTACTCTTCCTTATTTTTTAAAAATTAATTTATTGTGGATGTATGTAATGGCAAAACCC
The DNA here is from genome assembly GCF_045843805.1 of Urocitellus parryii. Classification (NCBI taxonomy): domain Eukaryota; kingdom Metazoa; phylum Chordata; class Mammalia; order Rodentia; family Sciuridae; genus Urocitellus; species Urocitellus parryii. Next base: position 32,887,222 of record NC_135531.1, on the reverse strand, counting down.
ACTGTGGTATATTTATACATGTACATAGGAAAGTTATATAAGATTTGTTCCACCGTCTCTTTCCTTTTCCTAGTAATGGTGTATACACAATCATTCCCCAAACATCACTGGCTTCATTATCTATAAGCATATTTGAAGTGTTTAGAAAGTGAATAAACTTACTTCAAGGATTATATTTTTAATTTGGTTCAGCTTCCAGCTACATTTTTATTAATACTCGGATGAGTATTGTCAAACAATCACTCAGATTCCATTTCAATTTTGGTTCATTCAAGCTACTTGCTAGAGTTTCTGATTGAAATATGCATATGGATGTGTGTGCATGTGCACATGTGCATTGGTAACACTATGCCTTCTGCAATCTGCTTCCCAATAGCTCGTGACCTCTAGTGAGTACATCTGGAAAAGTGAAATCTCTCAACCACTACTTCTGGCAAAAATGCCATGCATCATCCTGACTCGGCTGTGGCCCTCAATATCCCCCCCCCTTCTGTTTAATTAAACAACAAGCAATGTGGCTTAGGGACCTTGCCTTTTAGGCTGTCCAATACTACATATGGTCCTTACCCATCATCAGATGAGCTGACCTCAGGCATCAGCCTTCTGTCTTAGGTTGGTACCACTGCAATTGGATTTTACCCATCTCTGACTACCGGTCCACCATACATCCATACTTGTGGATAGGCCTATGCACCAGTGGGGGAGTGAGATTCTTAGCCTCACCCCTGTTGGTCCCCAAATTTGGCCTTGGTGCCAGTGTGGGGGTGAGGTTCTTTGGCTCACCTCTGTTGGCCCCCAAATTTCAGACCATCACTAGCAGAAGGGAGGAGGATAAAGAAATGCCAGGACACCATGCCAATTGACTGCTTCTTTGGAAAAATTGTACCACGGGTGACACCATCAGCTCAGATACTCCAGCACTACCACAATTCGCTGCACCAACAGTTCACAATGTATACAAGTGATACATAGTCCAGGCAAGTTTTTCAAGCAGTTCAAAGCAGAGGAATCCATCAATATGTCCATTGCCTCCCAAAGTAAATCGACTCCTTGATTGAGCATTACTTGTTGAGTTATTATTCATTGATGCATCAGTTTATACAGTTTCCTGTGATAGCTATTGAAGAAGCTGTAGATTGGTTTTATCTTTGTCTTCACTGGCACTGGGAGGAAGATAGGAATTCTGGCAATGATGGCTAAAAAAAATTATCTAACATTCCAACAGGTACTAAGAAAACAATTTTCTGAACAATTTACATTATCCTGAACAGAATTATTAAATATAGTGAAAAGGAAAGGTGAAAATAAACAAACAGATCTGTTAACATCCTTTTTTGTTCACATATTAAAACAATCCTCAACAGCTGTTTACCCAATTTAAATTAAACCATTTAAATCACGTGAATAAAAAAAAATATTTGGATCCATTTTTTCATGAGCACTCCTCATATATGATATATGACATATGCACATACAGACATACAACACAAAACAGAAGTGTGCACACATAACACAATACATACAACACATGACATAATGGTAAAGGCCTTGTAGCTTTTCATAGGTGATATCTCCATTGAAATGTTTAAAACTCCACAGTCAAAAAATAAAAGTGATCAGAAAAACATTAACCTAGGTCTGAAGAAGCTCAAAAAATAAAATTAAACTTTATGATGTGGGAAAAGGAAATGATAAAATAGATAAAAAAGCATCCTGGTTACCACCTGGGTTTGACTCTTATTTGGATATCCCATCCTTTTTCCTGTAACTTGCATAATGGGTCTGAAGGTATTTTCACAAGCAAGCCCCAAGGTTTTTTTACATTTGAAATAGGCTTTAAGGGTGTTCATTATTCATTAGCCTCCAGGTGTGGAAGAACCACTGTTGCAGATGTAAGAATAGCCAAGCTGGAGCTCTGGATATCAGCTGTTATGGATTTGAGTCAATTCATCTTCTTTTTGGTCTGTAGAAATCGCTTTGGGTAATCTCTCTGTAATCCAGATTATGTTATGCAAGTAATGCCAAATGATGAGCAAAATTGTTTAAAAGAGGTAGAGATATAGCCAGGGGCATTATCTGTTTTTAACTGTTTTGGAACACCCACAGTGGCAAAATTTTGTAAGCAATGAGCTATAATATCTTTAGTTTTTTCTCTGGCATGAAGGGAGCCCATAAAAAATCCGGAAGAAGTATCACCTGTAACATGCAAATATTTTAATTTTCCAAATTCTGGCAAGTGTGTGACATCCATCTGCCAAATATGATTAGGTATCAGTCCTCTAGGATTGACTCCAAGATTAACTTGTGGTACAAAGGTCACACAATTTTGACATTGTTTTATTATTTGTCTATCTTGTTCCTTGTTGATTTTAAAATGCTTTTGTAAACTATTAGCGTTGACATGGAACCTTTTATGAAAATTTGTAGCTTCTTCTTGTGTAGAGAAAATATGTATGTCATGTGTAGTTTTATCTGTTAAATCGTTGCCCAAACTAAGGGCTCCAGGCAATCCTGTATGTGCTCTGATATGTCCTATAAAGAATGGATCTTTTCTGTCCCAGATTAGACTTTGTATAGTGGAAAACAAAGAGATAACAGTAGAGGAAGGGGAAATCCTACCAGCATATTCAAGGGATACTATATCATTAACTATATACTGACTATCAGAAAATAAATTAAATAGAGAATCTTTAAACATCACAAAAGCTTGTAATACTGCATTAAGCTCTACCTTTTGAGCTGATTGTTTGGGTACTAAAAATGTAAAAGTTTGATCAGGTGTAACTACTGCTGCTGTACCATTATTTGACCCATCAGTTAATATATTTGGAGCATTCATTATAGGTGGGTTTTTTTGTCATTTTTGGAAAAACTACAGGATGCAAAGACCAAAAAGACAACAAAAGATTAGATGGTAAGTGGTTATCAAATGAAACATTAGATTTGCACATCATTATTGCCCAAGTATTTAACTCATTAGCTAACTCATCAATTTGATCTATACTATATGGAGTAATAATTTTATTGGGAGAAATTCCAAACACTCCCTTTGCTGCTTTTATTCCTTTGAGTATTAATTGTCCTACCTCAGGATACCTAGTAAGAATAGTGTTAGGAGAATAAGATAAATGTATCCAAAATAATGGACCTTCTTGCCAAAATACTCCTGTAGGAATATTTTTTGTTGGTATTTCAATAAATAATAAAGGCAAACTTATGTCAATTCTATCCAAATGCATATTTTCCATATATGTTTCAATGATTTTTAATGCCTTTCTTGCTTCAGCTGTTAACATTCAGGGTGAATTTGGATCTGATGGACCTTTTAGGGTATCAAATGAAGGTCCCAACTCTCCTATTGGTATGCCTTATCCAATTTATATCTCCTAATAACTTTTGAAAGTCATTAAGTGATTTGAGTTGATGTACTCATATTTGAATTTTTGGTGGAGGGACCATGGTTGAGGATAATAGATCTCCTAAATAATTAATTGGAAAATTTAATTGTACTTTATCTATTTCTATCTCTAGATTATAATTTTTTAATAAGTTTGTAAGTGTGGCATAACATTCTAGAAATGTGGTTTTATCTTTATGTGCTAATAATACATCATCCATATAGTGAAATATTTGTAGTTCAGGATTTTGATTTCTAAGTGGCTGGATTGCTTTGTTAACATAAATTTGACACATAGTTGGGCCCTTAGCCATCCCTTGAGGGAGTACTTTCCATTCATATCTCTGATCAGGACCTTCATGATTTAGTGCAGGGATAGTAAATGCAAAACATGGACTATCCTCAGGATGAATTGGAAAAAAAACAACAATCTTTAATATCTATAGCTAAAACATACCAGGTTTTTGGCAAAGAAGACAATTGGGGAATCCCCAATTGAGCAGGTCCCATAATAACCATCTCATTATTAATGGCTCTTAAATCTTGCAATAATCTCCATTTACCAGATTTCTTTTTAATGACAAAAATGGGAGTATTATGAGGAGACACAGAAGGTTGTATATCCCCTCTGCTAATTATTGTTTGACCAGGTCATGGGCTGTTTGTATCTTTTCTTTAGTCAGGGGCCACTGAGGAACCCATACTGTTCTTTCTAATTTCCAAGTAATTTTTATTGTCTCAATGGCCCCTTCTGAAAACACAATCCATGTCTATCTATTCCTTGATCCTTTTGAATTGGTGTTGCTATACCTTGTTCTTGTTCTCTTAATCTTTTTTCTTTCCTAAAATCTTGTCTAGCCCTAGTAGTTGGCACATTAAGATTGATGTTATTTGTTAATGTCTAACCTAATTTATCTAGGACATCTCGTCCCTATACATTTATAGGAAGATGATCCAATACATATGGCTATATAGTTCCTTCACATCCTTCAGGATCCTTCCAATCTAATACCATTGCACTTCTATGGGTATTAGTTACTACTCCTAGGCCCTTTTAGAGTGGAAGAACTGCGTCCCAATAATAAGCCTACTGTTCCTTGGTGAAGAGGCCCTTTTACCCCGTGGGAATGATTTGAACTACATCTCTGGAGTTAGTACTGTTCTGGCGGAGGCACAGATGTCCAATCCTGCACTTCCTCTGGTTTGTCTGATGAGAGATCTAATGGACAATGTGTCCTGGGCACTACCCTGATGGTGCTGCTGGGTTCCTCCATTGCCCTGTATATTTGTGGTCGTGGGCCCCAGAGTATTGGGCCCCCCTGTCTGTTTTTTGGCAATGGAGCCAGATGCCTTTCTCCACGATATCGTGGGTAAACACCTGGTCCTTGTCCATTTTTTGAAAACAGAGTACCCTCTATGTTCGTTTGAGAATGGCATTCATTAGCCCAATGTCTCCCTTTACGGCATCATGGGCAAATACCCGGTATTCTACTCCTTTGAAACCTAGCTTTGTTAAACCCTCCTCCTACGGGGCAACTCCTTTTAAAATGTCCTGTTTGTTCACAATTGTAGCATGTTTTCGGCCTGGCATCTAAAGCCTGTTGTACTGTAGCTGCCAAAACTTGCCTTTGTTCATCAATGTCTCTACATAATTTTATATATGTGTTTAAATCTCCATGTTTCCATGGTCTAATGGCCTCCTTGCACCATCTGTTTGCTTGCTCAAAGGCTAGCTGTTTAATTAATGGCATTGCTTGTTCTGTGTCCCCAAAAACCCTGGTAGCTGTTTGAATAAGCCTATCTACAAATTCAGCGTAAGGTTCATTAGCTCCTTATATTTTCTTAGATAATTGACCTTGTAAATCTCCATGTTCTTGTAAAGTCTTCAATGCCCTAACTGCATCTGCAGCAATTTGTGAATATATAGCAGGATCATATTCAATTTGTTGCCCTTGACCCTCATAAGGTCCTTTTCCTAACAACATATCTAGATTTCTTTGAGGGTAACCAGCTGCTGCATTTTGCCTAGCCGTCTCCAAGCAAAATTCCTCATTGGCAACTTTTCATCACAAATATTGTCCTTCATTTAGCACAGATTTCCACATGCTAGCCCAGTCTTCTGGCGTCATGTCCAAGTTGGTAAGGGATTCGACCATGCTTACAGTGAAGGGTGCTTGGGGACCATAAGTTGTTACAGCCTCCTTTAACTGCTTTGCTGTTTTGAAATCTAAAGCACAGTGAATTTGCTGCCCCCCCTGCCTGCTCAAGTACAGGGCATGCTAATCTTTGAGGTCCTGTCTCAGGATCCCATCTATCAAAAACAGAGGTTGGGGGCCCCATAGGATATATTGTCTCTATAGGTGGAGCAGTTGGTTGGACACTCACGCCCTCTGGTGATAGAAAGGTGTTAGTAGCAGCTTCCCTGATAGTTCTTTCTCCTTTAAATTTTCTTCCTCTGTCTGATTAGCTAGAGAGACCTTCTCTTTTACTTGATCTAAAATGTCTTTCTCCATGGTCTGAACCTCTAAGAATTTACTTAACACTCTTTCGGTTTGTTTTTTACTAATTTCTAATCTACTATAAAGATAATGCAACCCAACAAGATAACACAAAACAAATACGAAACCGAATGAAACAAAAACGGAACAAAAAATCGTTGAATCAATTTTCCTATTTTCTTGAAATGTATTTTCGTGATCTATCTCTATCTCTTCCTCAGGGCCAAACAACTTCAAACCTTGAGCCAACCATTTTTCCCAGTTTGCCTGAGAAAGTTCTAGGGATAGGCAGCTTGAAAGAAAAACAAAACAAATCAAAACAAGAACACATTGTTTTTTGAAATGGTCACCCATTCTCTCCCCTTCCCTTAGGGGTGAGCAATTTCACTTACCTCCGAGCTTCAGGCATTCCCCACACGGGCCGCCAATTGCTGCAATCTTGCTGGGCACAAATCACGAGCTACTCAAGCAGGAACAAGCTTTATTTCTGAACTCCACCAGCACACTCCACACACACTCCCCAGGAACTCTCCCCAACGCCACGCTCCTCCAGGAACTACCAATCGGAAATCCCTCCTCCAGCACTTCCCCAACCAATGTGAACTCTTCAGGAATCCCCATGAGAGCTCAACTGGAACTCAATGGGAACTCCTCGAGAACTCAAAAGTCATCATCTTTATGGCTTGCTGGTGTCACCTCTCAACCACTACTTCTGGCAAAAATGCCATGTGTCATCCCGACTCGGCTGTGTCAGTACAGGGTTTGGGTAAAGACATTCTCTTGCTCATTTCTGTTGCATTATCATATAAAGTATGTACTGATATCATTTGATTATTACCATGAAGTGATTTAAATTTAATACTCTCATACATACATTAAAAGGGTCTGCAAGAATTAAAACATGATTTTTTAGCTGATAGTCAATTCAAACAGTAACTCTGTAAACCCAGAAATTTCCATGCCTTGTTTACTAATGGACACAATTTATTCCATGCTGAAAAATGGTAGAAAGATAGATAATCTTAGGCACTCAGATTAACAACAATTTTTTTTAGAATAATGCAGTCTAGAGATTACATTGGATGTCCCAGTATAGACTTCATGTATCATTTTATATAATTTTCTAGTATATAGTATATTCTCTTTGTTTATCTATCTGTTTGTGAAAATTGAGGCTAAATTCTTATCTTGGCTATTGTAAATTAGGTATTAACAAAGATGACACTGCAGAGGTCACTTCCCATACTGATTTTAAATCTCTTGGATAAATATCAAGAAATTGATTATCTGCATCATGTAGTAGTTCTATTTTTTTTTTTTTGGCAAAACTTTCGTGCAATTTTCATAATGGCTTTTCTACTTTATATTTCCATAGATGGTGCATATGCATTCCAATATCTCCACAACTCCCTCAATAGTTGTTATCTACATTTTATGTGTTTATCATTTATGAGTTAAGGAAACAAAATATCTTGCATCAAGTGCAGTAAATGAATCCTTGTATCAAATGATCAATGTGTGGCTGGCTTCTCAGGCCATAGTCACCTTAGTCAGACCAATTGCATCAATGACATCAATGTTTGCAGTGAATATTATTTTTGTTTGTGTGAATCCTACTACTCCAGAAATGCGCCTACAATGTAAATACTTGGGATTTATGCATTATATATATATATATATATATATATATATATAAATAAATAAATTATATTTTATCCAATCATCCCTAAATATCATATATTTTGGGTAAATACTAATTTTCTGTGGATGACTATAGATCATTAATTAGATTTACAAAAGAACACTTTCTGTTTCCTTCATCAAGGTATTCTTAATTCTTTATGAGGTATTACTAGAAATATTAAAAATTAATAAACCTTAAACCATTCCCATTTATAAGCCTGAAGAACTTTGGCACTCATTAGTCATATAATAATTGTTTCTCTTTTTGTTGAAAAATAATACAAAAAGCAAATAGACTGAATATTGTCTCTTGAGCACACGAAAGACTAATATTGTTCAAATTTCTCAAAAAATACCATTTTTATTACAGTATTTGAAATATATGACTAGAATTATCCTCCAATAGAATATTTAAAACTGTATTTCTGATATTTCAAGTTATTCTTGAGAAGAAATATTATGTTTTTTTAAAGTTCATTATAGTTATACATAATAGCTGGGTTTATTTTGACATAATCATATATGAACAGGATTTAATTTGCTCCATTTTAGTCCATAATGGTTGCCTCCTATTTCCTTCCTTTCATCCCTCCCTATATTCCCCTTTTATGCTGGTATTTCTTTCTTTCTTTATTTATTTATTTATTTATTTTTACATGTACATTGTCTGATTGTATCAAACTCATTCCACATTTTCTTCCCTTTCTTCTTCCTAGTCTCGCCCTTCAATCTCCTTCTTCTCCACTGATCTTCCCTCTATCCTTATGACTATGATTTTATGCTATCACTGCCCATTATCCCATGAAAGGTTACAAATGTGAAGCCATCTACTATATTTTGTAGCACACTAGCATTCTACAAGACTTAGGCCAAACAAGTGGTTGGCTGCCCTCTGAATTCAGTGTGAAAATTTTAATACAATAAAATTATTTTAGTCAGAGAAGAAAACCATTTTTATAATTCATTTATTGATCTACTAAAACTCATTCATTTTTATTACTTGAAAAGAACAAAAAATAGAATGTACCCTACTTTTGACAGGTACGTAACAAAACTTCTTGATAATGACAGAGGAAGCAAAGGAAAAGATGATAAAACTCTGTTAGTTGATGAGCATGGAGCCTGAAGTCACATTCCTGAGAGCTTGCTGGAGCTGGAAGATTGCAGATGCAACAACATTTAGTGAGAGAGATGCTTAGAAATTCCTCCTACAGTCAAAATACCAATCAGCCACCTTGTTTGGCTGATGTTTACTGGAGTTCTCTCTCTCAGCCTTTGAAAATGACTCACAAGTAGAGAAGCTTTGTTATGCTTCATCACTCTCCATCTTCTCCACTCTCCTACACTTCTTATAGTGAAAAAGGCTGAAAGCTTTGAGTCATTCCCTCCCACTCCTTGCCCTGTTGTGGAGAGTGCTGAACTAATGGTCAGATGGTGTTTTATGAATCCCTCAGTGTCCATAGTAAAGACTCATGTTAAATTCATAAAACCACATAGTTCCATAAAGAACAAACTACCTTTGTTGAAGCATTTCTCATGCATTTCCCTATATAGCTCACATGGCTTAGAAGACAAGGTCCTTTAGGGAATTATCTTCAAGTTTTCCTAAAAATGAAAACTTCAAAATAACAGAGAAAAATCTTTATTTGACAAGTTTTTGGATATGATAATAGATGCAAATCTATCTAAATAGTTTAATAGCTTTCTAGAGATCTGGTCATCTATGTATGAATGGCTTCAAAAAATAAAGTAATTTATAAAATATGACCGATCATGAGAATAACATTTTGATGACTTGTTGGAGGTTTTTTTTTTTTCTTTCCCATTAGTAACTCTTTATTAATGTGAGAAAAAACTTCTATCTGACTTGACATTAAAGTACCTATACTTTTGTAAGAGTGCTTTGACCTTTAGCAGTATGGTATGATCAAAGGTATTTTAAACTAATTGACTTTAAAAGAAAAAAAAAGACACATGAGCTTTTCAAAGTTTTAGAAATAGGTATCTAACTGCCAATAAAAATGTATTCTCATATTTCAAGCACAAAATTAAAACACTTAACTGACTCATACTTTCCTACATGCACATATACAAAATACACATCCACACACTTTATATTTTTAATCTTTTTCTTTAAATAATGTACAATTCAAGAAAAAAATGGGCACAAAGAAACAAGCACCCACTATGAGGAAAACAAGAAGTTTTGGCATTCATTAACTTGAATTTGCTAATTAATTTGACAAAGCAAGACATGATTTTAAGTAAAACTACTTTTAAACCAGTAAATTTATTGTTTTAGAACTTTAAAGAAAGAAAAAAAAAGCCTGTTAGGCTGATATGAAACTTGTCAGTATAGCAATATTATCAGTGATATCATGCCAATAATATAGGTTATGGACTGAATACTAATGACATTTTTGAGAAAAAATTGTAAATAAAAGAGTCAGTTTTTAAAACTCATTTTGTTCCCTGAATTTCTATGATGAAATAAAAGGAATTAACTATTTATTGGGTAAAAACATGTCTTTGTATTTAAATTTTTTAGAATTATGTATATAAGTGTATATGCATGTACACAAATATTTGCATGTATTATAAAATTGAGGACTTTTGATGGTTTTAACTTAAAAGAGAATCAAAATATGAGACATATTATCAAAATTTTTACCACTTAACTGTATGGCATTTTCTAGTTTGGAATGTGTCCTTTAAGATTAAATTGCTTGAAATATAATATGGTTTTTGCATTATGGTAATCTTGTGGTTACACATATGTAAAATTAGTGCTACAACAATGGTATGTTTGAAACTTTGTGAAAAACAAAATATCTTCAATATAATTTTAAAAGATCAAAATTGTTCTGATTGTAGCTTCCTCAATATCACGTAGAAAAAAATGTGTATAAGATACACCATGTAAGAGAACACTACTAGGTTTTCACACACAAACTGCTCATGAATTTTTCAGATTTTTTATCATGAAAATTTTGTTTTCAAAAACATAAGTGCTCTTTTAAGGAAGACTAAGTTTAAGAGGTTGCTGCAATCAGTAGAAGTATTGTATAATAAAAATATTTAACTGCATATTAATAATTCCATACTACCAAATACTTTACTTTTCCAATTAAAGAGGAGATTATTAATTGGATTATGATAATTTGATTGTTTCAATTCTTAATCTTTTGTGTTCATACTGTCTGCCATGAAGCTTTACCTTTTCTCTAGTAATCAGGATAGATGTCCTCTCCCTTGATTTTTGGGTCAACCTTATAGAAGAGACCTCTGGAGTGTCTTCTGTATAGAATTTATTTTCTCATTCTTGAAGGCTGTATTCTCATGACCTAATCACATTCTAAATTTTCTCCTCATAATACCCTCACCTTGGAGGTTAGAATTTTCACACAAAAATTTTAGGAGGACGTAAATATTCAGACCACAAAATTCTCTCTCTGAACCCCAAATTCATGTTCTGATCTTATGCAAAATACATTTGTTCCATTTGTATGACTCCAAAATTCTCAACTTACTCAGGCATCAACTCAAAGTGCTTCAGCCTAAAGAGGCATCTAACTATCAACTAAATCAAATATGAGGAGGCTCAAGATAGACATAGTTCTGAGGCAAATTTTTCTCCAGCTGTGAAACTGTGAAATCAATCAAGTGTATGTGCTTCCAAACTAGAAGAAAGAAATGGGCCAGAAAAGATGTCCCTGTTCCAAAAGGGATAGATAGAAAAGTAGAATGTAGTAGTGGGTCCTACATGTCTAAAACCAATTGATAAATAATATTAAATCTTAACACCCCAGAATAGGGTTCCTGCATGGGGCTTTTCCCACCAGACCTAGTCCAGTAGAGTTCCCATCTCCACAAATTTTGCTTTCTCCTGCAGCTTTACATGCCCCATGGCTCTATTGGGCTCCCAACCACACTGAACTATCACAGTTTCAATTGGGATGCTTGCAGCTTTACGGGACTCTAATGAAACTCCATTGCTGCTCCAGTCAGAGGGCATGAGGGCATCTCAGCTCACATGACTCCAAAGGGCATTGACCTATTTTATGGCTTAAATATGAAGTTTTCTCCAAAAACCCATGTGTGAGACAATGCAAGAAAATTTAGAGGTAAAAATATTGACTTATGAAAGTTTTAACTTAACCAGTGGAGGTGTTAACTGGTTGGTAACTGTAGGTAGTTATGGCTGGAGGAGTTTGGTCACTGGCAGAACAGGCCTTCGGAGTTTATATCGTGTCTGTGGTGAAGAGAGTCTTCTTTGCATCTTGGTTGCCATCTTCTGAGGCATTTTCCTCAATATTCTACCAATAATGTTCTACTGTACCTCAGGCCCACAACTAAAACCTTGATCCCAAAATAATTCTTTCTCCTCTAAAATTGTTCTTCTCAGGTATTTTGGTCACAGACACAAACAAATAACAACAGCAGCAACAACAGAAACTGACTAAAACACACTTGTCACAGTGGTGGTTTTATACATAGACCCTAAAGCCTTCTGGGAAGCCTTTGAAATCTAGATGGAGACAGCTCCACACCCTCAATTATGAAGCTCGTATAGTACATAGCAAGGTGTGTTCCAGCCTTTCTGAAGTTTTGGGGTTTTCTGAGAGGGAGTATAACAGAATGTAAGAAGTAGATCCTGTAACAGTCAATCTATACTCATCTCCTTATCAAATGCTTCTTTGGCAACATGCTTGTCTCCTGATTTCATTGTCTCATTTATTCTAGTATGAATAAGCTCAGAGTTTCCAAATTTTTAAAATTATGTGTTTTAGTCAGTTTTTTTTTTTGTTATGACCTAAAGACCTGACAAGAACAATTTAAAAAAGAGATAAAATAAGGAGCAGAAGGATTCAGGATTTCAGAGGTCTCAGTCTATAGACAGCTAACTCCATTGCTTTGTGCCCAACAGAGGCACAACAACATGGTGGAAGATTGTAGAGGAGGAAAGTGCATCAGAACATGGTACCTATGAAGTAAAGAGAACAGTAGAACACTACACTCACCAAGGACAAAACATAAACCAAAGGCAGACTCTGAGTGACCAACTCTTAAAGCCACTGCCTACCTACCTACAGTTATCACTCAATTAATTCATTCAAGTGGATTAATGTACTGATAAGTGAAGGCTCTAGTAACCTAATTCATCACCTCTGAACTATCTTTCATGGTCTCACAAATGAGTTTTTGGCAGATACCTTATATTTAAGCCATGATATTCTTGTTTAAAATTGTATTTTAAATAATCTCTCTTTTCTTAAATATTACTGTAAGAAGCCAGAAGGAGCCTGGCATTCTTTCAACACTTTGTTAAGAAATTTCTTTAGCCAAGTATCTGATTTCATTTTTCATAAGATCTACTTTTATTATAGAACAAAACAAAACAAGGACTTGACTATATTCAGTCAAATTTTTGTTGATGTACAACAAAATGTCATTTCACATTACTTATTTCCAACCGAGATCTCCTCAGTGGCTTTTACTATCCTTATTTCTACATTTCGACCATGACCATTTAAGCATTCTCTAAAGAGATTGAGATTATCTTTACAAGTGTCTGTCTCTGCTTTGTAGATCTCATCAAAACTGCCTTAAGGATTCTTCAGACATTTGTCATTGTAAGACTTTTTCTTCTTGGTGCCAATTTCTTTCTTATTTTACTTGAGATCCTAACATGAAAAACCACAAATTGGGAAGGTAATAAACAACAGACATTTATTACTCACAGTTCTGGAGGAAAGGAAGTCTAAGATCAAGTTATAAGTAGATTAGGTATCTGATGAATGCTCCTTCCTGATTCATTAGATATCTCTTTTCAATATAACCTCACAGGCTCAGGGGAAAGCCTGTCCCTAAGGTTTATTTTATAAGTGCAGTAATCCCATTGATGGGTGCATGCTTCCTATACTACTCACTTCCCAAACTCCCATCTACTGATATAATCACCTTAGAGTGTCAGATTTCAAAACACTCATTTTTAGGGGACAGGAACATTCACAAAATAGGAGGCATAATATCTTTTCTCTCATTCTCCATATTTGGAGTTACACAAATGCAAATATATTAGTTACCACAAAAAAAGCAAAACTCTCATATTATAGTTTATGTCTGACTTTTATTTCCTCATACAAGACTTGTTAATATTAAAATATAAAATAAAGTAAAACTTTCAAGTAACCTCTGAATTTTTTTGTCTTTAACACACACACACACACACACACACACACACACAAACACTTCAGACATTTTCAAAGCCTGACTCAAGCAGTGACATTTATCAAAGCACAAAGAATCATTAAAGGCAATATGGAAGAAGTTCTCGATTTTTAATTACCTCTGGTTATGGTTGCTTCAAACATTTATAGAATTATTGGCTTTGGTAAAAATTAAGTGGAGAGAGGAATTCAATGTGTAATGAAATCATTGAAGGCAGGAAGTAAACTAAGAATTACATGTTCCTCCATTACAATTTATATATCACAAAACATAATAGCATGTTATGATTTATCTCTCAGATACACACACACACACACCTCAGAGAAAAAGTGGTATTATGACATATGATCTTTTTCCCCTTAAATGCATTCAATGTCAAATTTTCCTGTCACTTTTTTTCTTATGTTTCTTTCCAAACATATATTATTTTCTATTTACTCTAAAATAGTGTAAACTGCAAGGATTTTTAAAAGTTGATAGATGGCTATAATTAAAATAAGAATATAAAAATAAAACTGATATTCTCTAGTATAAAAATATCAATTCAGGAGCTAAAAATCAAAGCTAGATAAATTTGAATTTCTGAAGAGTTTTACTTCTGAAACACATGAATTCTAAAGTGGGTGCATAAAAATTATATGGTGTAATTTTGTCTGATAGAATATTTGCATTGTTTTAATATAAGCTTTCACTTGAGGTAGTATTAAAATGAAGACTACTCCATACCATACATTTAATCCAACCCCAATCTTCATGTTCAAGAAACATGGAAAAATATCAAAAGTACTGAAGTAGGGAGAACTACCTGCCCAAGGATTTCCACATTTTATTTCCTGGCATTTGTGAACAAGTGTTACATAGCTAAGATAAATTAATGTTGCAGATGGAATTAAGTTAACTAATCAGACAGTGTCATAGTATGTTGATTATCCTGAATTACTTGGATGGACAGTGTGTAATTGTGACTGTGCTCACAATGAAAAAGACAGGGCAGAGTTGACATTATAATGACACCATATCCAAACACTGAACTCAACACAGCTGGTTTTCAAATGAAAAGGGAGCAGGATCCAAAAAAATCTAAGTAGACTCCAGAAGCTAGAAAATTCTAGAAAATGGAGTCTTCCTCAGAGCACAGCCATCTGAGACAGAGAATCATTCAAATGACATGGTGAAATTTTTCAATTCATTCAGCCCTGCACTGCTTTACAGCTTGGATGTGCAGGGCATAGTGCCCCAGAGATTTCTTTATGCCTTCTCTGTGACCTTTCCAGATTGAAACTCTTTCTATCATATTTTATTTGAAAATATCTTCCATTTTTTATTAATTGGCTATAACTGCAATAATAAAAAATCTACTTTTTAATTATTGCTGCTATAGCCAATTAATAAAAAAAAACCTTTGTGGCATTAAACAACACAAATTTATTGCCTTAAAGTTCTGGAAGTTGTTTCAGAGAGCTGTGACAATTTCTAATGTCAAAGAGATCTGACATTTTAAAATTGTAGGGGACTCTGAAATTTGCCCCTTAGGAGAATAAACAAGCAGAGTTAACCTGTCTTCCTGTGGAAAACCTTGAATTGGTAAATACAGATTTTCAAAGAATATTCTTTTAGTTGTTAATGGGCCTTTATTTAATTAATTAATTTATATTTGGTACTGAGAAATAAAACCCAGTGCCTCACACTGTAGGCACTGGTGACCAAAATGAGGCAAATTAAAAGGCTGCTGAACAGGGTTTATTGAGATTCGCTCTCAGGCAATACCCTTCAGTCCAACAGAGTGGGTCCAGGGGAATCACGTTCAGGCTCAGCTGGATTGGAATTTTATTGAATTTAGGGGAGGAAGGGAGACTCTGCTGATTGACAGGTGGTTATAAGGCACCTGATTGGTTGTTTTTTTTTTTTTTTTTTTTTTTTTTTTGCATGAAAGCCTGGTGTTTTTTTCCCTTAGCCACCTCAAACCAACCTAACATACACATACTAGGCAACTGCACTACCACTGAACTACAACTCCAGCCTGATAAATACAGCTTTTAAAAAGGACTTAAATATATATATATATATATATATATATATATAATTTATTTTTTAGTTGTAGTTGGATACAATACCTTTTTTAAAAAATTTATTTTTATGTGATGCTGAGAATCGAACCCAGGTCCTTGACCTTGCTAGGCAAATGCTCGACTGCATTTAAAAGGACATTTTTACAGTTATTATAGTATTTAATGTAGGAGATCAAAAGCTGATATTATTTCAGTTTTTAAAATTACAGAGTAAAATATTGATAAAACTAACACTTTTGGTTTTCCTGTTGGTTCTTTCTGTTGTTACCCTGAATTCCACACTCACAATTCAATAAATTTATTGACTGTTGAGCAATGCATTTGTAATATGCATATATATACACCTACACTACATATTTCATAATACATGTTTAACATACATGGTTAGCAAACATTGGGGAATGATCCTGATAGGCATAGTAAGATGCCACCTTCTCTTATTTTCATTTGCTCCAGGATATGGAATTAGCTTCTTTGTCATAAAATGTACTCCCACTATAATGTGCTCCCAGTATGAACCCACCAGAGAACTAAAAGTAATGTGCCTACCTGATCATGGGATGAAATCCTCAAAACTATGAACCAAAATTAACCTTTTCTCTTTATAAGGTGATTAACTTCAGGTAACATTATAGTGATGGAAAGTTGACTCACACACAAACATATCTATGTCCCTGTATGAACACTCATGCACAGTTTTCTATATATATATATATATATATATATATATAAATATTTAAACAGAGATATGAACATAGGTAGAGAGAAAGATTATATACACAACATCACATGTTTATACATATATAGTTAATATTCATATACATTCATGTGTGGGTGTGTGCATGTTTGTGTATTTTATATATGTTTGTATAGGTATATAGAGAGGGAAAATAAATTAGAGGAAGAAAGAGGAAAAATGTTCAGTAAAATGGTGCCTAAAACTTTTCAATTCTGATGAAAAATGTAATTAATTATACAATATAAAGTTTGATACAATTCAATAGGACAAAAAACAAAAGAGGTACACGAGTCACATTATATAAATATTTAAGCAAAAGACAGAAAAAAAGTCTTGAAAGCATATAACAAATTGTTATATACAATGAAAGTATATAACAAATTGTTATATACAATGAAACCACAATGAGTCAACATCAGATTTTTAAGTGAAAATATATGTAAGTCAAAATACAATGAGATGATATGTTAGAAGTGCTAAAGTTAAAAGATTAAAGAGTCAAAACACAAATCTGTTAACCACAATCTTACCTAAAACATAATTATTTTCAAGAATTAAAGAAAGTAAAGACATTCCTAGATGCAAAAAAAAGCTGTGAGAATGTACTGCTAACAGATTAAATTACAGGAAATACATGAGTAAATTCTTTATGCTGAAGGCAAGTAATACTTTAAAAGCAATTCAAATACTTATTTTTAAAAAAGTGAATGATGGTAATGGTAATTATGCAGTAGGTATAAAATACATTGAAGCAATTTTTTTACTTTCTTTTCATAATTTAATTTAAATTAATTATATAATAAGTATTTAATTGTACTTTGGGGCTATAACAAATGCAGTGTATTTGACAATTAGCAAAAAGAAGGTAGGTGGCAACAAAGCATATATTATTGGATTGAGAAAACTGTTATCAGATGGTAACTGGAGTTCACAGAAAGAACTAAGAGAAGGAAAAATTAAACATTACAATGTGGTTTGGGGCATATTTTTTACATAGGTATGATATATATGATAATAACCCCCCAAAATGCTGTTATAGAAAAATAAATGTCTGTATTTCACTGAATCAAACTCATTATGATTTTGAAGCAAATTTAGTTGTAAGGTAGTATTCACATTATAGAACAAAACAAAAAACAATTAAAAACATAAAACTACATAAGATGATTACAAACCATAGAAGAATTAAAATATTATATTAAGGTATGCTAACTTAATATAAAATGAGAATGTAATAGAGAAACATCAATTAAAAACACTGAATATATAGAAATAAAAAGATTATAAAGCAGATATAAATATAATTATATTAGTAATAACATTAAACAGAAATAATGATAAAATCACATGTTAAACACAGGGAAAGTTCATGAAGAGAGTAAAAATCTAAACGGATGATTATAAAACAGACATTTCATATTCAAATGGCTATGATTGATAAACATATAAAACATCATAACTAGATTGGATGTGCTGCTGTAGATCAAGAGGGAAATATTTAATATTCAAAAACCAACTGATCAGTAATATTTCAACAATTTAAATATGTAAGTATTTCAAAGCACAATCCTGAATATATTTGATATATATGATGGAACTGAAGATAAGCTACAATGTTTTTAAATTTTAAGTTTGGACCAATAGGAAACTCATAATAGAAATAAAAACACATTTAAGGACTTGACACAGTGTTAATCAATTGGTGAACATAAAAGTTTAAATATGAGGATATAAATGAGAATTGTTTTAGTCAGTTCTTTAGCTGCTATTACCAAAAACCTGACAAGAACATTTAGAGGAAGAAAAGTTTATTTCAGGGCTAGCAGTTGCAGAGGCCTCAGTCTATAGATGGCTGACTACATTTCCTGGGGCTCCAAATGAAGCAGAATATCATAGCAAAGAGGGTTTTGAAGGAAAGCATTTGGGGACATGGCACCAGGAAGAGAGAGAGAACTTTTCTCACAATTGCAAAATATTAAACCCAAAGGCACTATCCCAAGTACTCACCTCCTCCAGCCACCCACTACCTGCTTGCAGTTACTACTCAGTTAATCCCTAACTGAAGGTCCAAACTGATTAGTTTGATGATCTAATAACCCAATCATTTCACCTCTAAACCTTCTTGCATTCTCTCACACTGGAGCTTTGGGGGGACAACTCACATCTAAGAAGAATGTCCAATAGATATCTAACAAAAAGTTTAGAAAGGGTTAGAGTGTGGAAGACAACATATAACAATTAAGAAATACTTGTTGAGGATTTTCCAAAATAGATGCAAGAGGTCATTGCCCACATAAGGTAGCATGATGATTTCCAAAATTGCCATAGGCACAGGTTTTAGAACACTGTGCCACTTAGCATATACAAAATCAACATTTCCTAGTTTGTTACTGAAATGAACAGGCAGAAAACACAAATCCTACCTTGTACCATGCATACTTAAAATGTAAAGAAGCTAGACAGTGGAAGGGGAGACAGCAGAAAAAGGCAAGGGAGAGGGCTATGGCAGGCTAGAGACTCATTGGTCAATGAGTATGAGTTTTCTCTTATGTAGGAGAAAAAAGTCCTATTATTCTATTGCACACACTCAGGTAACTACAGTTAATAATATCATGCTGAATATATCAAAATAGCTGGAAGATAATTTAAATGTTCATAAAAGAAAGAAAATAATAAATGCATGAGGTGATATATATGAGATACCCTGGTTAGATTATTATACAATGTAAACATGTATCAAAACATATTGTATTCCCCAACTATGTACACATATTTCATGTCAATGAAAAACAAAATAAACATGTTGAACACAGAAAAAAATAAGTGTAACACTCAGACTGCTTGCTAGAAAACAGCAGTTATGGCAGGACATGGTGTGGTGGCGCATGTCTGTAAACTCAGCAACTAGGAAGGCTGAGGCAGGAAGACTGAAAGTTCAAAGCCAGCCTCAGCAACTCAGGGAGGCCCTAAGCAGTTTAACATGATCTTTTCTAAAGAGACCAAGACACAACTGAATAACAAAAGCATAAAAAGGGATGGAAATATTCCTCAGTGGTTACGTGCCCCTGGATTTAATCCCTAGTACCAAACAAAAACAAAGCAACAGCAGTTAGGTCTAGAGATGAAGCTTATAGCTTAGTGGTAGAGTAATTGTCTTTGTAAGTTGTGAGGACATGGGTTTGATTCTTACTATTACACACACCTAGATTTACACACACACACACACACACACACACACACACAGCAGCAATTAGGTGACAAGTTTTTTTTTTTTTTTTCTTGTTTTGTTTTTAACAAAACCAAAAAGTCAACAGCTTCGTAGAAGAAAAGCTGGAAAAAAAATTATTCCCGGCCTAGAACTATACACCCAAGTAATTTTAATTTCAAAGTGAGGCAAAAAATTATATTAAACAAATAAAAGTTGAGAATCTAACAATGCTCATACTATTATTTCAAGAATTTATTTTCAGAAAGTATCTGACATAAATCCTATGTCAGAAGGATCTATGGGATCAGATATTGATACAAATGGTGGTGAATCTAAATATATGTTAATAATAAATGATCCTTGATACTTTGTCAAGAGAGGATTTGAAATTAAGACAATGGACATAATGATATGTTAGAAGACAGTTGGATGAGAAGACAATTACTAGTAGTTTATATTGCTCACCATGATTACAGATATATTTTATTCCAAGATTTATTCAGTCCAATATATATGTTAAAATTTTAGGTATAAAACTGAATATTTGAAAGAGAATGCATAATTCCAAATCAGTAAAAAGGGGAAAATATTGAAAATCCAAACTATAAAATAAAGCTGAATTCATCAAAATAATATAGAATTCAGATAAGTATGTACACTGTAACTATATGAAACAGATTTTTCCTCATATGAAAATGTCATAGCATATTTAAAAAAGACAAAGATACTCCCAATGGCTTGATTATTTTAACCATTTAGCCTTGATCTATGATGAGGTTCATGAACCTAAATCAAAAGGAAGCTGAATTTAGCAATGAATTATATATCAGACATTTGTAATTGTATTTTTGTTTGCTATGAACTGGTTATCTGTTGTGGTTACTCAGTTATCTCTTTGTCAGTGTTTCTTGAGGCTAGTTTCTTTCCCTTTAGTGAAGTATACTGATTTTATACTTTTTAAAGATGAATTGCAATTAGTAGACTTGCTGAACCCCTGTAAGGAATTCATTAAGTAGACAGTACAATGTAAGTTCAGTATAATTTGGTTCACATCATTCCAATTTGACACATCCTATTTTAAACCATGACCCACTTAAAGATGATTGAGAAATGACTAATGGAACCATTCACCTTCCTTATTTACTCTCTGAAGAATTTAGACTGACACAGAAAAAGGTGTATGAGATTTTTTTTCAATGGCCCTGAAAATTTCCATTGAAGATCACAAAGCCTAATCAAAAAAATTCCTTTTGTGAATGTGACTTAATGGATGTCACATTTTTCTCAGATGCTAACTGACATCCTGATTTGGGTGCTCTTATTTTAAAAGATTGTCATCTATTTCTCCATTTTTTTTCAAATCTATCACAACAAAACTACTTTATAATTAAGAAACATGAAATGAGATATCCTGACCCAAATTACTTGTATAACAATCAATGTTATTTAGGTTATGTTCTCATTTCCTAGATTTATGAACTAGAGTAATTATTTACAGTATTTTATATTTTGCTTTTTAAAATATGTTTTAATGTGGCCTAGAGATTGTAGCTCAATTGGTAGAACACTTCATGTACAATGTCCTGAATTTGATCCCCAAACCTAGAAAAAAAATAATTTTGAAAATCAAACATTTTTAGGGGTTATTTTTAATTTTATAATAAGGATGCATCTTTTTCATATTTACTTTGAACTCTCAGTTCCATATATTTATTTTGAAAACTATTCGATGTACATAAGCTAATAATGTGTACAGTATAGTAGCAAAGAAGTTTAAAAAGGAAAAAAAATACAAATTAAAAAAAAAAACAAAACAAAACATTATTCTTGCTGAATCTCATATGTAGGGAAAAGGTTACTACTAGGTCTTTGAAGGTCCAAAAGTGATATTTTGATGCTTGTTCACTTAATCTGCAGAGGTACACATGGCATCTGTTTTATGGCTTTATTTTTCTTTCTAATTGACTTAAAGTAAACTCTAATCTAATGTTCTGATTGATGATTTATTATCCTCCTACTCCTTCTGAAATTATACTTTTTAAAATGTTCTTTCAGGCTCAATTCATAAATAAGATCAAGTCATAACCTGAAATTTACAAATAGCAGAACATGAAATGTAACATAGCATAGACACATGTTACTATAAAGTAATACACTCTAGGGAAATGGACTCAAATGGCTTAAGCATAAAGAAGCCTGTTATATAACAAGAGAAGTCCAAAGGAAGAAAGCATCATGCTGGGGTCAGGGCTCTGTATCAATCACGTGGAGCAGATTCTCTGGCTTTTGCCCTCTCCTGTAATTTCCTTAGAGATGTTCATCCTCACTCATGCTGTCACATGGTTGCCAAGAGATTGCTGTACCATTATTCATTATGCCTCATTGAAAAAAAATGTGTATAAAATGGACAAGATGGAAAATCTACTGCTGCATTAAAAATTTACTGAAACATAATGGTGGAATTTATTATTATTACATGATTTTAATAAAAATAATGGCTTATTTCTCATATTGCTGCAATCTGTGCTAAGTTTAGCTAAAAAGATCTGCTGGTCTTTAACGCTCAAAGCTTCACTGGATGATTTCCACCCCCTCCCTCTCTCTCTCTCTCCCTTTTTCTCCCTGTCCCTCACTGTGCTGTTGTATAAGAGGATATGCCTAAAAGCCCTGCCTTAAAGGAGGACTGGTGCCCAAGGTGATACTACTGGAAGGTGCTGTGGACATTTAGAATATGAGGATTTGTGAGAATCCTTAGGTCATTGTGTGACTCTGAACGGGACTATGGGACCCTGCTGGTTCTCTTTCTTCATTTTTTGGCATATGATGTAAGCAGTTTGTTCTGCCACATACGAAAGCAATGGTATGTGCTGCCCTCCAGAGAAGCCCAAAACAAATGAGGTCACCAGATTTTGGACTAAAACATCCAAATTTATAAACCAAAATAAACCTTTTCTCTTTTTAAGTTATTTTCATTTTAGTTAAGACAAAAATGATGAACATTTTGTTGTTGTTGTTGTTGTTTGTTTGTTTGTTTTCTATTTCTCTTTTAGTGCATGTGGCCTAAGTATTTTCTCTCTTTTGCTGAAAGGAAACTAGATTATGCAGTCACTGAGATTTTTTTTAAGAGGATCAAATATAACTTTTAGGTCTCCTGTAGGTTTAAGTTGACACAGTTTCTGACTCCTGGAAGTAAACAAAGTATATCCCAGATTCAGTTATCTACCACATGAGGATATAATACTTAAAAGCACAGTTCATTTTTGGCTCTCATTGAAGTGGATAATTATGGTATATCATATGTTCCATAATGATTCTCATTTGACCCATGTTTGATTTAAGTTAATTGTGTGTGTGTGTGTGTGTGTGTGTGTGTGTGTGTGTGGTACTAAGAGTTGACACCAGGGACACTTCACTACTGAGCTGCATGCTAAGAACTTTATTATTATTTTTTTAAAAAAGTTTTGTGATATGGTCTCACTAAATTCCCCAGACTGACCTTTAATTTGTGATCCTCCTGCCTCATTCCCCCAAATAATTGGGATTGGGGCTGGGGATGTAGCTTAAACGGTAGCGTGCTTGCCTAGCATGCACGAGGCTTTGGGTTCGATCCTCAGCACCACATACAAATAAAGATCTTGTGTCCGCCGAAAACCAAAAAATAAATATTAAAAAATTCTCTCTCTCTCTCTCAAAAAAAAAAAAATCATTGGGATTGCAGGTATTTGCTCCCCCCAGCTCCCCACATTTTAAATATACTTCTCACACCCTTCCAACAACCAATGCTATTTATAATTATTAAAAACCAATCAACTATATATTACCTGGAATTTTCCATGGTCCAATTCCAGTCCATATTTCTTGTCTACTCTCCCAGTCATCTTCACTATTAATAAGAAATCTCCCCTCTTTTTTTAGATAAATGTTTCTTTTCATTTTCCTTTCCAATGGAATAATTTTGTTACTTTTTCTTAAACTTATATGTTTCTTTGATAAATGGTCTGTTTCCTATGCAGTAAATAATAATCCACTGTATCATATGCAAGCAAAATCATATGGCCTCTCTTGTTGAGGCCTGCACTTCCTGGGGCTAAGAATCAGGATGTTCTACTCCAATAGCCTCAATAGGGATTATTATTAGTCATCTTTTCATGTTAAGCATATCTATGAGGCATCACCTTGACATTTTCTAAGAATTAACAAGAACCTAAAAACTGCATCCATGACTGGAGGCTACTTTTAATGGCAGGACCCTGGATTTAACATTTGTATTAATCACATTTCATACTTGAGATTCTTTAGCTGCAGATGGAAAACTATTTTGGTATTGTTGAACCCAATAATCCTCAGTACCTTCATATTTTCTCTAATTATACTTTAGAACAAATCAGTTTCTTTAGCTCATCTCACTCATTCACTGTAATATTCTGGGAAGCTTAAAGGCTCCAGTGGGTACTATGAGCATTCTACCTCTTAATTTCACAGGAGCAGGCTGTAGTTCAATATGAAATCTTTGAAATTTCACACTAATCATAGCAGAAGTTTTGCTGCTTATCCTGCACTTAATGCAAGTCCCTTTGACTAAGGTCTGTGACAGTGATGTCCTTCCTGTTCTGACAGAGTTCAGTATTTTCTAAGAGACCCTCCTGATCTCTGACTGGTATTCAGTATCAAAACCAGTGGCACTTAATGTTATGCATTTGCTATGGGCCCATTTTATTTCCAGGTTTCTACTTTGTTGTGAGTTTTTTTTTTTTTAATTAACCATGCCATTTTGTATTAATCAGTTTTATGTTGCCAGGACAAAATACCAAAGCAAAACAACTTTGGAGCAGGAAAAACTTATTTTGGCTCACCAATTCAAAGATTTCAGTCCAAGGTTGGCTGGCTCTGCTGCTTGGACTGGAGGTGAGGCTGCACATTATGTAAGAAAGGAATGCTCATCAGGAAGGCAGGAAGCAGAAGGAGAAGGAAGAAGGGGCTTGGGATAAGATAGATCCTTCCAGGACATGTTGCCAGTTTTCCAATTCCACCAACTAGGCCCTAATCACTAGTTTCCCATCACCTGCAGGTAGTGCCATAAAATCATTCATCCATCAATACTGCCAGCTAGCCTGACTGGCGATATGAGCTGGGTTCAAAGGAGCTGGCTGTATCAATAATTATGAAAACAGCAAAGAAACCATGCAGCACACGAACATAAGTTTCTAAGGCAGGATGGCTCCATGACCCCAAGGGTCAGCTCCAGCACTGGAAGGAGCAAGATAGAAAACTCACCCCAAACCCCTGTTTTTATTTAGGTGAAAGATATTCAAGAAAGTTCCACCCAAATAAGGCAAGTGATTAGGTTTCAAAGGATGGAGTCTTGCTTGGTGATGTTTTGTGGTCAGCAAATTGATTGACATCCTGGCAAGTCACACCCATCTCAGGTGCTGTGTGGGATCACAGGCACACTTGTGTCTCACAGCCCAAGAAGTGCATAACGCCAGTCCAGTCCCCTCATATGTTCAAATGTACACAGCTCACCCACAGCCCATGGATGGCTCACAGCATGTCAATGCATTTATCTTAGCAATTTGGCTAATATTAGTCTCTTTCTTCCCACATTATATCAGGTTTATCAGGTTCTCTCCCGTTCCACAAGGCCCCTAATTGATACCTCAATGGAGATCCTGCATCAGAATTGGAAAATCTCGTATATGGTGGTTTGTAGTCCTCAAATAAAACACAAAGCTGCTAGGACTTCTAAGAACTAGACTAGGAGCAGGGGGAGGACAACTCCCATACTTATTCCACTGGTGACTAAGGCAGAAAGAATTAAATGAAGTGCAAATATTAAGACACATTGTTAATGTAAATAAAAGTAATACACAGCATATGCTAATGTTCACCAATCATGGGAATATTAAATATAATATTTGCTTTACTTCAAGAAGAAATGTAATCTATTAAAAATCAAGTAATATAATTAAAGTAAAAGGAATTTACCATATATAATCAGAAAAGCCCACAGGGAAAGAGTATAGGGTTAGTAGGGAACCTCAATGATAATGTTGAGAACTCAAGTTTTTTCTTTCTATACTCTGATACTCAACAAGTCGATTTTTATCTTCACATCCACTACTTTATGTTTTCCAGGAGGTTTCTTTATCTCTATGTATCAATTCCTTATTCTGTATCTAGATAGGGCAGGAGGTGGAAGGGAAAGAGAGGGGGCAGGGGGTTAGCAATGATGGTGGAATGTGATGGACATCATTACCCAAAGTACATGTATGAAGACATGAATTGGTGTGAACATACTTTATATATAAACAGAGGTATGAAAAAGTGTGCTCAATATGTGTAATAAGAATTGTAATGCCTTCTGCTGTCATGTATTTAAAAAATAAAATCAATTAAAAATAAATATTGCAAATGGTGAAAATTCTACACTTTTGGAAAAATGGTTTAAAATCAGAATGTTGGTGTTTTGCTGCTCCTCAGATACTTTTATAAGAAGATAAAGAAGTAGTAATGCTTGTTGAAAATAATTAGTTTGCAAACAGAGGTGGAAGTGAGTGCAGATCTTATCATAAAAACTCTCTTCCCTGTAATCTAAGATGTCTGAAATTCCAGTAATTTGAGATAGAAAAATGTTGTAAATTCAACTACTGCTGTACTCCAAATAATGTGGAATACAATTGTCATTTGATGCTCTTGTCAGTAGTGAGCCTCTATTGAATGTTCTCATATAGACGATGTGAAACTATTTAGTGGAAAAGATCAGATATAATATGTTACATTCACTCTCATAGTAGCCAAACTTTTCTCCTCCAACAGAGACTTTCTTCTGCCAAGGTCCACAGGTATCAAAGAGCAGATTGTATTGTGCAGCCTCCTTTGAGCCTGATGTGCCATGAAAATTTCTAGTAATGTGATGAAAGTATGCTGTCCCTTGGTATCTATAGAGGATTCACTACAAGAATCCATGGATACCAAAATCATAGATACTTATTTTACATAAAGTGACAGCCTTTGCAGAGGCCCCGGATTATCCCATCTTACACTTTTTATCTTCTCTAGGTTTCTTGTAATACGGGACACAACTTATATGTTTTATGAATATTCATTATACAATATTATTCAGGGAATAGATGCAAGAATAAAAAGTCTATAAATATGCAATATGTGTGTATGTGTGTTTTCCATGTGTGTGTGTGTATCTCCCCTGAGTGCAGATACCACAGAGTCACAGAGAGGACAGGTGTACATAATATGATATATTTAGATGCTGCATATATAATAGCAAATACATGCTTTTAAATAAGATTTCCCATGAATCAATCTTTCTGTACCTTCCTCTTGAGTGAAAATGGTTATGACATATTAATATTGATAGCCAAGTGCTTTGTAGAGTAAAGCCAGTCCTTTTTTTTTTTTTTTTTTGGCTAAATGGTCTTCTTTATGTAGCATTGAATCCCTAGATTCAATATAGATGGGAATATACTTTTACTATGTTTAGAAAAGAAAGTGATGGAATTATTAATTTTAGAAACTTAGCCTTTATTCAGTAAAAATCTGGTGCCTTGAAATTTTCTACTCACCACATAAAGCTAAAAAATAAAAAGTGGAAATAATATGCCAGTCAGAATAAAGAGAGCATATTTATTTAAAATGTTACCTCTGGCAACTGGAAGAGGAAACCACTGTCCTTAAGAGCCTGAAGCTCTAGGAGAAATTTCTGGAACAAGCCGGAATGTTATAATGTGTTTTGTGTTTATTGCTGAATTTAGCTAATTTATTTCAATGATTAATGACCTCAAGCAGAAATTAGCCAATTTTCAAGGAGAGACTGAAAGAATAGAAGGAGTTCAGAAACATGGGATCTGATAGGGTCGGAAAATCCATTTGCTTTATCGCCCCTTACAATAAGAGATAACCCTGCTGCTCAAACCTTAGTGAAAAGTGCCCATTAAGGATTCTCAGTCCAACAAATGAATCTGCAGATGACCTGTGCAAAAGGTCTTGTTGTGTAGGTTGTTTTCTTAGCAAGTCTATTGTTTTTGTGGTTTCATGTTTTCAGTAGAGCCAATATTAAAATTTTAATAAATGATGTTACTAAACAAAAGAAGTTAGTTCATTAGAAAACTTCAATCATTATTTCTAGAAAAGTCCCTTTGTTTCAAGTATAAGGAAATAGTTGTATACAATTAAATCAAAACAACTGATTCTTTTAAGGAGTTATTTTACCAAAGAAGCCACATGTGTAGCTTTCAAAAATTCTCTAGCTTCCAAATCATTTGGAACAAAAATAGGCCATAAAAACTGCAGAGCCTCTGAAAACAACAGTATTCTTAATATTCATGCAAATGTGACCAGGGAGGGAACAACAAAAACAAATATTTCACAGGGAAAGGCAGAGGCTACAGAAGACACCAGAGAAAACTGTCACCAACAAATAGAAATAAGCTTTAGTAAGGAACTTACTCCACAGGTAGGAGAGAAAGTCTCTGCAGTTCTCTCCCAGTAAAATATTGCTCTGATTAGAGACTTCCTGGTCTTCCTGTTTCCACTTAGGAGATTTTATTTGAGTTTTAATATCCTAGCCTTAGTATGTTTACAGCTGGTATTAATGACTGGTAGAAAATCATTTAATGAGAAGGGCTGCAATCAAAGATCCTAATATCTGAACTGAATATAAAAACAAATGCAATTATAAATTGTTTTCCTTCAATTACATGTAAATGTGTTCTAATGAGGGAGTCAATCGATGTGCATGGATACTTGGATGGCAGATTGTGACAGACTAGTACTTAGTCCTCCTATAGTAATCACTACCTCTCTCACAGGATTATAGCTGTCATATGTCAACTATATACAGGTATTTTACTAAATTCCAAAATTCCGTGGGGGTTTGGAGAATGCTTGGAGAATCCACGCATACCTGCTCCATCCAGTGTTCCTAAGTTCCCAGTATCCTGTATCAGTTGTGAGTAGGTAAATGAACAGGAATAAGTGATTCAAGTCCCTCCCAAGGCACTGTTGGAATGAGGGAAATCAAATAATTTGGTACCTGCTAAATGTGTGGAATAGAATTCTTTGCTACTTTGCAATGTTTTCCCTACCACTTGAATTTTAAGAAAAACACATATTCATCTTATTGGAACTACTGAATTTTGGAGTCTCAAGTACAGTTGTAGGAACAAAACTGAAGCTTTCCTAACTTTATTTCTGCTCTTATATTTTTGGAAAACTGACCTTTATACTATACTAGTCTACAGAGTATTGTCTTATATTTATCAGTGATAGAGCTGTTGCCTTTCACGTATGAGGCCATGGGTTTGATCCCCAGAATTGAAAATAAGTAAAATTAATTAATTAATTAGCTTCCATTTATGGAAATTTGAACTCAAATATCAATGTGTTGGCTGGGCTGGATTCTTTCTGGAGGCTTAGCAGGGAATCCATTCTATTGCCTTTTCCATCTTATATAGGCTGCCTGCATTCCTTGGTTTTTAGTGCTATACTCTTTCTTTCTTTCTTTCTTTCTTTCTTTCTTTCTTTCTTTCTTCCTTTCTTCCTTTCTTTCTTCCTTTCTTTCTTTTTTTCTTTTTTTTTTCTCTACTTCTGCCTCCTTTTCTATGTCTGTCTTGTGATCTCCTTCTTTGCTTGTGATCATACTAAACCCATATGGGTAATCTCTCTTTCTCAAGATCCTTAACAGTATCAGAAAAGTTTCATTATCATATAACATAGTATGTTCATACATTCCAGGGATTAAGACCAAGTGGTAGTCTTTACTGTGTTTCGAGAAAAGAGTACCAAAGGCAAAGAAATTTATAAAGAATAGAAGAGCAGTGATTTGTCTTCCCTGAACTTCAGGAGCTTAGGATGTTCCACATCTGGAAGAAGATTCTTAGCAGCATCAAAACATGACAGCAGGGAATGTATGACAAGAGAGAGCCAGAGATTGAACTTGCAGCCTCAAGATCTTTTGCACTCAGCATTTATCCATTTAGAAGAGTGGAGCCTTCATGACCTAAGACATCCCTGCAAGTCCCAGAGGTAACAGTGTTGCATTGGTTATTGAGTTTCCAACCATGCTTTTGGAGGTCACTCTAACTAGAGTAAGACCTGAGCATTCTTGGGGAACCATTATTTGGTTTATTGCACTCCCATGGATCATATATTTTCTTTAAAATTTTTTAAGATATGTGTTGGGCAGTGATTTAGAAATATTTTTTTTCAGTTTTGACTTGATCCTTTATTAATGTTCTTTTAATTCATGTTCCACATTCAAAAGCCTCAGTTAGTGATTTATGTACTCTTTTAACATAATAATATGAAGAAGTCCATTGTATTTTTTCATTATCCATTCCTTCCATTTTGAAGATTTTTATCCACTACAACACATAGTACCTTATCGTTCTTAGGGGAGACAGAATATTGGGACATAATAGTCATACAGAAAATTTTAAATTATAACTTAAATATGATTTTTTATGAACATAAAGAAAAACATTATGATACTAGAAGATCAAATTGTCTTTTTCATAAATTTTCTTAAGGCAGGATCTTGTTAAAAATTAAATTTTTGTGTAAAAGAACACTTAAGACAGACTTGAATTTTCAACACTGAGAAGTATAATAATGAGGGGCTTATTTGTTACCCAATAGAAATAAACAGAAACAAAGTATTTCCATAATTTGCGTGGAAAAATGCCATTTCTATAAAGAAATTTAGTTTTGTGTGAGATTTCATGACCGTAAATGATAAAAATCAATGATATTTACACAGAATTTTAACATGGGAAAAGAAGTGATAACATATAAGAATTACAAAAAAAAATCATGTATTATTGTCTAGATACATGGTAAGTCTTCTAAAATAGAAAACTGATGGTGAAATAGATTTCCAGTTGCTTGGGTAGATTTTTAATCTCTCTCTTTTTTCTTCTTTCCTTAGTTTAATTAATATATAAAATTTGGTTTACTTGACTTCTA
This sequence comes from Urocitellus parryii, assembly GCF_045843805.1. Classification (NCBI taxonomy): domain Eukaryota; kingdom Metazoa; phylum Chordata; class Mammalia; order Rodentia; family Sciuridae; genus Urocitellus; species Urocitellus parryii. The sequence goes on along the minus strand of NC_135531.1, from coordinate 32,856,417 downwards.
ATAAAGGAAAAAAGTACAGGAAAAATAAACCATGAATCTTAGCAGGAGTACACAGCAGCTGTTTATACTGATGTCTTACACTAATTGTTCCAACACAACTGGAAAAAAAATGAGTTCATTTTGAACTCTGATATTTTCATATTTTATGCTGGTGAGGAAATGAAACATTCAAAAATAAATAACATGATGGAGTATTTACAAATTGTAGTATTTATTGTGAGATAATTGGCTGTGAATTGCTACAAGCAATCAATAGAGACAGTCGATTAAAGATTACACTTTCATTTGTTTCTGAGGCATAGATACTTATATAGAGCCTTTCTTCTTATTATGCCCTTCACTTAGTCCCAGTTATCTTGTAACAGTTTTTCCTTCCTTCACTATTATAGTCTATTGCTAATTTTTACCAAATCTTGTCCACATTCTAAATCATACTTTAGATACAATAGACATTCAATATTGATTTTTGATAATAGATGTTGACATTATCATTAACATTATTAATGAATCAAATAGGCAAACTCTTAGCTACTCTTGATTATCATCAGAGATAATAGGTCATGTGTGTCTACTATAGATATTATATCATAGCTATATCACAAGAGGTAAAAGTCAAATTATCTCAATTTATGGCATATTACAGTGATATAGAAAATTTTTCCCAAAATTAGGGTACTATATTTCTATGGTAACATGCATGTCTTAGTGAAAAAGATTAGTAGATAAAAATAATATTCTTTATATTCGTTGGGCTCATATAACAGATTTATATCTCTATTTTTCTTTACCAGGGTATTCAGCATATCTCCTCTCAAAGTATAATTGAAGTTGAAAAATCTCCATGTACACATGCATTATTTTTAGCAACAAACACTGTAAAATGAATATGCCCCAAATGAACAACTTTACACCATATTCCTTATATTAATATTTCTTGATATAAAAATATATTTTAAAATGAAGCTTTTTATAATCAAATAAATTAAATTTAGTGAAAACCACAACTGTTGTTGGAAAAGGTAATGTAAAACCTTTGTATTTTCTAGTCAGGATATTTTCTAGCCTCCATGAACCTGAAATTGTCAAGAATCATCGCCTTGGTCTGAATAAGTGGATTGTAACTGGGCCATCCCTGACTTTGACTTGCTAGTAATATGATAATAGAGGACATTGTTCACAAATTTTTTAACTGAATTTATGCATGGAAAGAAAATGAACAATGCTCTTTAAAATTTTAAGAAAATAGAAACTATGAAACTTGGAGAATCACTGAACACACATCCTAGAAGGGAAAATCAATATTCTAAGTCAAACTATTTTAAATACAAATTTAGATTATTAGACATGTTTGCATTTTCATAAAGAATGCTGTTGGTAAAGAATTGGGAAGTAGCTTGTAATTTTATTTTTGCCCTTTATAGTCCATTGACTTCTCCTAGTTAAGTAAAAGTTTCACTAATTAAATTATCATAGTTTACAGAACATGTTTCCATAGAAAGCAGGGTATATTATTAAATTATAGGAGGTTTTCTAATAACCCATACAAGACCAAAGTCTTTGCCAAGAAAATCTTAATACAGTTTAAATAATTATATCAATTGCTAATATGAAAAAGAGGAAAATTAAGTAAAATACAATTCCATTGGAAATTTAGCAAAAAGAAATTTCAAATTTTAATAAATTTCACTAAATTTAGGTACTATTTTTGACTTGCTAAAAATTGCCAAAGAATGTTTATTTGCATCCCAAACAAATTTTATAGAATAGGATGTTATGCAAGGGCACAGAGGCAAATGGCCCTTAATCCCAGCTCTTCCTCAGGCTGAGGCAGAACCAAGGCAAGTTCAAGGCTAGCTTGGGAAACTTAGCAATACCCTGTTTCAAAATAAAGTAAAAACAAAGTGCTGAGGGAGTTTTACAGTAGCTAAGTGATTGCCTAGCATGTTCAAGGCCTTGGGTTTCATTCCCATACAGAAGGAGGAGGAGGAGGAGGAGCAGGAGGAGAAGTAGGAGGAGGAGGAGGAAGAGGAGGAGGAGCAGGAGAGGAGGAGGAGGAATTTATCAATGCATTAAAGAGGTATACAAGTTAGGGATAGTGAATTTAAGTAAATAAAAATCTGCTTCAGTTTTTTTTAATATATAACATTTTAATATGTTCCATTGAAGTTGTTTTAATACAGAATATGTACCAGATGAAAAATAAACCAAGAATGTTTATTAACTTTTCAAGTGGTATTAGATTAAACCAAATTCTTTCCTATTTCCAGTATTCAGTTTCTAGAATTTGCACACTGTACTCTACCTTCCACAAATTAGAAGAAACAGACAAATTTTTCATTGTGTTCCATAGGCATGATTTTTCCAAGGAACAGATTTTTCAGGCACAGGTAATTGGATGACCAAAATCACAAAATACTTTTTGTATCTTAGTAGCATTTTTCCATTTAACATTTGCTTTCCTTATCAGATGGCAATAGCTTTAATTTATTTGTAATGAAAGGAAAATTATATATAAGTTTGGATGTAGACAAAGGAACTCTCACACTCTATTGGTGACCCATCTGTTCTTTTGATTATGAACTGCTATATAACCCTGAATTCTCACCACTGGGTTTATAGCTGAACAAATGAAATTAGTATGTGAAAGAGATGTCTTCACTTTCATGTTCACTGGGCAACTTTTCACAACAGCTGATAAATAGAAAGTGTCTACTGACTGACGAATGCGTAAAGAAAATGTGGTACATGTACATAATGGACTACTATTCAGTTATACAAGGAAATAAAATCCTATATTTTTCATTAAATTGGATGGAAATAGAGATCATCATGTTAATTAAATTGAGCCAGGCACATAAGAAGAACTGCATGGTATCACTCACATGTGGGTTCTAAGGAAGTTGGTGGCATAGAAGCTGAGAATAGAGTAGTGGTTACCAATGGCCAGGGAAATTAGGTACTAGACTTCAGTGGGCCAAGTTTGGTCAAAGAGAACAAATTTACTGTTTGAAAGGAGAAAATTATGGGGTGCTATTGCAATAACTATGTGTATTATACATTTCAAAAAACTAGAAGAAAGGAATGTGGAAGTTTTTAACAATGAGAAATGATAAAAGTTGGTGAAGATAGACTTGTGTGAACTGGATACAATTTGAACATGTATAGAAATATTACATGGTATTTCATCACTCTTCATTTTTTATGTAACAATGAAAATAATGAAAAAAATAAAACAATTTGCAAAAATAGGAAAGCATCACTCTATGTGCTGTATTAGTGAACGTGCTGTTCTTTAGAAGACTGGTAGTGCAGTAGCTGGTTTATATCAGCAGTGTCATAAACACATGTGTAATGTGTTGGGCTTAGTTGTTAGGACAGCTACAGTGTCTGAAGGCAACAAAAATTTTACATTCCATGATATCCTTGTGGGACCACTGTACCATTTGTTGTCCATCAAGGTCTAAAATGTTGTCATGTGTTCAGATACCTTAAATTTCATATTAAATAACTAAATACACCAAAGTGCCTTAGAGTAGTTTTCACAATGTACCATGACATTTTTAAAAAAGTATAACCCATCTGTTCTTTTGAAATGTTAATAGCAATCTCATTTACTTTAATTCCAAAATACTAATCTCATGCAAGTACTTAACAAGTCATATGCATCCAATTTTAATTTTAGAGCATTAGATGTTTGCTAACTCCCAGTGCCATTTAAGTTGCAGGGTTTTCTGCCATCCAGTATTCATATCCAGAAAACATGGGCAAGATTTTTAATTTATCTGGAGTAAATATTCAATCTAAGAAAATTGTAATTAACTTTGTGTATCTAAGTCATGTAGAAATTAATTGAAGCATGGTGAATTTTAATTTTGATATCAGAACATATTGCAAATACCACTTTTCAAAAGTCACTAATGTATTTCAACATGATTATCTACCACAGTGTTACAATGTAGTTGTACCTAAAAGATAGTGGGGATGTTTTCTTTGGTAGATATATAAATGTACTAAGAGTACTACTTAAACAAGGAAATGGCAAAGCCTGTACTTCTCAGTTCTCCACATTTTATTTTTCTGAATCTATTCCCTGTGGATGACCTCATCCACCTACAATGAGGATTTCATCAAAGAGGAAAAACTCTCCTCCTGTAACTATAAAAGTTGGGCTTCAGGGCTGGGTCATAGTTCAATGGCAGAGTATTTGCCCGGCATGCACAAGACCTTGGGTTAGATTCCCAGCTCCATTAAAAAAAAAAAAAAAAAAAAAAAAAAAAAACAGCAGCAATACACTTTTGTGCTGGAGTTGTAACTCAAGTCAGAGCACTTGACACTTGACTAACATCTGTGAAGCACTGTGTTTGACCTTCAGCACCATATAAAAATAAATAAATGGATAAATTAATAAATAAAGTTGTGTCCATCTACAACTGAAAAAAAAGAAGAAAAAAAATTGGGATTCCACATCCCACTTGTGCCTGACTATCCTACAGACTATGGCTTTTCCTTGCCTCTTTTTCAGACAAATGTAATGATGATGGCTAAAGCAAACAAAATTCTCAGCATATTTCTGAGAATGCATGTTGAAAGAGGGTGATATAGATGTCTCTTCCAGTAACATTCCTAGGCAGGCACAGTCATTAGCTCTATCTATGATTCAGCTGTATCTATCAGGCATTAATGTCAATGTTGAAAATTACTGTGCCTAACCAAGTTAAACAGTGGTGACAAATTTGACTGGTGCTCCCCTATCATGTGAGCATGTCCTCGTGTTCTGAAGCAGTGAAGCTTTGAATGCTACCCCAGGTGAGTCTAGATCAAAGCAAACCACTTTCATTCAATTTTAAGTTCAGTGAAATATAAGAAAATGATCTATGAAATGAAACTTCTTTATCCTGTCTACTCTAATAAAAATGTTAGATAGAATTTATTCATGGTTTCTGTTAAATGCATTGCTGTTTTGCTCCCACCATCGAATATATTCTATTCTTTAACATTTCACAACATAAATTTTCAAAATTTATATTAAATTTTTAAATTAAAGTTCTCAAATTTAATTTAGCTCTCACAAATACTTAGTAAATATCAATGTTTTTCCTAAAACTCACAAATTATTATTGTCATCAAGCCAAAGTATATGTAAATATAACTTCTGTATTCATTCTTCCATTAAGGAAACAATGTGTAGGTATTTGTGTATGTGTGTGTGTGTGTGTGTGTGTGTGTGTGTGTGTGTGTTTGTACATACACATACGTACACACATATATATACATACATTTTTGACCAAAATTAATTTCAGGCTACTGTTGGATTTCTGGATGCCTTTGTTATTAAACTTTGAAGACAGTAAATGTCCAGACTTCTTGATTCCAAATGAGTCTTGTTTTATTTTATTTATTTATTTATTTTTAAAGAGAGAGAGAGAGAGAGAGAGAGAGAGAGAGAAAGAAAGAAGGAGAGAGAGAATTTTAGTTTTCGGTGGACACAACATCTTTATTTTATTTTTATGTGGTGCTGAGGATTGAACCCAGTGCCCCGCACATGCCAGGTGAGCGCATTACCACTTGAGCCACATCCCCAGCCCATGAGTCTTGTTTTAAGATTTGCATAATTGCAAACATATAAATAAAAGAAGGAGCTCTTTTGAAGAAGTGAGCAAAACATAAGGGATAAATAAGAATCTTCTTCAAAGATGAAATTACTAAGAAAATAGATTGTTCTGGATCCTGAATAATAGGATGAGCTTAGCAAACCAGCTGCAGTACAGACTTTGGGGACAGACTGACTGAGTTCAGGTCAAGATTCTGAACTTGTCTAATAACTTCCTGAACTTCTATGTTCCTCAGCTTCTTCATCTGTAACATGTGTATAGTAATAATACCTAGCTATTAAAATTCTGATGGGGAGAATTTAATGTTAAAACGTATAATTTCTATACATGCCAGACATGTAACTAACAACATAGTAACATAATAATGATCAATTACAAAAAAAGAACAAATCAATATAAATTTTATTTGTAGAAAAAAAGAGCTAAACATTTTTCAAATCAACTGTTGCTAGATTTTTCAAATCTAGCAATTAAAATATGGGCACGTACCACCTGAGAACAAAGGTTCTCAACTCTTCCCTATATACCATTGGTGATGTCACTACTGGTTTCACATTACCTGTTGTAGAAGTATTAATAACAATTAAATCAGAAAGTAATAGGAATCAAGCCATTTTTCCCCAAGAGTGGTGGTTGCTGTATATTTATTAACACATTCCAGTACTCACAACAGTAAGTATATCTAACACTGCACATTAATTTCTTCCTCCCACCTTCTGCAAAATTTTTTAATTTGTTTTAGTGGTAGATGGACACAATACCTTTATTTTATTTATTTATATTTATGTAGTGCTGAGAATGGAATCTAGTGCCTCACATATACTAGGCAACAACAGCAGCCCTGTTTTGCACATTTTTTAAATCTTTAATTCCTACATGTATTCTAAACACAATGTTTCATTTAAATATTATATTTTAAGTAGAATTTAAAATTTCAAAACAACATTTTGTATTTTCTCACAGATTTGTCATTTCTTTTCACAGCTTTCATTCCTTTTTGTGCAACTAAATTTCTATCAATTGCTATTTCCCTTTCACACTAGGAAGTTTAGCATTTGTTAGAGGGTTCTTCGTTAAAATTACATTTTATCTACATATTAAAGAATGTTTTTTCTGACTTTAGGCAGAAATTTTAAAGCATTGTTTTCTTTTGGTCCGCAATAATAATCTTATCTTTGTTCTTTCATTTATTATGAGTCTTGCTATGGCTTTTTAATTTTGTCAGAAAATTGGAAAATATTCAGAGATTATCTTCTAGATATATTTTCTTCTCACCTCTGTTTTAGAAACTATAACAGTCATGAGTTGTATTTTTTGATAGTCTCCTACAGATCACTCTGGTTTGGCTTCTTTTTTTTTTTTTTTTAATTTCAATCTTTTGCCCTGTGTTTCATTTAGTATAGCTCCTATTACTTCATCTGGAAGCTCACTTTATTTATTTGTATACAATTACTTTCATTCTTCTTTACATTTCCTTTTTTGATCTATATTTTACTTTAAATACTTAAACATTGTTATAACAGTTATTTATCTCTCTTTGCTCAATTTATCTCTGACCAAGGGGGAGTTGTCATTTCCCACAGCTTGACTTTATTCCCTGATATCTCTCTTTCCCTTTCCCTTAGAGAATTCAGACAGCTCAATTCCACAGGTGGGGCTTTACTCTCCTTTTTCTTAAGAATATTTACCTTAGGAAAAACAAGATTTAAGTTATTTCTGCCCCTTTGGGACATAAATCTTGTTAAAGCCTCTTGTTAGTCTATTCATGGAGCTAAGAATAATCCTTGTTGAATATAATCACCAATGATAAAGATGATGTCCCTATCTCCTTATATTTGTGAGAGGAGGAACGTAATTTTGCTCCAGACTGTATGATTAAGTGCTATCATGAAGATGTCAGAAAATTTTTCTTTGAGTAAATCAATATACATTTGGCCTACGATCTCCCACATCTCAAATTTTAAAACCTCTCCTATTGTTTGTTCCCAATGAATGATCTTAGCTCAGATGGAATTCTGGCCTCTCTTTCCTTTTGTGATGAATTTAAATGAAGATTCTCTGGTCTTTTTACTTTGTCTAGGGCAACTTTTTCTTACACATTATTTTTGTGTGTGTGTGTTTGTGTGTTGTTATTATAAACTGATATTTTAGCTGTTGTGGGTCACTTATTTTCCTTTGGGCATAGATAATAAATATTGATAGTATAAATAATTATTGCTAAGTGTCTAAATTTGTCAAGTATATTAGGCTTAATTTATGCAAACATTTAAGTTACATGCACATCACTATGATAATCCCAAAATATTGTTCTAAAAGTTTTCTGGAATGGATGTTATGTAGCTCTAAATCCAAGATAGTTTCATCTTGACATAGACTGTGTTATCTGAAGACTCATTGGAGATCCTGGGTCATCTCTAGGCATTTTTTACTACAGTTGATCATACCTTGAATGCATTCCCATATGCTATTTTTAACTTGAAAACACCTGATATACAAAATGATTGTAATAAGAAGTGTGGCCAGTGGAGGGTATGTAGGTCCCCAGGGCAATGCCCTCATAAATGGGATTAATATTTGGCTTAGTCCAGTTCTACAGCAATAATAAAATATCAAAAACTGAGTAATTTATAAAATAAAACAAAGCAAAGCAAAGCAAAAATATTCATTTTCCGCTTGGATCAAGGCAAGATTGAGGGAGACTTCAGTGTCAGGTGTCTGCTAAGGGCTGCTCTCTGTTTTCCACATAGCACCTTGGACACTGTTTTTTCCTGGCAGAAGGTTACAGGGTAAAAGTGCTCAGCTAGTTCCCTCCAGCCCTGTCACAGAGTAATTAATCTCATTCACGGGGGTTTAGGGGTCATGACTCATTTATATCATAAATGTCTTCCTCTTAATATTGTAACTTTGAAGTTTTAGTTGAACATAAGCATTTTGGAGGGACACAAATATCCAAATCATGGCAGTGTTTATATGAGAGACTCCAGAGAGTATTTTTTTTTAGAATTATATCATCTTAAGAAAAGTAATACCCAAGTGATTATAGCACTTGTAAAATATATATTTCATATAATATGAATATATATTCACATATATATACATATATATGACATATAAGCTATAGATTATGATTTCCAACTTATTTTAATGTACTGTGTCAAATTCTTGAAACATTTACAGTAATGAAAACTTGATACTTAATGGGTTAAAAGTGGAGCAATAATTTGACTCCCTTGGCAACATTTAAGACTATTGACAATTTGCAATTTCTGTCATTAATGCAGTTCCTATATTCATTGAGAAAATATTGGTTGTTTTCTATTACCACACATTGCTATAAATGTTTGGAATACCAAAATAAATGAGTACGATTTGCCAGTATCTTGGATTATGACTTGGAATCCCGATAAATACAATTAACAAATATTTGTTAAAAAGTTAATAAATCTACACGTAGTGAGAATTGTAATAGAGGAAAATAAGAAAAATTAATAAAAATTAGAAAAGATCACCAGGATAACCCACTGAAGAACAGACACATGAAAGCAAACCACACAATGTACACACATGCATTCAACAACAATGCAAACATGAATCTCTGTTTCTTTGTCTTCTCTCACTTGTTCTCATCACACAACTCTTACACATAACTTTCCACTTATCTCACACCTTTCCACTTTCCTAATTATCTCAGACCTTTCCACTTTCCTTCTTATTCCAGCTCCATTTCCAAAAATTTATATTTTAAAAAATTTTACTTTAATTGCATAATTTATTTTAGACAATCATTCATTAATTATTAGGAAAAAGCAATAGAAAGGACAATTCTCTTGGATTAGGAATTTGCTACTACTCACTACTCATTTCTAGAAAACTCCCCTGAATGTTTATTAATTCAAGAAATTCTGGCATTAAGAATTATACAAACATTATTTTCTCCATGTCAGCCAAGTATGGTTCTGGGAAACACAAAATTACATTTCTCATGGAACATAGTAACAAACAACTGAATTTACTCACCATAATCCTTCATATCTTTTCACCTATGTATCTTACAAAGTTCTAGACAGATAAAAAATTAAATATATATATATATATATATATATATATATACACATATATATATATTATCTCTAAATCATAAGACATATTTATAATGCAGGTGTGTATGTATATGTGTATGTACATACCTATATGGTCTATATAATCTGTTGAGCCAATATTTTTAAAAGTCACAGATTGTAGGGTTTATAGAAACTGGAAAATGGAAATCACAAATGCAAGCAGAAAATTAACATTTATATTACTCTTTGTGTTGTCGTCCCCAAAACATTCATAAGACTTGTCCAACTTTAATTATTTTCCCTAGTGTTTTGCTACTCTCCACATGGGTACAAAGACATCCTATTTTGTTAATCTTTCACAAAACACAAAAGGATTCTAGGTGTTTAATAATTCACGTGAAGCCTGGAGCACGCAGCTGTATTACCAGAAACGTTGCCAAAACATAGCCATTTGGAAATCAGGAGTCACTTTTATGGGTTTCTTGCTGGCAGAATGAATTCATAACATTTTAAAAAGTTCCTGTGACATAGATTAACATGCTAGAAATGTATTTTACTGGTGGATGACCCCATCCTATTACAGTAGGATTTGCAAAGCAAAGTTGATAAATGGTAATTTGTTCTTCTGATTACACTTTAGTGCCCTTTTGAGGGCATCTCCTTTATAAAGCCTCCTGGAAGCCTGCTGGAAGAGGCTTCATCCCATCCTGGTTTGTAGAGTGTTAATGTCTTGATTAACAGTGTTAAATATTTCATGTTGGCCCAAACCAATAAGTAACAAATGTGGTCACTAAATTTTTTTCAAAGCATATTTAATGAAGTGAGGGGAGCAAAACCAACCTAAAGAAAAGTAAAATGACAAGAACATCTAAAGAGTTATGTTACATAAAAACAACACTGTGATCATACTTATTAAAAATTAAAAAAAAACAGGCTCTCTCTTACTGGTTAGATTTGTAAGCAAACTAAGAGTGATGGGGTTGATACAGAAAGATGGTAAGTCAAATACTTTTGCCAGTTGAGATAGTAAAAAATAACATCAAAAATTATATTTTAGTTGTTGCTGGCCATGATAAAAATTTCCAAACTAGCACAAGTAAAAATAAATATTTACATAGAGCAAGAATTTGAAAAATAAATGCAGTCAGCCTAAGTTCCTCATTACATTTCTGTTGTGGTTTGGGTGTGAGGTGTCCACAAAAAAACTCATGTGTGAGATAATGCAAGAAGGTTTAGACAAAAAAAAATGACTGTGTTATAACTTTTACCTAATCAATGAATTAATCCCTGAAGGCTTTAACTGAGTGGTCACTGAAGTGGTTGGGTCTGGCTGGAGGAGGAGGGGATTGGGAACATGTCTTTGGGGTATACTTTTGCATTGGGTAAGTGGAGTCTCTTTCTCCTTTTTGATTAGGATGCTGTTTCCCTCTTCCACACTCTCCCACCATGATGCCTCATTGAATGCAGTCAGCTTTCTGTGGACTAAGACCTCTGAAATTTTGAGCCCTCAAATAAACTCTTTTTCCTCTACAATTGTTCTGGTCAGATCATTTGGTCACAGCAGTGAAAAATCTGACTAAAACAATATCCTAAGAAATAGACATTTATGTAATTATATATTTAAAGAACTATTATATATAACACATAAAGATTAATTTAATAATGACAATATCTAGTACATAAGTAATAATTACTGAAATTTGAATCCACTGAATTCTACTTTATTTTTTCCCTCTAGCATAACTTAGCAAAAAGATTAGTGAATTATTGTGTCATTTTCATTTATATTCAAGGCTCAGTGAAAAGCAATAAATTCTAATTTTGAGAAAAGTAGAGGAAAAACTGTTACATGACAGTAAATGGGACCCAGTATTTCTGATGGAGTTACTACCAGAACTTTAGGAAGAAATGCATGAAACAGCAGGAAGCTGATAAAACTAATAACTTGCTTGCTGGACTCCCAATTTTTACACCTGGATTAGGCAAACCATGTTGTAGACCCCAACACTCACTATAATAAAACAAAAGAACTAATTTTTACAAAAATGGAGTCCTTGGGCCAGAAGAAACTAACACAATTCACACATTTGATAAGATTGGTTTAAGAGTAATTATTTGATAAACCAAAGATAGAAGGATCAGGAGAAACTGACTCATGAACATAATTTGGAGATTAATACTCTGCTGAAGAATAGTACATATACTGGAAGCATACTTATATGAATTGTTAAATGTATTATACGTTGCACATCAAAGCATGTATTTGAAGAGATTGATTAATACATCAACATACTCAAAATTTGAGTAGCAAGTATTTTTTCTGTATCTCCACTGAAGTTGAAAATGTGATATTTCTTTCTTAAAATAATTCAATTATTTGGGTAATCATTGAAATTTTATAAAATATTCTCAAAAACTCATATTACCTTTGTTTCTAGAAGATTTGCTTAATTGCTTGAAAAAAATCTCAAAGACAAATTCAAATACAGTGATTTAAAACCATAACATATATTGAGCATTAAATATAATTTATAGCAAAATCCCATTTCCATGGGAGTATAAATAATTTGATTCTGTCTTCGAGGAGTTCAGAATCTACTAGTATTAGATTATTGATTGCCTTTGTGCCTCATCTTTTTATGCACCTTACATTCTTAATATTTGCAACTGAGCATTTTTTCGAAAGCAGAATATTTTAGTTCAGGAAGATGGAATGATGACAATACAGAGTAATGTTTTTCCTACAGTGCAAAATTTATCTGCATACATAACAAATAATTAAAAATGGTAATTGCATAAAGTATTTTTCCAATGAATTGGGTATTATTAATTTACATTAAACACTTTTTTATCTTAAAGGAATAAGCAATGTTGTGGTTAAAAAAAAGCACATCATGCTAACTATTAAAAATATGTTATAAAGTTCATGCTTATCACAAAAGAAACAAAGGCTCCATATCATTTTGTTCAGCTGGATCTATTTTTACTGTTCTATTTGATGTAACAAATAAAAATTAAGTGATTATCTGATGATAGGAAGTACAACATATTTATATAAATTTCATGAAGTTACAAACATATTTTGAAACAAAATCCTGCCCGATTCTTTAATAAATACAGAAATCTTCCTCCTGAGATTTTGAAGATTATAAATAATAGGAAAACATATAGAAGGGAAATAAAACAAATAAAACAAAGGAAAAGCAAAAGCCCCCTCCCACCTATGAATAAGTGTAGATAGACTACTATGGAAGTCAGGGTCTTTCAGAAATTGTGGAGGCTGATGGCAAGGGAACTATAAAGCAGCTGGGCCAATCTGAGAGTGTTAATTTATGCAACTGCTTTAGGTCAACATGTGGGCCTTGACTGTCCCTCCTGTTGACAAGCACTCAGTGTGTTCACAGACCAAAGTGGGATGTCCTCAGTAGGCTATGTTGGAGCTGCTGCTCTCTTGGTTCATCAACCCCAGTGAGAAGTCAAGCCTTGCACATAGAGATTCAAATCTGCACTGTCCTCCCCTACAAACATCAAAAATTCAGATATGCTTAAATTTACCAGATTAATAGATAAGCCAAAGATAAGTACATCCTTCACAATTAAAAGAGGAGATAAACTTGGCTGTAGTGTATTCAGGCTTCTATAATAAAAGAGTGGAAACTTTAAAACAACAGAAATTGCTAGCATGTGGTAGCAGGGACTAGTGAGGGCCTGCTTCATGTTTCACAGGCGGATGTAGTTGAGCTATTTTTTTCACAAGGCAGAAAAATGAGGGAAATCTCTGGAGTTTCTTTCATAAGGATACTAATCCAATTTTTCAGAGCTCCAAGCTTAAGACCAAATGGCCTCTCAAAGTCCTCTCATTTTCATGCCACTATATTAACATATGATTATCAGGAAGAAACAAACATTGTTTCTATGGTGTTCAACCTCTGACTCCTCTAAATTCATGCCTTTCTCACATACAAAGTATATTTACTCCATGATTAGAGCCCCCAAATTGGGCACAGGTATAAACCTCTGGCTTAGCTAAGATGGGAGAATCGTAAGTTTGAGGATGGCCACATTGAGGACACATAGTAGGAACATGTCTCAAAACAAAACAAAATAGCTCCCAAAGTTTTCACTCATTCTAGCATCAATTCTTAAGTGTTTTGTTGTTGTTGTTGTTTGTTTGTTTGTTTGTTTACAATACTGTGAACTTCAGGGCCTCGGATAATGCTAAGAAAAAATTCTACCACTAAGTTAAATCCCCAGTCTTAAAATCTAAACTGCAAAGATTTATGTAAGTATCACCTATATTGTACAGAGGTGAGATTCAAGGTATGGTTCACTTATATAAAATTATTTTCTAGTGTTGATTTTTTGAAATCTAATAAATAATCTGCATTGATCTCATTCATTAAAGACTAGAAAGTCACCAAATAAGAGCTCAATGTTACATCTGAAAGCCCTAGAAAAAGAAGAACAAATCAACATGAAAAGCAGGAGAAGACAGGAAATAACTAAAATCAGAACTAAAATCAATGAAATTGAAACTAACAAAAGGAACAATTCAAAAAGTCAAGAAACAAAATGTTGGTTCTTTGAAAAAATAAATAAAATGGATAAACACTTAGACAATAAAAGAGGGGAACAAACTTAAATTACTAAAATTCATGATGAAAAAGAAAATATCACCACTGACACTACTGAAATGCAGACAATAATCAGAAACTATTTTGCAAATTTATACTCCAATAAAATAGAAAGTCTTAAAGACACTGAAATATTCCTAGAGACATATTACCTACCCAAATTTTATCAGGAGGACATTCAAACTTTAAACACACCAATTTCAAACAATGAAATTGAAGACACCATCAAAAGCCTGCCAAAAATAAATAAATAAATAAATAAATAAAAGCCCAGAACCAGAAGTTTTCTCATCCAAGTTCTATCAGAGTTTCAAAGAAGAATTAACACCAACCTTCCTCAAATTTTTCCATTAAATAGAAAATGAAGGAACCATTCTAAACTCATTCTATGAATCTAGTATCATCTGGATACCCAAACCAGACAGACCCATCAGGAAGGAAAACTTGAGGACAATATCCCTGATGAATATAGATGCAAAAATTCTAAATAAAATCCTGCCAAATTGCATACAAAAATGCATTAAAAATATAGTGCACCATAATCAAGTATGTTTTATCCCAGGGATGCAGGGTTGGTTCAACATGTGGAAATCAATAGTCATAATCTATCACATGAATTAAAGACAACAATCATATGATTATTGCAAATATGCAGAAAAAGCATTTGACAAAATGCAGTATCTATTCATGTTCGAAAAACTAGAAAAACTATGGATAATAGGAAAATACTTCAACCTTGTAAAAACTATATGTGTTAAACCCAAGGCCAACATTATTCTAAATAGAGAAATATTGAAAACATTCCTTTTAAAAACTGAAACAAGACAGGGATGCACTCTTTTACCACTATTTAACATAGTCCTTGAAACCCTTGATATAGCAATTAGGTAAAAAAAAAATTAATTAAAGGGCTATAAATAGGAAAAGAAGAGATCAAACTATCCATATTTGCAATGAAAAGGCTCTATATTTAGAAGACTCATAAATATCTACAACTTATAGGACTCATACACACATTGAGCAAAGTAGCAGGATATAAAATTAACACTCATAAATCAATTGCGTTCCTATACATCAATGATGAATCAGCTGAAAGAGAAATCAGGAAAACAATCCCATTCATAATATTTCAAAAAATAATAAAATACTTGGGAATCAGTGTAGCAAAATAAATGAAATACTTCTACAATATTAACTACAAAACACTAAAGAAAGAAATTGAAGAAGAATTTAAAAGAAAGAAAGATCTTTCATGTTCTTGAATAGGCAGACAATTAATATTGTCAAAATGGCCATACTAACAAAACCACTATATGTATTTAATATAATTCTTAATAAAATTCCAATAGCATTCTTCATATAAATACAAAAAGCAGCCAGGAAATTTATTTGAAAAATAAGAGGCTCAGAATAGACAAATATTTAGTAAGAAAAGTGAAGCAGGAGCCATCACAATAACAGACTATAAATTATACTACAGAGCTATAGAATAAAAAGAGCATCATACTGGTATCAAAACAGACATGAATGGGATGCAAGGCTGGTTCAATATACGGAAATCAATAAATGTTATTCACCACATCAATAGACTTAAAAATAAGAACCATATGATCATCTCGATAGATGCAGAAAAAGCATTCGACAAAGTACAGCATCCCTTTATGTTCAAAACTCTAGAAAAATTAGGGATAACTGGATCATACCTCAACATTGTAAAAGCAATCTATGATAAGCCACAGGCCAGCATCATTCTGAATGGAGAAAAATTGAAGGCATTCCCTCTAAGATCTGGTACAAGACAGGGATGCCCTCTCTCACCACTTCTGTTCAATATAGTCCTCGAAACACTGGCCAGAGCAATTAGACAGACGAAAGAAATTAAAGGCATAAAAATAGGAAAAGAAGAACTTAAATTATCACTATTTGCAGATGATATGATTCTATACCTAGCAGACCCAAAAGGGTCTACAAAGAAGCTATTAGAGCTAATAAATGAATTCAGCAAAGTGGCAGGATATAAGATCAACACGCATAAATCAAAGGCATTCCTGTATATCAGTGACAAACCCTCTGAAACGGAAATGAGGACAACTACTCCATTCACAATATCCCCCCAAAAAATAAAATACTTGGGAATCAACCTAACAAAAGAGGTGAAAGATTTATACAATGAAAATTACAGAACCCTAAAGAAAGATATAGAAGAAGACCTTAGAAGATGGAAAAATACACCCTGCTCATGGATAGGCAGAACTAACATCATCAAAATGGCGATATTACCAAAAGTTCTCTATAAGTTCAATGCAATGCCAATCAAAATCCCAACAGCATTTCTTGTAGAAATAGATAAAAGAATCATGAAATTCATATGGAATAATAAAAGACCCAGAATAGCAAAAACAATACTAAGCAGGAAGTGTGAATCAGGTGGTATAGCGATACCAGACTTCAAACTATACTACAGAGCAATAGTAACAAAAACAGCATGGTACTGGTACCAAAACAGGCGGGTGGACCAATGGTACAGAATAGAGGACACAGTAACCAATCCACAAAACTACAACTATCTCATATTTGATAAAGGGGCTAAAAGCATGCAATGGAGGAAGGATAGCATCTTCAACAAATGGTGCTGGGAAAACTGGAAATCCATTTGCATCAAAATGAATCTGAATCCCTATCTCTCGCCATGCACAAAAGTTAACTCAAAATGGATCAAGGAGCTTGATATTAAATCAGAGACACGGCATCTGATAGAAGAAAAAGTTGGTTATGATCTACATACTGTGGGATCAGGCTCCAAATTCCTCAATAGGACACCCATAGCGCAAGAGTTAACAACTAGAATCAACAAATGGGACTTACTCAAACTAAAAAGTTTTTTCTCAGCAAAAGAAACAATAAGAGAGATAAACAGGGAGCCTACATCCTGGGAACAAATCTTTACTCCACACACTTTAGATAGAGCCCTAATAACCAGAATATATAAAGAACTCAAAAAATTAGACAATAAGATAACAAATAACCCAATCAATAAATGGGCAAAGGACCTGAACAGACACTTCTCAGAGGAGGACATACAATCAATCAATAAGTACATGAAAAAATGCTCACCATCGCTAGCAGTCAGAGAAATGCAAATCAAAACTACCCTAAGATGCCATCTCACTCCAGTAAGATTGGCAGCCATTAGGAAGTCAAACAACAATAAGTGCTGGAGAGGATGCGGGGAAAAGGGCACTCTTGTTCATTGCTGGTGGGACTGCAAATTGGTGCAGCCAATTTGGAAAGCAGTATGGAGATTTCTTGGAAAGCTGGGAATGGAACCACCATTTGACCCAGCTATTCCCCTTCTCGGTCTATTCCCTAAAGACCTAACAAGAGCATGCTACAGGGACACTGCTACATCGATGTTCATAGCAGCACAATTCATGATAGCAAGATTGTGGAATCAGCCTAGATGCCCTTCAATAGATGAATGGATAAAAAAAAATGTGGCATTTATACACAATGGAGTATTACTCTGCATTAAAAAATGACAAAATCATAGAATTTGGAGGGAAATGGATGGCATTAGAGCAGATTATGCTAAGTGAAGCTAGTCAATCTTTAAAAAACAAATACCAAATGACTCCTTTGATATAAGGGGAGGAAACAAGGACAGGGTAGGGACGAAGAGCTTGAGAAGAAGATTTACATTAACAGGGGTGAGAGGTGGGAGGGAAAGGAAGTGAGAAGGGAAATTGCATGGAAATGGAAGGCGCGATCCTCAGGGTTATACAAAATGACATATAAGAGGAAAGGAGGGGTAAGACAAGATAATACAAATGGAAGAAATGATTTACAGTAGAAGGGGTAGAGAGAGAACAGGGGAGGGTAGAGGAGGGGAGGGGAGGGGAGGGGGGATAGTAGAGAATAGGACAGACAGCAGAATACATCAGACACTAGAAAGGCAATATGTCAATCAATGGAAGGGTAACTGATGTGATACAGCAATCTGTATACGGGGTAAAATTGGGAGTTCATAACCCACTTGAATCAAACTGTGAAATATGATGTATTAAGAACTATGTAATGTTTTGAATGACCAACAATAAAAAAAAGAAAAAAAAACAGACATGAAGATCAATGGAACAGAATAGAGTACACAGAAACAAGACCACATAAATGTAGTTACTTCATACTGGACAAAGGCACTATAAACTTACATGGGAAAAATATAGCCCCTTTAATAAATGGTGCTAGGAAAACTGGAAATCTATATGTAGTAGAATTAAATTTAACCCCTTTTTCTCAGCTGGACAAAACTCAACTTAGAGTGGATCAAGGAGCTAAGAATTTGAACAGAGCTCTTGCAACTTCTAGAAGAAATTGTAAGCCCAAATTTCCATCATGTTGGCTGAGGAAACAACTTCCTCCACAAGAAACAAAATAAAATAAAGAATATATAAATGGGATAGTGTCAAAATAAAAGCTTCTTTACAGCCAAGGTAATGATGAAGAACATGAACAGAGCACCTAAAGAATTGAAGAAAATCTTTGCCATCTGAACTTCAGATAGAGAATTTATCTCTAGGATATATAAAGAACTCCAAAAAAACATCTTAACACCAAAAAAAACCTAAATTACCCAAATCAATTAAAGGGAAAAAGAACTGAATGAACACCACTCAAAAGAAAATAAAATATGAACAGTCAAGAAATATATGAAAAATGTTCACCATATAGAGCAATTAAAGAAATACAAATTAAAACTACAATGAGATCCCATCTCACTCTAGTTAGAATGGCAATTATGAAGAATAAAGTAATAATACATGTTGGTGATGATGTGGGGGGAAAGGTACACTCAAATATTGCTTGTGGGAGTGAAAATTGTTGCAAACACTAAAAAACTTAGTATAGCAATTTCTCAGAAAACTTAAAATGGAACCACTATATGAACCAATTACCACACTCCTCAGAATATTCTCAGTGGAATTAAAATCAAAATTCTTCAATGATGGATCCACATCAATGTTTACAGCAGCTCAATTCTCTATAGCTAAGCTATGGAACCAACCTAGGTACCCTTGAACAGATGAATAGATAAAGAAAATGTGGAATATATACAAAATGGAATACTAGCATAAAGAAGAATGAAATTATGGCACTTGCCAATAAATGGATGTTATTGAAAACTATCATGCTATGTGAAATAAGTCAATTCCAAAGAATAAAAGGTCAAATATTCTTTCTTATAAGAAGATGGTGACCAACACCAAGGGGAGAGAGAAAAATTTCAGTGGATTAGACAAAAGAGAATAAAGGAATGGGAGCTGTTATGGTAATAGGAAGACAGAAGAATGGATCTGACGTAACTTTCCCATGTTCATATATAAATAGGAAACTCCACATCATGTACAACTATAAGAATGGGATCTTAATAAGTTATAGTCCATGTATGTATAATATGCAAAAATACACTCTACTCTCAAGTATACCTAACAAGAATAAATAAAAAATAATGCAAAAAATGAATTTTTATAGTTTTTTAGTATTTTTTCTTTAGTTGTAGATGAACACAGTGACTTTATTTTATTTCTTTATTTTCATGTAGTGCTGAAGATCAAACCCAGTGCCTCACACGTGCTAGGTAAGTGCTCTAGCACTGAAACACAATACCAGCCCAAATTTTTATAGCTCTTGTTATTAAAAACATATTCCTAGATAGGGAATATAGGTGGGAGAGGAAGGGAGAGAGAAGGGGCAAAGCTAGAATGGTTGAAGGAGACGGTCATCATTATACAAAATGCATGTATGAAGATGTGAATTTGGTGTCAACAGAACTTATATTCAAACAGAGATATGATAAATTGTAGTATAAAGGTGTATTAAAAATTATATGCAACAAAAATAAGAGAGCTCATGAAAAATGGCAAAAAGGAAGATACTTTGGGAAACTCAATACCAAATTAATAAATGATATGTATAACTAAAAATAAAAAAAAACATATTCCTTCTTTGGTTTGAAGATCTGCCACCCCAAACAAATGGTATGAAGATGCTTCTCCTGGACACACTGGGATGGAGCTCCAGTCTTTTGGAACTACTGAGGGAGGAAATGATCTTGCCTCTATATATTTTCCATCTGATATTGTTTTCCATAAACTCTGGGCAGCAATGTGCTCATAGCAACTATGGACCTAGAACCTACCTCTGTAGCAGTTCTCTGACTAGATGCCAAGGATATCCAACCTAGACCCATGATCCTTTGAACTCTAGATGTAAGAACCTTTGCCTTTGCTCCTTGCAATCAACAGTCCAAAAAAGATTCCCTGGGGAAGGCACTGATTGTGGTCCTTCAGTTTGGGAGGCAAAGTCCATGAGAAAAGGTAGCACTGAGGTTGTGCTAAGGCCCTGTAGGTACTAGGGCCATGTTTTAGAAACCATCTTGTTCTCTGAGTAATAATAACATTCTGGTCATGAGTGGGGAGGAACAACTGTCATGAATTTTGTATCTCTTTGGCTCTTATTCTTCACCCTGTCTTAGGAATAGCTCTGAGCATCTATTAAGATGACTGATTTATAGAAATCCTTTTATCAAGACCACATTCTTGTTGTTATTTTCCTTACAGCTTTTCTCTGTCTCTTTAATGTGGATAGATTGAGGATTTCAAAAGTTTAAATTTGGTTTTTCTTTGGATTAGCAATTTGATCTTTAAATCATTTCTTTCTTCTTTCATTTTGTTATAATTAGAAGAAGAAAAAAGGTTATTCATTTTAAACTTTGTTGTATATTTCTTCAGCCAAATATACAAATTTATGACTCACAAGTTCTATTTTTATCAAATAACAAGGACAAGAACACAATTCATCCAAGTCCTTTTCCACTTCATAACAAGTTTGGCCTTTCCTCCAACTTCCAAAAATGTCATTCATTTCCACTTGGGACTTTATCCGAATGATCTCTACTGCACATATTTCACTACATTTTCTTCAAGAATATTTAGGTATTTTTAAGAAAATAGAGTCTTCCATTGCAGTTCTTTTCTTTTTTTATCTCTCACCAGCATCACTTTAAAAATCCTTCCATGGCAATGTAGACTCTTTATGCATGCACCTCAAACTCTTCCAGACTCTACCTATTTTGCAAGTTGAAGCTGTTATCACTTGTCTAGGTATTTATTATAACTTTCTCTTTTCTTAAAGAAAGAAAGATACATTTTTGGTTCACAGTTTCAGTGGTATTATCCCATGGTCACTTGGGCCTATAGTGATGCAGTAGGTCACAACAGAAGTGTGGTAGAGGAAAGTCACTCACTTCATTACAACCATGTACAGAAGAGAGACTGAGAAAGAGGGAGTGAGCCAGGGCCAAGATCAAAATACACCACCCTTCAAAGAGCATCTCCCCAATGACACACTTCCTCTAACTAGGTCCCACCTTCTAATATTTCTACCACCACCAATTAGTCCATTAAACTATGAATCCAAAAATGAATTAACCCATTATGAGATTAGAGCACTCATGATATAATTATGAATCTTCTACAGACACCAAAACCTAACAGTAGTGCATTAGCGACTATATCTTCAATACATGAGCTTCTGGGGATATTTAAGATTCAAATAACAAGAAGCAGCATCCTACTTTTTAGTACCAATTGTTTTTTGTCTTAGCCTCTTTAGACTGATATGAAATCCTCTATATATGGATGGATTTATAACATAGAAAATTATTTCTTGTAGTTCTAGAGGCTGAGATGTCCAATATGAGTTATTGACTGATAGGATACTTATTAACAGCTCATTTACTGCTTCACAGATGGCCAAGTGTTTCCTCTGGTCTCACATGGTAGAAGAGATTATCAAACTGTCTGGGTTCTGATTTGTAGGGAAGTTTATCTCCTTCATGATGTTGGAGTCCTCACAAAGTCTTTTTTTAAAATATTTATTTTTAAGGTGGACACAATATCTTTATTTATTTATTTTTATGTGGTGCTGAGGATTGAACCCAGAACCTTGCATATGCTAGGTGAGCGCTCTACCACTGAGCCACAACCCTAGCCCCTCAAAAAGTCTTTAACTTCAAGTATCACCCTAGGGTACTAGGTTTTAGGATATGAATTTTTAGAGGGCAGAAAGATTTTAAACTATGAAAATTCTCAATAAATAAGAGAGTAAGAAATAATATAGAAATGAATAAGTTATTGGCTTATTTTATGTGAATGTGGAGGAATTAGCTCTATGAAAGAATCTCCTATAGATTAAATTCTCTTAAAATTAGAAATTTAAAATTTTAATTACTCCAATTGAAAATATCAGGAGATAATCTGAATAGCAAAATGGACAAAACTTAGAAGAAAAACAGTGAGCCCAAAACTTGAACACAGAGATTTTTCTTGAAAGTGTAATAAAATTGAAGGAAGATATAAAACATATGAGAACATTGAAAGTTAGTACTAAGATTTAATGTTATTGCTTATGTCTAAAAAATTTAGAATTTAATAACAGAAACAATGAAAAAAGCAATTTTAATGGGTAGCTAGCATAACTTTTATGATCTGTTGCAAGCCATTTGTCAGTTTCTACTTCCTGTTACATGCAATGTTGTAATACATATTTTTTATTTAAGTGTTGAATCAGAAACACTTTAAAAGGATGATCAATGAAATATAAGTTAACATTCATTCTTAGTGCTACGAGTTAAGAAATGAAATTATGAGTATAATTAACAACTTTTTTCTCTATATGGAAAACTCTCTGCATATACAATCACATTACAACTCATGACTGGTGGTAGT
This sequence comes from Urocitellus parryii, assembly GCF_045843805.1. Lineage (NCBI taxonomy): Eukaryota > Metazoa > Chordata > Mammalia > Rodentia > Sciuridae > Urocitellus > Urocitellus parryii. The sequence goes on along the minus strand of NC_135531.1, from coordinate 32,833,324 downwards.
AATATTTTGCAAAGAATTTAAGGTATCTTAAGTTTCATAAGAGCTATAATTTAATATGGTACTACTTAGAATAAACAAATGATTATGACCATGAAAATGATGATAATAATTCATCAATTACCTCTAAAAATCTCACTCCTGAATAGTTATACATGCCAATGTTAAGGAATTTTCCTAGGTTTAGTAGCTCAATTACCCTAATTTTCCTTACAGAAAGAACCAAATTTCAATAAGCTTTAAACATGAAACATAAAGGAACCATTTTAAATTTCACATTTGTTGATATAGCATATAATGTGTTGATACATTTTGATAATGTATTTTACTCACATAACTTTTCTTATAAATATATATTATATACAAAAAAATAAAACCCCAATACTATTATAAGCTTCAGCTCACTGACGTAATGAAGCATTGAAGGATGCCTATAGTATTATGCCAATTATTCACAATTAAGAGTGATTTCTTAAGTAAGACAGATGTATGTAGGCCTACACTATTACATTCCTTTGACACAGAGGTCAAAGAAACAGGGTGAACTCAAGGAAGGTGAAGTGGAAAATATAGAAGCTTCTAGCTTGGTAAGAAACTGAGGACAGGAGGTTGGACACTCATTGTGTAGGTATTGTGCGTGAGGATCTGGAAAGATTAAAATATGAAAGAAAGAGAAGGCCTAACTCTGCTGCTGCTGTTTTGTATTAATGAAGCAATGAAGCAAATCTGGAAGATTATTAAAGAAAATCTTGCTAAACAGGCACTGTATATAACAAACTTTTAGCTTTACAGTTTACCCTTTGCTTCTTTTCTCTATCTTTTTTTTTATTTTTGGTACCAGAACTAGGCATTGAACCTAGGGGTACTTAACTAACCACTGAGACATATCTCCAGACTCTTTTTAGTTTTTATTTTGACACAGGGTCTCACTAAGCTGTCAGAGCCTAACTAAAGTTGCTGAAGCATGAAGCAGCATGAAACAGATACCCAATGCTTTAAGTAAAGCAGTACAGAATTAATGTTAAAGAAATATTTTATCACATAAAAATATTTTCATAATAATTAAAAACATTTATGGCTATAGGGTTATTGTTGGATACATAATTAACTTTTCTTGTTATAAAGATGAAAAACCTGAAACATAGCTAGTTATTTGATTTTGACAACATCACAAGAAAATCCACATTGCTGAGTTAAAAATACATTTGTCTGTTTTCCTCTATATAGGTACTATGCTATGTTGTTATAACACAAATAATACACATTGTATTGGTTTATAAAAATAAATGTTTACTTCTTATACATGTAATATCCCATTTTATCATAAGCTGCCAATATTTTAATGTTGCTGTTGGGTTGTTATTGCAACATAACCCAATCTACACTCTGTTAGTTTGGAAACAGTGAAGAGTTTAGGATTGCATCCTATTCATAAGCCCATGAAGTAGTCTATTTCAGTGTGTGTATGTGTGTGTGTGCATGTGTGTGTGTGTGTGTGTGTGTGTGTGTGTGTGTGTGTGTACAAACGTACTAATAAGATCCATGAAATTTTTGAGATGGGAACAAATGTTATTTATTGCTCTTAGAAAAAAAAAAGCAAACATCAGAGAAAAGTTTTCAATTTCCTGGGTCCCAATGTCCACAGAGTGTTAATGTCAGTTTCAGATGCTATTTGCACATTCAGAGGGATACAGTGAAGGAGAGGAATTCCCAATGGAGAAGCTTCACCCTTATCTAGGGTTATTGGTGACCCATCCACATTCCTTTCTTTCAAGAAAGACAAAGAGAAAGGAGGAGACCAAGAGAGAGAAACAGAATGAGAGACAGAAAGATAGAGATGGTTAAAATAATGTTTATTCTGTATTATAAGCAAATTTTCTCTAGAGAAGGGATAGGAATGTATTTGCTTCATTACCCCAGAACAGCTCCAAACAGTTATTTCTATGCTTCATTATCAAGAAATATTTCAACACACCTACATTAAAAATTGCCTCTAAATTCCTATGCATTAAGAAACTGGGTCTCAGGAATGTAGAATATTGAGGGAGAATTTTCCCCAACATCCTCATTCAAATGCCACTTTCAGGAATAATTATGTTGTCTGGATTTTGCCATTAGACACTACTGCTTTAATGCCTATTTCACTTCTACTTATTAATACTTAGAATAAAAAATGTGAGGTATTGAATTAATTTGGCAACAACCACAGTATACTAGATATGAGGATATGAAACCTTATTAAAGGGAGGGTGAGATCATATAGTTTTAGAAAGAAAAAACTAGTATATTTGTCTGAAAGGAAATTGCTAAATTATATGTCAGTTCACTCCTCAGTACTCAATGTAGATGTCAAAAATAGTGACATTGATTTACATATGGTACAACATTGGAAAACTTTAAAATATATTAGATGAAAAGGTTATCAAAGAGCAATTAAAATATAGTGATTCCATTTGTATTGTAGTATGTATATGCAAATCTACAAAATACACGTGTAAGTATGTGTATATATTATGCAGTGTAGAATTATAATAAGGCAACATCTGTTATGAAATGTTTGCCATTTAAGAGGTCTGTTAGTTCTAATGAATGGTTGTTACTAGTGATATTTATTTGGGTTGGAATATTAAATATTTATAGTGTCTGAGTTATTCCAAGCAAAACAAAATCAGAAGAATATCCTTCTATACAATCTTGTTTAAAAAATTAGTTCTTTTTATATATACATGACAACAGAATGATTTTGACATATTATACTTACATGCATTATAATTAGGACTCCACTTTTGTAATTTTCTGATGTGCAGTTACAGTGGTTGTATATTCATATAAGTACATAGGAAAGTTATATCTGTTTCTTTCTATCCTTCTACACATCCATAAAGGTGAAAACCTATTAGTGTCTAAGACTCTTTCTTTTCTTTTAAAATATAAAATAATGTATTCTGTGTGAATATTTGTTTTTTTAAAGACTGGGATTTTTACGAATACAGTCATCTGATAAATCAAGGTAAACTTATGATTTTTTTTCCAACTTTAGCCAACTTGTTATCCATTTAATTTGCTCTTCTATGTTACATATTCTTAGTTTATTGTAGCATTCTTATGTTTGAAATTGTTTAAATTAAAATAGATGTTATTATATAGTAGATTTTAATTATACTTCCTATTTCAATAACAACATAATGTTATTTTTATTAATTAAGTCTCAAAACAGATCATTTGAATGTGAATTATGGCATGCTAAAGGAAAATTAAACATATATATCATTACATTGATACATTGGGAGTGGTGAATTGATGATTCACTTTTCTGTGTAATCCTGTTTTCATTGCATATCTTAACATAAATATACATTTATTCATTTAGTTATTTCAAAATTTGAATTAAGTATGAGTACTGAATGAAATTACAATGATTTCAATTTGAACCTTATCCTTGTTTCTTAGTAGGTGACCTAAAAATAATTGTAGGGTTGCTAGGTTAAAGTGATTTACATATGGCACAGAGCACAAAGCACAATTTCAGATAAATGATTTTAAAAGATATGTATATCTACACATATATACACTTAAATAATTGTATTTATGATTTCTTAATATTCTAGCACAAATGGCTGAAACATCCAGTGTATGATAGGAAAATATCTCACTGTACATTGAAACCCAAGTTGTATTTGATGTATAGCTGCATGTACATTAGCTTCAAACAGAAAGTTGATCTGAGCTAACCCTTGTTTATAGCTTTCCCATGTGTTCAAGTTAATAGATTGTAGAATGTGGTAGTTTCTAGGAACAGGCTGAAACTATACAGTTTTTTTGAGAAAATGTCTATTAAGTAGAATGTACCTAAACTTTAAATCATGGGATAATGATTTTGTATGGACTCAATAGTCACAGATGATGCTGTCCTTTGATAATGGCTACTTTCATTAAATGGCAGGGTAGGTGAAGCCCAGCAATGCTCAACCAGCCTCGCATCCTGCAGATTGAAAAGCAATTAGCAAGCAGGATTGTGATAATTACCCACAGTATGGGAGGCTTCTCCAATAACACTGTGCCTAATCATAAAATTCCTTAAATGGTAATGTATTTCCATAGACAAACTAGAATTCTCATTTCAACCTTGTCACTTATATTGGATAGCGAAATAAACAACATTCACACATTTTTTTTCTATACTGAAATGTTGCACACTGCTGTTTTGACAACTTGTAATGTCACCTGAATGTTACCTTGAATCATAATTTGTCAAGAGCAAAGCAACATCTCATTTATTTCTGCTCTTTCTTTGCCTTGCAATTCAGTAATTGCCAAGACCTACAAAAAATTAAATTGAGCTGTGATTAAAATTAAATGTGGAAGCAGATGGAACAGTTGTGTGTCTGGCATAATTTGCTCTTATTACAAGAGGTCAAGGTGAATCAAATTTCTGTTTCCATGTGAGAAAAGAATTCTGGAACATAGCAGAAGCCACATCATAATTTATTTTACTAAACCAAAATCAATTCTTCCTTAATTTTGAACTCTTAACATTTTGGTCTATGATGATTTTCATCAATGTTTGGAAATTACATAGGATAAAAAATTATGCTATAATATTTTTGTATAATTCTTCAGGAATTTTGAAAATATTTTATTATTCTGTTGTTCCAATAAAGATAACATCATAGGAGGTAGATGCAGGATTTGTAATTATTTATAAAAGACAGGACTATGACTGTTCTCTTGAAAAGGATGGGCTCATAAAATATCTTACAACTCAACTCTTTTCTGTGTTTATTTATTTTTTCTTTCTTCTACATTATGAAAATGTACACATGAATCCAGTAATTGAATTTTCATCTGGCTTGATGGCTAATGTTGCAGCAATCATCTACATTATTTTTAAATTTCTGATTCAGATTTTAATAGCCCAAATAAAGATGTCATGTAATCTTTCTTGCAGGAAAAAATTGTACTGAGGTATCAATGCTGACTACGATAATGACATTTAAAAGAAAAAAATATGTCACTTATCAGTTCCAAATTCAAAATTAAAGTTTTGCTTATTATTGTTAAAGTAAGACTTTATTTGAATCTGGATATATGTTTAATTGTTTTTTTGAAAATGTGCAATAATAGTGTTCCACCAATGTACTTATTGGCTATGCAATATGTTTTAACCATCATCTTCTTATTAAAAGTTGACATTTGTAATAACAAAAAGATAATAGCAGACTTACTGTGATTAAGGCACTGTGAATATTGATTATAAATTAATTCCGCTAATCTTTATAATCCAATCAGAGAGTATTGTTACCATTCTTATTCAGAGTCAGAAACTATGGTATAGAGAGATTAGAAAACTTTCCAATGGCACAAAAGGGAATGAAGAGAGTCAGGATCTGAATTCCACAAAGTTATGCCTTTAAAAACCACTGGACTGGCAGATGTGATGCTGCAGGCCTGTAATCCCAATGACTCAGGAAGCTGAGTCAAAAGGATCTCAAGTATGAGATCACCCTCAGTTATTTAGAGGGACCTATCTCAAGACTATTAAAAAAAAAAAGTGGGCTCTGGCGATGAGGAGGGCTGGGCATGTAGGTTCAGTTGAAAGCTCTCCTGGGTATAATCCAGGTATAATACCCAATACCACAAACAAACTAAACAACAACAACAACAACAAAACACACCAGACTGACCTAATGCAAAGTTTTGTTCACTCTAGAATATTGACAACTTGATCCCCAGGTTGAGCATCAATAAAGATAAAAGGCCAAACTAAAGCACAGTGAATGGTCATTTTTTAGACAATTTGGGTCCAGGTGGTGCTCATGATTTTAATTGTTCATACATGAAAGTAGAATATTTTATCCCAATAATTATGTGAATACACTTATGTCAGCACATTTTTGATGTCCTTCCATTGCTGAAGTTAAGAGGGGGAAGTATTAATAATTTACCATAGGGCAAATATGTGAAAGCATATGAGACATAGAAGAAGGAAGAATTAGAGGGTGGGCGGTGAGAGGGGAAGGGAGAAGAAGAAATAGGGAGGGGGGGGGGAGGGAGGGAGGGAGGGAGAAGAGAGAACATTTTGTGATACATATGTAGCTCTTTGAAAGATATTTCAGGCTATCTGCAAATGTGTTCATTTATGTCTCATCACTGCTCTTTAGACTATCAGCTCCTAGAAGGCCTATTGTATTCAATTAGAAGTACTGTAGCACACATTTCTAGCAAAGTGTTGGTCCTCAGGAAAAAATTTTATGAGTACTTATTGTATCAATCTCAATATAAGTCCTACATATAAAATAATAGTTAACAACCCAGACTCTTGGACAGGACTCACTGCATTAAATACTCAATATGTTCTTGGTACTTTCCAATCTTCAGCCACAGTCTTAGCTCTAAAGTGAGGATCATGCAATGACAATCAACCACAATAATATTTAGACAATTTTCCATAGATGATTTAAAATATGGAAAGCAATTAATAATGTCATCTATTTCAGAGTTTTAAAACACAAGATTTTATAGCAAGTACATAGCAATAAAGTATTCCAAATGGTTAATAATAAGAAAGAATTTTAAAATGTGTAGTATTTTCTCATTCTGCACTGTTCATCTGTCATTAAACCACTTCACTGAAGTATTATTGACATAAAAATGTTGTACATATTTAATGCATACAACTTGATAATTTGGATATAAGTAGCAAAATTCTCTCTCTCTCTCTCTCTCTCTCTCTCTCTCTCTCTTTCTCTCTCTCTCTCTCTCTCTCTATATATATATATATATATATATATATAGTCTGAAAATTTCTCATAAAATGTACCATTTTAGCAAAATTTTAAATATATAGTACAGTATTAATTATAAGGACTATACAATAAATCTCTCTGCCTCTGCTCATGTTGTAAAACTTTAAATCCTTTGACAAACCTGTAACCATTATCTTTCCCTCAAATCCCTAGCAATCACTGTTTCTGCTTCTATGGTTTTAAATATTTTAATTAATCTTCTATGTGGTATTATGTGCAATTCATCCTCTGCATCTGATTATTTAATTTAGACTGATGTCCTCTAGGTTTATTAATATGGTTATAAATGGCAGGACTCACTTATTTTTTTAAAGCTAAATAGTACTCCAGTATATGTATGTACCTAGTTTTATTCATTCATTCATTTGATAAACACTTATTTTGTTATCACCTCATTCCTGTTAGAATGGCTATCAAAACCAACAAACAAAGAAAATAAAGTCAATGAACTGTGGAAAAGAAACTGGAGAAGAGGGAATCTGTGCACACTGTTGGTGGGAATGTAAACCAGTGTCTCCACTGTAAAACAACACTGAGTTCCCTCAGCAAATTAGGGCTCACAGGTGACCCAGCAATTTCATTTCTGCACTTCTATGCATGGGTCATTTTCCTAGTGATTACAAGGCAATAGATAATAACTGTCTTAGGAGGAAAAATAAAAACAAATGTTGCTTCTTGGTTTTTTTTTGCCAGGAATTAGAATTTGAGATTTTTTTTTTCAAAATGGAAATTATTGCACATTCCATGAGCTCCCATTATGTATTTCAAGAACCAAGCTCAGTGGTCTGCATCATAGAATTTTTATTATGTTAAGTGTTTTTATTCTCTTATATTTTAAATATAGCAGAACAACCATGTCACTTAGAGTGAGGGATTTGGGGGGAAATGACATTCATTCAGTTGTAGGGGAGACCAGGAAACCAAATGTCATTTCTATATGAAAAAATAGTAGTTGAATGCAGATGGAAAAGGGTCAGTTAGCTTGGTTTTTATGTGAGGTAAAGAAAACCTCACAGGTGTTCCAGCAACATCACTACTGCACTTCTATGCATGGGTCATCTCCCTAGTGATTGCAAGGCAATAGATAATAACCTGGGGCAGCAGGAAAGGAAGGACCTAGCAACTTTCAACCATTCTCAGTGCTTGTGCTATGAAAGGAATCCAGCTGACTCTTTGTGCTTTATGATTGGGTGATTGGAGCAGTTGATGTTTGAAGGGAAAGTAACAAGGATTCCAAAGGTGAGGGAAATGGACTGCAGAGGAACCTGTGGCTGCTAACTGAGGCCTAGGGATAGATATATCATCACCGCAGGGTTTCACATGGTGACAAGTGAGCAGGCATAGTGCTGGGCCTTGGCAAAACCAAATAAATACTAAATGTGTGTTAAAGCAGCTCATATATTAACAGGAGACTTCCTAACATGCTAGGAATAGGACCTCACTAAATTCCCTCCTAGACATCAGCCACAGCACATAGGAAAACCAGACAGCCAAATTGTCACTTAATGTGTTTTTCTTCACACTATGTATAGGTATGGGCTTACAATTTGAGCTGTTGATAAAATAGTCAGACCAGTCTACAAGCATCTACTCTGGTGGAAAGATATAAATTGCACTTGTATAATACTTAATACTGTGATCCTCTCTATTTCATATTTCTGGATTTGATTCACCCTCATGTTCTTTTTTTTAGAGGTGTTAATAGTTGTAATCAGGCTAATGTCAAGTCCTGCTGGTCTGGGAGTCCTCTGCTCTTGAGGTGGCTATTTAGCTATTCTCAGCTCCATTATGGGTTTGTATAAAAGATTCACTATTAGAGGACAATATTTTCACACTTATTTTCAAGTCAGCTTTTCAAAATTTAGATTTATTTCTTACTTATTTGTAATAGATGCTACAAAATAACTCATTTTCCATGTTTTTTGTGTACTGCAAACGTTAAATAATTTTTAAAAAGAATTTGAAAGATGTTTAATTTTTTTAAGGAAGCATTTTCAGGCATCTTAAAAGAATTCCGTGCTTTGGCATTAGTGGGAAAAGATTTTGCAATATATGCCAACTTTGGTCAAAAAGGGTGAAACATTAGACAAAATAATGGATAAACTACAGAAATTTTGAGAATAAATGTGGTATTTATATATTTATTGTGATGCTAAGAATCAAACCCAGGGCATTTCACATGCTAGACAAGCACTCTATAGCTAAGCTAAATCTTAAGCCCCTGTTTTGTTTTGTTTAATTGGCTTTATTTTAAAATCAGCAAATTTAGTAAAACAAAGATCTGAGATTTGGGTCACAATATTATACTTGGCTCATAGAATTAGTGCAGGTTTAAAAAAAATGAAAGAATCATTAACAACATTTATATACCCAGAGATATCACATGTGACTCCAGATGTCCAATTCTTAAAAGTCTTAGTTTGAATTATTGTGTGTTAAAACAACTGCAGCCAAGTGGTCTTAAAAAGAAAGACAAATATTTCTCTTCTGTTGTCATTCACTGGCAAAAGTACAATAGTAAGAGCCAACCAGACTAGCATTTCGAGAAAATGATAAAAGTGTATTTCTTAATTTAACTGAAGAATATTCCTGTGGGTTGATATTCCAACTCAGTAAAAAATGGCAGACTGTGACACATTGCCAGCCATCCTTCCCACTTTGATTAACTCTTCTGCCTATGCAAGACAGATGTGGTATCACTGACTAGCTTGTCACCTGACCGCACAAAGTTGTTCTCAAGACTAATCCTACTGAAAAAAGTGATAGAGTGCCAGGGATCCCAGCAGCCTGCAGCAGGGCCCGGAGAGCCAGGCCAACTGATTCGCGTGGCCTGCCCTGCGGCTACAGAAGGCGTGGCGCCTCAGTGAAGCCATTAATTGGCAAGCAGGGAGGTTAGGGAAGGCCATTAGGTGGAATCCCACCAGCCAAGCCCACACGGACCCTTGGGCCGAGCACGGGTTCTCAGAAGGGGAAGGAAGCGGTACAGTCCCATCCCCCACAGCGGACACTCCGCCGAGCCAGTCAGCGGCCACCATCCGGGAAAGCTGAAGGATACACCGCCACTCTCCTTCAGAGTGCGACATCAAAACAGGTCGGTGTCATTCAGCTCACCCCCCAGACAGCGGGAATTCGCATAAAATCTCTCCTAGGCTTGCCGGGAGAGGGAGTATCAAGCTGAGCCTCCATACAGGCTAGGGGGAAACCAGAGACACCTGACCTCCAACCCCTCCTCTCAGTAGCAGCCAAAAGGAAACCTGGCTAGCCAGCGCTGGGGGAGGGGCAAGCAGAAAAAATCAAAGTGATAGAGTGCCAGGGATCCCAGCAGCCTGCAGCAGGGCCCGGAGAGCCAGGCCAACTGATTCGCGTGGCCTGCCCTGCGGCTACAGAAGGCGTGGCGCCTCAGTGAAGCCATTAATTGGCAAGCAGGGAGGTTAGGGAAGGCCATTAGGTGGAATCCCACCAGCCAAGCCCACACGGACCCTTGGGCCGAGCACGGGTTCTCAGAAGGGGAAGGAAGCGGTACAGTCCCATCCCCCACAGCGGACACTCCGCCGAGCCAGTCAGCGGCCACCATCCGGGAAAGCTGAAGGATACACCGCCACTCTCCTTCAGAGTGCGACATCAAAACAGGTCGGTGTCATTCAGCTCACCCCCCAGACAGCGGGAATTCGCATAAAATCTCTCCTAGGCTTGCCGGGAGAGGGAGTATCAAGCTGAGCCTCCATACAGGCTAGGGGGAAACCAGAGACACCTGACCTCCAAACCCTCCTCCCAGAAGCAGCCAAAAGGAAACCTGGCTAGCCAGCGCTGGGGGAGGGGCAAGCAGAAAAAATCAAAGTGATAGAGTGCCAGGGATCCCAGCAGCCTGCAGCAGGGCCCGGAGAGCCAGGCCAACTGATTCGCGTGGCCTGCCCTGCGGCTACAGAAGACGTGGCGCCTCAGTGAAGCCATTAATTGGCAAGCAGGGAGGTTAGGGAAGGCCATTAGGTGGAATCCCACCAGCCAAGCCCACACGGACCCTTGGGCCGAGCACGGGTTCTCAGAAGGGGAAGGAAGCGGTACAGTCCCATCCCCCACAGCGGACACTCCGCCGAGCCAGTCAGCGGCCACCATCCGGGAAAGCTGAAGGATACACCGCCACTCTCCTTCAGAGTGTGACATCAAAACAGGTCGGTGTCATTCAGCTCACCCCCCAGACAGCGGGAATTCGCATAAAATCTCTCCTAGGCTTGCCGGGAGAGGGAGTATCAAGCTGAGCCTCCATACAGGCTAGGGGGAAACCAGAGACACCTGACCTCCAACCCCTCCTCCCAGTAGCAGCCAAAAGGAAACCTGGCTAGCCAGCGCTGGGGGAGGGGCAAGCAGAAAAAATCAAAGTGATAGAGTGCCAGGGATCCCAGCAGCCTGCAGCAGGGCCCGGAGAGCCAGGCCAACTGATTCGCGTGGCCTGCCCTGCTGCTACAGAAGACGTGGCGCCTCAGTGAAGCCATTAATTGGCAAGCAGGGAGGTTAGGGAAGGCCATTAGGTGGAATCCCACCAGCCAAGCCCACACGGACCCTTGGGCCGAGCTCAGGTTCTCAGAAGGGGAAGAAAGCGGTACAGTCCCATCCCCCACAGCGGACACTCCACCGAGGCAGTCAGCGGCCACCATCCGGGAAAGCTGAAGGATACACCGCCACTCTCCTTCAGAGTGCAACATCAAAACAGCGGACACTCCATCCAGGCAGTCAGTGGCCACCATCCGGGAAAGCTGAAGAATACACCACCACTCTCCAACAGCTTGTAACATCAAAACAGCCAGCAGCAGGACCCCGGAGATCCAGGCCAACTGATTCGCGCGGCCTGCCCCGCAGCTACAGAAGGCGTGGCGCCTCAGAGAAGCCATTAATTAGCAAGCAGGGAGGTTAGGGACTGCCATTAGGTGGATTCCCGCCAGCCAATCCCACCGCCCACGCCCGGAAGAGGCCCAGCGATCTGCCAGCATTGTAGTCACGACACCCCAATTGGAATAGGGACAGAGCAGAGCCACCTTCCACTCCCGGAACAGGCCCAGAGAGCCGCCAGCGTGATAGACACGTCACCCCAATTGGAGTAGGGGCACAGCCGCCGCCCGCACCTGCAAGGGAGACTTTTCAAGTATACAAGAGCAACATAAATAAATAGGGGGTAAATTTCAAAACACAACAGTTGCACCAAGCAGAAAGAAACGCGGGCAGTATGAAAAGACAAGGAAAGAAAGGACCACAAGCAATGCAGGTCAACTCAACTTTAGAAGAGGTAATAGCTGCAACAGATGGAATATCAGATAAAGAGTTCAGGATATATATGGTTCAGATGATCTGGAGTCTCAAGGAAGACATGAGACAGCAAAATCAGACAATGAAAGATCACATTGACAAACAAATCCAGGAAGTCAAAGATCAATTTCACAGGGAGATAGAGGTAATAAAAAACAAACAAATTGAAATTCTAGAAATGCAGGAAACAATAAACCAACTTAAAAACTCAATTGAGAATACTACCAGCAGAGTAGATCACTTAGAAGAGAGAACATCAGACAATGAAGACAAAGTATTTCAACTGGAAAAGAACATAGACAGCTCAGCAAGTCTGCTAAGAAACCATGAGCAGAACATCCAAGAATTATGGGACAATATCAAAAGACCAAATTTAAGAGTCATTGGGATACAGGAAGGCACAGAGCTCCATTCCAAAGGAATAAACAGTCTATTCAGTGAAATAATACGAGAAAACTTCCCAGAATTGAAGATTGAGACAGAATCCCAAATCCTAGAAGCCTACAGGACGCCGAATGTGCAAAATCATAAGAGATCCACACCTAGATACATTATAATGAAGATGTGCAACATACAGAATAAGGAGAGAATTTTAAAAGCTGCAAGAGAAAGAAAGCAGATTACATTTAGGGGTAAACCAATCAGGATAACAGCTGATCTCTCAACACAGACTCTGAAAGCTAGAAGATCCTGGAATAACATATTTCAAACACTGAAAGACAATGGGCTCCAACCAAGAATCGTGTATCCGGCGAAATTAAGCTTCAGGTTAGAAGATGAAATTAAAACCTTCCACAATAAACAAAAGTTAAAAGAATTCGCAGCTAGAAAACCATCTCTTCAAAAAATCCTTGGCAAAACATTACAGGAAGAGGAAATGGAAAACAACATTGAAAACCAACAATGGGAGGTAGGACAGTAAAGGGGGGAAAGTAGTCATAGAGGATAACAAATCAGGTTTAGTAACATCAATAAACAAATATGGATAGAAGAACAAACCATATCTCAATAATAACCCTAAATGTTAATGGCTTAAACTCACCAATTAAGAGACACAGGCTAGTAGAATGGATCAAAAAACAAGACCCAACAATATGCTGTCTACAGGAGACGCATTTGATAGGAAAAGATATACATAGACTGAAGGTGAAAGGTTGGGAAAAATCATATCACTCATATGGACCGCGGAAACAAGCAGGAGTGTCCATACTCATATCTAATAAAATAGATTTCAAGCCAAAGCTAATCAAAAGGGATATAGAAGGACACTTCATACTGCTCAAGGGAACCATACACCAACAAGACATAACAATCATAAATATATATGCCCCAAATAATGGTGCAGCTGTATTCATCAAGCAAACTCTTCTCAAGTTCAAGAGTCTAATAGACCAACATACAATAATCATGGGAGACTTCAACACACCTCTCTCACCACTGGACAGATCTTCCAAACAAAAGTTAAATAAGGAAACTATAGAACTCAATAACACAATTAACAACCTAGACTTAATTGACATATATAGACTATACCACCCAACATCAAGTAGCTACACTTTTTTCTCAGCAGCACATGGAACCTTCTCAAAAATAGACCATATACTATGTCACAGGGCAACTCTTAGACAATACAAAGGGGTAGAGATAATACCATGCATCTTATCTGATCATAATGGAATGAAACTGAAAATCAATGATAAAAGAAGAAAGGAAAAAGCAAGCATCACCTGGAGAATGAACAATAGGTTGCTGAGTGATCAATGGGTTTTAGAAGACATCAAGGAGGAAATTAAAAAATTCCTAGAGTTAAATGAAAACACAGACACAACATATCGGAATCTATGGGACACATTGAAAGCAGTTCTAAGAGGAAAATTCATTGCTTGGAGTTCATTCCTCAAAAAAAGAAAAAACCAACAAATAAATGATCTCATACTTCATCTCAAAATCCTAGAAAAAGAAGAGCAAAACAACAGCAAAAGAAGTAGAAGGCAAGAAATAATTAAAATCAGAGCTGAAATTAATGAAATTGAAACAAAAGAAACAATTGAAAAAATTGACAAAACTAAAAGCTGGTTCTTTGAAAAAATAAATAAAATTGACAGACCCTTAGCCATGCTAACGAAGAGAAGAAGAGAGAGAACCCAAATTACTAGCATACGGGATGAAAAAGGCAATATCACAACAGACACTTCAGAAATACAGAAGATAATCAGAAATTACTTTGAATCCTTATACTCCAATAAAATAGAAGATAGTGAAGGCATAGATAAATTCCTTGAGTCCTATGATCTGCCCAGATTGAGCCAGGAGGATATAGACAACCTAAACAGACCAATAACAATAGAGGAAATAGAAGAAACCATCAAAAGACTACCAACTAAGAAAAGCCCAGGACCGGATGGGTATACAGCAGAGTTTTACAAAACCTTTAAAGAGGAACTAACACCAATACTTTTCAGGCTATTTCAGGAAATAGAAAAAGAGGGAGAACTTCCAAATTCATTCTACGACGCCAACATCACCCTGATTCCGAAACCAGACAAAGACACATCAAAGAAGGAAAACTACAGACCAATATCTCTAATGAACCTTGACGCAAAAATCCTCAATAAAATTCTGGCGAATCGGATTCAAATACATATCAAAAAAATTATACATCATGATCAAGAAGGATTCATCGCTGGGATGCAAGGCTGGTTTAATATACGGAAATCAATAAATGTTATTCACCACATCAATAGACTTAAAAATAAGAACCATATGATCATCTCAATAGATGCAGAAAAAGCATTCGACAAAGTACAGCATCCCTTTATGTTCAAAACGCTAGAAAAATTAGGGATAACAGGATCATACCTCAACATTGTAAAAGCAATCTATGATAAGCCATAGGCCAGCATCATTCTGAATGGAGAAAAATTGAAGGCATTCCCTCTAAGATCTGGTACAAGACAGGGATGCCCTCTCTCACCACTTCTGTTCAACATAGTCCTCGAAACACTGGCCAGAGCAATTAGACAGTCAAAAGAAATTAAAGGCATAAAAATAGGAAAAGAAGAACTTAAATTATCACTATTTGCAGATGATATGATTCTATACCTAGCAGACCCAAAAGGGTCTACAAAGAAGCTATTAGAGCTAATAAATGAATTCAGCAAAGTGGCAGGATATAAGATCAACACGCATAAATCAAAGGCGTTCCTGTATATGAGCGACAAATCCTCTGAAACGGAAATGAGGACAACTACTCCATTCACAATATCCCCCCAAAAAATAAAATACTTGGGAATCAACCTAACAAAAGAGGTGAAAGATTTATACAATGAAAAATACAGAACCCTAAAGAAAGACATAGAAGAAGACCTTAGAAGATGGAAAAACATACCCTGCTCATGGATAGGCAGAACTAACATCATCAAAATGGCGATATTACCAAAAGTTCTCTATAAGTTCAATGCAATGCCAATCAAAATCCCAACAGCATATCTTGTAGAAATAGATAAAAGAATCATGAAATTCATATGGAATAATAAAAGACCGAGAATAGCAAAAACAATACTAAGCAGGAAGTGTGAATCAGGCGGTATAGCGATACCAGACTTCAAGCTATACTACAGAGCAATAGTAACAAAAACAGCATGGTACTGGTACCAAAACAGGCGGGTGGACCAATGGTACAGAATAGAGGACACAGTAACCAATCCACAAAACTACAACTATCTTATTTTTGATAAAGGGGCTAAAAGCATGCAATGGAGGAAGGATAGCATCTTCAACAAATGGTGCTGGGAAAACTGGAAATCCATTTGCACCAAAATGAATCTGAATCCCTATCTCTCGCCGTGCACAAAAGTTAACTCAAAATGGATCAAGGAGCTTGATATTAAATCAGAGACACGGCATCTGATAGAAGAAAAAGTTGGTTATGATCTACACGCTGTGGGATCGGGCTCCAAATTCCTCAATAGGACACCCATAGCGCTAGAGTTAACAAATAGAATCAACAAATGGGACTTACTCAAACTAAAAAGTTTTTTCTCAGCAAAAGAAACAATAAGAGAGATAAATAGGGAGCCTACATCCTCGGAACAAATCTTTACTCCACACACTTCAGATAGAGCCCTAATAACCAGAGTATACAAAGAACTCAAAAAATTAGACAATAAGATAACAAATAACCCAATCAATAAATGGGCCAAGGACCTGAACAGACACTTCTCAGAGGAGGACATACAATCAATCAACAAGTACATGAAAAAATGCTCACCATCGCTAGCAGTCAGAGAAATGCAAATCAAAACTACCCTAAGATACCATCTCACTCCAGTAAGACTGGCAGCCATTAGGAAGTCAAACAACAATAAGTGCTGGAGAGGATGCGGGGAAAAGGGCACTCTTGTTCATTGCTGGTGGGACTGCAAATTGGTGAAGCCAATTTGGAAAGCAGTATGGAGATTTCTCGGAAAGCTGGGAATGGAACCACCATTTGACCCAGCTATTCCCCTTCTCGGTCTATTCCCTAAAGCCCTAACAAGAGCATGCTACAGGGACACTGCTACATCGATGTTCATAGCAGCTCAATTCACGATAGCAAGACTGTGGAACCAGCCTAGATGCCCTTCAATAGATGAATGGATAAAAAAAATGTGGCATTTATACACTATGGAGTATTACTCTGCATTAAAAAATGACAAAATTATAGAATTTGGAGGGAAATGGATGGCATTAGAGCAGATTATGCTAAGTGAAGCTAGTCAATCTTTAAAAAACAAATACCAAATGACTCCTTTGATATAAGGGGTGTAAACAAGGACAGGGTAGGGACGAAGAGCTTGAGAAGAATATTTACAGTAAACAGGGATGAGAGGTGGGAGGGAAAGGGAGTGAGAAGGGAAATTGCATGGAAATGGAAGGCGATCCTCAGGGTTATACAAAATGTCATATAAGAGGTAAGGAGGGGTAAGTCAAGAGAATACAAATGGAAGACATGATTTACAGTAGAAGGGGTAGAGAGAGAAAAGGGGAGGGGAGGGGAGGGGAGGGGAGGGGAGGGGGGATAGTAGACAATAGGACAGACAGCAGAATACATCAGACACTAGAAAGGCAATATGTCAATCAATGGAAGGGTAACTGATGTGATACAGCAATTTGTATACGGGGTAAAAGCGGGAGTTCATAATCCACTTGAATCAAACCGTGTAATATGATGTATTAAGAACTATGTAATGTTATGAACGACCAATAAAAAAAAAAAAAAAGACTAATCCTACTAAAGTCAGCATGCAAAATATCAACATAACTGGGCATGTGTAGTATTGAGGACAGACCCTCTCAGTCAAAATCAATTTTGGTGAGGGGTCACTGGAGATTTCAGAGTTTCCCTTACCAACACACATGTCAGAAGATCTGCCTCTACATGATGACTTTGTGTTTTATTAAAAGTAATGTCTTTCTGAACACACATGTTCTTGAAATCTGTAGCTACTAAATGTTGAAATTTTAATAAATGAATCAAGCCTTGGTTACTCTAAATTTCTGTGGTGTAAAAATTTAATGAGAGTCCAACTTCTTATATATAGAAATATCCTTAGATATTGTCTTCTACACCCAAATGCTAAATGCATATGTATTATGTGCAGCATTAAAAATTATTTAAACATTACTGGACCAAGAAGCAAAATAGAGAGGTTGCTTTAAAGAATGAAGGCTCAAAGCAAGGCTTTCCTATTATTTTTGAATGGTTTTGCTCCCAGAGAATTTGATATTTTAAAAATTTTTATTTAATTTAAAAAAAATCTAATTGTGGTAAAATGTGTCTAACATAAAATAATCATTTTAATTACTTAAATATATATTTAGTACTATTAAGTATTTTACAATATCAGACAGTCATTAATTTCCAAAACTTTTCTTCTTGAAAAACTGAAACTCTATACCCATTAAACAAAAGCATCCAATTTTCTCTGTCTGAGGTCCTTGGCAACCACCATTCCCTTTTATGCCCTGTGATTTTGACTGCTCTGGGTAACTCATGTATATGGAATTATTTAGTATTTATATTTTTGTGACCAATTAATTTTGTTTACCATAATATACTTCAGTTTTAATCAGTATAGTATTACTAGATTTCTCACGCATACTATGACATTTGTTCTACAGAAATTCCACAATTTCTTAAAAATGCTTTTTGATATTCATAATATGTTTTAGGTGAAAGGGTCATTTCCAATGACAAATACACAGTCTTTCCTATATTTCACTTAGGATAATGTATGTCATTATGTTTATTATATTTGAGAATCAAGAGAATAACATGTATTATTAATGAACAATTGAGTTTTGCTAATCAAGCTGCACTTGCCAATAACATTTATCAATTGAATAAAATAATCTTTTGTATTTACAAATTTAGACTTGTCTGAGAAGCTCTGCTCAGTCTGGGAGTGTGCATTAAAGATAATTTGCTCATTTTATACAAGATTGAATCTTTCTTTCTCTTTCATATAAAGTTTGCAAGCTGCTACACATATGACCTTTGTGTTACCTGCTTAATTATTCTCTAGTTTATTTCATTTTATTTTTGATTTTAGATAATGGGAATGTTTCGTCCAATTTTACCAGTAAATCATTTGACGAATGAAAATATACTTCAGATTTCACTAAGATACATAGAAATAAAACTTGTTTCATTTCTCTAGTGTAATTCAGTGTGACTACTTTTACCCCCACTACAACTTTTAATTTAGAGAAGTCATCAGTCATTAGATTTTGATCAATAGACTATAGATGAAACATGTAATTTCTTTATTAAACCAGGTTTCAATTTTATTATTCTAAATTATAAACCATTAAATAACACAAAGATTTTAATGAATATTAAATGCTGCTTTTTTTTTCATCAGTTTACTTTGTGCCATAAGAAAATGAAGCATAGCAAGATTGAGAGAAGTAATGAAGGTGCTAATGTAACAACATAATTGAAACTAAAGTTTCTGAACTTCACATGGCAAATATTTTCCAATACACAGGTCTTGGGCATTTGTTATTAATAAATGAATACAATCACCATTATTCATAGCCCTTTTCTATGAGATTAATGACTTTCATATGTATTTTCTAGCTCGCATTTTGATGTGAAACTCAGCAACATGCAGGAAATGCTGCTTCTCCATATGTCTGACATAATTCTAATAGCTTTTCTGAGAAATAGTCAAGTATTTTATATTGATTTATGTGAATGTCTGCTATGTGACCATATATTTCCTATCAACATTTCTACATTACCTGTCTCAGTTTTCCTTCACAAGATGCCTCTGCATCCTCCATATGATCTGTCATTTGCATGTTCCCAATTCTCAAACTTGGTTAGCTTTCTCTCTGCAGTCTCTATTTTTTTCTTCTTCTAAGCACTATTACATTATTTGCAAGATTCTAGACTCCTAGAGATAGCAAGATATTTCAGTATTGTTTGAATAATTTTGTTTTCTATCTTTAATTAACATTGCTCAAATTAGCATGTTTCTAGAAAACTACAAAAGCAGCACTGTAGAAACAAAAATTTATTATAAAAAACCCACAAAACTGTTTTTATTTTGTCATTTGTATGCTGCCTTTCCATCTCTAACAAAGACAGGACAAATTGAGTGGCAGACAAAATATTCTGTTCAAAGCACCTTTCTCTTCACACAAAATTTAAATTGTTATAGGATAAATCATGGTTTACATAATAATATTAGAAGAATTTTTATTTGAATAAAATCTTTAGTTTTTCAAAAAAAGTTGAGATTTGCAAATCTCAATCAGTTCACAGAGCTTTTTGTATCTAGCGTAAATATTAGGAATTAATTCCGATATTGATTAGAGTAAGGCTCCTCCACTCTTAGTTCACATGCTGCAGGATTTTTTTTTTAAATTTTTCTGAATATTTATTTTTTAAATTTTCTTTTTTTTTTATTGGTCGTTCATAACATTACATAGTTCTTAATACATCATATTACACGGTTTGATTCACGTGGATTATGAACTCCCCCTTTTACCCCGTATACAAATTGCTGTATCACATCAGTTTCCCTTCCATTGATTGACATATTGCCTTTCTAGTGTCTGATGTATTCTGCTGTCTGTCCTATTCTCTACTATCCCCCCTCCCCTCCCCTCCCCTCCCCTCCCCTCCCCTTTTCTCTCTCTACCCCTTCTACTGTAAATCATTTCTTCCATTTGTATTATCTTGTCTTACCCCTCCTTTCCTCTTGTATGACATTTTGTATATCCCTGAGGATCGCCTTCCATTTCCATGCAATTTCCCTTCTCACTCCCTTTCCCTCCCACCTCTCATCCCTGTTTAATGTAAATCTTCTTCTCAAGCTCTTCGTCCCTACCCTGTCCTTGTTTACTCCCCTTATATCAAAGGAGTCATTTGGTATTTGTTTTTTAAAGATTGACTAGCTTCACTTAGCATAATCTGCTCTAATGCCATCCATTTCCCTCCAAATTCTATGATTTTGTCATTTTTTAATGCAGAATAATACTCCATAGTATATAAATGCCACATTTTTTTTATCCATTCATCTATTGAAGGGCATCTAGGCTGGTTCCACAGTCTTGCTATCGTGAATTGAGCTGCTATGAACATCGATGTAGCAGTGTCCCTGTAGCATGCTCTTGTTAGGTCTTTAGGGAATAGACCGAGAAGGGGAATAGCTGGGTCGAATGGTGGTTCCATTCCCAGCTTTCCGAGAAATCTCCATACTGCTTTCCAAATTGGCTGCACCAATTTGCAGGATTAACACTCAATTTAGATTATGCCTAGGACAGCTTCAGATCTCAAATTGGGAGGCTGAGAGGGTGAGGGAAGCTGCCACACAGCATGGAATCATTCTTATCTAGCTCCTCAATGGGTGGATAACGCTGGCTCCTGTGTGAGAGATATCTGGCTGTATTCTCTTGTTTTCTGAAGGAAGGAGTTTACTTGTGCACAATTGTATGTATGAGAATTCTTTTTTATATATATTTTTAATTGGTTGTTCAAAACATTACAAAGCTCATGATATATCATCTTTCATACATTTGACTCAATTGGGTTATGAACTCCCATTTTTACCCCAAATACAAATTGCAGAATCACATCGGTTACACACTCACATTTTTACATAATGGCATATTAGTGACTGTTGTATTCTGCTACCTTTCCTATCCCCTACTATCCCCCCTCCCCTCCCCTCACATCATCCCTCTCTAAGAGAATTCTTAACTTGCATTCTAGGCTAAATTTCAAGGGAGAACCTGTATCCAGGGCTACTTATTCACTTTATATTTTCTTTCTATTTTTAACTAAATCTACACTTTGCCTCAGATTCTGGCTGTATATATATATATATACTCTTTCTCTTAAAACTCCCAAGACTTTCAAATTGCACATCTCTTCTTTTCAGTGCTCACTTAATTATAAATTAAATGGTTGTGTACACTGCCTAATTTTTGCTGTTATATATTTAAACAGATCAAGTTAACTCAAGCCAGTGGATCAATGACGTTCCTTTTAACTGTCATGCTCAATTTGCATTTTTAAAAAGGATATTGAATAATTGATATTAATCTTCAATTGCAATCAATTCTTCTGGTCAAATAACAAAGTTCATAGAATGTGCATGAACAGTCTCTGCCTGAGACTTTCTTCCACATCATGATTACAGACACCTTGCACATTCCAGAAAATAGAAAAGACAGACAGAGAGAGAGAGAGAGAGAGAGAGAGAGAGAGAGAGAGAGAGAGAGTCTAGGAAGTAATAATATCATGAGTTCTCCTTCACATATTTCACACTCTGCTTTCTTTCCTACTGATTTTAAAGTGAAACTTTTCTATCCCAATTATTTGCAAGAACTTCAGCATTTCCTTTCTTGTTTTCCTTATCTAGATTTCATTTTTACAGCTGATTTTCTGCTTTGCTCTTGCTTAGGATTCAGATGATTATTATTGTTACTGTAGACAACAATAGCTCTAGCTGACTATGGTGTCTACTATTGCAGAAACAGCAAGATACTCACTATTTGAACTTGATTTAAAAAAATTATGAGCCTAATCTTTCTCTGTGGCTGCATGATACAATGTATATTTTTTGGACTTTGGTAAAATGCATCCTCCTCTCAATCTATATATAAAAAATCATTTGTTTTACCATTTAGTCATCACGAAGACATCAAAGGTTATTTATGGAAATAAGAAGAAAATCTATAAGTCCTATTAAAGAAAGAAGCATATTTTTTTCTCTTGATGTTCTTAGAAAAGTGTTACTATATACACACACATAAACAATGTGGACATATGCATAACAATAAAAAACATATAATAAGATTATTGGCAACAGTTCAAAATCCTAAAGGATTAAAAATTAAAGGAGAAAATAGGTTAACAGTTTAAAGATTGTCTTAAATTTCAAGACAATGATCACCTTGGACTTGATTGCAAGTTGCAATTTTCAGATTTGTAAAACAAACTTTAATATTTGTTTTACTGGTGATTAATATCAAACTTGGATACAGATGGTGAGTTGTTAATAAGGAAAAGTTGGGGCTGTCTTTCAAAGAATTAAAACAACTCAGCAATGTTGATTGCAATATAATTGGATATCTGCAATTTGATTTTCCTCTGAATGTATTCATTTTAGTTAATGCTTATTGACAAATTTGTTATCAGACTATGATTTTGAGCCTCTGCAGCTATTTAAAGGGCAGAACACCATCTGACAGTCTTGCAAAAAAATTGAGTGTGACTTTACCTGAATGAATGGGCCGTTTTAATATAAAATAGATTGCTTACAGTGTTTTCATTTCCTTAGGCATTAAGGCCTGAGATTATTTTCATAAAACGGAAGTTCACTTACTAAGTAAATGTGGCCATGCTACTTGATCACAATTTCCTCTGTCACATAGTTTCTATGTAAACCTTAAAACAACTCACTCTTATTTTTTTTAATTCCCTTTCAACATGGTTTCCATTTATATTTTCTGGACTAAAACTAAATTGTTTGTTTCTAACAATCTATAAATATAAGTGGAGGAAAAATGCATATGAATAATTGAGGAGGTTAAATTGGATACATGAAAAAGATGGAGCCCAATATATACTGCAGTCAGAGTTTGTCTCTTAGTTTTAACAAATCTGGAAAGTAACTAAGAATTAACAGAAAACTTTACAAATTATCTGTATAGTTGGATGGGTATATGGTTATGGTGGTATGTAATTTATATTAAAATGATAAACTGGTTTTATCATTCATTTTAAATATGTTCTGATATTGTTTTAAATTAAGTGAAAGTTTGTCCTCTCAGGAACTCAAATGACACAGAATCTGAAGCTGTTCAAGAATACATCACTTAACAAGTGAGTCTTATTCCCTAATTCTAGTTAATCCCATAGCCCACCTATCAATGTCAATTTTCATTTTCATTGTAACTGTGGGTGAAATAATGCTTCTCATATTTGATAATATTAGAAATTTTAAAGGTTTCTGGAAATTAATATTACCATTTCCAAAGGTTTTCATGGTGTAATCTCTATCCATATATATGTAACAATATGAAATATTACCTGTCTTTGTTATATTCAACATGGTTTTGTGATTAATGTTTAGAGCACTTGTTCTCTGCTGAAAAAGCAATCCAATAGGAAAAGAACCAAAACAGTATTACACATGGGAGAAACTACACTGCTGTATAGACAAACCAATCTGCAGGACTGTGGCCATTCATGGATCCAGGATGAGATATGAGCTTTCATCTTCAAAATATGGGTTTTTATATTAGCATGGGACTTCATTTTCACTCCAGAAAGATGAAATAAGAGTGCATGGGAAGATTTATGAACCAGACCTAGGGGGCTGAGTTCTTCACTTAGCTAGAATTTACTTATGTGGTCATACCAAAGGAAAACACAAGTTGGGAATGCAGGTTAACTGTATCCAGTGATAAAAAGAGACCTATGTTAGTTAGATTTCCATTGCTGTTATGAAAATATCTAACAATATGGAGGAGGGAAAATTTATTCGGTTCATGGGTTCAGAGGTTGGATGCATAGTCAAACTCTTGCATCACACAGGGCCTGAGATGAGACAGAGCATAACGACTAAAGGGTGCAGCAGAGAAAAGCTATTCATCTCATTGTGGCCCAGAAGCATAGAAAGAGACTGGGGAAGGCCAGAAGGTAAGTGAAATCCTTATAGGGTATGCCCCCAGTGTTTCCTCACCAGCCTACAATTATCTCTCAGCTAATCAATTCAAATTAGGATAGATGATTAGGTCTTGGCTCTTATAATCTAACCACTTCACCTCAGAATTGCAGTTTTTAGGGACACCTCATATCTATATCATACAAGACCACTAATTATTTTATTGTAGCAGCAAGTGTCTTTTCTAAGTGTTTTCTTATAATTTTCTTATTAATTGCTTTTAATAACTGTTATATTTTAAATTAATAACACATTGAAATGTAGAGAAAGTACAGCATTTGACCAAGTTATAGAATGACAGAGACGAGAACTAATATATAATGTCTGTTTTTTTTTTCTATTATTCTTCAATATAATTATTGTTAATCAAGAATATCTGAATTGACTGTCCATAAGAAATTTTATTTCTAATTGAGAATATTCTACCTAGTCAATTTATTTATCTACATCTACATGAAGATATGCAGTGATACAACCTCCCACTCCTCAAATGCTTTACTACTTTATTCAGATAAGAGTCAGGTTTTTCTCCCCTTCTTAACATAATGTGTTCTTTCCCTTTTAGTGAAGATTCCATATATGATAATCTCAGTATTTTTAATTATAAAATAACAAAATTCAAGGAGCATTCTTTTTTATCATAGAGGATTATGCAAAGGACTTGGAAGATTGTGTTCTCTTTGTATGGATTATTTGATTTGTCCATTCAACAATTATGTGTAGAACATTGCTTATGCATCTATCATTTTGTGATATAGGGGAGAGAATAGCTTACAAACCAAATAAATCCCCTGCTTTCAATGAATTTCCATTTCAGTGGTAAAGGCAAATATGCAAGTAATAAGCAAATAAACATGATATATATTTCATCATATCATATAAGTTATCTGTTGAAAAGTAAATCAAGTAAAATAATAATTTTTCATTTTCTTAAATTATATATACTTAGATAAATCATCACAAGAGTCCTTTATTAAGCTTGATATTTTTGCAAAAACAGGAATGATAAATAGATGGAAGTAACACTTATTATACTAGTATTTTAGCAGAGGTTTATCTAGTAAGAAGTAAGCAGTGATGGAATTCAATAGAATTCATTATAAATAACTATTTGAATGAATTATAGGAAGCAGATTTGTAATGAGTAATGGCTCTAAGCAATGAAAAGGTTAATGGAGTTTGCTGATGTAGACACAGGTGATATTTACTGCATTTTTTAACTTGAGGCAAAGATGAATCAAACACCTTTGCAGGTGATTAACTTTTACCTAAGATTTAAGTTATGTGCTGTGAACGGATATTTATAACCTACCAATAATTAAAGATCTAATTGATATAATAATCAAATAAACAAAAGAGTATCTTCACAGTCAAATGCTCCTTTTTTAAAAACAGTGTTATGATCTATAAATCAAAGTTCAGTAAGTTATTTTTGTAGTTATTATTTTCTAACTTGATATCTTGTAGATTATTATCTCAAAAAAAGAGTATTGGGTTATTAAACAAATGCAACATGGTAAAGATATTATCTATAAAATTTATTATGAAATATGCTACCAAGCTTTGGAGGTATTTGCATTTGTTTATAATCTGCAGAAAAACAAAAACTATGTAAAGTTAAATCATTATTATTTATTACATGTTCTGATTTCTGTTTTAGGGAGTTAAAGAAAGCTAGTGAGAAATACCAGGGACCAAGAAGATCATTTGAATTTATATTGAATCAATTTTATCAGCCAGAAGAACATGAGATTAAAACTAGAGGAACAATATAAAGTTGTGTTTTCTGTGTGTGGGGGTATATTTCATATAACATCATCAGGCAAATCATAGAAGTTCAGACATTAGATATCAGAAAGTTTTTAAAGAGGAATTTGAAATAAATTTTGATATGAATAAAATAAAGACAACAAGGAATCAAATTTTATTATTGAGTGTTGTTGACATATACAAGTAGTAGTGACAAAAGAAATAAAACCACTAGGCTGGGGCTGTAGCTCATTGGTAGAGCACCCACCTCGCACATGTGAGCACTGTGTTCAATCCTCAGCACCACATAAAAATAAATAAAAATATTGTGTCCAACTACAAATAAAAATAAACAAAAAAGAAATGAAACCCAACAAAAATGTATATTTATGCAATCTTTAACTTCCAGCATCTGGTAGTTTACTACAGGATATGTGTGTGCATGTCTTTGTCAGAATGAACTAAACTGCCTCATTGATATCTACTATAGACATCGTTATTCGAAAGGAACTAGAAAGAAAAGTCTTCATAAAATTTCCTAGTCACAGAGAAATATTGTAAAACTCTATAGCTGTGACAAAAGCATATTTTTAGATATTGTAAGGTAAGGAATGATTCTAATCCTTTTAATTCTATCAATGATAGTTCAACTGAAAGTTTATATTAATGAAAGTTTATTACTATTATGGAAAAGTTTAAACATGCAAAAAAAGATAAATAGTCCAATGGATGAAACTCCCAGATTCAGGAATACTTGATATTATATTTCTTTTTTAATATTATCCCTTACTTTCTTTTTTATAAGTGGACTAATTTTTTTTTATCTTGGACTAGGCATTGTATTCATTTTTTATTGAGATAATAATATTGATATATCTTTATGGAACACATTGGGGTGATTTGATACATGTACATAAGGTATAATAATCAAATCATTTTAGTAAGCATTTCCATTTCTCCTAACTTTAATCATGTTTCATGTTCTAGGAATTAGTTACTCCTCTAATCAGTGGAAAATGTATCATAGACTTTTCATAAATACTTATTGGACTTTGCTAAGGAATGATTAGAAGTAACTTCTCCGCTTAATTGTATTTTGGTGCCATTTGTTGAATTTTTTTCATCCCTCCTCTTTTCTGGTCTTCCCATATTTAGTGATCACTGTTTGATTCTATTCTTCATGAGATCAACTTATTGGTTTTCATAAACAATTGGAAATATGACATTTGTCTTTCTGTGCATGAATTGTTTCACTTAACATTATGAGCTCTAGATCCAAACACATTGCTGAAAGTTATGAGATTTCATTCTTTTTCAATATCTGAATAATATTCCACTGTGGATATATAATATATTCACTTTATCCGTTCATCTCATGAACAATTCCTGGCTTCATTTTAATTTATTGGCACTGCTCTCCATTTTGGACATGACAACCTGCAGAACTGTAATACATAAATCTCTTTGCTTTAAAATCTATGCTTAATCTCAGATATTATGTTATACCAAAACAAAATGGAAAGACAAGATATAATTCACTTAATTGGTCCATGTATAACCTCCATCTCAAACTACTGAATTCAATAAATACTTTGTGGTGTGGCTCAGAAGAGAGGCTGATTTCTACTGGCTGAGTCATCCTTTCCTCTGTCTTGTTTATGAACTTACAGATCTCTAACAAACAGTAATACTATTAGCAAACATTCTCACATTTTGTGTCTGTTCTCCTTACATTCCCATATGCCACTTTCCTAGAAGCCCTTTCCACCAGACTCCCAACTTAAGTACTTCAGACAAGTGAGCAACTACCACAAATCTGTGCTTTTTTCAACATTTTCAGATTTCTTTCCAACACCATGTAAAGGAATAAGTACACTTTAATAATTGTAAATATATGTGTGTGTGTTTGTATATCAAGTATCAAATATAATTAATGTCTCAAATACCTGAAAACTCCTGAAAAACCTTATTAATCTTTCTTGACTAAAGACATTCTAAAAATGCAATTATTTAACTTTAAATTAAAAGTGATACTTGGTCATACAATACTATTTTCCTAAATACTTTATCATGGAAAACTAGATAGAAAATTAGCAATCCCCCATACTCATTGAAGTGCTTTTGATAGGAGTTATTAAACAATTCTACTTCATGGAATAGGAATTTTCTTGCACATAAATATTATCATTTCAGAAACTTGTCCTAACAGCACAGCAATAAAGTACATTTACATATGATTATTTTTCGTATTTTATTTTAGTATCAAATAATACTTCATCTGTTGTGTAATTCTGTATCTTCCTCAATTTTAACCTAATTTTTTTTCTATCTGTGCTCCTGACATTTTTTTCTTACTAGGAAAATGTTCTGTATGTTTAATGTAGGAAATCAGTTAGCAGTCTACCTTCTGTTCAAGGCAGGATCCGGGTGCCTGACAAGTTAAATACTTGTTTTGCCTTTTCCCAGTCTGGCTTGGTGGTGCTATAAAATGTTTTCAATAATTTCTTTGATAATTTGCTGATAAAAGTTCTTCATGTGTTAAGTAGGAAATATAAATAAAGAGTAGAAAACAGAAAACATTCTACATAGATCAAGCAGGAGTGAATTTACCTGGGGAACTGGAAGCTTGTCAAATAACTGTATTTCTTTACATTTAGTTACTACAAACAATTCCTGAGGCTAGAAACTTAAAAAATAAAAGAGGTTTATTTTGCCTAATAGTTCTCATCAAAGTT
Organism: Urocitellus parryii; assembly: GCF_045843805.1. Classification (NCBI taxonomy): domain Eukaryota; kingdom Metazoa; phylum Chordata; class Mammalia; order Rodentia; family Sciuridae; genus Urocitellus; species Urocitellus parryii. The sequence continues at coordinate 32,804,512 of NC_135531.1, read as the reverse complement.
GAGAGCCCACATTTGATGACAACCCTCTTGCTGGAAGAGTCCTCTGGCAGGACAAAATATTGCATGGCAAAAGACAGGGAGCATGCGCATGTGTATGTCCATATTTTTTTCTCTCCCTCTTCTTATAAAATCACCACTATTTAGTCATCATGGTTTAATCCTGATGACTTTATCTAATCCTCATCACTTCCCAAAAGTTCCATTTTGAAATGCCATAGACTGATTCTCTCACTCTCCTAGTATCTCACAATGTCAATTAAAGCTCACCACATGAAATCCTGGAGATATAATTGAACTATATGCAGACCATACACTGGTGATGTGGACAGAATGAAAGTCAGGTCTACTGTCTGTCAATACCCCCACTACTTCCATAACACCAGCATGAGTTCATGGAGCCTATGATTCAGTAAGAAGGCACAGTCTCTTATGCAACAACTATGACTTCAAAATATTAACTGTAAGTTAGCATTACTACTGAAACATCATCTTTCCCATGCTGTCTTTTGGATTTCACAAAAGTATATGAAGAAGGTAAAATTTGAATTGTGCCCAGTTCTCAGGCTACTGACATGTCCGTAAAATATTGATTTTTATCTTCTTTTTCAGTAATTCATGACTGATCTTATAATAAATTTTGAATTTCAACAGGCAATAACTTGAATAAATAAGATATGTGATGAGAATATTTAAAATTTTGTCACATAGGTGCTCCTTGAAAGAAGAAATTCATGTGTTCTTTCTCTTCTTCTGTATGGGAAAAGCAATAGTCATCAAGTTATTTGATGAGTGTTTTCTTGGAAGACACCCTGTATTAACTGTCTGAAGCTATCATCACAGAATTCCACCGATTGGGTGTCTTTTACAACAGAATTGCTGAATTCCTTGTGCTGGATGCTCAAGAGGAGAGTGTTGGCAGATTGGTTCCTTAAGAAAATTCCTTTCTTGGCTTACAGAGCTGTCTCAGCACTGTCTTCATATGTCATCCTTTGTGCCCGCACCCCTGGTGTTATTCTGTGTGTTTTACTCACCTCTTATTAATGCACCAGCTAGGTTGGTTTAGCCCTGATCTCATGGTTTTGAGTTGGCTTAACACTTTAAAGGTCCTTTTTTCAAATACTTTCACATTCTGAATTACTAGGAGCTCAAGAACAAACTCAACTTTTAAGGAGACCACAATTCAGCCCAAAGTACTCTCCTCTTTCATGTTTTTAATATCTCACATACACACACACACACACACACACACACACACACTTCATGAAATGAGAACATTTGAATTCCATAATCATTGTGGCATTATATACAAGATAACTCTTATGTACTTTGTCAGTAAATTTTAAAGTGTTTGTGTGTGTGTGTGTGTGTGTGTGTGTGTGTGTGTGTAGGAGTAATAGTAAGTAAGAATAGAGGTAGTGGTTAATACACTCACACAATAAACACATATTTTAATTGAAATTTACTAAATATATTAGCTCAATTATGGGCTGGGCATGTGGCTCAAGCGGTAGCAAGCTCGCCTTGAAAGCGTGTGGCCCGGGTTCTATCCTCAGCCCCACATATAAACAAAGATGTTGTGTCCACCAAAAACTAAAAAAAAATTGTGGGAGGCCAACCTTACGAGTGACTGAGTTACACTCCCCAGCTGGGTGCTGAGGTGCTCAGTCACAGAAATGGGTGTGTCTTGCTACAGCCCCATGGGTGAAGCTATGCTCACCTGTTCCTTTGTAATATAACCCCTTGCCCTGTTTAGGATAGAATCTTCCATGGAAGTGCCTTGTGTGTGTCCCCTTCTCTTACTGTACCCTTGGGTGTGGCCTACCCAGGTGTCAGTCAACCTGCTGATAGTGGACATCATGAAGATAGACTCAGCCCCCTGAAACCTGCCCCCTTGCCTCATTTGAATAGCTTCTCCTCAATAAAAGGGGTCAGCACGTGCTCTCTCTCTCTCTCTCTCTTTCTGCAGACCCTTAAGATCAGAGGAGCCATCACAGCAACCCCAAAGGAAAAGGTATTTGTGTCTCTATGTGGTTATTTCGTGCAGCCCAGTTAGCCCAGTTTAAATACAGTGACCCCTGAGCCTTTTAGTCGCGAGAACAGAAACCCGGCAAAAAATAAATATTAAAATTCTCTCTCTCTCTCTCTCTCTCTCTCTCTCTCTCTCTCACTCTCTCTCTCTAAAAAAAAAATAAGCTCAATCATGTGCATGCCATGCTAATCACATTCAGAAGTAAAAAGAAAAATCCTGTTACATTGAAGAGTATTTGGATCTATTATAAATTTATTCATCATGAGCTTAATTATCAATGTATAATTTTACTCCAAGAAATAAATCCCATTTCTAAAGAAAGAGAAATGAATGTTTTCACTTGGTTCAAATTAATTTGTTTTCTTTATGGAAAGATAGAGGAAATGGGTTCTTTTCTCACATAAACTATAATTATTAAGGCAAAAATTATGAATTATTCTAATCAAGTTTGAATGGTGAAAACACTATAGTCATAGCACAATCAAGTTAGTAGAGCAATGTCCTTAAATTCTAGCTAGACTTTAAATGAAGTTTTTCAAATGTTCCTATTACCATTATCTCTGTCAGTGAGTTGTCATTACTTTCTGATGCTGCCAACTACCCTGTGGACTAGAGGGCAACTGAAGTCTTATAATTTTATAAAAGTAAAAATTCTGATACAGTGATTTATATTAGTTGCTTTCATCACATATTGTACAGTGTGAAGATATAGTGACAGATCATTTCTGGATAGAATCAAAATGAGACATATGTCCCAATTACTGCAAGGATATCCAGGAATAAAATGATTTTTTTTTTTTTTGGCTTCAATTGGCAACTCAGAAGGAAAGGTCACTTTTGGCACATGTTTGAATATAAAAGTGAACTTATTAATTTGGCTTATTATGCGCAAATTCAAAAATAGGGCAATTCTTACATGCTTAATTATTCTTTCTCAAGGTGAAATTATTATTAAAATAAGAAAAAATGACATAAAAATACATGAAGTTATTAATTTAAGTAAGTTTAGGTATATCTCAAATGAATAATGCCTTTTATATATATGCATTTGAGATATTAAATCATATTGCAGTTTTTATACAAACACACAAAGATATATTTGATATACAATTAACATGCTATACAATTCACTCTTTTAAAGTTCATAATACAATGATTTTTAGTATATTCACAGAGCTATGCAACCATCAATATGATAAATTTTAGAAATTATTTTATTACCTCGAAAGAAACTCCAAAGCAATTAACTCACCCTCATATGCCTAGGCCCCATCCTCAGTCTGATGCAACCACCAATATACTTTGTTTCTCTATAGTCTTACAAATTTTGGCAAGTCATAGGAAAGAAATCAATCATATATTGATCTTCTTTGACTGATTTCTTTCGCTCAATGTAATGTTACCAAGATTCTTTTGACTTTAATGATCATCAGTATTTTACTTTTTATGAACAAATATATTCCATTGTCTGGTGATACCACATATTTTATTCTTTCTTCAGTTGGTGGCATTTGTATTTTTCTTCCCACTTTTTAACTATTATGAATAATGCTGCTATATTTGTGCACATATATTTTCATTTATCAGATAGATATCTAGAAACTGTGAAATTATATAATTCTATGCTTAAATTTGCAAAGCTGCCAGACTTTCACAAAATATTTGTACATTTTATATCCCTAACAGAAGAGTATAAAGCTTATAGCTTCTTATCTCCTCATCCACTCTCTTTCCTATTACATGCATATTAATAAGTGTGAAGTGTTAACACATTATGGTATAAATGACTCAGTAATGTATCAATTTGTGGCAAATAACTTTCAGCTATTATCAGTGACCACTTAAATTGCACTGGCCAACCTTTTCAGGTATGATAATTTTGCCAATTGCAAATTACCTAAAATATCATCTAAATAATTCACAGAGACATCAATTAATAAAAGGAAAAAAGAGATTATAATAATAGTCAATTATAATTAAGAAACAATGTTTATTTGGTTGGATATTCTACATTTAATTTATTAGTTAATGTGTGGATGTACATTTGCATAAAAAAAGAAGCAATGGGAAAAGGAATACATGTTAGAAAAAGAAAAGGAATTCTCATTTCAAAGTTAAATATTTTATTTTAACACCAACTGAAAAAAATAAGCTTCAATGTACAATTGTAGCAAAGCAAATGTTTAAACAATTTAGAAAACAAAAATAGCATTTTCAGACATTGATATTGAAACAAAAAAGAAAAAAAAACACATGCCCAAAAAAACAAATAATTTTATATACCCTTTTAGGAAACAAAGTTAATTTATTTGAAAGAAATGAATGCATTTAGATTGATAGCCCTATTTGAAATTGGAATGTTTGTTTATATGCTACTGATTTTTGGAGTTCCTTATATATTTTTATGTATCCATATATCACCATCGATGTGATATGCATAGTTTGCCAATATTTTATGACTTCATGTGTTTTGTCAGGTCAATCTATTGATTGTTCACTCAATTGATGAATAGATACACTGTATATGGCATTTATATAAAATGGAATGCTATTCAGTCACAAAAATAATGAAACTGTTATTTATTTCTGGCAAATTGGATGGAACTGGAGATCATTATGTTTTATGAAATAAGTCTGACACAGAAAAGTAGGCATGATATTATTTATATGTGGATTCTAAAGAGATGGAGCTCTTAGAAGTTGGAAGTAGATTGAGGTTTACCATGAACCAGGGAGATATAGGGTATATTTATAAACAGGTACTAATTTAATCATATAGAAACAAGATGTTCCGATGTGCTATTGCACAGCAGGGTGATGAGCTAGTAATAACACACTGTGTGTTTCAAAAAGAGGAACGGATTTTGAATGTTTTCACCAAAGAAATGACAAAGGTTTAAGGCAATAATATATTTAGCCTAAGTTAAACATTACACATGTATGCATGTATTGAAATTCAATATGCATACAATTTGCTCTTATATATCCATTATGAAATAAATTTTAATAGATGATTTCTAAAACATGCATATTGGGCTGGGGTTATGGCTCAGTGGTAGAGCCCTTGCCTATCATGTGTGAGGCACTGGGTTCCATTTTCAGCACCATATATAAATAAATGAATAAAATAACGTTCCACCAACATCTAAAAAATATCTTAAAAAAAAAGAAATAAATAAGACATGCATATCCTCAGGAGAATGAGGGTGATATATCTCATCCTAATAACTCAGTCTTAAACCATGTGCAACAAGAACAATGCTGCATAAAGATGAATTCTCCAGAAAACAAGGTGAGATCACAGGTTATGTAAGATGTTTGACAATTTGGAAATCTGACTGAAGTTCAGCAGGATATATAGAGAAATCAGTGCAAAAGAGTCAAACAATCAGTAAAAATATGTATCTAAAAATTAACTGTATTTAAAAACAAAAACTAGTACATGAAAGGTAATTTAAAACTGCACACTTGTCAGCTCAGTATTCAAAATAACATAAACTGCCCTTTTATTTAACCTAGTGATAATTAAGCAGTAATTGAAGATTTAAGAAGAGGAAAAATTATGACATAGTAAAAGAAATGTATCTTCATTTCCCACAACAGGAAATCAATAGATGTTTCAAAATGAAGTTATTATTGAAATCTGAGCATGGAATTTAAAATTATGTGTGGATATATGAGAAACACAGAAAGAATATACATACTTCTGAGTGAAGAATTTTGGAGAGAAAAAAATGACCCTTGAATTCTTCTATCTTGAATAGTCTTGAATGTTTTTAAAAATATTTTTATTAACATTTTTTCACATTACATTTATAATATTCAAAAAATAATTTGTTTTGCATATGTTTTTGTAATTTTATGACACAGGAATGGTGTCATTTTTAAAAAAAAAACTAGAAAGAAGTTGAAAGGAGAGCTGTGTTCCTTTGCCTTGAGATCCTTTTCTAATTGGATAATGCATTTCTTTTCCGCCAGTCTTTTAGTTAATGATAATAAAGCTCTGAGTCCCGGCAAACATCCTGGGGCCACTGTTTTTTCCTCAACTCAGTGAATTTTACAATTGATTATTTTAAATCTATACTTAAATAACTATCTGCACATACATTAACATATGCATGAGCTAAAGAAATTCCAATAAAATAAGGTGTGAGCCTTACTGAAGTTTAATTTCAGAACATATATTTGTTTTTTTAAACTATGAGCTACTTTTTACTCAATTTAATTTCTTCTTATATTTACTGATTAGCTAATTGAATTAATAATGCAATATTTTGAATGACATTCCCTTTATATGCACTGAATAAAATCTGATTTGCAATAGTGCTAGAATCCATATTTTATCCAGAAATAATATTAAAATATTCAGTTTCAACAAAAGAGATATCAGATATGCAGATTTAATTTTAAGTTAAAGCAAATTTGGCAATACCATTGAAAAGACAGAATTGACTCTAAATATACAAATAATTATTACATAATTATTTATTAGAGATTTCCCAGTTCTGTGGGGTACTTAAATGAAAGTGTTATTTTTATAAATATTCCATGTTTCTTTATGATTGAATAACTGCCAGTAATTATAAGGCAGCACCTTTTTTATTGTTTATTAGAGATCTGATTTGTTAAAAGTTCTCCTCCATGGTGTATTGCTTTCTCTAAAATTGAATTTACACTTGGCATATTTTTAAAAGTAATGTTGCTATTTTGAGATTACAGCTCAGAAAATTACTTGGCCACTAGTTCACTGCTCTGATTTTTTCATTTAAAGCTCAATTGTTGTAAAGTAAAATACATTAGGTTATAGCAGAGATATCTTGTGTGCTAATGCTCCAGCACCTTACAGAATCATCCATGAGCCATGAACAATGTGTGAACAGATGGTTATAATTTCAGAGGATAAAGATAAGTATTAGTGATGATTAAGCTCTGAGTCCTGGAAAGCATCTTGGGGCCACAAGACTAGTTTCTTCATATTCTGGAATTATCATGCTCAAAATACTGTAGATATCAGGTTTCAGGTATGCCTTTAGCTGTACTAAATAGAGGCCAAGAGAAATATCAGTAAGCCTGGCTCCAGGCACCAAACTTCATTCAGTTCAACTGTACAAATTTTAGGACTGTGTGGTTTTATAAGAAGTTGGAAAGTCTACAGCTAATTAATTTTCTTTTGTGATAATTTGGATGAAAAATTCAATTTTCTCTAGTGTTGTACTCAATTTCTGCTTTGAAAACAAAAGGTAGGTGCCCAATGCAAGCTATTAACTGCTGTGCTTGCTTCAAGTTTTCTGGATCCATTTGTCTCCCCTATATTAGAGAGAAAACCACATCCTCACATCCTCTGTTTCTTAAACATTAGAGCAGCAGATGAAATTAAAGACCCCTGTATGTCAATACTTTCAATATTAATACACTTGAAAAAGTTGTAAGCTATTTTAATTTTGCCAACATTCTTTGCTACTGAAACTATTATAGTTTTGGTTAAATTTATGTAGACATTAAAGTTTTGTGAATATTTGTGTTCTCAAGGCATTTAAAATACAGGTTTGATATTTAAATCTTGCTAAAAATCATACTTTTTTGATAGTTTCAAAATCTCCTGTTGTCAGTTGTAACTCTGTATATTTAAATGATATTTCTGTAAGGCAAGGTGTGGAAGATGTCTTAATTCATAACTTTTTTGTATTGATCATGGGAACAGCCCTCTCAAAGGAGATCTAGAGACTCCTTTAAAAAGTAAAAAAAAAAATAGTATTAAACATTAAAAAAAGTGAGCATTGATACATTTGTATCAATCCACAATACTGGTTCAGGTTGGTTGGCACACTGTCACTGGCACTGGGTTACTTACAAATACAAATATTTTTGTGAATGAAGTGAGTTCACATCAATATCATCTGAAATTTAATTATGTCAAATATTTTACTTAATATCCTTCTAATATAAATTGCTCAAAGTTCTTTTCTCTTCATTAAAATCTTCATTGTGGCCATTTTTATTGACCTTGAATTTTTTAGTAAGCCTCTTGCCTACTCTCTAATTATTATTTGAAACAATTTGTGAAGTGTTATGTGTTTATTTCAAATAATGAAGTTACATAAAATTTGACATTATAAACAATTTTTTATTAATTTAAAAAACATGATCAGATTTCCATATAATTTATTTTATGAATTGAATTCTCTTCCACTGTGGATTTTCTCATTCTCATATTTTTACAGTAAAAATGATTTTCATTAATTCTGACTATAAACCAGTGTATTTCCTAATATGTCAGTTTCAATTAGGAACCAGATATTAACAGAAGAAGAAATTGAATATTGCTCAAGATTTGATTAACAAAAAATAATTGCAGAGAATACTTTTTTCCGCTACCACTAATCAGGCTGTCTAGTGTTTGAAGGTCAAAAGGAAGAAAATAATGGAAGTTAGCCAATCAGTCAACACAGTAGTGGTAGCTATAAAGGTCAAATATAATTATAAAATGTTAGAAATAAAAGGAATTTTAATATATGACTTTATACTTGGTTTTCAAATGTATTTACCACAAAATTAGTGAATGCAATTTTGTGTAAAATTTATATAGGTATATGTATTTGTTTATGTGTTTCTACCCAGTTAAAGAAAATGTTGAACTGTGGGAAGCAAGTAAAATGTTTTCATAAGTATCTTGGATGAAAGATGATATTGATATGAATTTTAAAACAAAAAAAATAGCTTACAGTTAATATACTGATGATAAGATAAAGTACAATTTCTAAGCAAAGGTGGTTTTTTAAAATAACTATGTATATCAAAGCAACTGGGGATGCTCAGCACCTATAATACACTGCTACATGGTCATGGAAACAGAAGAGTAATATGGGGCAAATTGATACAGTGTACTGCAGACTTTTAGGTATTTAGTTTCTATAGGAAGAAATAGCCACATGATTGAAGAAGCACATTAGAAAATTTTAAATGTAGTTTTAAAATGAAAATATAAAACTTGTAATTGTATTTCTATATTTTTGTCTTTATACTTTTCATATTTTAGATATAAAAGTTTAGGCAAACATAGCATAAGGTGAAATAAATGCTCAGATATTAAATAATGTACATACAATTCTCATGAATGTATATCAAAACAGAAAGCTTTACCTACTGCAGAATTTTTCATCAATCCTCCTGCTTTTTTTTCTTGTTAAAAAGTAATAAAAAAGAAAGTAAATTAAAGAGAAAAATATTCTATTCATTTTTGGCAAATTTTATTTTGTTTTCTTAACATAAGTTATTTTGTTCCCATTTCAAAACCACATACCCATGAAAATATTTGATATACACTTTTTGTTTAAAACTTAGCTTTTTTTACTCATAATACTGCTGAGGTTCATCCATGATTTTTGCAGATATCATTAGTTCATTTATATTTCTTCTTAACTCCATTCTCTAAATATAGGACAGTTTGTTTTAATATTCTTCTGTTGATATACAACTTATTGATTTCCCTTTTAGATTCATTGTTGATAAATAAGCTATGATCAAATATTATATATTTTTTGTATTAATTACTAGTTTTATAAAGATAAACAATATTATATTTTATTGCAATTTTTATTAATTTTACACTTTGGTATGTGCTGATCTTATATTATTTGTTATTTTTAAAGAGAATTTTAAAAATTTCTGTCTTTAATTCTTAATGGTATAGGAATATAATTTATTCTCAATATTATCCATTTACTAAAATACTTATATTTGTTTATTTCTTAATAAAAGTGTTGTGAATTACATCTTCATCTCATTTTAGTAGAAGAAACATTAAATATTTTATTGTTAATTGTCATATTACTTGTTGACTGTTCATAGATGTCATTTATCAGGGTGAGGAAGTCCCTTTCTAGGCACAGTTTAATGATATATTGATACTAATAGACACACACACACACACACACACACACACACACAGTATTTCAGTTTGTCAAATTCTTCCCCTACATCTATGGAAAAAAAATCAAATAACATTCTCTCAATCTTCTGATGTTATTATGAAATAGTAACTTTTGAGGAGCAAATTCTTCTAGATCCCTGCTAGAACATTTCAGGAGATGGTGCTCTTTTACTGTTTCTCCACAGAGTGACATTTATAAATATTGTAATGACAATTACATGCTTTTTTTGTAAGGAACTCGGCTAGGTTATTGTATTTTTCTTTGTTTCAGTGACAACATTGTATTACTTTGCTGCCAGGATCTCAGTGGCTCTCTGAAATGAGTTGGAAAGCCATTGTCCCTTTGATATTCTCTGATAAAACTTATGTGATATTGTTTTATTTTTTTCTTTAAATATCTGATTGAATTCACAAGTGTCTGTAGAACTGGTTATTATGTGGAAAGATATTTATGAGTTAGATGTTTAAAGAGAGATAGAAATATTTATGTCACATATTCTTCTTGTATGCATGTTTGTTGATATGTCTTTAAAGTACTTTTATATTTCATCTGGTTTTCAAATTGACATAAATAAAGTTTTTCAAAATCTGCACTGTATATTATTTTATAATTCATTGCATATGTAGTGCAGACTCCTCTTTCATTTCCAATGGTAGTGATTTGTAATTCATTCCACTGACTTTTTGTTTCCTCTTCCATCTCCCTTCTTTTAATCCCCTTTGTCTACTTAACTGAATTTCTATTCCCTGCCTCTCACTGCCACTATGGTGGGTTAGACTTTGCCTATCAGAGAAATTTGATATTCTGTTTTCAGTGATGGGCTTATCTTACTGAGCAGAAAGTCTCCAGATCCATTCATTTACTAGCAAATATCATAAAGTCATTCTTCTTTATGGCTGAGTAATACAATAGTGGGTACACAGATTTTCTTTATCCATTCATCTATTGAAGGGCACGTAGGTTGACTCCACAGTTTATGTATTGTGAATTGAGCTGCTATAAACACTGACTGTGGCACTGTAGTATATTGATTTTAAATCCTTTGGATTTATACTGAGGAGTGGAATACCTCGGTCATATGGTGTGTCCATTCCTAGTTTTTTGAGGAATCTCCATACAGCTTTCCAGAGTGCTTGCACTAGCTCCAGTCAGAATGGCAATTATCAATTTTCAAAATATTAAAAGGTTTTATAAAACTAAAGAACTCTATTATAATTTGTTTCCCAAAATAATATTTTAACTTCTTTGGCTTTTCCTTTCGTATACTTTACTTCTATATATGCTAGACAGTTTTTTTTTTTTATTATGGACTAAATTTTACCCTTTTCCATTTATATTTATATACTGAAACCATAACATCAAATGTGATTGTATATCAAAATTAAGTCTTTAAAGGGATAACTAGGTTTAAGAGGGTATAAGGGTTGAGGTCTGATTAAGCATGATTCGTGTCCTTGCAAGAAGGTGAAAAAACAGACACCTGGGTTGTACACTCCCAGAGAACCTGTCATGTGAGGACACAGAAGATGACAGCTATCTGCAAGTCAATGAGAGAAACTACAAAAGCCAAATTAACCAATTCCTTGTACCCAGGCTCCTCTCTCCCAAACTGGAATAAATTCAATTTGTTTTTAAGTCACTCAGAATGAGAATTATTACTACCAAATTAATAATAACTATATTATTATTTATGACCTTATTATATACTAATCAATGTTATTCTTTTTTATTTATTTTTGAAAGCAGAATGCATTACAATTCTTATTACACACCTAGAACATGGTTTTTCATATCTCTCATTGTATACAATGTATATTCACACCAATTCATGTCTTCATACATGTACTTTAGATAATAATGATCATCAAGTTCCACCATCATTTCTAACCCCATGCCCCCTCCCTTCCCTTCAACCCCTCTGCCCTTTCTAGAGTTTGTCTATACCTCCCTTGCTCCCTCTCCCTCTCCCACTATGAATCAACCTCCTTATATCAAAGAAAACATCGGACATTTGGTTATTTGGAATTAACTAAAGTCACTTAGCATTATCTTTTCTAAATCCATTCATTTATCTCCAAATGCCACAATTTTATTAGATAGAATTGCAAAGTTAGTATTTGATATTAAAAAACAAAAAAAAATGAGTGTACTGTATGGTCTAGAAAGAGTTCTGGTAAAAACCGTGACCTGTAGGTTTTTCATTATACGTCTTATTTTTTATATTTATTATTTGTCTTAATTAGTTATACATGACAGAAGAATGCATTTATGCACTTTGATATATATATCATACATAGGTGGGGTATAATTTCTCATTTTTCTGAGTATACATGTTCCAGAATCATATCGTTCATTACAGTCACATATATACATACAGTGATAATGTCTGTTTCATTCTACTATCTTTTCTATCCCCACACACCCTCCCCTTCCCTCCCTTCACTTCCTTCTACCTAATCTAAGGTAACACTATTCTTTCCTAGTGCCCCCTGTCTTATTGTGAATTAGTATCCACATTTTAGAGAAAACATTCTGCCTTTGGTTTTGTGGGATTGGCTTATTTCACTTAGCATCATGTTCTCCAGCTCCAACAATTTCCTGGCAAATGCCATAATTTTACTCTTCTTTAAATCTGAGTAATATTTCATTGAGTATATATACCTTATTTTCATTAATATAAATATATCTCTACATTGAACTTGCAACACACATTTTTTAAAAAAATGATTGCCATCTTTCCTTAGTTTTTTTTTGCCCTCTTTTCAATCTGATACACCTAAAACTTTATTGACTTACCAATATTTTGGAAAAAAAATGGATACCACTTTTAGTGAATTTTGCTGCAAATAATTTTCTAACTTATATGTATTAAAAATTGTATTTTTAGAGGCATTGTAATATATTTTTATTGATTACTTGTTAGTTGAAAATACATATATTCTTATCTCTGAGTAACCTTTTGAAAAAAGTGCATTGGATTCATGAATACATTTCCAATCATTTTACTTTGATAAGTTGTATTCATTTAACAAAACTTATTAGGAGGAAGTAAAATGAAATTGAAAACAAATGTCCATTATGACTGACTTTCCTTTCCTTATTTGGGTGGCATTTCTACTCATGACTATTCTTTACATAAAAGTTTCCATTTAGTGCATTAAAATTAATACTATGGAAGTGAAACTAAAGAGCTCCCTTCATTGATTGATTGATTGAGTCTTTGAATGATTCCAGTGCACTGAATCAGCCTCTCCTCTTCCAATGTAAATATTTCATCTAGCAATTTCAGGAAAGGAGGGATTACTGCAAAGAAAAGGGAGAGCTTCATTGAGGTTTTTTTCCAAGGATTTCTTTGATGTGGATTACTCAAATGTGTGGGATTCAGCAAAGGCAGTGTGTAGATTGAAATGGACAGTGATCCAAGCCTATGGGGAATTTTTAACTTACAGGCAGTTTATTTCCAACTGGATAATCAGATCTGAGAAATACTGGGTTCTAGTTTGATTAGTGGAATGACAGAATAATTTTATCCTACCTATTCTTTGCTTTTTCCTGGGAGGGAAATTTTGAGTATGTAAAACCGTCCTGAGAAGGATTGGATAAACGTACACACTTTAGTTTTCTTATCTTCAACTTAAAATTCTCCTCCTTTTTATTAAAAAAACCCTTGAAATATGCAGGTAAATAGTTTTTGGGGTAAATTTCAAAATTACTTACAGCATTAGAAAAAAATTCTGCAACCATTGGTCAGTCAGAACTCATGTTTCCAGATTATACTGGCCGGTTCTTTTTCAGTTGTGACAGGCAGTTGACACTAATCTAAGCTTCCTCAAAAAATTGCTTAAAAAAATCATTTGTCAATTAACACAAAGATGATGCTGTCAAGTTTAATGTTATGAATCCATGCTTTTTGATACTTAAAATTTGTCCATTTCCATCCCTCTCCTCATTTTCCTGATACCATGGCCTCAACATTAATTTACCCAAGAGCTTTAAGGCCCTACCAGAGGTTTTGTTTTACTTGATCTTGCTTCCAGGTCATTCTACTGCACTGCTTAGAAAGCACAGCAGTCACAGATCCTTCAATTTTGTTCTAATTTAGAAAAAATAACACTAGATGTATTTTTTAAAAAATTGAAAATTTTTATTATTTTAGTAATTTATTTTTTCTGCTTTCATTTAAATTTTCTGTTTCAAATTACAAAGTTTTATTTAAAATTTTTTAAACGCAGATTTGTTAAGAGATGCAAGATTTGTTTTTCTGTCACACACATAATATTGATGTATAAATCATAGCTTATTTTTATTTTTGAAATGTATTATCACAGAAAATCAGCATCTAGATTAACTTTTTTTTTTCTTAATTCTTTAAAGAGTTAGTTTTATCCTTCTTCTGGTTTCCATTGTTTTTATGACAATTCAGCTATGATTTGTACCATTAATCCATTTCAAGTTTCTATTTTCTTTGCCCTTTGTCAAAATTTTCCCTTTTCTTCAGTTTAAAATAGTATGCCAATGATTTATCTGACTGGGGTTTTATTGTTTTTGTTTTGTATTAAATTTCATGTGATGTTAACTTCTGGTATATGCTCCTGTGTATTTTGAATCATTTGCAAAACTCTCAACTCTTGTGTCTTCAAATATTTATTGTAATAAGTTTTCTCTTTACCTATTCTCTTATGTCTATAGTGCTTGTATATTTAAATTTTTTATATAGTCCCATAGGTTTATAATAGTCTATTCCAGTTTTCCACTGTTTGATACCTTAGTTAAGGTAATTTTATTTAGCATTTGATTTTAAGTGCAGATTTGTTAGCAATTGTTCCAAACTCCTTAATTCTTTCCTCTGCAATGAATATTCTGACCATATGCAAATCATAGATATTCATTAGATTTATATATAAATATGTATTATATTTGTATTTATTTAAAATTCAATGATACACTGTTAATTTGTTTCTTCTTATAATATTGCTTTACATTTTTCTGAAGTCTTCCAAGTGTTCATGCAATTACTCACCTTTTACTATTTTATTATAGTTAGGTTTAAGACTCCTATTTTTAGATTCTTGACAATTTTAACATTTAACCTACTTAATATCTTTATCAGTTCCTGATGATATGTCATGTATTCTTAATTTTCTGTGTGTCTCACATACTTTGATTGAGTATTAGATATTGTTTCTAAAGGAAGAGAAAAAGGGCCTAGATGTGCAGAGATCACTTCTTTTCCTGTGGACAATGGCATTGATTTAGTTTGCAGAATGTAATTTAAGCTTCTTGGTTATTTTAGTTAAACTCAGGGCACCACAGTTTTGGAAAATCTTCCAGCCAATGAGTGCTTGTCTTCTGATAGTTAGCATGGGGCCTGGAATGCTGGGATTTTTCTGTTTTTGCTCCCCCTTCAGCTTTCAGCAGACCAGGAATACTGTGCTAAAGATGGTTTCTAATTGTGCTTTTGCTTCTTTCTCAGTAGCAGGGTATTGGTTGCTCTGCAGTGCAAAGCATATAGTGTAAAAAGATTTTCCAAGTCTCAGGCTTTCTATTCAGGTGGATATAAGCAAATCATATGCAAATCATAAATGACTACTATTTCCTCAAGCTTCAGGTCTGGGGCTCTCTCAGCATTCATACCTCTCCATGGAAAACAATCCAGTCTCCCATTTAATTTCTGGAACCACAGAGTTCTATCAACCCCTTGGTTGTGATAGGTATTGGCCTCATGTTGAAGCAAAGTAACAGGTGGACAGGATTCCCTGTTCATCATTCCATAGCAGACAGCTAAATGCCATGAATGTAAAGAGCCTGTGGTGGATACTTCCTTTGAACTTCTCATAGCCATAGAGGGATTTTGCTTTCTTCAGTGCAGTTTCTTAGGTAGGCAGACTGTCTCCTCGCCAATAGTAGATTATCTTAGGTTTTTATTAGTGTACAAAATTAGGGATATTAGTTGCTTTTCTCTTAATGACAGATACCTTCTTCCTCAAGGCAATGAAGAATCTGGGGCAGATGAAGTTCCACTCTCTTCAACAGGAACAGAAAGTATCTGCCTTTTATGACATCAAGGACCAGGTTCTGTGGGAGGTTTCCCTGCCTACTGCTGAAGTCAGCCAAGTATTACCTTGTAGATATAATGGGATTAGGTAAAGAGGGAGGGTACTTTAGAATCTTCTTCTCTGCCCTCAAACACCAGGAACCCATGAATTAGTATTAGGGCTTTTTATAGGAACAAAACTAACAATATATATGATTATAAAAAGGAGACTTAGACTGTTTTGCAGGATCAGAAGCTGACTAGTCCCACAATAGTCATCTGAGGACTAAAGAACTAGAAAAAACAATAGTTATTCACTCTAGGAAATGGAAGCCTCAGAAGAAGAGAGACCAAAAATGCAGCCAAGTCTGAGGCTGAAATCCTGGAAACTCCTAGAGAATTATTGTTGGTCAGAGTCCAAGTCTGAAGAGTGAAGGAGCTGGATTCTAATGTCCCCAGATGAATATAGTAGCAACCCAAGCACCTGCTCAAGAGGAATGGGGCTTAGTCCTGTGTGGGTTTTCTTCTTCTTCTACCTTTCTTCCATCTAGGCCCCCAGTCTATTGGACTGTGCCACCCACATTCAGGAATGGTCTCTTCACTCAGTTTTCCACAGGCCAGTCATCTCTGGAAACACGCTAATTGACACACCCAGAAGTATCCTAATGTTAGGTATGTTTCATATCCTTAAGTTGACAATCCAGACTAATGTCACACATCTCATGCTGCTGGTGTTTCTATCCATGAGCACTTGACCTGTGAAAAGTTAACAAATGGAAATAATTCCCTTTTTGTGTTTAGGGTTTACAGGATTCTAAATTATCATGCTTACCCCATACTAGCCTATTTAGTATAGAAGTTAGGCTACCTTCATTCAAATTCATTTTAATGTAGCTGAGTTCCATTTGCATTGTGGTGCCTTTGATGAAACACCATTTATGTGTCCCATTTTTTCTTGGAAAGCCATATTATCAATAATTTTTTTCACCATGAATTCTGTTGATGTCATTCTTTTATTGACAATCAGGCTTGTTCTCATTGTTTTTCTTAGTAACAAAGCTGTTTTTTAAATTTTTTTTGTGTGATTTATACATCATATGTTAAAAAAACAGATATTGCATTTTTAATATCTTTCTTTTTTGTTAAGGAGAGAGAGAGAGAGAGAGAGAGAGAGAGAGAGAGAGAGAGAGAGAGAGAGAGAATTTTTAATATTTATTTTTTAGTTTTTGGTGGACACAACATCTTTTTTTTTTTTTGTATGTGGTGCTGAGGATCGAACCCGGGTTGCACACTTGACAGGCGAGCGCGCTACTGCTTGAGCCACATCCCCAGCCATTTCTTTCTTCTTTTAAAGCAATTTTTTTTTTGTATGTCTGGGACTGTGTCTCAGTGCTAGAGAACTTGCCTGGCTTTTATTAAAAATAAAATAAAGGTACTGTGTCCACCTACATTATTTTATTGTTTATTTATTTATTTATTTTTAATGTGGTGCTAAGGCTACAACCCAATACCTCATGCAGGCTAGGGAAGCACTCTGAAACTGAGCTACAGTTCCAGCCCCTTTTTCTTCTTTTTGTTCTAGTTTTTGGAGTGATGCGGATAGCAAACCTAGGAGTTTATGCATGCTAGGTGCTGAGCTGATCTACAACCTGAGATCCTCAATTTTAAGTTTAAAAATATAATTTTAGGGACTAAGGTTGTGGCCCAGCAGTAGAATGCTCTCTAGTACATGCAAGGCCTTGGGTTTGATCCTCAACACCACATAAAAATAAATAAATAAAATAAAGGTATTGTGTCTAACTACAACTAAAAAATAAATATTTAAAAAAACATAATTTTAGGGAGATACAATGTCAATATGCAAATTTGTCTACTTTTCTCTTTAAATATGATACATTTTCTTGCCACGATTTTATTCTCATGTCACTTTCCATTTCTCAGAATCATAAAAATACCAATGTTTGACTTAGTCCCATGCCTAAAATTTCAGAATTCCATGTATTAGAGGACACTTTACCTGTTTATGTGTGAGTTTAATTAAATTCATCATACTATATAATTCTAAAAAGCTACAATATAAAGAGAAAGTATAGCAAAGTTAAATATTTTTTTTGATAAAGCATTTCATTTTGGCATGCAAAAATACACACATGAGATTGCCATACATACTATATTTACTTATCAAACTACTATGGGCAGTTATTTACATCAATAAAATTATAGAAGACAAATAGGTGCTAATTGAATATATGATTATTATAGTATCATCATGAAAATATAAAAGTTATTCTGTAATAGATGAAACTACATGTTGAAGACATAATTTAAATAGTATACCATAACATAATGCAATTGAAATCTATCAATTAACTTTGAAAAAATTCTGTAATATTCTCACTAATGTTTTGCCTGTTAAAGAAGTCAAGATGATGAATTTGGCTTGAAGTGAGTTATAGGACTGTCCCTCTTTCTTAGGCTTTTACATAGTAAAAAGATCATGTGAAGGGCATTTTGGTGGCAGTCTCAGAGTTACTCAAAGTAGGTAGTTGAAATTCTATCACAGATACCCCTCCCATCTTGCGCTCTCTCTCTCTCTCTCTCTCTCTCTCTCTCTCTCTCTCTCTCTCTCTCTCTTTATCCATTTATTTATTTTAAATTGTGAGACAGGGTTTCATCTTGTTGCTGAAAGCCTCACTAAGTTGCCAAGAATGGTGGGAAACTTGAGATCCTCCTGCTTCTGCCTCCCACATTAGAAGAATTATAGGCATGTGCCACCATATTCAGCTTAAAAATTCTCATTTAATGCAAAGCCTTCTCATACTATGAACATTACTAGTATTATCACTGATGACAAGATGTGATAGTGGTTAATATTGTATATGAGCCAGAATAGTCAGAATATTGTCATTGCATGACTGCCAGACCACAGAAAAGCATCTTCTCTCTTAATTTCTGAACATTCAATATCATTACCTACTCACAGAGACATATTTAGAACTTCATATTTTTTTCCTGAAATTTCGAATTAATCTCAAACCTTATATGAAGGGGTTGTCTGGTAGTATACTTATTTTCTGTGACATCATGAAGTTATCTCACTTAGTAAGAGTATTTAAATAAGTTTTACCTTCCTTTTCAGATCTGGCAGTATTTCTCATTGTATTAATTGGATGTCCAGAGTATGGGGATCATTGAACTTTGAAATTCATTCTACTATCTTTCTCATTTCCATCACCCCTGGCCCCATCTATAACTTTAAATTAGAGAAAATAATAACAAGAATTAAGAAAGAAGGGTAGTATTGCTCTGAAGAAAAACATTTTTTTTTACTGATTTTGCAGAGGCAACATGCTTGACTAAATGGATGATAAACAGATAAATGAATAATTTTTAAAGCCTTTACAAAAAAATGAAAGTAGTCATTTCAGCTGCAGCCTCATTTCAAATAATAATAATTTATAAATGGTCTCTCAAGTAGAACTAATAATTATATTTTTTTATTTCTTAGATATGCTGAAATTATAGCTTATTATTCACGAATTTTAGTGGAACATGCATATTTTTTCAATCCACACTAAGTTATCCTAGATTTACCATGACATGCCTTATCACTTCTCAAAATTTTTCAGAGGTTTTTTTCAAGTTATTTTTAGTATCAAACTCTGTATTGTCTTAGATTTTTTTTGAAATTTGTTCTTTTAGTGATACATGAGAGTAGAATGTATTTTGACATGTCATACATACATGGAATATAACTTTGCATTCTTGTGGTTGTACATGATATGGTATAATACTGGTCATGTATTCATATATGGACATAGGAAAGTTATATTCAATTCATTCTACTGTCATTCCCATTCCCATTGCCCTTCCCTTCCCTGATTGCCCTGGGTCCAATCCAGTGAAATTCCACTCCTCACCATCCCACCTATTGTGAGACACCATCCACGTATCAGAAAAAACTTTGGAGTTTTGGTTTTGTGTGTTTGGCTTATTTCTCTTGGCATGATAGCCTCCAGGTACATCCATTCACTAGCAAATGCCATGATTTTATTCATCTTTATGGCTTAGAAATATTCCATTGTGTATATGTACCATATTTTCTTTACCCATTAATCTATTGAAGGAAACCTAGGTTGGTTTTATAATGTATCTATTGAGCTGCTATAAACACTGATGTGGCTGCATCATTATAGTATACTGATTTTAAGTCCTTTGGGTATATGCTGAGGATGGGATAGTTGGGTCTCATGTTGGCTTCATTCCAAGTTTTCTGAGGAATCACCACACTGCTTTTCAGACTGATTGCACCAATTTTAACAATGCATGAGTGTACCTTTTCCCCCATATACTTGCCAACATTTGTTACTTCTATTCCTGATGATTGCTATTCTGACTGGAGTGAAATAAATCTTAGTGTAGTTTTAATATGCATTCCTCTAATTGCTAGATATGTTGAACATTTTTTCATATATTTGTTGATCGATTGTATTTCTTCTTTTGTAAAATACAGAATTGCTCCATTCCCTAGCCCATTTATTGAGTGGGTTAATTGGATTTTTGGTGTTAACTTTTAAAAGTTCTTTCCATATCCTGGGGATTAATGCTCTATCTGACATGCAGATGACAAAGATTTTCTCCCAATCTATAAGACCTTTCTTCATGTTCTTGATTGTTTCCTTTGCTGTGAGGAGGTTTTTTAGTTTGAAACAATCCCATTTATTGATTGTTTATTTTACTCTTGCACTTTCAGAGTCTCCTTGAGAAATTCAGTTCTTAAAGACACTATGATGGAATGTTGGGCTTACTCTTCATTCCAGTAGGCACAGAGTCTCTGATCTAATGCCTAGGTCCTTGATCCACTTTGATTTGAGTATTGTGCATGGTCAGAGATAGGGGTCTAATTTCATTTTATCACGTATGAATTTCCAGTTTTCCCCGCTCCATTTGTTGAAAAGGCTATCGTTTCTTTAATATATGTTTATGGTGCCTTTATCTAGTATTAGATAACTGTATTTATGTGAATTTGTCTTTGAGTCTTTTATTCTGTGTCATTGTGGTCTTCAAGTTTTAGTGCCAATACCATGACATTTGTTTCTATAGCTCTTTAGTATAATTTAATTTCTGGTATTTTGATGCCTCCTGCTTCACTTTTCTTGCTGAGGAATGTTTTAGCTATACTAGGACTCTTATTTTTCCAAATAAATTTCATGACATGCTTTTTCTATTTCTATGAAGAACATCATTGGAACCTTAATATATATTGCACTAAATCTGTATAGTGCTTTTGGTATTATGGCACAAAGTCTGTATCATCTTAATAATCTAAAACCAGAACATAGCCCTATCATAATTACACTAGTTATATAGTCATATAAAGGAAACACACCCAATATAATTGGCATCCACAGGAAGACACAGAATATTCCTCGATCTCCCAAAGCCTTCATTATATACTCCTGTTGGTGGTGACAACCAGGGCACATGTACCACTTCTCAGAAGAAGGGACTCACAATCCTGACATCCCAAATTATACTGCTGTTATGGGTTGGATATAGAAAGACCCATGTGATGAAAACTTCATTCTCAATGGTTCAATGTTCAGAGGTGAGGCATTTAGAAAATTATTATAACTTTATCATGGATTAATTCATTTGATGGCTTAGTGATTTGAAAGGATTACTTGGTGGTAGTGGAAACTATGGTGACTTGAGGCATGCTTGTCGCAAATAGGCTCGGGGCATTGTACCTTGCCCCTGGCTCCTTCCTCCTTTTTCTGTCTCTGCTCCTATCTGACATGAGCTGACAGTTTCCCTTGCTATGCCTCAAGCCATGATGCCCATGACCACAAACTGAAGCCTTTGAAAAGTTATCCAAATGAAGTTTTATTCCTCTGAAGTGTTTTCTTCAAATATTTGTCACAACAATAAAAAAATTAACTAATGATCTAATGATTATTTTGCCTGTTTGTGTTATTTTTTTGTGTATTATTTTGCTAAATATTTTGCATATGACATTAATCTATAGTAATTCTTCTTTATCTTGTACTTACAATTTCAGAGTGTCAGTAATGTACAGCCAACTGTGCTTTGAAAATAAAGTCCAATAAGTTATTGGTAGAGAAAGAGAGAGAGAGAGAGAGAGAGAGAGAGAGAGAGAGAGAGAGAGCAAACATTATATAACTTTAACTATAGTATATTTTTAAAATTGTTCTGTTTGATTATTAACTATAATTATTACTCTCTAACTATGCTCAATTTGTATTTTAACTTTTACAATGCATATGTATATATGAGGGGAAGGATAAAGGAGAAGGGTGATTACCGGAATGTATGTTTCATGCATTTATAATTATGTCACAAATTATCTTAATGTTATGTATAACTAATATGAACCAATGGAATGGAAAAATGCATATACATATTTAGGAAAAACACTATAGAGTTTGGTACTATTAGTGGTTTGAAGATTCCACTTGATATTGAAATGTATTCCTGTCTGATAAGGAGGGAAAAACTCTATTTTGTTGCATTTAGTTGAAGGTTGTATTTCCAATTGCTTCATATTTTCTACATGTATGTAATCCTTTTTCTACATGCAAGTTATTTTCATTTAATGTTTTGATGGGATCATATTTTACTTTTAATTTCAATTTCCTTTTTTGGAGCATATTTACATACATGCTGTGGCTATTTGGATATAATTTTATGAAGAACTTTTTTTAAACTTTTGCTAATTTTTCTTTTGGAGCAGCTGGATTTCTGAATTACTTTATGAATGTTATTTAAACTAGACACTTCTTTCTCTTCATACACAAATGTGTGTATATATTGTATGTACGCATATGTGCTTAGAACATGACTTTTCATCTATGAATTTATGTTGATCTAGAGAAAGACTAAAGATTGAGAAAGATAGAAAAATATGAACAATTGAAAAATTAATGAGTTGTTTTGAGATTCTTGATATGTCTCAACATAAAGTTATAACATTAAATTGACATTCTTTTTGCAAAAAAAAAATCCAACACTGAGAAACATGTTCTTATTTTTTTTAAGAGAGAGTGAGAGAGGGGAGAGAGAGAGAGAGAGAGAGAGAGAGAAAGAGAGAGAGAGAGAGAGGAGAGAATTTTTAATATTTATTTTTTAGTTCTCGGCGGACACAACATCTTTGTTGGTATGGTGCTGAGGATCGAACCCGGGCCGCACGCATGCCAGGCGAGCGCGCTACCGCTTGAGTCACATCCCCAGCCCCGAGAAACATGTTCTTACCATCACCACAAGAAAACCAGCTATAATATATATATGTATGCATATATGTGTATATGTTCTCATCTTGATTGTAAATTCATAATTCATATTTTCAATTTAATCTTCAGAGGACACTGAAATCAAATTTTTATACCTACTTTTCATAAAATACTACAGCACTTTTTCTTGAAACTTTCTAAAACATAGTGTATTATTTTCAAGATCCTCTACCCAGTGGAATATGTCCTTTGTCATCCAGCTTTCTGCAATATTCCTTACTGATATCTTAATTTAAAACATATACCATATCATCATCAGTTTTATTCATTCTCCTTTCATATTTGTGTTACTTCACTATCATATTATGCATCAAAAATGTTAATTTATTGCTAACCAATGCACAGAAACTTCAGTCTATCTCCTTTTCAAAACATTTTTATACAAGACTGATAGAATAGCTCTTGAAAAGGCAATTCACTTCATATGAAAAACCTATTTAAGATTTTTCTATGGTCAAAACTTACCTTTGCAGGCAGAGCATAACAAAAATCTAACTGGGCCTTATTTTTTAAGTTACCTCAATAAGTTGGTATATCTGGTACATGTCATTTTATTACACAATATTTGTGTGGTGGTCAAGCAGAATCCCATTTAGGTCCATACTAAGATTTCATGAAATTAGGAAGCATCCTTACTTTATAAATATTAACTACATTTATTTTTATAGAATGCAACTTGTTTTATAATTTGTATTTTGTATGTCTTCAATATTAATGTTTTAAAAATTATAATTAAATTTTCATGTGATTATATTACATTACTATTTCAGGGCCCATAAAGTTAATATTAAATATCAGCCTTATTAATATATTAGAGAACTTAAAATCCCTGAACTCTCTTTTCTCTGATTACTGTTACGTTATTTACCATAGAACATTAAATGGTTTCATTTCTGTTTAATATCTAAGATCAAAAGAAATAATAGTTATTTTCCTTGAAAGGAAAATGTTTTTACACAAGATTCCAACTAAGGGTATTTCGTGATACTTTTGTCTTTGTAATTAAGTGGTTTGTGTGAATGAGAGCTTACTATGAGTCATTTTTAATTTTAAAGAACATCATACGTACTATATTTACTTTTATGAGTAATAATTCTTCATAATATTTTCTATTTTATTCCCTAAAAGATTAACTGGCATGAAACAGCTGCTTAATAATATTGCTTTAATAAGAATGACAGGTATTTCTTGGCCCTTACTTGTAAAATATTAATAACAAACTATAGATTTCATATGTTCCTATTAAATTTAAATGAGATTGAACATAAAGTAATTTAAATGCTCAGTATATTGAAAATCCCTGTAACATATTAGCTTTCCATATTTTCTTATTAAATTACTTTAAGAACTTTCTCAAAGTATAAACTATTGTAGTCATTTATGACTATTTATGAAATCAAATCTACATATAAGAAGCAAAGGCATAGAGAATTTTACTGAGACTCTAATGTTGCCAAAGTCAGTTTCTTTGAGAACTCTCCATTTATTTTAGTTTTTTTTTTTTTTTAACTATGTCAGTATTATTATAAGTTTATTTAACAGTTTCCTGAAGCTATAATAAATGACCACAACTGGATTGCTTAAAATAACAAATTAATGCCTTACAGTTCGGAAAACAGAAAATCTAAAATGAGGAAAAGGCATTGCATTCCCTGGGTTCTGAGGGAGCATACCCTGTGTGTCTGCCTTAGCTGTTGGTGATTGTCTGCATTTGTTGGCTGCCTTTGGCTTAGAGCTGTATCACTTCAATCTCTATCTTCATCATCTCCTCTCACTCTGCCTTGTGTTACCCTCCTAAAGGATCCAGATGCTGGGTAGGGTTCACAGTAACCCGTATTATCTTAATGATTATATCTGCAAAATCTTGACTTTGTCATTTTCTAGAATCATAGTTGAACCCATAACAGTGTATTAAAATTTCCTTGTTAGAAACAGACCTCATTTATTTCAAATCTACTTTCACTTTTGGGAATATGTACCTTGAAATAATTTGTGTCATCATTTGCAATTCATTGCTTTTCTGGAGTTTACATAATTAATAAGGATAAGTAATAAATTGACATAATATGTTGAAAATTAGTGTTTAATAAACAGTGCATCCACATTTTTCCTGCACACATAAATGAAGCACACACTATTTAATACACTAGTAATTATCATTTGTATTTCTTGATTGTATATTTATTTTTCATAGAGGTTTTTTGCATTTATTTAATGAATCACTAGGTTTAAGAATTAATAATCAAGTATTATTTAATTTTATGTGCAGTTTTCATAGTGAATTATATATATATATATATATATATATATATGTATATATTTTAATATTTCCAGAGGAATATAAATATCTATATGAATGGCTATATGAATTTGGTGAAAATGTTAAAAAACATTGTTTAGGGACTTCTGATTAAAAGCATAGTACAAAAATAAAAATATGTACATAATACAACATAATGAGAATAAAAAAATTTCTATAAATTTGAGTAAGTTTATTTACTTCATAAGTGGGACATGATGTCTTCCAAAGAAAAGATTTTGAGTATAAGATTTCAGCTTTAGGTATAGATAGGTGTGAGGAAACAGGAAGAAATTTTCATTGAATTAAATAATGATAGGGAACAAGATAAGAAAAATCATTCAAGCTATTCTGGACACTTTGATAGACATTAGAAGGGATATTAAAATATAGCTAATTATGTTGAGCTACAGACAAAATTCATATTAACAACAAGGGTCATTGAGTTCAATACAGAATACTTCAGTTTAAAACACACACACACACACACACACTCATACACAATATAATCTATCTGCATATTTTTATCTTATATAAAAGGTCAAAATAGTTTATATCTACTATCTTGCTCTCAAGACTTAACCATTCATTTGGCCTCATTTTAATTCCTTGAAGTCCTAAGATTTCTTTTAACTTTGGATATTTCTCCCTTCTTCCTTCTTTCATTACTTTCTCTACTTCTAAAATATTTCCATCTCCTTAATATATATCATGTACATATTTTTCTTTTCAATTTCATACAATTTGGTAATATAAGTCATTATTTATCCCATTTTTTTATTTATTTACTTTATGTTGTGCTAAGGATAGAACCCAATGCTTCACACCTCACATGTGCTACTTAAGCACTCCACCACAGAGCTACAACCCCAGCTCTCTATAAGTCGTTTTATAAATGTCTTCTCATTGCATTTGTATCAGTTTTTCATTATGATTTTGATTGCCATTCTCTGATTATGTTAAGAATTTTTTGATGTGATTTTTAACAATATATATCTTTTTGGTCAAAGTACTTGCTTCCATCTTGTTTATCAATATTATCAGATTATGTGCCTATTTTTGATTTCTAAGAGTTGTTTCCACAATCTGAGTTACAGTTCTTTATCAGGTACACCTTTCAAATACTTTCTGATATGAAGCATTTTTATATTTTGTTTTCTTAATTTTTGAATTGTCTTATGGTGACCAGAGGTCTTATCATATTATTTACAAAATGTTGTCTTTTCAAGTGTTTCTTCATAATTTATGCTATTATGTCACATCTTAAGTAGTCTTCACCAAAACAGTAGTCATATTTTTCATTATTTACTTAAATTTATTCACAGCTTGATTTAAATTCTACAGTATGTTTTAGAATCTATCTTGAGGTAATTTCTGTACATGGTAAAAGATGTATACTTTCTTCATCCTCTATATACTATTTTTTTGCTTTTATTAGTACACTATACTTGTACATAATAGTAGAGTTCATTTTGAAATAATACATATGCATATTCCATACATGCATGGAATTTAATTTACTTTCATAGACTGCTTTTTAGAGAAGTTTTACATTCACATTGAAATTAAGCAGAAGGTACAGAGATTTCCTATTATAATGGATAAAATGAATCATTTTTCAAAAAGATTCTCTTTTTACTTTTGAAGTGACTTGTACTTTGTTCAATTATAATTGATCTATCTATGCAGCTATTTCTTTTCTTTTTGGCTCACTTACTTTATATATTTATTTGTTCATTCTACTTCTATGGTTAATTATGACTTTATAATAATTTTTTGATTTCACATTATTTAGGTACTAAAACTGTAGCTATATTTCAGAAAACTCTGTTCACCAGTTTTCATCATATATTTTGTTGTTATTTTATAACACTTTCAAATATTTGGCTGATATATAAAAGTATCATATATAATCGTTCACTTTTCAGATAAAGATGGACAATCATATTAAAATGTGCTTATCATTATGCCTTTTCCTTTCTTGCACGTCTACAATCCTTAGTGAAATAAGGAATTAAACTCACAGAGATGCTTTACCTATCCCTAATATCAACTGAAAGGTATATTTTTCTCAAAATCATTAAACTTTTGAATTATCTGTGTCTTTGTACTTAATGAGACTTTTTTTAAAAATTTTACTCTATCGTGCAGTTTTACTTTTTATACATTGTAATGAATTTTGTTAGATAATTTTAATTTCTAATAATTTCCAATACAATTTTAAATGAAACCTCTTATTTGTTTTCTCCCATTTGTTGGGTTTTTGTGGTTCAATTTATTTTTCTGCTGTTTGTTCAATTTGCATTTCAAATCTTTATTTTTTTACTTCTGTTATCTCCTATCAGCTTATTAGCATCATATTTATTATATCAGTTTTAGTGATTACCTTAAGAGTGTTAAGTATACATTTTTAACTTAAAATAGTCCATTTTCAAATCATATGAAATTGCTTCAATTATAATGTATGAGTAAAGAAGAGTATGCTTTCATTTTCCTCATTTGCATTGTTCTAAAATGAAGTAATTACATATAAACCTTATATAGTATGATAGTTTTTTGGTATGTTAATTATTTTCTAAAATTATTAAAACAAGTAAAATAAATCACTTTTTATGCCTTACATTCTTCTACTTCTTTTGACATTATTCATGTATTTTCATAGGTTTTCATATTATTCTACCTTTAGTGTTTATTTTCATATTGTTTATTTTTATTTTGTTAGTACTGTTTAGTTAGACATAATAGTGAGGTTTTTTTTTAAAGAGAGAGAGAGAGAGAGAGAGAGAATTTTATATATATATATATATATATATATATATATATATATATATATATATATATATTTAATTTTCAGCGGACACAACATCTTTGTTTGTATGTGGTGCTGAGAACCTGGTCCGCAAGCATGCCAGTGGAGCGCGCTACTGCTTGAGCCACATCCCCAGCCCCAAGGTTCTTTTTTATTTTTTTAATTAATTATATATGACAGTGGAATGCATTTTGACCTATCAGTTATCAGGGTTCTTTTTGACATATTATATGTGGATGGAATAAAATTTGCTCCAATTCACTCCCCAATACTTATCCTTTCCGAATCTTCCTCCTTCTTCCTGTTTCCTTTCCTCTGCTTTATTGATCCTTCTTGTATTTATTTGTAGTCTTTTTCTCTAATTAGTGCATTATGGATATGCAAAGTTGAAACTCATTGTTGTATATTTATATATGTACATAGAAATGTTTGGTCAAATGAAATGCAGTGTTCCTCCCTTTTCTTGTCCTTTTCTCTTCCCCCTCAATCCCCTTCCTCTATTCATTGACCTTTCTTCTATTTTCATGAAATCTGCCTGCTTCTCTCTCTCCTTCTCTTATCATCCCCTCCTCCCCGCCCCCACTCCTCCTCCTCCTCCTCTTCCTCCTCCTCCTTCTTCTTCTTCTACCTGCCTCTACCTGCCTCTCTCCTACTATATATATACATACATAATATATATACATATATTTTTTCGCATGTGTATACATTTTAACATTTTTATCTTTTAATTCTAGTAACTTTTAATTCTAGTAACTATATTTGGGTCTAGCTTACACAAAGGGAGACAACATTTCACCCATGGCTTTCTGGGTCTGGCTTATTTCACTTAGCATGATGTTCTCCAATTCCATTCATTTACCAGCAAATACTTTTACTTCTTCTTTGTGGCTCAATAAAACTCCATTTTGCTTATGTACTACTACATTTCTTTTGAATGATTTTATGGGCAATGATTTCTTATTTTCCTTAAAAATACTCTATCATTATGGTCGTCTTCTTCTTCTTCTTCTTCTTCTTCTTCTTCTTCTTCTTCATACATTTTTTTGCTGTTTAGAATCTTAGATTGTCTTGTTATTCTGCCAGCAAGTTAATATTGTGCTTTTATAGGTTGGCTGACATGTGCATTTACATTTATAGGTTTGTGATGAGAAGCTTTTTTTTTATTTGTCTACTCATGTTCTGTATCTTCAGTTACTTATAAGTTCACATATTTTTCACATAATTTTAGATATTTAATTACGATATATATTTAAAATGGGGGGCTTATTGATATAAAATTTAATCAAAGTTTTATGTATTTTATCCAGTATTCTTACAAATATTTTGCTATAAATATTGTTCTAAGGGCATTTAGTACTGTGCTTTAATTCAATAATATATCTTCCTTTAATCTTCCTTTAATTCAATAATGTATTTTTTCCTTCTCTGTGTCTCATTTTGGATGATGACTAGTGCTAAAAAATCCATGTTTAACAATTTTTCCTTCTGTTTTTCGGACTCCCCCCCCTTTTTAGTTGTTGATAGACCTCTATTTAATGTGGTGCTGATTATCAAACTCAGTGCCTCACATATGGCAGGTAAGAATGCTACTGTTGAGCCGCAGCCCTAGCCTTGCTTCTCAGATATGTTGATCATTGCACCCACTGCATTTTCCATGTTAAGTGTTTTATTTTTCATGCCTAGTGATAATGTCTAAGTCATTTTTATGTTTTCTATCTCTCTTTTCAATATGGACTTGCTTTCCTTACAGTCAAACATACTGATCATGTATATATATATATATACATGTATATATATATACATATATTTTTTCGCATGTGTATACATTTTAACATTTTTATCTTTTAATTCTAGTAACTGTGATATTTCTGAATTTGAACAGTCTTTTTAATTGCATGTCATCAGTAAACTGGCTTCTGAATTATGTCATATTTCTTCAAAACCCTGTTTTGAATGTAATTAATGTATTTAGAAATTAGCTAGATCATTTTATGCTAGAAGATCCTTTATCTAAGGCTAATTGAGACTCATTAATAAAGTAATATCTTGGTGAGGGTTCTGGATGATGGCCTGTTTATTATGACATCTTTTCTGTCTTTCTGTTGACATCAAATACTATTATCAGCCTTGCATTGGTTGTACAAGTCCTGAAATTGTTTTTATTTATGTATTTTTTGTTGTTATTTTCCCCTTCTCCTTCCCTTACCCCTACCCTTTCCCTTTCCCTTACCTTTTCCCCTTTCCCTTCCCCTTCCCCTTCCCCTTCCCCTTCTTCTTCTCCTTCTTTTGTACTGGAGATTTAACCCAGAGATGCTTAACTGATGAGCCACATCTCCAACCAAGTTTTAGGGGTTTTTGTTTTGTTTTGTTTTGTTTTTTTTTTGTTTTGTTTTGTTTTGTTTTGTTTTGGTTTTTTGATACAGGGTCTTGCTAAGTTGCTGAGGCTGACATGAACTTGCCATCTTCCTATCTCAGCCTGCCAAATTACTGGGATTACAGGTGTTTGACCCATTAACAATTGATTTCTATGAATCAGTGTTCAGCCAAAAAAATCAGGGAGAACCTCTTGAAGATATGGAAAGTTTTGTTTTCATTATGATTTCTTTTCTATGTTATAAAGTAGTTCCCCCTCATCTATGTTTTTTGTTTTGATGGTTTCAGTTATCTGCAATGTCATTCACCCACAGTATGCCATGGTCTGAACATACTAAATGGGAATTTTCAGGAAAAAAAAAAAAAACTACATAAATTTAAATTTTTGCACCATTCTAAGTAGCATAATAAAATCCATTTTGTCCTGTTTTCTCTTCCCTGGGACATGAATCATCCCTAGCTACAGTGTATCCATGCTGTGCAACTTACCTGATTGCCCATTGGTCACACATTGTCCATCTTAGTTCCCTCATCAGTTGTCCTCATTTTACAGTGTTTGTCTTCATGTAATCCTGATGTGTGATCCTGGTTCTCTATCACAATACCTTCAGCATTAACCTCATTTCATCACATAGGCATCGTAGAATCTCACATCATCACATGTAGAAGAAAGGTGAACACATTATAATATTTTGAGAAAGAGGCAGAGAGGTTGAGTCTATTCATTTAACTTTTATTACAGTATACACTTAATAATTATTCTTTGATTAATACTAGTTATTAATCTTTTATTATGCCTAGTGTAATGCATAAATTTTAAAAATCATAGGTGTATATGTATAAAAAACAGTATATATAGATTTTTATACTACCCTGTTTAAAACAACCATTAACAATCTTGAAACATATTCCTGTTGTTAAGGGGTCTTACTGTATAATGTGCTGCAATTTGATCTGAAGGATACAATTTGAGTTTTCTCTTACTTGATTCCTGAAAAGTACCTCTGGAGGTTAAAGAAGGCAATCACAGGATTTCAACATGTTTCATTTTCCTTCTGTATCATGTGCCTGTGTAGTTGTTTGCCAGTGTCTCATAACATCCTTCATATTGGAGTTCGTATTCCTAGACATATGTGCTGTTGGTATAGGGGGTATAATTCTTGTAGCAGCTAATCATTCATATACGAAATGATTTGCACAACATTTTACATGTATCAACATATGCAGTCCTTCCACTCTTTGAATCAGAAAACTGTGTCATATCATTCTATTGTTAGTTTGTTTAAAATGGAAATTACCTTTTAAAAAACCCACTTTCCTGAATATTCATGGGTTGAAGTTGACCAAAACAGGAACTTTCGTACTGTATGAGATAAAGAAGTATGGAATTAGCCATCATGCTCTGAAAGTTGTTTTAGTCAGAGGTGATAACATACTGAACCACCTTGAATTTTCCAGCTTATCATCTTGTTCCCTCCTACCTTGTCCTAATCTTTCTGACTTTTGGTATCATTGGCCAAAAAGGACATATATCCACTCCTTCCTTGGCTCTTGGAGATATACTTACAGTGGCAAAGGCTCATGTACCCTCATCTATCAGCTCCCTATACATGCCTGCTTTTTCAAGCTAATATGTGTTTGGCTTCTCATTTTGACATGTCGATGACTAAACTGAATCCCTCATTTTCCTGTTCTATTAATTGCCCCCACCCTTATTTTGCTTTTTGTGAGATCTAATTCTTGAAATAAATCACATTGCTTAAAATTCCTTGTAAATGTGATTCCATTATTCAACATTTATTGATAACACTAAGTATTTACATTATTCCATTTTAAATGAGTAAAATAACAGGTTCAAATAATCAATAAGTGCCTCAGTGTTAAAAAGCTAGATGCCTCAATGTTAAAAAGCTAATCATTAGAAAACTTGGATTTGAATTAGGTAGTATATCAAAAACCCATGGTTTTATTCAATTTGCCATATTATAAGCTCAAGTCTCCACACTTGACAATGGGATAGGCTTCATTGGCAAATATGTTTTAATGACCTGCAGTATTGAGGCATTATGTGTTTTTATTTATTTGTTAAAAATATGCCTTCTTTGGGCTGGGGATTTGCTCAAGCGGTAGCGCGCTCGCCTGGCATGCGTGCCACCCGGGGTCGTTCCTCAGCACCACATACAAAGATGTTGTGTCTGCCGAAAACTAAAAAATAAATATTAAAAATTCTCTCTCTCTCTCTCTCTCTCTCCCCCTCTCTCTCTCCCTCTCTCTAAAAAAATGCCTTCTTTCACATTCATTCAGTCTAAAACTCTACCAGTTCTGCCAGCTGTCACATTAGTATAAAGTATTAAAATTAAATTCAAGAATAGATTTTTCTTTTGATCCTTGCCTTAAGTATAATACATTCAGAGATGTATGGGGGGGATAAATATATAAAAGAACTGAATATCTGAATAAAATATATGAATAGAGAATAATAAATATATTGTCTATTTTTTTAATTAAAAAGTAAATTTATATTGTCTTCATTTTTCTTACATTGTTTTGTAGTAATTATTATTTAAGTAGTTTTTCCCCTTAAGAATTTATTTTACAATATAATTTACTTATACAATATAAAATGAGTTACAGAACTCATTTTATATTGTATAAGTAGTGTTCTACAATGCTTAGAACTTATATAATATTTTACTGAACAATTTCACTCATAATGAAACAAAAATGAATAATAAATGATTACATTCGTGTGTTCACTAAGTGTACACAATATTCTATATGACACATAAAAACCGGTATTTAGAAAGAAGAAAACAATTTTAGTATCTTATTTAATCATGATATCTTATTTATTCAATCTTACATGTATTCAAAGTTCATGTATTCCTTTCTATATTTCAGGCAAATATATTTTAACAGTAATACTTTAGCATTATTGACTTATTAGTAACTGCTATATATGCATTATATATAATTCAGTTTATTTATGATTTGATAGTTTGAGATAATGTTTAAATATCTTAAATTGAATTTGCAAATATTATCATATTATTAGTTTAAAATAGTTTTTCACTTTCAAATTGAATAAACAGCACAGTGCCTAGTTCCAATAATTGAATATTGATTAAACTCATAATTTGTATTTGGTTAAAAATTATACATATTTTTAATATTATAATTAATAAACTCAATTTGATTTTGTGTTATAAAAGACAGTGTAGCTACACTATACACATATTTATTCTTCAGTTTTTAAGGGATTAAAAAACAAATAAAAGGTTTAATCAATACATAGAAAAATATTATAAGGACACTTGAAGGAATGAAAGAATTTGTTGTTACTTGTCCTGAACCTTTAAATTAGTTTTTAAGTAATTTTAAACATTTTCATATATAAAAATAAAAAGAAAGAAAATAGAGTAATTCCTTTCATATACATAATTATATAAAATTTCATGTAAGTTATACATCTTGAATTTTAAACCAGTTTATAAACAATTTTGAACAATTGTTTTCACTTCAATAAAATGTAAAGAATTTTGATGTAAGGAGTTGACATTTTGAAATATTCGTATTGTATTTCCCTTGCCTAGTTGTTTTTTACTATGACAAATTCTACCAGTGGAGTAGACCATGAAGATCAATCCCATGCCCCAAGGAAATAGGAAAATTGTCATGGATAAAATGACATTTCTGAACTTTTAACTTTCTAATTCTAAGAAATTCACAAACCGAGCCTTAGGGTAAATGATGTTTGATTATCAAGGTTAGAGAAAATGGACTGTCTTTTGAATATAAAAAAACTTTATCCTAGAGTGAGTAAGAATATGCAGTTAGAATCATTTACTACATGCATTTTAGTAAAATATCCTAGATTGCCCTAGAGTGGGTGTGGGGATATTTGAGGACAATACAACAAGTATGCCAAATAAAGCGTCTATAAGGTATTGATGACACAGGCTTTAGCAGGAAATAAAGCAACTCAAATGATAATTACAGAAAAAAAAAAAAAACAAAAAACAAAAAACTACTATCCTCAACGAAGAGTAGGGAAATATCATAGGCCAGAGTGCTAGCAAAGCCAAGGAGTTTAGGGGTCCTCCATGAAAGTATAGAGCTCTGGTATTGGAAGCATTATAGATTGATCTGTGAGATAACACCTCCTATTAATGCTTTGACCTTCGGGAAAATTTCTCTATGACTAGTGGTTTGAATTGTAAGAAACTTTTGTGACTTAATTTCCCTTTTTTGGAAGAGTGACCAATAACTGATGCTTGCACTATTGGCTATAATATGTGATTAGGTCATTTGGGAGATAATTGCTGCACAGAAGTTAGAGAGAGTGTTATTCTTTATGGGTGATTCTGCCAACTTTGAGGCATTTCATGTGTTGTATAGATATTGATGGAAACTGGAAAGAAAAAAAAATTCCCTCTAATATCCTTACAAACTTTCAGTTACTTCATCTTGGAGTCTAAGAAGTCAATTTGCCAGTGGGAAAGTATAATTTGGAGAATACAAACATTACTACTAAAAATAAATAAATAAATAAGTACAGCAAATAAATAAGTTGGACATAATATTCCTAAGTTCATATATGAATACACCATAGTGAAATTCCATTATCCTGCACAACCACAACAAGGAGATCCTAATTAAGATAAGTTATACTCCATGTAGATATAATTTCAAACTATAATAATAATCTATAATCATAATCTGTCATGAACATCTAAAAAGAACAAATTAAAAAAAAAAAACATTCTTTTGGGGGAGGATATAGCTCAGTAATTGCCTATATCCTTCTCAGCATGCAGGAGTCCCTGGGTTTAACATGTAGCACTTCAAACACACTAAGTAAAAGAACAGTGTTTTTCTTTTTCTTTCTTTTTTTTTTTTGTGTGTGTTTAGCACTCCTCTCCAACAGACAGATTATCCAGAACATAAATCAACAATGAAGCATCAGAATTGAAACATACTGTAGGTCAAATGGATGAAAAAGACATGTATAGAACATTCCACATTAAAATTTTGTAATTTAGAACATATATTAGTACACTAAACCAGACTCAACAAATTAGAAAAAAATCAAAATCTTGTATTTTTCTTGCAACAGAAATAAATTAAAATAAACAGGAGAGACGTTAGAAATTGTAAAAACAAAACAAAAATATATAGAAATTATCTTCTTGAATGACTAATAGGTCAATAAAGAAACTAAATTAAAAAATAAGTGAAAATGAAGACAAAATATATCAAAATCTTTGAGATATGACATAAGCACTACTAGCTATAAGCAAGTTTTTAGCAAATCAGTGCCCACAAAAAAGAAAATAAAAACATTTTCAAGTAAACAGAATAAAAATCCAATAACAAGGAAAGAAAGATACAACTAACCCAACATTAGTGGAAAGAAAGAAAAAAAAAGATCAGATAAGAGAAAAAAAGTGGGCATTAAAATACAAAATATCAATAATCAATAATTTTGTTTGTTTTAAGAAAATATATATAGAATTAACAAAGCTTCAAATTTCAGCTAGACTTACCAAGAGAAAAAAAAAAAGAGAGAGAACAGAGGAAGACTCTAATAAATAAGGTCAGAGACAGAAACACAAATGATCATCAGATCCTATTATGAGCAATGATATGTCAACAAGTTGAAAACCTAGAAGAAAGAGAAAGATTTCTGATACCTATAACCTATTAAAACTGGATAATGAAGACATAAAGTGTATGAATAGAACAATAAGAAATAATGATATGAATCAATAAAATAATTTAAAAACTCTCCCAACAAAAGAAACCTGAAGAATGAACGGGTTCACTTCTGTATTTCACTAAACAATTGAACACATAATTCACATCAAATTATTACAAATTGTTGAATTGAAGGAGATTCATTTAAATTTATTATACAAGGCCTGTATCACCCTATTAATAAAAGCCAAAATAGGAAGCAAGGAAAACAAAGAAAAGAAAAACTATAGACCAATGTCCTTGATAAATTTAAAGGCAAAAATCCTCATCAACATACTAACAGATCAAATCCAACTGCACATCAAAAATATTATAGGTCATCATCACATGGGATTTATACCAGAAATGAAAGGATAGTTCAACATATACAAATCAGTAAATGTAATGTATGTCACATAAATAGAATGAAAGATAAAAGCCATACTATCAGCTCAATAGAGAAAAAACAACTTGATAAATTTTAGCATCTATTAATAATAAAAGTTTTAGAAAAGAAAATATCAGAGGAATGTAGCATAAAGCAATTTTATGTTCTTAGCTAATATTTTTATATGAAAAACAAAATATATATTCAACTGAATGAGGAAAAGTTGAAATCCTTTCCATTAAGATAAAGAACAAGACAAGGATGTCCCTGTTTACCACCCTTGTTCAATAAATATTGGGAGACATGGAATGATTAAACCAGAAAAGAAAATAAAGGGCATCCAAACAGAAATGGATAAAAGGAGGAGATCAAATTATCTTATTTACAGATAGTATAACTTGATATATGGAAAAACCTAAAGAATTTTTCAGAAATTGTTAGAACTGAAGAAAATTCAGTAACGTTGTAGAATGGAAAATCAAAACATCCAAATCTATAAGTTTTTACATATCATTAATGAAATTGTTGAGAAACTATAAAGAAGGCAATCATTCAGGATAGCAACAAAATAAAAAAGTTTCTAGGCAAAAATTTAATCTAGGAAGGAATAATCTCTACAAAGAAAATGATAAAAAAACTGATGAACAATATTGAGAAGGACACAAAGGAAAAGGAAAGATCTCATTATAATGAATTAGAAGAACTATTATTGTCAAAGGTTATACTATCCAAAATAATTTTCAGAATCAATGCAATTCCTATAAAATTGCACATGATATTTTTCATTGAAATAGGCAAAAAAATCCTAAAGTTTTTATAGATCCACAAAAGAGAGTTCATGTATCCAAAGCAATGCAGAGCAAAAAGAAAAAAAATATTTTCAAGATTACAGTATTTAACTTCTAATCATATTGCAAAGTTATAAATAAAGAAAAAAACATATACACAAAGTGGGATAGACTAGAGAACCTATAACTAAGTCCACATATTAAAGTCAAATGATTTTGACAAAGTTAGAAATAAGATTTAGTAATGAGCAAATATTTTCTTTGATATGATCCAAATATCTCATAAAACAAGAACAAAAATTGGCAAATAAATAGGATATAAATGCAAAAATTGGTAAAATGAATTATGTAAAAAATTCAATACAGCAAAGGAAATAATCAACACTTACGATATATCCTATAGAATTTGAGAAAATATTTGCAAACAATTCATTCAACAAGGAAACAATTTCCAGAATATACAAGGAACTTCAATGATGCAAACAACAGCAACAACAACAACAAAAAGCAAACACTTCACGAAAAAAAGTAACATGTAAAAGACCTCAACAGATGTTATCAAAACAGAATATACAAATGGCCAAGAACTGTATGAAAAAATTGCTCAAAATCACTCATTATCAGGAAAAAAGAGATTAAAACCATAATGAGATGTCCTCTCATTCCAGTTATATGGCCACTACCAAACAAACAAAAGAGTGCTGGAAAGGATGTGGAGAACGAGGGACTTTCCTACAATGTTGTTGAAAATACCAGTTAGTAGAGACATTATGGAAAACAGAGTGAAATGCCTATAAAAATCTAAAAACAGAACAACCACAGGATACAATACCTAGTATATATTTCAAAATATTGAAGCTTGTCAGGTGCCTGAGCACATGCCTATAATCTTAGTGGCTCAAGAAGCTAAGGCAGTGGGATCATGAGTTCAAAGCCAGCCTCAGCAACAGTGAGGCCCTAATCAACTTGGTGAAACACTGTCTGTAAATGAAATACAAAATAAGGCTGTGATTGTGGCTCAGTGGTCAAGTGCCCCTGAGATTAATCCCCAAAAATATATTGAAGCTGATATTGTCAAAGAGACATCTGCCCTCACACATAATTTGCAGTGCTGTTCATTATGCATTATCATTCTTAAGCTGCTAATGATTTTTTAAAAGAACAGTTTCATCATTCATCATCATATATCATTATCAATGTCATTAATGTTATCACTGATTTTACTATTGCCTGGAGTTTATTTCCATTCTCCTTAATGTCATATTTCCTTTTCAATTTTTTCTCTCTCTTTTTTTCTTTATTTTTAGTGCTAGAAATTGAAACAGGTCTTTACACATACTGGACAGACATTCTATCACTAAATTCATATTTCCATTATTAATGTTAGGATTAATATTCATCATTCTTTTAAAGATAATAAACTAATTTATCATGATAATTATGCAGTATAGTTTTGTTTTTCTCCATGGATGAGTATCCTTTAATATTACATTCCACCAGTAACCAGTTTTGAAATATGTTTTTGGTAGTACAAAATTAGGAGTGTTTGGTTTCTATGTGTAATTCTTGGATCTTTCTAAATCAGTTTTTGTTGCCACAACAAAATACCATATACTGAGTAATTAAAACAACAAAAAATGTATTTTATCATGATTGTGGTGACTAGAATTACAACATCAAGGTGACAACATGGTCGGATTTCTCATGAGGAGTTTCTGCCTGACTTGCGGATTTCTACCTTTTACAAAATCCTCATGGTAGGGACAGAGGGGAAAGCACTTGGTAGCTCTTCTTTGAAGTTCATGAGTTCTATCATTAGATTCCACCTGATGAACTCATCTAAACCCTATTATCTCCCAAAGGCTCCTTCTCCAAATACCATGACACACTAGGGACTAAGACATCAAAGCATAAATTGGGTGCAGGTAAATAATTTAGTAGTTAGAATTGTGTTCCTATCATTTTATCTTAACATTTCATACATTTTCAATTAATTTTTCTTTCTCAGAGGATCTGTCTTTCATCACTGGAAAGCAGTTCTTCTCTATTAATGAATGGGGGTATCTCTTATTGCATTGATTGATGATATGATGCCCTACATATTTGAGTTGCTAGATAATCTGTGGTGATGTGTACAAAACTCTGAATAACTTTTTCTCATACTTAGACATTTTCCCAATGGTAAAAATGTCACAGTTTTAAAAATGAATATTAGAGTTAAATACTTAATAATATTAGTCATAATACTATGCTCATCTAATCCATATTTAAAGCTACATTTTCTAAGCTTTTACCAAGACAAGAATTTTTAAAGGGGTCCTTTTAGTTGAAGAAATAAATTGCTTTTTAAATAATAAATAGCATGAAAAGTACATGTTGACTATCCAAAATCAAAATCAAAATTTATTGACTATATTTTATCTTTATCTAGGCAACTTGAGAAATAATTAATCTTCATAGAAAATTTAGATAATAGTTACATTAAAATGTATTAGTTCGAACTATAAGCAAAATACAGGAATCATGAATGCTACTATTTTATAAATTGTTTTGATGTCTTAAAAATTACTTTCAGTCATTAGTTCCATACTGTAGCATCATTTAATATTACTTAGCTTAACTAAATATATAGCTTTTAAATCTCCTGATTGTATGCAACCAGACAAATCAAAATTGAATAGGTGAAATGGTGTAGGAAGCTAGCTGCTTCTATGGTGTATCTTTCGTACAGGCACTAATCTCTATTATAGTGACCCATCACTAAAGGCCTAGTCACTTCCCAAAGGGATGTTGTATTCTACCCATCGCCTTGTGGGTTAGATTTCAACATATTGATTTCGAATGGCTCAAATATTTAGTTCTCAGCACTACCCTACTCTTCAGTTTCACTTGACATTAGATTATCAGTAATAGTTTCTTCATTATACTGGCCATAAATTTTCAGGCAGTATTTATCTATTTCATATAATGTTGTGAGCTGACCTGGACACATTATTGTGACTCAGAGGTGTGATAATGGTTCTGTGGGCTGTAATGCAGAATCCTTGAGCATTTCAAATAAAAACAAACAAACAAACAAAAAAAGAGTTTATTGATGCTTTTACCATCAAATAATTGAGCCAGGAATATATGTGTGAGTGTATGTATATGTGTGATGTGTGTGTGTGTGTGTGTGTGTGTGTGTGTGTGTGTATGTGTACTACCAGGGTCTTGCACATAGGAGGCAAGCACTTTACCAACTGAGCTATAACCCTAGTCTTTGAGCCAGGTATTTAAGGAATGTAAAGTAAAAGGATACAGCATCCTCTCTTCAAGTTTACAATTCCCTTAATATGTAAAAGAAAATCATAAACTTGCCATAGGCCAAGATTGTCTGTAAACACTTTGGAAAGTATATGAACATTAAGAAAATAAATAAGGGTGAAAAAGAGTTGAAGATGTGCTTTTGAATTTCAGTTGAAATTCTAAAGATGCAGATAAAGAATAGGGTGATGCACAAAAATGTGTACAAGCAGGGAACATATTCAGAAAGGCAACTCATAGAGTTTATTTATACTGGGAAAATGGGAGGGAATAGTACTATAAAATTCAAAATACCAATTTAGAATCATAATGCAATAAAATTTTATTTCTAGAATTTAATTGATTAAATAAAATATTATTTACTCTATGAATTATAATTCCAGACACCAAATTACATACTGGTAATTCATACTTACATTACAAGAAACACCCTCTTTTGAGAGTGTGTAGTCATGAAAGAAGATAAATATGAAAGATGAAATTATATGAACAAATTGAATTATAATTAGTTCTCAGAAGTACAGTATAGGAAGCATATTATAGGATTTTTAACTTTATTAATTGCTGAAGAAACAAAATTGGTTTATAAACAGTAATAAGAGAAGGGCAAAAGATCAGGAGATTCAGGAGAGTGGAGATGCTGTGATGGAGGCCTGTTGCCCAGGGCTCAGATAGTACTTTCCTGCTGGAGGGAAGAGAGAAAAAATAAGCTAGTCCTATATGTTGTTGGGCATTTTAAATTATTTTATTGTTTTCATAAACCACAAGGAATATTATTCAGGTAAAAAATAAGAGAAATTTATTGTTAGAGCTTCAGTTCCAAAATAAAGCACTTACTCTTGAGGGAAAAAAATGTTGAAGGGGACAACAGAAAATGCTTTTATAGTAGATCAATTGAAAACTAATGTTACTATATAAAATAGTTCAGAGGTAGATAGCTATGAAAAAAAAATGAAATATCTAAGATTTAGAAGAGGTTTCCAAGTTTAAAATTTGTTCCTGA
This sequence comes from Urocitellus parryii, assembly GCF_045843805.1. Taxonomy (NCBI): domain Eukaryota; kingdom Metazoa; phylum Chordata; class Mammalia; order Rodentia; family Sciuridae; genus Urocitellus; species Urocitellus parryii. The sequence continues at coordinate 32,762,509 of NC_135531.1, read as the reverse complement.
GGTGTGATATTTGAGTAAATTATCATTTGGTGGACTGTAATGGAGAATCCAGATGATACTGGAAAACAATATTCTTTAAAGCATGGACAGCCACATGTTCAATGTTAGCACTTATGAGGTTCCTTTGAGACAGACTTCTGAAAAAAAGATGTGGAATTGTAAATTCAAAAGTGAATGTGAATTGGATGTGGAAGTTGGTGTATGGCCTGTTTACTTAATAGTCACTGAAGTTGAAACAATAATGAATCTTTTCTTAGGAAGCAATAAAAAGTACAAAGGAACTCCAAAATTTTGATTGAATAGTGTAACATAAAGCCAAGATATATCAAGAAAGAATAAATCAAAACATTAAAGGAAAGCCAAGAGTGTGATGTCATGCAATTGTTTCAAGACAGTCAATAAGGTCAGTAAATACTAAGATGTCAAGTAAGAGGATATTGAACGCTGGCTTTTGAAATGGAGAAATCAATGAAAATGTTAGAAATGCTATTTCAGAGAAGTGATGGGGTAGAAAACTGATTATTGTGGGTTACAGAGAAAGAAATAGGTGAGGAAATAGAGCTAATGCATTTAAGTAAGTGTTTTAAAAGTAGCCTGGAAAAGGAGGAGACAGAGCTACTATTGGAGAAGTATATAATGGAAATGGAGTATTTTTTTTAAGATAAGAATATTGACTACAGTCAATGGATAAATGCAGTTGAAGACAACAGAGATTACATTCCATTTGGGACAAGGCATTAGAAAAAAATATTTTTCCCCCCAACAGTAAAGTAAAAAAAAATAGACAAATTTATTTTATAAATTAAAACAACAAAGGTAAAATTATGGCTTGGAGTTAAGTACTTATGGAAAAAAGTAAGAAAAACAAAAAAGGCTAATGCAATTATGCGTTCATGGACCTCATAGGTATTGACGATAAATGCTGAAATTGAAATTGAAAACCAGTGGGAGAGTTTAGAAAAAAATAAAATTGATTGCAACTGGAAAATAATTTAACCTAGAAACCTGAAAGGGTTATGTGATTCAAAAATTAATGTCAATTTATAATCATTAGCATCCAAATGCAGATGATAAAAACAATTTATAGGAAAGATGGTCTCTATCTCTATGCCTGGGATATGTTTTCCATAAGTAATTATGCAAACAACCATATTTTAACCAAACTCTTCTTGAATACCATTATAAAAATTATTACTCTTATACTTTCTATAAATTTTCCTTTCTTTTTCCTCCCATGGTAGTATACTATGCAATATTTTGTATATTTTAATAACTAATTTATTTATTGATCTCTGTTATCTTAAACAGTATTATGAATGAAACTTTCTGCCCAAGTGAAGTGTTCTGTATTTTAGACTTTTAATTTGGTAGCTGCTATTATATGTGAATATTGATTACATGAAATGTTGCCAGATGGCTGAAAATTTATTTTAATATTGTCTTTTAATTTATTTTTTATTTTAATTTGCCATGCCAGTGGAACCCACTTTTTGAACTATTCAGAATAAAAATATAAAGTTTATTATGACCATGATTTTTATCTATTTTGTCTACTCCTTTAATTTTTTTTACCTAGAAATATATCTGCATTACATTAAATGCTCAGTAAGTATACATATCAATGGGTGAAAGCATAACTGTAGAAGTAGAGCTAATAATTAATAATGTTAAATCTGGATTATGGGAAGAAAAAATCAATAAAGATAAATGAAAGTTATTTGAAGAGAAGGATAAAATCAATTTAGAGAGAGAAAGGAGAATCAAGAAAGAACATGATTTCAGAAAAAAATGTTTCAAGATGGAAACATTTGCAATTAGGTATTCTAAATAGTTTGAGAAAGATGAAAATAGTGAAAGAGGTCTTCGCCTTTGAGAAAATAATGACTTTAAATAGCAGATGGAAAAGAAAATCCACAATGTGGTGAAATTCATATCATGAAGCAAAACACCTTTCAGAGGAGTTTGTGTGTGGGGTAAAAGAGAGAAGGTTGGACAAATTATGCAAATTGGCCCATCATCCACTCATTAAATACTGGAAGGAAAGAGGTTTCTTGGTAGAGAAATGTATTTAGGTATACTTGTTTGTCTTTAACAGTAATTGTGAACATCTATGAGCCCTGATGTAAAATTCATGTGAGGCATTCTATGAAAAATAATACAATACACAGAGAAGGCTGTCAGACAGGCAGTTATGGAGTATCTCAGAACATATAGATTTAAATAAGAAAGGATTCTCTCTTCTCTCTCTCTCTCTCTCTCTCTCTCTCTCTCTCTCTCTCTCTCTCAACTTTCTCTCTCATTTCTCTTTCTTTCTATGACTCAAAGGAAAACTAAGGAAGGAAAAAACCGTAGAGGTTAGGGAATTCCTTTCAGCTATCCTAAATCATAACAGAAAAGAGAAACTATTTAATTATGGAGAGAATAACACTGCTCTGAGAGAAATTATGAATTGATAAATCATTGCTGAGCAGGATGGCAGCCCATCTGAGGGTACAGTGCACAAACAAATCATGTTTTCATGAACTATGCTAGTAATGTTTGGCAGATCTGATGTTGGAAGACACAAAAAGACATGGAGAATTATTGGGGTTTGATTCCACAAGTTCATATATAATGGCAAAATAAAAATATCAACCTATGAATAATGACAAGAATCAGAACCTCACACCAAGAAAAAAAGACAGGCATTCTGTGATGAGAAAACCATCTGGATGAGGTGGTGTGTAACCAAAGAAATCGACAGCCAGTAATGAGAATAACTGCATCTTTCCAAATCAACTGAATGATTTCAACAGCAAAGAAATATTTAAATATTTGCCTATAATGTAATTTTCTAAATACAGAAAAAGTAGACTAGTACTAATGGTAGTAAGTTAGAATCTTTATATATTTTTTACACAGTCTTCACAAAAACAGAATGAATGTATGGCATTTACCTCTTTTATGATAACATGTTTCTTTAGGATGATTAACAGTGACTTATTCAGAGAAAAAAAATCCTATCTTTAGACAGTGAACACAATTTAATGTTCCCAGTTCTAATTTCCACATAATAGAATACCAACTTCATCCCTGAAGTACAGACTATGTTCTGAACACATATGAAAACATCTTCCCAGATTTTGAAATCTTTTACTTTATTAGAACATATATTTGCTCCAGCCTGTCTTAGACTCCAGCCTGTTTTAGGCTCTGAGAGTTCTGGTTTGTGGTTGGTCCAGCTATTCTGTCATATTTAAGAGACAGTATACTTTAAGTCTCCTTCAGGTAATTCGAAGTTTGTTAGCACCAATGTTGGCATAATAGCCTATGTAATAGTTCACCTGATATGCTCTCTCTGAATTTCTGCATTTTCAATGGAAAATCCTAATTTTCTGATGTAACATTCAAGGAAGCTTCTCAATTTGTTTCTGCATGTGTTGATGATTTAGACTGACAAGTGTAAAACTCTCAGGAAGGTTTAATGTATTCTTCATGGATATGTTTCTGCTTCTAGGTTGACTAATTTGAAATTTTTCCTCTCCATATCAACTAACTTATCACAAATCAAATTTCCAGAGATATATTTTCTAATATGTGAAAAGTTGTAAATATATTTATTCCAACATCATATCTGATTTTTGGTTTGGTTAGATGCAGATATCTGTTAAAATCTAATTACATTGAAATTTGGAATGTCCCAACATTTAGTACTGCTGCTGAGCATTGAGGGCCCATTTCATTGTCCTTATTTTATGGCATGTTTATTTGATTTTTAAAGTCACATTTTCAAAAATCTCACTTTAACTTAAAGTGAGATATTTTATTTTATTGTTGTTCATAGATGCCTTTTTAAATCAGCCACTAAGAAAAAGTCTCCATTGTTGATTTAAAATAATTTCTTGATCATAATACGTAATGATGGTGACACTGTTTCTGATAACAGTTTTTTTTCTTGGTCAATTTTAATAGGTAAAAAATTAAGGTAATAAATAATAAAGAAATTTTGCACAAAATAATTAGCCATGATCAATTTCCTCCCATTTCTATGTATTAGTTTAAATTACAAACACACATGCACAAATTCAGAGTACCCAGATATAGTGGAATAAAATAAATGTGTGTTTATATAATATATCCACATAAATATATATACATACACACACACACAGGATTTGCAAGAGAGAGAAAGGGAGAAAGACAATAAAGGCAAAATAGACAAAAAATGTTTTGTTTGTTTTTTTAAATTTTACATGATAGTTATATTTAGCTTTAGAATCTGTCAAACATATTGAAAGCAGGGAACATACGAACAAAGAAAAATGAGAGCCATGAATTTGAATACCGACTTTTTTCTAGAACCAGACTCTATGCAATCCCTTTTATTGCTTCATTTTAGTAAATTTGTTTGATTAATCATTTTGTCACTGTGCTTATGAATCCTTTACTGCAACTCATTCTGTTATATCCATTTGCTAATACAAGCCTGCTTATGCAAATGAGACCTTTCCTTGCTAAGTCTCTTGGGTTTACATTCAAATGTTCTTAAATCTTATATTATAATTGTGTCTCAATAATATCATTCATTATGTTCCAGAGGGATAGGAAGAGAATCTGAAACTGCATTATGTTTTATGAATAATATTTTATTCCTTTGTTATTTATCTCTACAAAATCTCAAAAATCTATGTAATTGTAGAGGAAGATATATATATATATATATATATATATATATATATATATATATATATATAATCTGTGTGTATACACACATGCCAACCGAAATTAAATATTTACCTTTTTATAAAATACATAAAATATTTTAAAATTAGAAATAATATAATTATGTTATTTATTTTATATTTACAGGAACTCAGAATAAAACTAACTAAATTCTGTTAGATTTATTCCATAAAATTGTTTTATCACTTATAGATCAAGAATATTTTGGATTTTGGTCATATGAAAACATTTTTTTACCAGAAAAAAATGAGATTATTGAAATTTAGTTATTTGCTAACTTTGTGCTGGAACATTGTTGGTGTTTATACTTTGAAGAGAGAAGTCATATATTTGCAACAAGGTGGTTAAATGATGTTATACAATGTTTTGTTAATTTGCACATTTTTTAATGATTTTCCAGAAAATATGCTTTGGGAATTTTTCAGTCACCTATTTCTTTACTTTGATCTATGGTTGGTCCAGAAGACTGAAAAGAGATCATTTAAAGCCCTTTGCTATTTTTTTTTGTTTTCCTTTCTTTCTTTTTTGATATACTTGGCAGTAGAGTGTATTTTAACATATTACAACTTATTCTGATTAGGATCCTATTCTTGTGGCTTTTAGTGGGATTCCAGGTGGATGCAGTTTGGGTCCATGTTCTTCTTGCTCTGTGTCTGTAAAGGTTTGGTAGTAGCAGAATTTCCAAGCTTCTTTATGGTGCCTTCTCCCTCATCAACCATTCTGTGTAGGTTTTTCTTGCAACTCTTTTGTTCTCCTAAAACTGAAATAGTAAGAGTCCCATCACCACCACCCTTCATTACTAGTTCTGGGTGTTAGGATTATATCCATATAAAGAAAGTCCATTTTCCTCTCTAGAAAATTAAAGTAATAAACCTCACCAGCTGGTAAACTTATATGTAGCAATACACGATTAATTTGGAGTGTGAAACATTGAGAATTTTGAAAAAAAAATAATATTGTAAAAATTTATTTCTGAATATTCAACTATGGGGATTCAATTAATTACATAGAGCAGAAAAAACAATGGAAGATCAAACCCATCACAGAATGAAAAAGTAAATGGTCTTTATGTAGATCTTCTCCAACTTTGTCAGTCCTTTCCTTTTTTCCCCTCCAATTTGGATAGTATATCTTAGACAAAAATGGCTCTATCTAGAAGATTCTTTGATAATTATTTTTTTGTGTTAATTTAGAGAGTGATCTTTGATGAGAACAACTTTTATGTCAGTGCACTTCAAAGTAAACCAATTGGCCTCCATCATGTGAAAGACTCATCAACCAATTGAAGTTTTTCACAGAACAAAAAGATGAGTCTCCTCCATTCATCTGTTGAAGGGCACCTAGGTTAGTTTCATAGCTTAGCTATTGAAAATTGAGCTGCTATGAACGTTGATATTGCTATGTCACTATAGTATAGAGTAATATGTTGACTAATTGATTCAAAACCAGAAAGATAAATGCAAACTGAAGACCATTATTTTTCCTTAATGTTCATGAAAAATTACTCTGGAAAATATTATCGAATCAAAACAATTAAATATATAAACAAAAATTCATTGTAGGCAAGTTTTACTCAAGAAAATTTGAAGATTCAAAATTCCAATATTGGTTAATATGCTTCAAAATAAAAATAGGCTAAAATAAATCACGGTACCCTTGATAAATACAAATTAACATTTGATGCCTTCCAGAATATATTCTTTAAAAGAGTAACTTAACAATAAATAAAGCAAAATGGGATTTGCTTAATATCAAAATTTGTATAGAGAAAAAGCCTACAGCTAATAAAAACTGTTTCTCGAGATCTAGGGCAAGCTATAAATTACCTGTATCTGAAATTTATAATATATTTTTGGAATTTCAGAAAACAGAATTAATTAAATTAAGAAAATTTAAATATCAGAAATTTGAAAGGAAAAAAAATTATTAGAAGATGAAATATTTGTCTGTGAGAAAAACATTAAAATATTCACTAATAATCTAATAAATATTGATATTTAGAAAGGTAGAAGGATGTAATTAAAGTGCAAAAACTAGTTATACATATATAATTTATTAATATTTACAAAGTAGAACAGTATCAGAAACATAGCTTTAGGTATAAATATTGCTAAATTTTTACATATGGAAAAGTATCAAATATTGATCAAACAAATTTAAAAAATACCTGAATTGCAAAAGTATTATGCATTCATAATTTTAATTATATCAATTCTCTCCAATTTTGGTATTGATTTAACTCATTTTGTCAAATACCTCTTTTATGTTTTTGTACAAATCTGCCAGATAATTCTCAAATGTATATGGAAAGTAAAGGACCTAGAAAAATTGAAGGACTTTTGAAAGATAATGTTGGAGAAAATACTTTAGTCGACTAAGATCTATCATAATGCTACAGTAATCATGAAACTGTGCTTCTGAAAGATATTCTGACAGATGATTGGAAGAGAAAAGAGATTTAGAAGCAGAATCAAATATACATAGTTACAATGAAATTTTCATAAGGTTTAAGGTTAGTTCATTGGAAGAAGGTTGTTTTCAAGCAATCATGCTGAAACAACGGAATGTGCATGAATAACACCAACAAATCTTGAAAATATACCATCTACTATTTGCCGAAATGACAGTTCAAAATGGAACAAAATATAACTACTTATTTATGTTAATTTTTAAACTTCTAAAAAGTTAAATAGAAAGTAGAAGAACACATATACACAATGGTATGTTCAACTATTTGGAAATGTAAAACTTCTGCTTTTCTAATATTGCTAAGAAAACAAAGTTTAATTTACACTCAAGTGTAAAATATTTAACAAAATGGCTATCAAATAAAAAAATGTATCTAGAGTTATATTAAGAACTCTCAATCTTCTTAATAATAAAAAGTATAAAAATATTTATAAACTTTGTCATGTGAAAAATAGTTGGACAATAGGAATTTGCAAATTGAAAACATAATGAGTTAATATTAAAATTTCTACTAATAATCATTTAGAAATGGCACTATGGTGTATTGGCAAATATGCGGAACAACAGAAAATCTCCTGCATTGTTGATTAGCATGCAAAATGATATAATTGATTGCCAAAACAGTTTGGAAGCTTCTTAAACAAATAAATATTTCCATAAGTCTCAACAATCTAAAAACACATATAAAAAGAGAAATTTAAAGCTATATTCCCACAAGCAAAAAAAAAAAAAAAACTTACACATGATTGCTTGTGAATCTACTACTTGCAACCAAAGTTGAAACTGTTGTAAATATCTTCTTCTGGCATATGAAAAATTTTAAAATGCAATGTTGTACTGTAATGAAAGGAAATGATAACTAACATACACAAAAACATAAATGAATCTTTTAAAAAATGATCAGATAAGAGACTATGCAGTGTTTATGACCAATTGAAATGATATTCTAAAAAGGCAAACTAATTAGTATAGAAAATAGATTATAGATAGGCAAATCAATAGGGAACAACATAAAATGCACTAAGGTTTGGTGACTGATGAAACAATTATATATATATATATATATATATTGATTTTGTTTGAAACTTTACTACTACATGTACTTCCTAAAATTTTCATATTTGTGAAAAGATTATATATTTTACCATATTTAAATTTTACAAATAATAAACAAACAAAAATAATTAAATATTAAATAAATGATCACAACAAGTCACCAACAAGGAGAATACATATCACAAAAATAATAAATAAAAGACATCAAGAATGATCTCATCAATATGGAATAAGATAAAATTAAAGCAAAGAATTCTTACTAAAAGTAAGTTTGTTTCAGAATTTAAAAAAGAGAAATAGGAGAAGTGCATGAAAAAAGTATACACTCTTAAGACAGAACTCAAAATTCACAAGGATAAAACAGACTTGGACTGCATTTACAAAGATGATTTTTATTTGAAGATAATTTAAGACTTCCATGAGGGAAATGAGGGAAAAAATAAATAGATTTGTACAAGATTAAAGAGTGTGTTAGAAGCCATATTTCAAGATTTGCCCATTGTTTCCAGCTTCTTTGTAATCAGGACCTTTTGTAACATCTCCCAATATACTAGTAAGATTGGTCTTTGTAAATAGCAATATTTTCAGAGGTACTTTAATATTATTTAAAACTAGAATAAATCTAAATTTTGTTCAACTAGTATATGGTTTTCACAGGCTAGAGTCCTGACTTTTTCTCCATCTTTTCTCTGACATGCTCTAAATGAAGTAAGCTGCCACATTAGGCTCAATCTTACACAAGTGCACAAAAAGGCAATAAGAGTAAAAATGTGCCAAAATATACTTATAAAGAAGAAATATGCCTTAAGTGATTAAGTAAATTAAATTAATAATTACGTGTCTTCTCATAATAAAATATGTAGGATCAGATTTCTTCACTGTTGACTTCTATCAAACATTGAGGAAGAATTAATAACAAACCAGCAAAGACTGTATCATGGTATAGTTTGTAGATGTGTTTCTTGATTTTGGAAGGGAATTATCACTTCTATTCTGAGACCAGAAAAATATACTATGAAAAAACTACTGTGCCAATTATTCATAAACATAGATACAAATATACTTGCTATTATATGAGCTTATAGAATCTAGCAATATATAAAAATAATTATACATCATAGCTGATTTAATATCATACCAGAAATGTAGAGTTGATTAACATTTTGAAGTGTCCAACCTAGAAATGTTAAAAATAATATATAATATATAATATATATATATATATATATATAATATATAATTATATATATTATATAATAGCTATTCCATGATAAAAATAAAAACTAAACCCTAGTTAACATGATGGAAATTAATTTAAAATGCTCTTTAAAAATAAAATATACTATTAATCAAAAAGCATATGAAATGATGCTCAATATAATACAGCAACATTTTCAGGAAATAGAAAATAAAACTTGAAAGAGAGAAAATGACACACCATGAGTATAAATAAAACTAAAACAACATTAATTTGATATTAGTGCTGAGAAGCAGCATGTTTATTGTTGTTGTTGTTGTTTTTGCTGAGGATTGAACCCAGGGCCTTTACATGAAAAGCAAGCACTCTACCAACTGAGCGATATCAGCAGCCCAGTACTAAAAATCTTAATGGCAAGTATGCAAGGAGGTGGAATTCTTAAGTGTTGTAGCTGAGCCAGCAAAATAATGTGAACCCATTGAAAATGAGTATGCTAGCTCCTTGGAAGGGTAAATATACATCTTCAATATGATTCCAGTGCCACTGTGCTTGTGAAAATCTTTCTATAATTAGTGAAAATATGTGATCACAAAACAACTTTTGATTCATGTATTTAATAGAATTATGCATAAGAATCAAAGTAAAAAAAATAAAACGTTCATTGATAGGTGAATTGACAATTAGAATCTAGTATGAACTGCACAGTGGATTACTTACAACTCAGCGACAATAGTAATTGAAAAATTTACACAGTACCATGAAATAATCTTAGAATATTTTTGCCAATGGAAGGAAAACACAAAAGACAAAATATTGATTCTTGTCATATTAATTTCTAAACAGAGTAAAACTACAGTCATAGAAAGCAGAATAATGTATTCAAGATCTGTGTTTGGAGTGAACTGACTAAAAAGCATATAAGGAAACTGCAAGGGATGACAAAATAATGTACCCTAAGGATAAGTTTAGTTATGTAATATGATCACTAGCCAAGACTCAACAAGCTGAAAATATAAAACAATATAACTGCATTTTATATTAATTATGCCTAAGTGAATCTAGTAAATATCTCCAAATATTTAAAAAGGTGGACTATAATAAATTTAAAAATTCCTGTTTACAAAAGACAACATTAAGATTGCAAATATATAAAATAAGCCACATTTGGGGCTAAGGTATATATATATATATATATATATATATATATATATATATATATCTCCAAGTAATATATAAAAAATATAATATATTCACAGAATTTATATATATAAATATATTCCACAAATATATGTATATGTATACATATGCATATATATTTATATTCATGAAATAAAAATAATATCCAGAATAGGTAAACCATCTACATAAATTCATAAGGTAAAGTAACAAATAAGGCTTGGAAAACTGGAAATATATATGCAGCAAAATTAAATTAAACCCCTATCTCTCATATGCACAAAACTCAACTCAAAGTAGATTAAGGACCCAGAAATTAAACAAGAGACCTGCATCTAATAGAAGAAAAAGTAGGCCCAAATCTTCATCATGTTGGCTTAGGCCCCAAGTTCCCTAATAAGACACCTATAGTTCAAGGAATAAAATCAAGAAGCAATAAATGGAATGGATTCAAACAAAAAAGCTTCTCAGAAAAAGAAATAATTAGTGAGGTGAATAGAGAGTCTACAGAATGGGAGCAAATTTTACCACACACACATCAGATAGAGCACTAATCTCTAGGACATGTAAAGAACTCAAATATCTTAACACACACACACACACACACACACACACACAAAACAATCAATAAATTGGGCAAGGAACTGAACAGACACTTCTCAGAAGATAATATACAGGGCTGGGGATGTGGCTCAAGCAGTAGCGTGCTTGCGTGCAGCCCAGGTTGGATCCTCAGCACCACATACAAACAAAGATGTTGTGTCTGCTGAAAACTAAAAAAAAAAAATATTAAAAAATAAATAAATGTTAAAAAATTCTCTCTCACTCTCTCTTAAAAAAGATGATATACAGTCAACAAATATATAAAAAATTTTCAATGTCTCTAGCAATTAGTGAAATGCAAATCAAAATCTTTTTACTCCAGTCAGAATGGCAGCTATTAAGAATAAAAACATCAATAAGTGTTGGTGAGGATATGGAGAAAAAGGCACACTCACACATTGCTGGTGGGACTGCAAATTGGTGCAACCAATATGGAAAGTAGTATGGAGATTCCTTAGAAAATAGGGAATGGAACTATAATTTGACCCAGCTATTTCACTCCTTGGTTTATACCTAAAGGATTTAAAACAGAGCACACTCTAGGGACACAGCTACATCAATGTTTATAGCAGCACAATTCGCAATATCTAAATTGTGGACCCAACATAGATGCCCTTTAGTAGATAAATAGACTCTGGTATATGTACACAATGGAATATTACTCAGCATTAAAAGATAATAAAATCATGGTATTTGCAGGTAAATGGATGGATTTGGAGAATATAATGCTAAATGAAGTAAGCTAATCCAAAAATAATCAAAGGCTGAATGTTTTCTCTGATATGAGGATGCTTATCCATAACGGGCATGGGGGTGCATGGGAGAAATGTAGGAACTTTAGATAGGGCAAAGGAAAGGGAGAGAAAGGCAAGGAGCAGTGGGTAGGAAAGATGGTGAAATGAGATGTACATCATTACCCTAAGTACATATATGAAGACAAGAATGATGTGACTCTATTTTATGTACAACCAGAGACATGAAAAATTGTGCTCTATATGTGTACTATAAATTGAAATGCATTCTGATGTTCTATATAACAAATTAGAATAAATAAATAAATAAGTAAGAAAAGTAGGTTGATAATATATAAGAAAAACCACATTGTGGCTATAATATTTTTAGATATAATATATAATATATATTATATATATATATTCATGAAATGTATATAAGAATATAATATATGATGGAATTTAAATATACAAATATGTTCCATATATATATATATATATATATATATATATATACATGTGTGTGTATGTGTGTGTGTGTGTATATATATATATATATATATGAAATAAAAATACTATCCAGAATAGATAAACCATCTGCATGAATTCATAAAATAAAGAAAGTTAACCCACTTTCATAAGAAACAAGAAACAAGAAAATCAAGCTACTTACATGTCCAATAAGCAATATCTTCTTAATTCATCTTCTGAAATAAACTAAAAACACAGTACCATTTACTATTCACATAGAAGAAAATATCAAAATAAAATTGCCAGGCAATTCAATTTTTATGAAAGATGTAGACTAACAGATTTTCATATAGTTTTGGTGACATTAAACATCTCTACAGCCCTTTTGAAATACTTTTTTGGTACATCTTAAAACTATTCTTTGAATACTAATTGCTCAACAACTCCAGGAAGTATATAGTTAGTAGTACACTGGGTCCACAGTAGATATTAGCATATCAATGTAATGTAATACCACTGAGAAAATACACAATAATAAATAAATTATTGATGGTATTCTAAATTATGTTGGAAAATGGCATGAGGCAGAAGAGAATCTGTTACCTGAAAAATTTAACTTAAAGTGAAAGACAAGCATGTGAATCTGTGATGACAGTTGTCTGAAGAAAGCTGAAAGAGATCATGCAGTAATCTTGGGTCATTGAAATCGTATGTGTCCTGGGAATCGTGGCTATTTTCAGGCTATATAAATTTAATTCATCATTGAGCTCAAAGATATGTTTTACTCAACAAACTGCAACACAAGAAAACATATGTTAGAACACTTAAATATAATTTCAAGAAACTTATTCTATGTAAGAAAACTAATATTTTATTCAATTTGTTACTTACCCCCAGTAAAAGATAAAAGGGTAGAATATGGGAAAGCCTTTTAAAAATCTTACATGCCTCTACCATGATATTCAAATATTAGATAAAATTCTATGGATTACATTAAAATCAGTTAATTGATTACAGTTTTATTTATGCTCTAATCAGACAAAATGAGTGAAGTAAAAATTGTGAATAAAATAAATATGTACTATAAGTTTAATACATCATATGTGTTATCAAATTACTTTTACCATTTTGGAGGAAATTCTGACTCTTTAACCAGTTAATCACTTTGCTTATTTCTCTTGTTTTATTAAATTTATTTGCTTTGATTGAGAGATATTTACCCATGCTTCTTTTCTTCAATTAGTTTTATATAATGATTCCACTAATTTCTGAGATTTTTTTGACTGATAATTTCTGCAGGAAGTTTTATTAAATATACACTTCATATATTTGAACATATATCATTTAAAAACCCCTCTTATGAAATTATAATTATGTAACTATAATTTCTTATAATTAAAATTTATAGTATAATAATTCCTATGGGAATATAGTAGGGGTATGCATAAAGAAGAATATATAAAGAAGATTGCAAAGTTTATTCTGATTCATATCATTCACTTTTTTAGTTTCTTTAAAATGTTTACACAAGATACAATGCCATATTTTTCTCATGTTCAGTAAGGGAACAAACATATGAGAGATACAAGCTATTAAATAAATATACTACTAGAAATGATTCATTAAAAATACATAATTGACACCCTAAACAGATGCAGAAGCAATAAATTTATTCATAGAATGATTTATGATAGCAGTGATGTCTACATTGGGCAAGAGAAATTTCTCTTTATGAACAATAAATCTTGAGACATTTTCACAAATTATAAGATTAATTTTCATAATTCCATAATTGGTCTCTTCTATTCATTTAACTCAATACAAATTTGACTTCTGACTTTGAAAGAAATCTGAACCTTAGCTTGAATGATATTACAAAACACTATATTCAAGGGAACACTGAGCAATATAATACTATAGTTAACATTTTTTCTTGATTCTTTGTGACAGAAAGATAAAGGAAAAGAAATTACTAGTGGAGGTGAATAATAGCACTGTCAAAATGAACAAGGAAATGAAGACACTTATAAAATTGTGTTTTCATTTGAATTATATATATACAGATATATCTATATATATATATAATAAAATGAAAGATGAATTTCTTACAAATGGTCTATTTTTAACACATAGATACAATATCCTACAACTTTTAAGCTTGTGCTTTATATAGTCAGGTGGAATTCAGGTGGATTTATGCATTATTTCCAATATAAAAAGAGCAAGAACATACTTGCAATTTATAAGTTCTTTAAATGAATAAAATTTGAGAGCAAATTGTATATAACTCTCATTCCAAGAAGGGGTAATGGCATCTCTGTCTAGCAAGTCTAAACTGTCTCCAAGGAACAGCCAAATAGCATGTTCTTGTTTTTATTAGATTTCGAATTACAATGTTTTCAGCATATGATGATGAAGTGGTTCAATTAGAGAAAGGACATGATGAAGTTGAGCTGAAAAATCTCAAACACAGGTCTGAGTCTGCAGTAAACTTGAGGTGGTGCCTTGAGAAATGTTCTGAAATACGAAAGACTCATTTCCCAGCTATTATTAGGTTGATAGAGGTCAGAGACTTTTTAGATATTATACATACTGTTTTAAAAATTTCATTTTTTCTTCTAAGACGTACATGGCAATAGAATAGATATTTTATTTTGACATAATTAATTTGACATATTTATAAAAACATGAAACATATCTTATTCTAATTAAGATACCAGTCTTGTGGTTGTATATAATGTGGAGATCTCTCTGGTGTGTATATTCATATACATACATAGGAAAGTTGTGTCAGATTTATTCCATACCCCTCAAATAATATGCTTGCGTTTTAAAAGTTATTTAAGATCCTATACTTATGAAGTATTTCTATAGAAATGACATTTATCTGTTATTCTTTTTTTTCCCCTTCCTTATGACTTTTATGAAGAGCCTGTGGAGCTTATATTTTAAATTTTTGGTAAGAACAACAACAAAAACATGCTGATTCATCAGCATGCTTATCTTTTATGAGTAAATATTATACTTTGTCTGTAAGGTGCATTTCATGCATTCACAACATAATTGCACAGCTTTGGTACATTTTTTATAATCCTTCCTTTTAAACATCTTATTCATGAAAATTATTTTGCACACTTGAGAAGGGGATGCAACTATTTGAGTATGTAAATGAGTTCTGACATACTCACTAGAGTGGAATATGGCTGATATGTTCAGATGTGATACTCTTTTTCAAAGCTGTACATTTGTCTTGGAAAAGTATGGCCTTGTTATAGCTGCTGCTTCAGTGAAATAAATCATGCATTAGAGATTTTGCTTTCTAGATCAATTCAGCACATGACTTACCTTCAAGATTTACTGATATAATTAATAGGTTGTTAAATGGAGAGACATTCTAGCCAAGGTTTTTAGACTTGATTTAAATCACTTAAATTTTCTGAATAGTCCATTGAGTCGTCTTCTGAAAAAAATGTACTCTTTAGACTTCTCACTGTATCTTCCACTTTGCGGGTTTTACAAATTCTTCATCTAAAAATTCTGTATTTTTAGGATATTCTCCAGAGAAAGAGAACCAATAGAATATTTTTTATAAATTTATATAACTGTCTGTTGTGATTATGGAATCTATAAAATCCAAAATCTCTGTGTATGGTGGTAGTAGGGGGAAGCATCTCTGACACCCAAAAGAATGAAAGTTCCTGCTTAAGTTTGATGGTCATTGGCTTGTAGAACGTCTTTTTGTTGAGGGTGTCAATCATGTTTTGCATTTAGGCCTTTAACTGTATGGATGGAGCTCACTGCCCTCTGGGAAGGGCAACACATTTTACTCAAGTTTATTTATGTCTTATCCTTGTCAACAACATCCTCAGAGAAACATTCAGATAATATCCATTCAAATGTCTGGATACTGTGTCCTAACCAAATTGGCACATACACCTATTTATCAAAAATCCACTTCTTATTGACTCTTGGAAACTGTATATATCTCCTTTCAACATAATTTGTTAGTAAAGAAAAAATGTAATAAGCCTAACATGATACAACTATGCTCTAACTGGAAATGCACTAATACTTACATACTATGATATAAATCAATATATCTCTTCTTATATAAGGGGATAAGGGGTGGGACAAATATGACATAGGTTTATTGTATATATATTTTTTTTTCAAATAATTTACAAAGAAGTAAGGAAGAAATCCTCATAATAATCACAGTCCCCCTTTTTGGAACTGTTCCTGTGGCTGCAGCTGGTACTTGTGTGTCCTTCCAGTACACAGAATATTTTGGCATTCTGTATCCCCTTTTCCCTCAGTTAGACTCTCAGCAGCCTGTGCAATGTTCTGCTAAACAAGCCAATACTCTCAGAATAAAAAAAAAAGTGCTGTCTTCCTGTTAATAAGAATTAAGGGTAATAATGAATGTTAACTATATGAGACATGTTTTGTGCGTGCATTCAACTTTTAAATAATTGTAAAATTAAACATTAAACAAATAAACACATATATGTAAAACTAAATAAAGTATTCTTAATAAAAATAAAATGAATTGTCTAATTATATGGAGAGTTAAATAAACTGCTCAGAGCAAATAACACTTTAGATGAAATAAGAGTTGAATGGAAATTAGGTAAAGAGTTAGGAGGAAACCATTGTAAGTAAAGAGAACCTTGTATAAGCAGATATTCTGGAAAGAGCTTAACATGTTCTACTAGGAATTGATTTTATGTAGAAATAAATTCTGCAGCTGATTAAAATAAAAAGGAAGAATACCTTGGGATAATGTTGGAATAACAGACAAGATCTAAATAATACTGGGCCTTGAGTTTGAATTTCAAACTTTAATTTTATTTTGTTCAAGAAAAGTCGCTGAAGGTTTCCATTCAGGGTGAGGAATTTTAGGACACATTTCACTGTGGAAATCATGGAAAAATGTAATTCACTAAGGAGAATATGTGTACAATAATTCTATTGAATAAGATAATGCTCACTGTTTATGATGGTCAATTTTATGTGGCAACGTTTCTCAGATGAAAAATCCAGTTATTTATTAATAAAACAAATGAATACATTGTCAAGAAAGTAAATTCCATTAATTTTCTTCAACAGTACAAAAGAACACATTACTTTATCCAATAATGTTGTTGAGTTGCATTTACTCAATTATATATCTTAATAGCAATGCCTGGCATTTCCCAAAGAAGTTTGGCCTCAAAAATATGCTGTACATTTTAGTAGTGCAGTGACTATGTCACCATGAAATATATATATATATATATATATATATATATATATATATATATATAAAATACACTAATAAAAATCAAAAAAGAAAAATTTCATCTCCATTTCCCAGACTATTGGACTATTCCACAAATTTTTGACTTAATAATTCCCCCCAAAATATCTCTTTCTGCCGCAGTCTGGCTGGGCCAATAACTGGGAGTTAACAAGCAACTTGAAGGTTGAAGCGGGAACTGCTTTATTTTGGAACAACAGCGGGTATATATAGCTAACTGATTACACACAGCTTGACTCAATTAGCATCATCCAGATACAGCAATCAGCCAATAAGGAATCTCCACCATCTTAACAGCTCTGTGGTGTTGCCTCACAAACCACTCCTCCTGGCAAACTGCCAGGCACCATCTTGACTTGATTTGCTGCCCTCAACATCTCTCTCTCTCTCTCTCTCTCTCTCTCTCTCTCTCTCTCTCTCTCTCTCACACACACACACACACACACACACATACACATACACACACAAATTCTATTTGTTCTATTTTCTGAAAAATGTGTACATTAGAGTAGCAATTACAACTATACATGGATAAGATCCCAAAATGAAGTCATTTATGATGAAACCAGATAATGCATGTGCTCCTGACACACAGCTTTCCTCCTTGTTTTGATCCAGAGCCAAAATTCCTTTTATAGAGTGGACTACCATCCCCTTCAGTTGTCTCAGAGCAAAATCACCTGGAAGTCTTCAACTTTTTAGATGTTAAAATGAGTGAATTGTAGTTATTCATAGTTTTGGGGGGTTTATTATGACCAGAAAGTCTTCTTGAAGCACAGATTGTCAGACTGCCATCTAAGGAGTGTTGTTGTTTTTGCCTTTGGTTCTCTATTTTGTTTCCCAGTAATTTGAATTGGAGATGTATATCAAAACTGCAAGTTGTGCTAAAATTGTTGGTCTATGGATAATATTTTGAGAACCCCTCTCCTAAATCTTCAAATGTTTTGGTTATAGTTGGCACATAGGAAAGAAATACTGTTGGTAGCTTAACATCAGTCGTTGAAGGGATATTAAACCATGGAAAGTAGAAAACTTAAGGTTTCCAAATCAAGATATTTCTTTTCTGCAGAACTGATAAACATTTACTTCATTATAATAGGGCATAGAGGGAAAATTAAAATAGTTTTTAGGTTTCTACCTCTATTTCCTAATAGGACTCATTAATGATTTGCTATCATGGGGACACTGAAGAAGACTTAGCAAACCAGAATACTTTATGCTATATTGTTTTAGAGGTAAGTATGAACCATGTAGGATGCAGTATAATGGAGAAAGTTATAAATCTAAGATTGGACATGTGAAGGGCCCACACAGAGTACAATGCACAAATGTTGAAGATATTCAAGAAGTAAAAATGCTTTTTAATGCATGCAACAAAATTAGGATTCCAAATGACTTAAGCATTGAAGGAATTTACTGTCCTGTTCAATTGAAATATTACACAGTTGATAATAAGTAGCTTCATTCTGTGTTATAATTGCAAATTACTAGGATACAGCTCAACACCCATAAATCAATACTATTTTGCACTTTAATGGTGATTCAGCCAAGGAAGAAATCAGGAAAACCATCACATTCAAAATAACCTCAAAAATACATTTGGAAATTAATATAATGAAAGGGATTAAAGAGCTCTACAATGAAGATTATAAAACATTGAAGAAAGAAATTGATCAAGACCTTAGAAAATAGGAAAGACATTCCATGTGTTTAGAAAAACAGAATCAATGTTGTCAAAATGGCCATTTTACCAAAAGCAATATACAGATTCAATGCTATCCCCATCAAAATACCAATGGTATTCTTCACAAAATTAGAAAAAAAAACCCCACAAGTTTTAAAATGTATTTGGAAGAATAAGAGACTCAGACTACCCAGTGCAATTCTAAACAATAAAACTGATACAGAGATATCATAATATCTGACCTAAAATTATACTACATATCTGTAGTAACAAAACAACATGGTATTGGCATCAAAATAGATATAAAGACCAATGGACTAGAATAGAAGACACAAAGACAAATCAAATTTATACATCTATCTGATACTTGACAAAGTTGCCAAAAACATATTTTAAAGAAAACAGAGACTTTTTAACAAATATTGTCAGGAAAACTGAATATATATATGTAGTAAAATAAACTTGACCTCTCTCTCTCTCATACCCTGCCAAAGCTCAAATCTAAGTGAATCAATGACTTAGGAATTTGTTTAGAAACTTTGCAACTGCTAGAAGAAAACATAGGGTCAACCCCCAACATGTAGATACTGGCATTGACTTTTTAAACAAAACCGCTAAAGTGCATAAATTAAAAACAAGAATCAATAAGTGAAATTCTATCAAACTAAAATGCTTCTGCACAGCAAACAAAATCATAAAGAGTGAAGAGAGAGCCTACAGAATGGAAGAAAATCTTGGCTAATTACTCCTCTTACTGGGGATTAATATCCAGAATACATAAAAAAAACTAAAAAAAATAGCTTTTTTGAGATTCAAAAAACAAATAAAAAAAAGGTAAATAAATAAATGGTCAAAAGAATTAAACAGAAACTTCCCAAAAGAAGAAACACAAATAGCCAACAAGTTTAGGAAAAAATAATTTCAACATCTCTAATAGTCAGGAAAATTCAAATCAAATCAAAACACTCAGATTTTATCTCACACCCAACAGACTGGCAATATTTAAGAATACAAGCAATAATAAATGCTGGTGAAAATGTGGGGGAAAAGAGCACACTCGCGTATTATTATTGGGACTGTAGATTAATACAACCATTTTTAAAATGGACCCAAATATCTTTAAATCATGTAATTTAAAATGATTCAGTTTAGATTGGGTAAACAAAAGAAAGTAAAGATTTCTTACTTAACTCACAAGTCTCTAAGTGGTCAAAGAACTAATAAAATCTTTATGTCCATAAGGTATCTAATATCGCTTAGTTCTAGAACTTATTTCAGATTGGCTGCACAAATTTTCAGTCCCACCAGCAACAGAGGAATATGCCTTTTTCCCCACATCATTGTCAACACTTATTGTTGTTTGTATTCTTAATAGCTGCCATTCTTACTGAAGTGAGATGAAATCTTACAGTAGTTTTGATTTGCATTTCTCTAATTGCTAGATATGTTGAACATTTTTTCATATATTTGTTGATTAATTGTGTATTACCTTCTGAGAAGTGCCTGTTTAGTTTCTTGGCACATTTATTGATTGGGTTATTTGTGGTTTTGGTGCTTAGCTTTTTGTGTTCTTTATATACCCTAGAGAGTAGTACTCTATCTGATGTGCTTGTGGGAAAGATTTGCTCCCATTCTGTAGGCTCTCTAGTCACCTCACTGATTGTTTCTTTTGCTGAGAAGAACCTTTTTAGTTTGAATCCATCCTATTTATTGATTCTTGGTTTTAATTCTTGCACTACAGAAATCTTATTAAGGAAGTCGGGACCTAATCCGACATGATGGAGATTTGGGCCTACTTTTTGTTCTATTAGGTACAGGGTCTCTGGTCTAATTCCTAGGACCATGATATACTTTGAGTTGAGTTTTGTGGATGGTGAGACATAGGGGTTTAATTTCATTTTGTTACATGTGAATTTTCAGTTTTCCCAGCATCATTTATTGAAGAGGCTAGCTTTTCTTCAATGTAGGTTTTTGGTGACTTTGTCTAATATAAGATAACTGTAACCTGGGTTAGTCTCTTTGTCCTCTATTCTGTACCATTGGTCTGCAGGTCTAATTTGGTGCCAATACCATGCTGTTTTTGTTACTATTGCTCCGTAGTAGAGTTTAAGTTCTGGTATAGTGATGCTGCCTGATTCCCTCTTCCCACTAAGGATTGCTTTAACTATTCTGGATCATTTCTTTTCCAGATAATTTTCATGCTTGCTTTTTCTATTTTGATGAGCAATGCCCTTTAGTAGAATGGATAGGAAAACTTTGTTATACATACACAATGGAACATTACTCAGCATCAATAGAGAATGAAATCATGACATTTACAGATACCTGAGTGGAATTAGAGAATACACTGCTAAGTGAAGTAAGCCAATCCCCAAAATTCAAAGGCTGAATATTTTCTTTGATATGAGGATTCTGACTCATAAGAGGGATGATAGGGCGCTTGGGAGGAATGATGGAACTTTAGATAGGGCAAAGTGGAGGGAGGGGAAGAGAGAGGGCATGGGGGTAGGAAAGACAGTGGAATGAGTGGGACATCATTACCCTAAGTACATGTGTGAAGACACGAATGGTGTGAAAATATTTTGAGTACAACCCTGAGACTTTAAAAGTTGTGCTGTATATATGTAATATGAAATAAATTGTATTCTGCCATCATAGATAACAAATTAGAATAAATAAGAAATTTAATAGAAAAAAAAAGAGTGTCTGAGGTATGAAAGCTATTATTTAAAGAAACACTATGCCTATATAGGATTCCTTATTGAAAAATCTGTACTTAGCATGACAGTGTAAATAACAAAGCCAATATATATATATGAGATATAGATGCTTACCTGTAAGACAAAGAATATATTATAAGCATTATTTTCCAAAAATATATTTTGCTTTGATTTTGTTTACTATGGATATTGTCTAGATTGGTTCTCTTTTTTGAATATAAAACAGAACCCAAAACTATTTAGTCCAGATAATATAGATATTGTAAATATAATAGGTAGTTAAAATACATAAAGAAAATATATGAATGTTAAAACATTTGGGTGATGTCAATTAAGAAAACATATTAAAACATTCAAATTAGAGTGTATGTTAAATTCAATATACACTATTTCTTATGAGAAAGTCTGAGAGCAGTAAGGACAAAGAAAAAGAGAAGGCACTTCACTGGTTTTTACAAAGTTCAGTATATTATGAAAACAATTGCTCAATTTCTAGAAGTTGTGTTTTATGACAGCTAATCATATTGTATTGTGGGACTTATGCTGAGTATATTTGCTATTTTTCTAACATAGAGGTATGTAAGAGTCACTTAAATTTATTCACACATTCATTCAGAAATGCCATTTAGTTATTTTATTCATTTATACATTCTAATTTGTTATATATGACAGCAGAATGCACTTCAATTCATGGTACACATATAGAGCACAATTTTTTATGTCTCTGGATGTACATAAATTAGAGTTATACCATTCATATCTTCAGACATATTCTTAGAGTAATGATGTTCACCTCATCCATCATCTTTCCTATCCACTGCCCCCTCCCTTTCTCTCATTTCCCGTTGCCCTACTTAAAGTTTCTACATTCTTTCCATGCCCTCTCATGCCCATTATGGATCAGAATCTTCATATCAGAGGAAACATTTGGCCTTTGGTTTGGGGGATAGGTTTACTTCACTTAGCATAGTATTCTTCAACTTCATCCATTTACCTGCAGATGCCATGATTGTATTCACTTTTAATGCTGAGTAATACCCTACTTTGTACATTTAACATAGTTTCTTTATCCATTCATCTACTGAAGAGCATCTAAGTTTGTTCCACAATTTAGCTATTGTTAATTGTGCCACTATAGGCTATGTCATTGTTGTATGCTATTTTTAAGTCCTTTGGGTATAAACCAAGGAATGGGTTAAATAGTGGTTCCATTCCAAATTTTCCAAGGAATCTCCATACTTCTTTACATATTGGCTGCACCAATTTGCAGTCCCACCAGTAATGTATGAGTGTGCCTTTCTCCCCACATCCTCACCAACACTTATCATTATTTGTATTCATAATAGCTGCCATTCTGACTAGAGTGAGATGAAATCTTAACAGTAGTTTTGATTTGGATTTCTCTAATCGCTAGGGATGTTGAACCTTTTTCATATATTGTTCGATTGTATGTCTTCTTCTGAGAAGTGTTTGTTCAGTTCCTTGGCCCATTTATTGGTTGGGTTATTTGTAATTTTTTTTGATGTTAATATTTTTAGTTTTTTTTTAAATATATCCTATAGATTAGTGCTCTATCTGATGTATGTGTGGTAAAAATTTGCTTCCATTTTGTAGGCTCTCTATTCACCTCACTAATTGTTTATTTTGCTGAGAAGAATCTTTTTTAGTTCAAACCTATCTCATTTATTGATTCTTGATTTTATTTCTTGTGCTATAGGAGTCTTATTAAGGAAGTCAGAGCCTAAACTGACATGAGGGAAATTTTGGACTACTTTTTCTTCCATTAGGCCCAGAGTCTCTGGTTTAATTCCAAGGTCCTTCATCCACTTTGAATTGCGTTTTGTGCAATGTGAGAAATGGGGGCTTGATTTCCTTTTATTGTACATGAATTCTAGTTTCTTCAGTACCATTTCTTGAAGAGGCTATATTTCTTCAATATATGTTCTTGGTACCTTTGTCTTATATGAGATAACTTTATTTGTGTGGGTTTGTCTCTGTGTCCTCTATTCTGTACCATTGGTTTACACGTCTACTTTGTTGCCAACACCTTGCTGTTTTTGTTACTATTGCTCTGTAGTGTAGTTTAATGTCTGGTATAGTGATGCTGCCTGATTCACTCTTCCTGCTAAGGATTGCGTTAACTATTCTGGGTCATTTATTTTTCCAGATAATTTTCATGCTTGCTTTTTCTATTTCTATGAGGAACACCACTGGGATTTTGATGAAATTGCATTAAATTTGTATATTACTTTGGTAGTATGGTCATTTTGACAACATTAATTCTTCTTATCCAAGAACAAGGGAGATCTTTCCATCTTCTACAGTCTTCTTTAATTTCTTTCTTTAGAATTTTATAATTTTCATTGTAGAGGTCAAATCTATGGAACACTACAAAGGAGGTAATAAGAGGAAAGTTCCTTGCATGGAGTTCATTTC
Organism: Urocitellus parryii; assembly: GCF_045843805.1. Classification (NCBI taxonomy): domain Eukaryota; kingdom Metazoa; phylum Chordata; class Mammalia; order Rodentia; family Sciuridae; genus Urocitellus; species Urocitellus parryii. Next base: position 32,737,944 of record NC_135531.1, on the reverse strand, counting down.
TTAAAAGAAGGAAAAGTCAATGATTAAATGACCTAACATTACATCTCACATGCCTAGAAAAAGAACAAAAAATCTATAGCAAAAGCAGTAGAAGACAGGAAATAATTAAAATCAGAGATGAAATCAATGAAAGTGAAACAAAAGAAACAATTGAAAAAATTGACAAAACAAAAAGTTGGTTCTTTGTAAATATAAATAAAATTGAAAAACCCTTAGTTGTGCTAACAAAGAGAGTGGAAACTCAGATTACTAATGTTCATGATGAAAAAAGAAATATTTCCACAGAAACTACAGTAATACAAAAGATAATTAGAAATTGTTTTGAAAACTTGTACTCCAGGGCTGGGGATGTGGCTCAAGCCGTAGCGCACTCGCCTGGCATGCGTGCGGCCTGGGTTTGATCCTCAGCACCACATACAAACAAAGATGTTGTGTCCGCTGAAAACTAAAAAATAAATAAATAAATAAATGTTAAAATTCTCTCTCTCTCTCTCTCTCTCTCTCTCTCTCTCTCTCTCTCTCTCTTAAAAAAAAGAAAACTTGTACTGCAATAAAATAGAAAATATTGAAGACATTGACAACTTTCTTGAATCATATGATTTCCCCAAACTGAAACCGAATGATATACACAAATTGAACAGATCAATTTCAAGCAATGATATAAAAGACACCATGAGAAGCTTACTAACAAAGAAAAGTCCATGACCAGAGATGAGTACACAGCTGTGTTATACAAGATCTTTAAAGAAAAACTGATACCAATACTCCTCAAATTATTTCATTAAATAGAAAAAGAGATGTAAAGAGAAAAGTTCTTGGCATCTAGAGAAAAGCTGATAATTAGGTAGTCAAAGATACAGCAAAGAGAATGATCTGAGATAGAGGAATTGTTAATGTTGTTGAATGTTGTTGGAAATTCAGGAAACATGGGTATCCAAAGTACCACTGGATTTAGCTTCATAAAGGTCTCTATTGATTTTGACAAGTGCAACACATACTAAATAGATGAATTCACTGGCTAAATGTGATTGCCTCAATGAGAGTTTGACATTATCATTTGTTAATTCATGATATGCTTTGCTAAATTCAAATATTGAAAACTAAATATTGGTCTGGAATGTAGCTGAGTAGCAAAGTATTTGCCTTGCATTCACAAAATCCTGGCTTTAACCCCAACGTACAAAAAAAAATAAATAAAATAAATAAATTTAAAAAGGAAGGAAACATAGAAATTACAGTATTTATTTACTAAATGAAGCAGAGATACTAAGATTACAGTGAGATATGCTTACCACAGCATTCTGTTTTCTTCAACTTTTTTGCCATATGATATTTGGACACATGTGTTGAATTTTGTCCTTGAAATGAAGCAAAACACACAACCACTCACATATTTAAGTTTAATGACAGTTGTATCTAAAATGCTAATTAAAATGATAACTTGCCTTAATTAGAGACCAAATGTCCTAGGAAAAAATATTCTCTAGAATAACCTGAAAATTGGTTCTTCACAATTGCATTGCTATTCTTTCATCTTTCCTTTATTATAGTTGGTAAAGTCTGTATTAATTAATGAGCTAACATTTATTTGTAGGGGTAGAGTAGCAAAGTTATCCAAAAATCATATTAATTCATTAAAATATTTAGTACAGTTATAGGATAATTAAAAGAAACAGTTTTTTAAAAAATTTCTGTGGATATTGGAGTTATATTTGAAATCTGGACTTTCTCAATAAAAAGAAATTTAGGACTCTATATGTTATAATAGGTTCAATATATATTGACTTTACTTCATATTTAATATATGATTTATAAATATGGAGAATATTTAGAAGTATATTGCACATCGTTTATATAAAAATGTATATGTTAAGTATTGTATAATGTACATAAATTTGAAAAATATACTGCATAATTAGCTTTTTGACCATGTGTTTTATATTACCTTTGAATGATAGCAATTTTATTTTTCTTAAAGCAGTTTACATGTTATAAAACATTTTTTTTTTTAGTTTACTAATTATTTTATTCATTTGTTCTGGAAAGTGGTCTAATTGTAAATTCACATTTCTTTTAAATTACATAAGGCATAAAGTTATATACAATTCAATATAACAAACATTTCTCCTGTTTCTATAGTTCATGCTGAACAATGACTTTTACAATATGAGCACTTCCTATTGTCACCTCAGCTGACTTGGGTATTATCAACATTTTTAGAATTCTAAAACTTTTATCTTATTTTTTATATTGTATATTTGTATATTATGTAGCCAAGTGTTAGTTGTACAATTCATTTATCCCAAGACAATCAAAGAATTTTAAGATTTATATTTAGTCTGCTCTTTTAAATGTTTTATTATTTTTATTTTGTATTTGAATATTAATTTATTCAATTCACATAGTACATTATTAAATTGGCATAATTAATTTAAATTTACTGACACATACGATTTCCACTGCTTAATGTGATTCCTTAGTTTTCTACTCTTTTCATATCTGTGTCCTCCTAGTTTTGCTTATATGCAATGTACCTTTGGTATTTTCATGGTTTTAGGTTGCTTTCAAAGGGGCTGGGTATGTAGCTTAGTTGAGAGTCCTTGCCTATCATGCAGAAGGCCTGGGTTCAATCCCCAGCACACACACACATACACACACACACACACACAAAAAAAAAAAAAAAAAAAACATAAAATTATGACCAAGAGAAATTGGGAGTTAATAGACCACATATCAAATTTATGTTTTTCAACTTTAGGTGTTGAAGAGAGATAAAATAAAATTGTGTGGCATAATAGAAACTTCCATTTTTATTTTTAAAGGTAGAAAACTATTTAAGAAAATAGCAATTAAATCTGTTTATACTATGCATGTCCATGTTATCATTATTTATAAAAAGAAAAGATTGCAAGTGAAAAACACTACATTGATTTTCACATTGTCATTTAATTCTTCTTTCTCCATATTTATTTATTTTTGAGCTATAAGTTTGAGCATGTCAGATAAATTGGAATCTTCATATGACTTTACTCTTGTTGTACAGCATGCACTTAGATGGTGCACATGTGTATTAAAATATTTGAGGAACTTGAGGTTAAAAGAAGGGATATTTCCAAGTCAAAAAAACAAAACAAAACAAAACAAACAAACAAAAAAAAACGATGGGTCAATTGAAAGCCAGAAATTTCCCTAAAGAAAATAATACTTTGGACAACAGTCATCCACCAACAATCTTCTAACATTGCTAGGCCTCCGGAAGGTATAAGCATGAAATGGAATATATGAATGGTGAAAGAAAGCAAACCAAACCAGGAAAAAATGAAATAGAGGGTAGGGGGAATTAATGAGGACAAAACAGTGAAGACATGAAACATGTTAGGTTGTTGCGGCAGCACAACTGGGGGTGACGAGAAACTTGTGTAGATTGATACAGCAGGAGTGGGAGCCATTTATTGTAGGACAGGAGCTGTATTTATACATTCCACACAGCTTATCTTAATTAGCATGAACTAGATACAGCAGTCAACCAATAAGAAATCTCCACACTTAATGGCTCGCTGGCCTTACTTCACAAACCACTCCCTCTGGCATTTTGCCAGGCACCATCCAGACTTGTTTACAGACTCTAACATTCCCCTGGCAAAATGCCAGGTGCCATCCTGACTTGTTTACAGACTCTAACATTTCCCCCTTTTGTTTAATTTAAATAATGACCATAGTGGTTTTTACACATACACCATAAATAATCTGCTACAAGCAGAAGGGGAGGATACAAAATGTCACAATACCAAGCCAATTGATGGCTCCATGCAAGTAGCCCTTGGAAAAATTATACCACCAATGACACCATTAGCAAAGATACATAGTTATAATTTGTTGTAGATTACAGTTTGTTGTCTCAGTCCAGGTAAAGCAGTGTCTCAATAGATTAACTCACAGTCCAGGTAAATCACAGTTCAGGTAAATTCTGCAGGCAGCTAGCTTAAATTACAGTCCAGGTAAGTTCTGCAGGCAGCTAGCTTGATCTGAAGTCTTGTCCAGTTCTTAGCAACACTGGAAATTCTTCCACCCTTGTCTTCACTGGCACTGGGATGAAGGCAGGAACTCTGGATGGCTAAAGAAAATCCTGTAGTATTCCAGCAGGCGCTAAGAAAACAACCTTCTGAACAATTTAGTACATTATCTCAAGGTTTTTACATTTGAAATAAGCCTTAGTAGTGCTCATTACTCATTAGCTTCCAGGTGTAGGAGAACCATTGTAGTTACTGGCCTTGGAAATGATCAAACTTCAGGGATACAGGCCGTCTTTCACCTGCAGTGTCCTGGGCAGCCCCGGATGGCCCCAGAGAGAGTCCTGGACTCAAACTGCTTCCGGGCACAGGTTTGGATTTGGGCTCTTGCAGTGGCGTCCTGCTCCCCGGGCAGGAGGCGGGAAAAGCCCACTGCCAGCACTTGGAAAGTCCTTGTTGTGCCATGAGCGGCTTGCGCACCAGGCAGCTGCCGCTCCGATTTATGCACCCTCCAGTAACAAAAAGTATTCAGTAATAGCCTTTTGCTGCAACATTTTCCTGATAATCCTTCTTCTTCTGAACTTTCTTCTTTCTGACTAGAGTTCCTGAGCTTCCGTCAACACATGCCCTAACTATTCTTGGTTCCACTGGGGTGCCTCTTTCCCTTAGTAATTTACTTTTCACCCCTTCCATATTTTCATCATAAAGGCAATACAATACACAGAGACAAAACAAGACACAAACATACTGTATCAATCCTCTCCATTTTCTCAAAATGGCCATTTTTCCTCTTGTTCTATCTGCCTAGGACTTGTTGTTTTACCATTTACTGTATTAAGACACCTGTTTCGTATTCCAACTATGTGTTTGCAGCCACTACTTTCAGTAAAACTTCAGTCAACAACCCCTAGATTCTTGACTCATCTGCCATGATCTGTTCTTACAGATAGAGTTATGTACCAATTTCCTAATCTAAATTTGTTTAGTTGTGAACCACCAATGAATATTAGTATCAATGGGGTTTATATTCATTTCCCTCTCCTTTCCCTCACTGCTGATGCAGGGTTTTATCAATTGTCACATTCTTCTTAAGCAATAGCTTTTCTTTTATATTTTTTAATTTGCTATAATTAGTGATACATAACAGTAGAATACATTTATGCACTTTGACACATCACACATAAGTGGAGTAAATTTTTTTCATTTTTTGATTGTATATGTGGTAGAATCATATTGGTAATTCCATTATATACTTAATAATGTCTATTCCATTCTACTATCCCTCCTACTCACAGACCACCTCCCTTCCTTTCACCCACTTCTATCAAATCTGAAGTAAATCTATTCTTCCCTAGCCCTTCATACTTATTGTGAATTAGCATCTGCATATCAGATAAAATATTTGGTCTTTTTTTCTTTGGGATTGGCTTATTTTGCTTAGCATGATATTCTTCAGCTCCATCTATTTACTAGCGAATTTTATTCTTCTCTAATGATGAGTAATATTCCATCATATATATGCATGTGTATGTGTGTGTGTGTGTGTGTGTGTGTGTGTGTATATATATATATATATATATATATATATATAGAGAGAGAGAGAGAGAGAGAGAGAGAGAGAGAGAGATAAAAGGACATCTAGGTTGGTTCCATAGTTTAGCTATTGTAAGTTGAACTTCCGTAAACATTGATGTGGCTGCATCACTGTAATATGATAATTTTAAGTCCTCTGCATATAAATCAAGAAGTTGGATAGCTTGCTCAAGTGGTAATTTCATTTTAAGTTTTCTGAGGTATCTCAATACAGCTTTTCATAATGGTTGCACCAATTTGCATTCCACTAAGAATGTAAGGATCTAACTTTTCCGCACACTCTCAACCACACTTACTGTTTCTTGAATTCTTGATAATTGCCATTATAAATGTAGTGAGACACAATATCCTCAAAATAAAATAAAATAAAATATCTGGGAATCAACTTAACAAAAGAGGTGAAAGATCTACAATGCAAACTACAGAACCCTAAAGAAAGAAATATAAAAAGACCTTAGAAGATGGAAGGATATACTTTGCTCATGGATAGGCAGAACTAATATTATTAAAACAGCCATATTACCAAAAGCACTTTACAGATTCAATGAAATTCCGATCAAAATCCCAATGGCATTCATTGCAGAAATAGAAAATCAATCATGAAATTCATCTGGAAAAATAAGAGACCCAGATTAGCTAAAGTAATTCTAAGCAGGAAGAGTAAAACTGGTGGTATCGCAATACCAAATTTTAAACCATACTACAGAGCAATAGTAACAAAAACAGCATGGTACTGGTGCCAAAACAATGGTACCAATGGTACAGAATAGAGGACACAGAGACCAATCCACAAAATTACAACTACCTTATATTAGACAAAGGTGCTAAAAGCATGCAATGGAGAAAGAATACCATCTTCAACAAATGGTGCTGGGAGAACTGGAAATCCTTATGCAACAAAATGAAATTGAATCCCTATCTCTCACCATGCACAAAAGTTAACTCAAAATGGATCAAGGAGCTAGGAATAAAACCAGAGACTCTGCATCTAATAAAAGAAAAAGTTGGCCCTAATATCCATCACATGGGGGCAGGCCCCAAATTCCTTAATAAGACACCTATAGCACAAGAATTAAAACCAAAAATCAACAAATGGGATGAATTCAAACTAAAAAAATTTTTTCTCAGAAAGAGAAATAATATGTGAGGTGAATAGGGAGCCTACATTCTGGGAACAAATTTTTACCCCTCACACATCAGATAGAGCTCTAATCTCTAGAGTATACAAAGAACTCAAAAAGTTAAACAAGAAAAACAAAAACAAAGAACCCAATCAACAAATGGGCCAAGGATGTGAACAGACACTTTTCAGAAGAGGATATACAAGCAATCAACAAATACAGGAAAAAATGCACACCATCTCTAGCAATCAGAGAAATTCAAATTAAAACTACTCTAAGAAATCATCTCACTCCAATAAGAATGGCAGCCATTATGAAGTCAAACAACAATATGTGCTGGCAAGGATTTGGGGAAAAAGGTACACTCATACATTGCTGGTGGGACTGCAAATTGGTGCAGCCAGTTTGGATAGCAGTATGGAGATTCCATGGAAAGCTGGAAAAGGAATACCCATTTGACCCAGCTATTCCCCTTCTTGGACTATACCCAAAAGAACTAAAAATAGCATACTACAGGGACACACACACATCAATGTTTATAGCAGCACAATTCTCAATAGCTAGACTGTAGAACCAACCTGGATGCCCTTCAATAGATGAATGGATTTTTAAAAATGTGGCATTTATACGCAATGGAATATTACTCAGCACTAAAAACAGAATAAGATCATGGCATTTTCAGGGAAATGGATGGCATTGGAGCAGATTATGCTAAGTGAAGTTAGCCAATCCCTAAAAAACAAATGCCGAATGTCTTCTCTGATATAAAGGGGTGACCCAAAATGGGATAGGAAGGAAGAGCATGAGAAGAAGATTACCACTAAATAGGGAAGAAAGGTGGGAGGAAAAAGGAGGGAGAAAGGGAATTGCATGGAAGATGGAAGGAGATCCTCATCATTTTACAGAATACATGTATGATGTTGTGAGGAGAAAAAAAAAAAGAAGTGGGTCACATTAGATTGGGCAGAGAGATGTGATGGGAGGGGAGGGGAGGGGAAGGGGAATAGGAAGGGCAGCAGAATAAAATAGACTTTATTATTGCTGTGTGTAAATAGGTGACTATATGACCAATATGATTCTGCAACCTGTACAATCAGAAAAATGAGAAATTATACCCCATTTGATTCAAATGTTTGAATTGTCAAGATCATTGTACTGTCATGTGTAACTAATAAAAAAAACAATCAAGGACACATACACAAAAAATGTAGTGAGATAAAAATCTTAGATTATATTTGATTTGCATTTCTCTAATTGCTAAAGTTATTAAACATTTTTTATACATTTGTTGATCAAAGGTATTTATTCTTCTATGAAGTGTTTGTTGAGTTCCTTAGCCCATTTACTGATTGGTTATTTAGTTTTTTTGTTTGCTTGTTTGTTTGTTTATTCATTTTTGGTTATTTTTCAGTTCTTTGTATATTTTGGTGATTAATGCTCTTATATTTCTAATTGTCCCTTGGCTTCTGTCACAAGTTTTTCTTTCTTGACCATGAAACCCAATGATAGTAATAGATAATTTTCATTATTCATTTTTGGTAGTACTCCATAATTTTAAGCTCACTTAAACCTCATGAAATTCATAAAACTATTTTATTGTTCCATCACTTCATGCCTATAACTTGACTTATGAGTCATCTCTGTGTACTAGCCATCAAATATCATATAAATGGTTGAGCCTTTACCTTAATAATATGCAATAACTCCAAGTACTCTTGGAAAATAAAGAAATAACCCCCTTCAACTAGCAGGCCATGTAAATTTTTACAACCTCTTGTGTTTTTATTTTTATTTTGACTTGTTTTTGTATCAGTGATTGAACCAAGTGACACTTAATCACTGAGTCATAACCCCAGCCCATTTTTATTTTAGGTAGAGACAGGGTCTCACTGAGTTACTTAGGGCCTTGCTAAGTTGCTGAGGCTAGCTTGAACTTGCAATCCTCCTACCTCACCCTGCTGAGCCACTGGGATCATGGTCATGAGACACTGGGCCTAATACTTCTTGTTATTTTATTTCAGAGCATTCCAACTCAGAGTTCAGTCAATACCACAGGAGTACATTATTCTACTTTTCTTCCTCATCCTCTTTTCTCCTTTCCTTTGCTATTTCCTCCTTCTAGGGCCTTCCTCTTCTCTTATAGGAGATGCTCCACTATTCTGTCCTTTAGGGATCAGTCTTCTTTTTTTGTGACAATTAAGAAAAAAGGAACAATCCCAGTGAAAGGGGAAAATTTATTGGAACACATTTAATGAAAATGGGGTCATAATAAGTGAGGGAGAAGTCTTTATTTTGACTGTATCAGTAGATACCTGCATTGCAGGAAAATTTCAAACATTTGTACCTCGATAAGACTAGGGATTTATAATATCAGAATGTCATGCATATGGAATGTGGGCTGTAAAATTCAAATGAAGGAAAACATGAGCCACATAATTAATTTCTCCAACAAATTTGAATGTTATATGATTTTTAAAAATATACTGGAGTATTATTAGTCAGCCATAAAAAATAATTACTTTATGACATTTGCCAGTAAATGGATAGATCTGAAGACTTTCATGCTAAATGAAATAAGCCATTCCCAAAAAGCCAAATGCTGAATGTTTTCTCTTCCACAATAAGGAGATATTTAAAAAATGATAGAACTACAGTGGAGTAGACAAAGAAGAGTGACGGGAAGTTAGGGGAGATCAGGAAAAAAAAAAAGAAAGTGGAATGAAACTGTCATAACTTTTCTGTGTATATCTATGAATATACTACAGTGAATCTCACCATTGTGTACATACAGAATAAATTAATTATAAAACAAATTATGCATGACAGAAAGATAATGAAGGGAAGGTAATCAGGAACTGGGGACAGGTAGGAGAGGTACTTGGGACTGAATTAGAGCAAGATACAATTAATTGTTATATAATTATGTCAAAATGGATTTTTCTAAAAATCAAAAAAGAACCAAGCAAAAAACTAAGATAAGAAGCAACTTATACCATACCATAGAATTGGACAGATATAAACAACATTACAGAGAATTGGTCCATTAAACATGAGTACATCATTCTTTGAGAAAATTGTGCTTTTACCACAGTTGATTTCAGAATATCTTCATGACTTTGTTAAGAAATCCTGTAACTATGATCAACAAATCCCTAATGCCTCTGGTCTCCTTAGTTTAGGCAACCACTAATTTACTTTTTGTCTTCATAGTTTTGCATATTTGTCATATTACTCAGCTTCCCTTTTACCACTGAGGATTGATATTAAGCCAACATTTATAAATAGCAATTAAAATTTAAAGCATGCAATTGTAAGAGTGAACAGGGATAATGCAGAAAGTAAGTGTGAATGTTTGAAGGCAATGTTCTCACTAAAGGATATTTTCTTTTTTGTATTTTCTTTATTTTTCTTATAACCTTTAGATTAAGGTCATATCATCAATATCTAAGCTGTTTTAATATTTTTATATTGTTTTTGTCTTCTACATTTAATTTCATACATATATGAAATCCTGTTCATTGGACTTAGGTTTCTAAAGGAAACTAGTTTACTATCAGTAAATGCATTATTCTGATGTTTCCTTCTAACACTTAATCTATTTTATAATCAAAGAATTATATGCCAAGGTCTTAATTTACATCTCCTAATGTTTATATATTTCTTGGTCTCTGTTCCAGTATAATTCACCCTCATCATTTCACAAAGATAAAAAGGAAATGAAGAAAAAAATCAATAGTCATTCTTAGATACAAATGTAAAGAATGTGTAATATTTATCTTTATGAGATTTTTCTACATCACTGAACATATTTGATTTTTCTGCTTGGTATGGATGCCATCAGCACAATACAGAATCACCAGTCCAACTTTGGCTTTAAATTATTTCTAAGCACACATTTAAACATTAATATTTTTTCCAATTATTGTTATTTGAACATTCTCTGTTCTAATTTTACCCTCAGTGACTCCATCTGAATATTGTTCATTTCTAGTAGATTTGATTGTGATTTAAATTTTCAAAATAACCATAATCATGACAATATCCATTAAAGTAGAATACATGCTTCTCTCTGATAATTTATGATAGCAATTTCCTGTAATGAACTACTTTTCCACATTGAGTGGAATGGTATCCTGACAAGAGTATCAAACATAAGCCATATCAGTTCACTTTCATAAATATTTCTGATCTGCCTATTTTTTGGCTGGATAAGTGCTAAGTTGAAAAATATGGAGAGACTGTCCTTACAATTGCTTACTGTAATTGGGGATACCTGCTACTTAAACAGATCTTATCACACTTTGGTGAATACCATTTAACACTTGTCATTACAGCCTAATTATGGTATTTTGTCTTTATCTTTCTAACTGGAAAAAAATCTACTGAGGAATAATTAGTTAACTGCATTTTAAATATAAATAATAATTAACAAGTGCATTATAATATAAAAAAAACAGAATGATAAAAACATAGACATAAAAAAGCACAATAAAAATGAAAAGTTGAGTTTATTTTGAGGTACTTAAGACATAATTTTATAATTTAGAATGTTTTAGAAAACTTGGTATGGATTTTTATTTAACTTTTCTGAAATTCAGTTTTCCTTAAACTTAAAAATTGTCATATTTGTTTCTTCCTAAGTCACGAGTTATTTTGTCATCAAATAGATAAACAGTAAGAAACTAACTATTCACTGAAAAGTGCCTAGTTACATATAAGTTGTTAATATAGCACATAAGTGTTTATAAGGTCATGATTGTTTATTGCTACATGCAAAATCAGCCATTTTATATATGAAATATTTCTTCTTTAATTTTAACAATTATAAACTATAATTAAAGTCTTAGACTTTCCTAAAATGTAGCTAAACTATTTTATAATTGTTTTTTGTTTTTTTATATTTATTGATATTTTAGATTGCATATATCTGATACTTTTATATCTTACTCTTTAATATTTGTTCTCGGGCATTTTTCTACCAACAGTGTACATCTTACACGGATTACCCACATGCAGGACACTTATCAGCAACAGTAAAGGCAAGTAATAAAATGGTAATTAGTACAGTAAGTCAAGGTAGAAAATATCATTTAGTACAAAATAGAAGGAAAGAAAGTACTTGGGTAGCAGTCCAATTTTTAGAGGGGAAGCATAGGGAGTCTTCACTGAGCGATGGTTTTTATCCAGGACTTAGAGGAAGATACGAAGAAGAAAACTACATTTCTGGATCAAGGAAATTCCATGTGAAAAGATAAGCAAGCATAATGGTCCTGCACTTAAGTGAGCTGTGCCTAGGAACAGTGGCCAGGTCAATGTAACTTCTGTGGACTGAATAAGATGGAGAACAGTAGGAGAAGAGGGCAGAGAAGTGAGCAGACTATTTTTGACCATCGTAAAACTTTGATTTTATTTCCTGGAAATAGAAAACATATGGAGATCATTAAACCAAGCAGTGACAAAACAAGACACTTTAAGAAGTTCTATCAGTGTTTGACATGGTATCACTATAGAAGAAATCAAAGGGAAAAGGAGGGATACAGGGATTAGTTACATTACCAACTTTGCTGGAACAGCAGTAGTGATCTTGGATTCAATTTAAGACCAAACTCATGAGTTTGACCATTTATTGACTGCCACGTTGTTTAGCTGAAGTGTACAGGATAGGGGAAAACCTATAAAATGACAGCACAGTGGGAGACTTGGGGACTCTATATTGGGACATGAGGCCATAGGTGGTTCACTTCACCTCTGTGAAGCCACAGATTTGTGGTCCCTTGTGCAGTCATACCTCAGGAACTGCATTTAATAAATTTCAAAGTACTCTAAATAACTAGAATTTGTCAAATACAGATGAATAAATAAGCAATCTTGATATGATGGAACATAGTCTGGATTTCATACTTATTATGCTTAGCATAACACTGTTTATTTTAAAAACATGCTATGCTAATCTTAGCCCCTCAATACATTACTGTAGCAAAGATTCCATCAGCACTGAAAACTTCAAATGTTCCTGAGGCTACAAAGAACACTACAGATCTTTAAAAATTCCCAAACCCCATCCTAACCATATTTTAGATGAAATCTCAAAAGACTAGCTTATTTAGTATTCTTATTCCAAGAAACCAAATGGTTTAATTTTCAGACTTGAAAGATTTCCTGGGTGGAAATTGTATAGAAACTCTTAAGAGGGTGATTTTTATAGTAATAGAACTATTTCAAAAAATCCTTGAAGATTATTTTTTTCTGTTTTATTAAACTCTCATAAGGCAGTCAAGGTAGTTCATGAACAAAACAAACAAACAAACAAACAAACAGAAAAAACCAACCAACCAACAAAAACTCACCCATGATAGTATTATCCAACCATTGCCAAGTTACACAAGTCATTAACTAAGAGCCTGAGAAGTGAGATGCTGGTCTTCAGTCTTATAGTCAACCTCAGTTTCTGTGGGTAATTATTTTTCCCACTCATTTATTTAACCTGGAAAAAAGTTATCCAACTGTGTAGTTACGTGTTATTGCTACAGATTCCTTCTTGAATAAAAACAGTATCAGTATTTCTATTATTTTATCCTGTAGATTTATTTAGGGGTTATAGATGAAGGACATTTTGCTCTTTATTAAAACAATAATGTTCTGTGTAGTTATTAGAAACTGGTTATATAGATCTCATTGCTCTAAATTTAAGTTTTTAGTTAAAATTTTGAGATTATTTCAAATGTAATTTGAAATTTACCTTATAAAATGTTTTCTTTTTCTAATGTACGAAGTCTAGGTAAGTAAGCTTTTGTTCTGTCTCATGTGTATGGAAAATACATAAAATGGAAGATCAGTGGGATAAACCTAACTCTCAATGATGATCCATATATCCCATCAATTAAACACCAACTCAGGAGAATTAGACACAGGAAAGAAAACTAAAATTATTTGCATGTTCAAAAAGATAAAATATTTTGTTTATAAAAATGCAATGTAGAATATAGTACTTTTAAAAAAAGAGTGAATTAGATTCCCTTATATTGTTGAGATACTTATATATGACAAAACTGTTCTCTTATAAATGTCATAATGACCCATGTGTCTACTTATTAAATGATAATTGGATCTGTGAAAAACTGGTACACTGCATTTCAGAATCTTGTTTGTAATCTCTTCTATAGTAGATTTTCTAGCACCATTCTCAATATTTTCTCCATGGTTTTGGGATCAGAATAGATAGTACATAGTATGATATTGAGGTACTTTTAGATAATTCATTCTCATATAATGTAATTTGAGGGAATGAATTATTAAAATATCTTAGTGTCCTACAAAGAATCCACCTCTATTAGTTTTAGAACTCATTTCTATGTAATGCTGAATTGTCCCTTTTCCATAGGGTCATGTGTTGTTAGCTGGTATCTCTGCCCTCAGGATGGTGAAGGTAATAAAAGTTAGAGGGTTGGTCCTGGTTGGAGGTCTCCTGGCCAGCCAGAGATCCAAACTTGGAGTTGCCTTCACTATAGATGGTGATGAAGATAACCCAAAATGGAGGCATTTCTTTCAGCAATGGGATGTTGGGTTGAATGGGGGAAGCTTGTTGATGGCCTTGGGTGACGAATTAAGAGACGAGATCTGTGGCTTGTATTGTATGGCTTGTCAGCTGACTTCAGAGTTTGTGTGAAGTTCCCAGATGCAGGCAGGCTATGGCAAGCAGGAGACTATCTCCTTTGCTGCAGAGTCCCAAGAAGGAGGCAAATGGGAACCCTGCATTGGTAGACAGGGGTCCACGAGGGAATGGAGGTCAGGGTTCCTGCGTATGGGAAGCTGTTGGTTGTCCTGTGTGGGAGCAGTGTAAGGGATTTATGCTCGGGGGGTGGTGGCCAAAAGTTCTGTACAGGTGCTGATGTTGATGGGCCTGCTTGGGCAACTGGTAGTCCTGCATGGAGTAGTAGTTGGGAGACCTACTCTGGCACTGAGGCCTGGAGTCCTGCACAGGCATGGTGGCTGTGATTCCTGCATGGGAGCAGATATATCACTCACAGTATTTTCACTACTTGAGTCCCAGGTCACGTAGCAATATGGAATGCTGCCTCCCTCTGGCCTGGCATCTTGGATCTCCTAGTTAGGATTTTAATTTTACTACTTCCCAAGTAGACTTGGACATCAAAGTATTCAAAATAAATATAGATATACTAATTTATGTCTATAGGAAAATAATATTGATTGAACACAATAATGTGAACCACTTCCTCTAAATTGCTGAGACTCTGGTTTCAAAGTTTAAGGCCTTGACAACATATTAATATATAATGGACAAAAGCCTTTGGCTATTTATATATATATATATATATATATATATATATATATATATATATATATATTCATTTAATAAGTGTTTCAATCAGCTTTTTCACTGCTGTGACTGAAAGACCTGACCAAAAGGACTGTAGAGGAAGAAAAATTTGTTTGAGGGCTCACAGTTTCAGAGGTCTTAGTTTCATTCCTCAGGGCTTGAGGTGAGGTGGAACATAATGGCAGAAGTGTATGACAAAGGTAAAGTGTTCACATGATGATCAGAAAGCAGAGAGAAAGAGTGAAAGGGGGAGAGTGTGGGGGGGGGTGTTTCAATCTCTGTGTACCAAATATACCCCAAAGACATGCTCCCCAACCCCTCTCCTCCAGCCACACCCTACCAGCCTTCAGTTACCATTCAGTCCCATTATGTGTAAGGCTGTTAGAAAACAGTCATTTTTTTTTTCTCTGAACCTTCATTCATTGTCTCACATATGAGCTTTTGTGCAGCACTTCACATCTATAACATAACAATACACATATTGATTTGGCACCTGTGTTGGCTCAACTATTCTGGTGCTTTAAAAAGTTTCTAGGTTGTAGTGATATTGCAAAAGCAGTGTCAGAGATCATAAAGCAGGATTTTATTTCGAGACTCTCAAAGTAGTGGCAATAGCCTTTGTTGTATAGAGGGTGTGTTTCAGGTTTATTCTATTCTTTCACACTAAGATATCTACAGGGATCAAAGAGTTAAAATAATACATGAATGGACTGGGTATAACATAATAGAGAGCTATGTGACCTGTGGTTAACCAGAAAATAGACACCTTTTAATTAATGTTCACATTTATTATTTCTTTCAAGACAGTGAGGATTTGGTCCATAGTCTGTGAATTTTGCAAGCTCTGTAATTCTGTCAGGAAAATACAATGCAAATAAGGCCCTTGTGGGTTAGCCTACAAGACAATTTTGAGGAAAAGGAAGTGAGGTTTTCAAGGCTTTTCCAGAATTCCTTTAGTGATGGCACTTCAGTCTCATCTGTGGAAGTCCATGTATGTCTGCACGAACCTAGAATGCAAATTTGCTTCCACCGGGTCCACCTGAGCATTGAAGCCCAAAGAGGAGCTTCTGGAAAATGAAGCTGTTTGCCCAGATTTCACAAACATGAACTCCTGGAATCTGGAGCTCTTAGGTATAGCCCTGGAAGAATGAGATTGTTATAGTTATAAGGACTCAGCATCATACAAATGCTCTTCCTAAGCATGGCAGTGGCTATTGTTTCTGCCTCCACTCATGAATGGGCTATTGAAAAACACATTTATGGTATCAAAAATGTGACTTGTGAGAGTGTAAGGTGAATGGTGGTTGACCTGTGCTAGATGCATGAATCTAATGGTCCAGTAACATTCCTTTGGATGGCAGACAGAACCCTGAAGAACCACCTTCAGAGTGTCATTACAGAAGGTGGTTTGGTGCTATAGGAACCTTGGGTAATCTGTGAACACAATAGAAGAATTAATTGTTTGGGACATATTAATATAAAATTGTCTGCTATCACAGCTATCAAAATAAAGCAGCCTGGAGAATAACCAGCTTGAAGTTTCATAGCAATGATGTAAAAATGGAAGACTATTTGTAGTTAAGATGATCCTCCTTCCCAAGGTGTGTTTGTGGGAAAAGGTTGGTTGCTTTATTCCAGTATTAATTTCTTCCCCTTTTGAACATAAAAAAAGTATTTAAAGAAAGTAGTAACTAATATTTGAGCAACAAATTAAAGTTGATTGTAAGTTACAAAATAAATACTAAGATTTTTTAAAAAACATTATATACAACACATTGTGTTAATAGTGCTTTCCACCACATATCCATACATAATTATATTATGCAACTGATGCTCTTTGGTCTGGTGTGTTCAGTTTAAAAGTATAAATTGTTTTTAATTTTTATTCAATAATGCATTTAATATTTTAATTATAATAACCAACCTATGTATCATCTCTTTACATATTGCAAAATAACTGTGATCTAGTCAGATGCCAAAGAATAAAAACAATAAGAGTGTTTTTGATGTACAATTCTCAATTCCATAACTTGTGTTTATCAGATAACTGACTGTAATATATGCAGCCTGCGTCCATTGCTCCACTTAATCTGCTACTTCCCACAGAATGAATAGCCTTTTAAAATTGGAACATATTGTCCCTATGAATGCTTTGATTTTTAGTGCTTTCTGGTGCAAATAGAAATAAAAATCACTTTCACTTTGAAATTTCCAATATTTTGTCATTTGGCTTTGATTCATCTTATAAACCCAAACGTTTAGGGGTTGTAGTGGGTTTTTTTTTAAGTTCATTGTAGTTATGAATAATATTGTGGTTCATTTTCACATAATTATATAAGTATGGATTATATTTTTTCTAGTTCATCCCAGTAGTTTCCCTTTCCCTCCCATACTCCCTTTTACTTGTTTTCTTTCTACTACTGATCTTTCTTCTATTGATTTATTTTTTTTTCTTTTTTAATTAGTGCATTATGGATGAATACAAATGGGAAATTCACAGTGGTATATTCATGTATGTACAGACATAGTTTGGTCAAAGTTATTCCACCCTTTTCCTGTTTCTCCTCCCTCCCAATCAATCTCTTTACACTACTCCAGTGATGTCTCTTCTGTTTGATGGAATCCCTCTGCCTTTTTATTTTCTATTCTTTATTTCTCCTTGTTTCTGTTTGGCTTCTGCATATAAGAGAAATTATGTACCTTTGGTTTTCTGGGTCAAGCTTATTTCACTTAGAATGATGCCCTCCAATTCCATCCATTAACGAGCAAATGCCATCACTTTATTCCTCTTTTTGCTTGAGTATAAATACATTATATATATATATATATATATATATATATATATATATATATATCCCACATTTTCTTTATACATTCTTTATACATTCTTTAGCCACCTATGGTAGTTCCACAGTTTGCCTATTGTTAATTTTGTTGCTATAATTATTGATATAACTACATTCCTATAGTATGCTGATTTTAGATCTTTTATATACAACCCACTGCAAAGCAGTGGGCTTTTGTGGAATCTTTACATTGCATTCCAGTGTGTACTAATTATCAGTCCCCAAAGTGTATAAGGTGTATCTTTTTCTCCACATCCTTGCCAATGTTTATATTATTTATGTTCTTGATAATTGCCATTTTGAGTGGAGTGAGATGGAATCTTAATGGAATTTTAGTTTGCATTACCCTGACTACTAGGGATGTTGAATTTTTTTCGTATAGATTTTTTTCATTTGTTTATTTTTATAATTTTGAGAACTGTGTGTTCAAATATTTTGTGCATTTATTTGGATATTTGTTTTTGCTGTTACATTTTTGAATTCTTTATGTATTCTGAATATCAATCTCTGTCTGAGGAGTAAGTGGGAAATATCTCTCATTCTGTAGGCTCTTTCATCAAACACTTATTTCCTTGTTGTGCAGAAGCTTTTTAATCTGATGCCATCTCATTTATTGACTTTAGTTTTGTTTGTTAAGCTATAGTTGTCTTCTTAAGGAAGTTGATGTCTGTGCCAATATGTTGGATTGTTAAACCTACATTTTCTACTAGCAGTTGAGAGATTTCTGGTTTAATCCCTAGGTCTTTGATCTAGTTTGAATTCACTTTTGTGCAGGGTGAGAAATAGGTATCAAGTTTCATTCTTCTATAAATGGATATCCATTTTTTTCAGCAGCATTTGTTGAAAAGGCTATCTTTTCTCCTGCCTATGTTTTTGGCACCTTGGTTGAGTATCAGATGAGTGTATCTATGTGGATCTCTGTGTCTTTGTTCTAGTCCATTGATCTTTATGTCTATTTTGATGTTAATTCCTGGGTGAACATCATACTGAACAAAGAAAAACTTAGAACATTTTCTCTTAAAACAGGATAAAATAAAGAATATTTACTCTCATCACCTCTAGTCTCTGTTTATGTCATGATACTATATTTAGAAGATACAAGAAACTGCACCAGAACACTTTTAGATCTAAAAACAAATAAAGTGGTAGGATACAAGAACAATGTAAATAAATCAATAACTTTCTTATATTTCAATAATCCATATGTTGAAAAACAATCAAAAATAGCCCACAATAACCTAAAAAAGAAAAAAAAGGCATAGTGAAGCATGCTTTTAATCTTATTAGCTTGGGAGGCTTAGATAGGTAGATCACAAGTTCAAAGCTAGCCTCAGCAACTTAGTGAGACAGTGTCCCAAAGTAAAATGTAAAAAGCACTGGAGATGTTGCTCAGTAGTTAAGCAGATTCAATACTCTGGTTATAAAAAGAAAAAGAAAAGAAAGAAAGACTTATGGAAAAAATAACAAACAAACAAACAAACAAGCAAAAAAACAATTTAACCATAAAAGTGAAAGACCTCTCTGTAATTAAAACAATAGAAAGCTGAAGAAAGAAATTGAAGACCTTAAAAGATGGAAAGACCTCTCATGTTCTTAGTTAGACATAATTAATAACTATCAAAATGGTTATACTACCAAAAACAATAAACAGACTCAATAAAATACCCAACAAAATACCAATGGTGTTCTTCAGAGAAGTGGAAAATAAGTTTCCAATTTCTAAAATTTTTTGAAAAGATAACTGCTGTAGAATAGAAGAAGCAATCATTAGCAAGAAGCAAAGTGATTCAAGAGGCATCACAGTATTTGATCTCAAATTATACTACAGAGTTATAGTCACTAAAACATGGTGTCTGTACCAAAACAAACCAACTTCCAATTTTTTACATTTTAGGTTTTCTGCTGTGGTTCTTCTGTTTCTCAATATTTAAATTTTGGAGTTTTGATCACTTTTGACAAATTCTATCAATATTTGTTGAACATATTCACATTTATGTCCCACAGACAAGTTCATCTCAGTCTGTGAATAATTGAACTGCCATACTTTCACATATAATTCTTCTGTCTGTACATAGAGAAATACTGTATAACTTCATTCTTATGCTACAAATAACAAATCAAACTATAATTTCACTGCCCAAGTACATTAATATTTTTGTTAAAAGAGCCTATCAATTTTAGCCTCCTACCTTACAAAACCACATCTACAGAATTAAATTTAATATGCATAATTTTAACACAAAGTTTTGTTACCTCACATGGATTTTTAATTCTCACACTTATTACTATTATTAATGCGATATTACTTAAGTATTGAAGAATTTCATGTCTCATGTTTATTTTCGTTTAGTTGTTTGAATTACTTATTTTAATGTTAATTTTAATAATAAATTTAAAGTACTGATGACAGAGTTTACCTTTAATTCTCTAATCCTTAGATTCAAAATCTAAGATTTAATGTCAATTTATTTATTTTTTTCCAGATTCAAAAATGCTGATATAAGAAAAAAAAAAGAAAATCTGGTTATTGAAAAACTGTAAAAATTAAACCAATTGTGAAATAGTCATTGTCTTTTTGTTAAAAGAAGTTATGAAACTTAAAGGAAATATGTCAAGAGATTCTTCCAAGTAAAATAAATATGGTTTCTTATCAATTCTCCTATTCACTGTTCTTAACAATGAAATTTGAATGCAAAAAAAAAAATTTATCCACCAAAATATTTGTAAATACAGAAACATGTGAAATCAGACAGCTCTGGCAATTGCCTGCGTGTGTATGCCTGACTAAAATAAAATAATCCTTTTATAATATTTTCATATCTTTTCTACTACAAACCAATTCTAGGTAACAGAAAAATGATAACATTTAATTCTTTACTGCTCAATAGGCATTTCTTAAATTGGAACTCAAGTTCTGGATATGGTTCAGAACATATCTATACTCCTTATACTGAAAGAGATAAACTCTAGGTATTGGATTCACTTAGTTGAGGGAAAGGTATATGAACCTTGGAAAATGTTATTGCATGATGTCAGAGAAAATAAATCTGGGAATGTAGACCTAAGCAAAACTGTGATTGTGAGAGGAGAAACATAAACTAGTTGTGAAGCCTTGAAGAACAATGATTCCTGTTTTTATTAAACTATGTTTTGATGCCAGTGTACTGAGCACTCCAAGGAAACTGCCCCTTTAAGAACATAAAAATATTTAATGTTTGGAGAAATCATGAGATATGACATTATTTATAAATATGAATTAAAAATCAGTATTTATAATAAAATCCTGGAGAACAAATTTGTTCCCACTTAAGGAGGAGTTGCTAGGTAAATGAAAATTATCTTTTGTACAATATTAAGAAAATATGTATTCTGATATAAGCTATTCTTAAATGTATATTATATACATATTCAAATAAAATATTTTTAAGAACAAGTATGTAAGATGATAATCAACATCATTGTTTGTGTAAAAGCAAATTGAAATTTAAAAAGAATAACGTTTTATACCCAAGAATGTGGAAGAAACTCACTCTAAATAGAATTTTTGTGGAAGTATAAATTTGTTTAATAATTTTGTGCAATAGTTTTACCATTACTCAGAAAGTTAAACTTTTACCAACTTCATAAAAAAAATGATTTCCCTCAAATTTCATTCAGTAATTTCTGAAGAGAGGGAAGAAGCACTACACATTTTCCTTCTAGGGGTGTCCTTGCCCCTCCCAGCCAATACCTCCCAGTGCCTCACACTGAGTGGTGTGCCTGTTACTAGCCTCAGACAGAAGAGGAGACTAAAGCATGAAAATATGCTATGCTATGTTAAAATTATGGAGGATGGTAATTTGATATATCCTTCATCCATTCCTCTTCATCCTCTGTGTAATCTATTAAATAGCTCTCTATTTTCCTAATTTTCTATATATGGCATTTGCATAGATTGAACTTAGATAATGAAAGCTTTCTAGGATTGAAAGAAACTCTGATTTCTACTGTTAGATTAAAACCCACTCTGAAATACCAACATAGCTGATTTTTGTTTGTTTTTTCTCTCTCTGAATATATAATCTAAAGATATTTTGTCCATTTTTATTTTGATAGTTCAGACACAAATAAAATAGATGTTGCCTAAACTACAGACAGATTTTATATGATACAAAAAGTTTTTTTGTCTTTACAAACATATGTTACGTTTGAAAAAAGGGAACTTTAAATGATGATTTTGGCACCAGTCATATTTGTCTTTCAATTTCTAAATACAACTATACTTTTCTTCAATACAAATATATCTCTATTTTCATAAGTAAGGGGTTATCTCACTTTTAGCACTAATAAAAATGATTTTGCTTAATTGCCTGGAGCTTTTAAATTTTGAGAAAAACATCACCATTCATGCTGTGCTCTTTGTCTTAAAATTATTCAAAATTGACTGAGTATTTTGGTAATATATTCATTATATTAGACAACAAAACACATGGGTTAACATTTTAAAATGTCAAATGCTTGTGCTTAATTGAACTTGTTTCTTTCAAGATGTTGACATGTAATACCAATAAGTAGAAAATACAATTTTGACCTTCAAATGGACAAATTAATATTTAAAATAAGTCTATATATGATGTGAGGGATTTTTTGAGGGGGGTATTTTGTTAACTTACCAATTTGTGTAAGATTAAATAATAATGTGGAAAGCATAAATAAAATAGGCAAATATTTTTAAATTTCAACTTTGAAAAAGAAACTTCTATGCTACTTGTTTGTAGACTATTATAATAATGAATAAAAACGTTTGAATAATATATCATTTAAAGATAGTCACTGATGTGTTAGTAACCAACATTCATGTGACATTTATTATTGTTAGTAACTGGGTACTTTACAATTCCAAATATTTTTCTCTTTATAATTTCATAAGGGAGCTAAATTCAGGAATATAAAATCTAAACAACTAATTCAAGATTAATAGCTAGAAGATCATAGAACTGAATCATACTGTTAAATCTTATCAACATAGAATTGCCACATATATATGAATTATAGCAGAATATTTCAGAATCTCATATCTCCCACAGTAATGTATACATATTATAATCACACACACATATAGCATGCATTGAATTGAATATGTATATATGTGGGTGTTTGTATATATATGGGTGTTTGTATATATATAATATATATATATTATATATATACACACACACATAAACATATATACATATAAAGAATTTTAAAAATATTATTTAACAAAATATACTTCAATAAATCACAAAAATTTAATAAGTCAAGGCAGTGAAAAATCAATCCCTAATGTAGGTATATATATAGTACAAACAAGTTAACTTGGAAATATAATTTTAAATTTTTTATTTAAAAAAATACTTTAATGACCACAATAATTAGTAAAGAAGAAAGTAAAAACTGAATCTCAAAACTAAAATAAAAAAATGATTTGAGTTTTGTTACCATACCTTACTTTTGAGCGTCATTGTCAATAACCTTGTGCCGAGTAGAAATATAATTTATTTCTTTCATGTTCTTTATTTTTACTCCCTTCCTTTCCTTCTATTTAGAACTAAAGTCTAGCTAATATAGTTTTAAAATACTTTGAAACCAAATGCTTTTCTGGCCTCTAGATTTTAGGGTTAAAGACAATTGTGTGACATTGTAATTTATGTTGTCTGAATCAGAGGACACATGAACAAATGTTCCCCACGGTCTCAAGATTGATTATCATTTCTCTCCCCTGTCCCTGATACGTCATTTTCTTCTGTGGAATGTGTGTTTGTGCCCTAACTCTTAGTAGCACAGTATCTCCAGCAAACGTGCCCATAATAGATACAAACATAAATTTAAAACACTATTTTAAAATTATTTTCTATTAATGCATTATGGTTATACATAATAATAGAGTTACTTTTGACATAATTAAACAAGTATTGGATATAATTTGCTCCAATTAAGTTCCCAGTACTTCCCTTTCCTCCTTCCCCACTTCCTTCCTTGTCCCCACATCATTCCTTTTCCCCTACACTACTGGTCTTCCTTATATACGTATAATATATATGCATTTTAATTAGTACTTTAGAGATATACATATAGGTAAAATTAAATCCACTGTGGTATATTTATATAGGTACATAGGATGATTCAGTCAATTTCATTTCACCCTTTTTCCTATTCTTCATCTCACTTCCCTCCTTCTTAATCACCATTCTGTAATCTTTTCTTTTCATATGATTACTATTTTTTTTTGCCTAGCTTCACACTTGTAGAAATATGATAATTGACCTGTCTCACCCTGTGCAAAAGTCAGCTAAAGTGGAAATATAGATCAGAGGCATAAGAAGTAGATGAGGAACTCTGGACCTGCAGAAGAAGAAAATGTAGGCTTAACATTCCAATGTAGGCACACAAAACAACTTTCTTAACAAGACTTCTAAAATACAAGAAATAAAAATAATACAAAAGAATCAATAAATATGATGGTATCAGATTAAAAAAATTACCTCTGCACTACAAGAAAATTAATTTAGATGGTAAAGTAAGAGCCTAAAGAATGGAAGAAAATCTTTGCTACCAGATCCTGAAGAGATTAATATTCAGAATATATAAAGGACTCAAAACACAGCACGCAAAAACAAAAGGAAAAATAAATAAATCCAATTAACAAATCAACAAAAGAACTACGCAGACACTTCTCAAAAGAAGAAATCAAAATGGACAACAAATTTATGAAAAAAAAGTCCAACATCCTTAGCAATTTAAGAATTACAAATCAAAACTACATTGAGATTTCATCTTACTCTACTTAGAATGATAATTATCAAGAACATAAGTAACAATAAATATTGGTGAGGATGTTGGGGAAAAAGTACACTCATACATTGTTGGTGGAACTGGAAATAAATACAATCACTCTGGAAATCAATATGAAGATTGCTCAGTTAAAAAAAAAATGAATCACCATATGACCTAGTTATCTCATTCCTCAGCATCTACCTCCCAAACATATAAAATCAGCATACTGTCAAATCTCTTCTGCTACTAAATTTTATTTTTATATTTCATTTGCTCACTTCCTAATATATAATAACTCTGTCACACCTCCTACCTCCCCAGTATATCATCCTACACCTCACTCTTGGTTCTTTGTCCACCATCAGAAACTGTAAACTCTTTTACAAATCTACTAATTGTATTGTGGATAATAATTGAATTTTTGTTCATTGTGACCAAACTTTAAATGTCTTAATAGCAAATATTTGCTTTTAGTGTATATTTTATTCATTTTGGGATAAGTTAACATTGTCTTTCACCTCAAAGGAGAGATATTGGATTGCTAGAGGGGCACTATTAACATATAGGGTAAAAATGGTAATGCTTCAAATGAACAGGGATGAAAAAGAATAGACATAATCAATATGAAAAGATTAAAAAAAGAAAGTGCCACAAATAAATCAAGGCAACACATTATTAGAATCCTCGGCTAGCACAGCAGAAGAAATGACAGAGAAGGAGTTCAGAATGTATATAAATAAAATATTCTGTGAATTAAAAGATGATATAAGAGAGCAAATACAGGCAGCAAAAGATTACTTCAATAGGGAAATAAAGGTTCTTAAAAACAACAACAACAACAACAAACAAAAATCCTTGAAATGAAAGAAGTAATAAACCAAATGAAAAGTTCAATTGAAAGCATCACCAAGAGATTAGACAACTTAGAAGACAGAACTTCAGACAATAAAGACAAAATATATAATCTTGAAAAGAATGTAGAACACAGAGAGAAAATAATAAGAAACCATGAGCAGAACTTAAGAAATGTGGGATAGCACAAAGAGAATAAATTTAAAAGTTTTGAGGATAGAGGAATGCATAGAGTTCCAAACCAAAGGAATGATCAATCTAGTCAATGAAATATATTAAACAGATTTCCAAACATAAAGAATGTATTGGAAAAACAAATTCAGTAGGTTTATAGAATACCAAATGTACAAAATCACAAAAGATATACTCCAAGGCACATTATAATGAAAATGATAAAATATATAATAAAAATATTAAAAGCCATGAGAGAAAGGAATCAGAATACATATAGGGAGAACAAATTAGATTATTTGCAGATTTTTCAACCCAGACCCTGAAAGCTGGAAGATCCTGGAACAACATACATCAAGCTCTCAAAGAAAACGGATGCCAACTAAGAAACTTTTATTCTGCAACTTTAAGCTTTAGAATTTGTGAAGAAATAAAAACCTTCCATGATGAACAAAATTTAAAAGAATTTACAGCTAGAAAAATAAAACCTGTACTAGAGAATATCCTTGGCAAAATATTCCATGAAGAGGAATAACAAAAACAACAATGAAAATCAGTAGAGGGAGGTATTACACTAAAGGAGAAATGAATCAAAGGAGAAACCAAGTCAAGTTAAATAACAAAAATTAAAAAAAAATGGCTGGGAATACAAATCATGTCTCAATAATAACCCTGAATATTAATGGCCTAAACATCCAATCAAAAGACATAGGTTAGCAGAGATGAGAGAGAGAGAGAGAGAGAGAGAGAGAGAGAGAGAGAGAGAGACCCAACAACATGCTGCCTCCAGTGAGACTCATCTGATAGTAAAAGACATAAAAAGACTAAAGGTGCAATATTGTGAAAAATCATACCACTCACATGGACTACAGAAGCAAGCAGGGGTTTTCATCCTCATATCAAATAAAGTAGACTTCAAGCTAAAGTTAATCAAAAGAGAAAAAGAAGGACAGTACATACTGCTCAAGGAAACAATATCAACAAGATCTAACAATTATAAATATATATGCCCCAAACCATGAAGCATCAATGTTCATCAAACAAAATTTTCTCAAGCTTAACAGTCAAATTGACCAAAACATGATAATTTTGGGTGACTTTAACACACCCAAAATAAATAAACTATGGAATTCAACCATACAATCAATAACTTAGACTAAACTGACATGTATAGAATAATTTATCCTTCAAATAGTGAATACACTTTTCTCAGCAGCACATGAATTCTTCTCTAAAATAGACCATATATTATACTACAAAGCAACTTTTAGCAAATACAAAAACGTTGAGATACTTCCCCGCATTTTATCAGAGCATAATGGAATGAAATTAGAAATCAATGATAAAATTAAAAATAAAATATACTACAACACCTGGAGACTAAAGAATATGCTACTGAATGAACAATGTGTTGCAGAAGACATCAAGGAGGAGATTACAAAATTTTTAGTGGTAAATGGGAAGACTGACATAACAAATGGAAATCTCTAGACACTATGAAGATAATACTAACAGAAAAATTAATTGCATGGAGTTCATTCCTTAAAAGAAGAGAAAGACAACAAATAAATGACCTAACATTACATCTCAAAGTGGCAGGAAAAGAAGAATAAATCAACAGCAAAAGCAGTAGAGGACAGAATTAATTAAAATCAGAACTGAAATTAATTGAAAGAAAATAAACAATTGAAAAAATTGGCAAAACAAAAAGTTGGTTCTTTGAAAAAATAAATAAAATTGACAAACCATTAGCCATGCTAAAAAGAGGAGAGAGAAAACTCAAATTACTAACCTCCATGATAAAAAAGGAAATATCGCAACATAAACTACAGTAATATGGAAGATAATTAGAAATTATTTTGAAAACTTATATTCCAATAAAATAGAAAATATCAAAGGCATTGACAAATTTCTAGGGTCATATGATTTCCCCAATTGAATCAGAACAATATACACAATTTAAACAGATTAATTATAAGCAATGATATAGAATATGCCATCAGAAGCCTACCAACGAAGAAAAGCCTGGAACTGGATGGATATGCAGATGAGTTCTACAAGGCCAATAAAGAGTATTAATACCTATACTTTTCAAATTATTTCATGAAATATAAAAAGAGAGAGCACTTCTAAACTCATTCCATGAGGTGAATATCATACTCAATTCCAAAACCAGGTAAAGATACCTCAAATAAAAAAACTTCAGACAAATATCTCTTATGAACATAGATGCAAAAATTCTCAATAAAATTCTCACAAGCCAAATGCAAATCATCAAAAAGATGGTGCACCATGATCAAGTGTGATTTACCCCAGGGATGCAAGGTTGGTTCAACATACAAAAATCAATAAATTTAATTCATTATATCAATATATTTAAAGAATTATATTACCATTTCAATATATGCAGAAAATGCATTCTACAAAGTATAGCACCCATTCATGTTCAAAACACTAGAAAAACTAGGGATAACTGGAACATATCTCAATATCATAAAACTATCTATGCTAAGACCCAGGCCAACATCATTTAAATTACAATAAAATGAAGCATTCACTCTAAAAACTGGAAAAATACAAGGATACCATCTTTCACCATTTCTATTTAACATAGTTCTTGAAACTCTGGCCAAGATAGGAAAAGAAGAACTCAAATTATTGCTATTTGCCAGTGATATGATTATATACCTAGAAGATCCAAAAAGTTCCACCAGAAAACTTCTAGAACTAGTAAATGAATTCAACAAAGTACCAGGATACAAAATCACAACCCATAAATAAAAGGCATTTCTGTATATCAGTGGTAAATACTCTGAAAGAGAAATGAGAAAAACTATCCCATTTAAAATAGCCTTAAATATATATATGGGGAAATCAACCTAAAAAAAAAAAAAAAGATGTGAAAGACCTCTACAATGAATACTACTGGATGCTAAAGAAAGAAATTAAGCAGGATCTTAGAAGATGGAAAGGTCTCCATTGTTCTTGAACAGGCAGAATTAATATTGTCAAAATTACCATACTATTAAAAGCATTATACAGATTTAAGCAATTCCAATCAAAATCGCAATTACATTACTCATAGAAATACAGAAAGCAGTCATGATATTCATCTGGAAAAATAAGAGACCCAGAATAGCTAAAGCAATCCCTAGAAAAAATAGTGAAGCAGGTGGCATCAATATAGCAGAATTTAAACTATACTATAGAGCAATAGTAACAAAAACAGCATAGTATTGGCACCAAAATAGACTGGTACCCCAATGGTGCAGAAGAGAGAACACAGAGACTAACATACATAATTACAGTTATCTCATATTAGATAAAGGCACCAAAGACATACATTGGAGAAAAGATACCTTCTCCAACAAATGGTTCTTGGAAAACTGGAGATCCATATGCAACAAAATGAAATTAAACCCATATCTCTCACAAGGCACAGAAGCCAATTCAAAGTGAATCAAAGACCTAGGAATTAAACCAGAGACTTTGCACCTAATAGAAGAAAAAGGAGGCGCAAATCTCCATCATGTCAAATTAGGCCCCCAACTTCCTTAATAAGACTCCTACCACGTATGAATTGAAATCAAGAATTAATAAATGGTATGGATTCATCTTCTAAGCAAAAGAAGCAATCAGTGAGGTGAATAGAGAGCCTACATCTTGGGAGAAAATTTTTACCACTTTCACATCAGATAGAGCACTAATCTCAAGGATATATAGAGATCTCAAAAAGCTAAACACAAAAAACAAAACAAAACTAACAAAACAACAACAACAACAACAACAAAACCAAATAACTCAATCAATAAATGTGCCAAGGAACTGAACAGACACTTATCAAAAGGTAATATATAATCAATCAACAAATATATGAAAAATGTTCAACATCTCTAGCAATTAGAGAAATGCAAATCAAAACTACTGTAACATTTCATTTCACTCCAGTCAGAATGGCAGCTACTAAGAATACAAACAACAATAAGTGTTGGCAAGAATGTGGGGGAAAAGGCACATTGCTTGTGGGACTGCAAATTGGTACAGCCAATATGGAAAGCAGTATGGAGATTTCTTGAAAAACTGGGAATGGAACCACCTTTTTACCCAGCTATCTCATTCCTTGGTCTATACCCAAATGACTTAAAAACATTAAGTCATAAGCATAGTGCAGAGACACAGCTATATCAATGTTTATAGCAGCACAATTCACAATAGTGAAACTGTGTAAACAACCTAAATACCCTTCGTGGATGAATAGATACAGAAACAGTGGTACATATACCCAGTGGAATATTATGGAATATTACTTACCAATAAAGGAGATTAAAATCTTAGCTTTTGAAGGTAAATGGATGAAGTTGGAGAATATAATTCTAAGTGAAGTTAGCCAATCCCTCAAATCAAATGTTGAATGTTTTCTCTGATATAAGGAGGTTGATTCACAGTGGGGTGGGAGGGGAAGCATGGGAGGATAGATGAACTCTAGATAGGTGTGGAAGGGGAATTAAGGGGTTGAGGGGTAGAAAAGATAGTGCAATGCAGTGAACATTGTCTCCCTAAGTACATGCATGGAGACATGAATGGTGTAAATATACTTTGTATACAACCAGAGATATGAAAAATTGTGCTCTGTATGTATACTATGAATATATACTATGTGTATATTCTTTGTATATATACTCTGTATATATACTCTCTCTATATACTATGAATCATAATGCATTCTGCTGTTATAAATATCAAATCAGAAAAAAAATTAAAAACAATCCTCACTAGTATTATCTCATCCTGCAGACCAAATCCTAGTAAAAGCTAATAAAATTAGCTTGGAAGCTTGAAGTAAAATGGTAGGTATATACTGAATGTGAATACATACTCATAAAAGTTACCAGCTTATTGCTTCAGAAGCATGGTAAAGAACAGATCATGATCCCATGATGGTTAATAATGCTGGAGCTGAAAGTTACCTATTGAGAATGAATGTAGATAGAAGTGTACTGTATGCTTACAAGTTAGTGGAATGAAAACAGTTTGCCTGGAATATTTCATGTACAAGTTCTACTTAACAGAAATGGAGAATTACTCCTATTATGGTTTCCCCCAACAGCTCATTATACTTAGCCTAATCATGTGAAAATGATCAAATGAAATTAGGAATTGAGCCTTGCATATTATACATAGTTACTCAATCCAAATATAGCACGCTTTCCAAATCCCCAAAATCCATTATGCCTTTTGAACTATATTTCTCTTTACCCTTGAAACAATAAACACTGACTGATATCTCCAGAGGTTAGTCTTATTTTATTATTTTTGAAGACAAAATATGTAGTTCTGACATAATTAATCATATATAGTTATTTCTACATTGATTCATGTTGCTGTATCCATGAGTTGTTCATTTTCTTTTATTATTTTACATTATGTATTTATACATTATTTTATTGAATCATTCTGTATCCTATGGTACTTAGGATGGTTCCTTTAATGTGTCACCTTAAGTGGACTAAGCATCACTTAGTTAACTGATAAAACATTTGGTTTATGACTTTGAGAGTAAAAAACCTTAGTCTAAACAACTAACATTTGGATACATCACCTGAATAAAGATCACCTCACAAATGAAAGTGGACATCATCCAATCCATTGTATGATAGAAGGGTGGATCCTCTTTCTTCTAATGCTGGTGCATCTGTTGTTTTCCTGTCCTTGGTCATGAGAGTAACTAGTTGTTAGATCTTCAGACTTCAACTGTATCACACCACTGCCCTTCCCTTCCTGGGTCTCCCAATTCAGATTTCATATTGTGGGAATTCTTATCATCCAAATCTATGTGAGCCAATTATTATGATGTCTTTACTTTAAAAAATTATACCAATATAATAATATATTTTTGAAGTGAAATAAATTCTCTGAAATATTTTTCAAATTACAAATATGCAAGAAATGTGATAAATTAATTTATTAATCCAGTGTACACAGAGAAAGAAATTAACAATTCAGATTGTTTGGAAATAAATTTAAAATTTAAAAAATCACAAGATATTCCAAATAAAGATGGTATTTATAAAGTAAAAAGAGACATATTTTAAATAAAAGTGAAAATAATGGAATATATAAGAAATTTGTAGCCATATAAAAGCATAAAATTATCTATTACACATAATATGAAATAATTTTCAAATATGTCATGGATGCAAATGCATCTAGTATTTAAATACGTTAAGACAACAGAATATATGACTGAATATAGAATTTACCTGTTCATTCAATCATGTTTTGTTGAAGCAATGACCATTAGTTAATGTCTTAGTCAGCTTTTTTGTCTCTGTGATCAAAATACCTGACAGGAATAATTAAAGGAGGAAAAGTTTATTTGGAGACTCATTGTTTCAGAAATCTCAGTCCATAGATGGTTGACTCCATTGTTCTGGATTCAAAGTTTTAAAATGAGGCAGAGTATCATGGAAGAGGACTGTACAGAGAAAAGCAACTGAGAAAGGGCACTTGTAAACACAGAGATACAGAGAAAGAGTCAGAGACAGACATAGAGACAGGAAGAGAACATGCTGCCTACCAAGAACAAAACATATACCCCAAAGACAAGCTCACAGTGCCCTCCTCCTCCAGCCACATCCTACCTGCCTATAGTTATCACCCCATTAATTCCTATCAGCAGAATAATACACTGATTAGGTTAGGACTAGCAAATCCCAAATATTTCAATTCTTCACTTCCTTACATTGCCTCACTGAGCTTTTGAGAGAAGCCTAATATCTAAACCATAACACTTAACAAAGTGTTTGGGGAAGCACTTGAGTGATTGTGGAGTACTTCAAACTTATCTTTCAGGTCACAGTTTTCTCCTCATGACTACAGTAGCTCTGGAAATATACCAATTTTTGAGCAAAGAAAAGAAAATTTGGAAGCCTTCTCCTCTTAAGTATTTTTTCTTTCATTTGGGAATACAAGTGGTTTCTGATGAATTACACTTACATTTAATTAGCAAGAACTGTGTTACATGTTTACCAAAAACTGAAAATGAAGTCCTGTCCTTAAAAAATATCAGGTTTTGGTTACTATTAAGAACATATATGTATTATACTGTCATGCATAACTAATTAAGGCAAACTTAAAATTTTACAAAAAGAAATACATACTGCATAGAATATAAAAATATTATAATTTTAAATTTTAAAGTCTTCATATCTTAAGTTCCTTGATATTATAATTTTCATTTGAGATAATGATGTGTGAATATTTAAGAGGATATGATTAAATAAATAGAATAAAGTTAAGAACAGAGATTTCATGTTAGAGTATAATTCATCTATGATTTACAATAGGTTTTACTTAGAATATATCATGCCATCTCTATTGTCCATCAAATCATCATATGATTTTATCTATCTACAGAAAAATGTCAAGCCAGAAAGTTAGGAAAATCATAACATTTGTAGCCATCATTTAAGGATAAAATCATACTTCAAATCATGTTGTGAAGTTAGCATAAGTGTTATTTAATTCTTCAAATGACATTATTTAGTTCTTCCCTGAAAGTTCAATTCCAACCTAATTTGCATTGCCATAGCTTCAATTTCTTCTCTGAAATATATTCTCCCATTTGTACATAACTACCTTAAGTAGTTGGTTACATAAAGCAATTCAAAGCTAACCTTGCACCAACCCAACAATTCTGTCTCCTATGATCTCTCACCCTGGATGTTATATACCAATTTGTGGACCCATGGACCCTCTTCTCATTTAATAATATCAATGAAAAAGAGAAACAATATCACAGTGAGTATTCCACATTCACACTAAACCCACTGTACTATCTGCTTCTTTCATTTTTGTCATTTATCCTTGAGACCTCTACAATGAATTCTATAACAAACTCACACATTTTATATGAAAGATCAAGTCTGCAAGGGTGATTCGGTGACATAAGTGACCTTGACTCATATAATCCAAGTGACCCTGATTCATATAATCCATTTAATAAGAAACTAGGAGTCACCAAAGTTTTGTGAGTAAGCTATTAGCTTGAGGAATGAACAGTTTTCACAAGTCATCTCAGAGGTCACAACAATAGAAACAGATGAGAGACTGAAAGGGACAACAAAGAAACCAGTTAAATATAATGTTCTTAGCTCACAAGCATGAAAATAAAGAACGAATTTAAGAACTTTTGGGACATTAGGAATAAGTTGGTTCCAAAATACATTGTATATTTTACAATAGGAAAGTGTTGGGAGCATATGATAGATGAATGGCTGAAAACTGTTAAAATAACTGTCAGGGGCACTTGTTTATTGATGAGATGTCTGCTGCTTTTGCTTTCCTAGCATTTGAATCTGAGTTTCTGCTGAAGGGTCTTACTTGACCTAAACACAGTGTTACCAGAGCAGCTCCTGGGAAAACAGAGGGCACAGCACAAATTAGGTGTGGTGTATGTATTAATACAGATGTTCCTATAGGCTGTTTTATATTGGAAGTTCTGCATTATATTGAATAATTCTATAATGAATATAATAATATGAAAATATGCAATATTTCATTGTGATGAGTATTGAGCTATTTAATATGAAGTACAAGGTTAACAACACAGAATGAAAGTTTGATATTGAGGCCTTCATTTACCTAATTTACACAATCTCCCTTAAGCTTATTAGCTGTAATTGAAGTATTAAGAGAATAACCAAGTAAACAGATGATAGCATTAAAGATCTGGATTTTGGATAGTGGTCAGTAATTATCAGGATTATGGTATTAATTTTTTTTTGAGAGTAGAATCTGAATTAGGTTTTGCCTTTACATAGGAGGAATGGAGAAAAAAAACAGGACAGGGATTAAGGAGAAACATTGTATAGCTCATTTT
Source organism: Urocitellus parryii (assembly GCF_045843805.1). Taxonomy (NCBI): domain Eukaryota; kingdom Metazoa; phylum Chordata; class Mammalia; order Rodentia; family Sciuridae; genus Urocitellus; species Urocitellus parryii. The sequence goes on along the minus strand of NC_135531.1, from coordinate 32,703,337 downwards.
GAAATAAAAATATATAAAGGGTACAATATGATAAAATATTTCCAGCCTTGAAATATGTGTATTTAGAAAATAAATGTGTACTATGTTCTCCAATATATGTTTCATATAATGAATTAGACTATATTTTTTATTCAAATAAGATGAAAACTCTCTTTGAAAAACCTTTTTAAAATTGGTTCTTCTTAAAATCAAGGAAAACATATACTTTTAAAATTTTACTGGCTATATTCTTCCTGTAACTGATACATTTTTTAAATAATGAAAGAAAACAAAGGATCATTATCACTTTTCTCCATTTCTTGGTGTTCAGAAAATTATGCCTCAAAGCCATTATTGTGTATATGAATATTTTTAGAAAGTTGCTGTGTTCTGGCAATTCACTGTACATTGTAGCCTATGCATTTCTCCTTAATGCATGAAGAAACATCCATGGCCTTAGGACATGAGGAAATAAGAGAAAGCACAGAAAATTCAAAGAAATACTCAAGCTGGCTTTTTATTTTGATTCTAAATTTGAGTTGAGATAAAAGATGTAGAAGACTCGTGGTTATTTAAGTTGATTTTTGTCAAAGTCTAGATAGAAATAGAAAAAAAAAATGTGTTGGGGAAAGGCTAGCGTCAGTATCAATTATAGGACTGCTGGGATTTTGCCCTGTGGAAAATACTAATAACTAGGGTCTCTGACAGCAAAGTGTGTGCTCTTCATACTCAAGAGTACCTTTGTGGAATAGTTTTATTCCTTGGGTCAGCATGGTAGAAGGAATGTCTACAGGAAGCAGATACCACAGATATCCCAGATAAGATGACAGACATTTCAATTGTCCCAGAGGAAAGGATGCTTTAGAATGTGTTTGGTACCACTGCAGGTGGCAAAGGTGGTGCATAGAGATCATAAACCCAAATGCTAATAAAAGAGCATGAGAACATCAGCAGTAGTCAGAATGGGAAAATGACTATATCTTAGACCAGATGAAGGAAAACTGAGTATTAAAAAATGTCAGGAGATATAGATTACTTTCCTATCTCAAAAACATTTGCTCTCTAGATGCCTTATAGAAATCCAAAGAACTCTGACAAGGCCATAAATAAAGTTTTTTCAAATGTCTCACATTATTGGAAATGGCACACAAAAATGAATTAAGTTCAGAACACAGTTCATTTTTTTGCACAGTGAGAATGTGAGATGAGATTCATGCCTTCTATACTAGTAATTTCTTCATACAAATACTGCAAAGTTAAAGAAACTATTAGATTCAAAGTCATTTCAGTTTTAGGATTTTTTTCTCCAGATACGAAATGTTTAACATCAGTTATGTTAGGAAATATTTGCAAACTATTTATTCTGCTTTTTTCTCTTAAGTTATTAACTCAAAAAAAATCCAGTGGTATTTTCCTGTTACTACTTACTTGTGAGAAATTGTTCCCATTAGAAGTGAGAAAGCAAGTTTATCCATACTACCATGTAAGTAATTGCTCACAATTTATGTTTGAAGTCTTGTAATGGGGACTTAATTCTGATCAGCTGTGTTCAAAAAGTTTTCCATACTATATTTTATGTTCTACTGTGATGCACCTGAAATTATAAAGTTGTTCTTTGAACTTGTGTTTCATAATCAAAGTCACAGTAACCTGCAGACAAACACTGAATGCACTATATGTTGAAGAGATATGTGCAACATGTGTGTCCATCTTGCTTTTTGCTCCATTCATCATTCAACATTTGGGATATACCATAAATACAGAATTGGGGAGGACCCAAGATCCTTCCACAGGCCTACAGGAAGACTCATCCAATTCCAGGAAAGTGTGTTAGCTCAGTGTCTGAGTAAGCCAGGTGCTAAGAGCTTTGAGAAAACACTCTTTTCTTTGGAACTAGAACTTACTTCTGACAAAGAAAGAAGGTAATAGACTTTTAAGAAACACAGTTGAAAAACTTTCAGTGTTCCTACCATTCTTGAACTTAGCTCCTTATATTTAAAATTGACATTATAGAATATAATAATGAATAACAAAACCTGTAATAGTATTTTTAAATTTAAAATTTCCTTTACATAGGGTATCAAACAGTCAATAAAACTCCCAATATAAGCTGAGAAAAATGTGACCATTGAAAATTTATATATATATTTTTAGTTGTAGTTGGATACAATACCCTTATTTTTATTGTTTACTTTTATGTGGTGCTGAGGATCGAAGCCAGTGCCTTGCACATGCAAGGTGAGCACTCTACCACTGAGCCACAACCTCAGCCCCAAAAACTTTTTGAAAGTTTTTTTTATAATAACACTTAATAGCATATTTTTCTACTGTATCTGGTTTTAGGAAGTCTCCAATTTTTAGTTTTTACTGGAACTTCCAAATTATATAACTGGATTTTTATTCACACTTGTACACATCTTAGAAGTTGGATAAAGATGGTTGTCCTTGAGATGGTTAATTTTACTTTTATGTGTCAATTGGCTTTGAGCAAGAGTTAGGTGCTCCCTTACATATTGCTTCTGGTTTTGTCTATGATGGTATTTGCAGATGAAATAAGAAATTGAACCCGTGGGCTAAATAAAGTTGATGGATTTTGCCAGTAGAAGTAAGCCTCATCCAATTCTTCAAGGGCTTGAATAGCACAAAAGGCTGAGACAGGAAGAATTTGGCATTTTTCTTACTTCAGTTTTTGAGCTGAATTATCTCATATATTTTTCTCTTGCACTTGACTGTTATTTACATTATTGACTCCCTGATTCCTGAAGCTTTGGGCTTATGTTGAATTATGCCAACACTTTTCCTTGGTCTCCAGTTTAGAGACAGAAGTTCACAGTCCTTCTAGGCCCCCAGAGAGGATGATGTGAACTACTTCCTCATTATTTATCTATCTATCCTCCATCTATATTACTTATTTAGTCAGCTTTTGCCTTGCTGTACTGAAAGAGTTGGCAAGAAGAAATTTAAAGAAGGAAAAGGTGTTTTTGGTTCACAGTTTCAGAGGTTCAGTCCATAATGAGCCAACTCGAGATCCCTAGCAAAAGCTGAGGCAGAACATTAGGCAGAAGGGCATGATTGAGGAAAACAGCTCAATACATGATAGTTAGGAAAAAGAAAGCTCTGCTTACCAAGGACAAAATATAAACCCCAGAGGAGCAGCTCCAGTGACTCACCTCCTCCAGACATACCCTGCCTGTTAAGAGTTACCACCCAGGTAATCCACATTGTTGGATTAATCCACTGACTCATTTCTGGCTATCATCATCTAGTATCTTATCTCTGAAAATTCTTTCATTTTCTCACACCAGCATTTTTGGAGGATACCTCATATATAAATTGTAACACTTTCTATCTCTCTTTATATTCATCTGTCTGTATCTACCTCTCCCCATTACTCTATTTATCTATGTTCACTTTCTCTGGATGACTTTGACTAATATAATTTAAATGCAAAATAATATATTTCTGATTGATGGAAACCAGAAGTCAGCAAACTAAGAGAAATCCAATTTCAGCAAAACAAAGGGAATTGATTTTACTATGAAATGATAATGACGAAGGAAAGAACTTCCATGAGAATTACCAAGAAAGCTCAGGGGTAATACAAGAGTAATGGAATAGAATTTATTGTCCTTTAGAAAATGCCATTCCTAAAAAGCTTCATAAAAATACTATATTTTAAATTACCTCTTATTAATGTCTTCCCATAAAGACCTTATGATATGTCAATTTCACGGAGAGAATGTGTAAGTTATAAGTGGAATCTCAATGATTATTTGAAAATTTTTCAAATAAACTTGTACATGTATTTATATTCATGTCAACAATTTGTAAAAAAATGAATAAGCCACACTATATGCAGTATTATAGCAATCAAATCAAATTAATAGGTGTGACTCATTTATCAAGAGTATTGAAATTATACCAAGGATTCTCTGCCAATTTAAGGAAATGAGATATCTTGGTATTCATTTTGGATATTTATTCAAAAGTTGTATAATTTTCTCATGACTTAGATTTAGAAGCTTCTAAATAAAAAAAGATATTCAAGATTCCTCTCACGTTAGTACAAAATAGATAGTAAAAGTCTACATAAAGATGATGTCATTAAATCTTGATAGAAATTGGACTTGTTTTAAAACTTAATGTGTCTCCTTATGTGATAAGATTGTTGAATGCTGATGTTTTTGTGGTAGAATAAAGTTTGAGGAAAATATTTATATTCACTTCAAGGAATTTTATTCACTTCAAGGAATTTTAATGATTGCTCTTTTCTATCTACAGATAGAATCTCAAAGACAATAAGGAAAGAGGCAATTGTTGCAGATATGGTAGGTTTTTTTTTCCTTTAAGTTAGTTAGCAAGTCATACATGTAGTGGAATTTCTCAGAACTAACAATGATAGGAAGAGGTCATTATCTTAAATAACTAATGAAGGTGACCACACTCCTGAAATGACCAGGATTAATTAGTTATGGGAAGCATATTTTTTTTCCACCAGCAATGACCATTTTTCAGAAAGAATATCACTGAGTTAAGCCAAATGGTATATAAATATGTTGTTGAGATAGACAAATGAAATAGAATAAAATTGAATGAATCCCATGAATTTCACTAGTGCTGAATAACCAAATAATTAGATCTTGACAATGTCATGAATTATTAAAAATATAAAATATTTTATTAAATATAGAAAAAATATTTAAATCTTGTTTTGATTTTTTGTTTCAATTTATATTTCATATATCTTTTCTAACATAGGTCAGTGGTTCACTGATTACTTAGAACTTGCTAGGAAATAATTGTATGCATTCGCTTTAAGATAAAATCTGTGCACAAATCCCAACTATTCTTCCCAAGGCAGTGCAAGGAGTGTAGATTAAAAACCAAAGGAGAGAAAAACCTATGAAAATTATGAAAACTCTCAAGTATTTTAAGAAATTGTGAGTAATTTGATCTTGGCAATTGTTTCAGGGACAGAGATATAAAATTTACTTCAATAATTAACTCTCCTGCTCATGAATAATGAACAGTGACCACTGAGAAGTTAACTTTTTATATATATTTTTTTATTTGTAGTTGTCAATAATTTTAAGTTTTTATTTATTTTTTGAATGTGGTGCTGAGGATCGAATCCAGGGTCTCACACACGCTAGGACAGCGTTCTACCACTGAGCCACAACCCCAGCCCAAGAAGTTAATTTTTTTTGAAGTTGTTTTTTTTTTCTTGTCTTGTGTTAAGAAGTAAAGGGAATACAAATTATTAAGATCCTCCAATTGAGTGAATATTAAGCAGATAAAAAAGACCACATTTCCAAGTCTCTCTTAGAGTTAGTTTGTAATTAATGAAACTAAGTTCTGAGTAATGAGTATAAAGAAGAGAAAAGCAGGCCAACCACAAGATACTCCTCAAAATAATATTGTGTATGATGCTCTACTCCCTCTTCTTTCCATGTTTCCTTGGAAGCACTGGGCTATATGGCATTCCCCTAAGAAGGAATTAGTCTCACAGTCATTCAGTGGAGAGAAGCAGTGAGCAGCTGTGAGCTGACTGATAAATAAAACTTTCATAAATGAAGACACAGGGATTTGTCAATTTATTACCATAGGAGGGTCTAGTTTAATCTCATCAAGAAATAAACTGATACAGAACTGATTTTCTACATTATTAAAAATGCAAATTATACTGCAAAGCATTGTTTCTCCTGTTTATGCAGCAAGGTACCAATTATAAGAGGCATTGCAAGTAAACAGACACGAGACTGACAATAAAAAAGCGACTTGATGTAACTTAGAATGCAGACTGCATGCTGACAAAACAGAAAATTATAAAAGATTAGTAAACATTTGTAGCGATTGGCAGATTTGTAAAGATAGGATAAAAAGATCAGAGATTCCAAAAATTCAAGCCCTTCCAAGTGTGAGAGGAAATATTTCTGAAACCGAGCATTACAAAATTTATATGGAAAAGAAGGCAGTTATAAATTTAAGGAAATTTAATTAATTGACCCAGGAAAAAGATCAAACCAAAGATGATCTCACTCCCCCCCAAGATAACTTCTAAGGAAAGCTACTAAGAGATTAAAAGTATAGAATAAAGTAAACTTGAAACTTATGTTGAGAAAGAAATTTTAGGAGACAGAAATAAAAGACCACAATTTTTTAAATGTTTGTGCAGGATGACTAAAGAAACCATTTGTGAAGCAGATTCGCTATATAGTAGTCCCCAATTTGTCTGCGTCCAGCCATACAGAACACCTACATACACAATTCAAAAGAAGTGGATTTATTACTTGCAAATATACAACAAGATGAAAGCAGCGCCTAGCATTAATGTTGAACTAGCCACACAAAGCTCACAAAAGGTTGTTTGAACAAATAGAAGTATGTTTCCATGTCCCACTTGCATTGCAGCAGAGACAACTGGGAAAGCAACTTGTCCTGGATCTCATACCCTAGGGATATGTGCACCACTGCTCTAAAATATGGAAGGACATTCTGTTTCTAGGGGAGGCCTGGAAGAGAGTCCAGGCTGTTCAGGCCAGTCCTTCCCTACCTCATAGTGTTGCATTCCCAGAAATTTGACTATTATTCTTAGAAGTCCAAGCAAGAAAGGAGGAATACCAGTAAGTCTAAGGCCTACGTATTAATTGATCCATAAAAGCCTTTATATATTTAGGACCTGAGGGCTGAGATTGTAACTCAGTGGCAGAGTGCTTGCAGAGCATGTGAAAGACACTGAATTTGATTTTCAGCACCATATATAAATAAATAAAATAAATAAAGATTCATTGATACCTAAAAAAGTATTTTAAGAAAAATTTGAAGACTTGACCTAAAATGAAGCCTTGGTATCTACCCTTTTGGAGACGAGATGCTCATTGTAGATACTGCTCCAGGAGTACATGCTTTAGAAATGGCAAAGGAGTGCAAGGAACAAGAGTTTCTCAGGGGTCCTGGGTAAAGGACTCCTTCAGGATGAAGAATCAGTCATATCAGGTCACATACATCAGCCTTAGTGTGTGTAGCCGGAAATAACTAAAAATCTCTTCCAAAATGGTTTAAATTGTTGTTCAGATGGTGCTACCTGCCACCATACTTGCCTTTTCCAAACAGGAGTGGTTATGTTTGTATGATATGCCTGTACCATTTTTTTTTTCATAATAGGTTTGTACTAGAGAGGAACACATAATTTGCCTATTAAATGTGTACTTCTTCTTCCTAACACTGTCACATCTGGATCTGATGGCACCCAGATAATATGAACTGTCAACTGTAATCAGAGAACAGATGAGTCTTTACATGTTCTCTCAGAAGGGATGAAACTGGTATAAGTGAAAGTAGAAAAGCATGTTTTGATTACCACAAGGCTCCGTAAAGATAGTAATATGCATTCAAAACTTCATCTTGGATACAATAGAAACTACCTCATGTGTAGCCTCAGTTAATTCAGGGTCTATAAGTGAATTCTGATCAGTGGAATATGGGTAAACATTTTGTAAAATATTTCAAATGTGACCCATTACATCTAATCTCCCAAACTCCTTTTACCCTTTAGTAGAGATAATGGACTCTAGTGTTCCTAACCTACATTTTCACCATATATTAGGCCTGATTCTCAAACACTAGTGGGAAAGAAGCCAACCTGCATTAGACTATGATGTAAGAAATAATATATAAATAAGAAATAAAATTTGCTGTGCTAACTGAATGGTATTTAAAAGCATGCTTTTTACAATAACTTTCTTTCTCACCCCACCCCCAAAAAAATCAAGCATTTGGAATATCTGTAAAATCAGATAAGAGGACAGAGAATCTAATCAGGATATGTCATTAAAAGTAGAATGTACAAAAACCTCCTCATGATAGCTTTCCTCTGTCACTATAAGCAAAGAGGGATTTTTTTCCCTATGTTGTCTCTGCTTTGGTGAGTGAGGATAGAAGAACAGATTCGTTTTCATGTTGGCAGAAAAAGAATATAAATATGAAATTACCTCTGGCATTGGCAAAGTCTCAGGATTCCATCCTGAATTGAGGGATTATCCAGTACTTTTATAGAATGGAATAAATCCTTGCACAGTACTTTCAACTCAATAACTGAAAAATCTAGAGAGCAAATCCTACAATTTATGTTACCAACAGCCAGCTGGGCCCTGCTTTCCAAAGTCATTAGAAAACAGATAAGCAGAAACAGACACAATAACTGTCCTCTAAAATCAAGGACTAAAGGGAAGAAGTACTCTGGGCCACAATGAGTGGAATGTTAGATAAGAAAGAAAGCAAAGAAACCCACAATATAGGCACAAACGCAGAATATGAGGCATGTATCAAAAGAAAAAGACCGATAAAAAACTTGGAGTAAAATAAAATATTAGTAATAATAAAAAAATTTAAACAGGTACATCCACTGAATTTTAAACTGAAAAAATCTAGTTAAGATGTTCCATATGTATGTGTCCCCTAAAAGAATAGATCAGAAATTGGAGGTATAAGAAGGTATTCATTTCATAAGACATTGATAGAAATAGAAAGTATCTAAACAAAAATTCTTGGTATTATTCTATAAAAGATTCTATAATGTATTTGTTAATCATATGTTCTTTTTTTAAAAAAAAGAAAGAGTGAGAGAGAGAGAGAGAAAGAGAGAGAGAGAGAGAATCTTTTTTTTTTTAATATTTATTTTCTAGTTCTCGGCAGACACAACATCTTTGTTGGTATGTGGTGCTGAGGATCGAACCAGGGCCGCACACATGCCAGGCAAGCGCGTTACTGCTTGAGCCACATCCCCAGCCCAATCATATGTTCTTGTCATGAATAAGCAATAAATAATTTGTCATGAAGAATACTAAATAACTTACATAATAGAAAAATACATAAAGCAAAGGAAAATGGGGAGACACCATTCTGCTCTACAAAGTTACTGTAGATAAAATGAATAGCTTCAGAATTCGATAAAATAAAATTTCACCATAATTTTGAATCAACTCACAAGACATAGTCTGAAATATGTGCACTTGCCTCAGGAAGTGTCCTTACCCAGAGCAATTCCCAGTGTACACACAGTGACGTAGGGCACTGTGGTCAAAGCTCTTGTCCAAGTCTTAAGGATCAGTGTGATCATTGGAAAAAATCAGTAAAAATTAAAAGTAAATTCATGGAAGTAGGAATTTTTGGTTAACAGCAGTGGAAAACTTCAAAAGAAATAATTTCAACACACACTCTCATTTGACACATATTTCTTCAAACAATTAAAGATATAAGAATGCCTGGGCTTCTCTAATGTAGGATAAAAATAGTCTAAAAGATGACATGAAAATGAAAGAAGAGAAAGACATTGGAAGGGTAAGGGGAAAGAGGAGTGGAATTGATCAAAGTATTACAAGTATGCATGAATATACCACAAAACTTATTGATCTATGTAACAAATCAAGAAAAACTTTGAATTGGCAACTTGAGGAAAGAAATAGAATTTGTCCACAAGATGACTATAAGAACAACAACAAAAAAAGTCCAACTAAAGACAGCATGTGGTTGAAGATTGATAAGTATATAGGAGGAAAAATATGAGTAAAATGGAATCATAAAATGCTAATCAGGTTTGAAACACAGGAGAAGAAAATCACTGGGAAGGCAGTGTAATGTTATCTTACAAATATAGAATATAAGACTCAGATAAAGAGGAAAAATAAATGTCTGCAAATGGGAAAATGTATGCTAATACTTCAAATCTACTTGATAAATATTGTTTAGACCCAGATTGGGTGCATTGAACAGTCATGTACTCTGAAACAATTAAGATAGATTCAGAGAAATAGGTTGCTAGGTGGCTTTGCCATTCTATAATAATTAGGTATTGTTACACAAACGACTATTGTTACACAAACCACGACATTACTAGGTGAAATGATCTGTTGTTGACCAAAAGTTCATTACATGACTCATAGATATACTGCATTAATGACCAAGTTCATAGCATAATATTTAAAATTGCTAACAAATTTAAGGCATTAGGAAACACCAGTCATGATCTCTTATGATGTGAGCTGTAAAGGAACACCTGTGCGGGGAGACTGGTGGAGGAGGAGCACAAAGCACAGACACAGACACACTGAGAAGGTGCAGACAGACAGAGGGATGGCAGACAAAAGGGGTTGTGTACCTCTCTCTGCCATTGACTTTAATAAAAAGTTACATATTACCCATCACCAATGACTACATTTTAGCCAGTATTTCTTTTAATCCTGAGTGTTAGCTAACTGAGCAAAGGTCCAGGTTAATGAAAACCCAGAACCTGTCTCCTTCAAAGGATGTCACTATGTAAACCAGGTAGTGCATCCCCATAGTTATCTCAATAGCCTCAGTGGGGAGTTGTTGGGCATTCCAATTGTGGGAATCAGGGTACCAATTACCCTCCCCCCCTTCCCCTGGGAGTTTGCTCACCAGGGGACAATTCCCTGTCTATTTCCATGGTCAGAATACCTACAGTGGATCTTTTAGTATATTTGATTCCCTCTCTCCAGTCTCTTCATAAAGTTAGTTGAGGTTTGCTTTTGTACAAAGTGATACCCACTGTCTATTTTATATGATTTTTTTGAGACAGGGTCTCTGTATCCTGAGGCTGGCCTGCAACTCTGCAACTTACCTATACTCTCCTCTTGAGTGAATGGATTTATAGGGAATGTGCCTCGCACCACCAACCAGTTCAATTGGTTTGGAAAGGACATGCATTTCCAGACCCCTCCTGCAGAATAGCTTTCATGGATTTTGTTGTTGTCATTTGTTAAAATAAAGTGACCTGGTGTTACATTTTTTATATTTTCTAATAAATAATTATAAAACTTTTAAAAATATTTGTTATATTAAAAGACATATTAATTCTGTATTTTTAAAAACGTTGTTTTAGTTGTCAATGGACCTTTATTTTATTTATTGATACTTGGTGCTGAGAATCAAACCCAGTGCCTCACACATGCTAGGCAAGTGCTCTGCCAATGAGCCACAAAACCCAGCCCTCATTCTATATTTTTATTTACTACTTTTTTAAAAAAATTCTAATTTGTTATATATGACAGCAGAATGCATTTCAGTTCATATTATTCATATAGAGCACAGTTTTTCATATCTCTGGTTATACACAAAGTAGAGTCACACTTTGTATCTTTATACATGTACTTAAGGTAATGATTTCCTCTCATTCCACCTTCTGTCATACCCCCATCCCCCTCCTTTCCCCTCCATCTCCTTTGTTCTAGCTAGAGTTCATCTAATCCTCTCATGCTCCCCCTCAGAACCCCATTATGAATCAGCAACCTTACTTAAAAAAAAAATGGCATTTCTTTTTTTCGGGAATGTCTAACTTCACTTAGCGTTATTTTCTGCAACTCCATCTATTCACCTGCAAATGCCATGATTTTATTTTCTTTTAATGTTAAATAGTATTCCATTGTGCATATATACCACATTTTCCTTATCCATTAATCAACTGAAGGGCATCTAGTTTGGTTCCACAGTTTAGCTATTGTGAATTGTGCTGCTATAAACATTGATGTGGCTGTGTTCCTGTTGTATTCTGTTTATAAGTCCTTTGTGTAAAAACCAAGGAGTGGGATGTCATGTAGTATAATACCTCTAAACTTTTGTTTTTATTGAGTATTTGGATATTTAGAGTCTTTTGTATTTTCATATGAATTTTGAATTGTTTTTCTACTTAGGGGAAGAAATGTCATTATTGTATTGGTAGGAATTGCATTGACTCCTTTGATATCTTTGGATAGTATGGACATTTTAACAATATTGACCCTATTAATTCATGAATATAGATGATCTATTTGTGTTGTGTTTTTTATATTGTCAATGTTTGGTTGTTTCTTTATTTTTGTACTTTGGATTGAACCCAGGGGTGCTTTAGCACTCAACTTCATTCTCAATACTTTTATTTATTTAGAGACAGTGTCTCACCAAATCACTGAAATTGACCTTGAACTTGTGATCCTCCTGCCTAAGCCTCCTAAATTGCTGGGATTATAGGCATGCACAACCACACCAAGCATCAATGATGTTTTAGATATTTTTAGTATACAGAATTTGTTAAAGTCACTCATATTTTAATTTCTTTTTTTTTTTTTAGATAACTCTCTACAAATGTACAGGAACACTATGAACATTTGTATGTTGATTTTGCATCCTACTACTAAGCTACATTTTTAAATTAGCTCTAACATTTTTTTGTGTGAATTTTCTTGGGTTTTCTAAACATAAGATTGTGCCATCTTTAAACAAGAAAAACTTAATTTTTTTCTTTCTAATTAAGAGGGCTTCTTTCTTTCTTTCTTTCTTTTTTTTTTTTTTTTTTTTGTCTTGTCTCTTTGCTGTCTGGGACTCCTAATACTGTGTTAAATAGACGTGTTGAAAGTGGCCATTCATTTTTTGTTCAAGATCTTAAGAAGGCTTTCAACTCTTTTCCATTTGACATGATGTTAGCTATGGGTTTGTTTTCTACAGCCTTTATTGTATTGTATATAAATTCTACAGAAAAATTGTTGAGAATTTTAATTGTGAGATTTTTTATCCTGTTTAATTTTGCAGATTGTTTTTCTGCATCTATTGAAGTGAATGAATGCTTTTATTCTTTATTCAGTTCATGTGATGTTTCACAATTCTTGATGTTAAACCATTTTTATATCCCAGGGATAAATACTACTTGATTACAGTGGGTGATCTTTCTGATGTGCTATTGAGTTTGGTTTGAGTATATTTTATTGAGGATTTGTGCTTCCACTTTCATAAGTGATATTGTCCAATAGTTTTCTTGATTTTTTTCTTTTGTTCTTGATTCAAAAAATAAACTTAGAAGGATTTCATTCTCTCTGATGTATCAGAATAGTCTGAGAAGAACTGGCAATAATTTTATAACTGTTTTGTAGAAGATAACCGGTCCTGGAATTTCTTTTATGAAAGATTTTCTAGTGTAGCTTAATTTTTAAACTCTTTATTAATCTATTCATATTTTCGATTCCTTCATGATTCTTTCTTAGTAACTTAAATCTGAAAAGGGATTTGTTAATTTATTCTACCTTATTTGTTTTGTTGACATATTATTCATCAGTCTCTCATACTTCTATATATTTCTGTACAATGTTTCTTTTACATTACAACATCAGCCATGATTTCTCCTTTTTCAACTGTAATTTTTATTAGACATCTCTCTTTTTTTTTTTTTAGTCTAGCAAAAGTTTTGACAATTTTGTTAATTTAAAAAAAACACTGTTTCATTGAAAATTTAGTCTTTATTTTATTTATTGTTACTCTGGTATTTCTTCCTTTCCACCAAATTCATTTTAGATTGTTCATATTTTCTCATTCTTTGATTTGTAGTACTAGATTGTCCCTTTGCTATCTTTTACTTTTATGACATAAGCCTTTATTGACAAAAACTTTACTCTTGGAAGTGTTTTAGCTGAACACCATAGGGTTTTTTATGCTATATTTCCATTTTTATTTCTTGAAAGGAACTTTTAAATTTTCCTTTTAATCTGTTTATTGACACTTTGGTTATTCATTGATTGTTGAATTTCCACGTTCATTTAAATTTCTAAATTCTTCCGGTTATTTATTTATTTCTCATATTTTTATATCATTGTGATAGAACAGATTCTTCATATGATTTCAATCTTCACTCTACTAGATAGATCACATGTTCCATGTGCAATTGAGAAGATTGTGTGTGCATCTATTGAATGCAACATTTTGTAAATGTCTGTCAGATTCATTTAGTTTAGAAGGAAGTTGAACTCTCATGTTTATGTGTTCATTTGCTGACTGGATGAACTGTTGGTTGCTGAGTGTGTTGAAAATACATTCCTCATATTATGTAAAATAATTTACATTTCAAAATAAGCAAGATACATTACCTTAAATAATATGATTTAAGTGGGAATTTTCAGGTAATGTTGCTGCCTAAAGTCATTCATCATTATGATATTCTAGAAGTGAAAATTTTAAAAATAGACGACTTTGACATGGCCCTGGGTTCCTATGAACAACTTGTTTTGAAATAGTTTCTAAGATTTCAGGCCTTGGTTTTTCCAAACCTGCATTGCCTCAGAATGGCTAGAGAACTCACTCTTATAATCCCAGTCATCTAGCTGGGCACTGTGGTGAATGCCTGTAATCCCAGCAGCTTGGGACCCTGAGGCAGGAGGATTGCAAATTCAAAACCAGCCTCAGCAAAAAATGAGGTGCTAAGCAACTCAGTGAGACTCTGTCTCTAAATAAAATACAAAATAGGGCAGGGGTGTTGCTCAGTGGTCTAAAGCCCCTGAATTTAATCCTGATATCTTATCTTCCACACAAATATTCCAGTCATCTTCCAAAACCTAGATTTGAGTCATAGTAAAGGAGAGAAATCAGTTGATCCTTCATTGATCCTTCAGTCACATCTTTCAAACATTCAGTATGCTGTTATATGCTTGTCTGGTGAACTTTCCTCTCTCTCTCTCTCTCTCTCTCTCTCTCTCTCTCCCCCTCCCTCCCTCCCTCCCTCCCTTCCTCCTTCCCTCCCTCACCCCCTCTGTATGTACAAATAAGTTTTTTGTTTGTTTGTTTTAATCCACAGTGGTGATAAATAATATTGTCCCAGTGCACATGATGAAGTGATATTCATCCATTCATCCTAGATGCAAAAATTGTTTAATACGAGCATCAAACTACTTCACAAAAACAACTTTCTTATGTTCTATGGCCTTCTAAAAATGTGTGTTCTGAGACTTGGGTTCAGAAGCTTTCTCTTACTCTGTTAGTTAGCTTGTACCTCTGGGTTGTGGACTTCACAAGAGCTTTTGAGTGTCCCCAACTCAGCTGGGACAAGGTTACTAGAGGATAGTAAAGATTCATATTTCTCTTTTTCAGAATAGCTAGCTCTAATAGAAATTCAGCAATTTAGTTGCTACTTAAATCGTCTTTTCTGATTACAGATATTTTAGAAAAAAAAAAAAAAACCTGCATTTTATGCATTTCAAAAGTGTTCATTTCCCCCTCCATTTTCAGGAAAAAAAAAAAAAAAAAGATTTTTCACTAACAGACACAGTGAAAGCCTAGTCAAACTTCAGAACATATAAATCACAAAAATTTTATGGTAGGTTCCTCCTGGAGTTTTATCACTGAAACTTTTCATAAAAGTCCCTATAAATTTGTCAAAATTGTCAAATAGTGATTAGATTTCCCCACCCAGCCACACTACATAATAAGTAGTTTTAAAATAAGCCTATGGTCTCAAAGTTGCCTATGAAAATCACAGAAAATATGACATAGGCTTAATTTGAAAGATCAGGTACATATTTTGTATTCTAAAAAGGTTTTAGGACTTTATCTGAATAAAATTTAAATTAAAATAAAAATACAGTGTTGTTTTAGTAAATTATTTGTGAATAATTTACTTAGATAGCCAATCACCTTTATGGATTTCATCTGCTTTTAACTCAGATGATCAAGTTTTAGACAACTAAAATATTCATAAGAAATTGAAATTATGTATAAACAAAAAGTTTCATTCTACTTCAAAAAATGAATTTTAACATCTTCATTCAAGAAATTCCCTGGTGAATATTAGTTCCCCTAAATTATCTGATGTTAATAACAGTGAATTCTATATATCACAGTGAATTTTGTATAACTTAGTTATTTTCAATCTAATTCAAATTATTAAGTCTAAGGCAGAATATTTAATCTATTTGTAGTAAATTGTTTGTTTAGAAACCAAAATTCTTAATTCATTCCTGAATCAGAGAAATAAATCCTATATTTTTTGTTTTAGATACTTTCATCCTTTTCTCATGAGCCTTTTATTTACATGGCTGTAAAAAAAAATCATACTAAGATTCAAAAAATTTATACACACTAGCAAAATTATCTTGGTAGTGCATGTTCACAGTTTTCACTTATTGAAGTTTTCTTCTTCCTTTCATGGCTTTCATGTCTTTAGTTAAAGACAAACATGAAACAAAACCAATGTTCTTTTATATACTTTTAAGGATTGGCTAAATTAGGTCTCTAATTTAATTCATCAAAATGCAAAACCTTTCTAATGTAAGTAATACAAGGTAAATATTTGTAATAATTTTAATCAACCAAAATCTATGTGTTCTTTAAAATTTATATATCTAAATATATACAATTGAGCTGGTCACAGTGGTTCATGCAAGTAATCCCAGTGCAATTTAGCAAGGCTGTAACTTATAAAGAACCTGGCTCTAAATAAAATATAAAATTAGCTGGGGATGTGGCTCAGGGGTTAAGTGCCCCTGCATTCAATCTCTGGTACCAAATAAATAAATACAATTTATACTTTTGCCTAAAATGTTTATGATATTTATGACAAATTTATAACACTCTTTTAAATTTTTTATCAAAACATCAATTGTGCATATTAGAGTAGTGTGATATTTCTATAGATGCATTCATTATATCCAATCACTAGTCCTACCTCCTGAACCCTTCTAGACCCTAGGAATTATGATTCTACTTTCAGGTTGACTTTTGTTTTTAAAGTTTCCTCATAAGAAAGACAATATATAATAATTATTTTTCTGTGTCTGTTGTATTTCACTTGTCATGTATGTCCTCTTTACATCTATTTTACTGCAAATTACAAGTTAAGTTTCTTACAAATACTCTCTTTATATTAGGAAGTTTTGAGTCTGAACTATGACATAAATTAAAAAGTTAAACCAATTCTAACCAAATACCTAATTTAGTCAATCCTTAAATTGTATCAAAGATAATTTGCTTTATTTTTGCTTTTAACTAAAATGTTACCTGTCATTTTTATTTATGTCTGAATAGTATTTTATTAAGTTTATATATGATGTTTCCTTTATTTATTTACCTACTGATGAACACCTAGGTTGATTCCATATCTTAGCTATTATGAACAGTGTTATAGTAAACTTGGGTAGGTAGCTATCTCTGTTTCCTTTGGATATATACTAAGGAGTGGGATAACTGCATTATATGGTAGATCAATGTTTGTTTTGAGGAAACTCCATTCTCTTTTCTGTAGTGACTGTGCTAACTTACATTCTCATCAATTTTGTATAAGTGTTCCTTTTGCTCCACATCTTCACCAGCATCTGTTATTTTGGTTGTTTTCTTGATAACATTCTAAATGTAGTGAAACGATGTATCATGATACTTTTGATTTGCATTTGCACTTCCCTGATGGTTAGGTTGATACTATTGAAGTGTTTTTTTTTCTCACAAATAAAAATTGGACTTTTATATTTTGTCTTTTTAAGGATATCTATTCAGATAATTTTCCCCATTTTTAAATTGGATTCATTGTGAATGTATTCTTTTCTTTTTTCTTTGCAATTCTGAGAATTGAACCCCGAGGTGTTTTAGCACTGAGTCACATCCCCAGCCCTTCCCATTTCTTTTTTCTTTTTTTCATTTAGAGACAGGGTTTCCCTAAGCTGCTTAGGTCCTCACTTAAGTTGCTGAGGCTGGCCTCAAATTTGTGATTCTCCTGTGTCAGCCTCCCAAGTCACTAGAAATACAGGCATGCATCACAGCATCCAACCTGATTGGATTTTTTAATATTAAGTTTCATAAGTTCTTTGAATATTCTGGAAATTAATTTGTAGTAGAACAGAATGGAAAGGCTACAATTCTGCATACTGACACATAACTTCTCTCTCTCTCTCTCTCTCTCTCTCTCTCTCTCTCTGCATATATATATAAACATAAAACCTGACATATAAGCATTAGAGGCTTCCATCAGCTACAGGTACCTGTAACAATATGACCAGAAATAAAGTAGCAAGGGCAAAATAATAATAATAATAATAATAATAATAATCCTATAAGCTTAGTTTAGTAAAAGTCCCCAAGCTGTATGAGCTGAAAGCCCTTAGGCTGTTGACCACTTGTACTAATATAAGGAATGTAAGATATACCCTCCACTAGAATTGCACCAACTCTCTTGCCTTGATGTGCTCACAGCTTGATTATGCATAAAAGTAAAAGCCCTGCTATGCTCAGGCCTCACACTTTGGAAATGAACCCTTTGAGCCATGATGCCACTAATAAAGTGTTGCTTCCAGATCTCAGTGTTCGGACCCTCATTCTCTACTACAAATCCTTTGTCAGATAAATAGCTGGCATTTTTTCCTCTCCATTCTGTATGCTGTCTCTCCACTCCATTGATTGTTTCCTTAGCTGTGCATAAGCATTTTAGTTTGATGTAAAGCCAAATTTGTCAAGTTTTGCTTTAGTTTTCTGTGCTTTTGGAGTCCTATCCAAAAAGTCATTGCCTGTAAAATGAGGAGTCTATCTAAATACACATATTTGTTATTACCATCAAACATATATATTCCACTAATGAAATAGTTTTTTTCTAAATGCTGAGGATAAAAAAAAATCAAGTATTAATTTGTAAAAGCTCACAATCTGTTGATCAAATATGACAAATTCAATAGAGAAATATTATGACATATGTCAAATACACAATTTATGTGAATTTGTAGAAAATAATTTCAATTTTATGTAAATTTCTTCCAGGATGAAACTGCTTTGCTTTCTTGTTATATTTGGGGCGTTACATAATATTAACCATGCTTAGGACTATCACAAATACTTCATAAAATAAATTAAATATTAATGAGATTCAAAGATTGTCCTTACTTCATGATTAATATGAGTTTAGAAAATAAGTATATGATCAAATATTAGAATCATAATTTTTGCTTAATGCAGATTCACAGTCTGAAAATGACTTCCAAGAAAATTTGATGACTATAAATAGAGGTTGGCTATATTATGGTGGCCTTCTAATTGATACTTAATTTGCATTTAGTTAAATACACATTATTTTAGAGTGTATTTCATAAATATATGCTGCCATTTTCTTCTAAATGAGTTTTAACAGGAATCAGTGAATTATAAACATAAATTAGAAAAAATATATTATTTAATTATAATTTTCCTATGAAGTTTGAAATATCAGATTTTTGTATTATTTCCATTTCTTTTTGTAAAGGTAAATATAAAAAATAAAAAAATATTTATTTTGTCACAGATATTGAAGTTGAAAAAGCAAACGGTAGAAATAAATGGAGCACAATTAACTGTGCAAAAGATAAACATTTAATATTAAAAATCTCATAAATTAATTTATATACTAAAGACATGTATATCTCATACAAATTTAATAAATGTTACTCAACTGGCTTTAAAATCTTGAGATGCAATAGAACAGAAACTTAATTAAGGGGATTATTTAATGACCACTGAGGTGAGGTTTGAAAACTTAGAAATTTTCATGTCTCAACATCCAAGCTATAAAAACTGATAGTGTGCTATAAGGCTTTATGAACCAGATTCATTCAGTTCATAAACTGTTCTTCACTATTAAGAACAGTGCCTTTGGAAGCGGCATTAATCCTTTAAGGCTAATTAGTTTAATTTACATGTAAGACATTTCTTTATATTTAGGGATATTTGACTTCATTGAATTCCAATTATTTCCCCTGGTGTTATAATAGTTAGCTTTCAGTCATTATGTTGGCCTTTCTAATTTGTATGAGAGTTAAACTTATATTAAGATGGGTAAATAATAAGACTAAGGATTAATACTAATTGATATTGATCAAATATTAATTCTATGTGTTATCTTCATTGAAATTACATCAATCACTATCATATTGTAACATAAAAGTGAGAGTAATATATTATTCTGGCCTTAAAATCTTCCAGATTCTTTTCCTTCTTTCTTTTTTCTGGCTTTATATTTAATTCACAATTTCTAGTCCATACTTAGCCTTGAAAAGTCCAAAGTTATTTCAATATAATTGCATTTTAATTTTTTTGTGATTTAATAGTATTATGAACCATCTGGGCTTTCAAAATTGCTATCAATTTTATTATTTTATTAAAAAAAACTTTGTTTCTGAAAGTACTTAATATTTTTTAAAGTTTCTTGAAATTAAAATTTCATCCATTTTTTGCTTTATTTCCCTCTTGCACATAGCCCTGAAGTTCATAATTTTAGTTATTTTTTTTCATGACCGACTAAAATAAAATTATAAATACACTAATTTTATAAAAACAACTGTGATTATATCAACTAATATTTCTATATAATATCTAGTAATTTCATATTATGACAAAAAATTTAAAATATCTGCTGATTTTTAATTTTCTGAAACTTTCTCACCTTTAATATTTTTGTTGGGTTTGTTAACATTTGATGTTTACAATGAAAGTTAAAGTTTAATTTTTAAAATTATAAAATATAAAATCTACTATTGCAATGGTTATTATTAATAAATATAGTAATTAAAAGTTTGATAGATTTTAAGCAGGGACAATTTTGTAGTTTAAGTTTTAGTAAAAGGTAATTAATATAAATAATTTTCCATGAGGAAAGATACCAGCAAAGACATTTAAAGTTAAGAAAAGCACTTTTTTAAATGTAATTCAAACATACACAAAAGCAGAAAATGTATGTATATTAATGGAGTAGTGTGTAAAGATTAATATGTGTGCATCCTATGAAATGCTTAAATAAGGCTAAAGATACTTATCCCATCAAGTATCTATCAATTCTTTGTAGTGAAAATTTTCAAAATGCTGTTGTCTAGCTTTTTGAAATGTATAGTATATTATTACCTATTTTTAATATTGTGTAATAGCACTCTAGATCTTGTTGCTCCCAACAGAAACGTTGTACCTATTGTTGAAATTTTCCACACCCCAAGCTCCTCTGATCTTAATTTCTGCTAGTCAGCAGTCTACTCTTAATTTCTAAGTAATCAAATTCTTTAGATTCCATACATAAGTAACATAAGTAATACTGTGTGTTTCTTGTCTTCCTGTGTCTGGTATATTTCATTTAACATATGATTTCCTAGTTCCTCCATGTTGTCCCATATGGCAGGATTTTGTTCTTTTTATAATAGAATAGAAGTTGTTTGTGTATATGTAGCAAATTTTCTTCACCCATTAATCAGTTGAAGGACACTTCTCTGTTCCCATTTCCTGGGTATTTATGAATGTGGCTTCATGAACACTGGTTTGCAGATTGCTCTTTGACATCATTTCTGCATTGGCTAGAATACATATCCAGCAGAGGAATTGATGAATCATATTGTAGTTATATTTTTAAACTTTTGAGGAAATTCACAGAACCAAAAATAAATGTTAAGATGTACAGGAAATCAAAAGCAACAGTGAATAAGAAAGCCATCTGGATCAAAAAGAACATAGAAGGAGGCATTATGATACTGGCTTTAAAAAGTATCAAAAAAACAGAGTAAACAAAACACCAAGGGACCTGTGGCTGATGCACAGAAGTAGGTTTCTTGCCTAGCATGTCCTAAGTCTTGAGTTCTGTCCCCAGAATCACACAAAACAAAATGGTAACAACAAAAACAGAATGGTATTGGCTTACAAAGACCCACATAGACAAGCAAAACAGAATAGAGTCTAGAGGTAAACACATGTATCCATAGTCAACTAAATTTAGAGAAAGTTGCTATGAACAGACACTGGACGAAAATGCTATATATGAAACGGTAAACCAGTAAGTTGACCGGGACCACAATTAAAATTATATATTAAATATGGTGCAAAGGATAAATTATACCCTAGAGCAAAAAGTCAGTATTTTAGCTACCACCATTTTACGTGTTATGACATCATTACTCTTTACATGCCCACAAAAGCAAGAAATAAAGAAAAATGCAAAGAGCTCTTTTTTTGATATTGTTTTGTTTGTTTATTTATATATTTATTTATTTGGTACTAGGGATAGAACCCAGAGGTGCTGAGCCACATTCAGTGCCCACTCCTTTTTTTTTTTTCCTCTTGTAACAGGGTCTCACTAAGATACTTAGAGCCTTATTAAATTGCTAAAGTTGGCCTTGGACTCTCGAACCTCCTACTTCAGCCTCCTGACATATTTTTAATGTCAGTATGTTGTACTAGCTGTCAATTTTTTTTAATATTTAAGTTTTTAATCAAAATCTAACTACAACTGCAAACTCCTTGTCAAAACATTTTTTAATCTAGTTCCTTTCCTTTTTTTGTAGTAATCATCTCATGAGCTTTCAAATACAGTGTATTATTAAACAGCATTATTCATTCTCTGAGATGCTGATTGCTTAGGCCAAAAGACAATCACCAAAATAAATTCAGTATAACTTTCTCTTAATAAAATTTTTTTTAAGAAATGTGATTCACACAATGTGATTAGTTGCTGTTCTCTTGAAATATATTTACTTACTTTTTGCCCATGTACATGTATTTAGTTTTCTCAAGATTCTAGTTTGTATTTAGATACTAAAACATCATTTCTTACATTAATTTTTCTGTTGTATTCTACAATTTTCTGCCAAATAAATTCTATACTTGTTTATTGATGCTTGCAATAGTTCTAATATCTAGTTTATGAAATACATTTGCAGAACAAATAGTTAAAAGAAATGCAAACATAAAATGTTTTCAGGGTGATAATTTGAATCTGATGGCTGTCATTCTCTCTCTCTCTCTCTCTCTCTCTCTCTCTATATATATATATATATATATATATATATAATAAAATCATGTTTGTCTGGAGTTACTTCACAGAAGAATATTAGCGAAAGTGAGTGGGATTCATGGGTGTTTCTTGTCTTGTGCCTTTTCTCATTTTTCTAGATTTCTGTGTATTTGTTTTAATAAGTTGGGCTGAAAGTACAATTAGAAGGCTCTGATTCTATAAAGTTGAGAACCTTTATATCCAACTTTACAGTGTGTTGTTCATTTACATATTGTAAACAAAAATAAAATTTTAAATACCATGTGAAGATGAGTTCATACATAAAATTTCGCTGAGTAGTTTATAAATAGTATTATAACTCAGGTGTAAAATATTGTTTGGGAGGTAGTGGAGGGGAGCCAAATTATAAAGTGATTGGCTAGCATATGCAAGAGCTGGGTTTCATCCATAGCAGTGACAAGGGTAAAAAGGATGCAAGATATTCACACTTGAAACTAGAACAAGATCAAGAAAAATCTCTCTCACCTAATACCTAATATTCTACTAAGAAGTAACAGAGATGAAGAAAATTTTTCTTGATTGTCCATTGTGTGTTTGAATTTAATTTAGTTCAAAAATATATATGTCAGTTAGGTAAGAGCTCATTAATTTCTCTCAGGTAGAAAACCATAAATATAATGAGTACCTGAATTGAACTTGAAAGTAGATGCACAATCACCATGTTTTCCAACTATTAAGAATTCAGAATTATAACAGTATTATTTTAATATGAATCCTATTTTGAACTAGAAAAATGAAAATCTATTCCTGTGAATGCATTTTGCCTACCTTTACCTATAAATTAGAATCTCATAGAGTGTGCCATATTTTTTATATTTTTAGCTATGATTGAGTACTTAGTTCAAACATGATATCAAAGTGAGCACATATCAAATTTCAACATTCTACTACTTTTCAACCAGTCATTTTCCTGATAATTCTTTTTGGGATATCATCAGAAGGCAATATTATTAATGCCCTGGGAACTTTATCACTATATTATCTCAACTTTTTTCATCAATTGAGCAAGTTAACAAAAAGTGCATATGGAGAAAAGTTTCTTTCCTCATTAAAATTTCTAATAGTTCCATTGAGACCAGTAGTTCCATGCCTAGAGGTGCTTTCCTATGGAGAAATGTGCAGGGTTTCCAATGTGCTCAGAACACTGTGCACATTACTAGGGAAACTAGACACATTCTCTTTTGAAAACATCAGTGGTTCCTGTGATGTTTCTGCTGTTGCTTCCTGGTTTAGAAATTATGTACTTCTTGACTGTACACACTTTCTTGGACAATGACATTTTAAGTCTTGCCTTCCATCAGTAAAACATAGAAAATGACTTTTGTTCTACATACAACAAACTCAAATACAGAATTCACATGTGCATGTTTATCAGAGCAGATATTAGTTAAAAGCCAGCATGGGAGTATGAGATTTCTAAAAGTGTCTGTATCAAATTAGCCTGTCCCAGAGTTACCAGCTTAATTATATTATCACACACACACACACACACACACACACACACACACGTCATGATCATCATTATTATTGACTACATGATTTTCATCAAATACAATCATCAGTGAATAAATAAATAAATAAATAAACTGTGGTAGTAGGCACTTTGTTTTTCCCATAAGAAAGCACAATTTTCAGATTGCAAAAATTTATTCCACTACATAAACACATTTTTTTTTAAAAAAAGCTGTGTATAAAGTGTAGCAAAAAGTAAGGAAGATCTGGAGAGAATGGGGGGTCTATAGATCTTACAGAAGTCTGTCTACATCAGGGTCCTCTAATGAGAATCAGTACAACAAAAATGGTCTTTCTTATATCAACATGTCACCATAGAGCTAAAGTCACTACAACATGTACTTCCTAGGGTATGTGACCCTCACAACTGTCCTGAGGCAGCAGTTTAAACTGGATATGAAGTTCAACAGAGCTCAAAAAAAAAAAAAAAAAAAAACACCCAAAAAACATTTTTATCCTTTCCCTATTATCTATCTCTCTTTTTTTCTTTGTTTTCTTCTTTAAAATTGGAAATCTATCCTCTAACATGAAGCTTTGTATTCAGGTAGGCACTTGATTTTATTAATAAAATTGCTAACAAAAATTAAAAACAAAACAAGCATTTAGACTATTAGTTCAAATGTGGGCATTTTATGTAAGATTCTTAGAAAATGTTAGCATGATTCCCATAGCAAATAACATTAATGTTGTGATCTTAACATATCATGTTAGTTTCACATTAGTGCTATAACAAATTATCACAGACAAAAATTCAGTGCCACTATCACTGGGCTAAAATCAAAAGATATTTTGGCAGAGCCCATTACCAAAAGAAGATCAAGAGAAGAGATTTCCCTTCCTTGTAGAGCCTCTGATGGCTTTTTCTGCTTTGCACTGTTTCATCCCATCTCCACCTCCTTGATCACATTGCATTCTTGCTGTATGTATCTAATCTGCCTCTGCCTCTTATATGGATATACTGGGATGCATATAGAGATCATCCAGAAAATCCTGGATAATCTTTCCTATTTGACATTCTTACCTTAAACCATTTGGCAAAGCCCCCCCCCCCTTCTTTCCAAATATGATAAGATACCCAAACCCAACAGAAAAACACTTAGTGTTTGGGGAACCTTATTCAGCCTATGTAGTCTTTTTGAATTTAAATATTTATGGCCATTTCAGATCTAAAATATATTCATACCTTTTTAACATTTTCAAAACTTTGATGTATTAATACAGCAGTTCAAGGCTAAAGTGCCATCTAAACAGGATTGATCAATCCAAAATTTTCATATATTATCATGTAGTATAAATCAGATACATAGAATTCTCTTAGTATGAAAGAGTCTGATAGAACTTTTCTATTCATCTTTACACCCATGAAGCTACAAAAGTTCCAAAGATGTGACAGACATACTTATATTCTTCTTAGACATTCCCACACACAGAAAGGGGAGGAAACATTTTACAAAATAGAAATAGTAATAATAATAATAATAAGAAGAAGAAGAAGAAGAAGAAGAAGAAGAAGAAGAAGAAGTCGTCACAGTCCCAAATGATTCTGATTTCATGCAGGTAAGTTTTTTAAGGTTTTAATTTTTTTCCAAGGTGCAGGAGTATTCATCTTGAAGGGTAATGTGTTTTCTAGTAGTTTCCTGCCTGTGTAATATTTTTAGTTCAAAAACTTTTATTCATTGAATTCTTTTTCAGTCTATTTCAGTTCAAGAGGAAGTGCTTATGATGATATATCATTCTGAAAAGCCTTGGTTTCCCCCTAGTATGCCACAGGAATTTGCACCTTTAGTAAAGAGCATCTTCCTCACATCTCTCCTGTCTCACACAATATGTATTGCTGTACTGTGCAGGATAGCTGAGTGAATTCGTGTGTCATGCATGTAATCTCTTCAGAATTAATAAAAAAATTTCATCTACACCATAGTCATTTCTTCTACTATGTATTTTCCTAGCAGTTACTTTCCTAATTTTATCACATTTAGCAAACCAAGCAGGATTGATATTGTCCCAAATAATCCAATGCTGCTTCCTTTTTTTTTCTTTTTACCAATGTAAATACATCAACTATGTAAAATATCAGTGTTCAAAAACACCATGTTCAAGCAAATTGGCTACTGTAATTATGCAAAGAATAAAGTTGTATTAACTGGTAATCAGTTTAGTAATTTAAAGATTTATGGCCATTTCAGATCTAAAATATATTCATACCTTATTGACATTTTAAAAACTTTGACATATTAATACAGCAGTTCAAGGCCAAAGTGCCATCTATATAGGATTGATCAATCCAAAATTTTCATATATTATCATGTAGTATAAATCAGATACATAGAATTCTCTTAGTATGAAAGAGTCTGATAGAACTTTTCTATTCATCTTTACACCTATGAAACTACATATTTGCACTTAAGTATTTGTGTGAAGGAAAAAAAAATATTAGCTACACATGACAGTACAATGATCTTGACAATTCATACATTTGAATCAAATGGGGTATAATTTCTAATTTTTCTGATTGTATAGGTTGAAGAATCACATTGGTCACACAGTAACCTATTAATGCAGTCATTATTACCAGTCTGTAAATAATAAGCTTAAATGCCACTGATGTGTCTGGAAAGTATTAATTTTGTAATACTTTTTAAATGAAACCCCATTCTCAGTCCATCAACAATGACCAAACACCCACTTTGGGCAAGGAGCAGGGACTATAAAGAGGTGAAACTCATAAACCCAACCCTTAAATAACTTACAATTAAGAAATCAACCTAGGTGTCTTCAACACATGATTCCTTTATGATTAATTAGTTTTTCTTCAATATATTTTTGTCTTCTGACATTATATACACAAGTAGGCAATACCTTCAGTACTCAGCTTAATCAAAATCCCTTTCTTACAATTTCTTATTATCCACATAACAGTAAGGTATAATTTAGCACAGTTTTTTTTATCATTCTACAATAAGGATTACCTTTCCAACATCTTTCAATGATGACTTTCTTTTTGTTTTTCTGAGATCCCATCAAAAATAACTCTTAACATCCATACTTCTATCAACAGACTGTTCAAGAAAATTTAAGCATTTTCTATTATGTGACTAAAAATTTTTGTAGCCTCCATTCATATTATCCAATTCCAAAGTTTCTAACACATTTTCTTGTACTTAATGTTACAACATTCCATATCTGTATCAAAATCTATATTAGAATCCTATCTCTTGTTCAATCAGTTGCTACAAACTTGATGTCTGGAACCATGTAATGTATCCCAACAAAATTTCAGAGACTGGAGCCAAGAGAAGACATTAATGGGACAAAAACAAAGTGTCAGGAAGGTCACACTTCCTCCAGAAGATCTACAATGAGATTATTTCCTTGCCTCTACATTTCTGGTGGCTGCTAGCATGCATCTATTAAGGCTGCTCTAATCTCTGCCTTCACCTTCACAGCATTCAACACATTACTATTTAGATTGAATTGCTTTGTTAAAAGTAGCTTCAAGTTTTTTCTATTATTACCCTGTAGATTTTAAAAGTTTACTTATTCTATTAAAGAAGTTCAGTATATTTGAATGTAGTAAAAGGTAATTTTTCAGATTGCACAAATAAGTATCATTTAAGGGTGTTACAGTATGCACTCTTTTAGTAAGTCTGGTTTTTCAATTGATACATAATATATAGGCTTTCTTTAGAATAATGGTGTTTGCACAGTGGGTTAACTATTGAAGTTATTTACATTTTATTTTCAGACATTCAGTAAATATTTTATCATGTGATTATCATTAAAGATGCAGAATATTGCCTTAAAACTGGAAAAAAAATATTCTATTTGTATTTTAGTACACATGGCACTTCATTGCCTTCTGGCAAAGCCACTGTTATAACATTAATGCATATAATTAATATTCTCTATTAAGTAGCAATTTCTTGCAAGACAACCTGCTGATTTGAAGCAATAGGCCAACACAAAAATGTAGCAATTATAGATGTACTGTGCTGCAGGAATTTCATTTCCTTGTATTTCAGTTCATTATGTTACAAGCATCTTCAAAGGACCAATCAGTCTCTATCACTTTCTTCTTGGGAGTGAGATTATTATAATTTGATTTTGGGGACAATACTTCCAAAAAAACAAAATGCATATATTTTGAAATGGAAATGCTCTCTCACAGATCTGCCTGGCCACACTCCTGCTTATCATATCTGAACATTCAGTAAAAATCACTTAGGAAATGTGTATCAGTAGAAAGCAAGATCATTAGCTAAATGAAAATGCAGAGAGCAACTAGGGTCTCATCCCTGGTACATAAGATTATGTGTATTCAAACAAAAAAAGTGTCACACTACAATTTAGGCAAAATGAAGTAGACTTGTAACCACATTGCTTAAGGGAACTCAAGATCCACTACTGACTAGCTGTGTGCCATTGTTAGTATTGCTTATTTTACTTTATAGCAAAATGAAAAATATTCTTGCGGCCAATTTTATTATTATTGCCATTATTTATTCCTTTTCACAAGAAGTGTGTACAAAATTGCTTGTGCCATAACACCTGAAACTGGAATTAGACATATAACTTGCCTTTGCCTAATGGATTGTGGATGGAAGTTTCATGCACTCTATTATAACAGAAGCCATAGGAAACATCAAGAAGTCCAACAGGAGCATGTGTTTGCCTAATAGCAGCATGTCTCAGATAAGGGATTATGCTTATGTCTGGATCTCAGAATTAAGAAACTGTGATAGCCAGGGCATGGTGGTGTATGCATATAATCCCATGAGTCCCATATCTCTGTATCAAAACCTATATTAAAATCCTAGGTCTTGTACAATCAGTTGTTACAAACTTAGTGTCTGAAAACATCAGGAGGATCACAAGATAGAGGTCAGAATAATTATCTTAGATCCTATGTCAAAGTAATAATAATAATAATAATAATAATAATAATAATAATACAAAGAGAAGGGCTGGGGATGTAGCTCATTAGAATAGCATATACAACACTCCTGGCTGCATCCTTAGTGTTGGGGTGGAAGAATGCAACTCAGACAAAGCCACAGCCAAACCAAGAACAGAGCATGGAGTGAACAACATATAAAACTTACTCTTGATATACTAATAAATACACTAATATGTCATTAGGGGTTGGGTAGAATCAGCATAGAACCTATCAAACAATGAACAATAATAGTGGGTCCCTCATATAATTTTTTATATCTCTGGTTGTATATAAATTATCTTCACACCATTAGTGTCTTCATACCTGTATTCAGGGTAATGATGTCCATTTCATTGCACCATTTTTCCTACCCCATGCCCCCTCCCTGCCCCTCCCTTCCCTTTGCCCTATCTAGAGTTCATCTAATCCTCACATGATCCCCCTCTCATCCCCATTATGAATCAGCATCCTTACATCTGAGAAAACTTTTGGCATTTATTTTTTTGGGGGGTGATTGGCTAAATTCACTTAGTATTCTCCAGTCCCACCCATTTACTTGCAAGTGCCATGATTTTATGCCCTTTTAATGCTGAATATTATTCCGTGTGTGTGTGTGGGGGGGGGTGTATACATAGGATTTAAAAACAGCATACTATATCAACACAGCTATAGAATGTGTGTGTGTGTGTGTGTGTGTGTGTGTGTGTATATATATATATATATATATATATATATATTTAAAAACAGCATACTATAGCAACACAGCCACATCAATGTTTATAGCAACACAATTCACAATAGCTAAACTGTGGAACCAACCTAGATGTCTTACATTTTCCTTATCCATTCATCTATGAAGGACATCTAGGTTGATTCCAAAGTTTAGCTATTGTGAATTGTGTTGCTATAAACATTGATGTGGCTCTGTCGCTATAGTATGCTGTTTTTAAATCCTTTGGGAATAGACCAAGGAGTGGGATAACTGAGTCAAATGGTGGTTCCATTCGCAGTTTTCTAAGATCCCTTCATACAAATATTTTGAGTAAGTTTCAGAGAAACAAGTCAGTTACAGACCAGGTATGGAGAAGTATTCAATCAATTTCTATTATTACTCTTGTCATTATTGTTATTGTTAATCTAATTAATTTAAGAAACAAAGTATCAAGACATATCAAACTTTAGATTTTAGTAGCATGAGGAAGAATCTTATTTCATTGAGTATAATATACTATTTTATAAGATGAGGCAGGATGAAAAAAATTCATATATTTTATGAAGAGATAAACAATAGAGACTAGCATTTGAACACGTGGGTATTCAAATTCTTCTGAGGATTTGAATAATTTGATTAATTTTTAAAAATCAGAAAATCTTGCAAAACTCTCATAATTGTTACACTACTTCCATTATTTCCTATACCAGTGACTTTATCCTTGTTTTAGTCAGCTTTTTCACTGCTATGAAAAAAAGACCTGGCAAGAATGATTAGAAGAGAAAAAGTTTGTTTGGGGGCTCATAGTTTCAGAAATCTCAGTCCATAAATTATAACTCCATAGCTCTGGGCTCCACGTGAGGCAGATTATTTTGGCAGAAGAGTGTGGTGAAGGAAAGCAGCTCAGGATATCACTTAAGACACTAAGCAGAGAGAAAAAGGGGGAGAGAGAGAGAGAGAGAGAGAGAGAGAGAGAGAGAGAGAAAGTTCGATTTACTATAAACAAAATATGAATCCCAATTTTATCTGATTTCTAAACTTTCTTGCATTTTCTCATACATGACCTTTTAGGAAGCACCTCATATTTAATCCATAACACTCCCCAAACAATAATAAATAATGGCAAAAGTGGTGCATTCATTGTTTCTTAGCACTTCCTAAATTTTGCAAAAATGTTTTTGTTTGCATGTAATAAAAATTGCTTTCAGTAATGTTTCTAAAGTAGGCCAAAATATTTCTAAAGAGATTTAAACTTTATTGCTTGCATAATATGTAGGAAAACAAAAAGATAAAAAGTTGTTCTAAATCTAGAAAGCCACAATAATAAAAATTTCTTAGCCCTGTGTCACTTCTAAATTCCAATATTGAACTCTCATTGATTTGAAATTGAATTTGATCTCTCTCATCTTCTGAATTTTAAGACCCTCTACTTTGAGTACAGTTGGTATTTGCTGATATCATTCCATTATTCTATAATTCTTCTCTGCCATTCTGTCTCCAATCATAGGTCACTACATCTTCATGAGTTATCCTATTATTTCTATCTACCATTGACTGCAGATGTTAGTCAAAGGAAATCCTGTACTGTACTCCAGCTCTTGACCATTGTCTGTACTTTCGATTTTTTTATGTTTCAACTACTCAAGGTCACTATGACTCAAAAATATTCAATAGGAAATGCAAGAAAAAAACAATTCATAACTTAAGTTGTACTCCATACTGAGTAGCATGATCAGCAAGTCCAGCTCTGACCCACCCAGGATGTGAATCACCCTGTGCCCAGCGTGCCCCTGCTTAGTGTGTTACATTTCCAATTTTTTTTTTTTTTTTGCTTAATGGCTGTCAGAGTTCTCAGATCCACTGAAGTAGAATGGCAGCATTTCAGTTTATGTATCCTCTGTTTTAATTTATGGCCACAAATTACAGGAATACAAATTCTGGAAATATTACCATAGTGTATTGTTATAATTGTTCTATTTTATTAGTTATTGTTTTCTTGTCATGGCCAATTCCTAAGCAAAACTTTATCATAGTTCTGTACATGCAGAAGAAAATAATACACATGGATCTCTGTGCTATACACAATTTCAGACATCTACTAGGGTTCTTGGAACATTTGCCCTACAGAAAATTGGGCATGACTATGTGTGGTAAATGTAACATGGAGTTAAAAACTAAGACAGTTTGCATTGATAAAAATCTGTCTATGATTGATTATAAACTCCTAGCTCTGTGAACTTGAATCAGCAACTATGACCCTTCATTGCCATTAATTATTCATAAATAATAATGGCATCTACTGTACTGAGTCATAGTGTTAAGAAATTATCTTTGCACCTAATATATAGTTTCCAACAAAACTATCATATATATTAGCTAATGGCTGAATTATTATTTCTTGTTGGTGTCTTCATAATAAAATGAATGTATCTATAGTTTTACCTCTCCTAGAATATTTTGTGTACCTTTATTACTTAACATACATTAATAATGAATCAAAAGGCTTTAGAAGCACATTGATCCAAGAAATATTCAATTGATTTATATTTATAAATTTGAGTGGTGGTTCTGAATGAAGCCAATTACAAAGAAATACATAAAAAAGAGATAATGCAATATAATCCATATTTGGTAAAGTGAAATACTTGGAAAACCTATTATACAGTACTTGCAGTAGCACTATGCTTCTATTATGTGGTCTTCTAGGTCCTTGGGTATCCCCTCACCTTCCATGACCTACAGCATCCTCTTGGGCCAAGAGACAGAATGGACATAGTATAGTCTAAGATCAGAGAGGATGTGCTTAATAACATGTTTTTCATGTATGTATTTTGTGACTTCAAGTACTGTTATGGTTTAGATATGGAGTGTCCCCTGAAAAGTTTATGGTGTTAGGCAATGTAGGATTGTTCAATGGTGAAATCATAAGATTATGAGCCCTGCAAACAAATAAGTGATTGATCTATTTGATGGTCTAATAATTTGAATGTATTATAGGATGGTAATTATTGGAAGGTAGGGCATGGCTGGAAAAAGTAGGTCACTAGGAGCATGCCCTTTGGGATTTATGTTTTTTTCCCAAACTCCTATTTTTCTCTTCTCTTGGGCTGCCATGGACCAAGCATTTATCCTCTGCCATGTCCTTCCACCTGATGCTCTGCCTCAGCTCTAACTTAGAGCAATAGAGTCAGCCACTCATGGAATGAACTTCTGAAATCATGAGCTCAAAATAAACTTTGCCTCCTTTAAGTCTTACTTGTTCAGGTATTTGGGGCACAATGATGAAAAAAGAGATAACACGAGAATGCTGCATAATTTACTGAGGCTTTGTTTCATAATATAAAAATACAGACACAATTATGCCATTACCACAGTATGTAGAGCATATTAAAAAAGATCACATTTATGAAAATTAATTAAAGGTATTTAAACAACATGAATTGCTATACAAATTTTTACTGAGAATCAAATAAAATGAAGAAGTTATGTTCAATTCAGATTTTTTGTTTATTAGAATTTTAAAAATTATCCTGATCCTTGGCCTTTATTTTAAAATATATTTATAATTATTTTAAACACTTATGTCTTCATTTAGTAAATGTAATAGTAGAAATGTCCAAAACCCAACACGGCAGAATAAATAAATAAATAACATCAATTTTTAAAAGTATATTACAGATGGGCACATTAGTGTTCTCCTATAATCCTAGCAACTCAGGAAACTGAGACAGAAAATCCCAAGTTTGAGGCCAAACTTGGAAGCTCAGCAAGATGATCTCAAAAAAAAAAAAAAAAAAAAAAAAAAAAAGAAAAGAAAAGAAAAACAAAACAAAAAAGTCTGGGGATATATCTTAAAGTTAGAAATATATATACATATGTATGTATGTATATATACATAAACAAAAGGTACAATTATGTGTGTGTGTGTGTGTGTGTGTGTGTGTGTGTATACACACACATTGTGCATACAGGGAGAGAGAAAAAAATAATTTAGGCTGCTAACATGAGTATCTAATACATTGTACCTTCCTCTCCATTTCTAATCAAGCTT
Source organism: Urocitellus parryii (assembly GCF_045843805.1). NCBI lineage: Eukaryota > Metazoa > Chordata > Mammalia > Rodentia > Sciuridae > Urocitellus > Urocitellus parryii. Next base: position 32,669,556 of record NC_135531.1, on the reverse strand, counting down.
GTTCTCAACTAAATGTACCATCAGCTATTATAAAAAGCTCAAGACTTTTCCCATTTATTTCAAAGAACTTTTGTTTTCAGTTTATTATCTCAGAACTTGCTCTTTTTGTTCCACTTAATTGTCTTCACTTTAATGTTGCTTAAATTACCTTATTTTTCCTTATATCTTAATGTATTGTCCCTGACTCTTTTTGGAGCAAGCTCATACATACTATCTTGCCCTCTATTAAGAAAAAGAGACCTTGGCCTGGGGTTATAGGTCAATGGAAGAGTGCTTGCCTAGTATATGTGAGACACTGGGTTTGATTCTTAGCATCACATACAAATACATAAAATAAAGGTCTTTCAAAATTCAAAAGGTCCTTCAAAATTTTATTTTAAATACTTTATCAACAAAAATTTTTAAAAGTTGTCTTCCTCCAAAAACTTGCCTCTATCAGTTGTTTCTCAATTTCCAGAGCTATATTTAGATGGTAATTACTGTGAGCATTATTGTTTTATATTCCATCAATAGCAGAATTATAAGTGTTTACCTGTATCATCTGTATAAAAATAGAAGTTTGCCTTTAGGTAGAGATGAGTTTGATGAAATTTGTTGAACTTTGTTTTAGAAGAACTTGTTTAGTTTTTTGGATATTCTTGCAATGCATTGCTTAATTTCAATGACATTATTCCCAAAGCAATTTCCAGTAGTAATCTGATCACACTTAATATGAAAGTCTGTTTCAGAAATCCTGGTAGTATTTCAAATAGTATATTAGTCATTCATAGTCACAAAGATGAGCTCTATTTTTAAAACATATTTCTTGATCACATCATGTCTACTGTACCTGTACTTGGTTATCTTTGTTAGTACTATAAAACTACTTACCAAACCCATTTGGATATTTCCAGTAACTTGAAATATTTCTAAAGGGAATGAGGTAGATCCCTAAGTAGGTAACATTTTTCATGCATTTAAAAATATTATGCCAGAAGTTAAAAACTGCGACTTTGTTGTGCTCTGCAGCTATCACCTCTGCAACTAATAATTCTTGTATCCAAAAGTGATCAAACAAGTTAAAAACTATCTTTCAAGGAATGAATCACAAAGTTTATAATTTACACTTTTATCATAATAAAACTGACAAACATCTGAAACCCTTTTCTGTATTTGGTGTATGTCCATCCTGAAAGGATTGATGTGGCTTATCTAATACTATGGGAGGAAATACATTACTTTAGTCAACTTTATTAATGTCTCCAGTTATTCTCTGACTTTATTTTGAAGGGATTTTACATCCCTGCCTATGGCTAAGATATTTTGTGTTTCTCTATGGGAGGAGTTTAATTTCCTGCCCCATTAACATCGCACATGGACTTGCAACTTGATTTCATCAATGAAATGTGAGCAGAAAGGGTTGAGTATTGAAAGGAAAACAAGGAACCAGGAGATGGGCCAGTGAGAATTGAAAGACAAAGACCAGGCAGAGATACACAAGAGAGTTTATTTGTCAGAGCTGGCAAATAAAGGCACATCTCTCCATAGACGGAAAGAGTCAAAACAGGCTTGGGGTTTGGGACTTTTATGGGGAAGGATCAGGGATTAGAGTCTGGCAGGTCCTCATGTTGGTGTTTAAGGGTGGTTTTGGAAAGAGGGAGTGGTGATACTGGTTGGGTGAAAAGAATGCAGGCATATATAGGGCTGGGTTGGTACAAGGGAGTGGTGAGCCATTATCAAAATGCTCCTGGGCAGGAAAGTGAAATTTTTTTCTTAAAATGGTAGCTATAACTTAAGATGGTCATCCAAATGGTAAGCAAGGACTTTACAAGTGTAATGTCAGCGACAAAACTTTGGTAGCCATGCTGCTCTTGTGACCCAGTTTCTGCAAAGATAATGCTCATGGAGAAAAACCTCAGTTAACACAAAGCTAGCATGTAAAGGAAATAAGAACTGTTGTATTTTGTTCAGACCATGAGATTATATTTGCTGTCTTAAAAGCTGAATGAAGCTGTTCAATACACTTACTATCCCACCTAACTCATGGACAGGTTGCATAACCGCAGCTCATCAGAAGCACAAAGTCATGCCACGAGCAAGGACTTAGTGATAAAGATGAGCAGAGAAGAGTATGTATTCGGTTGGCAGAGGAACCTGGGTTAGCCAAGTATGTTTTCCAGGAGAAAAACTGTCTTTTGATGCTAGAAACAGAAGCAACAGGGCAAGCTTCTCTATAAATTATTTACTGCAAACAGGGTCTTGATTTCTGTGGTATGGCTTTTACTGTACCTCCGGCTTCTTTCTAGTCCCCCTTTCCCCCCACAACTGTGACATCCCAATTAACCAACAATCTCTATGCTTAAAACATTAAGCCATTTACTTTCCCTTTAAAAACAAAACCAATTGTTTCTGTAATTGTCACTATACAAGGTTGTGGATAATCACTCAGGAAAATGTAAACATTCCGTTATTGATTGGCCATGTTGAAGCTGATGGTGTTTTAAATTCTTCTACTCTTACTGGGTCATGCTCAGAAATCTTGCCTGCAGGAGAGAAAAGTAATTAGATTGTAATCAGTGACCACCTGGAAAAACTGTAGAATGAAAGAAAAAGTGTAAAAATTGAATGACCACTCTCACAGAATCATATGTTTAAAGAGAATGGGATACCTGATTTCTATGGTAGTGTTCAACTCTTTGCAAAAGGAATACAAGGAAAGTTTTTTTTTTTTTTTTTAGTTTTTATTTGTTTATTTATTTAGTTTAGTTGTAGATAGATACAGTACATTTACTTCATTAATTTTTTAATGTTTTGCTGAGGATGGAACCCAGTGCCTCACACATGCAAGTCACTCTCTTTACCACAGAGCCACAAACCCAGCCCGAAAACCAAGATTCTCAAAAGTGTATCTCAATGCAATGGCTGAAGCATTGGAAAGTCTCATGACTACACTGAAGACGGGGGTAGTTTGGTAGCTACTAGACTGAGGAGATGAAATCAAATAGCAATTTTGAATTTTTGAGTTGTCAAATTACAAATTTAATTAAAATTATGTGACTAGTTAATTGGTTACTTTTGTTGTTGACTGTTTTTTGTCTTTTGTTTTCCTACCTAAACATGAATAAATTCCAAAAATTTTAGAAGTATTCCTCATAATAGTATAATAATCATAAGTCCTACCTTTTAAATCTTAAAATGCCACTTTTCAATTTCCTAAAATTACTGCAACTAGTTTCTATGAATAAGACATATTGTCCCCAGAAATGGAATTATAAATAACTGAAGCCACAATAATTTAATATCCCTGCCCTCACTCTAGACAGATTCCTTACCCAGCAAAGATTTCATCCCTGTAATTCTAGTTTTGTTAATGGCCATACTTCATATAGGAGGATCAATCTCCATTTTTTTAATATTGAAAAATTACTACTAATTAAAAGTACTAACCTACTACAAAAGAGGCAAAAGTTTAGATGTCAAACTAAGTAAACATTATTGGGTAATATCTATACAGTATTTTGTTTACAAGTAATAAACATTTTGTGCATTTCAGGTTAGCTAGAAATCAGGGAGAATTGACAGGGACAGAGCAGTGTACATAGTTCTAGGGAGAGACCAAAAACTAGGAGGATGAAAAAAGGGTGAACAGAAATCTTAGCTACTTTTTGTCACTGTGGAAATAAAAGTTTAGAAATTATACAATGTCAATTCATAAAAGCTCAGTAAACACCCAAGTCACTTCACTGGAAACTCTGAAGGACTCTGCCCTTGAATAATAACTGCATTCCATGAGCATAGATTCACTCTGACAAGCATGGTAAAAAAAGAAACCGATAATAAGATTGATAACGTCCATAACCCCTACAGAAATGAATAAGCAAAATCGACAACCCTAGCAGAACTGAATAAACAAAACCAGAAAAAAATAAAATCAGTGTTATCAAGAATGAAAGAGAATGTATTACTACAGAGCCATCAAGCTTAAACACATACTGAAAGATTGTGAAAAATAACATTTGCTAATTATTTTATGACTTAGATAAAATAGACATATTCCTTCTATTTACTCTTTCCAAAACTGACTAAATCTATTTTATCTTATCTGACACAGAAAAACAAACTTTTGCATATTGATGGGGTAAAATGTGATATTTAGATACACAAATATATTGTGTAATGTTTGAATCAAGTTGAATGCTTCTATCTCTTCATTTATCATTTCTTTTAAACAGTGTTCTTGTTTATTTCTATGAGACATACTACTTGCACATCATTGGAGGTTATATAATAATGACAAAAACATGTATACAATGCTTAATAATCAAATCAAGGTAATAAGCATTGTCAGGTTTACATGCAATAATTATTCTCATGCATTGGAACGTTTGTACTTTTCTAGTCATTTTGAAAGTATCATTGGTAGTTTTAATCTGAATTTACTCCAAGGTGATGAAGAGGTCAGCAGACCTTTCCATATGGTGACTGGAAGTAATGGAGTTTTATTCTTCTATATACACATTTTGCCAGCACCAATATTCTTGAAGAATGTGAACACAAAAATTTTCAAAAACACATTTCAAATCAAATTCAAATAGTGTATTTAAAAAGATCACTAGACAGTGCTTTAAATGATGCAACTGGCCAAAAACACGTGAAAAACTGCTGAAGTTCACTTTTCATTAGAGAAATCCAATTGAAAATAATAATGAGGTATTATTTCATCCAGTTAAACTGGTTATCATCAAAAAGGCAAAAATTAACAAATTCTGTCTGTAGAGATAAGGGAACTGTTAAAATACTTCTAGTGGCACGTTAATCTGTACAGCCATTATGGAAAACAGTATGGAGATTCCTCATAAAACTAAAAAAATATAAGTGCCATTTCACCCAGAAATTTTGGTATTTGGTGTATTTCCAAGAAGGTGAAATCTTTATAATAAAATGATAATTATACCCCAATATTAATTGCAACATTATTTATAATAGACAAAATGTGAAGTCAATACGCTTGCCCTTCTGCAGATGAACAGTTACACAAAAGATGCTTTGTTTCCCCAATGGAGTAGTATTCAGCCATAAAAAGAATAAAATCCTATCACTTGTAGCAAATGGATGAATATGGAGAACTTTATGTTGAGTGAAATAAGCCAGTGGGTGAAAGGCTAATTCCACATGTTCTCACTCACTTGAAGAAACAAATAAATCAGCAACCTTCTCAAAGAATGGAATAGAATAGTACACACTAAAATCATGGAAATTCAAAGAAGTTCATAGGCAAAACAAAATTAAGAGGGATTTTTCAGGACTGGCAATGGTTCTGGGTCATGACAGAGAATGGTGAGTGGGGAGTGGCTTCAAGAGTAGAAACAGTGTGGTTTTATATGATTAGTGCATGATCTGTGCATGTATGAAAATATCATAGTGAAACCCACTAATTTGTGTACTATTATTAACACATTAATAATAGCAATAATTAAGATTATACACAATGATAAAGTTGGTCTCATTCCAAGATGAAGAATGACTCAACATGATGAAAGCCAGTAGTTAAGGACAAAAATTATCTGAATAGATATACAAAAGCCTCTGATAAAGTTCAATGTGCCTCTTGAGAAAAAAAACTATGGATCATATCTTAACAAAATAAAAGCTATATATGTTAAACTTAGAACCAATCACACTAAATGTGCAAGAATTTTCTCTAAGTTCAGGACCAACCCAAAGGCATATGCCCTCACTACTGTTTTTGAATAGAGTAATAGGAATTTTAAATTTTAGCCACAGCAATGAGGCAAGATAAATTGATTAAAAACAAATAAGAAATTATTAATAAGTAATAAGAATAATAAATTATTGTTTTAATTTATATACGTATAAGGAAGAAAGTTATTAAATGATCCCTGTTTGCTTGATGATGTGATTTTACATATAGAAAAATACTGAAGACTCCATCAAACAACTTTAGATTTGATAATCAAATTCAGTAAAGAACAGAAAACAAAATTAATGTACAAAAATTTAGTAGCATTTCCATACACCCAAAATTAAATCATTGAGAATGAAAAAAGGAAAGCATAAAATCCATAATACCAAAACAGAATAAAGGGCAATGAAAAAAGAAAATATTATAAAAAGTAAAACTGAGGATTATACAAACTAAGAATTTAAAAGATGGCTACAATGCAAATTATAAAGCATTAAAGAAATTGAAGTGACACTAGAAAGCACAATGGCCTCTCATGTTTATAAATTGGCTGAATGAATATTGTTAAAACGAACAATGTTACCTACACATCCAATGCAATTCCCATCAAAATACCAATGTTTTTTTCACAAAACTAGAAAAAATTATCCACAAAGACCCTGAAAGCAAAGTATTTCTCTGGAAAAAACATCATGCTAAGGCCTCACAATACCTAATTTAAAAACATTCTACATAAGTTCAGTAGGGAAGCAACATATTTTTCTATATAAAAATAGACATGTTGACCAATAGAACAAGATAGAAAAACTAGAAATAGCTACAAAGCTTCAGTCAACACAATCTTGACAAAGTTGTCAGAAACATACATCGGAGAAATGGCAGTCTTCTTCAACAAATGGTGTTGTGGAAATTGTATATCACATGTGGAAGATAGAAAATAGAATTCTCTCTCACACTATGCAAAAATTAACTCCAAGTTGATCAAAGACCTTATTATAAAACTCTTAATTATGAAACTATTATAAGGAAACTTAATGGAAATCCCTAAAGATATTGGCACAGTCAGTAATTTTCTAGATGGGATTCTAATAGTTCAGGAAGCATAACCAGGAACAGTCAAATGGGATTACATTAAATTGAGAAGTTTCTGCACTACTAAGGAAACAAGAAAGAGAGTGAAGACATAAAACATACAGAATGCAGAATATCCTTGCCAACTGTTCATTTGATAGTTGTTTAATATTTATTTTTTTAAAGCTAAAAACTATTAAAACAAAAAAAATTCTTTAAAATGGTCAAATCAACAGTATAAATATCTAAAAAAAATAAATGGAGTATTTAAAATCAAGTTTTTGTTGTTGTGACCAAAATTCCTGAGAACAACTTAGAGGCAGAAAACTTGACTTTGGTTCATGGTTTCAGAGGTTCAGTCCATGGTGGGTTGACTCCCTTGTTTGGACCTGACATGAGAAAGAACATCATGGTTGAAGAGCCTACTGGATGAAAACTATTCAGCCCATAGTGGCTAGAAGATACAAAGACAGAGAGAGGGAAAAATTTTAGGGCATGTCCCCAGGGACCCACAACATCCAATAATACCCCACCTGCCTATAGTGATCACCCAAGCAGTTCATTCAAGTTAGGATAAACTGATTAGTTTTCAGCTCTCATAATCACATCATTTCACCTCTGAATATTCTTATACTCGTAGGAGGTTTGAGGGTAAAATTCACATCCAATCCATAACAAATAGAGAATAAATATATCTTTAAAAATAGTCAACATATTAGCAATCGGAGAAATGATTTGATTTCACCCAACTTAGGATGATTATTATAAAAAATGAGGGCAAAGATGTGGAGAAAAACAAACCTATTTATGTTGATGGAAATGTAAATTAGTAGAACCACTATGGAAACAAGTATTAAATTTCCTCAAAATCTAAAAATAAAACAACCATATGATCCAGCTCTCCCATTTCTGGGTATATAGCCAAAGGAAATAAAGTTAGTATACCTTCATTTATTGTGGCACTGTTCACATCAGTCAAGACCTGGAAACACTCTAGGTGCCTGTCAATGGAAAAATTAACACAATGGTATTTTATTCAGCCCTAAAGAAAGATGAAATCCTGTCATTTGCAGCACAAAGGGATAGAAATAAAAGTCATACAAAACATAAAAAGTGAGGCACAGAAAGACAAGTATCACATGTGTTTCTTCTTTATAAAACTGAACACAAACAAACTTGATGACCATAAAACAGAGTAGGACTGTTAGGCACAGGGAATGTAGCTGGGGGGAGCAGGAAGAGCGAGAATGATGACACAGGGAGAAGGTGGACAGGATCTATGTGTGATATATGCATGTATGGCAGTCACAGTGAAACCCATTAATTGATACAATTAATATATGTCAACAAAAATGATAATGATCTCCTGAATTACTCTAATGTTAAGATTCCAAATTGCCTAAGGAAAAAAAAATGTTCTTATTGAAAAATAAAGTTCAAGCTTATTAGCCATGTTCTACTTTTCATCCAATTCTATTTGTGTAAATCCTACGCTTTTCTGAAAGCCATTCTTTTTTTTTTTTTTTCTTGGTACAGGGTAATTGAACAAAGGGACATTTAACCACTGAGTCAAATGCCAGTCCTTTTAATTTTTCTTATTTTGAGAACGAATCTTGCTAAGTTGCTCAGGGCCTCACTAAGTTGCCAAGGCTGGCTTTGAACTTGCAGTCCTCCTGCCACTATGACACATCTGAAAGTCATTATTTTCTTGTTGTTTTTCCAATATTTTTAGCCCTATTTTGAAGATTCAAAGAAGATTCAAAGATTCTAATAATTAGCATTTCTGAGACCATGATGTCAAATAATTAAGTGATAAAAAGAAATGAAAAATATTAGGATGAAACTGTGATTCCATTGAAGTAATAGGACAATCACTTCCCTGCAATAACATCCTCTTCAGTTTAGACCTTATTAGCTCAGGTTTCATGGAGTAGAATAAGCTTTTATCCCTGTTATTTCTCCAGTGTTTAATAATTATGTCACTATGTTATCAAGCTACTTAAAGGTTGTAGGCTGGATGAAGGCCTGGGAAACTTAGAGAAGGAATCCCTTCTTCAGGTAAATCAAGAACTGAAAGAGAGAGGGGAGGGGGGAAGCAAATTAAAGCCCTGTTGAGTACAATGTAATAGTAGTAGTTGAAATTGTCTGTCTGCCTTACAACATCAATTCCATTCTCAAATACCTGTTCTAGAGAAACTTCTGTTCATATGTATTATGAACAATACTGCCAGAGAAAAAGAGCCTGCAAGGACAAAATATGGTGGGAATATATCTCAGAATTATGAAGATGAGAGAAATAATAAATTAGAGATATGTGGAGTAACATGCACTGGTCTTTGAAAATGTAATACAGGGTAAAACATGAAAAACAGGGAATCCATAGAATAATATATATTTTTTTATTAGAACATTCAGAGCAACACTGTCTATTTTAGGAGGACACACATATATTCCAGCATACCTCACACACAAGAGCATGAAGGCCTTGGGCACAAACAAAACAAAAGAAGGAGTTTTGCAACGATCCCTGATAATAATATGCCAAGAATCAAGAGAATGATCAGTGGTCTTCACTAGTGATTCTCCACAAATAAATTGAAAAAAAAAAAGCAAATGCCAGTAGAAAAAAAATGCAGTTAATACATAATGCCCAAAGAATACATTAAGAAATATACAAAATCATCATCAATTGGAGCCAGCACAAACAAAAACAGCAGATATACTTAACACTTACATTTGTTAAAAGAATAAAACTATCACATGCTTGCCAGAATGCATAGTAAGTTATTTTCTTTTCTGATCCTGGTTGTTTAAAATATCCAGTTTGGAGGTCAATAATGGAAGCTTTTATTAATATTTAAATTGGATTTCTTATTAACAGGGAGTTTCATTACTTCTCATATCATATATACATAGGAAACAGAGACAAGTGTAACATATATATGAAAAGAATATATATATGCATATATTTTCTAATCTTGATTATAATAGTGAAAAATTAGAAACAAATAGATCTTTATCTATATTTGGGGAAAAAAGATGCTCTGGAAGGCACTATTCCAAATATATGTGTGTGTGTGTATATATATATATATATATATATATATATATATATATATATATATATTTGTTTGTAGATATGTGTTTGTGTATATATCCACATACATATGTATATGTATATATAAATATATACAGTACAGTTGCCTAGAAGGCAGTACTCTATATACGTCAGTATTCTAAATACAGGACAGAAATGTAAATATTCACTTACATGTATATTTATATTTATATATTTTTGCCTAGAAGTATGAATATCATATTATAAAAACTATTGTATTCAGCAAGAGAAATGCTATTGAGTCTATCATTAATAAGACTAAATAAAAGCCATTTAAACATGTTTATTGAATTAAAATGTTACAAAAAATTCCACACCACTAGGATTTAAATTGAGAATGAAGGGAAACTATTTTAGTTTATTCAACTCTTTGTTTTATTGATTTACCAATGTGTCTAGAATCAGTTTTATTTTTTTCTGGTTATCTCAGAACTCACCTATTATCTATTTGCTCAATTTCTCTCTCAGGTATTTCCTGTGCTCAGAAAAGGATAAAAATATTATCCTAATTCCTGGATTTGCCTGGTATATTAATAAAGTTTGGCAAAGCTATGATTGCATAAGAAATGACTTCTAAATCTGGGAGATTTACAACAAATGGGGTGTATTTTCCACCTGCACTACATATCTATTACAACTGAAATGTATGTTGTCTCCACTCCAATACCTTCATTGGATGGGAAAAACCATCTGTCATTTCCAGGCTGAACCAGAAAGATAAAGAGATAATTGAAAACTAGGCCTGGCTCTTAAATTCTCTGCTCAGAAGTGTTGCATTTTGCCCACATGCAGTTGGCTCAATTTACATGGTGATCATGAAACCAATGGAGTTGGGAAGCAAAATTCTTCTCCCAGTAGAAATTCTGAGTAATTTAGTAATACCAATAAAGCCTCCTTAGCCTAACTGCTTGGTATTAGAAGTGTTTAGGATTTGGAAATTTTTGAGTTTTGGAATATATGCATGCATACACACACACACACACACACACACACACACACACACACACGCTTGTGTGTGTGTGTGTGTGTGTGTGTGTGTGTGTGTGTATGGAGAGAGAGAGACAGAGAGACAGAGACAGAGAGACAGAGATTGCAGAAGGGTAAATAGTCTAAACACAGTTCATGTATGTTTCATTTAAATCTCAAATAGGCTCAAAATAATTTTTTACAATGTTTTAAATAACTTTGTGCATGAAACAAGGTTTCATGGTAGAGAATTTTTCACTTGTTGTTTCATTTCAGTATTCATAAAATTTGGGATTTTAACCACTATATGATCCAGCTATACCACTCCTTAGTATTTATTCTAAAGAAAGTCACCATACCAAAGTGATACATGCATACCCATGTTTATAGAAGCACAATTCACAATAGCCAAACCAAGAAACCAGCCTAGGTGTCCAGCAATGGATGAATACATAAAAGAAATGTGGTGTATACACCATGGGGTTTTATCTAGTCATAAAGAAGAATAAAAGTATGTCATTTGCAGGAAAATGGATGGAATTGAGACCATCAGGGTAAATGAAATAAGCTGAAGTCACTTTTTTTCCTTTTATATGCTGAAACTGCAGAGGATAAAGAAAGGTGGTAGTGGAGGAATCAGGAAATCAGGGAGATCAGTACAGTAAATGAAACAAACCAGGGGTGGGAGAGAGGAGAGAAGGGAAAAAATAAATCCCAGGGAATGATATTGGCCAAATTTTATTGTTATATTTTGTACATGAATGAATATATAACAATAAATACCACTATATATACAGCTATGATGGAGCAATAAAAAAATGGGACAAAAGATATGGATTTTGTAGCATTTTGGATTTTATATTTTTAGATAATCAATGTTTAATGCAACTTAATACAGTACTTTGTAAATGGTGTTCTGCATCATTTTGGAAATCAGTGAGAGCAATACTTCATGGTTTGTCATCAGAACTCAGATGGTGCTGAAAATCTGGCCTGACCTGCAATTGAAGGCACTGTTATTTTATTTTCTGTGTAGTAGGAAACATTGTGGATAATGAATATATGTATATTGATAAGTTGTCTATTGGATCCTAGGAAGAGAAAAAACACTTTGATTTTTTTCTGTAATGGAAAATTATTTATCTTATGATTAAATTAGTATCATGTAAGTTTATAAAAATTATAATATATGTCCTATATCTTCTTATTCACATCTAATTTTTAATAGCATATAAAATTCTATGAGAAAGATATAGTTCCCTTAGAGAGTAATCTGAGATTTTATATTCTCTTTTTATGTTTTTTATTGAATATTTATTTTATTCCCTATTTTATTTTATATTCATTTAACATTTTTTTCCCTTTTGGTGTTGTTCATATTTATTCCTTTGAATTCCTGGGCAGTAATTGCATCTGATATATAACTACCCTTAGTTCACATATGATTATATTATTATGTACACAGTCTTTTTATTCACAGATATTTTTATTTAATTCATTTAGTTAAATGTCTGATGGCTGTATTAATGCCAATACTATAAAAAAGCCAGCTGCATATAGGATACTGATAAACATCTTTAATTAATTTTTAAAATATGAAGCAACTTTTATCTGAAAAATAGAGGAAAGTAAGTATAGTTTGATTCCTTTCTTTAATTTTGAAATGCTCCTAGATATTGAAATTGGCCTAAAGTAATTTCTAAAACAAAATAAATCAAGTAAAATAAACAAATAAGAAAAGCAAATAATTCTGTATTCTAAAGTCTTTAGTAAGCAGCACTGTCCTAAGGCCAAAAAGGATTTATGACACAATTTTACCACACTAGGGAAATCAACATAACTCTGAATCACTGGGATGACTGTCTGATTTTCCCCTAAGTGGTAAGAACTTCCTCTCTATCTCCCTAGAGTATCTCTGAGGACTGGGATCATAGTTCAGTGCCTAGTATGTGAAGGGACCTGGGTTTGATCCACAATACTGCAAGAGAAAGAGAATAAGAAAAGCACCACATAGTAGTAGTTCATTCCCAGAAACAGAATATTCAGGAAACAACTTTAGAAATGCATCACCCTGCTTGTTCTTCTTTGACTATTTTACCTCTTCTTTTCTCTGGTTATTAAAGGGAGCATCTCACACAATGCTGGTGGCTCTTTCTTGACTCCACTCTCATCTGTTCAATTACATTGTAAATTAAATACACTTTAGGCTAAGTGGAAAGTATAAAAAGAATCATAATTGAAATTACATTAAACTCTATTGTATTGTTCACATTTTCAATAAAGTTTGAAGACTTTTCCTCTCCCTGACTATATCTAAGGAATTAAATTCAAAATACAAGTATATACTTTACCCCCATTACATTAGAAGATAGATATAGAGAAATTCTTTTAAGAGACATAAATGTTTTTATGTTAAAAAATAGTCCCATGATTCCCATGTTAAATAGAATATGGCAAAATAATTGATTCATTATGTTTCATTATCATTTTAATCGTACATACAGTAAAATAACAAAAACTTTTACCTAGGCTCATTTGTGTCTTTCATGAGATAAGTGAACTAAAAATTTGACTTTCTGTTTGCTATTCCTGCTGTGATTGGGGTTATCCTACTCTTCTCCTTTTTCATTACTCTATTTTCTTGACTTTCTTGCACATTTTCTGGTACTACCTTTAGCTTACTTCTATCTGAGCTCACAAAACATAAGGTTGACAAAGAAAGAAACTAGTGGAAAAAGGCATTCCTCTCCCTGGTGTGTATTTGTGTATCAATAGAAAATATTTATTTTTACAGTAATTTTGTATTGAAAGTAATCTGTCTTTTCCCCTTCCAAATTAAGAAACTGACACATCAAAAAAAAAAAAGTTACTTCCAGGTTACTTCTGGTAAACTAGTAAACTTAATAGTATAGAATAGCTGAGTATCATATACACTCAATGAAAACATGGGGATTCATTGCAGCCTGGATTGGGATATTGAAGACTGAAAGGAGAATAGCATTAACACAACTAATTACAAGACAATCACACTTGTTTAATGAATCCATGGTCAAAAGACAGAAAAATATCAGAGAAAGGTATTACACACCAAAAATTCTGGTAGTTCAGGGGCTCCACCCTCTAGATTGTATGACCCAATGGACAACAGATTCTTGCTACTTCATTCTTAGTCTGTACATCTCTTTTACCCTGGGCACTCCAAAATTGACTATTGGTAAACTCAAATTTCATTCAGTAATAATTTGGGAAGAGTGAAATATTATAATAATTTATATTTTTATATTCCATGTTTTCAAGGATAGCATAATGAAGATTCTTATAGAATAAACCCTAAAATTTAGAAAAAAAATTATTTTTTTTCAAAGTAGGGCAAGCCAGTGGCTTTAATGGGCATATTCTATAAAATACCACAAAGAGTAAAGCTTAAAATACTCTTCCTACAGTTAGTTATTGCTGGTTTTTTTCTTGCCCAATGGATGACATACTGAATTTTTATGATTCCAAGCAATGGTTTTGTTCTTAACATTGACAAATAATTTTAAGATCTTCATGAGAGCTCAGTACTAGATACAATCAAGTACTGCATGTGATTGGGAGACAGGTTAACCATGCATAATTATAGTACTAAAATATCATTGTTTTCAAGAATACTCCATAATTTAAATCCTAAGTTAAATACCTGTAAAAACACAGTGGTTAAAAATTAAAAACAAATAATCTACATATTCAGGAAGTTAAAGAAAAGCTAGAAAAATGGATTTAAATGGACAGGAATAAAGTAAATACAAGACTATGTCATAATAAAAAGGTCATTGTGTGGAGAAATTCTGATTGTACTTGTCATAATACATTCATATGGAGACAAACTTACAGTTACTAGAATACACAAGGAAGATTTTTATTTTAAAATGAAGTATTAAAGCAGTAAAAATAACATATTAAAAATCATGTTTGAAATGTTTTTGCTGAAGAATCACTTTCCTATAAAAACAGTATTGTGTATCTTGGTTCAGTTTAGATCCAGTCACAAACATTCTGTTTTATTTCTCTATTATTCTCTCATTATTCCATTGATACTGCAAACAAGGAAAATGAAGAATTTATGACAATCAACCACATTTTGGATACTTATCAGTTTTTCTGGGTGGCATACAATGTTCAGTCAATAAGAATTTTCTATAACTTGAATTTTCCACTTTATTCAATAAAGGAATCACTTTATGTAAATGGTACAGAGATTCAACACATTGATGGTATCTAATATCCTCTTCCATCAAATGAAGGAAAAGTGCCTTTTATACTCCTAGTACTTTATTTCCCTTTTGTATCTTCCCTTAATCTTTGTATCCTCTATAATTAACATCAACCACATGAGTGTTTCAATATCTTTGCTGTCATAGCATATATTATTCTACAAATATTACTTTTGCTCTCTTCTTATGTCTTTTCATTGTCAACTTGTCACAATGAACTAGGTTTTTGTTGTTGTTGTGATTTTGCTGTCTATACAATATAAATGAGATGGAAGTTTCTTATGAAATCCACTTTATCTATTATAACTTGCATATCATATGGACTTTTAAAGATATTGACTATATTATTTTCTAGAAATTTTCACTGTGATCATTGGAAGAAAGAAAAAAACAAAAACTTTTAAAAAATATTTCATATAAAAAATGAATTAAATAAAGAAAGATGAAAACAAAACATACCAAAAACTCAGATAAAACAAAAGTAATATTTAGAAGGAAGTTTAGAGCAACAGATGTCTATCTTAAAAAGGAAAAACAGATTTAACTTTACACACTTCAAGTAACTAGAAAATTGAAGACAAATTAAGTTCAAAGTTAGCAGAAAGGAAAAAATAAAAGATTTGAGAACAAATAAATTAAATAGAAAACAGAGAGTAGAAAAAAGCAATAGAACTTAAAGTTGAGTTTAGAAAAGATAAATAAAATATACAAAGAGCTGAATTGAATTGCCACCCCCTTTCCCCGCATAAAACTCTTCACTAGGCTTCTCCAGAATCTTCATCATGTCTGATTTTAGGACTGTAAACAAAAGAGTCTCTGCAAAACAGTTTAATATAGATAAACTTCCTATTCTCATGTTGCCCTATCTTATTTGACCACTGGCTGGGAAGAAATCAACAAAATCAACACTCCAGGTGCTGGACACTCCCTTACTAGTTTTCTACAAACATATCCAGTATACTAGTTTGTAGAAATATTGAAACGAAGCCTTAAGCTTTGAGCTGGGCTTCACAGAAATGTCTACATTTCTAAGATAAGTTACCAATTGGGCTCCATGGTAACAGCTGGCAGGGGGAGGAAAGAAAGGGGAAAAGAAGTGCTCCCCTTCTCAGGTGTTGTCCTTGAAGGGTTAACTTGCCCAAAACAATGAAAGAAAAAAAGCTGCTTTTATATGAACTTCTGCAGACTTTGAACTTCTGAGCCCCTCCCCTTACATGCTGAGTATAAATCTCTGAAACTAACTGAACTTGGGGTTCAGGGCATTAATTGATTGCAGCAAAATCTGTGCCCTCTGAACCAGGCTGCAGCCAAATAAAACTGTTTCCTGCTGTCTTGGATGCCTTGCCTCATCTGTCCCTGCAACAGAAAGAAGAAGAAAAGCAAGGACTCAATCAGAACAGAAAGAAGAGATATTTTAACTGAAGCCTTAGAAATTAAAAAGATTGTCAAAGATGATTTTGAAAGAGCTCTCAATGCCAATAGACAACAATAAGATTAAGCAGTTTTTGTTCAAATACAGCCAACAGAAAATATAAAGGAATATGTATTTTAATAATAATATTTCAATTATAGTAATTCTTTCTTACTTACTGGATATTTAATTCTTTATCTATGAAGGTACAAGGATAACTTTAATTTTATTTAGAAATTTGGCTACACACACACACACACTCACACACACTCACACACACACATAGCAATACTATGGACATCATGTCTCTTTTTTCTTTAGGGAAAACAAAGGAACTGAAAGTAGTGAAAAACATGCTAATGCAAGACTGTGCCTGACATATACTTCCCAATGCAAATTTAATTCCAACCAGCAACTATTTTCATGGTCAGTGTGCTACCATCATGAACAAGAAAAACTTACTATAGGTATACTGAGGGGCTCTGTTTGTAAAAACTGGGGGAGTCATACTTAGAATTTTGGCATAATTAAGGAGTAAAATCTTTATTTGGATCTTTTGATGTTAAAGAAAAGGATACTTCCATCTTTATTATATTTTATAGTCTTCATTTTACATTACTTCTGTGAGAGATTTCATCTCTTTTTCCAAAATTTTGGTGTTTAACATAAAATGAATATTAATATTACTTGTCTAATTTCATTTAGGTGCCTATTGAAAAAAATTACTTTTAATCCTGAAATAACTAGTTTTGAGAAAATGAAGTATGAAATAATACTAATATATCACAATGTTTCCTCTTTCTTCTGATTTTTAATATTGCCCACTTCAATTCAGGTATAGAATACATTTGAAGCTGAGAATGTAAACAGAACAATTTACTTCTATTAAATAATATCAGAATTTGGCTAAACAGTTTTCAGATGCAATACTATATTTCCATGTCATTATATGTCACTAAAACCACTATTTCTGAGATGGATCCTTCTTAACCTATTTGTTACAATAAAATTTCTTCTGCTATTTTCCTTTTTCATTCACAAGAAAATACAAAAATCATAATTTCAATATATTTCCTCACCTTTATGTGAATTTGTTTGACAAACTATTTATTGAAATGTAATATTCTATTTTCATAAATTATATTTATCTTCACAAAGAAAAAATAAAATTTTTATTTCATTCATCTTTTTTCTGCTATATAAACTAGAGTTTTTGTTTCCATAATGAGATTTTTGACAACAACTTTATAAAAAGTTGACCCTACACGAGGGATTGAAATGAAGTAAATTAAATTTCATGCATGTATGCTTTTATATAATGTACTAATAAAAGAAAACAGCAAAAAGAAAAAAAGAAAAAAGTCATTAGCATATAACTTCTAAACATAAAATATCAGAAAATTTCATAAATTGAAAACATTAGTATAAAGTATATTATTAAATTTTATTTTGCTTAAAATATAATAATTCGAAGATAAAAGAAATCTTAGATTTGTTAGAATGGTTTTCAACTAAAGAAATAAACTCTGCAGCAGTTTCTACTTTTATATGAAACATCTTTCCTTCACAGGTACCCAATATTCACTGTCAAGGATAAGTGAAACAGTTTCCTAGTTAAACAACATATATGACCACCATAAGAGCAAGTGCCTCATCTCATACGTGTAATTTAAGGTGTAAAATGCTCTTAATTCTTTGGAGTTTAGGAGACCATTAAAGGGAAGCATCTGGATAAGACATTTTTCTTTGTAGAATTCCAAAGCTTAGTAATGATGTATCTCTTGGGAATCCTATTTTAAAAGCCATTTTTTTTCTACACTTTCAAAATTTTCCTTATATGAATTATGAAAGTAATGGAATCAAATTATATTTAAACATCAAGTATTATATTTAAAAGCTATAAAATAATCCAGGAAAAAAACATATTTCATCTTTGTTCATTCACTTATTCAATACCTTATTCCTTAAAACTATGCAAAAAATACACACACACACACACACACACACACATACACACATACAGAGGATTTCTCCCTTATAGAAAATTAGCAAATATTATTTTTTTCTTCTGAAACATTGTTGTGCTTGGAAGAGGGCTGCACTCACACCTGAAAAATGATACAGCTTTCAGTTTACAAAATATGATTTAATTCCATTTCAGAAAAAAATTCTTCTAAATACATACATGCACACTTTTTAAACTACTAATAGGATTCTCCTTTTAAAAAGAAACAGATGAAAAACAATTTAAACATGAGGATAACTAACATGGATGGAGTTCATTCCAACTGCTGTGAGCTCCATTATATTTGAGAAGAATCTTCATGAATGACAAATTCACTGAAGTTGGTATCCAGCAAGGCCACCTAATAGTCACTTTGCCCAAAAGTAGTCAGTTATGATTTGAACCTGTTAACAGAAAGAGCTCTTATAAATATGTCTCTCCTATGTTAATGAAATGTTACATCCATTCAAAAACCTAGAGTTTTGTGCGATGCCCTCAGCACACACATTATGGTCAGGGTGATTGAGACTCAGCGTTTCTTCAGCTCATTATTAAACCAGGTACATAACAGAAAGCCCTCATTTTCATGGCTGATTTCCTTCTTACCTTCCGTTCTAATTTTAATATATTACAACACAATCACAATATTTGCTTCTTTTAGAGAATTTGATATTCTGCATAAGTCATCATATAAAATTAGACAAAAGAATTTGAAATAATATTGAAAATAGTGTCTCACTATATCTGAAAAACAGAAAAATAGACATTAAAAGCAAGGATTTTTGGAAAAAAATCATATGCAATTTAGGATCAAAAACTCATCTTAAAACTGTACAACTCTTAATCTTTTATGTTGTTTTTGTTTCTTTTTTAATGGTATTTTATTAGTTTATTTATTTTTATGTAATGCTGAGAATCAAGCCCAGTGCCTCACACATGCAAGGCAAAAACTCTTAAAACTGAGCTACACTCCCAGCTCATTAAATCTTAGTCTCATTCCCTTTAATGGAACTTTCTTTTTTTTTTTTTTTTCTTTTTGTGTTTCAGTGCCTGTGTCTCCCTATCTGTGTGCTGCCAATATCATGCTGTTTGTTTATAGCAGCTCAATTCCCAAAAGACTGCAGAGGACAGCAGGATAGAATTTCAGTATTTCTTTCTTGACTCTTCTCTACTTTAGTGCTGTTTTTCTGTTCCTTCCACAATGATTCCACCAAACCTGCTTCCCAAATTTCCTACAGCCAAAAAGAAACTAAGAACTTTTGCAATTGCTAGTCTTTTTAGAGTTCAGCATTTCTTGTTTGCTTATTATACTCCAATCAAAATCATTAAAGTCAATTCACTCTCTGCTGCCTCACCAAAAACAATCTTAAAAATTTATTTTTGTCTGAATCTTGTCTTTTATTTTCTCTTAAGCATGTTTAATTAGGCTTCTTTATTTCTTTTAAAGGTTGCTAATTTCTCAGTCCCACAACAAAAACACTATAATTTAATTTTATTTTAGCAGAATAAAATACAGTTAATGAATCTCGATTCAGTTTATTTTGATTGAAATGTGACTTCCTAATTTATTGTCCTTTGCTGTCTTCTCCTAGTAACTTTAAGATAGACTGCTTGGGGCTGTGTTCCTGCCTCCTTGTTTGTCTCTTTCTGTATTCACTGTCTTGGAGATTTCATTTCAGCTCCTGGATTTATGTATCATCTATAAGCAGATGACATGAAGATATAACAAATCACCTCAAAACATCATGAATAAAAATTAATTTATGACTATGTTTCATAGTTGAGACGGGCTGATGATATTCAGTAAATAGTTTTCATTTAGGAAATTTCATGCAGTTATGCAGGACGTCCAAGTCATCTGAAGCCTTGTTGAGTTGATCACTCAAAATGTTGTTTTTGCACATGTGTTGGGCTACTGGACTAATAGGGCTAGAATAACTGGAAACTGTGCATATATTTTCTTCTCTCCACATGGATACCTTGAGTTTCTTTAGAATTACTAAGCCTCAGAATTCTTATACCCCTTGGTCTATCCCCCAGTCTTTATAGTGTGTGTCACTTTCTCACATAATTTATATTTTTCTTTGTTAGATTTATTGTCGACATAACCTATACAATGAAGATATACCAGCTGTAGGTAAAGAATCTTTGTGTTCTTCAGAGCTGTTTTTAAATCATTTTAAGCAGTGACTAATAAAGAGTATATACTTACAAATATTTTTTGAATCTATAAATGGTTTCCCAAATATCCAAGAATCATCAGTGACACTCAGACACATATGATGTTACTATAAGTATATATAAGTGTCTATGAGAGAGAGAGAGGGAGAGAGAGAGAGAGTCCAAGGAAGGATAGAGTGAATATCAGTAATGCACATTGACTATATACTAAGAGAGATATGCCTCACAAAAATATACATTTTATAAAATGCTCAGAAGAAGCAAATCATGTAGAAGTAAAGACTATTTTAAGTCTATTAGACCATTCATTTATTTTTGTTTTCAGGTAATTAAATTGAAAGAAATGAGATGAAAAGAAAGGTTATATTTAGAAGTGTTTACTAAATATTATATATTGAGCTACAAATTATGGACATCATTTTAATAATTGCTTTGTGCATTTTAATAGATTGCAGTAACAACAGTTTGACAGAAAGAGGATAAAATGGAAACTTCACAGCCATTTATTGGAAAACATTCTAACGACACACATACAGCTTAGGCTCTGATGCCAGTGGAACAAAATTCTGCTGAACAAAAGAAAATAATGCAATTTCCATGGAAAGAGAAGAAATGTAAAAACAGACAGTGCCCAATTTATAATTTCTAAACTTCATAGTTGTTTGAAAGTAGCCCCATATATTCATTTTGTTTTTCACTTTCGATATTCTATATGTTATGGGAGGGATTCAGTCCTATATTATAAAGTAAGCTTTGTGGTAGATTCCAAAAAGTATTTCTGAGAATATACTCTTTCTTAGTCACTGTTTAAAATAATTTAAAAACAGCTGTGGAGAAAACAGTCAAAGATCCTTTTACCTACATATGTTATATCTTCATTTTATCCAAATATAGGGTAAAGT
Source organism: Urocitellus parryii (assembly GCF_045843805.1). NCBI lineage: Eukaryota > Metazoa > Chordata > Mammalia > Rodentia > Sciuridae > Urocitellus > Urocitellus parryii. The sequence goes on along the minus strand of NC_135531.1, from coordinate 32,647,966 downwards.
AGTTATTGACCACATTTTTAAGGTAGTGTTGGCTAAGCTATGATGTTGAGTAGAAATTGTGAATTTAATGTATTTTTTACTTTGATATGCTAAACTTATGATGGGTTTATAGATATATGCCTATTGCAAGTTTGGAGCATTAGGACTTTATTAGCTAAAAGGACAATCTTTTGATAAAATTATGTTGATATTAATAAAATTCAAAAACCCTTCCAAACTGGATAACAAAAGAAAACATTAAGACATAAATGTGTGAAGATCAAATGAAAAGGTAAATAAGTATAAAGATAGAAAAAATATAGAGAAACAATCTTAGAAAATATTAGAATTAATAGAACAGAGCTTATCAAAGAATTTAAGCAAAGCATTTCAGCTCTTATATAAAACTGAACAATATAGACAAAAATCTCTCATTAGTATCCAGAAGGAAATAAAACAGACATTCACATATATTCTTTATACTAGCAATCTGAAAAAAAAAGGTAAAGAAAACTATCAACCATTTAAAGGTAATACAGGTTTTTAAAAAATTACTTTAAAAAGTAATCAAATAAAGGAAATTAGAAACAACTAATATCTTATGATTCATTTTGAATATCAATAATTTAGACAGTATTTCACCATCTGATTAATAGAAAATGTGTTAGTAAAGAGATGAAATAGAGATAGAGAACAGTAGAACTAACATGAGGAATCAAGGAGGCAACCACAACACATGGAACAAGAGGTAGAGTAAAAGAGAACTAAATTTGGTGGTGTGCCCCCATGTCTGTGTTATAGAATTTCTGGAGTTATAGAATTTCACAATTATTAGCTATCTTGTGGATTTATGTGTTTAGTTTCCTCCCATTTATTTATTTTTCTTTGCTGTGTTCTAAGACCAAATTTGAGAAAATGAAATGCGATGACATCATGGACAATTTAAAGATGATTTCTTTAAACACAGTTTTGTGGGGCTTAGGTTTTCTTCCTTCACTTTTCACAACCTGAATAAAAACATCCCTCTGTAATTTGCTTAAATCCTGCAGATAAAAAGGAAGAATTCTTAGAGAAATATTTAGTTAGAATGATGAAACAGACCAAGTTCATTTATTAAAGTCCTTGAGCAAAGTCAAGTAAAATATAGTCCTGTCTTAATCAACTATTTTCCAACTGTTTCTTGATTTCTTCATTTGCTTATTTTTTTTTATTTTTTTTAGATTCAATGAAGCTTCGTGTCATATGGCATGAACTATTAAAAGTATCTTATATAAACTTTGGATTAAATTTTGCAAAAGTATTAGACATAGCATAAATAGAAAGAGCATTGATGTACCTTTGGAAAGGTGATTCTTCTGAAGAGTGTTGATCAATTTAATAGGATGACTTTCTCAGAGAGTGACTTATTAATAACACAATCTAGCTTTAAGATTTCTGTGTATAAATGGTAGAGCTAAGATTCACTTGGAACAAGAACAGTGAAAGAGGAGCAGTTTTGGCAGGGGAAAATTAAGCTATTGTGATCTGTAGACTATTTACACTGTCTAAGAACATGATGAAAAGGCCAGCATATTGCCCACAGTGCTATGTTGAAAGTTTGCATATCATTAAATATGTATTGTGATAGAACTTTTGGAAGCAGATGAAGTTTTAAAATATGGTGATAACTTGAAAAATCAGAATGCAGGATGGCTAAAATCAGAAAACAAAGACTATTAGTATTTATGTTCCATATAAATGAAGAAGAAATCTGAAATTTTCATTGTTTTGAATGAACATTTTTGAAATCACTGTATTTACTACAAAATACAGTTAAAGGCTGATGTGTGTATATAGATATTTTTGTGTGTAGATTATAAGAGTAACAGATGTTCACAATCACGTGTGTACAGAGGAAAGGACTGAAAATCTGAAAAGAGGAGTCATAACAATTCAAGAAATGCTCCCTCAAAGCATCTGGGCATGCCAACTTCATTAGCAAAATTTCTTTCCAATCTCCTCTATTATAAAAAAAAACCTTCCGTCTTGTTCCCTTTTTACTCTAAATTAATTTCCCTCTTTGTAGAATTTTCTCTTTGTCACTTCTTATGTACAATAAACAAAAATGCATTTGTCATGTTTTATTGCTTGTTAAGCCATTGAATGATAGTCTTATATGCTTCATTTACACAGTGCCACTAGAATGCCAGGTTCATTATGTTTAATTAAAATCTTGAAACTTGTGTTTTTGTAAGTTCCTAAAAATCTGAAGTGGGAAATGCAGTAATGGTTGGCTTTAAATGTAGTAGTAACTCAATTTACTTATACAGTAATTATTGACATACATAAAATGAACCATTTAAACAATAATATATCTATCAATAGAGTTTGAATATCCATAATCCATAAATTCCAAATCTGAAATAATCCAAAATATGAATGTTTTCTAGCATTACAATGATACCAAAGGCAGAAAAATCTTCACCTTACCTCATGGTATAGCTTATAGTCAAAAATAAATGTGAACTAAAAAGATTGTACAAAATTACCCTCAAAATATTTGCATAGAATTTATATAAATCATAAATAAATTCTTATTTAAATAAAACCTGGGTCTTCTTCCTAAGACATCTAATTGTGCAAATGCAAATATACTGAACAAAAATGCTAAATTACAAAATAATTCTAATCCAAAGAATTTTGGGAAAGAGATGCTCAAACTATAATACTTTGAATACTTAATTTTTTGGAGGTATACTTTCTATGAATTTCAATAAATGCATAATTATATGTAGTCATGATTATATAATCAAAAGAATAGTTTTGCTACTCAAAAGTTTTGTTTTGTCTTGTTTTGTTTTTGGTCTGTGTGTGTATTCTGCCTATTCAACCTTCTTTCTCCTTAAGCCCAGGCAACCACTGATTTTTTTTAGTCTCTATAATTCTATCTTTTCTAGATAATAGAGTTGAAATCACATGGTATATAGCCTTTTCAGATTGGAATATTTAATTTAATGATATAAATTTAAGTTTGCTTTATATACTTTATTACCCTAATAACTCATTTAATTTTAATTCCAAAAAATATTCTATTGTCCTCCATGTACCACAAATTAAATGTTAATTTAAAAATTTTAAAATTTATGTGACAAATGTATATATTTTAATTTATTTATAATTATGAACAAAAGATAAAATTGTCACTTCAACTAGACAAACAAATTTTACTTTGTCTCACTTGGAGTCTACGTTAAATAAAAAGATCAAGTAGGAGTTTTATTTATATGATTTTCTATTCAACTAGAGCATGAAAGCTCTATAAAACTGCCTAATCTTCCCCAATTTATTATATTTCCATGCATGTAACTTACTTTATTTCAACATAATAAGAAAATAAGATATGCTAATATTTTAATCATATATATATAATTACCACTATTTTAAAAAAGAATTTCTACTTAGTTTAAATTACAATGATGTTAGAAAGTCCTTTAGAAATTAGTTGTACCACAGGGGGGAAAAAAAGAGTCGATGTATTTTAGCTATGATTTATTCTAATACCTGAAATTTTAAATGATACAAATCATAGATTTTTTTAAACCTGAAGGGTAGAACGTTTTATAAATAACAAGTAATTTTTCATAGCGAACAATTTAATTTAAAAAGAGAAGTTATAAAAAAACACACTCTTGGATTTATAAGAAGTTATCTCCCTGATTGTCACAACAAATGTTTCATCTTAGGAAAACATTTTGGTTGCTACATTCTTCCAAAATCTTTATTTATTTATTTATTTATTTATTTATAGTTGTAGTTGGATACAATATCTTTATTTTATTTATTTTTATGTGGTGCTGAGGATTGAACCCAGCCCCTCGAACTGCTAGGCAAGCACTCTACTTTGGAGCCCCAACCCCAACCCCAGCCCTCTTCCAAAATCTCTTAAAAAATTCTTTAATAATTTTAATAATCTTATATTCAAAACTCAAAAATAAGACCACATAAATGTTTTTGCTTTTAGGTGATTAAAGACAATAGCTCCATGAGCAAATAAACACAAAGAAGCATGATTGACATTTGAAATTGACAAAATATTTTATCTTCAATTAAGTTCTTTGCTCTTCAAAGATAAATGGTGTTTGTTATTCTAAATTATTTTTATAAACCTAATTTGACAATAGAATGGAATGTACTCTTCTTTTCTGTGAAGGGCAAGAATAGTTAGAAAATCCTATAATGAAATTTGGTTCCTCTTCCCTCAAGAGGTGCTGTGTGTTTTCTCCACTGAGAATAGATGAGAAGAAAACATTCAACATATGTTTTTTCCAGATTGCTTTAGTTTTTGCTTGGTTTTCTTGTTTTTAAGTTAAGCTATTGTCCCCCCACCCCTTAGGAGAATTGGTTTACAGTTGCAGGCATCCATTTGAATAAAAGGCCCCAGTTGAGAAGGGGTTATTTAAATTCTCATGAATTCTTGTCCCTTCTTGTTATTGTTGTTTTATTTAAGAGGAAGAAGTTGTTAGAAATAATATTTCTATTTCTGCATTTTTAAATTATAATTGGAATGTTAGTAAAAGGACATGAGGAAGAATTTACTTTATACTTTTGCACCCAAAGAAAACAAATGATTATTGTACACATAAACACATAAGAGGTAGAAAATTGCACAATACTGTATATATATATTTGTTTAAGTCAAATTTTGTTTGGATTAAAGGCTAAATTTTTAAAAAACTCAAAAAAATACATACATAAAATAACATCCACTTGGTGTAGAAAACCATATTTGACACTATAGTAAAATCAATGTGTATAATTTGATGAGTCCTGCTTCCCCACATGTTGAAGTTTGAACATTAGAGAAGCACTCCAAGGTAAGCATATTGAGCAGAGTTTATTTTAAAAGGGGTAACATAGACTTCTCCTGGGAGGGAGAAGGGGGCCATAGCTGGTGTCATGGTATCCCAAGAACCAGGTGTTCTGCCCTTTTTATATACCCTAGGCTTCCTTTGTTCTCCTGCTTTTCCCCCTTACCTTTCTCCTTCCAGTGTACTTGACTAGGCCCAGGAATGCTTGGTGGGATGGCCAAAAATTGGGAAACAGGTGCACTGAAGGGAGAAGGGCAGGGTGAAGTAGCCAAAGACACATTAACAACCTTATAGCTTCCAGTTGGGAGGGAAAATTCCTGGGCAAGGTTACCTTGACAACAGGTTGGAGCAGGGGCAGGTTCTTGGTAATCCCTCAAGGGACAGTCTCCAACTTCCAGACTCACTCAAAATTGCCTCCTTGACCAGACCTGACTCAATTTACCTATCTACCCTGACTGCCTGTCTAATTCTGGCTTCATAGTTAACAATTAAATAAGAAAATGAATAAGTATTTTTAGACAATAAACACTATAACTTTACTTTTGACCTACTATTAGCAACATTTTGAATAGGAGTAAACTGCAATTTTCCTTGAAGATTCATTTATAAACCTCAGTAATATGTGTGCCACCTTTAAAAAGTTTATGATTGAAAAAAAAATGTTAAGGATTTCTTCATAGCTTTCATAAAAATTGTTTTATAAAAGGGTGACCATAAGAAGATATAAATACCATAAAGAAAGTGAGGCAAATAGTACTTTTTACAAACAGAGCCAACAATATCATAACCTTTATGGGATACTGCAAATCATCTGAAGTTTAGCTCTCAAAGACAATAATCATTTCGATTTTTCAACTCAGTAAAGAAGTTGTGCTGTAGTTTTAAAATAGGCTCCCACTTGTGCACTTGTCAGCTTCAGCCATTATTTCTAAGGACAGAGCTAGTATTTTCATCAAAAAGAAGAAAATAAAGGCAAGAACCAGTCTCATGGATGTGACATAATATTCATTTATCAAAATCATCTGATTAATTTCTAGATTTGACATACAAAAATATAATGACTTTCAGAGAAAATTTTTCTTAGTTATTAGTGTTGTATGGTTTGCAATTATATAATTGTATTAAGACATTTACTTATTCTTTTTTGTCAATGCAACTACATGTGGTTATTTGTCCCTACAATTAAATACTAATTACTAGGATTATAGAATTCAGATTAATTCTTGGATAAACAAAAACTATGACAAATGGATTGGCTGTGAGCTCCTAAAGTCTTTTGATGTTCAATGGTACTGTGCAGTGACAGAATGTGAAGTTTATCCTGGATGCTAGGTGACATACTCACTGTCAACCTTGCTACTCTTAAAAAAACTAAGTCACTCTGCCTCAAATTTAGCGTCTATGCTGAGAATTTATTCAAACTACAGGGAACGTTTTAGAGATTTATGTTTTCATTGGAAACCACAAAAGAAATTGGTGTAATGTTATCAAAGGATACAAACCTGGAAATATCATCAATGAAATTTCACTTATTTTTTTTTCTATTTCTTGATTTAAAATTAAAATAGTTATGCTAATAAATATTCTATATCTACTAGCATTGATTTCTTATGTATTCTAACAATTCTAATATTCTAAGCTCCTGTCTTTCTTTATTGTTAATATTCTCTTTGGTTCAAGGTATTGAATACCAATACCAGTACTTCTACTCATGCTCATAATCATTTTGACACCTAGAGTGATATTATATTATTTCTTTTATTTTTAATTATATAAAGGAAGTCTGACATAGTATAAGGATTACAAGCACATATATATTTATACATGCATAAGTACATACATAAGCACATAAAGTAACATATGTATTAATATTATTTTTTAATCTAATGTTTAACAGTAAGAAAAAATACTGTTTATTTCTACTGTTGATAGATATTATGTTCTGAACGTGACCTCCAAAAAAAATCTTACCTTGAAAACTTAAACTCTGGTATAATGTCAGAGGCAATGGGGACTTAGGGAAGTGACTAGATCTTGAAGGTAGAAGTCAAGACTGGGACAAACACCCTTATGAAAGAGGTTCCCGAGAACTGCCATGCACCTTCCACCATGTAAGAAGAAAGCTAGAAACAGCAGTGCATGAACTAGAGCCTAGTACTTCAGCAGACTCTGATCTTAGACTTTCAGCCTCCAGAACTGTGATAAATAAATCCCTTGGTTTATAATCTGTCTGATTTAGAGTGTTTTGTTGAGTAACCCCAAAAGACTGAGAAAGTGACTACAATTCATCACTTTCAAATCATATGATATTTGACAGTGTAAGAAGTTGCCAATCCAAAACTGAACTGAATGTGAAACACAAAGAATAAAGCACACATAGAAGTAAACTTTATCTAAATATGTTCACCAATCTAGGTCATGTACAGAGAAGAAAGATTGAGTCAAACAATAAACTGAGATTTTAACTAAATGTGTGAACTGACAAGAATATAAAGAATGCAAGAAGAGTGCAAATGGCTGAGCATGCTATTAATATAGCATCACATAGGTAATAAAATGTATTGACATTAAAGATGTGTGACTTTACATAGTTTTATTTTTCCCCTTATTTTTAAATTTTTTATTTATATATGACAGCAGAATGCATTACAATTCTTATTACACATATAGAGGACAATTTTTCATATCTGGTTGTGTACACAGTATATTCACACCAATTTGTAACTTCATACCTGTACTTTGGATAATAATGATTATCACATTCCACAATCATTAATAAGCCCAGACTTCTTCCCTTCCCCTCCAAACCCTCTGCCCTATCAAGAGTTCGTCTATTTCTCTCATGCTCCCACTCCCTATCCCACTATGATTCAGCCTCCTTATATCAAAGAAAACATTCAGTATTTGTGTTTGTTTGTTTGTTTTTTTTTTTTTTTTGCAATTGGCTAACTTCAGTTAGCATTGTCTTCTCTAACTCCATCAATTTACCTGCAAATATCATGATTTTTATTCTCTTTAATTTCTGGGTAATATTCCATTGTGTATATATGCTACATTTTTGAGAGACAAATCAGATCATATATAGGGGGAGATCACTTTGTATCTCAGTAATTTTTTCAACCCAGAACCTCAAAGCCAGAAGATCGTGGAACAACATATACCAAGCTCTGAAAAAAAAAAAAAAAGGATGCCAGCCAAGAATCTTATATACAATAAAACTAAGCTTTTAATTTGATTATGAAATAAAAATCTTACTAAAAAGAAAATTATATTAAAAGGAGAAGGTGTTTGTGTGTTTGTGTCTGTCTCTGTGTGTGTGTATTTAAAAATACAAAAAAAGAACTCAACTTGTATGTGAAATACTCAGAAGAAAGAATTTTCTTCACAAATTACTTTTGCTGTTGAATGGGCCAGAGGCTGATTCATAGTGGGATAGGGAGAGAGAGCATGGGAGGAATAGATGAACTCTAGATAGGGTAGAGGGGTTGGAGGGGAAGGGAGGGGGCATGGGATAATTAATTATGGTGGAATATGATGATCATTATTATCCAAAGTACAGGTATGAAGACACAAATTGGTGTGAATATACTGTGTATACAACAGAGATATGGAAAATTGTGGTTTCTGTATATAATAAGAATTATAATGCATTCTGCTATCATATATAAATAAAAAAATTCTTAGGAATTAACTTATCTTTGGATTCAATAATATATAAGATTGATTAACTCAAAAATAAAACTATTTTTAATAAAAAAAAAGAATAACAGAAAATTCAAACAATACTACTTTAAAATTTAGCAATTCCCTATGGGTTTTTCAGCTGAGTTTCTAAGTTGAAATAATGGTACTTATATTTATATATTAATATTTATATTACAAAACAGAGTTTGAAAGAAAATATAAAAATTTGTGGTTATTAAATTTTCATCTGTTAATCATGTGGACAGATTAACTTTATTCAACAAAATTCATTATATTACTTATTTAATACACAGAAAAATTATTTTAAGGAAGATAGTTACTACTGCACACATTTATGTAAATGCCTAATTATATACCAATTAGAAAGGTTAAGTAACAAGGATGCACATCGGTTTATTGGGAAGAAATTTGATGTAATGACATCTTCACATACAATCATCTATTCTATAGGACAAAATTATGATATTTAATGTTTGTTGTTATTGTTGTGTTTTATCATACAGGTATGTGAGATATGCCCACAAAAGAGAGGAACATAGGATATAAATATGAATTACACCTAGACCATTGCTCATATGTTGGACTTCCAAACTATTTAAAATGTATTTGAGTAAAGACTGGACTTCAAGATATTCTATTTATTAACTTAGCAGTGGGTCTTGAAACTTACCCCTTTTCAAGACTCAGAATGAGCTGCAAATGCAGTATCCCAGGAAATGAACTGCCTTAGGATCCAACTGAACACTGACATCAAACCTAAGTGAATCCTTTCATCTCTAACTTAAGAAAATGGTCAAATTTTCTCTCTCTGTGCCTTGGGCTAAATTGACCTGTCCTTATGCATCTTTAATAGAAAAGTGAATTTACACAAAATACTATGAAAATACTACGTTCCAACTTTGTAAGCACCTGAAGAAAAACATACGATGCATAATCAAGTGAACTCTACACAACAGTCATCAAGTTTTGCTATGTTAGGAGTTCTTGTTTTTCTAATATATGACTTAAATTTAAATCATTTGAATTGTGTATTGCTTTTGATTAGTCTTTTTTCTGGCCAGTAGGGAAAAGCATTTGTTTTTCTGGGAACCCTGAAAGTTAGTATGAGGAAAAATGCATGTTATGAGGGAGAAGAATTTGGAAGAATTGATGAAACAATACAGAAGAGCTGAGCATAGGAAAGTTCTGTATGCTCTTCCTTAACATAATCAGTCCCTTTTATGTTGTCTTTGTTAAAAGAATCATTGTGTTAGCCTTTATTTAGTGAATGTTTGTGGACTTAAGGAACACCAGCAATGGTTATGTTCACAGCTAAACTAACCAGGAAAAGTATAAGGGTCCCAGAATACAAGACAAGAAGCACATCCAAACACCAGAGACAGTAGAAATTCAGAACACAAGGTGACTCCCAGAATATGAACCCAGAAGAAACCTCAGGGAGAGGAGGCATGAGCCCAGGGATAGGAGTTGGCACCAGTTTAAAGGAGAATCAATGTTAATTTAAACATTAGGCTAATTGAAATAAACCTGATTGATTAAAAAGGTGTGGCAAATAATGTAATTTCTTGTTTATAGATAACATAAAGAAAGAAATTGGTAGGGGAAGAACAAAACAATAGAGAAAAAGATGAGGGAGAAATAGTTATTATTTAAATGGTACAAAAACATTATGAGAAACATTAAAAATTATGAAGTGGTGATAAAATATTGCACATATATTTAATGTTATTTCATTGTATATTTTTTAATTGTTAAATGGAGAATGCCATAAGCAAACTCAAGACTATGGAATGTGAGAAAAAAGGATAAATATTCTTCAACAAAAGGTGGTAAGAAAAAAACTAGAAGAGAGATGGAGAGAAAATCTATAGATAGGTGAGAGAAAATGAACTCAGTGTAAGGACCATTTGAGTCTGAATTTGAACAAATTGGGAAAAAAACAAACATAATTCAGGATATGCAAAGATGGATATTTGATGATATTCAGGAATTATTATTATTAATTTTTAGGTGTTAGGGTTTCACATTTGCTAAAGTCTTAATGTTTTATAGACACCTGAAATATTTACAGATGGATTGATGTAATATGTGAAAATTGCTTCAAAATAACCTAAAGTTGACTAGTAATGGTACAGATAATGCAAGATTGGATATTATCTGAATTAGTAAATCTGGGTGTGGACATACTTCACTCTAACTCATATATAGTTGAAAATTGCCATACCACAATATGAAAAGGAAAATTGAATTGAATAAGAAATCAATTAGAAGAAGTTTGTGACATCACTGAAAATAATAGTTAGAAACTCAAGTAATAAAAATAGCTTGGAATATAAGCACTATAGTACATGAAAGATAACATAATTAATCATAAGAATTATAAATCAATATTTGATCACATAAAAATACAAAGGGAGCATAAAGAACATTAAATATGTTCTACTTTTAATTTATGGTGCCTTATATTTTTCTGAGACATTTTCTATTGTTCTCAGCTTTTGTGTGTGTGTGTGTGTGTGTGTGTGTGTGTGTGTGTGTGAAAGAGATTAGGAATTAAAGCCACTAAAATCATACTTAGGGATTTTTATGTAATGTAAATTTTCTTTTCTCTAGGGTAAAAGTTTAAAAACAGAACTTCAGGGTCATCCTATGTGAAATGTTTGTGTATCTTGTTATGAATTGGCCAAAATGAAAGTGAGCATTACTGATGTATTCCCTGTCATGAGGGTAGTCATTAAGTTTTGAACTGTAAATATGATGTTAACTGCAGATATTTTAGAAATATATTTAGATGTACTTTGCTTTTATTCTTATTGATTATAAATATATTTTTCCATTGAGAGTCTTTGATTTCTTAAGTTTTAAAAGGTGTGAGTTTTTTCTTTAATATTTAAATGTATGGATATCTCAAGAATGGCTTTAAAAAAAAAAGTTTTGGCTTACTTCTACAGCAGAAAACATTCTTCAATTATTTCAATTATTTTAAATTAAATTAGGGTTTGTTGTTGCCCAGAATATTGTCTACCGTGTTGGATGTTTCATGCATACTTTTAAAAAAATATGTTATGCTTGTTGTTAGGTAGAGCATTACATAATTTCACTAGTTTTAGGTCTTTCAATCACTTTCCTACAACTACATTACTTTTTTCTTTTACTTATATTCTAAGCTACAGTGCACTGTATTTGTGATGGTAAGAATTTTTCTCAGGTATCGTTAGTATGAAAAAAAAATCACTTTGTCTTCGGATTTTGAATATAGTTTGTGTATAAAATTATAGAATTACCTTTTGTGTTTGTATGTGTGTGTACATGTGTGTGTTCTCTAAGAACTCTACAGACAGATTTTCAGCTCTATAAGTGACATTAGTCAGTTTTTCATTTTTTTTTTTTTTTTGGCCAAAAGACTTTACAAGAACATAATACAGAATGAAAAGCTTAGTTTTGGCTCACAGTTTCAGTGTTTCAGTCCATGGTTGGCTGATTTCCTTGCTTTGGGCCTAAGGAGAGACAAACATCGGGATGGAAAGGGTGGTGTTGAAAAGCTGCTCACTTCATAGTAAGAAATTGAGAGTGCACCAGGCAAGGACCTGGGGACAATATGCAATCCCTAAGGGCATGACCCCAGTGACCTCATTCTTTCAGTCATACTGTACCTATCTATAATTACCACCAAGTAGTCCTTTTAAATCATTAATATATCAAATGGATTAATCCACTGATGAGATTGCAGCTCTTATCAGTGCTTGAAATTCCTACCTCTGACCTTTCATGCATTAGAGATCATGCTTTCAAAACATGACAAAACTCTTCTAACTTTAATCATTCCAGTCAGAAGTCTGATGAAACTGTTAATTACATGTCTTTCTTGATAATGTATCTTTTATCTCTTGTACCAGGATAATTTTTTAAAAACTTTAATTTCAAGTAGTTCGAATAAGACATTCCTAGAATTGTTGGCTTTAAAAAAGTATGTTTGCAATTGTATGACCTTTAACAGTCTAAATTTAAAAATTTTGGTTATGTGCAAGAGAACTGCATGCAAAGAAATCTGTAATTTGTAACTTATGTGAAACTATAATAATATAAATAGCCATGAAAAGATGAGCAGGAGAAACATTACTAGATTTAGAAATATGGATTTAGTGTAGAGCAAGCTGGATCCAGGCAAACGGAAACCACAGAACACAGGAAATTTTCATGTGGTTCATATGTGTCAGTGTGGTGGAAAGAGAATAAGATAGGAATGTCTGGAGAATGTACTTTATTGCATAAATAGATGATATCCAACTTAGTCAAAATGAAGTAAGATATTTGTTTCCAATTCAGCCAGAATTGGCCATCACCTAAATTAATGTGCAATAATTGACACTAAAATATGTATTCCTCAGTCAGAAAAAGGCATCAGAAGATGTTGAAATACATGAGTAGGTTTTTTTTTTTTTTTTGGTTTTTTTTTGGTTTTTTTTTTATTGTTGGTCGTTCAAAACATTACATAGTTCCTCATACATCATAGGTTTTGCATGTATTTGGTTTCTTCAGAAAATCATTAGATACTGTGTGTTTACTTTATTAATAATATTACAATCTCCCAAATAATATCTAGCAACCTCTATTTTAAAAAAAGTCTTACACAAAAAAAAATGAAACACAACTCTGCAACCTAAAATATTTATGTATGATTTAGAGAGGTTTATGAATAAATTTCTAAAGAAAATCTTGGCCTTATTTCTTTATAGTTCATAATCTCACACAAAAAAGTAAAACAGTAAGGTCCAAATTCCTAAATGTAGCAGATTTTTCAGCATATTCCCCTTTTTCAATGTGAATGGAACTCATCTAGTGAATTGAAAGCCTAAATGAATTAATAACATCTTAAGAAATAATTATTTCCTCTGTCTGTCTTCAAACCTCATAGGAATGAGACAGGCATGGTGGCACATGCCCATAATTCCAGCTACTTGGAAGGCTGAGTCAGAATGATTGCAAATTTGATACACCCTTGGCAAATTAATAAGACCCTTTCTCAACATAAAAAATCGGAAAGTACTAGGAATGCAAGTCAGTGTTAAAGAAGCCCTGGAGTTCAATCCCCAGGTCTTCAAATAAGTACATAGATAGATAGATAGATAGATAGGTAGATAGATAGATAAACAGACACATTACTTTCAGCAGAAGATACTGTGTGCTGTGTGCTGTGCAGAGATTATTGCTAGAGCACCAATCTGCTGAGCACAGGTGATAGAACTCAGTTGAAATGTTACATTTATTTTTATGGATTAGTAGATAGATAGATAATTTCTCTCTACCTTATTGTATTCTAGCTCATTCTTCTATTTTCTCATGCCTTGTACTTCAAACTAAGACTGAAACTTATACCACTGGTTGTCCTGAATCTCAAACATTCATGCTGGAACTGAAACTATCCCCTGAGTTTTTTGTGGTTCTCTGCTTGATAGATGTTAATCTCTGACTTCTCAGACTCATAATCTGTCAGCATATTTCCTGTAGTACATCTTTGTATGGTGTCTTTGTGTGTGCATGTATGCATGTGTGTGTTGTATTATGTTTCTCTGAAGAACCCAGAATAATACATTGAAATAACATAAAGAATTATTGTTGAATCATACTCACAATTCTTGGTGTTAATTTAGGTTGAGATTATTTTCTTTCCTAATAATTCAGGCAATGAAGGGACTAAAACAAAGCAGATGCAGACAAGTTGAGGGCATAAGGAACTGTTTACCAGGTTCTTTATTCCCATATCCAGCATAGACTGTCCTATTAGAATAATAGATTCTCTTCATTGTGGGTGTTTATCAGTAGAAGAAAACTAATACAGTGATGCACTTCATACTCAGGGGATGTTGTGTCTAGGAATCTAAGCTTCCTAAAATAGTACACACTGAATTTATTTGCTATACCTAACCCTTAGCCAGGATTGTTAATTTAATAATGTTTTATATAACAACTCTTCCTCTTAATAATTACTTTATGTGCTTTCAACTGTTGGGTTTTCTTCCCAGTACTGGGAATATTGATTACGTGCCAATGGCCTTAAGTCTTTACTCTTGAATTTGTTGATACTAGATCTAAAAAAAGCATTATGTCACTTATATTCTACCAGTCAAAACACTCCCTAGCTATTACAGACTCAAGGGAAATAAACATTGACTTCCAAATGTCAATGAGGACTACATTAACTAAACAGATTCATAATTATAAGAGATGAAATTAAATCTTTAAATGACACCTAATGAATCATTTCTGTTATACTAAACCCAGCTAAGAGCTTTTTTAAAATGTATTTATATTTACTTTTTATATTTTTACATGCTTCTGTTAGGTCAAACTTTAGATGTGATATATCTTAGAACATAATCTTGACAAGTGCACATTAGGAATAATATAAAATTTAGATTCATGTCCATGGAAAGCATCATTATTTTAATGAATTATTTCATCTATTCATGCATTTATAGGTACAGATTTTAATGAACTCCTTCTTGATAATGGCATTTGTGCTGGGCAGTGAAATATATATTAAAATGAACAAGACTCAAAATAATGAAGAAGACTATATGCTTTGTGGTTGGCATCTTCTAATAGGAAAACTAAAGTAAATATGCATTTGTGGTATTATGCATATTTTAATAGGAACACATGATGTTAAGGACAAAAAAGTGATACAAAACTAACTTATTATGGAAAGAATTTTCAGTGGAGTTTGGATAAATTATCAATTTCAAGTTAAATCTAGATACTAAAAGCTGGGGACGGTGGTGCATGCCTCTAAACCCAGTGTCTCAGGAGGCTGAGACAGGAGGATCTCAAGTTTAAAGCCAGCCTCAGCAATGGCTGTGAACTAAGCAACTCAGTGAAACCCTGTCTCTAAATAAGATACGAAATAGGGCTGGAGATGTGGCTCAGTGGTCAAGAGCCCCTGAATTCAATCCCCACTACCAAAAATTTAAATAAATAAATTAATATAATATAATTAGATACTAAAATATAAGGAACTAAAATATGAGTACAGCAAGTATTTTTTAAGTTTACATTCAGTACTAATTAAATGGGATAAAAGTATAGAGAATTGGTTGACCAGATATTTATCTGATATAGAAGAGAGAAATGGTGGCAAACCATGGGGACCCAGGTTACAAGTTGACATATTTCTGAGTCTAGAACTCATAGAATTAGAGAGAAGTAGGAGATGGGCTCTATCAAAGTTATGCCTGAGCTTCAGCTTGGAAACTAAATGCAATAGAACCTTGTCTTGCTAAAATGTGAGAAATACACAGAGATCAATTGAAACACAGATGGATATTCAGATAATAGTATCTTGTAATTCTAGTAAAAAATTGTGGTTACCTAAAGAAGTCATTCTTGATAGATACAATCTTGAACCTCTTTGAGAGACATTGAGAAGGATCAAGGCGCTTCATAGAGTAGGATGATGACAAGAGGAAGAATGATTCTCTCTCTCTCTCTCTCTCTCTCTCTCTCTCTCTCTCTCTCTCTCTCTCTCCCTCCCCCCCATACACACACACACACACACACACACACACACACACACACAATACATACCTTCCTCATTTAGTTCACTCAGACTCACAGGCCAATCTCTTCTGGAAACATTTTTAAAACATGACCCAAAATAATGTTTTACTGTTTTCCCAGATATTCCTTAATCTCAGGATATATAAAATTAACCATCTTTACTGGGATTCTGTTATGTTTTATGATGACTTATTTATTCTGGTCCTTTAGGAAGAATGTTTTATTATATTAAATAATATTCGCAGTTTATTTTTTGGTATTGGGAATGTAATCCAGAGTGCTATACAACAGAGCCACATCCCCAGACCTTTTTATTTTTATGAGACAGCGTCTCACTAAATTTTCCAGACTGGTCCTTAAATTTACTGTCCTCCTGTAACTGCCTTTCAAATAGCTGGGATTGTAAGCATGTTCCCTTGTACCTGACTGCAATTATTTTTATCACATGCTGATATAACATATAGTAAGAAATTGTGTAAAATATTTCTAATTAAGGATAACAGAAGATGTGTGGGAGATACAAAAGTGCAATCAGCAAAGAAATGATGATTGAAGGTCAATGAACGGATATGAATTCATGCAAAGGGAAGGCCCTGAAGGAGAGGAAAAAGAGAAGCCAAACCTTGGAAAGCTCCATATCTTAAAGACAAGCTATATTTGATCAGGACAGTTAAAATTTTTCAAAAGTAAGAGAAAATATTGATGTGTAGCATAAAATAAATAAAAAAGACAGTATTTGGAATTGGGAAATGCTTAAGCATACATAAATATTGATGAAAAAATAATAAGAGGAACAAGAGGCCAATTTTGTATTTGAAGAGATTTTTAGTAAAAGTTAAACACTAAGGAAACACAAGAGATATCCTTTATTGGACAACACAAATTTTCAATTCTCCTTTGGTAAAATGTAAAATGCCATGCAATGTTTTAAACCCCAACAAATAACTTTCCTTTGAAAATATCACACAAGTAACTTAATATTATATGAAACATAAAAAGGGATAAAAAATTTTCTCTAGAGATTAAGAAAGTTTGGATTCTATGTAATTTGAACAAAAGATATTCATTCATACACACCCATACACTAATCTATAATTTTTCTTTCTTTTGTGTGTACATCATAAAATAACAGTATAAAAGTATTTTTGGAAAGTTACCCTTATTCAATAAAGAAGATATTATTAATATATTAGGCTAACATTTTTGCTTCTAGCTCCTAATTTAAACTAACTGCTACATGGCTATAAATAATCTAATCAACCATTTTCCAATTGCTCATAACTTTCACATTTCTCTATTGTAAAAAAACTAAATTGGTAATTTCTTTATATGTACATATGTTTATCATTGTGCATATATAGATATTGCTATCAGATAAATTCCTGATATCAGAATTACTTAGTTAAATAGTGTGTGAGAAAATCATATGCCAACTAATATAGCTAACAACACATTAATACAATATCTATATAGATACATACAGCCACTCAACAAGAACACATGTCATTAAAATAGGGAACTTATATACATATTATGTCTGTATTATCAAAATGATAAGATTAAAAGACCCAAACTAGCTATGCATGATTTAGATTTTAGTGAGTCAGAGAAGACTGTCTTGAAGTATTCCTTATTTAAATGTGTGACAGGACAAATAGTCATGAAATTAATAATCAACCACACAGACACAAAGATATAAGGAATTTTGAAGGTTATAATTCGTATGTAAAGCTATGAAATAAATCCCAATTAATTTAGGATATTGATTAGTGAACTTCTCTCAGGATACTAGCACCTTACACTACAAGTTTAAGCAAAATTATTTTCCATGCACCTCACAGTTAACAGAGTTGAAAATTAAGTGAATTTCAAGTGAAGTCAGGTGAATTAATTTCATATTCATGACTCAAATTCTACCAGACAGAAATAGGATTATTTAAATTAAGAGCTTGAAGAGAATTATGAAGAACTGTATTAATGATTTGTGAAAAGTGATCCAATAGTCTGAAAATGACAGGAGTAAATGATGTCTATTCAAAATTTAGTACTCATATTGATATTTCTATACAGAAAAATATTGACTTAAATTATAACATGTTTTTGAAAAAAGAGGTTCATCTAGAAATGTATGAAAAAAGTTAATTAACCCATGCCAACCAATTTATTTTAATTGCATTCATCTATTCCAGTTTATAAATAAATGCTTCTGAGATACTTCTTTCATTTTTAAATTGAAATCATTGGACATGCAGTCTTAAAAGTCACCCACTTTGCATTATTAACAGCTCAGTGATTTTAATTTTTTTCCTAGTTTAAACCTATGGGCATATAGCATGAGACAATATACCTGAAAATAATATGTGAGTGCATTTATTGAAAGCAATATTTTACATGCCCATAAACAAATACACATCCCCATGGGACTTAAATTCATATTCATATAGTACTTTGGAGGTCAATTACATTATTCCCAATGCTTTTGCAATCACCACCTGCTTGTAATAGAACACTACAAGACTTTTCTTCCTTGCTTGTGCTATTTTAAAATGAATCTTCTCT
Source organism: Urocitellus parryii (assembly GCF_045843805.1). Classification (NCBI taxonomy): domain Eukaryota; kingdom Metazoa; phylum Chordata; class Mammalia; order Rodentia; family Sciuridae; genus Urocitellus; species Urocitellus parryii. Next base: position 32,629,319 of record NC_135531.1, on the reverse strand, counting down.
ACTGAACTCATTTTACTCTCCCATTAAAATTTGTGTGTTTTTAAAAATAAAATTGGGACCCAACACTTCAGTTCATAGTTCTGGAAAGGAGGAAGTGCAGAATAGGGATGTCTGTCACATTCTGTTTCAACTTGTGACATAAAGTAGAAGGTCAACTTGTGATATAGTGTGAAGAGATGAAACAGAATGGGCTGCATCCTGTGATAACAGCTTTGCTGCAGGGTAACTAATGCAAGAACTCACTCCTCTAAAACTACAGTAATCTCTTATCAAAACCTCATCACTGATGGTGGTAGTTTAGAGAAAGGAACTTTCCAGCAGTTCCATAGCCCAAGATGGAAAACGTAGGACGACTGTTCCTCATGGAGGAAGGCAACTAAGGGGAACTCACTGAAATTCAGTATTGGATAGAAAAAGAGGCCATGGACACAAAAAGTTGTAAAATTCTAACATAAGAAATAAAGTGAAACAATATTTGATTGGTGGCACAGGTGACACGGGCTGCTAAGGAAAGGTGGTGTGCAAGCAGAGAGAGAGGAAAGCACGGGAAAATACATACATACATACATACATACATAAATGGTCTGGTGGAACCTGTGGAATTATAAGTAAGACTGATCTTTGTTGTTGTTCTAATTAGTTACACATGAGAGTAGGACGCATTTTGACACATTGTACACAAAAGGAGCACAACTTCTCCTTCCTTTGACTGTACTTGATGCAAATTCACACTGGTAGCATAATCATACATGAATATAGGGGTAATTATGTCCATCTCATTCCACCATCCTTCCCAACCCCAAACCCTCTAACCTCGCCTCATTCCCCTATGCACAATTCATAGTTCCTTAATTCTTCCAACCCACTCCCCACATTGTGGATCAGCCTCCACTTATCAGAGAAAACACCAGCCTTTTTTTTTTTTTTTGCTTTTGTTTTTTTGAGTTTGACTTATTTTCCTAGCATGATATTCTCAAGCTCTATCCATTTACCTGCAAATGACATGATTTTATCCTTCTTTAAGGCTGAGTAATATTTCATTTTTTATATAGACCAGTTTTTTTTTTGTCACTTCATCTGCTGAAGGACATCCAGATTGGTTCCATAGTTTGTCTATTGTGGATTGAGCTGCTGTAAATAATGATGTGGCTGTGTCACTGTTGAATGCTAATTTTAAGTATTTTGTGTATAAACTGAAGAGTGGGATAACTCCACCAAATGCTGGTACCATTCTATATTTTCTGACGAATCTCCATACTGCTTTCCATAGTGAAAACATTTTCGACATCTTGAGCAATTAGAGAAATAAAATTAAAACTACTCTAAGATTTCATCTTACTCCAGTCAGAATGGCAAATTATCAAGAATACAAGCAATAATAAGTGTTGGTTAGGATGTGTGGGGAAAGATACACTTATACTTTTCTGGTGACATTGTAAATTGGTGCAACCACTAAGGAAGACTGATCTTAATGGAATGAGAGTTGGTGGGAAAAGTTGTTGAGTGAAAGGCAATCAAAACAGCTTGGCCTGGGGCTAGAGATGTGGCTCAAGCGGTAGCGCGCTCGCCTGGCATGCGTGTGGCCCAGGTTCAATCCTCAGCACCACATACCAACAAAGATGTTGTGTCCGTCGAGAACTAGAAAATAAATATTTAAAAAATTCTCTCTCTCTCTCTCTCTCTCTCTCTCTCTCTCTCTCTCTCTTAAAAAAAAAAAAAAAAAAAAAAAAAAAAAAAAAAAAAAAAAAAAAAAACAGCTTCGCTCATGGGCACATCAACTAATGGGATCCAGGGTCTCCAGTAGAGAGAAGCATTGATAAGCATCACATGACAGCAAACAAAGGAAGGTGATCTGAACTTCATTAAGAAAGTTGCCATCAGACCCAGCAGTCACCCCATAGTTGGTTTGGACCAGCATGAGTGAAATAGGCATAAAGAAAATTGTGCCTAGGGTATGCAGACTCTGCATACCAAAGAGAAAGAGCTCCCATTATTGCTTACACCTCATAGGAGGTATTGTTGGAAATACACCAACAAGAGCCAGACAGAAGCATCATCATCCCCAGAGTGGACACGTGATAATTCACATCCACAGCAAGGAATGTGAACACTCTGGAGTTGTAGACCCTACACCATAAAAGTGGTATTTACCAGATGTTCAGCAGAGATCAGCAACTCCCCTTGCAAAAGGGGATAAGGATCAAATCTCAGATATCCTCCAACAGAGTTCCCAAGTTCAGCCAAGATTAAATCCCAACCACCACAACTCCTAATTTCAAACTTTCCACCACATGTAGTACTGGAGTACACAATTTGTAAATTTGACAGAATTCATTAGTCTATTGCAATCTATACTTAAAGACAGGAAGCTGTGGCAGAGTCTTTCATTCAACTTTACAACCAACTTAAACCAACTGGACAATTTCGTGAAACAGCATCTCAATAAATTACAACCAACTTTGATTCCTACTCACAATGGCTGGCAGCTAAGTGAGGAACACAAAGACATTGGACTTAGTAACCGCATATTCTTGAACCAATAGTTGCAGAGTCCTCTAAAAATACAAAGAATAAAAACCCATTCTTGCCAGTAGGTTCTTACCACATCAGCATAAATAAGTCCTTTATTTATATATATATATATATATATATATATATATATATATATATATTATTTTTATTTTGATTGCTTCCTCCTTAACCTTCTTATTATTTAGTCCTGGTTTGACTTAGGTCAAATACACTTGCATGTGGGTTTGACTTGTTTCAAACTCATATTGTTTGTTCATAACTTGCTTTTTTCCCCCTGTTATTATCTCTTCTTCACTCATTCTGTCCTCCACCTAAAAACTAAATTCTTCAATTCCCTCTCTCTCTTTTTAATTTAATTATTTTGTTATTGTTTTACTCCTCATTCTTCATAGCTATCATCTGTTATCTGTCTTCCACCCCTCTTAAGTTCATGTTTTAAATATCTAAAGTTTTCTCTTGACTTCCAACTCTATTTTCTCTTCATCTAAGAAGCTATAATCTGCCAGGCATGATGGTGCATGCGTTTTATCCCAGTGGATCAGGAGGCTGAGGAAGGAGAATCACAATTTCAAAGCCAGCCTCAGCAACTTAGTGAGGCCCTAAGCAACTTAGTGAGACCCTGTCTCAAAATCAGAAGGCAGGGAACAGCTGCTGTGGATGTGGCTCAGTGGCCAAGCACCCCTGGATTCAATCCTTGGTACAAAAAAATAATAATAATAAAATAAAAAGAAGCTATATTCCCACTATTAGATTCATTAATATTGTAAAAATGGTCATACAACCAAAAGCAAAATGCAGATTCCTTGCAATCTCCATCAAAATACCAATGACATTTTTTATAAAATTAAAAAAAAACGCAGTGTTTAAATTCATCTGGAAGAATAATAAACCCAGTATAACCAAAGAAATCCCGATGAAGTAGAGTGATGCAGGGCCTCACAGTACCTGATCTCAAAGAATATTACAGAGATATAGTCGCTAAAACAATATGGTATAGGCATCAAAATTGACTTGAAGACCAATTGAATAGACACTTTGAAGACAGTTGAATAAGAAAGCTGATTGTAGAACTGTGGGTAGCAATGAGGAAAACCCCAAGGAATGGCACCTCAAGTTAGGGGAACCCAGAACAACTCCTGCTAGCAGCTTCTATGGGACAGGATAGGAGACCGGGGTACCAACCACTGCAGTAGGAGCCAGGGAAATTCCTACCCCTGACCTCTCACTGCTCTGTATGCAGTGAGATGACATCAGACAGGTGATGTAGGACAGCCAATGGGGGACAGACAATGAAATAGAAGACTCAGAGACAAATCCACTCATTTATAACCATTTGATACATGGCAAATGTACCAAAAATTTATGCTGGAGAAAAGATAGCCTTCTTTTTGATGTGTGTGTGTGTGTGTTTTATACACACAGTGATGGGAAACTGGATATTTGTGTGTAAAAGAATGAAACTAGATCCCTGTCTCTCACTCTGCACAAAAGTCAAATCAAAGTGTATCAGAGATTAAAGAATTTGACCAGACTTGGCAAGTACTAGAAGGAAATATAGACCTCACACTCCATCATATTAATGCAGGCACTGATTTCTTTAACATGGTTCCTAAAGCTCAAGAAATAAAACCAAGGGTCAACAAGAGAGATGCCATCAAATGAAAAAGCTGTGCACAACAAATGAAATGATTAAGTACATGATGACAGAGCCTACAGAATGAGAGACTCTGCCAGACATACCTGTGACAGGGGATTAATGTCCGAATACATAAAGGACTCAAAAACTTAGCACCAAAAAATCAAATAATCCAGTCAATGGGAAAAGATCTAAACAGACATTTCTCAAAAGAAGAAGCCCATATGGCAAGAAATAAATGGGGGGAAAATGTTCAACATCTCTTGTAAACAGGGAAGTGCAAATTAAAACTACACTAAGACTTTGTCTCACTCCATTCAGAATGTAATTATCAAGGGTATAAATACTAATAATTCCTGGCAAGAGTGTAGGGAAAAAGAAACACTTGTACATTGTTATTACTGTAAATTAGTACAACCACATTGGAAAGCAGTATGACGATTCCTCATAAAAGTAGAAATAAAATCAACACATGACCCATCATATGAAATCATCAGCTATTCTACTCTTCATTATTTATGCATAAAAAACAAAATTAGCATATACAGCCACCTATAGCAATACAGCCAGCTCAATGTTTATGGCAGTGCAATTCACAACAACCAGATTATAGAACAAGCATAGGTTGCTTTCAATAGATAAATGGATTAAGAAAATGTGTGTGTTTGTGTGTGTGTGTATGTTTGTGTGTGTATACACACACACTATGTTTTTTTCTCAGCCAGAAAGAAGAATGAAATTATAGCATTGACTGTAAGTGGATGGAAATAAGAATATCATGCTAAATGAAATAAAATAGATTCAGTCTGTTTTCTCTCATATGTGGAACCTAAAGCAAAGTAAGGGGAAAGAGTGGTAGTTGGCTATTTTCAAGGTATAGGGAGTATCAGAGAAGTTACAAAGAGATAAAGAGGGAGGGAGAAATGACAGGAAGGGGAGGAAAGTATTGTTGAGGGCCACAGCCCAGTCGGGATGACGCATGGCATTTTTGCAAGAAGTAGTGGTTGAGAGGTGACTCCAGCGAGCCATTAAGATGATGATTGTTGAGTTCCTGTTGAGTTCCGATTGAGCTCTTTCAGGGATTCCTGAAGAGTTTGCTTTGGTTGGTGAAGTTCCAGTGGTGGGAGTTCCAGGTGGTGTGTGGTGGTTCCTGGAGTAGCCACGTGGGTGGCGTTCTGGAGAGTTCCTGGGGAGTGTGCTGGTGGAGTTTGGAAATAAAGTTTGTTCCCGCTTGAGTGGCTCGTGATTTGTGCCCAGCCAGACTGTGGCAAATTATACCACAGTTAATTTAATGTATATATAGAAAAAAAAACAATAAAAATGAGTAAATGGATGTAAGGATAATCAGTAGAAGAAGGCAATAAGAAGTGGAGAGGTGGGGAGGAAAGGGGAGAGGGAACAAGGACTGAAATGGAAGTTCCATGCATGTATAATTTTGTCAAAATTAACCCAGTTGCAATGTATAACTATAATGATTCAACAAAAAAAATAAAATAAATTAAAAATAAAACATTTGGTACACAATTCTTCAGATAAACTTTTAAGAATTTACATATTTTTATCTAAATAGTCTTTACCAAGTTATTATCAAAATTATGAAAAATGCAAAGTAAGAAAAATATTATTGGGACTTCCATTATTCAGCAACAATATAATAACACCAGTTTAATGCTTTTATTTCCAAATGATATTTTTGAGAGGGTGTCAATATGTACATGTTTTTAATTAAATAAAATTTCAATCATTTTGAATAAATTATCTCTAATTCTAATACACGTCATTAAATTCATTTTTTTGCCTTCAGTTGTTGACTGATAACATGATTTTTATAAACTGCATAATACTTCAGTGTGTATACACAAGTCATAAAATATGATATGAGGAGATTTTGTTTACTTAAATTGTTCTTAAAATGTTGTCTGAAAACAAAATGACATAGTTGTAATGGAAAGATAGAACTCTTGGTTTGAAAACTCATATTTCTGCCATATAATGGTTCTTTGGTTTTGGACAATTGTTTTGTCGTTCAATAAATAATAATATTGCCATTTCTAATCATATATATGTCCTCCTTTCTTGAAGAATGTGAGCCCTTAATGAGAGGGACTGTCCATTTATTTTATGTATTTATTCATTTGTTTATTTAGGGTATCAGGAATTTAATCCAGGAGTGCTTCACTACTGAACCACATCCCTAATTCTTTTTTAATCTTATTTATTTATTTATTTATTTTTGAGACAGAATTCCTAAGGTGTTTAGCGCCTCACTAAATTGCTGCAGCTGGCCTCGAATTTACAATGCTTCTGCCTCAGCCTCCCAAGTTACTGGGTCACTGTGATCAGCCATTTATACTGTTTTTCTCAGTCCAGGATTTAGCTTAATTTTCCATAATTGCCATTTACTCAATGATCTTGCCTTATTTTGTTGAAAATCTGTAAGTAATTCATGATAAGAATGACTTTCATCACATGCGTGCTTGTATTTTGCATGGTCAAATAACTATTATCTCTTTAGGCCAAAAATCAATGAATTTTTCATGAATATGTCAAGAAGTTATACAAATAGTAGGAAGTAGTCTTTTACCAGGAAAGATAATATTTAATGCATTCTTTGTCAATGTACAAGACAGTACAATGCATTATCAGAACATGAAATATCATGACTCTTTCTAAGTTATATTCATTTTTATTTTAATTACAAATTGAATTCTATAGGCCAATCCAGAAACATCTGCAATAGAGTACCTTATTAAAAACTGAAAAGCAAAGTATCTCAGTCTTCTTACTTTACTGTTTTACCTCCTGTTTCAACCAGTATGAATGTATTTTTTTTTTCCTCTATAGAAACATGATAGGAATATCTACTTCTCATTTTTCAGTTATTTGGGGGGCATCAAATTAGAGGATAGAAGTGAGTATAATCATAAACTATTATTTCTTGTAAATGTTTTATCTTTATTTATTGGAGGAAATATTATAATCATGAAATTAACTACTAATAAAAAAATTGTGCATTTGTACATCTCTAAGATGTCATGCTTAATAATAGTATATCCAGACATGACCCATTACAATCTTGAGAATCAGAGCTCGGTTGTTGAAGTTTTCCTTAAGTCAACTAAAGTGGTGGTAATGACCAAGAGCCCATGGGGGAAAAATAGAGAAACACTGAATAAAGTGGACAATGAAGGTCTTGACTTTGTTTGGCCTGAATAAATATTTAATGAATAAAGTAAACCCTATGAGACATAATACACAGTTTGTCATAAAATAAGCTAGAATAAACTGTAATCATTAAAACTCTGAAAATTAGTATGAATATTCAAGAGGCCTAATACAGAAATTTAAGAAAAAAGTTCATAGTATACAAAAGGAAAACTTCCAGTCATTAAGTGGCTGATAATTACAATGGCAATTTATCATTAAAATATCTCACAAAAATCTTGGTTCTCAAAATATACAACATATAGAATTCTAGTGAAGTGATTCTGCACTGACTGTACCCTTCAAAACTATAAAATATAAAAATCAAATAATTGGTATTAAAAGACCAGCAAATATTTAATGACATTAAACTTATTATAATTATTCTTGATATGCAAATATTTCAGGCATATAAATCAAAATGTCATAGATCATGTTCAGAGACCATCAACCTGTGAGGTCTTCAAAAGACATATGTGGTTTAGATAGGTATTTTTAATGAAAATATAATAGCACACATACAAACTAAATCTTTCTGAGAATTAAATAATCACTTTATATCAGTTGTAGAAATTAATGATATCTAAAATAGGGATAAGAGTATAAATACAAGATAGTATTATTCCAAGGAAAGTGCCCCACACGTAATGTTCTGATCTTGTGAACTCTAATCTTCTCAGCATTTATTTCCCCTGATTTAAGTTTGTGATACACTGTTGAGACCTAGGATTTTATGCTTCTCGAATAACACACATAATCATTTTGATTGATTGATTGCTTTTCTGTATGGCCTGGCACAGTTAGTTAATGGTGTCCTTGTTACATTTAACAGTTTTCCAAGACTCAAACCCTCATAAAAGATGTTAAAATGCCATTTACTCAGTTGGTAATGAGTAAGCCATCATTAGCAAATTCTTGGTACAGACTGACACTTGGCGATGTTTGAAAAAGACTTGCCAAATGAAGACTTTAAAGGATTTTGTGTCATTAATGAGGACATTATTTCAACCTCTGTTCCATATGTGTCCATTTATTGGCTGAAAGAACAAGATGACTTAGTGAGAACTGGCGTCTATGAAATGATGCACAGTGACTATGTAGCATGGCTTGTATATTTCTAGGCTGTGAAAATACTGAAATGGAGATAAATATAGAAATGTGTGAAGACAGCAGTGTTGACAAGCATGATATTGTGAACTCTTTGACAAGAACCATTTTTAACATGATAAAAATATCTGCTCATGTAATTTTTATTTAAATCTTGATGCTACTTATTTTGAAATTTATGTTAAATAAAAGATGACATTGGAGGAAGTCATTACAAAAACTATCTATCTGGGGTTGCTTCAGTAATTAGGACTTTGATTCTTTTCCATCATTACATATTCAACTCTACATGATGGTGATGATGATGTTGATGGCAAAACTCATTTACCTTTTTCTCAGACATCCTCAAACAACCAAAGGTCATTAACATGTATAACATAGATACAAATATCTAGCTTATTCTAGAATTTATTCAACTCTTCTCTTAGAAATAGCATATTCTACACTAATTTTGGTCTATAATTATACCTCTTTTAAAATAAGTCCAATATTCTACAGTATTTTAAAATAAATTCAAATATAATTTATAGTCTTTTATAAACTCAATTTTATTGTAAATATTAATGTGTTTGATTATAATAATACTCAGGATCTTTTTTGAGCTTTCTGAAATTCAAAAATATGAACTGAATTTAATTTCCAAAATTAAGATAAAATTTAGTTTCTGAAGCACAATTTTTTTTGAGTAAAGAACAGTGTATACTTTGAAGGATGTCTAGGTAACAATTAAATCATACGAACTGGATGTTTCCTGACATTTAAAACAACAATATGTGTTTTAACAGGGCATTGGAAGACTGCAGAAAATGTCACCCCTGTGAGGCCACCTCTGTGCTGATTACTAAAATCAGAGGCCATTGGAGACCAGTAGATGCTGTAGGAGGCTTTACAACTTTTATTCCTTAACTGTTTAAAAGACTGGCTCTACCATCAAAAACAGATGGCTCAGGTCCACTCCCTGCAGTTTCATGAACTAAACTCATGGTGCAAGAAGGAAGAGTGAAGGATGCAACAATGTCTAGACAGACTGTCACAAGACTTTTCTTTCTCCCCAGCTAATGAATTCTTCTAAGGAGAACTGTTCATGAACACTTGGCACCTCCATTGCCCCAAGAATTATGTGCTCATAAGTTCTCACAAACCCCCATTTTTTTCCTCCCCCATGAGGAAGGAGATGTTAACAGCTGAACCTCACTGTATTTTTTGCATCACTGTCCTGGGATTTCCCCTGGGCTTTTAAAATAAACATTTTTTCTCCTGCTAATTTGTTGTCAGTTTATTTCTGAGAACCTTTGGAGGGAAAAGGGCAAACATTCTTTCTGCTTCTACAACTAATGCTTGAATTGTGCTATCAATTGATGATGAAAAAAGAAAACACTGTTTAATATAATCCATACAATCATGTATTGTACATGTACATGTTTCTCAAAATCTCTCACATTGGCAATATCATCAGTAATGTTTAAATTTTATTCTTGTCAAAGTTGCATATTTAATGATTTTAGATGATTGTACAAAGGAAAATAAAATTATTTAAATTTATATATAAATATACATTTTAAAATGTTATAATATGAGGACCCCAAGAGATCGAATGCTTAATTTTGCATTAACTAGAAATGATTTTTCCTTGCTTAGTAGTTCCCCTACTCTGTAGGAAGTGCCACTCTCTTCACACTCTTGGAATTGGAATTGCTATCTTCATAGAGAATGGGAATTTTATGTCATTCCTATTATTTGTGTAGCCATTGCAAAGGGGACTGATTTGAACAACAAAACAGAAAATTGCATTAACAACGTTTTAAAATGTTGTTGAAAAAAATCAAAATTTTACTATTAAACCTGGTCCAAAGAATAAAAATTTAACTTTATTTTTTGGTTGCTATCTCTTGTATGATTTCTTCATCAATGCAGGGTTATGAAAATAGATAAATGCTCCCAAATTAATTTTATAGTAAGATCACTTGAGTTATATATATTTTTATTCTGTATTTTAAGATTTTGATTGCTGCCAGTGATTATGTATGCACCTCACCAGGTATAAGAGTAAGTCATAAGTCAGCTCCACAAACTTGCAAGTCTATATATGATGAAATATAATTGAGAAATTAAATATGATTTAAATTAAATATATAATCAATTGAGGTATAAATTTTTATATATATATATATAATATATTATATATATATAATATACAACATGTAAATGCATATAACTTTCTTTAGTTACCTATTTTCATTTCATATTACCCTGAAAGGGGGTTAACAAGCCATTGGGACACAAGAATGTACCTAAAATAGTTTTTCATAGAAAATATTATGATTATGTGAATATTTATTGTGATTATTCACTACCTGCTATGACTTGCATGTGGATTGCCCCACCAAAACTCATGTTGAATCAGATGCCCAGTGTAATGGTATGGAAATGTGATGGGACCGATCAGAGGTGATGAGGTTTTGAGGAGAGATCAATGTCCTTTTCACATGAGTGAGTTCTCATTCTCTTGGGTTTGCTTTAATTACCCACAAGGAAGTTGTTATCACATCAAACAGCCCATTCTGTTTTATCTCTTCAAACACACCTGCTTGACCTTCCATTTCTGTCCTAAGTTGAAACAGAATGTCACAGACATTTCTGTTCTACCTTTGAACTTCCTGGTGTCCAGAATCATTAGCCCAAATAAACTTTTTCCTTACAAATCACCCAGTATCATATGTTTTGCTACAGCAACAACAAACATTTTGAGAAAGCCAAATTTAATACCTAGAAGTAAGATTGTTACTGAAAAGATGCCTGAAACTGTAGAAGTTAGAATAGTTTAAAGGAACAAGATAGCAAAAGCCTAGAATGCCATAAACAGCATAAGGAACCATTCTTTTGAGGGCTCAGAGAATAATAAGGGAAAGTCTGAAAGCTCTTAGAGATGACTAAAATAGCTCTCATCCACCAGAACACTGATAGAAATGTGGATACTAAAGAGTGTTCCAATGAGGCCTCAGAAATGAAGAACATTTGTTGAAACCTGGGCTAAAAGACAACCTACTTATGCAGTTAACAAAAATCTTGACTGGGTGAAGTATGTCCTGGGGCTTTGCAAAAGGTTGAAATTCAGAATGATGAACTGGAGTATCTGGTGAAGTAATATCTAGGCAGCCCAGCAGTAAATCTTCTGTGTGCCTACATTAAAGTACACACACAAAGATGAGGGAACAAAATAATTATTTAAAGGTGAAATTTATAATTAAAAGGGATGCAGCACATAAAAATCTAAAAATATCACAACCTGGCCATATACAAAGTGAAAACATGTACACATGTTCAGCCAAATAACCACATGCTAAATAAGTTAGCACAAAGAGAACTTGTCCTATCTTTCAGGACAGCTAGGTGTAGTGAGCCGTTTCTGTGTACTGTGGCCGCCATTACAAGATGGCGCTGATAAGCTCCGTGGCCTGTGATAAACAACTCCTTATTTTGGGAGAGTTGGCACGTAGCTGTAGAACACCCTATGAGAAAGATCCACGTGGCAGTTGTGCATTGGGGCTTTATCTGCTTTATTAAGGCTGGGGCACGTAGCAGGAGTAGTAGTAGTAGTAGTAGTAGTAGTAGTAGTAGTAGGAGTAGTAGTAGTAGTAGGAGTAGCAGTAGAAGTAGCAGTAGGAGTAGAAGTAGAAACTAGAAGACATGTCAAAATAAAGGCCTGAATAAACTGCTGAAGGAAGAATCCTGTGTCGTGTTTCCTTTGCTGGCGAGGGGACGCGGCAGTTGGTGGCCCGGACTGGGAAACCTCCTGGAACCCAGGATCCAGAACCTTCAGCAGTCAAGGGTGGTGCACCAGTAAATTCCCAGGTAAGTGGGAATCCGCAATTAAAGCGGGGCAGCTCCTCTGTAGATAAAGAGAGAGCTGGGAAAAAATAATAAATTCCCGGGTAAATGGGAATCCGCAAATGAAAGTGGGACGCTCCTCGGTAAATAAAGAGAGAGCGGGAATAAGTCCCAGGTAAATGGGATCCGCGATTAAAGCGGGGCAGCTCCTCGGTAGATAAAGAGAGAGCAGAAAAAAATAAAATAAAAAAAATAAAATAGGACGCTCCTCTGTAGATAAAGAGAGAGCGGGGCTTTGTACTTTCACTTTCTTCATAGTTTTGAAAACATTATGGGTGTTAACTCCTCAAGCCCAATTTTGCTGTCCTTGGATGGGCTGCTGCGTTCTAAGGAACTTAAAGTGAAGCAGAGCACATTACAGAGGTTTTTAGAAGAGACTGACTCTGTAGCTCTTTGGTTTGTTTTTTCAGGGAGTCTGACGATTCCCAGCTGGGACAAATTAGGGAAGGACCTGGATTTCGCTCGTGAGCAGGGTATCTTGAAGGATGGTGTGATACTACTTTGGAAGTTAATTAGAGGATGTATAATGGATGGTAAATGCCAGAAAGCTGTGAGCGAGGGTCAGGCCGTTCTTGAGCAATTGCATGAAGAAAAATCGGAGGGGTCACATAGCGAGGTAGCAGAAAGTATTAGGAGTAAGAGGGGTGAACAGACAAGGGAGTCTGAAGTTAAACAGAGGAGAAGGCTCTATCCGGACTTGACTGAGTTAAAAACTCCCAAGGACACAAGGAGCTCGGACAGTTCTGAGGAATTAGACAAGTTATTACAACAATTACGTAAGACTAAGATAAGAAAGAAAAAACGGGAAACAACAGATGTAAAAGCCTGCTGTGAGAAGGGTAATAAATCCAGTTCTGGGGAGGAAGTTGAGAACCTAGAGGAGGGCTCTATACCTGATGTTCCACCCATAGATCCGCCCATTGCTCTGCCCCCGTACGTGGGAGGAGTCCAAGGCTCCGGGAGGACTTTTCATTCTCATTGGTTCTTCCACAGTCACTCAGACAGGACTTCTAGTCCCGCTTTCCAGCCACTAACCTGTACTGCTGTGTTTCAGATTTCTACCGGAGCTGCTCAGAGCCTGTATTTATAAAAAATGCCTACCTGTAAATGCTAATGAAAGATATCTTTTTCAGACAAAATTTAATTCCACAGGTTTCTATGTTACAGTCCTAAATTTAAGCTAATTCTAAGTTAAATAACCTGACTTTTTCTCTATAGTTGTGTTACTGAATAATGTTCTATTGATGAGAGATATCAAATATGCTTCTTTATATTTTACTTTTAATTTTGAAGGTTATGAGGATGCATTTGCTCGCCACAGGAACAAGCCTGCAAAGTTCCTGTGATGACCAAAAAGTCCTTATTTTCATTGCTAACTATAAAAATAAAAATGTATACTCAAGGATCTTATTTCAGTTACATCAAGTGACGTCACATAGAAGAGTGCACTCCTAGTTAAAAATAAATTTAAATGGATCCAAATATTTTAAGACCACGTGGTTACATAAAGTTAATACAATTATAAGTCATGTTCTTATTCTTAATATATATATATATTTTTTAGATATTTAGATAACCTATATTTGTTAATCTATAAATTAATTAGTACATGCCTAATTAATTAGATAATATATATTTGCCTAATTGTTTTTCTTCAACAGAAAACCCATAATTTATGTTTTATATTTACATTTATCAGATACTCTGCCTTTTCAGTTACAGATATTTGAGATAAATGTGTTTACTATAAATTTGCTTTTAAGTAAAAATACAATCAAGTAATTTCTAAATCTCAAAGTAGAATTAATCAACACATTTTATCTGGGATTTTGGCTGCTAATCAAAGGATAGATTTACTTCAAGCTCAAGTTGAGGAATTGTCTGACCTAGTACATTTGGGTTGTATTGATCAACGAGCACATTTATGTATAACCTCTGTCAGATTTTATGATTCCAGAAATGCCTCATGCATCATTGGAGAGTATCTATCCAGAACCTGGTCCATGGAAGCAGAAAACTTGATCCAGTCTCAACTAACTCAGATTGCTGTTTTGAATAACACCCGTGTCGATCCAGTGACCTTGGGTCAATTTACCAATTGGTTGTCATCTGCCTTTTCCTTTTTTAAGGAATGGGTGGGAGTAAGCATTTTTGGTGCAATGTGTTGCTTTGGTATGTTTCTCTGCTTGTGGTTTCTCTGTCGCCTCAAGGCCCGCAGTGCTCACGATAAGGCTGTGATCATACAAGCTCTTGCTGCTTTAGAAAATGGCAACTCACCTCAAGTCTGGCTTGCGCATCTTAAACAGTAAACCTTTCACATGGTCGTTGCACCCCAAGTTATTATAACATTGCACTGGGATCGACATGTCCTTCTTTTGTCACTCTTCTAATGCTGGAACTTCTACTATATCTTTCCTCTATGCATACCTCTCCTCCCTGCCTTTCTGCACTAGGATCTTTACTAACTAATCTTACGGTTCAACTACACCTGCCATTTGACAGTGATGGTCATGGGTCCTGTACATGGAGGCGGTTACCATAACAATGTCCTGTTGGCCACAACATGCTGAGCTGATCTTGTAGTACCCAGTGACGGGCAACTTCCACGCTTGCACTGCAACCTAAGACAGGGGAATGGGGCCTCCCCAGAGACGGGTAAGCAGTGCAGGGGCGGTGGACGACCTAAGACAGGGGCTACTTGATTCCCTTTGACATGCAATAAACAAAAGAGGGGACCTTGCTGATAGCAGGCCTTCCCTGGCCCCTGGGGCCCAGCCCCCAATTCTTTGTTCTGCATGTCGAAGTGGCCAGCTCACTAGGCCTCCTGTTTTTCCGCCTGAGACACATGTATTCCACGGGAACGTCTTGGCCTTTATCTAACAATGGCAGATGTCACCACCGAATTTCTCCCCCTTTCTGCTGTCCGTGCCTTTCTTTCAGGGTGCTGCCAACTTGTTTGTCGTTGTATTTCTAAACAGCCACAGTTCAGCCTCAGCTGTCCCCCTTCGTCTACCATCATCACGATACAGGATGTGAGGCAAGGCACTGCACTTGAGTGATCCTTGAAGTGGACCTCAAGGAGAGCATGTCCTATTGCATGTGGGTTGGACGTCCATGCCCCGCCCCACGAAAAAAGGCGTCGGCTGATATGGAGCCAGATCTGGGGAAGGCGCCTCCTTAGGGCTGAACCATATGCAGCCACTTCTGCACAGTGGGATAGGACCTCTACTCTCGCCTGTATTGTCTTAGTAAAACAAAAAAGGGGGAACTGTAGTGAGCCGTTTCTGTGTACTGTGGCCGCCATTACAAGATGGCGCTGATAAGCTCCGTGGCCTGTGATAAACAACTCCTTATTTTGGGAGAGTTGGCACGTAGCTGTAGAACACCCTATGAGAAAGATCCACGTGGCAGTTGTGCATTGGGGCTTTATCTGCTTTATTAAGGCTGGGGCACGTAGCAGGAGTAGTAGTAGTAGTAGTAGTAGTAGGAGTAGTAGTAGTAGTAGGAGTAGCAGTAGAAGTAGCAGTAGGAGTAGAAGTAGAAACTAGAAGACATGTCAAAATAAAGGCCTGAATAAACTGCTGAAGGAAGAATCCTGTGTCGTGTTTCCTTTGCTGGCGAGGGGACGCGGCAGCTAGGGAATGGGCTAGTGGCTCTCAGAGATAGTAACACTGCGCCTCCCATTGGCTCAAATTGGTATAACATTAATGGCAGAAAGGGTTTACTGGCCAGTGCTGGCTGAGCTCTCTGCCCGCTAGCTCCTGGTAGCCACCCCAACAGTAGCTCAAGTAGTCCCAGGCGTGGCTCATCTTGCAGCTCTGTCGAGTGCAAAGTGTAAGCTCGGCAGCATCTCTGTCCACACCATGTTAATGCTCAGGCATGCAGAATGCAAAAGGACTGGAAGAAAAACTCCAAAGAGTACAGCAAACTTCCTGTGTGTCCCAGTAAGAGTTTGCTGTAGGGATTGAACTATCATAGCATATCTCCACTAGACTGACCATCATTGGAATGAGATTGACTGCCTTTGGGACCCCAAAATGGTAGTCAGGGTCATTAAGAATGTGAAACTCCAACACAAGAGATCTACTAAACAGAATCTTCCAGCAAAGTCATAGGTTGGGGATACCTAATTCTCTAGGGACCAAAGTTTCCCAGTGTGATCAGGAAGAAACACAGGGAGTGGAAGATTACACTTCAGATTTAGGACATAATGTCTGCCTATTGGTTTTCAGATTTTCTTGGGGTCTGTCACCTCTTTCCTCTGGCATATATTTCCTTTTAGAATGGAAATATGTTCTAAGGACTTTGCCTCAACTGTATGTTGTAAGCAGATGCTTTTTGTTGTTGTTGTTGTTTAATGTCATAGACCCACAGAAGGAAGGAATTGCCTTGACTTTTAGATGAGATTTTGCACTTTGGACTTTTCAGTTGATCCTGCAATAAATTAAAGACTTTTGGAATTACTGGATAGTATGACTATATATTTTACATGAGATGGACCCCAATTCACATGTGTGTATGTGTGTATGTATGTGCTGGTAGGGCACATGATTGGTATGCTCTGATTTGGATGTTGTTTGTCTCCACCAAGACTTTTGTATTGAAATTTCATTCTCAATGTAGTGATGGTGAAAGTTATTCTAGGCTTAACATTTTTTTAAAACAAGTAGGAGTAAAATTTAATATAATGAAAACATTTGCAACACAATGGTTATAAAATTTAGCTCATTACATAATTAATCCTTTCTTGTGAGAATGAGCTTTTACTCTTGCATGATAGGATTCATTATTGTGGATGTAGGTTGTTAGAAAGTGAAGCAGTCCCTCATGTCCCTTCTTTTCTGCACATGACTGTTCCTTTTCACGATCCACCATGAGTCAAAGCAATACAAGGTGATTGCTACGTCTAGGTCCCTGAATTTATCCTTCACAACTGTGAGTCAACATGCAGACATGCACTACATAATCACATTTCAGTCGATGAAGGATCTTGTCTATGAGTGTGGTTTCCTAAAATCATAATGGAGCTGAAACATTTGTATTGCCAAGTGATGTAAGGACTGTTGTGATGCTGTAACACCTGTTGTAATGTTGTAACACATGTGTTAATAGTGATGCTGGTGTAAACAAAGTGTATTCCACACTACCAGTTACATGAAAGTATAGCATATGCAATTTTGTATAGCACATAATGTCTAGTATAGAAACAAACAAGTGTGTTGCACATATTTTCATTATATTAAATTTTACTCCTACTTATTTATTAAAAAATGTTAAGTCTAGAACAACCTAGGCAGGCCCTCATAGACTGTTCTAGAAAAAGGCATTGATTTCCCAGGAAATGACAGCATGTACATGTCACTGACCCTGAAGACCTTCTGACCTTCAGACCTTCCTGTGGCACAAAATGTAGAGGTGAGTCAGTGACAGTGATGATCCCGAGACTATGTTGGTGTTGACTAACATGTATATTTTTTATCTCAACTTGCAATAAGAGCATTCACAAAAATAATAATTATTATTAATTTAAAATGGATTTTTTCAAAATAAGAACACAAAGAAAATACTTCATCTAGTATTCATTTGTATTTTAAACTGATATTTTTTTTTTAAAATCACAAATTTAAACATAAGTTTATAATGTAAGAAAATTACAGTATACTAAAGTAATTTATTATTCAAGAAAGAAACATTCTTTTATAAACTAAGTATGGTCAAAGTATACAGTGTTTCTAAAGTCCACAGTGGTGCTCAGTTATGCCCTAGGTCTTTGCACTCACTCACTGACCACTCACTTGCTGTCACCCAGAGCAACTTCCAGGCCTGCAAGCTCCACTTATGGCAAGTCTCCTATACAACTATGCCTTACTATTTTATCTTTTGTACCATACTTATACTGAAAGTTTGCTACATGAAATGTTTTAAGGTACATAAATACTTAACAATACATACTTACAATTGTGTTATAATCGCCTCCAGAATGGTTTTGCAACATTAGGAGATGTGGTCAATTACATACAGCCTAGGCATAGTGGGCTATACCATCCAGGTTTGTATAACTACCCTCTGTGATGTTTGCACTAGAATCAAATTTCCTAACTATGCATTTCTCACAATTTGTCTCCATTTTTAAGTGGCTATAAGTGTCTTTACTTTAAAATTACTCAGTCACAGGTATTTTTTAATAGCAACAGAAAACAAACTAAGGCAGTATCTCTATGTTGTTTGTAGGCAAATATTTTGTATGAATCTGATATCTTAAAACAAATTGTTTTATAAAAGTAACTGTTTTCGATTTTATCAAGGATATTCATGGCCATTGTGATTCCCACTGTTTGTGATAATATCCACATACACATGCCATCTATTCTAATTATTACCTTCTTCATATCTTTTATTGCTTCTGTATGGCTATTCTCCCAGCAAATATTAGAACTAAATGACATAATATTGTTCCTAATTTAGATTTTTTAAAATGTAAAGATCTAAATGTATTAATAAGATGGTTCATTCCAATTCAAAAAGTTAGAACTTAAATGGTTAATTAGAATTCATGATTAATATAAGTGCTTAAATTGACCTGAATGTTGTTTTGAACATTAAACAGATGGCCACTTGAATTTGAAACATCTAAATTATTTGAAATGGAGGACATAGAAAAGGTAATAATTAGAATAGATAGCCAGACAGAAGCAATATATCTGATAAAATATTTCCTTAAAGAATTATTTATAATTTGAGCAAAGTATTTCAATTGTACTTTTTAATTCATGGATGTTTTATAAATAATTTGATACAAATAATTCAAGGAAGTTATGTAATTACTGATTTCATGCAAACTATGTACATGTATGTGAATCACTTCTACAAATCTTTATAGATATTATGTATTAGAAAGCTGAAAAAAATGAAAATCTGATTAGCTATTTTATCAGAAATATAGATATTTTACTAATATCTAGATTTTTATTGTTGTGGCTGGAGTTGTAGCTCACTGGGAGAGCACTTTTCTAGCATCTGTGAGGCACTAGGTTTGATCTTCAGCAACACATAAAAATAAATAAACAAAATTAAACTATTGTGTACATCTATAACTATTTTTTTTAAAACAGGATGTTGATTGTTTACACTTGGGTCAAATGGTGACAGCCAATTATTTCTGTCACCAGCAATTTTAGTCATATAATTTTGAATATAGAAGCTGTAACATGTTCATCCAGAATTGTTTAATCTACAGAATGTCATTCTCAAAGCGAGTTAATGATCCACTAAGGGTTTTTTCATCATAATGGAACATACATAAATACTGAAAAAATAAAAGCATAAGAATTGAAAGCAGTGAATATTTTTTTTATTTTGTTACATATAATTTGTTTAAGTGAGACAGAGAGAAGCAGAGAGAGAGAATTTTTTAACTTTCTTTTTTTGTTTTTTAGTTTTTGGTGGACACAACAACTTTATTTTTATTTTTATGTGGTGCTGAGGATGGTACCCAGAGCTCCGCGCGTGCCAGGCGAGCGTGTTACTGCTTGAGCTACATCCCTGTCCCTGTTACATATAATATGTATCATATGTATTTACTTTTTACTAAAAATATTTTGTAAAAAAATAAAACATATTTCAGCTTATATTTCATATATAAGAAATTCAAAGTTTTGTTTGAAGAACATGTAGTATCTTTTTTAAAAAAAATCTTACTGGATGTTTTTGTTTTATTTTTGTCTTTACTTTGAAATGAGAATGAATGAATGTGCATAATATATAGCTAGACTTCATAGAATTAACATTTCCATAGCAAGAGAAAGGCATTATTATTTACATGCTACAATAATTATACAATGATGATAACAATAAATTTAATGCCAAATTTTTTAATTCATCATTAAGGTATTGCTGTAATAATAGGAAAATGATGTATTTATCATAAAATATAGTAAAATGTTAAAATGATAATATATTTACATTATAAATTATTTAAAATGACTTATGCTTGAAATTAAGCGGTTTATGTATCTTTTCAACAATGCTTCTTAGGTTAAAAGCAAGACAATCAACTATAAAATACTAAAAAGTTTTATGCTTCTTATGGCATGGTTGACTAGAAAGACTGAAGAGTATTTCAAAATAAGAAGATGTCAGAGAAAGGATTATTTATTTTTAAATGTTTCCCAAACTGAAAGAATGTGAAGTTTCCCCCAAAGTGAAGTAACTACAAGAACAACAAAAATACATAAGAGCTGAAAGCAGTTGAGTAAGCAAAATGTGTGACCAAATATCAATATGTTTAAGCTTGTGCAACTGTATCACAGAATGGTAAATTAGACTTTGTATCACTGTGAGGTGATACAAAGTCTAATTTTGACAGCCTAAATAAGGGTGGAACACCCTAAATAAAAGGAAGAGAAGCAAAACCATCAGTTTTTTTTTTTTTTTTTTTTTTGCAGAAAAAAAAGCCTTTTATTCTCTAGTTCTTGCAGTAAGAGAAAAATATAACATTCATTTCCTGAGAAAACCTAAACCAATAATTTTCAATAGTGCCTTTCCAAATGAGAAATATTGGCATATTTCTGTGAGGACCATTATATACCTATAGGTATTAAATATTGTTGTTCCACATAACAGTAAGACTCAATGTCATAAAAATAAGCTTAAGCTAAAGAAGATAATCACAAAGACTGTACATTATCAAATTTCATAAAAATGGAGCAATGGCAAAACAATTTTGTTCACAGAAAATGAGTTGCTCTGGAAGAAGATAATGACTGGAAAGCATGAAAGGAACTTCTGGTGTCATGATATACTACAGTTTTTGACATAGATTCTGGTTACATTGACAAGTTTAATTTGTGGAATCAGATTTGTATCATTTAAGCTTGCATACTACTCTTCTCTGTAGATTATGATTACATTTATATGTTTGTTTGTTTGTTCCTATATTTGCATACTACTCTTCTCTGTAGATTATGATTACATTTATATGTTTGTTTGTTTGCTGGAGATCAAACCTAGGGCCTCACACTAGGCAAGTCCTCTACTACTGCGGTTTCTGCACAACCTTTGTGCAATAATGGTTCTCAATTCACTTTAAATAAAACTAACTAACTAAATGAATGAATGAATGAAGATTTACAGTTGAAGTGTTCTTATTTATCATGATGTCTTTGAACCTCTAGGGAGTAGAAATATACCCATGTATTTAGTTCTGTTGTCCACTTTTCTTAACCAGCAGGAGTGATTTGAGTTCACATCAATCAAACGTACCAAACAAAGGAGGCATCACCCTGATTTAATTTGACTCAGTTTTAAGAAGAAAAAAAATCTGATACACTTATTGTAGCATGCAAAGCAACAATACAGTAGATTTTTTTTTAGATTCTAAGATAAACTTTCCAATGTCCTTAATTGTAACACATCTTCATAATAAATAAGTATGTTCAGCATATCAGATATGGGATTGCAGACCATATTTTAACTGGTCATAATGCTCCCTCTCCTACTTCCTTATACTGTGACCCACCAGCTAACTTAATCACTGTTCTTTATTCTTTTTGAATTTTTATTGTGCTGATAATCAATCCTAGGGTTCTGCACAGGTTAGGTGAGTGTGCTCCACTGAGCTACACTCTCTACCCACTCTATTTTTTTTATTTTTATTTCTTATTTTTCATAAAAACTTTAAAAATCTCCTTCAACTTAGCATATTCAGTTTCGTTGAAAATAGCTCCCTCTAATGTCCTTATCTAAATTATTATATCTTCATCATAACTAAGGTGAGCTTTCAGTCAAATTTTTCCATTACCAGTCCATGTCAAATCCAGTTTTCAAGGACCAAAGGACATTTGAGTACATCTTTTCCAGAGTTGGATGAGTCTTCAAAATTAAGGTTTTTTTCTGGAAAAAGAGAACGTCAAGTAAAATTAATTCACCTTCAAGTAGCAATGTCACTTGGGTCATTATTAGCCATTCAGAGATGTATTTCAAGACATAGTCTGGTCTATATAAAATAAATGCTCCTCACAATTATATTTTTGAAGATTTAGGGTCAAATAATCACTGAGCATTATCTATTATAGAATACATATATTCACCCTTTTGTATGTAATTCTGTTGCCTTACATAGCTACTTTTACATTATTTCAGCCTCACTGTATCTGGACTAAGCAATAGAATAAAGCAAAATATGGTATAAGAATAGACAGTCTTATGTATTTTATTTCACACCAGTGCAATCTTAATTATATTATTTTTCATGGTATTATTTGCTTAAATTAATAGCAAAATTACTAGACAAAATGCTCAAATTTTTTCAGTTTTGATTATTGGGAGCTCTTTCAGTTTCTTTCCTGTATCTCTTCAACAATTGACATCATTTTGTTTGTTTGTTTGAATTATTGCTACCCAACCACATGTGTTTCTTTATTTGATACTGCAAGATATTCTAAGATCATATTTCCAGTCCTAGGGTGAGCCATATCTCTAAGGATCCTGGCAGGTTTATTTTTTGCTCAGTGGTTTTAGAAATCAAGATCTGATGCTTGGCGTGCTAATAGAATTTTGGTAGTCACTGCCTGAGGTTTGCTCAGCTGACAGAGCAAGGGGTATAGTATTAATATGGGTACGAACTCATATACACAAGTACAAATTTATGAAGATATGAAGATATATACACATATATGTTGTGACTAAATCTGAATTTGTACTCTAATATCCAACTCTAATTCATTGTTACTTGAGTTATTGTAGCATTCTCTTCTTTCTCTTTTGAAATTTCCTCTTTCAATATTACAAATATTAGACCATTTTATACTATTATGGAAGTTAGTTTAATAATTTACCTATTGGAGAACATCCTGATTTCTTTCAATTATGAACAAAACATCTACAATAATTTTTATGAAGCTTGTGAGTGCATTTGTTTATACAGCTTTAAAATCAAGTTTTGTATGTAGGAGTACCATTGATAGATTGGTAAGATGGTATTTAACTGATAACATGTCCAAAGTAGACATATCAGTTTACATTTAAGTCAAGGATTAATTAGAATTATTTTTTTTTCCTAAATTTTAGTCCATTTACATATTTTGTAGATTCTAATAGAATATAGTGTTTTATCTTGTTTTACTTTGTAACTCATAACTAATATAAAGCATATTTTCAAAAGTACATTTTCCATCTGTATGTATTCTTTGGTGAGTTTTTTTCAGATTTTTTTCTACTATTTAATTTAGATTTCACTTTCTTAAAGTTAATTTGAGGAGTTATTTGTATATTATATATATATATATATATATATTTGTGAGATATGTTTTTCTTCTAGTCTATGTCTAGAAAATATTTTCATTCAGATCTATAATTTAACAATTCATTTTAATAATGACTGTCATAGAACTATAGTTTTAAATTTTAATAAATTAAAACCTTAACTTTTTACTTCGATGAGGCATGATTTTGATGTTTTAATTCAAATCGTATTTGAAAAAGCCCAAATGCATAGATTTTTCTCACATGTTTACTCTTAGAAGTTTATACCTTTTCATTTTATATTCATGTCTTTTGATTTTAAGTTAATATTGGTTAAAATATAAGGTCCCCTTATAGGCTACTTTGTTTGCACATGGATGTACAATTGTTCCAGCATATTTGTTAAAAATTTTACAAGGAAATCATCCAGTTTGTCACCATTAAATATGATGTCAGCTGAAGATAGATTTTGTCAAACTGTGGCATTTTTCTCTCCATTCCTAATTTTGCTGAGAGTATTTAATCATGAACAGGTGTTGAATTTTTCAAAAGATTTTTCTGCATCAGTTAATATAATCATATGATTTTTCTTTCTGACATGTTGTCATTATGGATTAAAGGGAGTGATTTTTAAATGTTAATATCCTTTCACACATATTATAAAATTTCTTTTGACAGGTTAGTAGATTCAGTTTGTTAATGTCCTGTCATGACTTCAATGGTGTATGTTCATGATAACTATTAGTCTGCAATTTTCTTTTACATAGTATCTTATTTACTGAAAAGTTACTAGATCAGAGTAGAAAAAGTAGGCAAGATGAAATTCTAACTAAGGAGGCATTTGAATGGGGACTCATGGACTAGACATCTGGACACATGTATGGGCAGGTCTAGGTAGGAGAATGTGAGTCCTGGGCTGCAAATTCACCAGACAATTTCAGTGGAGTGTCACTACACAAAGTCAGTGTTAGGAGAGAAGCTGCTACTGTACCCCATGAAGGTAAAATATTTTAATTGACTATTATAAGGGCTAGAAACATCAAACATAGGATTTTAGTGTAGAATCAAAATTCCCAACTAAATGTTTGGATCCTTCATGATCTAAATAAGAAACAAATGCTAACCCTTTAGTACTGAAGTGAGTTGGACATTAAGTATCCATAACAAAACTGAGGTAATAATAGACCAGGATTGGTATAAAATTATACCAAGTAAGATGAACAAGTCTTTCTGAAAGAGTGAGCATAACTGAGACAGAACCATTTCTAGGCAAGGAAAAGATACACTGTCACCCATTATAATCTCTTAGAGACTCAAGATGCCGATCATTTGAGACTCACAATTGAACTGTTTTAAGAGATTATTTGACATTGGAATTTCATTGATTCAGATTCAACAGGACAATTTCACAATCCAAATAAATATCTTCCTTTGTGGTTAGTCAGGAAAACATCAAGAATTATGCAGTTATCAAGGCTACATGGACCAAGAAGTTGGAAGCAATGTATTGAACCTACAATTCTACAGTGTTTATTTATAATCTTAAAGACTATGAATGACAGGTAGCTTGTAAACTTTTCTAGGTGAATGAGCTTTATAGGATATAACTACTCTAGAGTGAGTGAGGATAGAGCTTTGGTATTAACATCTGGTAACTGAACACTCAGAAAATCTCACAAGGTTTTTTGTTTGTTTCTTTGATTGCTTTTCCCTTGTCACATGTACTCTTGAGGCTACCATATAGTTATATATAGTTGTGATTTATCTAGATATGTCTATATCATCTAAAATTCATTAGCTACACATGAATTTGTACTTGTTACCTAAAAACCTGATTCTGCCAAGATATTCGTTTAATGTACATCATCTACTCACTTCTCAGATGAATTATTCTTCAAATTACATTATTGTTCTAGGCCTTTCTCTTTCAGCCACATAAATTAAACATAATCAGTAAGCAATATGTGCCTTCAGAATGTCTAATTGACATTTGGTTTATTTTTTCTGAGAAGATATAAATATTGTCATCTTTATAATGAATCTATTTAATTTCAGGAGGGAGGATTACTAAGATTGGATTCAGGGGCACTTGGCCACTGAGCCACATTCCAAGCCCTATTTTGTATTTTATTTAGAGACAGGGCTCACTAAGTTGCTTAGAGCATTGCTTTGACTGAAGTTATCTTTGAACTCTCTATCCTCCTGCCTCAGCCTCCGGAGCTGCTGGGGTTACAGACATGAACCACCATTCCCTACTTGATTTAATTTTGATGGTAGTCAAATTAAGATATGATTTCAAAGTATTGACTCAAAAATGCTTGAAATTTCAGATACCCTGAATGATAGAATAAAGATATAAATCATATTACTCAACATAAACATTGGATTTGACAATTCAAATTACAATTTAGAATATGTATTTCTTTCAAAGATATAAAGACTTAGAATTAACTCACTTTATATGAGCATGCCTGTCTCTTTAGATGGTGGGAATTCCGAACAGATTCATCACATCTGGCATGTAAATATCGTGAATTTATTCTACTCAAAATAATAAACAGTCTCCATCAGCCATATAGTTTTTTTTTTTCCTTTAGGAAATTTATTCTGAGAAGGAATAACACATAAAAAACGTACCTCAGAATTTTTTTTATAATAAAGGAGATAAAAAAGTAATGCTGAAACATATGAAGAAGGTTTTTATAGCATCTGACAGAATTTTCTATGAAATTTAGAAATCAATTAAGAATACACATAACAGTTCCTGAAAGTATCAAAAAATATGGATCTAATATCAACTTTGGAGATGAGGAGGGGGAGGGGAATAGAGAGGAGGAGGAGGAGGGGGAAGTGGGGGGTGAGGAGGATTCTTCCTTTGAATGGAGACTCATGGACTCATGGACAAGAAATTTCTAGTCCATGACTCTCTTGATTCATTTTAGTTATAAATAATGTTAGGATACATTTTGACATGATCATAAAAGCATTGAATATAATTTGCTCTAATTTTGTCCCTAGCATTTCCCCCCTCCCCTCCTCCCTCCCTCTATTCCCTTGTCTCTACTTAATTGGTCTTTCTGAAATTTTTCTGTATATTTTTTAATTAGTGTCTTCTGGGTGTACTTGATGTTGAGATTCACTATGATATAGTCTGTGTATAGGAACATTTGTCCAGATTCAGATCACTTTATTCCCCTATCCTCCTTCCCTCCTTCAATCATCTTCTCCTCTACTCATGTTTCCTCTATTTTGATGAAATTACCCCTCCTTTTCTTTTTTCCTTTCTTTCCTCCACCCTGCAACTGCCCTATTTTGGATTAGTTTCTTCATATCAGAGAAAACATTAAACTTTTCACTTTTCAGATTGGATTATTTCATTTGATAGTCTCCAGATCCATCAGTTTACCAGTAAATGTCATAATTCCATTTCTCTTTATGGCTAATTAATACTCCATTGTGTATATACCACATTTTCTTTTTCTGTACATTTGGTAAAGGGCACCTAGGTTTAGCTCCAGAGCTTGACTATTACAAATTGTGCTGCTATAAACATTGATGTGGCTGTGTCACAGTAGGATGCTGATTTTGTAACCTTTGGATATATTTTGAAGATTGAGTAGCTAGGTCATAAGGTGGTTCCATTCCTAGTTTTTTGAGGGACATTCATATTGCTTTTGGTAATAGTTGCACTAATTAACATTCCCACCAAAAATGTGTGAGTGAACATCACTAGTGTATGTCATCTTATTTTCTTATAACTCCATGCTTTTATGCTAATAATCCTGTCCAAGTACCATTGTTTTTTAATGTAAAGAATCAGGAAATAATTATTTAGGTTTTCTGCAGTATCTAATATTTTTTCCCAACTACTCAATTTTGGGTTGTATTAAGCTACCATATACTGTCTATGAACTTATGGATATGTTCCCCAAAAATTTAATTTATAAAAAATATATGGCTTTGCTTTCAGGCTATATTTTGTTTGGCCCTCATTTTTTTTTAACTCATTGATTCTATTTGCCTATGCCCTCTTTTCATTCATTTAATCTCTAACCAACAACATTTTTGTTAAATGAAGAATCTTTACTCATGCCAATTTTTAATATCTCTATTTGGCCATATGAAAGAATCTGAAATTCAAGATTTGGAACATTGTATCATTTCAAATTACTTTCTTCCACCTCAGAAAAAATCAATACCATATTCACTGATTCTTTCAAGACAGGAAAATTATGTCTTCTATTGGACTTAATTTCTTGTCTTAATCTTGTCAGTTCTTTCTCCAAAATATGATAAAAATGCATTTAGAAAGTTATTCAATAGACAAATAAAAAGCATATTTCTACACAAAAATTATAACTAACTGCTCATAGCAAAATTTTTAAGACAATCTGAATCTGGAAACATCCAAACACCTACTATCCTAGTAAGGATTAAATTGTACTATGCATTTACTATAGAAGGAAAACTGGAAAACAAACAAAATGTTGGATAAAAATCTAACACGTTATGACATGCAAAAAGTTCAATGTAAGATACTAGTTATAAATTAATACATTATGTTTATATGAAATTTTAGGTGACAAAAAATTCTATAGTGATTTTTTAAAAATCTCAGAGATTGTGCGGGAAAAGAATAGAGAAAAAGTTGAACCACAGGGAAACTGAAGGGAATTCTTGGGAGAAGCTGGCATCTTTGATATACTAATTGTGATAGTGGTTTTGTCACTATAAAATCCGCCACATTCATTTCTTTATCTATCTATTTATTTATTTATTGAGACAAGATCTCATGAAGTTTCTCAGTGCCACTCAAAGTTGTTGAGGCTGGTTTTGAACTTGTCATCCTTCTGCCTCAGCCTTCAAACTTGCCTGAATTAAAGGTTTGTGCTACAGGCCCAGCAATATTCAACATTTTTTTGAATCAATTTTTCCCTCATTGCAGTTTTTTTTCAAATTTGTCATAAATCAAGTGACCACGTATCTGATGCATTGTTGCTCCATTCTTTACTTTGTTCCATTGGTTGTATTGTCTATAATCACAATAATTCTACACTCTTTTTATTACTATAATTTTATAATAAAGTTTGATATTTGCTATAATAAAGCTGCCAATATGTTTATTCTTCATTTGAGGATTTTTTTGACCCTTTTACATTTTCACATAAATTCTAGAACTATGTCCTTGTTTGTTCAAAATATATGTTCATACTTTTGCTCAGAGTGACATTATAACTGTTATCGTAAACAATCTTTCATCTATAATAAACACTTTATATTCCTCAATTTTTTAAGGAGCACCCTTTGGTTATGTTGAGGACAAATAGTTACATTCTTGACAAAATACAGGATCAATCCAAAGCTTCTATAGTTATGCATTTTATTTATGTCCTATAAAGATAGTCCTAGAAATTTATTTTCTTAACCTCACTAAGTATGAATCAACACAAAATCCAGACAGATATAATTAATTTGCTTGAGCTTATTCATTAAATCCCTAATTGACAGCTGATATTATTGGCCTGACAACAATATTTAATGTTAGGTGGTGGCTTTCTTCCTTGTATAAGAGGCTCAGAGTCTACCTCCATTCACATTTCCTAGGATTTAGATGTTGTTTATTACAACATTTTATTTTATTAGGCCTTATATTACCAGATAAGGTTTTGTTTTTGCTAGTGCGGGATGCTGACATGGAGTCCACATACAGGTCAGAAGAGGATGAGAAGTGGCATGAATGGCACATAAGTAGAATTGTAGGCCCTTACACAATCTTTACTCAATATTTTCATTGTAGCATTTCTGACAACAGAATAAGACAGAAGAGAAGGGGTTACTTTTACTAGCAAGTGAGATTCAGTGATGTTTTGTGGTTTAAAATCACCTTTAAAATATTGAATATATACATAGAAAAAACAACTTTATCTTTACCTCCCACTTGCAAAAACACCTCAATTCTTGTTTTCAAAGCTCCAATATTTCCTAGTCAATAGTATAAGTTTTACCCAACGAACTGTGAAGCTAAGCATTCACCCTCACTGGAGTTCATCAATGGCAGACTTGGCTTCTCAATTTTGGGTGCACGAATCTTGTAGCTGCAGGAGACGAAAATATTGAAAGACAGTCCTGTAGGATCTATGCATTTCTCATCACTTCTTCATTTGATATATATATAAACCTTGAGATTGTCATTATTCTACTTTTTGGCTCTGTATTTTAAAACACCTCCATTTTCCCCACATCATTATAATTCCTCAAAGTATACTTGTGAAACAATGACCACTCACTCTGCCAAAGTCTTATCTCTTGTAGGCACTTCTTTTAAATTATGATATAAACTGCTTTGTCATTGTCATACACTAATATAACCATTTTTTTGGGGGGGGGAGGGAATGGGGATTGAACTCAGGGGCACTCCACCACTGAGCCACATCCTCTGCCCTATTTTATTTAGAGAGAAGTTCTTACTGAGTTGCTTAGAGCCTCTCTAAATTGCTGAGGCTGGGTGTAGCTCTTGCCTCAGCCTCCAGAGATGCTGGGATTTAGCACATGTGCACCATGAATAAAATAATCTTTTCATTCAAAATATACAACATTGACTGTATGAGTACAAATGTGTATGCGTATCAAATTATCACATTGTACAATTTCAATGTGTTCAATTAAAATAAGTAATTCTATATTCCCTCTTTTTTTCTTTTCTCTCTCTCTCTCTCTCTCTCTCTCTCTCTCTCTCTCTCTCTCTCTCTCTCTCTCTTTATTCCTCTTGGTTTGGGGCTTGAACCCAGGGGAGCTTCAGCACTTAACTACTCCTCTGGCACCCCCTACCTTTTTAAAATTTTAAAATAGGGTGTCACTAAGTTGTTTAAGACCTCCACTAATTTGAACCTGACCTTTAACTTGCAATCCTCCTGCCTTAGTTTCCGAGTCACTGGAATTACAGTTGTGCACCACTGTGTCCTGCTGAAGTCCCAATCTTGATGTTCTGCTGCAGTTCTCTTATTAAATAATGTATAAGCTAGCATTCTTTTCAAGTAAAAATAAGTAGTTTATATATTTTATCAAACAGATTTAAGTATTAAATATAGGATTTGCAGTCTAAAGAAGCAGTGCATTAGTTTGCTGCAGCTATCAAGACAAAATACCCAAAGCAGGTGGCTTCTTTACAAACATATCTCTGTGAAAGTATATGACTTACTCTCTTCTGATAAGGACATGGGTCAAATTGAAACACTCCTATCCTTATGGCCTCATTTTAACCTAATTACATTTTTAAAGACTTTCTTCAATACAGTTCTGAGGTACTAGTGCTTAGGGATTAAAAACATGAATTTTGTTGGAGATAAGGTTCAGTCCTTAACAGGTAGGATATTCCAGTTATTGGCTCTGATACCAATAATTACTTCTAAAACACACACAAACACAAAAACAGACTCTCTTGGTGGCTGCCTCTGCAACTGTTAGGAAGATGAGAAATCAAAAACCACAATTGGAATCAAGGAATGCAAAAATATACACTACAAAAATTTGCATCAAAGCATCACGAAGCTAAGTAATACATTCAAATGGTTGTGAAAAACCATTCCAAGAATCAGTTAAAATAATTTAAATTATCAGCTCTTTGTAAATGCTTTTATATTTTTAGCCTGTTAAAAATTCTGATTTTTTCAATGTTCTTGATTCTTTGAGTGCAGAGAGACAGGTATTATAATTTAGTTCTGCTTAAATATTGTCATTAATTTTGAGTACATCTGTCTCAGTCTATCACAGTTTTCCCCATTGACGGTCACTTTTGCTCATTTGTTAGCATTCTACTCACAAATGTTCATTTTACAATCATGTTTAATGAACATTTAACAATTGTACATTTTAAGGCAAATTTTGCATCTAAAAATAAAGTTGATGAGGACATTTTCAATTTGTTTATTTCAGTGACATTTTGAAACATGTAATCAGGTTGGATTTTAATGTTGTAATACTCCTCAGGTTCACTGCCATTCCTTTGGTAAGATAAATACCTCAGTTGGAATATTTTTGCCAGATGTAGTCAAGTGGAATTTTAAAACCCACACAGGTGAAATGGAAGCTGTCATATATATTTTATAACAGATTAAGCATAAATGTGGCAGAAACATGAAAATGCACCAGAATAATTTATACCTTTATGGATATTTTATTATATATACTATAAAAATTGTATATGTTAATTCCCAAAGATATAAAAAATAAGTAATATACTTAAAAACTATACATGTATTTTTTATGGCATTGAATTGTTTAACTGATCAGATTTGATGTTGTTACATTTCTTACTGCTAAATTGATGGAAACTATGAAAATCATCAGAGGAAGTATTAATAAAGAAACTGAATTGAGATACAGCTGTATTAATTGATTTAATCATCCCACACATTGTGTGTGCTTTTGTGTGTGTATCATAATATTGCATCAACCACCTAAATATGTATGACCATAAAGGAGCAGATTCTCTTTCTGATTCTCTTTCTCAATTAGATCACGTTTATTAAGGGTGGAATTCTCTTTCTTGAATGTCCAAGGGCTTTATTTTGTAGTTGTCTTTTACTTTCTATTTTTTGAACAACTGGACATAAATTTATGTTCATTCCTAAGTCTTTAATAAATATTGATATTCTTGCTTACTTTCTTCCTTGTATGTTCCTTTTTAAGATGTTGTGTACTTAGAAAGTCTGTTTTATATTTAGTGATGAGCAGAAATTAGTAAGTATTGGAACTTACAGTGGTTGGCAAGGCTGTGGTTGAAACTTTTGCAAAGCTTACCATTGAAGCTTATAGAAAGATATTCTTCCACATAAAATTAAATATTCATTATTCCTTCTAGAATATTACAGAAGGAAAAAGTGATTAAAAAACTAAATATAGATATTAATTAAATTGCTACTCATAAGCAAAAATAATTCAGTTATAATATGGATGTAAAAAAATTTACTTTGATTATGAGAGTATACATTATCTGACAATAATGCCCTTCTACATTTAGTGAGGTGGTGTTGATTAGTGCTTCCAAGGAAAAGTGGTGAGCTGTGAATCTCTTCTTCTAAAATGAAGAGCTGTAAGCTTGCATGTCAAGTGAGTCTTCCATACCCCTCCTTAATTACTTTACCATTACTTTTTCCTCTTAGACCTTAGATTGTGTTTTCTAACTCCTAGAGAATATTGAGTCTGTCAGGTAAATGATTAACAAAAACTTATTCACACATTTTCCCTCCATTTGTTTCCTTATGTGTTTGTGTAATACTTATAACCTCCAATTGACTGTAGGTTACCTGACTTAGGGCATACTGCATTCCATGTTATGGCACTTTGGTATGTGTGGCAGTACTGGAATTGAACCCAGGTCCTTGTATATTCTAGGCTAGGACTCTACCACTAAGCTACCTCCCCATCCCTTTTTAAATTTTATTTTGAGACAGGTTCTTGCTAATTAGTTTGTGATGGCCTTGAACTTGCAATAAGCGTGCCTCACTAGCTGGCATTACAGTAGTACACCACCATGCTTGGGAGGGAACAGAAAAAAATTTGAATGCATAAACTTCTCCAAATTTCTCTATCCCATATATGAGTCTCATTTATTCTAACTTCATTATAGAAGAAGGTCCCAAACCTTCTTGTAATCAGCTAAGCTTCTTTAAAAAATATTTTTATTTATATATGACAGTGGAATGCATTACAATTCTTATTACACATATAGAGCACAATTTTTCATATCTCTGGTTGAATACAAAGTATATTCACACCAATTAGTTAAACTTTATTTGTATATCTTTAACTTTTAACTAGACATATAAAGTCAAGATTTGTTCATGTTAAAAAACAACCAGACTGTTTTATATAACTGACATCTATACGCTACTTCAACTAACAAGAGCAGAATACACATTCCCATCAAACTCATATGGGAAATTCACTAAGGCCATATTTGGGGCCACAAAACACATTGTAAAAATGCAAATTAATAAATCATTCAATGATTTCTATGAAACACGATGAGATTAAATTAACAGTAAGTAAAAGAAAAATATTGGGGGAAATTCCCCAATTGCATGGAGTAAAAACAACATATATATAAATATTAAATTACATTAGTAAAGAAAACTCTGAAGATACATTAAGATACATAGAAACAGAGTGGAAATTTTAAAAGCATAGCATTCCAGAATTTGTGACACACATTTAAAATAATGACTAGAGAATGCAAGTATTAAAAGAGAAGGAAGCCAGGCACAGAGGCTCACTCTTGTAATGCCTACTGCTCAGGGTGCTGAAGCAGGAGAATTGAGAGTTCAAAGCCAGCCTCAGCAAAAGCAAGGCTCTATGCAACTCAGTAAGACACTGTCTCTAAATAAAAAACAAAATAGGGCTCGGGATGTGGCTCAGTAGTTCAATCCCTGGTAGCTGTGCATGCCCCTGCCCCCCCAAAAAAGAAGGAAAATTTAAAGTATACTAAGTTTCTCTTTAGGATAGCAGAATAAAAAGAAGAAATTAATCCAAAGTGAGAAGGAGAAAACACAAATATCAAAAATTAAAGAATAAAAATTTTAGATCAGGTAATCAAAATATAAAATCAATACATCTAAAGCTGGTTATGTTAAAAGATAAATAAGTTTGATAAGACTCCAGCCTAAAGCTACTTGAAAAAAAGAACATGATTGGCAAGTATGAGAACTGGAAGAAGTGATATAACTACAGTCACAAAGGACATTTAGAGGATAATACTATAAACACCTCTATGACCACAAATTTCATAGATGAAATGGATTAATTCTTTGAAAGACACACTCTGCCAAAACTTGGGAAAAAAATCTGAATAAGCCTATGTCTCTTTAAAAATTGAAACAATAATTAAGAACCTTCCAAAAGAGAAGAAACAAGAGTTCATTTGGATTCATTGGGAAATTATGGCAAATATTTTAGGGAGAAATTATACCAATATTCTACAATTTCTTTCAAAAAACAAATGCTGTTGTAACATTTCCTAGCTTATACAATAGGATCAGCATCGCCCTAATGCACACCAGGAGAAAGCATTACAAAAAAAAAAAGATACATAAATAAAAGGACCTACAAATAATAGTTCTGTAGAGAAAGAAACAAGAAAGTTTTACAGAACAATAGTTCTCATGTACAGAGCTGTAAAAACTCTCTTGACAAAGTGTTACTTAAACAATTATGACAATGTCCAAACAGTGATACACCACAATGAAGTAGGATGTATCCCAGGTATGCAAAGCTTGTTCAATATCTGAAATTAATTTTATGTAATCTCTCACAGGAGCAGTCTCTAGAAGAAATATACATAATCACATCAATAGATAGCGATATTTTTTCATAAATTTCCTTCCCCATTCATTATTGAATCTCAAGAAGTAATAAACAGCATTGTCCTCAATTTGATAGACAACGTGTGCATAAAACTTCCAATAAATGTCACACTTAAATGTGGAAATGAGAATTTTTCTCAGAAAGATTATTAAGATCAGGAAAAAGACAAAAGATAAGGGGGAACTTCATTTCTACCACTTATTTTTATATCTTCATCATAGTCCTGGGAATTAATCTAGGACCTTGCACATATAAGGCAAGTACTCTACCACTGAGCTACATCCCCATTCCTTTTTTAAAAATTTTATTTTGAGCTAGGTGTCACTAAGGTTTCTAGGATGGCCTCCAATATGTGATCTTCCTTCATGAGCCAGCTGAGACTACAGGCCTGCACCACCATGCCCAGGTCCTGACCATTTATTTTCAAATTGTACTCATAGTCTGTGCTAAAATAACAAGACAAAAATGGAATGAAAGATAAACTGGGAAAGAAGAAATAAAATTGTTCTTTTCTTTTTCCATAGGACATGTCTGTAGAAAATGTAAAGTAATCAAGGAAAGAACTGATAAAAATAAGTAATTATATTTAGATTGCAGCATACAAAGTTGATATGAAAAGTAGATTTCTTTCCTATACACCAGCAATGAACAAGTAAAATTTGAAATTAAGACAAATTATATTACAAAAGAAATGCTTATATATAAATTTAATCAAATATGCATAAAATCTACATGAAGAAACTATAAAATGATGATAAAAGAAATCAAATAAGACCAAGAAAAATGGACAAATAAATGTCATCTTCATAGTAGGAAGTCTCAATACTGTCAAAATATCAGTTCTTACCAAAATGATGTACAGATTTGGTGCAATCCCAATCAAAACATGAGCAAGCTATTTGTAGATAGTGACAGACTAATTCTAAATAATAAATTAAGAAGGCAAAAGGCTCAGAATATTCAGTATAAGGTTGAAGGAAAGCAAAGTTGTCAAACTAATCCTATCCAGTTTTAAAACTTCCTATAAAATTCTAGTAATCAAAACAATGTGGTATTGGTGAAAGAATAATCAAATTGATCAATGGAAAGAACAGAAAAAGACCCATAGAAATATACAGAAATATTATTTGACAAATAAACAATATTAACACAATGGAGAAAAACTATTCCTTTTAAGAAATGATGCTAGGATAGCTGGACAACCATATGCAGACAAGTAAAGTTAAACAAGGAAATTATGTCTTCTATGAAATTAATTCAAAATTGATGGGTGATCTTAATGAAAAATTCAAAACATTGAAAGTCCAAGAACTTAAGATAGGAGACATTCTAGATTACTTTAGGTCTGCTGATGATGTTTTAGCTATAACACCAAAGGCCTGATCCATGAGAGAACTGAGAATCTTGACTTTTTTTTTTAATTAAAAGAAAGTTTTGGGGCTGGGGATGTGGCTCAAGCGGTAGCACACTCCTCTGGCATGCATGCGTCCCAGGTTTGATCCTTAGCACCACATACAAAGATGTTGTGTCCGCTGAAACCTAAAAAATAAAATATTAAAAAAAAAGAAAAAGAAAGTTTTACTTTGCAAAAACAATGTCAGATAATAAACATAACTTGTAGATTGGAAGAAAATATTTGTATAAGTGGTGATGGTGATTGTATAAGCATTTATGGTTATGTTAATTAGTTCTCTTGTTGCCTGATAAGTAAAAAATATTAAATGTCTTAAACAGGCAGAAATATAAGAAGTTTAGAAACAGTCATACTTAATAAGAAGCTAATTTTCTACTCAGTGAGTTTAAGTTCAATTTTAAAAAGTAGATATCCCTCATTTTTGGCTTAAACATTTCCCAAAATCCTTATTTTATTGGGGATATAAGTTGGGGGAGAAATGAGCTTCCTAAAAGAATACTTGTTTAAATAAATTTTTAGATAATGCTAAAAATAGAGTATTTTTGTAAATTCCATTATTTATTCATATCTGCTGCACTTAAATAATACATTATCATGTGTTGGGTACATTAGGATATAGATAATGTTAATGATGTAATTACTATAAAATTTAAGTATAGACTTATTCTGTTAACTGATATCATACAATTGTAGAAAATGATATATAATAAAAAGTTGTGAGTTACTTTCCTTTTATTGATCTTAAAATCTAGTTTGTCAAAAGTTAAATTTTCTTACTAATTATTGGAAATTAGATAATTGACAATAAAGTTCTTCTGAAAATAAACAAGTTAATGTATTAAAATTATGTATGCTTTATAATGACTAAATAAATATAAATTGAAACATTATTCTGGCATTGATATATATATATATATATATATATATATAATATTTCAAATAATATCTATTATATTTTTACAAAATATTTTATATGCTTATATGCTTTTTTTTAAAAAAAAAGCGGGTTCTATACTTTTCTTTTTATGATTGTTTTAGAGTAGAAAAATGATTTACCGTGAAAAACTTTAGAATATTGTTTGCCTTTGAGGATGTAAAGTCAAGTAACTCCTGTCAAAGTGACTAAAGGAACTTTCTGAAGAGACAGCGATGTTATCTTAATAAAGTTTTGATTCCATAATATTAATGAAACATTCATTGAAGTTATACTTAAGTTCTACAGATATCATTTAATATAAAGTTTCCTTAAAGAAATCTATAAACAAATATTTCATTCTTGCTACTAACATGCATATTGAATCGTTTAGTCATAAAGTGAACTTGCATCTATAATTTAGTTTAAAATGCATCAGAAAAATAAGATGGATTGAGAGATGTGTGAATAACGTAAGTCAAAGCTATGATAAACTAGATCTGCTATGCTAATTCTAGAATTTGAGGGGCAGATTTATGGGTGTATTCCTTCATTATTTCTGCATCATTAGACATTTTTATAACTTGTTCTTTTTTTAAATGCAGTAAAATATGGTGTTCTTCCACACATTATTACAGTTTAGATTATTTATAAGAAACAAGATAATCATTTTAGTATTTGACGCTCAGATATCTGCAGTAGGAAAATGTGTTCTAAGTTTCTTACATGTAAAAATATAGATATCATAATGTTTAAAAGGAATTACTTCTGAAAATTTGTAACTATCTGTGCCATGCACTCAGACAGAGATGCTCACGTATGTTATTGAAAAGTACTGGATCACACAACTCTGGAGGTCAGGAAGTCCCATGAATGGCTAGTCTGCAAGTTGGAGACACAAAAAGGCCACTGGTGTGGTTGGAACATTTCCACCTCTCCATGGCAGAGACTGCAGTCCTAGTGAGAAGGCTTGAGAACAGGAATCACTGAGGGAAGAGCATCAGTAGTCCACTCAGACAGACAGTGGGAGAGTGAATCCTCACTTCTATGCTTGTCAATCAG
Organism: Urocitellus parryii; assembly: GCF_045843805.1. Lineage (NCBI taxonomy): Eukaryota > Metazoa > Chordata > Mammalia > Rodentia > Sciuridae > Urocitellus > Urocitellus parryii. The sequence goes on along the minus strand of NC_135531.1, from coordinate 32,590,961 downwards.
AAAAGATTGGCTGAGATTCACCCACCTAATTAGGGAAGTCTTTGGTTTGGATATGAGGTATCCCCAAAAGGTCACGTGTGAGAAAATACAGGGAAGTTTAGAGAAAAACTGACTGGGTTACAAAACCCTTAATCAGTGAATTAACCCCATAATGGGATTAAATGGTAGCTGAAGGTGGGTAGGGTGTGGCTGGAGGAAGTGTGTCATTGGGGGCCTTCATTTGGAGGTATATATTTTGTATGTGGCAAGTGGAGTCTCTCTGTCTGCTTCTGATCATCATGTGAGCCACATCAGTTCTCTGCCATGATGTTCTGCCTCACCTAGAGCCCCAAGGAACAGAGTCTGCTGTCTATGGAACAAGACCTCTGAAACCATGAGCCTCCCAAATAAACATTTCTCCCTCTACAATTGTTCTGTTCAGGTGTTTTAGTCACAGCAGCGAAAAAGCTGACTAAAAGACTCAGTCTACAAATTCAAATACTAATGTTTCTCAGAAGCATCCTGAAAGAGAAAGAGAAAAAAATCTTAATCACACATTGGAGGACCCATGATCTAATCAGGTTGACAAATAAAATGAACTACAATTAATAACTAAATACCTGTTTCTTTTTTAAATTGATTTTATTTTTTTTACATAAATGACAGTGGATAGCATTACAATTTTTATAATACATACAGAGCACAATTTTCATATCTTTTTTATATCAAATATGTTCACGCCAATTCATGACTTTATACATGTGCTTTTTTTTTTGTTTTTTGGGTTTTTTTTTTTGCATTGCAATTCTTATTACACATATATAACCAATTTTTCATATCTTGGTTGGTATATAAAGTATGTTAAAACAAATACCTTTGTTTCTATCTATTCATCCCTTCATCCAGAGTTGTCATTTTTTTTTAGATTATTTTTCTTGGGGTTGGGGAATGGGGGTTGAGGAGCACTCAACCACTGAGCCACATCCTCAGCCCTATTTTGTATTTTATTTAGAGAAAGGGTCTCACTGAGATGCTTAGCACCTTTCTTTTACTGATCTTGCCTTTGAACTCAAGGTCCTCCTTTCTCAGCCTTCCTGGCCATTGGGATTATAGACATAAGCCACCACACCTGGCTAGAGTGGGAATTTTTTTTATTCTCTGTTTTTATAAAGTATTACTTTCCCAAATATGTGATTACATAGCAATTCTAAGAAACAACATGCATATGTACTCCAAAAATAAATGTTGTGGATGTGGTCCCATGACTGGGGTTCCAGCTACTCTGAAGGTTGAAGAGGCAGAATCTTTAGGTCCATGAGTTTGAGACCAAACTGAGCAACATAGCAAGAACCAGTTTAAACACACAAATGTATGGTGTGTGTGAACACACAAACACACACACACGTACACACACACACAATTTGCTCTTAGATATCATTTGTGCTTGCTTGTTTGTTTGAGGTGCTGGAGAATAAACATAGGGCCTCCAAAATACTAGGCCATGGCTCTATACTGAATTTCACCCCCAAACCTGTCTCAGATATTTAAAAGACAGAAAACTCTGTTCTTATTACCAAGGCATCAGCTGACAATCACTAACAGTGTTTATGCTTGCTTGTTTGTTTTGAGTTAATCTATTTGTAGACTAATCTCTTTAACTTGTTTTAACAAAACTATTTTTGAGGTCTCTTATTTTGAATGTAATTGGAAAAACAATGAGAAAGAACTCTTAGAATAAATATACTATTTTGTTAACATAGTATATATAAATAAAACAAAAATACCTTATGGTAGAGGTGAAATCATATATTGATCCAGGAGTTTGTGAAAAGAAAAATTAAATGAGTGCCAATTAAACCTAGTTCTAGGCTTATTAGCCCTGATGATTATTTTTCATTAGAAATTGGAAGAACATACTCCTGAGAATAGACTGTTTTAAAGGAAGATTCTTGGTTTTGTGTCAATTAAAATCAGGATAAAACTCAGACTGAGAAAAGAAATCGCAATAACTTTTTTAGCACAGGTAAAGCATCAGGAAGAGTTTCATGGCACTTAATTGCTATGTACAAGCTAATGGCATTTTATTCTAACAATTTATTATTCTGCATTATAAAAGCCCTTTAATATATGTTGACTACTGAGTTTGGGTTTCATAATCTTTTCTCACTTTGCAAATGTTTCTTATTATTTTGTATTTTCCTTATTAATTATAAAAAGAACAATAAAATAGATTTTTCCTAGACATCAGGGTATAAAATATATGAACAATTTTATTCCCAAATTAGAAACTGTTGTGTTCTTGTCTACTTTACAATACAATAATTAAATATTTTCATACAGAATTGTTGTGTATTTATTGAATAACTTTTTACATTGTGGAATGATTAAATAGCTAGTTAAAATATATGCATTACCTCATATCACATTCTTTCCTCCCCAACTCCAGCCCCCACCCCTTTTTTCTTAATTGTGCAAATACTACAGATCTATTATCTTGTTCTAATTATATATGATAGTAGAATGCATTTTAATGTATCATACATAAATAACTGAAGCATAATTTCTCATCCTTCTGGTTGTATATGATGTGGAATTATACCAGTTATGTGATCATATATGAACATTGTGTAATAATGTCCAACTCATTCCACTATCCCTCCCCACCCACACCCTCCTCTCCTTCACTTCCCTCTGTATAATCCAAAGTACCTCAATTTTTTATAGCCACTCACTCCCCTTTATTTTCAATTGGCATCCACATATTAGAAAAAAGCAAAATGGGCTTTGGTTCTTTGGGATTGGGCTATTTCACTTAGCATGATATTCTCTAGCTCCATCTGTTTACCATTAAATGCCATAATTTCCTTCTTCTTTGAGGCTGAGTAATATTCCAATAAACCACTACTTTATCCATTCATCTGTTGATAGGTACCTAGGTTGATTCCACAGCTTAGCTATTGTGAATTGAACTGCTATAAACATTGATGTGGCTATGTAATTATAGTGTGTTGATTTTAAGTGTTTTGGTATAACCTGAGGAGTAGGATAACTTCATCAAATGGTGATTCTATTCCAAGTTTTCTGAGGAATTACCATCCTGCTTTCCATAGGGGTTGCACCAATTTATAGCACCATAAGCAATTTATGAGTGTATCTTTTTACCTATGTTCTAGCCAATATTGATTGTTCCTCATAGTCTTGATAATTGTCATTCTTATTGGAGTGAGAAGAACGATCAAGAGTAGTTTTGATTTGCATTTCTCTAATTGCTAGAGATGTTGAACTTTTTTTTCATATATTTGTTTATCAATTGTATTTCTTCTTCTGTAAATTGCCTGATCAGATCCTTAGCCAATTTGTTGATTGGGCTCTTTAGTTTTTTGGTGTTTAATTTTTTGAGTTTTCATATATCTTGGAGATTAATGCTCTATCTAAGGTGCTTGTGGTAAAGAGTTTTCTGCCATTCTATGGGCTCTTTTTTTCATGTTATTGATTGTTTCCTTTGCTGTAAAGAAGCTTTGGTGTTTGATTCATATGATTTATTGATTCTCAATTTTACTTCTTGTGATTTAGGAGTCTTAGGAAAGTCAGTTTCGAAGCCAACATGTTGGAGATTGGTCCTATTTGGTGCAGGGTCTCTGGTCTACTGCCTAAGTTCATGATCCACATGGGTTGAGTTTTGTGCAGAGTGAGAGATAGGTGTTTAAATTTTATTTTGCAACATATGGATTTCCAGTTTTCCCAGTGCCATTTGTTGAACAGGTTGTCTTTTCTCCAATGTGTAATTTTGTTGTCTAGTATCAGATCACTGTATTTATGTGGGTTTGTGTCTGTTTCTTCTAGTCTATACCAGTGGTCTATGTGTCTGTTTTTGTGCCAATAGCATGCTGTTTCTGTTTCTAAGGCTCTATAGTATAATTTAACATCTGGTATTGTGATGCCTCCTGCTTTATCCTTTTTGCTAAGGATTGCTTAGGCTATTCTGGGTCTCCTATTTTTCCAAATTAATTTCATGTTTGCTTTTTTCCATTTATATAAAGTATATCATTGGGATTTTAATAGAAATTACATTAACCCTGTATAACACTTTTCTTAGTATGGCCATTTGACTAGATTAATTCTGCCTAGCCAAGAGCATGGAAGTTCTTCTCATCTTCTATGATCTTCTTCAATTCCTTTCTTTATTATTCTGTAGGTTTCATTGTAGAGGTCTTTCAGCTCTTTTGTTAGTTTGATTCCCAAATGTTTTATTTTTATTTTTTGAATCTATTGTGAGGTATTTTTCTTAATTTCTCTTTCATTGTATTTATCACTGATGTATAGGAACATATTTGATTTATGGGTATTAATATTCTATCCTTCCATTTTGCTGAATTAATTTATTAGTTCTAAGAAGTTTTCTAATGGAATTTTGGACAAAATACACCAACCTTTAATGCAAAAAAAAATCACACTAGAAAAACTAGGAATACTAGGAACATACTCAACATTATAAAAGCTATCTATGCTAAACCCAAGGCAAGCTTCATTCTAAATGGAGAAAAATTGAAAGCATTCATTTAAGAACTCATGGAATAAGACAAGGATGCCCTCATTCACCACTTTTATTAAACACCATCCTTGAAACTCTAGCCAAAGCAAATAAACAGAAGAAAGAAATTAAAGAGGTATGAATAGGTAAAGCAGAACTCAAACTATCATTATTATTCATGTTTACTTTTAAGAGATCATTTTTTTTCTTGATACCACATGGAAGTGGTTTGGTGAATTATCATCCTGCTTCAGCTTACTGAACTCAATCTAAACCCTCCACATTCATCTGTATCTATATGTCACAAATGATAGAACTTCTTTCTTTAATCTGAATAGTTCAAATACCATATTTTCTTTATACTTTCATCTGTTGATGAAAAGTTAAGTTGATTACACATCTTGGCTGAAGTGAATAATGCTTCAGTGAACATGGGAATGCAAATATCTCTTCAGCATGCTGATTTTATGTCATTTACATACATACCCCTTAGTTAAATTTCTGTATTATATGGTAGTTTGATTTTTAAAATATTTGAGAACTCCATATAATTTTCTGTAAGAGTTGTGTTAATTTAAATTTACAACATTGTACAAGAGGTACCTTTTCTCAACATCCTCACAAATACTTGCTATATATTTGTTTTGATGTTAGCAATTTTATCTAGTGTAAGGTCATATCTCACTTTGAATTATTAGCTTGTGTTTCTCTAATAATTATTGATTTATGATTATTGATTTATGATATTGAACATTTTCCATATACTCTTTGATCATTTATGTCTTCTTTTAGAAATATATATTCAGTTCTTCTTTGCATTTGTTAAACAGTTTTTTTTTTACTTACTATTGAGTTGCTTTATTTTCTTAGTGTTTTGGATATTAATGTCTTATCAGTTGTATGGAAGCAAATATTTTTTACTCTTTACTTTTTTTTTTCTTTGACTGCATACTGAAGTCTTTGTTTCCTCATCCAAATAATAAAGTCTATTGCAGTACATTTTCAAATAGTAATTAATAAATAAATTTAATATATTATTTAAGGGAATGATGTGTCTACATTGCAGGGGTGAGGAGAATAAAATTTGAATCAATAAATATATTACTCTATCATTGCAAAATTTGAAAACAATTATTTAAGTAAACCATATATTTCAAAAAGTTCCTATCCCAAAGCAGTATTTTACAGTGGTTTGATTTAACACATGCTGTGTGCTAAATATTTTCAATTAAGAATCATATTTTTAAAATTGTTACAACCCAAGCATATGCACAGCAATCACATGTAATTAAGTTTTAAAATGTTAACATGTCCCATAATCCCAGAGGCTCAGGATGCGGAAGCAGGAGGATCACAAGTTCAGTGCCAGTCTCAGCACCTTAGCAAGGTACTAAACAACTCAGTTAGAGTCTGTCTTTAAATAAAATATGAAAAAGGGCTGGGGTTGTGACTCAGTAGTTAAGCACTGCAGGATTCAATCCTAGTACTAAATGAATAAATGAATGAATAAATGAATGAATGAATGAATGAATAGTTAACATGTTTAAATTACCAGCAGAAAGCAATGGTTGAATGAAATGACATTGCTTCTTGTTTCTAATTGCCCCATGCTGAAAGAAAACAAAACAAAATAGCAAAAGAGATGGCCTAAAATATATTCCAGAATATTTAAGTGACTTTTTAGAAAGACTTAAAAACTTGAAAAATGTACATATAATTTCTTTCTTATTAACTTAATTAAAGAAACCATAGGAAAAACATTTATTATAAAGTTGTTGGCCCTTCTGGAGCAAATGTTAAGTATTTATTTCTTTTTGGAAAGTGCCAGCAAAGGGCACCCTGAGGACAAGAACAGCAAAGATGTTTGGTGAAATGCTGGGATAGACTATGCTGGAAATAATTGAGGAAAAGCCATCCACTCTAACTTATATAGCTACATACGAGGTTTCAACCAATTTATACCCACAAGCATTTCAGCATAATTTTTCTTGCCCCCTTTGTTTGGTAATACTTCCCTATTTTCATGCTAATCAAAACTGGCTACATGGCCATTCAACTATTTTCTTATCTTTGCCTGCTTGTTTACTACCTGAAGAGACCAAACTAGCCAGTTTTGCGCATCTTCCAAATCAATTAATCACTTACTCTGTCTCTTATAAAGTCTTCCTTCCCTGCTGTGATTCAATATGTGTAACCCTGCTGATACCAAGTTAATTAAGAATGGGGAATCCAAATCCCATAGAAGAATAAACTGAATTTGAAAGGGAGCTAAGCTAGTCATTCCTATAATTTTAGATTAGAAAACCATCTATTTTAATAACTATAGGAGACACTATGAAATATATCAAATGCTAGTTTAATGTATCTAACTCATTTTGGAACACGGCATGAAGCTTACACGCCTCAAGGGACTTCCACCTGATTCCTCCATTATCTGGACAAGTGTTTCCAGACTAGTGCATGTAGAAAGTGGATTACATAATCAGTAGACTGTTATCATTGTTTTGTCATAAAATATCTCCTTTGTTCTGAATAATTCTGTGACATAGTTTGTTGATAGATAAACATCATTTAAGACTTCAAATAATAGCATTGGTAAACATGAATTCAGATATGCATTGATTCCAATTAGGATTTTATGGTTTACATATGAAGTGTACTCCAAACACTCATGCATGGGACAGTGAAAGAAAGTTTAGAGGTAAAATAACTTGGTGGTTATGAGAAATTTAACCTAATCAGTGCATTAATTTTCTGATAGGGATTAATTGGATGGTAACTATAGGTAGGCAGGGTGTGGTTAGAGATGGGTCATTGGGGGCATGCTTTTGGTGTATATATTTTGATCATGGTGAGAGAGTGTCTCCTCTCTCTCTCTCTCTCTCTCTCTCTCTCTCTCTCTCTCTCTCCTTTCTGATCATTATGTCCATAACTTCATTCCTCTGTCACACCCTACCTCATGATGTTCTGCCTCACCTTGGGCCCACAGTAATTGAGTTGCCTTCTTTGGACTAAGAGTCACAAATAAACATATCCTCCTACAAAATTGTTCTCATCAAGCCTTTTGGTCACAGCACACACACACAAAAATGAAATAAAATAAATTTAACAAGATGACTAAAATAGGAAGAATCACTAGTGTATCTACAGTGATACCATACCCAATTCACATTATTATTTATCTCAGTTCCTGTTTAGTTGGTTACACAATAATGACAATAAATAGATCAAGCTTAGTCTTAAAAAATGATGAATTTTTTAAATAAAGAATTTATTTTAAATAAATTTTATATTAGATAAAGAATTTATTCCAGAGATGAGAACTATTCTGTCATCAGCTCACTATACAGATACAAGATTGGCCAGAGTGAGAGTTTGGCAGGCTGGTATTAGTGTTCATTGAGTACAGTCAGTCTGCAGTAGTACTCTCACATGAACAGTGACTTGAACCATAGAGATCTTTACTCTGGAAACTTACTCTGGAAGATTGACTCATATCTCCTCTCTCCAGAACTCCTTTATTGTTGCTAAAAGTCTCCATAAGAAGATGTCTATATGACTTAATGTCTCTACATTTAGGTCTCTGTATTTTCAAAGTAATGGTTTGGGTGTATTTGGTTTTGTTTTTTACATTTGCCACTAGATGACACTCACAAACTCATTTCTTCCACACACCTGAAGAATTTGAATGTTCAATTAACAATCTACACAATATAACTGCCTTTGGAAATTATCTCCTTAATGCCAATGGGCTAGAATAAAGACCAACATCATAGACATTTTTCCAGCTCCAATTCTCCCTGTAGAACTAGTTTGTTTTTTAAATTTTGTTCTGAAATATTGTTTTATTTTCAAAAGTTTTTAATTATTAGACATTTCTAAAGTTGAAATGAAAATAATTCTTAGGAGGACAATATATAATATCAAGGTGAATGAAGTTTTATTAGTTTTGAGTCTCTAATAACTAAATTTATATTTGGAGGTTGTTGAACTTTTGTTTTTCCTTTCTCTTTTTTGACTAGGTTTGGAACCCAGGGGAAATGTACCACTGAGCGACATGTCTGGTCCTTTTTATTTGGTTTGTTTTGAGAGAATGAATAAGTTGCTGAAGGTTTTGGTAAATTTATGAGACAGGCTTTATGATTTGCAATTCTCCTGCTTCATCCTCCTGATTCACTGGTTTTAGATGTGCCTACCACACTGTGCTTGTTGAACACTTTTGAATACCTGATACATATTTATAACAAATTTCTTCATGCCTATTAAATATTAGTCAGTAAAATTTTATTAAATACATATTTTAGTAGGTTCATAGAATGGATTACAATACATTCACTACATATATTTACAGCACAATCTCACAGAGTTGCCAGTTTAAAAGAAAGGGTGTAATATGAAAGACCTGTATAAATTCATACATAGGGACAATATAAATATAGCCATATGACTTGTATTTAAAGCCCTTATAATCACTAATATTTGTAAATTATTTGAATCATAAAATATTTTCATATTATCATATTCATTTAAGTATGAAAATATTATCTTTTTTTACTTTAACATTGAGAACATAAGCATCATTACAAAATAATCTTCAACAGGTAAATAATTACTCTTAACTTGCTATAGGGGTTATTTATGAGAAAAAAAAAATAATATTACCTAATGAAATCAGACAAGGGAATGAAGCCTACATTTGACTTATAATGATATTGTTAAAAAGGGATGTTATTAAATAAATATAAATGAATTCCATTTCACAAACCAAAAATTTAAACTCATCATTGTTAACTTCATAATATAGAGTTATTTCTTAACTGATAAAACTGGATTAGTTATTTCTAAGTGATAAAGCTGAATTCCATTGTGTCTCAAGATTCATTTTTTTTTTATTGTTGGTCGTTCAAAACATTACATAGTTCTGGATTCATTTTTGTTATGTATGTATTTTCAAGTCAAAATACCTCAAACACTTGAATGACTTCAATTCAGGCAGCATAGGAATACACAGAGTATTGCTAAGGAAATACATTTGAAATTAATATATGGCAGCATCTTGTAAGGTAGACTTCACAAAATCAAAATGAATCAAGAAACTTTCCTGATCAAAAAGGATAGACTATAATATATCCAGCTGACAGTGCAGAAACCAAGTCATCAAGACATTGTAAGGAGAACCTTGAACAGATTAATAAAATTCTGTACATGACAGCCTCAACTTCATCTACCATGTCAGCAATAGTAGAGATACACACCATGGTAAATGCAATCAAGCTTAAATTATGATAAGCAATAGATTGAAAAAGATCAGAAACCTTAGTACTTAAATACCTTTGTAAAAATTTTTGGAGCCAATTTGTATAGAAGAGTATTATTTCTCTTTATGCTGAAGATACATATATTTTACATTAAGATACTTATTATTGTGAAAATTTTTTCATCAGAATTTCTAAATGTGTGTAATTTATTAATAACATACATTTTTAAATTTTGAGTTTGGTGAGATCTTTTGTGATTAATTTGGGTGTCCAGGGATTGAAAATCTGAACCAATGTTGAACAGAGAAGAGTATTTAAATAAACTTATGGATTTATGAGCTAAAGACTTTAATTAATAGCAGTGATTTAAATATATAAAAGCCCAAAATATTTTGGAAACAATTTTTCAGCTCTGAATTTTAAAGTCACATAATACTCAGAAATTTCAAATAAAAAAAATTATTTGGTTTTGATTCCCTTTTCTCCTCATTCAAGCACATTTTACCTGGCTTGGAGATCATCTAGAATAAAGGGGATTGAATAATCAGGTGCCCTCATCCTGTTTTCACATAGAACATTTATGCTTTCATGTAACTGAAACTTAAGACTTTCTGAACTACTCAATTTTAAGAAATGGTTCCTGTGCATAAAGGAAAAGAAAATGAGTCTCTATTACATTTCAAATTTATTTTAAATAACATATTCTTCCCTTCTCATTTTATTGCTCTTTGTTCTACATAAACTCCCTGAAAAATTAAAAATGATATATAAATTTTGTCTTCTTTTTCTTGGACATTTCAGAGACCATTTATAAATAAACATTTCTTATTGCAAGACTCTGTCATAACATACGCTATAATTTATAATATTCAACTTATGCAGAATGTTCATATATTTGTTTTCCTTCTTTATTAAATCTGGAGATAAGATGTTTGTAATCTTTTATAAAGCTTACAGACATAAATAACATTCTTCCCTTGTCTCTTCTCACTGTACACTTGGGTAAATTTCAGTTTTCTGCTTTAATAAAATTTACATAGTGAATGGACATGGTTATGCCTATCACTGGACAATTACTCTTTATCCATTATAAATATTACTATTTTTCAGGTGTCATTCATAAATTCCTGTATCTTTTCTGATTTTGTTATTTCTGTCCTATCACATCCCACACTTTTTGTTTCCATACTTTCTATAGTTTGATAAAATGCACAACTGTGTTGCTACTCAATTCTTTTTTTCTCAGTTGTAGAAATATAGCAAATCGCCTAAATACATCTCAATTTGGATATGTCATGTACACAACAATTTCAATATGTCCAAAGTCAACTTATCATTTGAAATCTAAATAAAACTTTTTTAAAAAAATATTATGACTTCTGATGTCTGTGTGAGCTTTATATTTCAAAAAAGGTTCCTTTTCCCTTCTTCCAGATGTGAACTGGTTTAGCAGTGATCATTTCAACTACAACAACCAGATTGAGCTAGGGATCACTTGGATGTCCAATGAACTTTGAAGGTTCTGTCAACAGATTTTCTAAACTATAGAAACTTCAATTTTTGCATGCCTTCCTAAAGGAAACTTTATACTCTAGATTATATATGATTATTCTGAATTCACTTTACATGTCTCCTTCCATTAATGTAATCAATATCTAAACCCTACACAGCTAAAACTTCAATGCTCCATCAATGAATAAATGAATGTTTTTACAGTGCCATACTCTGTTATTTCTCTTAAACTCTGAAGAAGCCCTTACTTTCTGACATTTCTTTACATTTATCTATAATTAAATCTCTCTTTCTGGAAATGAACCCTAAATATTCCCTTTCCTTTGAATAATTTAATGTCCATTCTCTATGCATATACTATTACACTGTATTTGGTATATACTTGTTCTCTGGTTCATTCTTTCCAGCATGGGTAATGTGATTTTGATTTCCAGCATTTATAACATGGTTTATGATATAACAAACTCCTAATAAGACACCTAACAATTGAGTACATAAATTGTTAATATGTAAGTGATATATGTAAGTAATATTCCTAAATATTTAATAAACTTTCCTGACAATATTTTTTAATTTAAAAATGAAAAGTAAAGGAATTTCAGATAGTTTATAGAACATATACTAAAAACACAGTTGGTCCCATATCTCTACCTCCAAAACTTTATTTCTCAAAAAAAGGTATACTAGTATCTAGACAGTGTATTTTGTCTCAAAAATCAAAAAGAATCACAATTTTATTTTTTCATAATTAGAATAAGCTAGAAACATGGTTTTACATTGTACTCAACAAAATAAATTTTGAGATAAGAGCAGTTAATTTTTTTCTTATGTATGATTGCATCATAAAAGGAAATAAACCTTTGACACTGAAGTTCACAACTCCTACTATGATTATAAAATAATCTTTGGAAGTAAGAGAACAGTGAATAGTTGGCTATCATTTAATTGGATAAATATTGTATAATTAGCAAATAAATAAATGAGCCAGATACCTGAACTGGGGTTGCATCTGTTATAACTGTATTCTTCAATGTGTGATGACTAAGTTCAATAGTACTTTTCTAGTTCTTACTAGAATGAGGAAAAGAAAAAGATTATGTACCATAAGAGGGAAGACAGAAGAATAAAAAAGCATTTTTGCAAAGAAAGTAATGGGTTAGGGTGGGCTATACTGAGTGATAGAAAGCAATTCAAAGTAATTTCATCTAGTCACTTAATGAGTGGTTCTTATCCTTACAGGAGATATAAATGCATTGGAACTATTTTATTTTTTATTTAATAATGTTAGCTACAAAACCATAACAATCTGTTGAGCTTAAAACACAAATAGTCTTTCAGTGCACATGAGAAATGTGTGTATTTGGTATATTAAAACACTTGGAATATTCTTAAAATAGATAATGCAGAGAATTTCATGTCAACTATCAAACATTCCCACTATATTATATTTGAAATTCAACAGTTTTTTTAAACTATTAATTCAAGTTTATCCAACCGTATTTTTACATCATACAACAATAGGCAACTATCTGGGCATGCATGTCTGAAATTCTAGAAGTTTGGGGGCTAAGCCAAGAGAATCTCAACTTCAAAACCATTCTCAACAGCTTAACTAGGCTCTAAACAATTTTGCAATACCTGATCTTAAAATTAAACATTTTTTTTTAAATTAAAAAAGTGCTGAGGATGTGGCTCAGTGGCTAAGCACCCCTGTGTCCCGTCCCTGATGGAAAAAAAAACAAAACAGAACAAAACAAACAACATATATATATATATGAAACTTGCCTTTCTGCTCTTCTCTCCTATAATGAAAGTTCTAAAGTACTGCAGACGCCATAGGGCTACTAACATAAAATCTGAGTATAATTAAAACAAACAATATTGAGAGAAAATGGCAGGTTCTATCATTTTCTCTTCTACATTTCTCATAGTACAAGAGGAAATGATCCCCAGGACTGGAAATAATGGCAGATATTTAGTTTCACTTTTTATTTTGTCCTACTGTGCTCTTACTGTATCACTCTTGTACAGAAGCATAGCAACAGGAATAGTATCTAAGGTAGAGGGTGATTTTAGTGAGTTGTAAAGATTAATGTTCCTGGGAGCTGATAAGAGTGTCAGGCCCACTGACCAGTTCATGGGCATTTTATGCTTTCCTTCACAACACTGCAGCTCAGGAGAATTTTTGAAAAGATCCTTCAGCTGGTACAGGAGAATATACGGATGATTACAGGTGTTTAAAGAAGTAATGAAGCCATATTGTAAACTCCGAATTTTAAAACCTACTCTTGTATCCCCCCAAAAATTCTTCGAACTCCTCAGGGGTTGTACTTTCTGGAACCCTGAGTCTTAGGTTCTCAGCTGGAGTCATGGAGACAACATATACTCCTAAAAAAATAAGTTCAGAGGTTAAGAATATCAAAATTCACAAAATGCTGCCTAAAGTAAATAAAGTAGAATAATATACTCAGGCATAAAATAATTAAAAGTAAATTTCTATATGTTATTACAGACTTTAAGATAATGACAAAATAAAATCATAAAATCCAAAATATATTTAGATATTTTCGTAGAAATAATAAAATAATGATGAAATTGAAGGCATAGGTAATAAGTTTAATATCAGAATAAAACTGAGAATACATGGAATAGTTGTAGTATTAGATTGAAGAATGTTTTCAGCGCATCAGGAAGTAAACAAGAGATGAGATACATAGAAGAACATTTATGTATCACAGAGTTTAAACCTAGAATTATTAATCTATTTAACAAAAGTTCTAATAGACATATCAAAATATAAATGTCACAGAAGAAATAATTGATGGAATGACCAAAAGTAGCCTGTATTTATAAATACTAAATCTCAAAATGGCACAGTTAATGACATTCCTAGGGAGTAACAATAAAATTATCCCTGAGCTGCACTATAGTTTAAAACAATAATAAAAAGGAGGAGGAGGAGGAGGAGGAGGAGGAGGAGGAGGAGGAGGAGAAAAACTTACTAAGGCTCTAGAAAAAAAAAGGTTTTTCTAAGTAAATAGACTCAGATTAAAATGTGATTCATCAAGTAATAAGTTGTAAAGAATCTGAATGAAGGGAGACAGAGACAAGGTGCAGACACAGGGAAGGTGGCAGAGTTGATCTTTTTCCAAGTGGCCTGTTTATTTATGCCAGTAGGTTATTTTAAGTCATTAGTACCATAACCACATTATTGTTTAGAGTATCGTAAAGTTGCTTATGCTGCAGTTACATTTCACAGTTACAATATGCAATGTCAGAAGCTTTGTACGGTTCTTAAGAAGGTTCATTGTCTGAAGTTACTATTAGGCAGGCAGCTCCAGAAGCACTGGAGTTTGATAAAACATTGTAGTTATCTATCAAAGAAATATTTTATTCTTTTATTCCCAGGAGGTATGTGCCTAAAATCAAGGTCAAAACCCTCAGGAAGAATATTGCTACAGAAGCCAGGCATCCCATGTCTTTATCACAAAAGTTTCCCAGCAGCCTGGCATTCTGCATGTTGGCACAGAAACTTCCTAGCCACCAAGCATGCCACAATCTTGAAGTTTATCAGAGACCCAATCTCTAACACAGAACTCCTTCAAAAAGTGATAGAAGATTACAGTGCAATACATTTTTCAAAGAAATATAAGAAAATGACTTCAATTTTATAGTAAGCTGAATGATAGCTTAAATGTGAGACTAATAAAATATATTGAAAGTTGCACAAATTCTTCTTGAAAAAATTTTCAGAAAATAATTCAATAAGAAAAGAAATACATTTATAAAAATGTAGTGTTTTAAAAAAGCTTTTGTCCACAAATATATATTAAAAGAAAAATAATATTTATAAACATTTTATAAACACATAGATTTACACTGATGAAACTAAGACATTTAAAGATTGATGTTTCAAAAATCTAATTTTTCTGCTTTATTGTTAACACAAACTTGTTATAGAATATACACAATTAAAACTATTTACCTGACCTACCTTGCTAAATGTGGACTAGAAAAATATATAAAGTCACTGAGCTGAAAGGTGAAGATAATTCAGGAAATTTGCTAAATACAGCAACCCCTGCATGATTAATTTTCTCCTTTCACATGAAATACAAAAAAAAATCAAAAGAATGATAAGAGTCATATTGGAACTACATAGCAAATCTTTAGAGACTAAGGGGTACACCTAAGGACAGTATATGGAAATGTGAAAAGTGTCACTGTCCATGTTATTGAGTTAACCTACCCATTTTTGTACTTGATTTACAGTTATAGAAAAAACTTTAATATTTATGTCTATGGTATATAATTTTTATTTCTTCCCCAGTTTCAAGTCCTTCATATAAAACATAAATACATCTAGTAAAACACAAAAGGATAAAATATATATTTTAAGAAGACAGTAAATATAAAACTTTGAATAAAATATCAGATATATACCCACATAGCACTCAATAAAATAATAATATTATTAATATCAGTATAATATAATTATTAATATAATATTAATATTATTAGTATTATTATTAGTTCTCCATTCATCAAAAGTAAATGAAAGGAGGGCAGATGCATTGGTGCACACCTGTAATCCCAGCAACTCAGGAGGCTGAGGCAAGAGGACTGCGAGTTCAAAGTCAGCCTTAGCAAAAGTGAAGCACTAAGCAACTCAGTGAGACTCTGTCTCTAAATAAAATAGAAAATAGGGCTGGGGATGTGGCTCAGTAGTTGAGTGTCCCTGAGTCTAATTCCCAGTAACCCCCCGCACACACACAAAAATATAGGAAATGAAAGGAGAGAGAAGTTGCAGGCTCTATAATTGATCTTGATCGACAAATATAACTGAAAGCAAACAAACAATATTAAACAAAATAACATGACCCACCTATTTATTTTATATGAGAAAAATACTTCAAGGCTTAAATGAGTAAGCACAGCATGGTTAGAAGAGAGAGAGAGCTGGAAAATTTCAGTATTAAAGATGACTAAAAAGAAATAAGAGAACAAATTTACTATCGAAAATGAAATTTAAAACAAAACATCATAATTGACCAAAAAGCACATTTCTCAATATATCCAAGTACTTATTAAACTGCAATACATTTTTTAGCAATTCAGATGGTCCTGATAGTATTGGGCCTTGAGGATGCAGAGGCAAAGTTTAAAAAAAGCCACTTAGCCATTAAATTTTAATTTTAGGTATTCTTACATATGATCGTCATATAAGAGATGTTTATTTTTCATGCATCCCATCGTTCTCAAGGGCTTTGTAATTGCTCCTCTTCTCTGCTGCTGTTCCCTTTCATCCCTCCCTCTGGCATCATTATCAAAGAAACAGCATGAGATATCATGGTGAATACTTTAAGTGACCAAGATGGCACTTGCAATCAATCACTCCTTTCTTCTAGCGTCACTTCCAGAATTGAAGATACTAGAATACTAAAATCTTGTTTCTTAGACCCCTTGTGATTCACAATTTGGATATCAGGTAGATTCTGTCAATTAACTGGATCAGGTGAAAACTGCAAGGAGCACTGTGTGTCTTGTGTTCTTTTACTTCCTACTACCAGGAAAGAAAAATCATAGAGTAATTGGAAGTTTTTGACAGTAGGGTTTCATATATATCATTAGTTTAATGAGTGTCAAGAAACAAGGATGATGTGCCAATCATGGTTGGACACATGGAGCTAGGCACATTGATGGTAAGTGGTGAAAGCATCAGGGGTGGTGGCTTCCAGAACCTTGAACATCAGCTACCTTGAAGGCAGTAGTTCCAGTGGAGAAGTCATGATTCCCTGTTTGGGGAAAAAAATTATCCACAACATGTCAAGTGTATCACCTTTGATAGATTACTTACAGAAGTAAGGTCAGGAGTATGGGAATACAAAAGTGATACTGAAGTACCAGCAGGAGTTACCATTCCAAGGGCTGAAGAGAAAAGGAAAATTAAAAACAAAAAATTACTGGAATCCCAAGTGCCCTCCAACTATGGCAGAACAACTCCTGGCATGGGTAATGCTTTGGAGAGACAGAGACAGGATTTCTGCTAGAGGATGATGGGATACTTTTAAAATCAAATTATTTGTATTAAGTTTATACTTCAAATAGTTAAATGGTTCAAAGGTTTCTATTTCTTGGAATAAAATCTTGAGTTCTGAATAACAAATTCATCATCTTGTCTCCATACCCTTACTGAGCTATTTCCATGCAACTTTTTACAATGACCATCATCATTTCTTACCAAACTTTCTGTTAGACTCACTCCAAATGAGATTTTATTCTCACCCTTCCAGATCAAGTTCTTTTCAAAGTGACTGATGGCTTTCAATTAACCAAATACAACAGTCCTTTTCAGTTCTCCCCTCTGGACCACTTAGTTTTATCAGTTGACACAACACCCTGCTGTTTTCCTCCACTAGCACTACTTCACAAAACCCATTAATGAGTAATCTTCATCATCTTAGACTTCAAATATGTGAGAAATTTCCACCCTTAGTTTGAGACCAATCCTCATCTATGAATTTGCTTCTTCCCTGGCTGATTTCATTTACTTATTTAACACAAACTCTTTTTATATTATTCATGATTGGTAACACCACACCCTCTTTCACTTGGATTTCAGATTCATTTATCAATAACTCCTCTATACCTATACCTTTTTATGTAATAATTATTTTAATTGTTACTGACTTTATCCAACTGGATTTTTCCATAGGCTTTTCCTCTCAATAAACAGAAAATCATACTTTTAAAGTTTTAGGCTAAAACTTTTAATGTCAGTAGCGAGTTCCTCTTCTATCACGTTTTATATTGAATCTGGAAGGAAATTTTGCTGAATTTCATTTGTTTCTGGCCTCTCATTTTCTCACTATTTCAAGTGTGTGTTAACATCAAATCCATCATAGTACCTTTGCCTAAATTAAGGAGATAGTTCACTATATTGCCTCCCTAATTTTATCAATTTTACCATTACTTTATTGTCTACACAAAAATTGAAATTCCCCTTTGTTAAAGCTGATTAGGTTGTGCCCTTCCTCCTCAGCAACCCTAAGTTGTCGGACTCTCAGAATAGCATTCACCAACATTACAGCCTAGACATTGCATTAGAAAGCCTGATCTTTCATCTTATTCCCCTCAACTTGTCCCCACCTCAGGGTCTTCTCAATCCTCAAACATCAAGCTTGCATTTATCTAAAGAACATTGCCACTTGCTATTCTTTCTGCTAGGATGTTTTCCTAGAAAGCTGACATATTCCCTGCCTCCCATTTTCCCCAAAGTTCCATGTAAAGTGAAACCATAATTAGTTTTGATTTTTATAACTTAAACTGCATTTTGTGTGCACATGTGTGTTATGACTTTCAGTTAGCACTAGAATGCCCTTTAATTGGACAAGATATTTTGTCTTGTTCAGTGCTTGTGGTAAGCCAACTTCTAAGAATGATTCCAACTTCCACCATTGTATACATCCAAAATGAACCAATAAAAATATAGAAAAAAAATTAAAAAGAGAGAAAAAAAAAAAGAGGGCTCCCATTGATCTCCTCCTGTTTGCTTTCAGACCTTAATGGAATCATGTCTCCCTGAGTATTAGCTAGAGAAATTCTTCTAATAGTCATTGTGTGGAAAATGTGAGATGACCTCTGAGGTCAAGTTACATATATACATTTTTAACTTCCAGACTCCTAGCATACTCCCCCATACTCTGCTGCCCTTGGGTACACACTGCAGAGAACCATGTGATAAGGATGTCAGGGCAGAGCATGGTAGTATCTCCCAGAACAGAACAAGGTCTTTATTCAACATCATTTTACCAGAAGTGATTAATTTTCATGATCAAGATGATACTTGAAAGGAGTCATTTCATCAATTAGATTTAAGATGATTATTTCAAGATAGAATCATTCTTCAGAAGGAAAACAATAATCTTAGCTTTGAATCAAAATGAGATATTCAGGTTCAGAACTATAACTTTTTGTAGTAGACTCTATAAAATATTGAAAAAGCCAAAGGATATTTTTTTGAAAGTCAAGTATGAGATAGGCACTTTAGAAACGAATTATGGTGATTTGTCTGACATTTTTCCAACTTTTTATTCATTTAAGTCTATGAGTAAGTTAAAAGCTCCCGAGGGCTTAGACGACCCTTTCCTGTCTTTTTACTGGTTCTACACTTGACATCTCTCATGGACTAGCTGTGGCTTTCTTCAGTTGTCATTCCTCATTGCTGCCACCCTTTTGTTCTTGGTTTCTCTTCTGCTTCCTGGCTTCACACTCAGAGCTCTGCATATCACTTTCTTGGGTCTCCTTGCAGGGACTGTGACTCTACAACATACTTCCTCGCCTCTCATAATAATTTCTTTTAAAATATTGTTGGAAATATCTATTACTCCATGCTCTTGCATTCTAGTTTCCTATAAAACTAGCATGATGTGGGCAATGCCTAGGTCAGCCATTGGTATAGGCTGTTGATGAGCCTGTTTGAAACATGACAGAAGCAACTCTGAGTGCCTTGCTGGATACACATGAAGAAACTATTCCAAGACAGTTATGATTGAGCAGATTAATTGGAAAGTCTCTGATGCAAACTTGCATTTCTACATCTATGAGACAGTGAGGGCTGTGGCCTTGCTGATTCCTGAGATGTCCTCAAGATATCTTTCTTTCTGTACCACTTGGCATATTACCTGTATAATCTTTGGAAAAAACCTTAGACACACTCCTTTTCTGGTCAAATGGTGAAATTTTTAGATATTGTTCCTCTATTATTTATTTATTTTCCTTTTCTAATTATCACTGTAAATTAGGCAAGAAGCAGTAATACCCATACTGTAAGTGTAAGTGCTTTACTACCTTGAAATTTCTTTCACCAGATAAAATAGATCAACACCATTAAACACAGCTCCCAGAAAGTCACATTGTATGAAGAATATACAGATGGTCTCAAATCCAACTGTCAACAGAGTCCTCATTTCCATCAGCATCTTCTTTACGGTTGGCATTTGTATCAGCATTCTGGTCTTCGATGTACTCGTTACAACTGCCCACTAAGCTCCAACTGTAACTTTCTATGACAAAGTTTTATGAACTTCTCCAATAAAACAGTTCCAATAGTATTTCCACATTGGAATAGTCACTGCAAGGACCCCATTGCTGGTACCAAATTCCAGTTAGTATGATTTACGCTACTATAATGACTACCTAAAATGATACCTAAAATATTTAACTGGCAAATTCAAAAAGTTTATTTTTCCTCTTGGGTTTGAAGTTTAAGTCCATCATCAATGTGTTCCCCATTGTTTTGTGCCTGTGGCAAGGTAGCATCTCATAATGGAAGCACACAACAGAGTGAAACTGCTTACATCATAGCTGTGGGGGATGAAAAAGGATGAATAGGGGACGGAGGTTCCATTGTATCCTTCAAGGACATGCCGACCATGATATGAAGACTCTCCACCAAGCCTCACCTCTTTATAGTTTCAACCTCCTGCCAATAGCTTCTATCAGAGAAATTACACATTAACAAGGGACTTTGGGGAACACTTCAGATCCAAACTATAATAGCTATTTAAGCAATCCCCTTGAAAGGTACTTATTAGTGTTTCAAATATGTGGTAGCAATGAATATGCTCCATGGAGATCTCTAGCTACAGGCTCACATTTCCAGATATATCACCGTATTATGTTAAGAACTTATTTCCCAGTCTGCTTCTAACCAAAGCCAGAGCAAGGTAGATATAGTAACGCCAGGGCCTACTCCCTAAGGAAAGCACAGCTTGAAATATTATCATAGATATGGCTGCATGTTCTCAGATACAAACTATAGTTCAGGGCACTTCCTGTCCAATTCTTCTATTACTCATTCTAAAAATACATACTTCCATTAATAATCATATCTTCAAATCATAAACAATTTATTGCTTTTTAATAGAATTATTTTTGTATTTG
This sequence comes from Urocitellus parryii, assembly GCF_045843805.1. Lineage (NCBI taxonomy): Eukaryota > Metazoa > Chordata > Mammalia > Rodentia > Sciuridae > Urocitellus > Urocitellus parryii. The sequence goes on along the minus strand of NC_135531.1, from coordinate 32,569,736 downwards.
GCAGAGGTATAATGGGAAAATAAGGCTATTATTAATAATATCTGGTATGCTGATATGAAGAATGGGACAAGTAATTATATTTCAAGATAGAAGAAAGGTCCTAAAAACATTGTCTGTTGGACCCTCTGACTCCTTAGAGTTTGCAGAGATGATTCACCACTTGTCCCTTATGAAACCACCACTTTATCCATGATAGAAGTTGCTGTTGTGGCCTCTTCCACTAGGATAACAGGTGACCACTTCCCCTGCTTAAAAAGCTCCATTAGTAACTAGCCTTTAATTTTAACAAATTCCATCTGGAATGGAATAACCCAGGGATGGCATTTTGAGGATATCACCAGCATGTAAGTCTTAGTGATTAATACTTCTTTTAAGGAAATAGGAATTTACTTTAATATTCAGGCAGGGACCACAAGATATAAAACTAACTCACTACTCTAGAAAATTAATATCTCATGTTGAGCAGCATGGACATAGCTGAATTGCATGACATAATAGGAGCTGAGGGAAGAGGTAATTGAAGAAACTACCAGAGTCAAAAGGCCTAATATAGAATAATGCTTCACCCAATGACTCAGAGTACACAACCTTCCCCATAGATACCAGGAACCCATTGGTGAGATTTCAGTGATGATTTTTCTCTTTATGCCTGAAGTTGGTGTTGAGGAAGGCAATGAAAACAAACAAACCAACCAACCCCAGAAAATTATTGTGCATTGGAAAGGGGTATATATCCCCAATGGAGGAACCCAGCAGCACCATCAAGGTAGTGCCCAGGACACATTATCCATTAAATCCCTCATCAGACAAACTAGAGGGAGCGCAGGGTTGGACATCTGTGCCTCTGCCAGAGCAGTATTAACTCCGGAGATGGGAGTTCAAATCATTCCCACAGGAGTAAAAGGACCTCTTCCCCAGGGAACAGTAGGCTTATTATTAGGATGCAGTTCTTCTACACTAAAAGGACTTATGATAAGTCCTGGGGTAATTGATCCCGATTATGAGGGTGAAATAAAAATTATAGCTAGCTCTCCAAGAGGTATATCAGTAATTTCATCAGGAGATAGAATAGCACAGTTATTAATAATACCCAGCCTGCATGATAAATTTTCCAGTTGTAATGTAGAAAGAGGTTTCAAGGGATTAGGCTCCACAGGTGTAGATTGGGCTATGCTGTCTTTAAATTTAGATTCTCGCCCAATGCTAAAATTAAATATTCAAGGACATGACTTTAATGGGCTGCTGGACACAGGTGCTGACCTCAGCATCATATCTCGTCAAGAATGGCCAAAACATTGGCCATTACAACAAGCCACTCAAACGCTTCGAGGCCTAGGAGTGGCAACTAATCCCCATAGAAGTGCTATGGTATTAGATTGGAGGGATCCTGAAGGATGTGAAGGAACTATACAGCCTTATGTATTGGACCATCTCCCCATAAATTTATGGGGACGAGATGTCCTAGATCAATTAGGATTGACATTAACAAATAACATCAATCCTAACGTGCCCACTACTAGGGCTAGACAAGGCTTTAGGAAAGAAAAAAGATTAAGAGAACAAGAACAAGGTATGACAGCACCAATTCAAATAGATCAAGAAACAAATAAACATGGATTGGGTTTTCAAAAAGGGCCACTGAGACAATCAAAATTACTTGGAAATCAGAAAGACCAGTGTGAGTTCCTCAGTGGCCCCTAACTAAAGAAAAGATACAAGTAGCCCATGACCTGGTCAAACAGCAATTAGCGGAAGGACATATACAACCTTCCGTATCTCCCCATAATACTCCCATTTTTGTCATTAAAAAGAAATCTGGTAAATGGAGATTATTACAAGATTTAAGAGCCATTAATAATGAGATGGTTATTATGGGACCTGCTCAATCAGGGATTCCCCAATTGTCTGCTTTACCAAAAACCTGGCATGTTTTAGCTATAGATATTAAGGATTGTTTCTTTTCAATTCCAATTCATCCCGAGGATAGTCCACATTTTGCATTTACTATCCCTGCACTGAATCATGAAGGTCCTGATCAGAGATATGAATGGAAAGTACTCCCTCAAGGGATGGCTAACAGCCCAACTTTGTGCCAAATTTATGTTAATAAAGCAATCCAGCCACTTAGAAATTAAAATCCTGAACTACAGATATTTCACTATATGGATGACGTGTTATTGGCACATAAAGATAAAAACACATTGCTAGAATGTTATGCCACACTTACAAGCTTATTAAAAAATTATAATCTAGAGATAGCAATAGATAAAGTACAATTAAATCTTCCAATTAATTATTTAGGAGTTCTATTATCCTCAACCATGGTCCGTCCACCAAAAATTCAAATACGAGTAGATCAACTCAAATCACTTAATGACTTTCAAAAGTTATTGGGAGACATAAATTGGATAAGGCCTTATCTAGGCATACCAACAGGAGAGTTGGGACCTTTATTTGATATTCTAAAAGGTCCATCAGATCCAAATTCACCCCGCATGTTAACGCCTGAAGCAAGAAAGGCATTAAAAATCATTGAGACATATATGGAAAATATGCATTTGGATAGAATTGATATAAGTTTGCCTTTATTATTTATTGTACTACCAACAAAAAATATTCCTACAGGAGTATTTTGGCAAGAAGGTCCATTATTGTGGATACATTTATCTTATTCTCCTAATACTATTCTTACTAGATATCCTGAGGCTGTAGGGCAATTAATACTCAAAGGAATAAAAGCAGCAAAGGGAGTGTTTGGGATTTCTCCCAATAAAATTATTATTCCATATACTATGGATCAAATTGATGAGTTAGCTAATGAGTTAAATACTTGGGCAATAATCATGTGTAAATCTAGTGTTTCATTTGATAATCACTTGCCATCTAATCCTTTGTTGTCTTTTTGGTCTAAGCATCCTGTAGTTTTTCCAAAAATGACAAGAAAAACCCCTATCATGAATGCTCCAAATATATTCACTGATCGGTCAAACAATGGTACAGCAGCAGTAGTTACTCCTGGTCAAACTTTTACATTTTTTTGTACCCAAACAATCAGCTCAAAAGGTAGAGCTCAATGCAGTATTACAAGCTTTTATGATGTTCAAAGATTCTGTATTTAATTTATTTTCTGATAGTCAGTATGTAGTTAATGCTATTGTATCCCTTGAAGATGCTGGTAGGATTTCTCCTTCCTCTACTGTTTTCTCTTTGTTTTCTGCTATACAAAGTCTAATCTGGGACAGAAAGGATCCATTCTTTATAGGACATATCAGGGCACATACAGGATTGCCTGGAGCCCTTAGTTTGGGTAATGAACTAGCAGATAAATCTACACATGACATACATATTTTCTCCACAATAGAAGAAGCTATAAATTTTCATAAAAGGTTCCATGTCAATGCTAATACTTTACAAAAGCATTTTAAAATAACTAAAGAACAAGCCAGACATATAATAAAACAATGTCAAAATTGTGTGACATTTTTACCACAAGTTAATCTTGGAGTCAATCCTAGAGGACTGATACCTAACCATATTTGGCAGATGGACATCACACACTTGCCAGAATTTGGAAAATTAAAATATTTACATGTTACAGTTGATACTTCTTCCAGATTTTTAATGGGCTCCCTTCATGCCTGAGAAAAAACTAAAGATGTTATAGCTCATTGCTAACAAAATTTTGCCACTGCGGGCGTTCCAAAACAGTTAAAAACAGATAATGCCCCTGGTTATACGTCTACCTCTTTTAAACAATTTTGCTCATCATTTGGCATTACTCATATAACAGGAATCCCATACAATCCACAGGGACAAGGCATAGTTGAAAGAGCTCATCAAACTATTAAAATGTACTTATTAAAATAAAAGGAGGGAATTGGAAAGGGGTATATATCCCCCAAAGATAAACTTAAAATAACCCTTTTTACTCTAAACTTTCTAAATTTGGATTCATCAGGACTTAGTGCTGTGGAAAGACATATGTATCCGAAAAATGTACATAAGCCTAAGGTACTTTGGAAAGATATTCTAACAGGACAATGGAAAGGTCCGGACCCAGTAATAGTCTGGAGTCGGGGCTCTGTCTGTGTTTTTCCACAGGAAGAACAGCAACCAATTTGGATTCCAGAGAGATTAACTAAAACAATTTCTACAGAAAAAGAAGATGATTTGACTCAAATCCATAACAGCTGATATCCAGAGTTCCAGCTTTGCTATTCTTACATCTGCGACAGTGATTTACCACTGTGCCTTTTTCAATATCTATTTTATTATTGCATTTTTCACACATCATAAAGTTCTATTTTATTTTTTTGAGCTCATACAAACCTAGGTTAATGTTTTTCTGATCAGTTTTATTTTTTGACTGTGTTTTATTTTTTGACTGTGGAGTTTTTAAACATTGCAATGGAGGTTTTCACCTAGGTATAGCTACAAGGCCTTTATTTACTATTGTCTTGTGTGTTGTATGTTATGTATGCACTGTTTTGTGTTGTATGTCTGTATGTGTGTATGTCCATATTTCATTTATGAGGAGCGCTCATGTATAAATGGATCCAAAATTTTTTTTTTATTCACGTGATTTAAATGGTTTAATTTAAATTAGGTAAACAGCTGTTAAAACTTTGTTTTTAAAGGTGGTTAACAGATCTGTTTGTTTACTTTCACCTTTCCTTTTCATTATATTTAATAATTCTGTTCAGGATAATGTCTCTTTAGCATCATGGCCAGAATTCCCATCTCCATCCCAGTGCCGGTGAAGACTAAGATAAAACCAAACTACAGCTTCTATGATAGCTATCACAGTAAACTGTATAAACTGATGCATCAATCAATATAACTCAACAAGTAATGCTCAATCAAGGACTTGATTTACTTTGGGAGGAAATGGACATATTGATAGACTCCTCCACTTTGAACTGCTTACAGAACTTGCTGGGACTATGTATCACTTGTATGCATTGTGCTCTATTTGTTGATACAGCGAATTATGGTAGTGCTGAAATATCTTAGCTGATGTGCCACCAGTGTTACTATTTTTCCTAAGGAGCCATCAATTGACTTGATGTCCTGGCATTTCTGTATCCTCCTCCCTTCTACTAGTGATGGTCTAAATTTGGGGGCCAACTGAGGTGAGGCAAAGAACCTCACCCCCCCATCGGCACCAAGGCAAAATTTGGGGGCCAACAGAGGTGAGGCAAAGAACCTCACCCCCCCACTGGTGCACAGGCCTATTCCACAGGTATGGCTATATACTGGACCGGTAGTCAGTGACGGGTATGATTCGGTTGCAGTGGTATCAACCTAAGACAGGAGGCTGACACATAGAAGTCAGTTTTCCGATGACGGGTAAGAACCATATGTTGAATTGGACATACCTAACAGGCATGGTCCCTAGCCACATTGCCTGTTGCTTAATTAAACAGAAGGGGGCAGATGCTAGGAGCCACAGCAAAAGTATTATGATACATGGCACCTTTGGTTTAGGTGACTGCCAGCTAGCCATTGAGATGATATGATTATGTTAAGATTTACATTCATATGGAAATTAGACTCCTGCTGTTCACCTGGGCCTGCTATGGGACTCATGTTACAGGACTCATGTTACGGGACTCCCGGAGAGTTCCCATTGGTTGAGGAAGGATAGTAGGAGGGAATTTCCGGGAGAGGTCCGGGCCCCCGGTTCCGGTAGAGACACACACGTGTGTGGACCAGCTTGCTAGCAGGGCGCACATGGGGCACTGGCAGCCTTTTTAAAAATAAAACTTTGTTCCTGCTTGAGTGGCTTGTGATTCTGTGCCCAGCCGGGTTGCAGCAGTGCATGAAGAGTTTTAAAATAATTACTGTGAGGTGCTGATGATTAAGCATCAGTTAAGCAGCTCATTTATTAACTGGAGAGAGACTCAGATTTCCTGGAGGAAAGGTATCTGCATGACAATAAGTATAAATCACTCCAGTTTTTCTTCCAAGAGACCTATGGTCATTTACCCTATGATCATTTGGTGTGGGTATAGGGATACATTCTAATAACTGTTGGGAACAATTCCTGAGTGGACACTGATTCTTAGGAAACCAAAGTGCTTTCATAGTTCATGGGGCTAGAGAACCAGTGGAACCTTGACTTAAGTCTCACTGAATCTGTGAAGCCCAGGTATTCAATCCTAAATTCTCAAGTGCATACTTGGAATTTATATATTGGAGTTAGCTTCAAATAACATCATTTATTTGTAGTTTAAAAGCTACTATAGTGGAGAAGGACACATTAAAGTTCTGATTCATTCACTCATCCAAGATAGAGCACAAAATTATATTTGACAATTGGGGTTATATCAAAGATTAGTGATCACATGTAAAACATGAATAATTCAGCAGTTTTTATTTCTGTTATATTTTGTTTTTATTTGTTAATCTGGTCTCTTAATTTTTTTTCTTTGCAAAGCATACACATAGACTCTCATATATTCAATTTAGGGGTAACCAAAACTGAGTCTATGTTCTAGACTTGGTGTTATTTCCAGAGTAATTAATATGACCTCAGGAATACATTATTTGGATATTTCTTGTTCCTTACTCAATTGCACATTTTAAATATAGTCTTGTATAGCTATGCTGGTCTGAGAAAGACGTTGCCAAAATTTCAGAAAGTTTGGAAATAAAGGTTTCAGTTGCTTCCCTGGTAATTCACTAATATCTGAGACTATGATAATTGATGTTGTAGACAGAGTTAGAAAGAATAGTGTTTATTTTTGATACGGGAAAGAAAAAATTCCAGTTATGGGCTGAGCCCAGATGCTTCAATCAGGATACAGTTCATCCTACCACATACCTCTTCTGTTAAGATTCCCAGTAGGAATTCAGTCCCAAGGGAAACACAGTGGAGGGTATTTTCAAACCCACTTGAAGAAGTAGACCTACAAATTATGAGAGTATTGAGCTAAGGTGGTCACAATTAAGCTTATCAGATTTTCTACTGAAGGGAACAGAATTTTTAGGGTATTTATTGCTGCTCTCTAGATATTCCAATTTTATGATGCTCCTGGGTTGCTTACAGCTAGTGCCTGAGTACAGCAAGGATATCAGTGCACTGTCATTCATATGGAATGTTGCCCTCTCAAATGGTGCATTAGCTTGCAGATTCCCAGACACCTGGCCAGAAACACCCTCAAAATATTTCTGCAGATTGGGAATTTTCTGTACTAACTTTTTTTTCTTCTTCTCTTTTGCGTTCTAAGGTTAGAATAGAGTAATGGTCTGAAGATTTTATCTACCCTTGCTTCATACATTTTATGCCTCATGATTGTTTTCTGTATTAATTCTTTTTTTGTTTGTTTTCTTTTTTTTTATTTATATATGACAGCAGAATGCATTACAATTCTTATTACACACATACAGCGTAATTTTTCATATCTCTAGTTGCATATAGTATATTCACATTAATCCGTGTCTTCATTCCTGTATTTTGGATAATAATGATCATCACATCACATTCTACCATTATTAATAACCCCATACCCCCTCCTTTCTCCTCCAACATCTCTTCCCTATCTAGAGTTCCTCTATTCCTCCCATGCTCTCTCTCCCTATCCCACTATGAATCATCCTCCTTATATCAAAGAAAACATTTAGCATTTGTTTTTTTTTTTTTTTTTTGGATTGGCTATCTTCACTTAGCATTATCTTCTTTTTTTTATTGTTGGTTGTTCAAAACATCACATAGTTCTTGATATATCATATTTCACATTTTGATTCAAGTGGGAAAGGCAGCAGAATACAACAGACATGAGTATATCAATATGTAAATCAATGGAAGTATAACTGATGTGATTCTGCAAGCTGTATACGGGGTAAAATGGGAGTTCATAACCCACTTGAATCTGTATTAATTCTTTAAGCAGGTCTAATACTGGCTTACCATTTACTTATTAAGTCACAAAAAAACATTTTTACAGCTTTTAATAAAGATGTGTTTGAAATCATGTGACATTTTTGTTTATCTTTCTGTTGCTCCCTCCTCTTTCATTTCTCTTTACTTTTCCTTCTGAACATCTCTTGTGGTATAGTTTATGTGTGATAGAAACTGAGAGGCAAAATCAAGAAAGAAATGCTAATCATATGCATTTTTTTGTAATCAATAAAAATCTGACTTTTTTGAGAAAGTCATGATTACTATAAAACAGAGTAATCAATCATGATGCAGAAGATTTATGTGAAGTTAATATTTGATTCTACATTTTTTTATTGCAGACTCTTAAATTACCTCCCAATTAATTTACGGAATTTTTCACTTTTTGCTTGCAACAACAATAAAAAACGACCTTTAATCATACTTTCCCTAATAGCAAAAATCTCAAAAAAATATTTTGTCAAGTCTAAAACACATTCAAAAGATTGCAGTTTTTAATTTGTGTTAAATGAAAACTATGTTTAAATATTAATATCTCAAGTTAATTGTGAATTAATGTGATAACAAAATACACAGTTCTGATTTCCAAGATTATCTGAGTGAGATTAAGGCACTGTCACTGAATTGTTTTTTTTTTTTTTTTTTCATTTTATTGTTCCATGTATTGAGAACTCTTTCTAATAAAGAGGAATTTATTTTATCAATTTTATTTGTCAGTTTTTCTTGCTACAAAAACAAAACAGTGTTCAGAAATGCTTAATTTCTACTTCTTGCACATTGACAAAATGGCACAATGACAGAACCCTCAACCTACCATTGAATTGGCAAATTTTGATAAAGTCACCTAATCTGGAAATATTGTGTATCTCTGTTTTGTCAGGCACTATGGTGAGCACTGAAAATGTGAGTACATTGTACCCTGCCTGCTTCTTCTTGGAAATTGGAGAATGGAAATAAGATAAACAAAAAAAAAAATTCCAAGTCTGTAATAATATAATTAAATGTTTTGGTTGGTATAACCTGGGCACCTAATTATAGGTAATGGTCAGAGAGATTGATTTATTCAGGAATAATGGGATGCCTGGCAATACAGAAAATTCATATACATTTTGTTTATTGAAAGAGAAGTCATCAACATTTTTTTTTTTTGCATAGGAAATGTTGGGGTTTAAGTGTGCAGAGTTTAGCTCCCTCAGCCTGACACTTTGCAAGAAGCTGTGGCTGTGATTTAGGTCAGCTGAAGTCATGCCGCAGCTAGGAGGAGGAAAAGTTCTCTTCCCCTTATCACAAGACACAAGCTTCTGCATGGTTTGGCCTAGAGGAAGAAGCTTCCTGCATACTGGACCTGGGAACAGTATATTCGGGGATTAGATAATGTCTACAAAGAACATTGGGAGGGTACTTATCAAAAGAACAGGAACCATATGAATTTAGCTCTGTGTACCCAATGAGGCATGATATTTGGGCTATGTGGGTAAAGTGTTACTGAAGAATTGCTTATTTTGTTATATTACTTTGTTATATTTATTTAAGTTAAAGAAAACATCATCCATGTATTCTTCAAATTATTTTCTCTTTTAAGAGCATCTGTCTTATGGATGGATAGTTTAGTTCATTTTCAAATTTAAGAAGTAGTTGATTTCAACAGTGTCAGTGATTCAGCATATATTTGTTTTATTTTTAAACCACTTTAAATAACACAATATCCTCATCATAATTAATAAAAATTTCAGGGAGTGGGATGTACTCTAATTTCCATAGCCTGAATTTAAAAATCATTCATCTATATATAGAACAAATATGTTGTTTTAGCATCACACAAAAAAGTATTTTTAATCTAGAAACCATTTTCTCTAGCAAGATAATCATATATTGTTTAAAATGAACTAAAATAAAGTAAGAATAATTTTAAATAAAGTCACACTTCAGCTCTAGGCAGGTGTTCAGGTAAATGTGCTCTTTTTCTCATTTACCTATCATCCATGAATCAGGATGCTAGTATCACTTCCATACATAACTTTACCATTTTCCCAAGCTTCAATGTTTAACCATTAGAGGCTTTGAAAGAAATATGAAGAATGTTTTTAAATGTTCAACCTGGAAGTGCAAACAAAGCCAGTTGCACACATTTTATTTAAGAGAACTTGGCCTCAAGGCCACAGTCAATGTCAACTGGCTGACCAAGTGTAGTGTCACAGTCAATGTCAACTGGCTGACCAAGTGTAGTGTAGTTATGTACTCAAAAATGAGAAAAATGAATTTATTAGTTTATTAGTTTCTTCTATAAACTCCAAATACTCTGACGAAAACCTGACCTTCTTTAAATGTGTTTACTTTTATTTTTCTTTCTTTTCCTCCAACCCATCAAGTTTCATTGTATTTTAGATATCTCCTTTCACCTTCAGAATTACACTCAATTTATATTCTACAGCTTTGTGATTCTCTAATGTAGACCTATTTCTTTAAACTTTATTTTGATTACCAACCAAGTAAAGATAATATATGTAGGCATCATAAGTTGTTGTCTACTTCAACTTATTCTCCCTATTAGATAGTCAATTTGTTTATGTGATTAATTCTCTTTCATATGACAGCAAAATCCAGTTTAGTCTAAGTCAATAATGGAAATTTCATAATCTCATTCTCTCTGTTGGGTTATGGGACATTGATCCTGCCCCAAAAGTTTAAAAAAACAAAAATTACATTTCTATTTCTATTTATGTTCATATTTATATCTGGCAAAGTATGCTGGGAACATTTTGAAGAAATTTCCCTCATAAAAATAGATAACACACAAAAGTTATACTCATTTCACCTGGATGTTTTCATGTACACACAGACACAGAGTACCGTTTCACTCTCTCCAAGGAAGAAGTTCGGGAACAAAGCTGCTATGCCGAGGAGGGCAGGACAAGGAAGGAAAAAAGATGGATTCTGGTGGCATAATTGGGCACTTCATTAAACAATGTTGGAGGGTCCTGACCTTTGGAGTCTGGGCTATATAATATTTTTCATTGGGTTGAGATTTATATTTCTTTCTTCAGGCAAAAAGCATTGTATCTGGTACAGTATGTACCCACAATTCTGGTGGAATGATATATTAATTCACATACAACAATACATAGTAGAGAATTTGGTATACAAAATACATTAAATATAGCAGTTACTAATACTGAACTTCTTTTTCTTCTTTTATAACTAATATTATCACCTTATAATATTTATTACTATAATTAATTTATTTCTTCTTATGGTCTAAGTAAAATTTAGTAAAATCTATTTACCTTGATATCAGTGCATTTCATTTTTATGAAACAAGAAACAATACTAAATAATTAAGTAACACTTAAGATGAACATAAATTATTTTCTATGTGTAAGAAATACTTTCCTACACAACTTTTTTGTTTTTTGTAAAGGAACATTTTTTATTGCCTGGTCAATTTTTCAACAATTGATCCATGATCTGCAAACATTTCTTCCCCCTTATGCATCTTGAATAGTTTTACAATTAAGATACATCCCTCATTCAGGTTAGATGCATTTTTATCGGTTGTGATAGATAATGATATAAAAGTTAAGCAAATAATAAGTGTGACAAAGTAATCTTGACAATTTAAAATCATGCAGGTTTCTTAAGAAAAAATTGATTTTTTAAAATACTAGGAAATTGAAGGAGCATAATGCATAATATCCAAACCCATCCTTATGTACTTGAGTCCTATTAAGACAATAATGAATGCTGATCTCTTAAAATAACTTAAGCTCCACATTCTAATAGGTGTGAAGGTATGAGGTATTTTTTCTAGTAGCTCTTTTTCTTTCATATATATATATATATATATATATATATATATATGTTGTAGTTGAACACAATACATTTAATTTATTTAGTTATTTTTATGTGGTGCTGAGGATCCAACCCAAGGCCTATCATATGGTAGGCGAGCACTCTACTGCTGTACCACAACCCCGGTCTCCCAATCCTTTTAATTATTATTATTATTTTTTATTGTGAGACAAGGTCTTGCTGAGTTGCTTAGGGCCTCATTAAGTGGCTGAGGCTGGCCTCAGTGATCCCTGTCTCAGCCTACTGAGCTCCTGAGCTGCTGTGATTACAGGAGAGAGCCATGGTGCTGTCTCTTTGTAGTCCCCAAAACACACCCCTCCAGTGGCTAGGTGTGTTTCTTGAAAGATTAGGGATGTCCTGCATCTGTTAACCTGTTATGGAAAAGTTGGAAATCTTTGAGATAAAGATTATTAACATCATTTTCCAATTTTTAATTTTAGAAATACTTTATTTCTTTTATCAATCCTCTATGGGAAACATGATTTACAAATGTTCTCTCTTCTTCCATGGATTTCATTCTTACTGCTTTTAGAATAGCTTTTTTTTTGGTGTTGCTGGTTTTGTTTGTTGTTGTTGTTTGTTTGTTTTTTGTTAGTTACATATACATTCCCAGTCTTCCTTTTTAATTTTGAAACTTTGTCTCAGTCATTTTCTGAGCCTAGGCTTGAACTTGTAATCCTCCTTCCTCAGCCTCCTGGATGGCTGGGAGTACAGGTGTGTGTCACCTTGCACAGGTATAATGTCTTTTAATGCATATTGTTTTCCAGTTTTCATGTAGTCCAATGTATCTTCTTTTATTTTTATTCTTTTGTCTTGGCCTAGTGTTTCATATCCAAGAAATCACTGCTAAATCAAATATCGTGAAGGTTTTTTCTTCTAAGGATTTTGTAGTTTTAGGTCTCATGTTTAGTTATGATACATTTTAAGTTATATTTTGAATACTGTGGGTTATGTATACCCAGTTTTCTAAGCATCATGTGTTGAGAATATCTTTCCCTTTGAATGACTGTGATACCCTTGTCAACATTCTGGACTCCTAGGTAATCTCAGAATATTCTTTTGGGAATTGATTTGCCTTGAAGTGCTGAGGTGGTTATTTGTTTGCTTGAGATGTGAATGTTACCAACCATGGTTCCTCTTCATTCCCCAAGATGGACCTGGTTGGGTAAATTTTCCCATTAAAATTTCTAACATATGAACACTTCAATATATTTTCCCACCTGAGGACAATTTTAGTGTCTAGCTCTTTAATGAGATGCTTCTGTTTAATCCTCCCCATAGTTTAAGAAGGCTGTCCCAAGGGCTTACCTTGTATTATCCATGTACATAGAGATACATATTTGAATTCCAAATTTCTGCATACATTTTTCTAAATATTTTTTATAAAAGCATTTTACAACTTCCAAGTAATTTGTTAACATATTATTTTTTTCTAATTACTCCTAAATAATCATTTATTTTTAAGGGAAAAATATAATGTAAATTCTAAATAGTTGTATTGATATGGATGATCACTTCCTAATCTTCTCTTTCAGTGGTGTATATAAACATAGAATGTGTAAAATTTAAAATTCTAGTCACAGGTTTAAATAGAGATGTCAATATCTACATACAGGAAAATACATTCTAGATAATAACAGAGTAACTTAAAAAATTAAAGTAATAAAAAGAAGAAAATACAACAATCTGTTGGGGTGTTTAATTAGAATTGAGTTGAATTTTAGTCACTAAAATATGTGATCAGAAATCTTTCTTCCTCCTAATTGGACTGAATTTATCTAAGGCTAAGCATTGTTGGTAATGATTTTTAGAAAGAAGCCTTTAATTATTCTGTAAAGTACTGCCATAAAGTAGATAAATTCAATCAATTTAATGCAATTTGGCTCTTTGTGAATAACCTTCAAGCCTGAAAGAAAGAACATTTAAAAAGTGATTTCTAAAATGGTCTGAAGGTTTCTTGTCAGGTATCTAAACTTAATCCATATTATTTTACACTACAATAACTCATTTAGTTAGCATTTTCTTGATCCACTGAAATCCAAGGGCATCATGAGGCTTCTGCATGTTTGTGGTGGTGAGAACTTTAAGAAATGAATTATTTAGCAATAAAGCTAGAATGGCAATGAGATTGTGTAATAATAAAATGGTATCGTTCTAAAAGCAAAGTAACACATTTTGACAGTAAATTCTTATAGTTTGAAACATAAAATATATATATATTTTCTTCCTCATTGGTAACTGAACACGTTTCAAAAAAAAAATTCCTGTCTGTAAGTGATGGAGTTTTTTATCTCTAACATTACTTGTTACATAATATTTTGGGGGTGTTTATTCCCTGATAAAAGCCTGGAATATAACACCAAATATTCTAAAATTTTGGAAACATTCAAATTTAAGATTGTGACTATTTTAATGTGCTCACAATTTACTATGATATGTCCAAGAATAAAAATTAAATATTAGATGAATGAAGGAAAAGTGCATAGTGCAGAGATGCTCTGTTAAAATATAATTAGAGTCAAGGGGATAATTTAGATTGGAAAACTAGAAAAAAAAAACTAGTGACAATTTTGAAACTGATTGCTTAATGAGAACGTGTGTAATGTGTGAATGGATTTCTATTGCTTGGTCAAATGTCAAAAAGTTCTATATGATGCTTTTTAAAATGGTTTATGTTACATGGAAATTTGTATAATTAATTCTCATTAATTCATCATATAAAAAGGAAAACAAAAAAGGAAATTTTTATTTAATTATATATTATAAAATCAGCAGTCTGACTTTATAATATTTTTTTCCAAACTAAAAACATTGACTCATTTAGGAAGATTTAATACTTATAATAAAACAGTCCCAACAATGGTCTCCCCCAGGGCAACTATGGTAAGAGAATTTCTGGAAAATGAATAGGCATTCTATTTAGAAATGACCATAGCTAATGATAATACCAGTTTATTCAGATAAATAGAATGGTGTAGAATGCATGCTTCAAGCTTTTATTTCCACACTCAGGTTTCTGGTCTCCTAGTAATCCAGTGGGTTCAAATCCTTCTTCTAACATAGCTTAAGGCTGAACATGAATCCCCATGGTATGGTGTGTAGAATCTTTTTTTATTTTTCTTTAATATCCTCATCAAGATATCTATAATTTCCAACAGCTATAAAATTCATATTAACATGAAAGATACCTTGGGAAGATCATGTTTCTGCATATGTATCACCTCCCCCCCCCCCCCCCCCCCCCGCCGCCCCCGCCACCAGGTACCCGTGACTGAACCCAGGGTTGCTCAACCACTGAGCCACAACCCCAAACCTTGCCACAGTCTGGCTGGGCACAAATCATGAGCCACTCAAGCAGGAACAAACTTTATTTCCAAACTCCACCAGCACACTCCCCAGGAACTCTCCCAAACTCCACCCATGTGGCTCCTCCAGGAACCACCACACACCATTTGGAACTCCCACCACTGGAACTTCACCAACCAATGCGAACTCTTCAGGAATCCCAGAGAGCTCAACCTGAACGCAACAGGAACTCAGCGAGAACTCAAAAGTTATCATCTTAATGGCTTGCTGGCGACACCTCTCAACCACTACTTCTGGCAAAAATGCCATGCATCATCCCGACTGGGCTGTGGCCATCAACAAAAGCTATTTCACTTTTTTGTTGTTGTTGTTGTTGTTGTTGTTGAAAGACAGCATCTCACTAAATTACTTAGAGCCTTTCTAAGTTGTTGAGGCTGGTTCTGGCCTTACAATTTTCCTGCCTCAGGTTTCCAAGCTATGGGGATTACAAATGTATACCATGTCCCCACCCTGGATATGTGAAATCTTAGCATATGCTAGGATTCGCAACAATCTAAATGATACTGTAATTGCACATGTTGGCTTTTTCATTTGGAAAATCCTGAAAGATATTATAATTTTGAGATCTAAAGTATATATCTTGTCATTGGTAATGTTAAAGGTAATCATTATGATATGTTATAAGCATCTCAGTAGAACTCATGAGGTGGAAATTGTATACAAGAACAAATCACTGATGATAGCTTTGGAAAAACATATTTTATTCATGAATATTTTGTCACCCTGCTTCTGGGGAAAATGATAAAACTCCTAGAATCACTGATAGCTTTTGATGATGAATGACCTGAAAAATAAGATTATCTTCTTGCTAAAGCAAAACAAGGGGCTAAAGGGTAGTAGGCTATGCAATTGCAAAAATAACACTTTGGCCTAAGCCTTATTTTGTGAGAAAATGAAGATTCAGGAGAACCTCTTTGTCTTCCCCTTATTTGTTTACAAACAAGATATAAACTTCTAATGATGTCTTTCCTCCCCTCTTAACCAATGCAGTATAAAAGTTGATCACTGAAGACGGCTTTTAGGCCATTATCAGCTTGGAATGTCATCAAGAAAATCTGCCATACCAACTTTATTAAGAGGCCTTCATCTGCCATACATTTCCCTTCTCCCAATTTGCTGCCACTGCTGACTCAAGATCATTTGTTGAAGAAGTTACACTAGACTATAAGTGACAATTCCAAAGCATCTTTTCAAGAATTACTCCGACCCATTTATATTTGAAATATACATATGAATGAAACTCTCTTGGTTTTACTTTTGTTAGTTGGTCTTGTGTTATGGGATGCCAAATAAGAATGTAGAAAGCTAGAGACAAAATTACTTTTTTCCTTTCCTGTGTAGCCTAAGAATCCCAAATTAAGAGAAGTTAATATTTTGTATTCAGGCACCCATTCTCACTACTGATAAAAAAATACAAGTTCAAGAAGTCAAGGTAAGTAAATGTCCTGGAAATAGTTAAAGACAACATACAGGATGAAACAACAAAATAATTAGATAATCTTGAATTTGCAAGAACTTTTTGGCCATAATAAGTAGCACTGCTCCATGTTCAGGTGTTTGGGCCAATGCCGTGATTCAGACCTCCTGTACAGGGTCAGTAGACCATCCATAGCAGCTATGCATAGAACTAAATGTCTCAAATTTTCAGTACACTTTGGTGGAAGGACCAATATACTAAAGAATTTTAATATTCTGTGAAATTAATAGGTCAAGAAAAAATCAAGGAAAAAAAGGGTTTATTTAGTGATTTACCAACCCTGCCTTAGAGAATTGCATTCTTAGGATATCTTTATATGTTAGCTGTAAGATTTCATGTGGAAATTTCAAGGAAGCATTAAAGTAAGCCATGTAGACAATTGATAGTTATTTGCTCAGAAAGTGTTTGGAAGCCAATAAAGGAAGCTTTTCCTTCCCAGGTATATATTATCAGAGCAAGGGATGCATTTTCCTCTGGCCACTGAAGCAAAAATGTACTAAAAAGCTTTACATCAAATGAAACATAATCTTTTATGGTCTAAAATACATTTGATTTGATAACTGGGAAGGAAAATTAAGTGTCTATTAATAGGAGTTATATATATATATATATATATATATATATATATATATGAAAAGTGTTGATTAGCACAAATGGATTAATTATTTACATGCAAGGGTAGAAAAGAGGATAATGTGGGAAAGGTTTTGAGAAGTTTCTGAGAGTTTAGGACAAGGAAGATAAGGCGTTAAGAAATACGAATGCTCTGGAGTTAGCTCTGAAGGAAGTGTGTGTTCAGTGTGTCCAAAGGTAAGTCTAGCACTCCCTGGTTGACTGATAAGCAGGGAGGAAACCTATGACATGACCCCTCTTAGAACTGCCCTAACATGACCATTATTATTATTTATATTAACATAAAGAAAATTGATTGTGTATTGCTTGGAATGAAAGAATGTAAGGAGAAGGTACCTTCTCACTTTGCTGTACCCAACATGCACATAAGTCCATTTTCTGGAAATGCAATTGCTTTAGGACTTCTCTTTTTTGTCACCTAACAGGAAGACATTAGTATTCCAAGAATATTTGTTTCTCTTAATTTATGAATTTTCTAAAGTAAAATAAACTGCAGAGTAACTTCATCTTATTGACTAATTGAAGAATAAATAGTGGTCAACTCATGACCAAAGAAAGAGTCCCTACTCCTTTCCTCTTCTTCCTGTTTAGAGAAGACAACTTAGGAGTATGTCGGAATTCTTGTCCAGCTGCTGAACTGGACTATGCTTTATTGTTGATGTAAAGGCTCCCATTTGGGTCACCAATTACTAATGAAGACAGAGAGTCATACAAAAATGAAAAGGAAGAAATAATGGCAGCTAAAAATGAAGGTTGCAAATGAGAGATTATGGTGGAAAAATATCTTTGCCCTTTCTCACAATACCATTTCATAGCAGGGGAATAATACATTTTTCTGTTACACTCAGATGTGATGGCAAGGCTCAGCTGCTTTTGGAAAATCTCATAGACTTGATATCTTATGCAGAGAATAATTATATAAAATTCAATTTACAAGAATTCTTTAAGTCTCCATATATGTGATTTGGATAAAAGGCATTAATTCACTACCATTTAATTACATCTCAATAATAGTTTTTTGATACTGATGGCTTTATTTTTTACTTATGTTCCTCATATTGGTGCTCATAGAGATTTGAATTTCTTACCTTTAAACCTTACTGAGATTCTTGATATAGTCAAAATGTCATTTAGTATACTCAGGTGTTGTGAACCTGGGTGAAAATTGTTAAGATGGATATATGGGTGTGAAGGGATATACAACACTGGTGCTTGATGTTGTATATATATATATATATATATATATATATATATATATATACACACATAATTATTTGCACCTTATATTTAAGAGAAAATTATGAGAGGTTTTATGACATACTCAGACAACCCTCTACTTATTGATAGACAATTTTCAATGATCTTTTGGAGAACACAAAATAGTTCTTGATATCAAACACCTAATTGGTTTCATTTCATAATGGATTGCTAGCATTTGTGGTGATTTTACCAACTAACCATCACCAACTCCAAAATCTATGGGATCATGTAACTTGATGTGTTATGAGAAAGACAAATTATTTTCCTGGACATTTTATAACATACTAAAAAACATTTATTAACTCAGCTATTGTCACTGGAGGGAATTTTATGAGAAATTAGCAGAACATGGAAATATACCAAGCACCACACAAAACTGTTTATTTATTTTAAAAAAAGGTGCAAAGAAAGGATAGTGGGATGATAATTAGGAATAAGTCACTGGTGCCAAGTTTTTACTACGAATTAGCAATGGAACTTCAGCTAACATGTCATTTGACATAGGCAGTGAAAGATGAATGGAATTTAAAAAGACAAATGTGCCGAAAATTTATGACACATGATATGGTTATCAATAAAAAAGTATGATTCTTTTCAATAACACCCAAAATTTAAGACATGATGAATTACCTGGGTTTTCATAAGTCATATTAACCCCAAATCAAATACTCAAAAACCAATCTGCACACACACAAAAATATTGTTTTACAATTTTGCTGAAGTCATACAGTACTTGATGGACTCAAACCAGAAAATTCTCCATTACAATTGTCTCTCCTTTTTTTCATGTTAGCACCCACAATCTTTCATAATGTCCAATGTTCCAAAAATAAAAGGTATATTTTTGAGATAAGAAATATAAACACACTTGTCATTGATATTGGTCATAAATCTGGAGTAAGATGTTCAATTCCCCAATAGTTATCATATTTCTTTAATTTTATATTAATTGATAATAATATTTATAATTCTTAGGCATCTAGTCTCCATGACTGGTGGTTGTCAAAGACTAAACCTTTAAATTCCTTGCCATAGAAGCTGGGTTGTTTTATAAAAGCTTATATATTGAGCATGCACCAGAAACTCCAATAGCATTATGATAGTAACTTACCCCCAAAAGTGTCATATCCTCAATATTACCTACTGTGCTTTGTCATTGCAAGTTTTTCAAGGGAAAAGATTTACACATAGTTATGACTGTTGGGAG
Source organism: Urocitellus parryii (assembly GCF_045843805.1). Lineage (NCBI taxonomy): Eukaryota > Metazoa > Chordata > Mammalia > Rodentia > Sciuridae > Urocitellus > Urocitellus parryii. The sequence goes on along the minus strand of NC_135531.1, from coordinate 32,550,041 downwards.
CAGGAATCACTGGGAAGTATCTCAGAGGCTGCAGAGCACAAGACATGTTTACATGTGTTCTCTTGTTTCTTAAATTGTCCTTACAATATTTGTTTATTTTGCTATTTGTTTCTCTTTGATGCTTTTGCTTTTCAAATAAATATTTTATGAATGTTGAATGCCTTTTGGCTACACACTCAATAACTGTGGGCATGGTAAGATTCACAGAGCAAAGAAGTGTAATTTTTTTTTGTTAGATTGTGTCCTAGGGTGATGCAAATTCACAATTTTTCTTTCTTCCTTTCTTTCTGTCCCTTTAGTCATTTCCTTCTGGTTTCCTTCCTCCCACAAGACAGACTTCCTAGGAAGAAATATTCTAGACTTCTGATTGGATGGACTCCATATTCCTCTATGATTGTCTCAAAGCTTAGAGAGGAAACTGCCCTGTGATAGGGGTTATTCTCATATTTGTTTGGTAGATATTTTTGCCTATGGACTATTTCTATTAGTGTAATTTTCTGCAGTAACATGTGTAATATATATATATATATATATATATATATATATATAAAACCTTTCATACATTCTAAAGAATAAGGTCCAATTTTCTCCCTGGTCTTGTAGAGGCAATTACATTTATGTCCACATTTACAGAAATTTTTGTCCTGCTGCTAAGTAGATATCTAAGTAATGCAGGTTTTCTGATCAATTTCACCTCTATTGTAACAATGTCTACCATAGTGTATGAATCTTTCTGAAGTTCATTTAGACAGTTTAAAATGCTTCCTGATTATTACAGGAGGATTCAACTTCCACTAATTTTCTAAATCTGTAACTAACCTTTATCTGTTTCTTTAGCAGACTTCCTTTTATTGTTGCTATTATGTGGTTTGTGTTTCTAAATATTTATAGGTATATTCTTTTTTATTTTATGCCTTTATTGTTATTTTAGTGAGTCTTACAGGGGAATGGAATTAAACACATATGTTCAATGCAACTGTCTCTTCCAGATGTCATTACTATTTTTATTATATTCAGATTCCATCTACTTTGTACATCTTTATAAAATTTAATATTCCATTGCTTTATTTATGTCTTGCTTAATGAATTTTAAGGCTACACTAGTAAACATAGGACAAGAGTCAAATATCTTCTTTCCAGAAGCTGCTTTCTGCCACAGGACTTGATTGACATTTTCCCAACCATGTTATTCAATTTTCCCTTGCACATACTGGCTAAAGCCAAATTCCCATTCAGGTCACCTACTTTAAATGTTCTACCCCTACTTACAATTTTGGTTCTATGGAGGGGTTAATTTATTTTTTCTATGCCAAATAGTAAGTTTCCAAGCCAAAATTTATGCCTAGAACAAGTGATTTTTTTAACTTGGCTTTTGTGCTTTTTTCCCAAGTATTTTAAGTCTTTTCAAAACAAGGCTCTTGAGACCTCTAGATTCAAGTATGCCCCTGGACTTGGTCCACTGCTTCAAGAGGCTTAGGGAGACTTGTACACATGCCTGGGTTATTCATTCACCAATATTAAACCGCAGAGCAGAGGTGGTCAACGTGGAAAACAATTTTCCTTGAAACTGGGCTGTAATGAGAGGTGCCTGCCATGATCATAACCTACTGTCTCTTCCCCAATTCCTTCCTTACAGTTTCTTAAGGCAGAAAATAATCTTCTGTGAAGATACTTGAAAACAATTCCATTCAACAGAACACATGCTTCCCCTTCACAGCTTTCAGATATTCTGGGTTTAGTTCAGCTGGCGGATGAGCTGATTGATGCATTCACCCCGATAGCCAGGTAAGCCCATCTCCTTGAGGAAACCCACTCTATTTTTGGTAGCATGATGAGCAACAGAAAGATGGAAAGGGCACAAGAATCCAGAGATGTCCCAAAAATACTTCCCCAGGAAGGCAATTTCATGAATGAGGTCTTCCAGACAAATGACATCAAACTTCCCCAGATGCTCCTCAATCATTTTGTTGTCTGTCAGGGGGATGGTCTTATTCTTGACCCTTGCTTGTTCATGTTTCAAGATGAGTTCCAGACAGACTTCAGATTTGGAAACCCCCAGGTCACATAAGGTTCTACTATTCGTAGCATTTTTAGGCTTTGGGGGGGTGACTTTAACAAAGACATCACTAAATATTTTCTTCAGACAAAGTCTTGCAATGGTCCTCTGCACCAGTAAACTCACATCATCAATCCTTTGGATGCATACAATAAAGGCCAAGGAATGTTTATCAGGTACTTCCAAAGCATGAGTTTTCACTTCCAGTCTTCTGATGCACATGTGGCCAATTTTCTGCCGCCAGGAATCATGTAGGAATGATTCTAGTCTCTTAAATCTGAATTCTTTTCCTTTTCTCTCCTTCTTTGCCAAAGGTGCCTTCTTTGCCTGGGTAGCTTTGAGGGCCTGATAAGCCTTCCTGTTTTTCAGGAGATTTTCTGGAACCAAAGGGGTCTTTTTTCTTTGCTCTTCCTCCACCATCTTTCCAGTGCTGCAATTACAGCTCACGTGCAAGAACAAGTGATTTTAAAGCACCATTTCGTTGACCCTGAGTGCCCTGCAGCAGGATGCTCATGTCTAAACCTCAGGTGGACTACACATTTCCTGAACCAGTACTGACATGAATTCTGCACAAATAAAAACTCTGCAGTTCCACTATTCAAGTAGAAATTATATATGTGAGGGTCTCTAAGGGTGAATTATCACAAAAAGAGAATTATTTAGGAATTAAAAACTGATTATACCTGTCATAGATGGTTATCTGTGCCCCCTTTGTTATACCCCTTTGATTCTCAGTAATAGCTACTGATCAGATATATTACGTAATTGTTTATTGAATAGTCCATAAGTTATTCATGTAAACCAAAAACAATAACATTGGTTTTATTCTTTTTGTAAATGTATCTCCAAACCTTATCTATTTGATGCTAAGGAAAAATTTTACAGGGAAGAGTATTCAAAATCTTTTATGATTTATATTAATTTCAACTTTATTAAATTAACTTACAACTTCTCCACCTAGAGTATGGTGTGTGTGTGTGTGTGTATGTGTGTGTGTGTGTGTGTGAGAGAGAGAGAGAGAGAGAGAGAGAGAGAGAGAGGATGAGAGACTTGAAATTCTATTCCAGCAAATTGTATGCATAGCTAAATTGTGGAACCAACCTATATGTTCTTTAATAGATGAATGGATGAAGAAAATGTGGCATATATACACAAGGGAATAATAGTCAGCATTAAAAGAGAATACAATCATGGCATTTGCAGGTAAATTGATGAAATTGGAGAATATCATACTAAGTTAAGTAAGCCAATTCCCAAAATCCATAGGTCTAATGTTTTTTTCTTATATATGGATGCTAATTCATAATGGGGTTGGGGGAACATGGGAGGAATGGAGGAACTTTAGATAGTGCAATAGGGAGGATGGGGAAGGAAGTGGGCATGGGGATAAGAAAGATGGTGGAATGAGATGGACATCATTACCCTAAGTACATGTATGCAGAAAGGAATGGTGTAACTCTATTTTGTGTATAACCAGAGACATGAAATATTGTGCTATATATGTGTAGTATGGATTGAAATAAATTGTCCTGTCATGTATAACAAAGTAGAATAAATAAATAAATTTATAAAAAAACAAATAAAATAAAGGTCAAATTAATTTTTTTTGAAAAACACAGCTGCATCATCTACTGTGTGATTTGTATGTCATGATTCATGTTTTGATGAATTTTTTTGAATTCTAAAAGTTATATTTTAACATTGAATAGGACATAGTCACACCATTTCTCTTGATTTTGTAATCTGCTGTATTTGTCAGATGGCAGGCAGGCTAGTCTAAATAAAAAACCTTGAAGTTACTTCCTTTCAGAAGCAATTATGTATTTATCTTGAACCCAGAAATCCAGTGTATGGCAGGTCAAAGATATTGAAAGCTGTTTTTGTTGTAGAAATTAAATTTTTTAATTTGAAATCACCTTTTCTACTACAAATTGTTACACAAAACACCAAAAAATTTGAAATATCCATTGATTTATTTAACCTCATACCAAGTTTTACTTTAATGGGATGTGTGTCCTAGTTTGAGTCCTTCTTAGAGCATGTCCCTGTTATGATCCATCTCTTTAGAAGTAATGGAATTGTCCTGTTATTTGTTGTAATTTCCATTTTGCCCTTGGCTTGAACAGAGTATGAAGGAATGTCCACTTGAGAGATTTCCAGGAACACCAAAATGAGCCATATGCCATACTAGACATTATTTCCTCATAAATTCTACATTTATTGGAAGCATTTTGCCATTCCAGAAGGTGACCATAAAGGTATCTTGGCTATGCATCCTGTCAGTAGCAAATAGAAATTACTATCATTAAACCATTAAACTAAAGCTCTGCTGATGACCTGATACAGATCCTCATGATAAAAAGAACATCAAAGATTAGGACACTCCCTAAACACCTGATACAAATGTGGAAAATGGCTCAATGCTCTTTCAAAATTTAATATTGACTTTATAAATGCATTGTTCAAATCATGTAGATTATTCTGATTACTCCAGTTAAAATTCACTAATCAGGTACAGAGATGATGAAAATGAAAACTATAACCATACATATCTCTAAATACTATTTTTCTATTCTTCCATTATCTCTGTTTACATAATAATTTTTCTATTTACTTTGTAAATATTTACTGTTTCCAAACACACATGCATGAATATAGATACACACACACACACACACACACACAAACACACACACAAATGTGCTCATGTACAAACACAACACACAAACAGAATAAATGAAATAGAGTAGACTTAGTAGAAAAAGAGGCTAAAAGTGATCACTTTTAAAATGATGGATTTTTAAAAAAAAATATTTAACTAGAAAAATCTAAAGGACTATTAAAAGTCTGAAACTAGAGGTGAAGATGGAGTTGGAGACAGAATTGGGAGGTGTTAGAAGATATTTTCTGAGACCACAGAGACTGGGTCATTTTGTATGTATACCTAGTATTGGCAAGGGAAAACAACGATGATTGATGATAATGATTTTAAAAGGAAGATCCACAACAAAAAAAAGAATGACCTCCAGAACATAGGTGTAATGTCTGAATTTGAATCTGCAAATGCTACATTTCCCGAGTAGTTGGAGGTGTGGTAAATTATCTGGGCATGCATTCTTTTCAGATTGCATCCACATACTGTGAACCTGCTTCAACTTTGAACTATGGCTTTAGGTCTAAACATCAGGAATGTAACATTACTGTGGGAGGTAATACATAAAGGAAATATCAAAGAATTATCTGAGTTATATCACAATTTCCCTGGCAATAATCAGCTAATTGGGTGTAGATTTACAAATCAGATTTTTAAGTTTATCCAAGATCTATGATTTTTTGCAGAGGTACACTAAAAGAGGATGAAGACTCAGGGAACTTAATGTGGGAATCAAGTCAGAGTTGAGAAGGCTGATCCATGCCACCCACAGTAAGTAAAAGATAAAATAAGTGCTGCTGACATTCTGCCATACATACCCTCATTGCACTTCTAATTATATCCTCCACGAACAATGCATATCCTTGCTGATAGCTTGCCAACTCTGGTGACATTGGTTCTAAGTTTATATGCCTTAAGAATTTTTCTGATACTTGAGAATTTACTTCAGCTCAAATAAAGCTTTTTCTGATGGTGAAAAGAATTTAACCCCCAGATTCAAATTTTAAACATATTAGAATATGGAGTCACTGGGAAATACTCATCAATGTCCACATCCTCTGGAATATTTTGAAGTATGCTTTACACAGGTTCTTACAACACTCCTGGTATGATTGTGCTTCATCAATCCATGAAACACATGGCTCATAATTTATGCTTCATATGATTTTTGTTCTTTTGTGACATTTCCCAACATATTTACTTTTTCTTCTTGGAATCTCCTCTTAAATAATATACATATACCCAAGAGCTTATCCATATGTCTCCTTTAGATGATTTTCATAGAACAAATTCATTGTTAATAACAATGAATTAGAAGTATTGTGTATCTATATTCATGCATGTGTGTTTGAAAACAGTAAATATTTACTAAATAAATAGAAAAATAACTACAGTGCTTGCAAATTGTGTGACTGACCTTGTGCTAATTTGAATATTAGAGCATCTACATAATCATCAAATATACATAATCATCACTCATTCAAGATAGTTGTAAGACTTCAATGAAATGTTATCATATTAAAACATGTTTTGAACTGCAAATGGATAAATAACCTTCATTACTATCTGATGGCTTTAGTTCTTCCAATTGAATTTAATAACAATGAATAATAGATTAAGTTTTTACACTAAGTTGTGTAACCTGGAAAGTTGAGAAACAATGCTTGGGTAATATTAGGTAGAAAAATGAGATTCCAAAGGAGTATTCTCTAAGATTTTTACCTTCAAGGAAGGTTTGAAGTATAGAGGAGATGAGTAATAATTTTTAGATATGCCTGAAAAAATGATAGAAAGTGTTGTATACAGATGCTAAAATTACAAGGAATGTAACAGGGATTTGTTGGTTAGGGTGCAAAGCTGAAGTCATGCTTTTAAGTCTGTTCAAGCCAAGGGCAATGGGCTTGACAAGGAAGTGGGTAGAGATACTTGTGTGATAACTGTTGCTCTGGAGAGATAGGACACATGAAGTGAGCAGAAAGATTGATGAAATCCCCAAAATGCATCCAATCAATGAGGTATTATATATTAAATGTAGATTAAAAAGATTCCTCCCTTGTAAATGCTGAAAGTCATCAGTGTTCTCTGGAAGAATCCTGAAGCACTAGAGTGTTAAAGAGACTCAAGTTTTGTTATTTTCCTTCAAGGAGATGCTGTCTTACAACCCCTTGCTAGAAAGGAACATTTGGGGTAGTTGTTCTAAAATTCTGACAGAGATATGGGGGCCAGATGTGAGATGAGATGTAAAGGCTGTCAGTATATTGGCCTTACCAGTAACCATTATGAAAATCTCTGTACAAGGCTATAAGAGTTGTAACTGGAAAAGTGTTCACAATGAGAGTATGCCATTGGTTTCCCTTTGAGAAAGAAATTAAAAGGTCTGGAGCAACAATCTTTACTGAGCTATGTAATGTTTTGTGGCCCTGAGCTAGCTTGTCCTTCTTTATTTTTTCTGCTTTAATTCCTTTCATTTAGTAAATGTAGATGAGATAACCTCTTGGAGGTTAATTAGTGTTTCTAAAATATTAAACATTATAAATGCAGTCAGAAGCTCTAATTACATTGATGAAATGGAAAGATTTGGACTAGACGAAACTCTTTTCAATACAAGTAGCAAGTGCACTTTAACTTCCTAATTTCATGGTAGTATCTTGCCTTGATAACAGCAAGTCTCCAGTTTAAAGCATGGAACAAATCCTCCTACCACAGAACACTGATGTCAGTCAAGTGGAGTTTTATTTAATGTAATTTAACTAAATTACCCTATGTAACCTCAGGTAATTAATCCCATGATTACAGATAAGGCAATGTAGCAAATAGTGCTTTTGATCTGGAGTCCAAAAAAATAACTACAGTGCTTGCAAATTGTGTGGCTGACCTTGTGCTAATTTGAATATTAGAGCATCTACATAATCATCAAATATACATAATCATCACTCATTCAAGATAGTTGTAAGACTTCAGTGAAATGTTATCGTATTAAAACATGTTTTGAACTACAAATGGATAAATAGCCTTCTTTACTATCTGATGGCTTTAGTTCTTCCAATTGAATTTAAGTAGATTGCTGTGCTTTTCTTTCCTTTTTCTGTCTTTCTTTCCTGAATATTTCATTACTGTGATTAATTAATTCTTCCAGCTATTGATTCAACAATCAAGTACTATATGCCTTAAAATGTGAAATCAAGTATAGGGCAAATAAAAATATTGTGGACAGTAAATGTCACCAACGGATTATATGAAAGAAAAATACAGTAAAAACAACTAAAATGTTTTACTAATGTTATGCACATGAAGTATTACAAATTGCTTTAATATCAGTAGCTTAAACAGACACAGAGCTGATGTCACAGTTTCTATTGTTCAAAGTCTGAGCATGGTTTGGAGTCTTCTTCTGGGGATACCACAAGCTTGTGGCCAAGGTTTCACCCAGGCTGTATTCTCACTGAATGGTTTTCCTGGGGAACAGTACACCTCTAAACTCCAGATCCTGGGTACAACTTATCTCCTGGTGGCTGTATGAGTGAGGGTCTTGACTCCTGGTGGTCGGTTAGCTGAAGATTATTCTTAATTCCTACACATCACTTGTAATTTGTTGCAATTTGGATTTATTTACTATGACTACTTGCTTTTTTTTAAACTGGCCAAGGAGTTTTGTGACCTTAAAAGGGGACCCTATTCCTATTTGAGGAGCTTCACCTTGACCAGGTCAGGCTCACACAAGGTGATTGCCTTCTTGATTCATGCAACATTAATATGATTTGTAAACTTAGTTGCATTTTTGAAAATCCCTACATTTTCTCATATTCTAGCAGCTAGAAACAAGTCACAGATGCTGTCCAGACTCAACAGGGGAGGACTCTATAGGATCTGAAGACCTTGGGATTCACTACTAGGTTCTGGTCTCCACATGTACTGAAGAGGCTGAGCTTTAAAATAATGAGACTTCGATTAATTTTAACTTTATAAAAGGACAATCTGATAATTCCTTACATTCTCAAGGGGAAAGACAAAATGAACAATTTTGTTAGTGATAGAGAGTGTAGAATCACAATATTATTTAGAAATAAATATGAACGTACATAGAGAAGTAGAACAAATAGTGTTGACAGGAGCCCTTTAATTAAATGTTGTCAGTGTTAGCTTAAGAAAGATGTACAGACGACTGGTGGAAGAATACTCCAGGTAAAGGGGCTTACTTTATGAAATTTTAGACCAGGACTTTTTATTTTAGTCTGAAAGAAATATAAAAGCAATGAAGAGGACCGTTTTTAAAAGATTGTTTAGATGCAAACAGTCATTCCCTCTGAAACCATGGATAATACTGACTGAGCTTTATGTCTACTGTTTTTTCCCCTAAACATACAGAACTATAACAAATTTTAATTTATCACAAAATTAAGAGATTAACAGCACTAATAATAGAATAGAACAATTAATATATTATAGCATAATAAATGTCATGTGAATGTCTCTCCCTTTCTCAAAATATCTTTCCACATTGTGCTGGTACTTCTTGTGATGATGATACTCAGTGCCTGTGTGAGGAGATTAAATGAGCTGAGTAGGTGTGGTGATGTAATGTCAGCATCATCCTACTATTGTACTTGTGACACATGTCATTTTAGAATTTGTTTAACTCTAGGTAACTAAAACCAGAGTAAGCAAAATTGTGGATAAAGAGGCTGACCTGGGTAGAGGATGGGGAAATGGGAGCTCAGTTAGGAGGGTCTTTCAGAGAACCAGCTGGAAGATGAGGTTAGTTTGGTTATTGGATGCTTGAGTGGTTATACACTGAATTTATTTGCAAGATACAACTAGGTAGACTTGTGGATAGATTGGGCTCAGATATCTGTGGTATTGTAAAAGACTCTTTTCCCAGCTCTAATGTTAAGATGGTCATAAGGCACACACAAGCATTTGGCAATACAATGCAACCTTGCCTGGTGATTTCCAACCCAGTCCCAGGGAACTACCTGGTATCTATGACAACAGGGTCTAAGAAAACCCTGGTTGCCCTAGAAACAAAAGCAACATCAGCACAGAAAAAAATTTCATGAATCATAAAAACCCCAAAACTTATCCTTAAAATGTCACTTATGATCCTTTTATGAAAGAAACACCTAGTGACTCTCCCAGGAAGAATACAGATATCAGAAAGGGGAATGATTCTCTCAGACCCTGAAATGATCTCACAGTAATCTGATTGTATCCTGCCTCTTGCCAGCCTGATCCACCCTGTAAAAATGCTTCCAGTAAAAACTCCCAACATCAGAATGTGACTAGAAAGTATCTTTGAAGACAATCAGACTGAAGGGGACAAGCCATTTGTGAAAAAGCAAATCACTAGTACCAACTGACAGCCTCACATGTGACAATGGCGACATCAAATATTTTTACTGAAGCAAGTGCAGGAAAGAAGTTACTACTTGGTTACTTGGGGGGACTCTGTGGAATGAGGATTTCATTTCTAAGATCTGATCCTTGATCATAATTTTCTGAACATGAAGACTAGGACAACCATCAGTGGGCATTTCGTTGAAATGTACAGTATACAGCAAGGAATTCCAGAAGTGAATGAAAAATTATTTATGAATTTAAAAAAGCTTGTGGGGCAGCTTTTTAAACACATCTATAGGAAATAAACAGATAAAAGACATGTCATATTAAACAAGGTTGAAGATTTCCTGACAAGTTATATGAAAACTATAAGGGCAAATCTTTAGAGTATATGTGTAAGTCATTGTTTTAGTCAGCTTTTTTTTTTTTGTTGATATGATTACAAGACCTGACATGAACAATTAGAGAAGGAAAAGTTTATTTAGGGGCTCGTGGTTTCAGAGGTCTCAGTCTACAGAGAGCTGGCTCCATCCCTCAGGGCTCTAGGTGAAGCAGAACATCGTGGTGAAATAGTGTGGCAGAGGAAAGGGGCTCACAAGAGGATTGGGAAGCAAAGAAAGCTCCACTTTCCAGATTGAAAATATATATCATGAAGACAATCCCTAATGACCTACCTCTTTCAGCCACACCCTCCCAGGTGATTAATTCACTGATTGGGTTAAGACTCTCATAACCTAATTTTCCTCCCCTAAAACTTTTGGCATTTTCTCATGCAAGAGCTTTTGGAGGAAACCTCACATCCAAACCAGAACAGTTATTATTATGGCTCATGGTTACCTAATTAGAAGAAAAGGAAGAGGAAAAAAAAAGTAAAAGGTGAGAATAATTCTGTTCTTCACCTAGCTTTAGACTGACTCCTTGTAATTATCCTAGTCCCATCCATCCATTTCCTTGAATAATCCAGTTTTTGTAAGAACCCTTTTAAGTAAGTTTAACAAGGACTCCTTTCCTTTGAGATTTGATTATTTTCAATATCTGATCAGGTGTTGTCATCTTCCACCACCCTACAGGTGATGTCTGATCATTCTGAATATTCATCAGGAAGAATTCTGTGAGGTTCATGTCCCAGGGCCACTCTTACCCCTGATGTTCTCTGCCTGGGCTGAGCCAGCCAGTTGTTGAGCAGCCATTCCTAAAGCCATCACCTGTTTCTCATTTGGTATACCTAACCCTTCATTCATTTCTGGGTTTATAGAATACTGGACAAGTCTTTGGCTTTAAGTAGTTGCATTCTGTTTTCCTAACATAAATATTCATTAAGTAATAAAACAATCATTATGTGTATAAAATTGTACAGGAAAAATAGATTAAAAAGTATATATGCATATATGTATGCATATATGTGTGTGTGTATTAGATATACACACACATATATGTGAATTATCTCTCATTTTCATATTTATTTCCCAACAGTATTCACAATTGAGGTAATGTGTTTTGATATTCTACACCTTGAAAAAGTCTTGTAAATCTGAGACCTTTAAATATCTTGTCAAAATTTATTGTTGTTTCAATAATAATGTTTCATTCCTCTCAGTTAACATGGAATCCATGCTGAAATGTAAAAATTCGATTAGAAAATAGAACTGATGTGTCAGTTTTTATGTCTTAATGTAAATTAATTTGTCAACTGAAAGACTACCACCACAAAAAATCTAGTGGATTTCAACTCATTAAGTTTGGACATAAAACAGTAATATTCTCGCTAGAGGGTGGATTATAGGGAGTTTATAAACACAGGGTATTATCCTTATCCTATTTCACAGTGTGGTCTTTGCAGCTTTCACTCTCTTGGAAATAAATGTAGCCAGACTTTATAGAATTATGAGAATATTTACTTCCTTCATTATTCTACAACTCCAAATATACCTCAAATTCTAAAAACAAAATGTCTTCCAAGACATATGTAAGGTTGCCTTATAAATTGTTATTTATTTTTTAATACAAATCAGTAAGAATCAATAAAATAAAATTTAATTGTGTGACCAAGGGGGCAGTCATTTGTTTGACGTAAGTGAATATCCTGGCTTTTAGTATAAACCATCTTTACAGAAGGAAACCTGGCTGAGTTGTGGTCAGGGTAATTAACTTTTCAGACTCAATAACATCAAAGACATTTATTTATGTGTCTTCAAAAAGTTACTTCAAAGTAATTTGTTTCAATTTTATGAACTAGAGCCTAATTATTGTAGATATTACAGAAGGAGTAGTTGCAGTTTGGTACTATTTTTTCTCTGTGCTCTCACAAACTGCTGGTGGGAAACAGGAGAGTACAGACTTGTAGAAAATTCGTTAAGTGCTGTGTTTTTAATATTATTATGATGAAGTTGATAAAATCTCAGGGGACTAATAGGCGGTGAAATAATTATTATGATGAATTTGATAAAGTCTCAAGGGGCTAATAGGCAGTGAAAGTCAGGCAAATAGATTAAACCTATGCAAACTACCTTAATTCTATTTCTTTTTTATAATATTTTGTAAATAACTTAATTCTCTAGTTTATAGAATGGCATTTAATAAAATGTTATCCATATCACATGGATAAAAAAACTAATAACTGTCTATTAATGGCTAGGTCATTATTGTACCAACCTCCAGCTCCTGTCCCTCCTTGCATTCTTGTTAGAAATGTGCTAATCTCTTCATCACTCCTTCTCACCGTGAACTTGGACCCTTAATAATTGAAGTCACACCTCAGCAAAACTTTTTCCATGAAGACGCACACAGAAAATGAAAGATGATTTGATTGCACAACACAATTCTTTGTTTTTCTTTCTTAATATTCAGCATTGTTTTCCTTTTCCATAGTAAGAAGGAATTACCATTCACAAGATTTGATAAACTCACTTCTCTAATCACATATTACTGTTTATCTCATATTAGAATGCACTTAGGCAAATACAATCATGCTTTCTGTTCTTTTGTACATGTGTAGTAATGAAAGTGAAAGGGTATGGTTGCTGACAGGAATTATTGAGGAAAGCCATTATTATTTGCTAGAGGTAGAATTAAGATGCGCCTTATACCAGATTATTCTTTCAATGTTTATGCTTTGTTTTCATTCCTCAAAATTTGTGGCCTAAGCTCCAATGATATGGGTAGTTATAAAGTTTCAACTAATTATCAATAATTAACTATTAACGCAACCTGTTTTATATTTTATAAACATATTTTAAACTTGTATGTTATGTATAAACTAAAATATATTTATAAGTTTGTAGAAGATCTTAGCAAGAATATGAATGGCAACCATTATTTTTTCTTATATTACATATATTATATATACATAATATATACATTTTATAAATATTTGTATATATGTGTATATTTGGGGAGAAAGTTTTACATCATGCCTGCAATTTTCCTGAATTATCAATATAAGAATTCATGTGAAAATATTGGACTCATAATGCTTGCTAGACATATAAATTTCTGATAGTTAAGATTTTGAATAATAAGTTTTAAAATTATAGACTAGAAATGACTAGATGGAGTAAGGGAGAGTGGTTAATTAGTTGCATACTTATTTTTCTTAAAGCATCTGGAAGACAGCACCTTATTAAATGTAGTGTACACAAGTGACTTGAACAGAAATTGTTGTTTCCGAGGCTTAATTTTCAATCAACTTCATGATGATAAACCAAATTTTGACCAACTATGACCCACACACAATCATTATACTTGTTGTTCAACTCCTTGGGCCCAAGTCTAAGAACCATATTTTAGAAGAAGAAAAGGAATAGACAGTTGAAACTCTAGGTTTATGAGTTAAACGCTGCTAAGTTTTTCTCTTTACTTTTACTGTTTACTAGTGTTATATATTTCAAATCACGCAATATAATTCCACACCAAATAATTCACACTGAAATGCAGTTACAACATCAAGATCATCTTACCAAAAATATGCCCCACAGAAGAAAACCAAATGTGTTTTTACAATGATTCAACTTAAAATAATAACCTTGTAAGGATCTTTGTATATTGGATGTGATCCGTATTTAAATAAAATAGTCTCTTATGAAGAAGCTTCAGGATATTTCCTCACAATAGATAAAATTATTTAGATTTGCTATATTTCCCCTCATTCCGTGTCTGAATTATAGCAAGAGTTTTGTAATTATCTGCCATGAATTGACCCTTATTCATCTTTTATGATTCTTTCACATGGTAGCAAGAACTCTCACTAAAAACCCTAGATCTTTTCACTCCTTGTTAAAATCTTTGAAGCAGCTCTACATTTCACTCCAAATATAAGCCAAATTCTCTTTTTTTTCAATTGATTATATTATTTTTTTAAATACACGACAACAGTGGAATGCATTACAATCCTTATTACACAGATAGAGCACAATTTTTCTATCTCTGTATATAAATTATGTTCACGTCAGGAAATGACTTATCCCCCATCCCAAACAGGTCAGCCCCATTTAGTTTTTAGCCATCTTCAATTATTCTTCATGTTCTGTCTTCTCTTTCCCCAATGGCACGTCCTAAGAGCTTTCTCCTCATCTACCTTGCAAGTTCCACTCTGAGGATTGTACCTAGGCTGTGCTGGATCAATTTCCCCTAAGGGTCCTCATGGCTAGATCCTCATCTCTTCATCTTTTTTTTTGTTAAATATCATCAAGGAAATTCTATTTCTATCAGATTTAATAAAATTACAACCAAGCCCATTCCCTATCTATAATTGCAAACTCTTTCCATGATCTATTTTTTCTTCCATAAGCCTCATGTGCTATCACATAGTTTATCATTTGTGAAATGTTTTTATTCTCATGTGTCTCCCCAGAAACCAAACAGTATTAACTCCTTAATGTATTTTAGGAAAATAAAGTTAAATTTGATTCACAGTGGGTCTTCAATACACATATATTTATGTTGAATTACTAAAAAAGAAAAAAGACAAAGATGCATGATTTGGCTTAAATATAAATTGTGATATTAAACTGTCAATTGCTCTTAGAAACAAATAAACAAAAGTTAAATGGGTTTTTTTAAGTGCAAATAATATATACTTGAGAATTCACCTTAGAGCCATTTATATTTTATCAGTTTGATGAATTTGATTAAGCAGTGTCTTTCTTTCAATTCACAAAACCAATCAAGCATGAAAACCTGATTTTAAATCTAGACTGCTTATAAAGTATATATTAAAGTATCTTTGAAATAAAGCATTAATGATCATGAACAATGGGGTAAGTTTCAAGTGCTGTATATCAAGAAGACCTTCATAAGATAAAAATGTCATTTGGCCCGTTTCAGTAAGTATTCGGATGTTCAACAAATGAAGGGTCATATAATTTAATTTTTTGAATTAAAGGTTTGAAATTTTCAACTAGCTTAATGTTCACAGTCCCTCATTAATTTTGTACACTTGGTATTTTTTAATTAAACTCTCAAGTTGTGAATGTCCCCTTTAAAATAAGATCTTCCTCACATTTTACAAATAAAATATACATGTTGCTACATTTCAAATACATTTATTAAGCAAAAACTGCCTCAACAACAGATCAACAAGCTTTCTCCCAAAATCAAAACCAAAGGGATTGTTTTCTTGGTTTCTTAATCCATAAAAAGTATTGCATCTGAAAAACTGCATATTGTGATGCAATAAAGTCTCTCTATCATCCTTTTTATGTCCTTCACATTTCATTTTAATGACAAATTGAAATATAACTCTCAGAAAGAGTCCACAGCAAAATCATTCTTTTTCCCTTTTGAATAATGTTCTCCAGATAAAGAAAAAGTCAAATGATGAAAAGGTTAGACTATGTTTTAATTCATTTTTGCAAAGGTTATAATTGCATTATTGTTCACATCAAAGTTAAGTCAAAGTTTTAGTTCTTCTTGCTAGTCAAAGAAGTTTCAGTAAAACACAATACACTATTCATTTTAACCCTTACCTACAATATGTTATCGAACATCTAATACTAGTGACTTTCAAATTTATCTCATACCTGAATATTTATTTCTTGTAATGTGGGTTTTCTATCTAAAATATTGCCCATGTAAAACAAAAAGTAGTCTATCATTTGGCAGAAAATATATCTCAAATGACTATTCACACATTGCAATCAGGATGGAAAAGTTTAGTAAATCAAATTCTTGCACTCGGAGTACAATCTGCTCTACTCCATCTAACATATCAATCCACAAACACTGAAAGAGAATTCACTTCAATATAGGAAATTTTACAATATTTTCTATTTATTTCAACAGGAACCTACGAAATGCTGTTATGATGTTGGTGTTCAATATTTTATCCTTTAAAAAAATTCCAATTTTCAAAACATTTTCAATTAATTCAAAGATAATATCTATTAGTGTTGTAGTAAACTACCACATTTCTCTATTTCTTACTACCACCACTGTTTTTTTAATATTTTTTATTTGTAGATGGACACAACATCTTTATTTATTTATTTGTTTGTGGTGCGAAGGATCAAACCCAGTGTGTCACAGTGTGTGAGGCAAGTGCTCTGCCACTGAGCCAAAACCCCCGGCCACCACCACTCTCTTAAAGTGAAACAATATATATCCCAATCCTGGTTCAATTTAACTTGATCTCATGAGTCTGCATCATTACCTCTGAAAACTTCTGGTTGCATTGCCATCACATAAATGTTCTATGGATTGACAATCCAATATTATCATCATGACTTGTAAGTAAAGACACATTAAATATTTAGGAAAGATGAAAATATTATACCTAAGAATTTTGTGAAGAAATTAGAATACATCAACTAACATTGCCCATTCTTTTTGTTTGTTTTTCTTTTCTTTTTTTTCCCCCAATCATTTTTTTTCCTGGAATGCACTTGGTTAAAATAAACACAACCACATGTGGTAAAACATGACAACTACATTTTCATTGTTAGAATTTTCATCTGTTCATAATTTTAAAATCCAATCAAGAATTCTTCTTGTCAAGAGGTAAAGAAGTGGAAACAGAATTTTTTTTTTTTCACAGAAAATAACACCACATTGGTCACATCTAAACTCTGGGAAAAAACAAAGAACCAACTAGTTCTCAGTTTTCTTTCTTTCTTTCTTTCTTTCTTTCTTTCTTTCTTTCTTTCTTTCTTTCTTGATTTTATTTTTTTAACTACATGACAGTGGAATGCATTACAATTCTTATTACACATATTTTTATCTCTGTTTGTATATAAAGTATGTTCATATGAATTCATGTCTTCATATATGTACTTTGGATAATGATGTCCATCACATTCCACCATCATTGATAACCCCCTGTCCCCTCCCTTCCATTCCCACCCCTCTTCCCTATCTAAAGTTCTTCTATTCCTCTCATGCTCCCCATCCCTACCCTACTATGAGTCAGACTCCTTATATCAGAGAAAATATTAGCCATTTGTTGTTTTGGGGGGATTTGCTAACTTCACTTAGCATTATCTTCTCCAACTAGATTTACCTGCAAATGCCATGATTTTATTCTCTTTTATTGCTGAGTAATATTCCATTGTGTATATATGCCACATTTTTATCCATTCTTCTACTGAAGGGCATCTAAGTTGGCTCCACAGTTTAGCTATTGTGAATTGTGCTGCTATAAACATTGATGTGTCTGTGTCCCTGTAGTATGCTGTTTTTAAGTCCTTTGAATGTAGACCGAGGAGAGGAATAGCTGGGTCAAATGGGGGTTCCATTCCCAGTTTTCCAAGGAATCCTCGCCAACACTTGTTGTTGTCTTCATAATAGCTGCCATTCTGACTGGAGTGAGATGATATCTTAGAGTAGTTTTGATTTGCATTTCTCTAATTGGTAGAGAGGGTGAACAGTTTTTTTTATATATATATTTGTTGATTGATTGTATATCCTCTTTTGAGAAGTATCTGTTCATGTCCTTGGCCCATTTATTGATTTTTTTTTTTTTGGTGCTTAGGTTTTTGAGTTCTTTATATAGCCTACAGATTAGTGCTCTATCTGATGTGTGAGGGGTAAAAATTTGCTCCCATTCTGTAGGCTCTCTATTCACCTTAAAGATTGTTTCTTTTGCTGAGAAGAAACTTTTTAGTTTGAGTGGATCCCATTTATTGATTCTTGGTTTTAATCTTATGCCACTGGAGTCTGATTAAGGAAATTGGGGCCTAATCCCACATGATGAAGATTAGTGGGATTAGATTCCTTTTTCTTCTAATAGATGCAGAGTCTCTGGTTTAATTCCTAGGTCTTTGATCCACTTTGAGTTGAGTTTTGTGCATGGTGAGAGATAGGAGTTTAATTTCATTTTGTTGCATTTGGATTTCCAGTTTCCACAGCACCCATTCATAAAAATATCTATAATGGTACCAAAATGGTTCTTCTACTATTAAATTGTTTTCTGTTTGTTTTTTCTAGTAGCTACCAAGTTCCATATAATAAAAACTAAAATATTACTATTTCACAGGCCCTTCTGAATGGTACTCTATGGCTCTTATTTTAGTGATTTTCAAATCATTAAAAATTAAGTATTTTCTATGCTGGAGAGATTCCCAGATAATTGGTCAAATATCAAGGAATAATAATAATAATAACAGTAATAATAATAACAGTAATAATCATAATGGTATCATACCATATTCATGGATTCTGTACTCCTGGATTCTACCAACCATGGATCAAAAATATTAGAAAAAATACCACATCTATACTGAACATGTACAGTTTTATTTTAGTCATTGTCCCTGAAAATTTCAGTATATCAACTACTTACATGCATTTACATTGTATTAGGTATTAAAATTACTTGTGTCGATTTAATGTATAACATCACATGTTAATAAGTTACCTGCAAATGTTAGGTATTTTATATATAAGAGGCTTGAGCATCTGAAGATATTGACATCAAAGTGGAATCCTAAAACCAAACCCTGGGGATGATGGAAGACAAATCTATATCTATAATATACTATGTATATGAATGATTAACACTTTTGTATACCAAAAAATATAATAATAATTTTTAATTCTTTTTAATGTAGAGATATTCTCCTCAAAATTTGTATTTGCCATTTTATCATCTTATTTTCATGTTTTATTCACTATTCCCAGAAACATATCTATTCTATACAAGTTATTACTGAAAAAAGAGGAAATATTAGGCTTCAAGTTTCCCCTATTTTTTTCATTAAAAAAAGAAAAGGAAAAAAATCCTATCTAGTACTTTATCTATACATGGCTACATATATTATAACTAATTTCTACTGTAAAATATTCTACTAAGTATGTTTAAGATATATGATATGTAAAATAATGTTTTTTTTCTCCCCATTTCAGTGATTTCGATTGAATAAAGAAATATATTTTTAGTGAAGCATGGTGGTACACACCTGTAATCCTCACATCTCAGGAAGCTGAGGCAAGAGGATTGCAAGTTCAAGGCCATTCTAAGCAACTTACTGAGGCACTGAGCAACATAGTAAGATCCTTCCTCAAAATAAAAAATAAAATAAAATAAATTGTTTGGGGATGTGGCTCAGCAGTTAAGCACCCCTGGGTTCAATTTCTGGTATTAAAAAGTATTTTTCCTGAAAAAAATATGTTAAATAATATACCTAAGAGCACTACAGATATAATATTTGGTGATCTCCACTGTGTGAAAAATGGCAGATGTTACATGGGGGTTAACACATGGAAACAGGAAAATCACAGAATAAAGAGTGATTTTTCTCATTTCAGTCACTCTTGGCCTGAGAATAATTCAGTTACATCTTACAATGAGGTTAAATCTTCATTAGGAAAACTCAGTCTCATTTTTTTTTCATAAAATCAGAAGATGGTATTTGTGCAATCATAGCCACTTGGCTAAAAGGGAAAAATCCTAGAAAGGATAGCACTAGGAAACAGGAGCCACTAATTTTGTATATGAATTCCATCCACATATATGGAAAACACTTGAAACATAAGAACCCAGGGCCAACTTCACAAAGGCCAGCTAAGATAGAACGACTATGTTATGAATTTGAGCTGCCAACTACTACAGGGAAAAACAACAACAACAAAAGTTTGTTATTTGAATAAATTATCAAATCAATTATTTACTATAATACAACAAAAATTGGCATGTTCAAGAAGGATAATAATGGACTCCAGATTCTCTACTCAATGCTACACAAAATATGCAGACTCCAATTAAAAATTATTCAGTGCATTAGAAAATAGGAAAGCATAACTTATTCTTAAGAAACTATTGGCATTAAAATGTAAGGGACTAGAAGGAACTAATTTACCTACCCCCCTTGCAAAAATTTTCATCTTTAGTAAAAGTCAAGTTTTGAAGTTAAACAGAAGATACAGACAAAGAAATTTCTGTCTAGTACCATGTGTGGTGAATGGAAGAGAAAGTGCTATAGAATTACATTGTACAGAGGTAGTTGTCACCAAATAAGATATAATATTTGGTGATCTCCACCAACCTCCTAATATAAGCAGCAAGAGGAAATTTTCTGGATTTCCTTTTATAGTATGATTTTTCATATATTTGCTTTTAAAATCCAAAATCCTCATTAATTGAAACAAAAATATTTTCTCCAGAGTCTCTCTAGTTTTTACATATAATGGCAAACATCTGCTAAGTTAGCTAGTTTCTGCAGAAAATATTTCTCTTGAATGCACTCACAAAATGTGACTTATTGTCTTCTTACACATACTCATCCATTTTATTTTTCATAGGAAATCCTGTAGAAAGAAAATCTGTTGGAATTTTCTGAATTTCTACATGGAAAAGGTTTTATTATTATTATTATTATTATTATTATTATTATTACTGCCTGCAAGTGAGGTTTTATGACATTTTCTACAAAAGCATTTATGTTTAGTAATCACTTGTACTCCTAATAACAATTGTATTTTAAAATTTTATATTTAAAAGTCTTTGTAATCTGCAAAAATATCAACCTGTTGGGAAGATGCAAGATTTTCTAGAATCTATAAAAAATTTATGCTTTATTGGTGCAAGTTATCAGTGATGCTCTGTCAATAGAGAAGCCCACACAATATTACAATCACAGACTTTGGTTTATAATTATAAATATAAAATTTACTTTATTTGTTATTTATGCCCAGATCCTTACAACAAAGAATTAAATTTTTGAATTTCATCATCATCTAAAAATGGTTTCAAATGCTGCCAGTTGACAGATTTGACAAAGAATTTTGTGCTCTGCTTTGTGTATTTCTAATGAAGCTCAATTCCATAGTACAATAGTATTCTGTGATAGGGGTTTAGGAGTGATTAGGTTATGAGCGTTCTGCTTTCATAAGTGGATCTAGTGCGTTGATGAAAAGACTAAAGGGTATCTTTAGTTTCTTTTGCCCTTCATATTTTATCCTCTGGTGACATGTCACTTACCCTTCCCAATGTGAAAATGCTAAAATAGGATACTATCAAAGGGATGTGGGAAGCCCAACAGATACAAAACCAGCCTTGATCTTGAAGTTCCCAGCCTTCAGATCAGCAAGACATAAATTCCTATTTTAAATTCACTATTTGAAGGTATTTGGAAATAGCAGTGGACTAGACTCAGGCATTTGAAGGTGCTTTATCACAGAACATCTCTACAGGATATGACCTGTCATCATCAATGTATCAACAGATAGGAGATGAGATTGAGTGATTCTCAATTTTTAAGCTACATAATTGGCCAACATTCTTTAAATTATGTGTGCTAGAATTATTAGGTTCTCACTATGAATTATTAGGTTCTCACTATGAATTATTTTGTCTGAGTATACTTCAGTTTTGTGACTAAATGACTTTCTTCTTAAGCAATTATACTGAACATAATTTTGCAAAAAAAAAAAAACCTTAATTCTCTTCAAATTTTCATTATTTTTCAGTTACAAAATAGAGTTTAGTGACTTTTAAAATTTTTTTTTGGTGTAATTGCCACATTTACAAGTTGTTCTTTACCATCCTTTTCCAAAATAGTTTTAAGGTTTTGGATTACCAGCTCATGTAAAACCCATTTAAAATTAACTTTCACTATGAACATGAATTTTCTGTGGGGAGGTCCCTTTTTAATAGAGGTAGTTAGTGACGTCAGGGTTCAAGGTGTTCTTCACTGTGAAACATCTCAGGCTTGTCTAAGGTTTAGACACAGAACTCCACACCAAATTCTAAAAGTGCTTAAATTGCACTTTCAGTTATGTTTGTGAAGCATAAACATAAAATATGTAAAGAATGACAGAATAAGTAGCAAAATGAAACAAAATTACAAAAAAAAAGCAATAAAATTTACTTTGGAGCTTTCACATTCAATTCATTGCAATATTTTGAATAATAGCAAACCAGTGGAGGAGAGCAGTATCGGGGGAGAGAACATTCAAGTTGGAGAATGTAAACATTTCTTCCGTAGAAATGTTATTATTTTCCCATATTTTGTTATATTACTAAAGATTATTTGCCTTTACAAGTTAGTGGAACATGTACAGTGGAGGTTCGAATATGTAACTCCTGAAGGAGAGATCAACCAGCCATCTTCCCCTCTAGATAACACAAGCCCCATCATTAAAACATTAAAGCTAACCACAAATTCTTACTGTCATTTGCATAATAGGGGTGAGATATCACTACCAAAATAGTTAAAGGGCTTGCTTAGCATCTCTCCACTATAATTCATATTTTCTAATTCAGTATGGCCAATCTGTCTACTGTTTAAATTTCCTTTCTTTTATTGCACCTTCAGGCTCTAATTTGTTGCAAATGACCTATTGAAAGATTCAACCACACATAGCTCCCTTTGTAAGTAGAAATCTGAACTTGGTTGTTTAAGTGACAGAACATTCACCTCCCAACTTTATATAAGTTTCATCGACTTTTCTAAAATGGGGGTTGTAGGGGCTGGGGATGTGGCTCAAGCGGTAGCACGCTCGCCTGGCATGCGTGCGGCCCGGGTTCGATCCTCAGCACCACATACAAACAAAGATGTTGTGTCCGCCGAGAACTAAAAAAAATAAATATTAAAAAAAATGGGGGTTGTAGAGCATTTCAAGCTCTCCTAATGATAATATGGGAATAAATCTGAAAAATCTAGAATGTGAATCTCTAATGTAAGCTCATGTGAGATGTTCATAATTTGTTTCTATTTTCATAGAACTAAATCAAATATTTCTTACCTAAAACATAAAGTTTCACAAGTACAGATTTAAAGAAAGCTAGTGTTTAGTATCAATAGAGTATAATTTGGAATTTCAAGCAGGGTTCAGTGGTGCAGTCCTGTAATACCAGTGACTTGGGAGGCTGAGGCAGGAGGATCGCAAGTTCAAAGACAGCCTCAGCAAATGTGAGGTGCTAAGCAACTCAGTGAGACCCTGTCACTAAATAAAATATAAAATGGGGCTGGTCAAATTTATATATATATATATATATATATATATATATATATATATATACACACACATACACATTTATAGACATATATGTATATATGCATATATATGGAATAATATTTTACCAGGGATTTTTTTAAAAGTCTAATGTATAGTACAAACTACAAATAACTAATCTATGGACCCAATATAGACATAATTTGCATATTTTATATACATATGTATGGATAACTTGTATGTGTGCATGTGTGTATGTGTGTGTGTATGTGTTGTGTATGGTGACAATAGTCAGAGGATGGAAAGAAGTGATAGCTTTCTATTGCTTATATAATTAACTGTAGAAATTCAAAAGCTTACTGTAACAGAAATATATGACTTAAAGATCTAAAGGACAGAAATTTCAAATTCAACTGGGTTAAAATCAATAGGACTGCATTCTTTTGAGGATTTTAAGAAAGAAGCATTTTCCTGCTTTCTCTATCCTTTGGAGGTCATCCATGATTCTTGGCTGGTCACCTCTTGTCTCCTGCATCAGCAAAGCCAGAATTGAAAGGGTAAACACTCTAGCATTGCACTATCTGGAAACTGCTTCTATCATCACACTTGTTTTTTCTTATATTCCTACCGACCTCTATTACAAAGATTCAGTTTTGAGAAATTTTCCTATTCTATTGGTACCACACAGCTAATCGTGATATATCCCCACTTAAACATCATCTGATATGTAAATACTTGCATATGCAATTTTAGTTTGTTTTTCCTATGTAACCTAGAGTACTCACACATTCTGGTAATTAAGGTGTAGAAGTCTTAGTGTTGAAGGGGAGGTATTCAGCACAACTTAACTCCAAGTTTTCATTTAGAGAAGTATTTCTTTGATAAGTTCTCTCTGGTTAAAGCTCTAAGAACATAGGAAGGTTAATTTAGTTGAAATTATTTCCTCATTCAAGCCAATACTGCCCTAAACATACATGATATTTAAAGTTGTAGAGAAAGTCAATTTATTGAAAGAACATGGAAATAATGAAAATAAATGCTTTAAAGATTATAACAAGCTCAATAGAATACTGCACATTTATTAGAACCATTAATAAGCTATGAAATAATTATTTTGTATTTTTATTTAAACCTTCAAAACTCATGTATATATACATATTTACTAATATTTTTTTAAAGAGAGAGAGAGAGAGAGAGAGAGAGAGAAAATTTTTTTTAATATTTATTTTCTAGTTATCGGCAGACATAACATCTTTGTTTGTATGTGGTGCTGAGGATCGAACCCGGGCTGCACGCATGCCAGGCGAGCCTTGAGCCAAATCCCCAGCCCCATATTTACTAATATTAACACACCTATATTTATGTGCATACATATATAAATGTTTATATATCTATGTAAATACATATGTCTACAATTATTGTATATTTTATATAAACATATATGCATACACCATGTGTGTGTACACACAACACTCCATGTATATAATGTTTATATATGCATACACACATGTATGTAAAGTAAGAAAGAGACCATACAGGAACAGAAACAAAGACAGACACAGAGGCACTCATTCCTCCTTATTGTAAGAGACTTTATTGGAGAATTTTCCTAGCTCCTATATAAAACCCAAACTAAGGGGCACACTCAGAGCAGTGAAAATTTTGAGTTGCCTGATTTACATCTTTCCAGATTAGGTTAAAGAAGGTAACACTGTATTTTATTGTTATTTTTTTTTTCTTTCAGCATATTTATTTCAACATATCCTTTTAAAAGGCTATTTATTGTCATGCTCTTCACATTTTTATGTGTTGGTGATTTTATCTTTAAAATGGCTCCAAAGCTCAGTAATGCAATGCTGTTTAGTACTCTTAGGACAAAGTATTATAGTTTTCCTCTGATTTTGCCTTGAGGTCTTTCTCTAGAGAGTGACTATAATCTCTAGCTCTGCCTCAAAGGGGCTACAGAGGATTGTGATCCTATGATTCTTTACAGAGTGTCCTTCCCAATACTTGTTTAGTCTGCAGTCTAATACTTAACTGTCCAGTCCATGACCAGGTGACACTCTCACAGGAATCTTTTTGATACTGGAAGATGTCTTCCTGGCTCTTGTCTGGCTGTCTAGTTCATGCCTGTCAAGGTAGCCAATATTTAGAGCAGCCTTGACTAGGAAAAAAGTTCAGTTTGGTTATGTGACAGGTGAGACACAAAGAAATGAAGTTAATAAATGATGTGAAATATCACAAACAGTTTATTACTCACAGATCCCAGAGCAAAGAGGTCAGTACACCCCCCAAGTTTCAAAGAAAGGTTCATCCAGGATTTGATGTTCAAACAGAAGGTGGGAGCAAGAGAAACACCGAGGGACTTGGAAACATTCATCTTCACTGGGATCCATGGAGTAACCTAAGCAGATTTCTTTCAAGGAGTCTTAATTAGTGGGTTTAGGACAAACAGGCATGTGGTCCATAAAGCCATTGTTAAACATATCTAAAATTGACACTTACATTTTAATTGTAGTCACATAATTTTTTGGGGGGTGGTATTGGGGATTGAAATCAGGGGCATTCAACTACTGAGCCACATTCCCGGCCCTATTTTTTGTATTTTATTTAGATACAGGGTCTACACTGAGTTGTTAAGTGCCTCACTTTTTGCTGAGGCTGGCTCTGAACTCCAGGTCCTCTTGCCTCAGCCTTCTTGAGATGCTGGGATTACAGGCCTGTGCCACTGTGCCCTGCCTGCATTCCCATAATATTTTAACCTCACACCTAAGAGGTACAAATTGCCTTATGTTAGGAAGAATTTACTCAGATTTATTCCATCATTTAAAAAAGCAAATAAAACAATGTTGATTTTTCATTGCTAGGGATTACACAATAAATAAAAAGAGTTAGATTAAAGAAAAATGTGAACATAAATTTTTGTTTTGTTTTATGTCGTTCTGCCTTGGGCTAATGTGAGCTAAAACTTCCATTTCAAAGGGAGTTTGATGATTGTATTGGAGGAAAAAATGAGCAGTAGGAACCAATTAAAAATCTTTTCTGGGAACTTATTCTGGTATTTATTTTATTCAAATGAGCATGTATCTCCATAATATTCAGTTTTTATAAATTCTCATATAGACTTCCAAATTAAGTAAAATAACGTGTTTAATTTCCTAGAAGCCAGTTTTTTTTACTCATCTCCTCTACTCATCTCATTCTGAATAAATTTAATAAAATACCTATTTCAGACATTTTTTGAAAAACCAGAATCAGATTTATCCTCTTCTAATACTATGTACATGTAATCTGTCCTGAATTTCAAAAGAGTGATCAAGGCTCACAGAGGTCACAGCTATAAAGAAATGGGAAAGGGAAAAGGAGAGAGTCATCAAATTCCAATTTTTGCTCACAACAATTTCTAAAGGTAATTAGTTCCAGTAAACTGCTCACTGGTCCCATTACAGTCATTAGTCATGACCTTGATTCTCCCGAGCCTCTAGTATGGATGCAGAGTTTTAAAAACACATCAGATATGCAGTTTGTCATTTAATTCAATGAACTGCTCATGTTCATTTTACTTTTATTAATTATTATTTCATAATTTGAAAAAGGTTTTTCATTGCTTAACTGACTTTTGTCAAGATAGAAAAAAAATCAAACTTTACTTATACATGGCTACTTTATAAGAAAATATATAACAATAATATTTATGGCATGAATTTTAATGGTGTTGGCCGTATTAGATCATTGTAACTTCCTTTATAGTTTTTTTGTATTTCTTCCACTTTTAATTACCTCACTTTTTTCAGTTTTTGCATATGATTGAATACCTGCAAGTCTACTTTTTTTGTTTTGTTTTGTTTTTTGGCAATGTGAATACTGGTAATGCAAATCCTTTTAATTTAATACAAAAATAACAATTCAGAAAGAATCTACAATTTTAGTAGTTCAAGACTTTGATTCTATCATAGAATTTACTCATAACATCAGTAAAAAACCCTGATGAATTTTTACGTGTACCATGCTAAATTATTCTCTTCAAAAATTAGCAACCTCTTATCCATTACAATCATAAATAATATTTTCAAACAATGAGCATAAGTTTTAAAAAAAATCAAGTCCACACATATTCTAAATTCACTGAGTATAACATTTTAAGTTTATATGCATACTTATACATATATACATATTTACATGATAAAGCAAAAATGAAAAATGTGTCATTTCAAATTAAAGAGTGTATATGTAAGAGTATTTTTCTGAATCTGATTATCCTAGTAACAGTGCCATAGTCATTCAATGAGATGAAGACATTTTAGGTGTTTTTCATTCAACCAGCTACAATTATTTAAAATAAATGTTATATCCTTTATATGTAAGTTGTATGCCCTTATAATGGCTTCATTTAATAAAAGTCTTATTTATAAAAGGCAAATTAATTAATTTACATTATTTGACATCCTTGAGCATCTATGTTTTTATTCACATAACAGAAAAATCTAGAGTAGGGTTAGAGATATGAGGATTTATTAGTTATGGATATATTCATTACTATTGTGTGTTTAATTGACCAACAATTTTTATTTCTCTATAAAGATTATACTGTAGGGACTGGGATTGTGGCTCATTGTTGGTGCATTTGCCAAGCACATGTGAAGCACTGGGTTTGATCCTCAGCACCACATAAATATAAATAAATAAAAATGTGTTGTGTCCATCTACAACTAAAAAGAAAAAAAATATCTTGGAAAAAGATACCAGAAAGAAGATTAATAGGGAAAATAATAAACAGAATAATATATGCAATATTGTTAAAATTTGGATCTGGAATGTCCCCACAAGCTCATGTTTTGAAAGTGTGATCTATAATGAAACAAGGTTCAGAGGTAGGGTTTTTGTATAATGATAGAATTATGAGAGCTCTGACTTTATCAGTGGATTAATCCATTTAATTAATTAATCACATTTATGATTAATCTATTTATGGATTAATTCATTTGTAGCTGTATAGACACATTAATTCAAATTTGATGGATTAATCCGTTGATAGCTATGTGTATTACTGGGAGGTGGGAATTAGTTGAAAGAAGTAGATTACTGGGCCTGTGCTCTTGAAGGGTTTATTTTACACCTTGCCTCTTACTTTCATTCACATGTTAGAATCCATTCCTTTTTTGAAAAATAATTTTTTTTAGTCATAGTTGGACACAACACCTTAATTTTATTTGTTTATTTTTATGTGGTGCTGAGGATCGAAACCACTGCCTCACACATGCTAGGCAAGTGCTCTACCACTGAGCCACAACCCCAGCCCTCCCTTCCTTTTTTAAGGTGGAATAAGACACCATTGTATGTGTATATCACATTTTCTTTATTCATCCATCAATAGATACTTGGGTCATTTCCTTTTTTTGACTAACATAAAAAAATTATTTTGTAAATGAGTGAGTATATATCTCTTCATGATCCTGTTTTTTCTTTCTTTTTCTTTTTGTTTTTAATATTCCTTTGTGGAGTAAAATTGATAGATTAGATAACAATTCTAGTTTTTATTACTGAGTTGTCACTTTTCTGTTTTCTATAGTATCACTATGGAAACATTTCTACCAATACTGCACAAGGATTGTAATTTTTCTACATCATGGTCAATACTTTGTATTTGCATTTTCTGTTTTTATGTAGGTATGACATTTACTTGCATTTCTTTAATGATTAGGAACTTTGAAGATTATCTTCTTGTGCTTTTCTGAAATTTGCATATCTTCTTTAGAGAACAGTCTATTCAAGGCATTTTCTCTTGTCTTACTCATGATTTTTTGTTGTTCTTGAATTGTAGAAATTTTTTAATATTCTGAATATTAACCCCTTATTAGATATATGATTTTAAAATATTTCACCAAACTGTGAATTGCATTTCCATTCTGTTGATAGTATATTCTTTGGTACACAGATGTTAATGTTGATGTTCTAATGTGTGGTTTACCTGTTTTCTTTTGTTGTGTATACTTGGTGAGGTATCCCAAACACATTGTGAAGCCTTTTCTCTGTGATGTATTTGAATTTTAAAACTTTGCATTTATGCCTTCATTTTAGTTCTTACATGTAGCTGTTTAATCCATTTTGTGATAGTAATATTTATAACATAGTATATGAAAGAATTCAACCTCTTTCTCTTATATTGGAAATCCAGTTTTTTTTTTCAATATCATTCATTGAAAAAAGTGTCATTACCCCCATTGAATGATCTTTGAACACTTATCAAAAAATACCTTCACTAGGGGGTATAACTTAGTGGTAAGGTGCTTGGCTAACATGGACTGGGCCCTAAATTTGAATCCCAGAGCTATACACAAAAAAATTATATGGCCCTATGTGCAAATTCCTTTTTCAATTCTATTGTATTGGGTGTTTGTCTTTTGTTTACAATACCTATGTAGCTAGTTTTAAAAGAAAGAAATGTCGTTTCTTCAGTTTTTTTATTTTTATTTTCCAAGACTGTTTTGACATTTCATAATTATTAAAATTCTATTTCAATTTCAGGTTGGACTATTCATTAAAGGTGTTATACCAAAAATGGCATTGGGATATTGATGGGAATGGCAATGAAAGTATAATTTTGAGTTGAGTGTCTTCATAATTTATAAGTTTCTCAATATAAATGATTAGCTTGTTAATTTTAAATCTTCTGTTTAAATGTAAAAAATCATATATTTTTAGTTAGCACTACTATACTTCATCCCATAAATTTTTATATGTTGTGTTTTCATCTTCCTTGTCTTCAGATATTTAACACTTACTTTTGTAATTTCTTTAACCTATTATTAATACATAATATTTTTAAATATATGAAAATAGTATTAGCACTGCATTTCCAATGAGTGTTAACTTAAAAAACTATCAAAGCCAATGCTACCATATGTAATTAGATGTATTTCTACTGCTTATCATAAAACTTTATTTCTCTTCTTGGGAGTTAATAAATAGACAAGAGTTATGAATAATGAATGACAATTATGCTTTGGTTCTTGTATCTGTAAAGTCAGTGTGGAATTGGTCCATTTTTAAAGGATTCAACCCTGATTTTTCAATTTTTAGAACACTTTCAAAAATATGTACATATATATTATACTGGAGGTTTAAATATTTTTGAATTGAAATCCAAGGTGATATTATACTTATTGAAAATACATGCATTCAAGTTTATTTATGTAAAACCTGTAAAGGAAAACAGTATTTGTCAAATAAAAGGTGAAGTAGAAGGTGAATATTGTTACTCTGATTCAGATATTGCATTTGAAAATAGTACTTCATGGAGCAGTATAATCTTCTCCTTCCTTTCCTTCCCTTCCTGTCTGCCTATTGGCTTTCTGCCTTTCTTCCTCCTCCAACATTCTTTCTTTTGTACTTTCCTTTCACTGTCTCTTTATTTTCATCAAACACATACAAAAAGTAACAATTTACTGAACATATCCCACTTACCAAGCACATCTCACAGCAATATAAAGGCAGCAATAGTATCTAAAAAGTGCATGATGTGTTTGAGAAGTGAATTTGTAACTAGATAAAAACAATGCCCAGGAACTACATGTAATATAATAAGAATTTAGAAGTTATTAAAGAAGAGTCTATATAGCTCTTCAGAAAAGTCAAAGGAGATTGTATAAAAATTGATAAGTATTTAGTGAATGTTGCAATATGAAGACGCTATATTGAAAAAGAAAATATATGCATGTCCAGGAACATCCATAAAACATATAGCAAATAGCATCTATTTGGAAAAATAAGGCTGTGGAAATAGTCAATGACATAGAAAGCTTACATACACTACTAGGGAATGTGAGTCAGTTGTGTAAATAATGAATAATGCTTTTATTTATTGGTAAAATGGATAATGCATTTTGTAGAGAAACACTTTTGTAGCTGTATGGTCAAGAATTAAAAGATGGACATGTACTAAAATGTTATATTGTAGTCTATTTTCAAGACTATATTGTCTCAATTAAATGTTATTTTAAGGTCTATATTAATTTAATTTAGATGTATTTAGTATTATTTAGTATTACTTATTAACTTAATAAGTAATAATCAATTTGAAATGTATCATAGAGGTCCAATTAGAAGGACACAGTGTCAACTCCACCCAACCCCACCCAACTTCCATCTGGGAGGCCAAATGTCTTTAATTTTTATCCAGATATTATTTACTCCTGGGTTACTAAGAGTTTGTCACATTTATCAACAAACTGCATATGTTGCTGACTGAATTAAATACCTCTATTTCATCTTTCTGTAGAATGTGTTCTTTTGCATTCTAACACCTGTCATCTCTGAAATTTCTTGTGTTTATGCCAATTTGATTAATGTTTTACTCCATCCCTAAATAAAAGGTCAGAAAGGAAGAGAGTATTATGTTTTCACTGTTCAGATGCTACCTCTTTCTTGACACATGATAGGCAGGTATTAATTATGGTTGAATACATGAAGCTTTGGGGCCATATTGTAGAATTTCAGTTTTGGAAGCTTTCTTCTTCTTCTTCTTCCTCCTCCTCCTCCTCCTCCTCCTCTTCTTCATTAAAAATGAGAAGTAGTTAATAAACTTTGAGCTTTGAAGTTAAGTGATGAAATGCACTCTAAGCCAATCTGAAATCAATATGAAAGATGGATTGAGGTAAAAGACCCAGAGACCTGGAGTGTAGTCATGGCAAAGAATAAAGAGAGGTTAAATTATAGCTGCCAGTTGAAACAAAAATGTGATGACCAAGGAAAAAATATATTGGAAAAGTGAGATTTGCCAATTTTAGTTCAAAAAAGAAGCTACAAATAAGAACACTAGGCATGAGAATGCAGAGGTTGCAAATCTTATTAATAAAATTAATCACTATTATGATTAAATTTATATAATATATTTGAAAACAAAAGAATTAAAGTCCTCAGTAAACACAAATTTGCAAAACAGGATTAACCAAGCAAAAGTTAAATTTTATTCATTTAAAATCTTTTAACTTTTATTAACTAAATTCAACCCCCAAGGAAACACCTGGTAAGAAACTTAAGTGAGGACTGAGAGGATCTCAGATTTACTTAAAATCATGGCCGGCTTTAGCCTGAGCAGGTGGAGACTTGTGAGCCTTAACCTTGACTTAATGTCCCTTCCATGACTTTAACACACTGGCTGAGTCCAAAGTCTGGTGTATGGAGAGCAAGTGTCCTCCTTGACCATAGCCACAGAGAGCCATTCAAGTTACCTTTGGTCAGGCCAGAAAGAGCAGACATTCTATGTTCACTGCCCTCTTGATCATTCAGTTTTCTTTCTTTGTTTAATTTTAGATAGGTTCCATTTCAATATCTTCACATTTAGCAGACTTCTCTTATCAAATGTCTAATATGTCATTAATAACACTATGCATTTTTTTAAAGAGAGAGAGAGAAATTTTTAATATTTATTTTTCAGGTTTCAGTGGACACAACATCTTTATTTTATTTGTATGTGGTGTTGAGGATTGAATCCAGCACCCCGTGCATGCCAGGCAAGAGCGTTACTGCTTGAGCCACATCCACAGCCCAACACTATGCATTTTTAGTCTTATATATTTTAGTTTTTTGTCGCGTCCCCTCGCCAGCAAAGGAAACACGACACAGGATTCTTCCTTCAGCAGTTTATTCAGGCCTTTGTTTAGACATGTCTTTTAGCTTCTACTTCTACTCCTACTGCTACTTCTACTCCTACTACTACTACTACTCCTACTACTACTTCTACTGCTATTCCTACTACTACTCCTACTCCTACTACTACTACTCCTGCTACGTGCCCCAGCCCTAATAAAGCAGATAAAGCCCCAATGCACAACTGCCATGTGGATCTTTCTCATAGGGTGTTTTACAGCTACGTGCCAACTCTCCCAAAATAAGGAGTTGTTTATCACAGGCCACGGCGCTTATCAGCGCCATCTTGTAATGGCGGCCACAGTACACAGAAATGGCTCACTACAGTTCCCCCTTTTTTGTTTTACTAACACAATACAGGCGAGAGTAGAGGTCCTATCCCACTGTGCAGAAGTGGCTGCATATGGTCCAGCCCTAAGGAGGCGCCTTCCCCAGATCTGGCTCCATATCAGCCGACGCCTATTTTCGTGGGGCGGGGCGTGGACGTCCAACCCGCATGCAATAGGACATGCTCTCCTTGAGGTCCACTTCAAGGATCACTCAAGTGCAGTGCCTTGCCTCGCATCCTGTACCGTGACGATGGTAGACGAAGGGGGACAGCTGAGGCTGAACTGTGGCTGTTTAGAAATACAACGACAAACAAGTTGGCAGCACCCTGAAAGAAAGGCACGGACAGCAGAAAGGGGGAGAAATTCGGTCGTGACATCTGCCATTGTTAGATAAAGGCCAAGACGTTCCCGTGGAATACATGTGTCTCAGGCGGATAAACAGGAGGCCTAGTGAGCTGGCCACTTCGACATGCAGAACAAAGAATTGGGGGCTGGGCCCCGGGGGGCCAGGGAAGGCCTGCTATCAGCAAGTTCCCCTCTTTTGTTTATTGCATGTCAAAGGGAATCAAGTAGCCCCTGTCTTAGGTCGTCCACCGCCCCTGCACTGCTTACCCGTCTCTGGGGAGGCCCCATTCCCCTGTCTTAGGTTGCTGTGCAAGCGTGGAAGTTGCCCGTCACTGGGTACTACAAGATCAGCTCAGCGTGTTGTGGCCAACAGGACATTGTTATGGTAACCGCTTCCATGTACAGGACCCATGACCATCACTGTCAAATGGCAGGTGTAGTTGAACTGTAAGATTAGTTAGTAAAGATCCTAGTGCAGAAAGGCAGGGAGGAGAGGTATGCACAGAGGAAAGATATGGTAGAAGTTCCAGCATTAGAAGAGTGACAAAAGAAGGACATGTCGATCCCAGTGCAATGTTATAATAACTTGGGGTGCAACGACCATGTCAAAGGTTTACTGTTTAAGATGCGCAAGCCAGACCCGTGGCAAGTTGCCATTTTCTAAAGCAGCAAGAGCTTGTATGATCATAGCCTTATCGTGAGCACTGCGGGCCTTGAGGCGACAGAGAAACCACAAGCAGAGAAACATACCAAAGCAACACATTGCACCAAAAATGCCTATTCCCACCCACTCCTTAAAAAAGGAAAAAGCAGAAGAAATCCAACGGGTGAATTGTCCCAAAGTCACTGGTACGACATGGGTGTTGTTCAAAACAGCTATCTGAGTTAGTTGAGACTGGATCAAGTTTTCTGCTTCCATGGACCAGGTTCCGGATAGATACTCTCCGATGATGCATGAGGCATTTCTGGAATCATAAAATCTGACAGAGGTTATACATAAATGTGCTCGTTGATCAATACAACCCAAATGTACTAGGTCAGACAATTCCTCAACTTGAGCTTGAAGCAGATCTATCCTTTGATTAGCAGCCAAAATCCCAGATAAAATGTGTTGATTAATTCTACTTTGAGATTTAGAAATTACTTGATTGTATTTTTACTTAAAAGCAAATTTATAGTAAACACATTTATCTCAAATATCTGTAACTGAAAAGGCAGAGTATCCGATAAATGTAAATATAAAACATAAATTATGGGTTTTCTGTTGAAGAAAAACAATTAGGCAAATATATATTAACTAATCAATTAGGCATGTGCTAATTAATTTATAGATTAACAAATATAGGTTATCTAAATATCTAAAATATATATATATTAAGAATAAGAACAAAACTTATAATTGTATTAACTTTATGTAACCACGTGGTCTTAAAATATTTGGATCCATTTAAATTTATTTTTAACTAGGAGTGCACTCTTCTATGTGACGTCGCTTGATGTAACTGAAATAAGATCCTTGAGTATACATTTTTATTTTTATAGTTAGCAATGAAAATAAGGATTTTTTGGTCATCATAGGAACTTTGCCGGCTTGTTCCTGTGGCGAGCAAATGCATCCTCATAACCTTCAAAATTAAAAGTAAAATATAAAGAAGCATATTTGATATCTCTCATCAATAGAACATTATTCAGTAACACAACTATAGAGAAAAAGTCAGGTTATTTAACTTAGAATTAGCTTAAATTTAGGACTGTAACATAGAAACCTGTGGAATTAAATTTTGTCTGAAAAAGATATCTTTCATTAGCATTTACAGGTAGGCATTTTTTATAAATACAGGCTCTGAGCAGCTCCGGTAGAAATCTGAAACACAGCAGTACAGATTAGTGGCTGGAAAGCGGGACTAGAAGTCCTGTCTGAGTGACTGTGGAAGAACCAATGAGAATGAAAAGTCCTCCCGGAGCCTTGGACTCCTCCCACGTACGGGGGCAGAGCAATGGGTGGATCTATGGGTGGAACATCAGGTATAGAGTCCTCCTCTAGGTTCTCAACTTCCTCCCCAGAACTGGATTTATAACCCTTCTCACAGCAGGCTTTTACATCTGTTGTTTCCCGTTTTTTCTTTCTTATCTTAGTCTTACGTAATTGTTGTAATAACTTGTCCAATTCCTCAGAACTGTCCGAGCTACTTGTGTCCTTGGGAGTTTTTAACTCAGTCAAGTCCGGATAGAGCCTTCTCCTCTGTTTAACTTCAGACTCCCTTGCCTGTTCACCCCTCTTACTCCTAATACTTTCTGCTACCTCGCTATGTGACCCCTCCGATTTTTCTTCATGCAATTGCTCAAGAACGGCCTGACCCTCGCTCACAGCTTTCTGGCATTTACCATCCATTATACATCCTCTAATTAACTTCCAAAGTAGTATCACACCATCCTTCAAGATACCCTGCTCACGAGCGAAATCCAGGTCCTTCCCTAATTTGTCCCAGCTGGGAATCATCAGACTCCCTGAAAAAACAAACCAAAGAGCTACAGAGTCAGTCTCTTCTAAAAACCTCTGTAATATGCTCTGTTCCACTTTAAGTTCCTTAGAACGCAGCAGCCCATCCAAGGCCAGCAAAATTGGGCTTGAGGAGTTAACACCCATAATGTTTTCAAACTATGAAGAAAGTGAAAGTACAAAGCCCCGCTCTCTCTTTATCTACAGAGGAGCGTCCTATTTTATTATTTTTTTCCCGCTCTCTCTTTATCTACAGAGGAGCTGCCCCGCTTTAATCGTGGATCCCACTCACCTGGGACTTATTCCCGCTCTCTCTTTATTTACAGAGGAGCGCCCCGCTTTCATTTGCGGATTCCCATTTACCCGGGAATTTATTATTTTATCCCCGCTCTCTCTTTATCTACAGAAGAGCTGCCCCGCTTTAATCGCGGATCCCATTTACCTGGGACTTATTCCCGCTCTCTCTTTATCTACAGAGGAGCTGCCCCGCTTTAATTGCGGATTCCCACTTACCTGGGAATTTACTGGTGTACCACCCTTGACTGCTGAAGGTTCTGGATCCTGGGTTCGAGGAGGTTTCCCAGTCCGGGCCACCAACTGCCCCAGCCTAATAAAGCAGATAAAGCCCCAATGCACAACTGCCACGTGGATCTTTCTCATAGGGTGATTTACAGCTACGTGCCAACTCTCCCAAAATAAGGAGTTGTTTATCACAGGCTATGGCGCTTATCAGCGCCATCTTGTAATGGTGGCCACAGTACACAGAAACGGCTCACTACAGTTTTTATCTCATTTCTATTTGTCTTTAAAAATATCTTTAGGTCTACTTAAGTTCTTGAGCATACCAGAGGTAAGTAAGTTTCAATTTCATTGTCTTCTAACACTAAAATAAGTGACAGTTTTACATTTTTTGTTGGGGTCAGTACTGGAGACTGAGGTCACATGTGCTTAACCACTGAGCCACATCCCCAAACTTTTTTTTTTTTTTTTTTTTTTTTTTTTTTTTTTTTTTTTTTATTTCAAGACAAGGTCTAGTCAAGTTGCTAAGGCCTTCCTAAGTTGCTGAGGCTGGACTTGAACTTGCAATTCTCCTGATTTAGCCTCCTGGGCTTCTGGGATTAAAAGTGTGCATCACCTTACATGGCTGCTCTAGCTTATTTAAATTTGATTTTTTTCCCTCTTAAATATGGGCCAAATTTTGTAACATCTAGCATAGTTGGAAATTTTGAATTGGTCACACCCAAAACTGAGTTTTACCTTTTTGGCAGTTAATACTGTGTGTGTGTGTGTGTGTGTGTGTGTGTGTGTGTGTATGTACATATTTTTACAAATATTGTGAGTTTTACTTTATGACATAGTAAGAGTATTGAAACAGGTAGATCCTTTCAGGTCTGGCTTTTAAGACTTGTTAATCTGAAATGAATCATTTATCAAGGTCTTTTGTCTTCTGTGGCACCAAGGTGTAGTGAATCATGAAACATTCTGGGGTAGCTAATGGTGTTACATTTTGGATCCTGAATGTCTCCCAAAGGTGCATGTGTAGAAGGTTTGGTCCCCAAGACAGCAATGTGCAGAGATGGGGCTTTAGGGAAGTGACTAGACCATGAGGGGTCTGACCTCATCTGTGAATTAATGATTTGATGGCATTACTGGGAGGATGTGGTGGAAACTGTAGAAGTTGGAACCCAGTTGTTGGAGTGGGTCTTTGGGGGCATACGCCTGGGCACTGTATATTGTTTCTGGTTCCCCAACCCACCACTCACCATCTCCCCTTCTTAGCTACCAGGAGGTGAGCTGATCTGCTTCCTCCACTATACCTTTCTGCCATAATGTTTTGCCTCACCTTAGACCCAAACAATGGGGGCAGAGATCTTGGATTGAAACCTTCACATAGGTGAGTTAAAATATTTTTTTCCTTTAAATTAATTTTCTCAGTTATTTTTTTTTCCCAGTAACAGAAGTCTGACTAACACAAATGAGAGCAGGAACTGTTGCTAAATCCAGAAAATTTCCATTACTGTAAATACGCTGCTTGTTTATTTTCTAACATATGCTGTGACCATTACTCATCTGAATAATGAAGGTGCATCTTCTACAGATTTTTATATTTCTTTCCTTCTATAATTCCAGTTTTCTCTTCTGTGAAGTCTAAGCTACTCAATCTCTTCAATATTTTATATCTCCTCAACTCACACACATCAGACTCTTCCAGATTTTTCTATCCCCCCATTTCTGACTGGAAAATCTCTCCTGATGGTAAATTGGGACAGTGAAGGGATCAACTAATTAGATTCACACTTCAATTACTTCACAATTATCTGTTCCACTGTTTTGCTGTTTTATGTCTTGGATGCTTGGTCTTTGAGAAGGGAAGTCACCTCTTATTCTTTGTACTTTTGTCTTCCAGAAGTGGAAGGCAAACTATATTTCTCATACTAGCAAATTGTTGTGTTGCTAGGTAGTTACACCTGAGGATACTAGAGAATATTGCATACTAGAGACATATTTTGTTTGGCCAGAAACAATTTTACTTAAATTGAATTTTAATGTCCTGTAACAAGTATGCACACTCAGAGATGTCCCTTAATCTTCAACCAGTTACATCACCTGTTATGTGCCAAGTATTGAAAACATTAAAAAGTGTAGCCAAGTGTTGAAAAGATTAAAAAATGTAACTACTTTCCCCAAACAATAATATTCTAAGTGTTTTATTATACAGTATGGCTTCCAACTTTGAAATATTGGAAATTTTGCTACATAAATGTGTATAGCATCAGGGTTTTGCCCTTCCTGAACGATTGGAAAAATTTCAACATAACAAAGGATAATGAAGATTTTTCCATGTCTGTATTCACTCTCACATCAAAGCGTCAGGTGCATTTTTTTGGTGGCTTCATTTACCAGGACTAATGTCTCTAGTTGCCTTTTCCTCAGGGCACCATTAAACTTGACTGCATATATTTGACCAAGCATATTTTAATTTCCACAGGATCCTTGTTGTAATATACTTGGTTTTCCAGATATTACATACTATTTACCCAAGATAA
Source organism: Urocitellus parryii (assembly GCF_045843805.1). NCBI lineage: Eukaryota > Metazoa > Chordata > Mammalia > Rodentia > Sciuridae > Urocitellus > Urocitellus parryii. Next base: position 32,510,740 of record NC_135531.1, on the reverse strand, counting down.
GCCATTTTTATTAAAGAAAGGAATGGATTAACTTGAGTAATGGATTACAATGACATAAATCTCAGAGACTACAAAGGTTAATAACATTTAATGGGGACAAAACACATTCAGTTTAAATCATCAACTGTTTTATAAACAAATAAAAACAACAGAATATTTTATAGTATGTAGGTATATAAAATTTTTTCTAGTATAAATACATATCCCTACGTATATAGGCAAGGGAATCTGGCACTGTGATTGAAATTAGTTCTCTGAATAGACTTCAGAGATCATAAGAATTTTCTACCTTTCAATTAAGCCTGAAGTGGTGTTTTAAAATAAAGTCATCTGTGGAATTAATTGCTCTAAGCTAACCTACATTTGGAAAGAGTCACATGAAAATTTGTACCTAATTACTTCCCAGCTACTACTTAGCTCCAGTTTGATTGAAGTTCATACATCAGATTAAATTGATATTTATTCACTTATTATACCTTTTTAATTTACATATTCTTGCATAGTTTTCATTAAAATAATTTGTATAGATGTCTCATCATGTCTTATCAACAAAATAAATGATGTTACTATGCACTGTCAAAAATAAAGTAAGGTGGAAATATGCACAGGCACAGGCATGCACACAATCATATGCTTTTTTCCATCTGTTTCAAATGATCAAGCCACCTATAAATTCAATATCTTATTCTAAATAGGAATCTATAATATAATCTGTTCTATACTATTTCATTTATTTTTTTCACATATAGGTCACTTACACAATTTTGTATTTGTGCATTAATATGATCATTTCTCAATGTTGTTTGTGTATAGTTTTTACTTATTTCCGTACACTGTTTTTCTATGACCACTGAAATGATCCATGCCCCTCATCAACCTTTATTTTGATATTAAAAATGTAACTAAAAGGGGCTGTGTTGAGGGCCACAGAGGAGTGCGGATGACGAATGACATTTTTGCTAGAAGTAATGGTTGAGAGGTGACGCCAGCAAGCCTTTAAGATGATGACTTTTGGGTTCTCTCAGAGTTCCCATTGAGTTCCAGTTGAGCTCTTGCTGGGATTCCTGAAGAGTTCGCATTGGTTGGGGAAGTGCCGGAGGAGGGATTTTCCAGTTGGTGGTTCCTGGAGGGGTCCAGTAGCGTTCAGGAGAGTTCCTGGGTAGCATGTGTGGAGTGTGCTGGTGGAGTTCAGAAATAAAGTTTGTTCCTGCTTCAGTGGCTCATGGTTTTTGCCCTTCCAGACTGCAGCAGGGCTGGAGTTGGAGCTCAGTGGTAGAGGGTTTGCCTAGCATGTGTGAGACACTGGGTTTGATTCTCAGTACCACATGAGCAAATAAATAAATAAAGATACATCGATAACTAATAAAAATATTTTTAAAAATACATAGACAATTAGTAAAGATGCCATGTTTATTTTACTAAGGTTTATGTGATACTCATGTATATTTTTATCACATATATTGCTTTAAAATAAGACACTATTGGGCTGGGGATGTGGCTCAAGGGGTAACACACTCACCTGGCATGCATGCGGCCGGGGTTCGATCCTCAGCACCACATACAAACAAAGATGTTGTGTCTGCAGAAAACTAAAAAAATAAATATTAAAATTCTCTCTCAAAAAAAAAATAAGACACTATTATTAAAACTTTGGGGTGAGTTGTTTTTCTCAATATCCTGTGAATATACTTCCAATTAAATGATCAGATTATTCAATTTGTAAATGAACAAGTGATATTAAGTTATTTTTCTACAGATGGGTATAAATAGTTTTTCTTTCTTTTCAAAGTATAGAATGATATGGTATGTATTAGTGCATATGTCTCCTGAAATGTTAGCTTTTTATGAGATGAAATTTCCAAAGCAGATTTCAGCAGAATGGTATGTTTATTTTTCTATTTTAAAATTTGTGACTGGATTGCATTCTCTCAGCAATGAGCATGGATAACCTTTCTTCTTATCCTAAAACAAAATGGCTTTTGATTTATTGTTGTATTCTTTTGTATTTTGGTCAATGACTGTTAATTTCTTTTCAAATTCACTGGCTCTGTAGGAATTTGATTATCTTTACATGTAACAGTGACTATTTGGGTTTATTCTTCTGAAACATTTCTAATCATTCCACTTTCAAATATGCTATTGGAACATTTGTATTTTTCATGTCACTTTCAAAATTTATGTACTTTTTAAAATATCAACCCAGTTTTCATACATATAACTCTTTAAAATTGACTTCCTTTTACCCTTTCCCTCAAAAGTTTCATTCAATTTATTAAAATATGAATATTTTTGCAAGACTTTTTTTTGAACTTTTGGGTTTTTTAGTTGTAGATAGATACAATACGTTTATTTATTTCTATGTGGTGCTGAAAATGGAATCCAGTGCCTCACAATTGCCAGGCAAGCATTCTACCACTGAGCCATAACCCCAGCCCTATTTTTTTAAAAACTTGATTTTGTTTTGTTTTTTTGTTTGTTTGTTTTTAATAAATTTGTGAAACAACCTCACTAAGGGAGATGGGGCAAAAATATGACCTGAAAAATTGTGGAAATGAGTACAGTCTGTGAAATTCAAAGCAGAGTTACTGTACAGACACAATAATTGGCAAAGTAACTGAGTGGTAGAGAGCTTGCTTAATATGTGAAAATATTTGACTCAATCTCTGGGACCACAAAATAAATAAATAGATACATTAATTAATACAGTAAGAGACAAATATTCAGTCTATAATGATCCAAACATATTCTATAGATCCCCACAGGGAAGTGGAGCATAATCCCCCACTCTTTTAGTGTGAGCTATGCATCCATTATTGAATTCCAAAGAATATAGTATGTGGAAGAAAGGGGTAAGTAACTTCCACAGTGGGAAGTCTTGGCAAATACCTTTTCAGCCAGGTGATGGAGGCCAACACTCAGGAATGGTGCACTGACTTTGTGTGCTTCTGATAGGTTGTGATGATGCCACTTTCCCCCAAGAAACACATGACCCAATTTAACCATTACAAAAATATCAGAAAAATCCAAATGTCTTCGCAGTATTTGACAAAACTCTCATGGCAAATGAAAACAAGCAAAAGGTATAGGAACTCTTAAATATGAGAGAAGACTAAAAAGATAAAATAAAATAAATAAATAAAATGTGGTGTGTTAGGTGGGATCCTGATAAAATAAAAGATTAATTAGGTAAACAGTAAAAATCTCAGAGAATTTACTTTTTTATTTATAGTGTATCATATTGGTTGACAATACATAAAAATGAAACCGAACTTTTATAAGATATTGACAATCGAGAAGAGTAGATGCAGTTTTGCAGTTACATTTATAAGTCTTAAAACTGTGATAATAATAATTTATTTTTAGAAAAATTACTTTTAGTAAATAGCTTTAGATTTTCCATTTGGTTAAAAATATTATTAATGAATGTATTTTCATGATTTTTCCTTTTAATTTCATTTTTGCCTTTTAATACTTAGACATTTAATTTGCCTGAAATTTATTTTGCATAGAAACTAACTTAGATTTATACACTTTCCATTTTTTTTAATGATTTCACCATTATAAATGAAATTAATATTTTTTGGTAAAAAAAATTAAAAGCTTTTTAAAAATTGGCGTGAGTGAAAATTTATTCAACTTCCAATTGGATTTAAGCATTTTTAGGAGAATATTCATCTTTATGAGCCTTTTGCATCCATAACCTATTCAACAGACACTGTTGTAAGAGCATCTGACAGATTAACACACACCTGCTTAATGCACTGCAATGCTGGGGAGAAATTTTGGTACTTTAGCAAATGGCATTCGTTAAAATATTTATGTTAATTACAGTGCTAAATTCATTCTTCCATTTCTTTCAGAGACAGCAGGACAGATTGGTTATCTTGCTTAACACTAAAATCCTGCTTAACACTAAAATCTTCTAATATTTATTACTTTGAATGTTTTAGTAAAAGAAAAAGACTTAGCAAGCATTTTTTTCTGGAAAAAAAGAATATTAATTCTCTTTGTATGCAGAATATAAGAGTAGGTCCATTTTCTTTAATTCTTCTTTGAATGAGAGATTGTCCACATGTGTTTCCCCCCTTACCCTAGTTAACAGTGAGAAACTATTATAACTTCCAGTCTTTGATTCAAACAAAACAAATGTGTTCAATGACAATGTCCAAATATAAAAGCTTTCAGTACTTTTCAAAGGTAGATAATAGCTAGAGTTTCTAACAGAGAAAATTGTACTTTTAATGGTTAGCCGGATTTTTCCCTCCAAAATATATCTGAGATGAATATTTACTTATTTTCAACAAATACAATGGTATTTTTTGCCTACTAGTAAAATGTTAAGTGCCTAGTTGCCACTACTGTAAAGTCAACCTTTGCTTGATCTCATACCCACTTCTCTAATTATTCTTCCATAATTAAATGTATATCAAATATGTAAGAAATAACACTAAAAAGACTATTTGCTTTTTCATTACTCTATCCATGGGAAGAGATATGAATTCATCCATTGACTCTTTAGTATGATCAACATTCAATAAAATACTGTGTTATTCCCATACTCCATTAATAAATTGAGTGAAAACTATTGATAATTTGTACTGCATGATCACTGATTCTAGAACAAGAAAGAGCTCTGGCTACTAGTAGCTATAAGACAGGGATGGAAAGGAACAAATGAAGGAGAAATTGCCTCAATTTTGTGTAGGTTAAAACTGAAAAATCAATGTGGGTTATATAAAATTGCATAGACAATGTGTTGGGTGGAATTATCAATCCCAGTTTTTTTTTTTTCACCTTTCCCAATATTCATGGCCTTCAGCATGATTTGTCACAGTTACTTCTAGGAAAGCTGTATACTTTCCTATCACTCAAACATAGGCTATGTACATCTTCCTGTGGAAAGTGGGGACATTCACATTTTTCAGAGAACAGGCATGGAATGGAATTGTGTGGTGGGGTTTTACTTCCTTTATGTCTACTTCTGCTGTAGCAGTGAAAAGCACCTGCCCCTTTGGCATACCTGTCCAAACTGTATGAGAGACATGTAGGGCATAACCAGATCTGACTTGCAGCTTGGGGGCAACCACAGCCATTCTGATCCAGTTCAACCAAGCACCAGCTGTTAAGGTTTGGTTATGAGTTGAGTCTGTACCCCAAGCCTCACGTGTTTAAATTTATCCCATTGTGAGGTATGAGAGAGGAAGCAATTTGATGTTCTTTAAGGCATTTTGAGGTGGGCCTTTGGAAAATGATTAGCATTAAATGAGGTCATTTGTTTGAAGATCCATGACTGAATCCTGCTGACTATGAGAAAAGAGAGAGAAACCAGAAGACATGAGCACACGCACTCCATGTCTGTTGCCTTGTGCTCTGTACTGCCTCAGAACTCTGCAGAGAGAAAGCCATCAATCACCAGATGGACCCATGACCTTGCACTTCCAGAACATGAGCCAAAATAAACCTATTTTTATTTAAATGTACTCATTCTGTGGTATTTTATTATTATTAACAATTGGAAATGAACTAATTCACCAACTGATATGTAGATGTGTGAAAGAAAATAATAAAGAAAATATGATTGCTTCAAGTGGGAGAATTTGGGAGCTGGTTCATTACACAGAATGATTAGAACAATAATTAATACACTAAATACTAGGGTGATGCATCCTGTTTTCATTTTCACCAAAAAGAAAATATAACAATAGCCAAAAGTACCTTAATAAACAGAATTTAGAAAAGTAGAACTTTATTCTAAAGAAAAGAGAATGAAATAGAGTAGCCTTTTATATCACAGGAAATAATTGAATAAATGAAAAGACATGAAGGAAGAAAAATAAATTTGTGGTTTAGAAGTGGAATAAAAAAATTAGGAGTTGAAAGAAATGCCTAATTTCAAATATTTACTTTCTTTTAGAAGAAAATTAAATTAATTCCCAAAGTTATTATACACTATTGCTATAGAATGCTCTGCCTAAGGCTAGTGTATTCTTTATATGACTTTTATCACAATTTATTTTAATAAACTATGATTTTCTTAAAAGTGGATCTACTATCATTTCATTATTTTCCTTATATTCTCTTTAGTCATAGCTTACAGAATGTAATTTGCTTTAAAATAGTATCACTTTAGAACCATGATAATTTTAATTTAAAAAATCAAATCATTCCTCAAGTATCATGTCAATGTAAAAGTCAGTCTAACAAATTTCTATTCTCTTTAGTTGAAAATTTGGATTTCATTTTCAGTTGTAGAGGAAGATAATTTTTAGACTGTAGATAAAATCTGTGATGAAAAACAAATGATGGTATGTATACCAGTTGAAAAAATTATCCCGTCTGAAGCATAAAAAAATTAAATCCCTAAAATGTAAATTATGTAGTTATAAAATATATGATATTTATACTGTACTTCTAATATCAAAATGAGCTTTGAAAACAAACAAAAATGAGACTTCTGAAAAAAATGCATCACTTGGCTAGTCTGATAAAAAATGCTAAAAGTTGAGAACACTTGAATGATAAAGCCTACTTCTGTGTCCACTCAATTCACCAGAAAAATGAGGAGTTAAAATCACTAGTGCGTTTAAGTATGAAAATGTAACGTGACTTCACTGTTAATTTTGCTAATTAAATAAAGAAAAATAAGATTTATGAAATATATGAATCTAAAGATGTTTTAAGTAGTATTGCATTTCTGAATTACTTATTCTAATATGTATTTATGAACAGAATTTATTAAACTGTATTAAGATTAAAAAGTTGCAATGGGTAAATCTCTCTCTTTTTCTGCCTTTGTCTTTTTACCTCTGTGTTTCTTCCCATTCCTCCCTTCTTGCCTCTCTTTCCCCACCCTATGTTCAAATATGCCTTAGTCCTGTAAGTCCTATACATTCTGTAGAATATGCTCTTTATTATTTTGCCTATATATACTTAAACGTGTGATTGTTTTTTTTATGACCCTTTTCCCCATAAGACTATTATTACTAAATCATATCTCTCTTCTTATTCTGGTACTACCAAAATTAACCTTGTTGATTTAAAGTTATACTTCCATTCCATTAACAGATCAAATTTTTAGCCTACAATTTAGGTGCCAATGGTTCTGATTTGCATAAATAACTTGTCTAACTATCATTTAATCAAACAAAATAGTGATCAATAAACTAACTCATTATGCTGAAAGTGAAATGATAAAAATATGTATAATCAATTAAATAAAAAATGAAGAATGAATTGCTAATTTTTCCATACTACAACATGATAAGTGCTGACTGTTGTCACTTGCTAGGTCTCTACAAACTCATGGTGTTTGTAAAGGAGTATCACAGGTCAGCTTCAAAGAGAGATTTGGGAGATAGAGTGAGATTTATAAAGTAATACAGTGTGTTAAAGATAATGACAGAAAGGTTTTCATGTCAGTCAAGCAAATCACAGAAAAGGAAAGGGAGAAAACCAGAAGGAGCAGAAGAAACTCTGAGGTATTGCATCGGAATTGGAGATATTAGTTGACATATTCTTAGATATAGTTGATGCCACAAATGAAGAAAAGTGAGTAAAAAGTGTTCAGCCAAAATCATTTTTCCCAGAAAAAAAAGTAACCAAAAGCCAAAAACTAAAATGAATAAATAAAAATTTAAAATAAAAAGTAACTACAAAATTGAGAAAGCTGTAGAAATTCCCACTCAGTGACCAAATGTACAACAACTTGAGCATCAAAATAGGAATAGTACATTATAACCCATGGGATAAAACAGGAATCAAGGGTCTGCAGAGGTAAGCAAACACATATTGAAAGTATTATGAAATAATACCTCTCCACAAAATACTTACTAGGAAACAGAAAGGATATCTTCATAGTGGGGAGTCCTTGCAGGCATCACCCTTTCCTAGTATTCAAAACTATCATTATTGGTATCAGAATGAACCATATTGTTTGATATCTGATGTGGTGTGAGAGATTTTAGTGACCCTTCTTTGATATTCTGGACAAACATTAACAGCCTAAATATAATTGTACTTTCTCTTAAATTTGTTCTTGTGGTTTGTTGCTGGAGACTGGGTATAACCTCTAATCCTGCTTAGACCAGGCTCCAAGGAATACAGCCATAGACATTTACAGAATGCCTTCCAAGGGATACTTTCTATCCTGATAGACATACTAATGCCTAAAGTTCCCATTTGTGACTCAGTGTCCTTTACCCAGAAAACCTTTTAATCCTGGAAGAAAACCTGTGGTTTATGTATGACCTGTGTCCAGTTTAATTCTGCCTTGATTGCCACTAACTGAGCCTTAACCAGGAAAAGTTAGATTGAGATGTCTTGGTCAGGTGAGATGCAAGAAATGAAAGCTCAATAAGTCACATGAAATAACAAAAGCAGTTTATTATTCACAGGTTTCATAGAGAAGAGGGCAGCATACTGTGGGACCAACAGGAAATGGGGAGTCATATATAGCACACACACTTGACTAGTGACTGATGAGCAAAATGGGGAGAATGAGGGACCTGTGAGTGAATGCTTTTATTGAGGACTACAGCACTACCTGGGTGAATTTCCCACTAAGATGTCTAATTTGTTGACTTACAGCACACAAGCATGCATTTTTTTGGAATTACACTAAAATGGAGAGGTGGTCACTGGGATTTATCTGTGTAGCTCATTCGTGGCAGGATCGCCAGTGGGGCAAGAGGTTGTGTGTACATGGGTTGGCGTGTGTGTTTGTGTGTGTTTGTGTGTGTGTGTGTGTGTGTGTGTGTGTGTGTGTGTGTTTAGAGCAGTGGTTGCATAAGGAAGATACCAGGATCAACCACATTGAGAAACTCAGAGAGAATCTGTCAAGGGTGACTAAGTCTGTCTCTGTTATGAGATTTAATCCTGTATTCAAATTTGATGTCAACATAACATTTTACAAATTCATTACAATAATCCTAAGAAAACATCAGTCAAATAAATTGAGGGATACCATGAAATACTATTCCTAAGATATTCTGAATTGTTTTGTCTGGAAGGACGAAGAATGTATATAATTTTAAAATCCTTTTACAGGTAGTTGTTGAGCAGAATTGACAATCATTATTCAAACTCTAGCAAAGAAGATGTTATACTTCTTTTTAATAACATAATTATAATTATTATTATCATATTATTATTGTTATTATTTTAAGAACATTAGAATGCCTTTTTCAGAAATTTATTGTCGTTCAACAGTAAAGTTTTTTATACATAGTGCTAAAACTGTGGACTGCTTATGTGAATTTGGCCAAGGTCCTTACAGAAATAGGCATTAAATTTTATCAAGTGCTTTTTCTGTATCATTACTGTTTCTGTTAAGGTGATTAATTACACTAGTTAATTTTTAATTATTACTCTTATCTAATTGTAATTCTGTGCCTGACAACTCTTCTGAAATTGCCCACTTCACTATGTTTTTCATAGATATGAGTAAGACTGCTTCAATGACTTCCCCTCCTCCCATTCCATCTGTCTACAAACTTTGTCTTCAGTCACCTGGTGATTGATCAACATTCTACCAAATCACTTAGTCTATTATTTTGAATTTTTGGTACAACTTTTTGAACAAATTTACTTTCCATTTTAGACTATTTGCAAGACATCATTGAAAATGTGAGGCTTGGGGAAGGGCATGTAAATAACATAAATGCTACAAATTATACAGCACCTCTTTCTGACAACCACATGAAATATTTACAGAAGAGTAAATATTGTTTTAAACTTTGTACATGTTAATGTGAGAGTTTGCAATTTTTACATAGCATTTTTTTGAATTGTGTTTGCATTTCCCATTGAGTACCTTTGGGGATTTTGCATCAATATACATAAATCAGGTATTTATGCAGCTAAAATAAGCAGAGTTGAATTTTGGTTATTGTTTTCACATAATATGTCTAATTTTGTAGGATTTGATTACTGAGGTTAAGCAGAAGTCACTTGCATTTGTAATGTGTAAGAATGTGCAAAATTAGAATAATTGATCAGTATTTGATTTCTAACTTAAAATCTGTAATTTGTGCATTTTAATTCAAAGTCACTAAATTTTTAAACACATTTTTAATATTTAAGCTAAGTATATTTTAAACTATGAATAATCATATTTACAATTATAGGTTATTATACATAATAATTAATAAATTTATATGGAAAATTTGTTTTGTAAATCAATAGTAATGTACATAAAATAGAGATCAGGGGTTGCAGCTCAGTTGCAATGCACTTACCTAGCATATGTGAGGCACTGGGTTTGAGCTCAACAGCACCCTATAAAAATAAATAAATAAAATAAAAATATTCTGTCCGTTTCCAACAAAAATATTTTTAAAAAGAGATCACATACAACAAATGAGAAAGTGTGATTCAAAATATTTAAAGGCAAATAACCTTTTAAGAACAACAAACATTAGATGGTCAAATTTGACTTACCATTTTAAAAGACTGAAAATGAGATATTTGAAAGCCTAATGTAAAAATTATAAGAAATAATGAGTTTTTAAACTATAATCCTAATGAACTAAATATTACAGCTTAAAACCAAAGTAAGCAATGAAAGCTATTTTTTTGGAAGATAATTTCAAAAAAACCTGCCTTTGAAGAAAGACAGGATTGGATTATTTATCTCTGATTATTCTATAAGGAATGTATTAAAGATGCTTTTGCAAGTCATCTCAGCAAGAATTGATGGTACTGTGAACCACAGTTCAAGGTGATTGAGTATAAGAATAATGAAAAGGTATTGACTTTGATATGTAGATGCTATGGTTAATGTTGCAGACAAACAGCAGGGCTGAAGGAAGCAAAAAAAAAAAAACTAGGCTGCCCTCTTTTATTGTTTAGCAAAGGATTTGATAGGAACACTGCTCATAGGCTCTGAATATTCTCGACTTCTCATAGTGAGATGTGTAGAATGAGAATGAATAGTGCCTACAGTAGATAACTATAGAATATGAAATTTCATTTGCTAAAGAAGGCTTTTGAGAAGACTGAATAGGTGCACTGACTGCATGATATGGGGGAGCATGAGAATAAAGAAGGTTGTATTTGAGGAGGTGCAAATGGTCAGAACTGTGAAATGCTGAAGAAGTCAGCTATGATGCTACAATGAAAGGTTAGATTTCTGTCTAAAATTTAATGACTGTACAAAAATTTATTTATAAACATAAATCCCATAAAATAAGATAAATAAGCCATAAAATCAACAATAAGATTTTTGTAAAGGCTCTTTAACTTTTAAGACAGTAAGCTAATTTTTACAATTTCTTTTCATTTTTTTAGTCCTATTTAAAATTATTTCTTTCTCTCTTTTTATGTCATTCCTATACATCCCAAACTCAGTTATTTATTAACTGCATCATTTAGCAAAAGTTAAGAGCCTTTCTTTGAATTCTAATGTATTAAAAGGCATGAAATTCTTCCATTTCCATCAAAATTCATTTTGTTTAATTTTGTAACCAAATAATTAATCTATCTGAAAAAATAGGAAATCCCATATTTGTCCATAAATTGCAAATATAAATCAATCTCCTGTGAACATCTGTGATCTTTTACTCTGCAATTTCCATGCTTATAGAATTTTATCAAACTTTCACTTTGTTTATAAATGTCCTACAGTCATATGTCTGCTCAGTAGAACAAATTTGGCTGGCATTTAAGACTTCCTGCTTTTCTCCCCTTTTTATCAGACAATAATTTTTTTCAAACCTGCTTTCTTGGCTTTTTATATTCATATAAATATGGTGCAGGATGCCTTCCTGGCTACACTACACTTGTGCCTTATGGGGAACTCTTTAAAACAGGCCTGAGGTGGTCTCCAGCATTTTTCAAATAGACTATTTACCAGTCCCAGAACTGCTGAGCTAGAGCAAAAACTTGACAGTATATAATTCCAATGTTGATTACATGAAGACACAAGCATACAAAAAATTGTAGAGTTAAACACATCCAGTTTTTAAAAGAATGATTTCTCAGTACTTTCAGTGGAATAGATTAATAACCTTTTAAAAGCCCTTCTCAGTAAGTTGTTAAACAACAACACACAAGCTCAGCTTACTAGCACTTAGGGTCATTGCTCTTGCCTTACTATCCATCTCATCTTTATCACTTTATTGGCTTTCTCCTTTCAAATGTCTTGAATATTGAATTCCAATTTCCTCCTTAAAGACCAATTTCTCATAAAGATGTGCAAACAGTTACAAAATGGTTGTTTGGGAAGAATTCATTACAGTCTATTATTGAATTCACAATGTAGGTGCCAGCACTTTTGAATCAGAAGAAAATATCTACCGGGTCAGTTGCTGCCTTAGTCACTATGTGAGAAGTTTCTAAATACTCACTATAGTGCTGGGTAGCAAGTTTTGATATGACATTTTTCAAAGATGAGCACTATTTTCTTACAATTTTTATGTGCTATTATGCATATATGAACTGAGTTTTACAGGTTGCATCATGCTCAAATCATAAAAATAGAGAGGATGAGTGTCTTTGAGAAGGAAAAAGGCAGAGAGAAACACTTTATTTCAAATTACAAAAAGTCTGCTTTCAGCTCTGTAAAAAAAAAATTCATATTACATAGTGCATGACATTTATGCCAAAATTGGGGGCTGGGTTCTGACAGAAGATTTTGCATTTATTGCCTGTTTCAAAAGAATGTAATGAAGAAGGAAATAGTCACAGATACTAATAAGCAGTTGAATATACAAAAGTCTCCTCTATCCTTCAAATCTTAGACTTCTGTAGAAGAAATGCACAGTCTTTTCAATCACATATAAATATATATATATATATATATATATATATATATATATATATATATATATATATAAAGCAGTCTCCACTTTTTGAAGACTCATTTATATGACTTTCAAATGTCAAACATAGCTTTATAATTCATATAATGCATATAATGTGCACTTTGACTTGGAACTTGATGTTAATTCAAAATCTGTACCCTTAAATAAATATGGTAATCTCTATTACCATAAACAATTTTTATGTGGGCCAATTAGTTAATTACAGCTCTGTCTTATTGACATGACTTCTATGACAATTTAGTATCAAAAATTTTTTTAATCAAAGAAAATATATATCAATAGTTAGTAAATAGAGTTCTTTGATGAGATATCAAAAATGGCTTCTACAGGAACACACCTGAATGTAGATAAAGCAAAAACTGTTTTTAAATTTCTTTAAACCCAATTACTTGTAATTCTAGAGGTATAATTTTACTGATGATAAGAAAATTAATAAATTCCTCAATAGGACACCCATAGCGCTAGAGTTAACAAATAGAATCAACAAATGGGACTTACTCAAACTAAAAAGTTTTTTCTCAGCAAAAGAAACAATAAGAGAGATAAACAGGGAGCCTACATCCTGGGAACAAATCTTTACTCCACACACTTCAGATAGAGCCCTAATAACCAGAATATACAAAGAACTCAAAAAATTAGACAATAAGATAACAAATAACCCAATCAATAAATGGGCCAAGGACCTGAACAGACACTTCTCAGAGGAGGACATACAATCAATCAACAAGTACATGAAAAAATGCTCACCATTGCTAGCAGTCAGAGAAATGCAAATCAAAACCACCCTAAGATACCATCTCACTCCAGTAAGACTGGCAGCCATTAGGAAGTCAAACAACAATAAGTGCTGGAGAGGATGCGGGGAAAAGGGCACTCTTGTTCATTGCTGGTGGGACTGCAAATTGGTGCAGCCAATTTGGAAAGCAGTATGGAGATTTCTCGGAAAGCTGGGAATGGAACCACCATTTGACCCAGCTATTCCCCTTCTCGGTCTATTCCCTAAAGCCCTAACAAGAGCATGCTACAGGGACACTGCTACATCGATGTTCATAGCAGCTCAATTCACGATAGCAAGACTGTGGAACCAGCCTAGATGCCCTTCAATAGATGAATGGATAAAAAAAATGTGGCATTTATACACTATGGAGTATTACTCTGCATTAAAAAATGACAAAATCATAGAATTTGGAGGGAAATGGATGGCATTAGAGCAGATTATGCTAAGTGAAGCTAGTCAATCTTTAAAAAACAAATACCAAATGACTCCTTTGATATAAGGGGAGTAAACAAGGACAGGGTAGGGACGAAGAGCTTGAGAAGAATATTTACAGTAAACAGGGATGAGAGGTGGGAGGGAAAGGGAGTGAGAAGGGAAATTGCATGGAAATAGAAGGCGATCCTCAGGGTTATACAAAATGTCATATAAGAGGAAAGGAGGGGTAAGACAAGATAATACAAATGGAAGAAATGATTTACAGTAGAAGGGGTAGAGAGAGATAAGGGGAGGGGAGGGGAGGGGAGGGGAGGGGGGATAGTAGAGAATAGGACAGACAGCAGAATACATCAGACACTAGAAAGGCAATATGTCAATCAATGGAAGGGTAACTGATGTGATACAGCAATTTGTATACGGGGTAAAAGCGGGAGTTCATAATCCACTTGAATCAAACCATGTAATATGATGTATTAAGAACTATGTAATGTTATGAACGACCAATAAAAAAAATTTAAAAAAATAAATTAGAAAAAAAAAATAAAAAAAATAAATAAATAAAAAGCAAATTACAAAGTACTATAAAGAGTATAATTCCATAAAAAAAAAAAAAGAAAATTAATCCCAGTCTTATCTCAGTGTAGAAAAGAAACTACTGACATTTTGAGCAAGAAATTTCATTGTTTATACAGACTGTCCTGGGAAAAATAGAATTTAACAGAATCCCTGACTAACTTGATCTCAGTAGCATACCCAATAGTAATGGAAAGGAAAAATATTTCCAAATATTGTCAAATTTTTCCTTCAAAGGGGACAAATTACACTAGGTGGAGAGTCACTGGTACAAAGGATATGTGAGGCCAAAAAAAAAAAAAAAAAAGAATAGAGGAATGCTGCTCTAAAAACTAAGCAGGGAGATCTGGAGGTATACCCTCTCCCTAAGTGAACAATGAAAATGAAAATGGAAAGGTAAGAACAGACAGTGAACAAACAGGAGAACATAAGCACTAAGAAAGAAAAATAGAAACAAATTGAATGAGTTTAAAGTGAATTGCTTAATAATTAATCACTTGTAGAAAAGCACAGGATCAAATAACTTGGAATAAAAAGTTTACAATGGTATTTCTCTATATTTTCAGAAATCAAATTTAATATATTTTTAAATATTTTTATTAATCCACTTAAAATAAAATGAACACATGCAATAAGATTATTAAAACTAACTTATTTTTAAAAGTAACCTACTAGTAATGAGAAAAGAGTGATAATTTAACATATTTTGAAATCCCTTTGAATTTCAAGTGATACATCTGGTTGTTTTATATGTGAAAAGTACCAGCTCAAGATATATAAATATATCTTTCTTCATTGGGCATGGTTAATAATAACATGTTCTTCTATCAAAGGCTTTTAAAAAGAGAAGCTCAAAAGTTTGGTAAAAAGGAGTTTTGAGTTCTAGATAGCGGCAGTAGTTCACAGAGCATGAACAGTCAATGCAGTTGAACTCCACCAGAATACTCACTTACAGCTTCCACAGCTAGAATCTCACTGATCTGAGGGCAAAGTCCATGTATTTTATGATTTCCCATCAGTGTTTTCAACAGTTATTGTGGTGGCTTGCTTAATGGGATTATTTTTGTGCATGTCCATAGCACAGTACATGGATCTTCTCTCAAGATCATGATCTGGCTACTGCACTAGCTTAGGGTTTGACCATTTGCCAGGGGTAAACACCAGTGCAGAATCACTTCCTGAAGAGCAATTGATTAAGTTGCCCTTTTCCTAGTGATGGGTGAGTGACTTCTCTTTATGGAATGTGTTTGCCTTCTCTCACTGCCATAATTCTGACAGCATTATCATCCTCATATTTTTAAATTCCTCTTTAGCCATCAGGAAATTTCTTCAGTGCTACTACCACAAGAGAATAGGTTAACTCTGGGCTCTCAGACATGGAATTCACTTTATTCACAACATAGCTGCATATGCAGAGAAGCTGAGATCACACAGTGGTGGAAATGGCCAGATGTAAACTTCTGTTCTTAATAGACTTAATCTAATTGAACAAGTTTTCTCATAGCCTGGGGGCTGTGTCCCTGGGAGAACCCTTTTCAATTTCTGTCTAGTAAAGTTCAAGGCTGTCAAAAGTATCTACCATTTGTCCTAGCTAAGGCTGATGTCACTCCTAACCTCCCTTTCTTCCAGCCTTTAATAAAAAGGCTTTCAATTGTGAATCCTCTTTTTCATCTTTGAGATGTGTGAGTACCTTCCATTTTTCTCAAGGTCATAAAAAGCCATTCCTTTGAAATGCAGTCATCAAGAAGAAAAGAACCTCTGTCTCCTAGTGTCTGTGGGAGGAGACAATTCTAAGTTGGATAATTACTAGCTACCAGACATTACTTGCCTAATTGCATTTGCAGGGGCCAATCTTTAGTAATTTTCACTTCTCTGATTCTTTTCCTCCCGCATAATTTTTTCTTCCTTTAAGTTTCCTCTGTGCAAATCAGAATGACTCTCCATTCTTTCCCTGGCTTTCAGGAATAAAACCTGTTTTCAGTGTTTTAACTAAAATTCAGCTTTGCTTACTTTTTACATCCTCAACACCACACTCACTACCCCCCTCCCACTCATTATCTACACCGGCTGCTATTGAGTTTTTTCTCTGGCTCCAGCATTCACAATGCAGGACCACCATGCCCAAGGACTTTAGAAAAAAAAAAACAAAAAACTGCTTCTTAAGGAATCTCAGAAAGGATGATGAGCTTTTTTGCACAAAGGCGGGAAGCCATAACTGTCTCTTGCCAGTACCCAGATATTCCTTGTTGTTCCTGAGGAACTAAAATTCTCTGAAGAATCCATATCTACATTGAAGATCCTACAGACTGATCTTGGCTGAGTATAACATCAGAGTGTGGAGAGATGGAATATTGCAGACCAAGAGCCAAAGTTATTTTGAACTGTCTTCGTCGTTTTAATAGCCATTTACATTCAGCCTCTGTGTCTGACTTAATATCCTCATAGTCTAACAATATATTACTGAGCTTATCAGGCCTCCAACCACCAATCCTCAAGCTAAGAATGATTTAAGATAATGTCTGAAATCTACAGAAGAGATTTCTCTTTCCTGTAGCACATCATCAAATTACCCACCATTGTATTTGGTCAATGTATTAAGCTTATCTTGATTCTATCACTATAAAAATCCATACATTTTACTCAGATAATAACTTTAACCTGTTATTTTGGGGGTGTAGTGACTCATTTTTGGCTCAGAGTAAATTATTTAAATAATTAAATTATTTTCTTATTTCCTTTAAAACAGAGTTTGTATTTCATGTCAACACTTCCAATCCAAAATTTAAAAGATACCTTAATATAACTATAAAAAGCAGTAAAACCCTTTCTTTGCCCATTGTGTACCTTTTCGAGCATCCAAATGGATACCAAACCAATGGCTACCAGCTGTACCTACAGAATAATTAGGGAATATTGTCCACCCCCACATATGCTATCCTAAGAGAGCACTGTATTGTTTTAGTATTTCCTCATTTTACTCAATGAAACATATTGTCCTTGCAAACACTATTGAATTCAAGTTTATGAATGGTCAGAACAGTACTAATTTTGTCTCTGACTTGATTTTATTTTTAAAATTGCAGCAGTAACCCTACCATTTCCTTTCAAGCCTATAGGAGTGGCTTTCTACTGTGGCTTATCTCTGTTGTTATTGTTGGGTTACTGGGGATTGAACCCAGGGCCTACCAAATGCTAAGCAAGCACTTCACCACTGAGCTACACCTGCAACTCTGTTGCTTTTCTCTGAATTCCCTTCTGATGATTTCTGAGCTTGAAACTACCTTTGTAAACAAAGTCCTATTTTAAATTACTGTATTTTACATGCTTAAAATGACTTCTGTTCTCTTGTGTTGACACAATGAAATAATGATTAAAAAAAGACAATCATGCATAAGTATACACACAGTGTGCATACATGCATATACAAAGTAGATAAACACATATCATTACTACATGAAACCCACAAAAACATTCATTTATATATGTATACATACACATAGACAAACATAAATATGCACATGTACATAACTGTGCTTATAAAAATTCTATGTAAAAGCATAAATTCATGATAATGCATTGATATGAATTGTAAAAATTAAAAATCAACATCATAATTATCTTAGTTATTTAGCATAAAGATCCCCCCAAAATTCAGTAGTAAACATATAATCATGCATGCCTCTCAAAATTTATGCTTCAATTTGAACCTTTGTGTAATCATCTTGTTCACATTAAGCACTTTCAACACCAGATTCTTGCTTTCTTTGGAATTTGACATGACAAGAACAGAAATATTAAATTAAACATAAGGAAGTGAGCTCTCAGTACTAAATATATCATCCACCCTCCTGATTGAAAGTCTGGATGTCAATGTGATGCAGTTTAATCCCTTTTTGCAGTTTGGGATGGAAACTATTTTTTTTCCTTTACACCTTTTCAATTTTTAATAGGATTTTGGAAGCACCTAAGAAGTGATTCATGAGTTTCATGAAGTATTTCAGCAGAGAGATCTGTCACTTTCAAGTTTCTAAACTACAATTTCTTCATTAAAGCAATAATATCTATCTTTATTATATGATCTTTCTTCTCTCATTCAAAATGTTAGAAGAATGTTTGCTTAATTGTAAATATATATGTGTTCTTGAATATGTATGTTACATACATACACATGGGCATTTTTTTTAATCCCAAAGGATCTATTCTGGGAATAATAGAAAACATTTAACATAAAATGCAATTTTA
Organism: Urocitellus parryii; assembly: GCF_045843805.1. Lineage (NCBI taxonomy): Eukaryota > Metazoa > Chordata > Mammalia > Rodentia > Sciuridae > Urocitellus > Urocitellus parryii. The sequence goes on along the minus strand of NC_135531.1, from coordinate 32,491,891 downwards.
GTGTTTATCTTTAGATTTATGAGTATCAGAATTTAAGTAAATTGGAAATGCTCTTTAGTGGAATATAACAAATGTGTACTTTAGATTCTCAAGCTGATATATCAACCTGCAAGATTTGCAGTCAGCTGCACAAATCTCAGATTAACCATCTTAAAGAATGTGTTCACAGCCAGAAAGCAGAAAGTCCAATCTGTGTTTCTACAGAGCTTTTGGATGGGAAAATCTCTTCAACTTTTTATTTTGAAATTTTTAATAAAAGGTGGAAAATTAATACAGTGAGCATGTATATATTCTCTAGTTAAACACAAGAATTTTTACATTGTTCTGTACATACTTTTTTAACTACCTAACATTAGTTCTGGTATACCTTCTGAAAATGCATAATAATTTTCTGCAAAATATTTCAACATGCCATAAGGAAAAATACAATCTCATACATAATTCATAAAGCATATATAACATCTATAAAAATAAATTCCAAGGACAAGGAATCATGGATAAAAAACAAACAAAAACCTTGTTAGGAAAAATTTTCAACCAGTCTATTTCAATTACACATTTTTTTTTTTTTTTTTTTTTTTTTTTTTTTTTTTTTTTTTTTTTGTATGTAAGGTTTGACCCAGGCACACTTAACCACTGAATAACATCCCAGTCCTTTTTATTTATTTATTTATTTTTATTTTGAGACAGAGTCTTGCTAAATTTCTCAGGCTGACTTTGAACTTGTGATCCTTTTGCCTTGGCTGCTTGAACTACTGAGATTACAGTAGTGTGACATCATGCCCAGCTAATTAAACATATTCTGAAACATCAGTTTTCACTCATATGCTCACCATATAGATTCAAAATATTTCAAATATTATTATATTTAAATATTTTAATTATCTACTTTCACATGTTCTAATAAAAGGACATTTCTAAATCCAAAAATAATAACTTACTAAAAATTAACAATATTCAAATAATAAACAATGTTTCTCAATAATTTCATAAATGATTCTAAATCTTTGTTAATTATTTTTTCCTGAATTAAGACCTGATCTTACTTCTTAAATTATCTTTTGTTGTTCTTTCACTTTATACTATTTTACTATGGAACAGCAACTCAATTTGAGAAAACGATTTAATGTAAACAAGAGTTTTATTTATATGAGGGCATCTTTATATGTTGATATTTACATTTCATTCACTGATACTTAATATGAATTTCTTCTAAAATATTTCTAGTATAAGTTTTAAAAATTATGAATATTGCATTATTTTGCCTATAAGGCCATTTGAGATTGTCAAAAATAAAATTAATTTAATTGATAGTAGAACATACTTAAGATCATTAATACAGATATCCTATTGAATGTCATTTCCATAATCAGTTTAAATGAATTTATTCCAACAATTCACATTTTTAATGGAATTCAATTTCTTATCCTAGATTGTCTGTGGTATCATAATAAATAAAATATATGAAATATTATTAATGTCTTAAGGAAAAATACCCACTAGTTTATAAATAATAAACCTTATTTATTAACTGACATTTCCATAAAAACAGGCGGGTGGACCAATGGTACAGTATAGAGGACACAGAAACCAATCCACAATATTACAACTATTTTATATTTGATAAAGGGGCTAAAAGCATGCAATGGAGGAAGGATAGCATCTTCAACAAATGGTGCTGGGAAAACTGGAAATCCATATGCAACAAAATGAAACTGAATCACTTTCTCTCGCCATGCACAAAAGTTAACTCAAAATGGATCAAGGAGCTTGTTATCAAATCAGAGACACAAAGTCTGATAGAAGAAAAAGTTGGCTACAATGTACATACTGTGGGGTCGGGATCCAAATTCCTCAATAGGACACCCATAGCACAAGAGTTAATAACTAGAATCAACAAATGGGACTTACTCAAACTAAAAAGTTTTTCTCAGCAAAAGAAACAATAAGAGAGGTAAATAGGGAGCCTCCATCCTGGGAACAAATCTTTACTCCTCACACTTCAGATAGAGCCCTAATATCCAGAGTATACAAAGAACTCAAAAAATTAAACAAGAAAACAAATAACCCAATCAACAAATGGGCCAAGGACCTGAATAGACACTTCTCAGAGGAGGACATACAATCAATCAACAAGTACATGAAAAAATGCTCACTATCTCTAGCAGTCAGAGAAATGCAAATCAAAACCACCCTAAGGTACCATCTCACTCCAGTAAGATTGGCAGCCATTAGGAAGTCAAACAATAACAAGTGCTGGAGAGGATGTGGGGAAAAAGGTACACTTGTACATTGCTGGTGGGACTGCAAATTGGTGTGGCCAATTTGGAAAGCAGTACGGAGATTTCTTGGAAAGCTGGGAATGGAACCATCATTTGACCCAGCTATTCCCCTTCTTGGTCTATTCCCTAAAGAACTAAAAAGAGCATACTACAGGGACACTGCTACATCTATGTTCATAGCAGCACAATTCATAATAGCAAGACTGTGGAACCAACCTAGATGCCCTTCAATAGACGAATGGATAAAAAAATGTGGCATTTATACACAATGGAGTATTACTCTGCATTGAAAAATGACAAAATCATAGAATTTGCAGGGAAATGGATGGCATTAGAGCAGATTATGCTAAGTGAAGCTAGCCAATCCCTAAAAAACAAATCCCAAATGTCTTCTTTGATATAAGGAGAGTAACTAAGAACAGAGTAGGGAGGAAGAGCATGAGGAGAAGATTAACATTAAACAGGGATGAGAGGTGGGAGGGAAAGGGAGAGAGAAGGGAAATTGCATGGAAATGGAAGGAGACCCTCAGGGTTATACAAAATTACATACAAGAGGAAGTGAGGGGAAAGGGAAAAAAACAAGGGGGAGAGATGAATTACAGTAGATGAGGTAGAGAGAGAAGAGGGGAGGGTAGGGTAGGGGAGGGGGGATAGTAGAGGATAGGAAAGGCAGCAGAATACAACAGACACTAGTATGGCAATATGTAAATCAGTGGATGTGTAACCGATGTGATTCTGCAATCTGTATACAGGGTAAAAAATGGGAGTTCATAACCCACTTGAATCAAAGTGTGAAATATGATATATCAAGAACTATGTAATGTTTTGAACAACCAACAATAAAATTTAAAAAAAATTATATATAAGCCATACAACATATATTATTGTCTGTTTGTCACTATAAAAGTGGTGGTACAAAGAGCAGTGGATGATCTGTAATGTTCTGTGCCAAGAAAGATAAAATTCCCCTATCTCAGGAATAGAGACTTTATTATTTTTTTCCTTACCCCTGCTCCAATAGGTCTTCACCTGTATTCTGGGTGACACAGGGGTTTTCAACTTTCACTTAGGATAAGATTTTGCTTTATTTTGTCTTTCTTTTTTTCATTAGAGGGAATGGATCCCTAAATAAGGCAAATCTTTCTCAGAAGCAGTGATAGGTGCAGACCTCATGTATCTGAAATACATAGGGCGTGTACTTCCTTCCTGCCCCCTCTCCCTTTAGCAATAGAAACTTCCTATGAGCTCTCCTTACCTTGAAAATGAGCTCTATCTTCCTTCCATTCTCAAACCAAGACAGGTCATGCTCTTATGTTAACTGTCCATGAGCTTGCCTTTTTTCGTAGATTTCAGTCTAGTGATCCAGAAGTAGCTGAAAGTCTGTGTGGTATCAATTACATTGTTTGTTTTCTTATTAAGTTATCACAGGACAGTTGTGTTTATTTGTTTAATTTATTTTACATTCAAATCCTTGTAAGGTATGCAGATGTCAGTCATTTTACAAATTCTATGCCTTTCTTTATCATTTTCCCAAATTTGACTTAAAACAGAAATTTTAAATTTCAATGAGGCTTTATTTATTCTTTTACAGTTTAGGATTTTTATATCCTAAGAAATCTTACCTTACACCAAAGTTGTAAAGAAACAACCTCCTCCTCTAGGATATTTGTTATTTTACTTTTTGTGTTTCTGTATCCATTCAATAATTTTATTTATTGTACAAGATAAAGACTGAGGTTAATTTTTCTGTATGTGTATAACTTTTTCTCACACAATTTGTCAAAAGGAATATCATTAGCCTGGTGAAGTCTTTTTATAAATCAATGTGTTATTGTATTAATTTTCTAGGGCTACCATAACAAATTACTGCAACTTAGGTGGCTTAAAAACCATAAAATATTGAAAACCGCAATTGTTTTCTGACATGGATGTGTGTGTCTCTTTCTTCCCATAGAAGACAGAAGCCATCTGATTGCAGCATTTCCAATTGTATGAAATAAATGCATGTTCGTTCTAAACTGAGGTTAGAAAGGAGTGTATTTCCTCTATTTGCAAAAAGAAATTCAATACCCTATCCCTACTAATTCCTTTTTTTTTGTTTTTCTCACCTTAAGTTTTATTTTATGCACATTTATTTTTAATATTGTTATTTCAACATAATTAACATGTTCTTATCTATCAAAATACAAACATTCCAGTTTTGTAAATGAGAAAATGGGGATAATACATGTTAAGTAACCTGATTAGGGTTACAGAATATGAAATCATAATAGTATCCATTCATCACCATCAGAGCTCCTAATCTAAGTACTCTGATATCCATCCTCATCTTTAATAATAGACACATAGGATTTGGCTTAATGCATCAGAAAATTGAACACAAATATTGTTCTACAATGCACAAAACATTTACATTTATGGCATGGAGAAAGGTTTTATTTTACTTTTTTGAGGCAAAATAAAATCTTTTAATCATAATAATAATATCAAGTGCATAATAGTTAAGCTGAGTTTGGTGATTATTAACTAGTATTTATCAGTTGAGCTTCTATGTACTTTGTACTCATTGATTCTTCACAAATATGCCAGGGTTTCAAGGTTTAAATAATTTTTAAAAATCCATGAAGTCAGAAATATTAATTACCAAACTTTACAAGGAGACCAAAAATATGTAAAGCTGATGGCATTTCATTGCAGTCACATAATTTTCCTATTGCAGATACAAAATTTTATATGCAGATTTATTTAGATCCAGAATCCATGTATTTGAGTACTATGTTTTATTCATTATATATTTTATAAGAAATATATTGCAAAAATATTTCTGATATGTGAGTCTAAAAATAACTGTATGCTTGGTAATTTTTTAATTAAACATACATATAAACATCAATATTAGGAATTTATGTTCATCCAGTAGCATGCTTTTCTTTTCTTTAAAAAATGTTTTCAAATGAATGTCAATTTCTTCATATAACTTCAATACTGAGACATAATGATTGTGCATGGTATTTGTGATTTTGTTGTTGTTATACACAAAGAAATATCACACATTCTAAGTCATGGATAATCACAGAAACTGGTTCACTGACAACTCAACGATCGATACCCAATATTAGCCATAAATAATTCACAGCTATTTATTTCTATTGGGTAACAGGAATTCACGTTGAAAAATACTGTGTGAATTATACCACTATTTCAGCTTTCACTAAGGACAGTTTTAATGTTATTGTATTTTTAATATCTTTTTTAATTAGCTAATTAATTTATCTTTTATGTGGTATTGAGGAGAGAAACCCAGTGCCTCACACATGTTAGGCAAGCACTCTACAACTGACCTACAACTGCAGCCCCAAATTATTTAATCTTAAAAATGACACAAGGAAATTATTTATTTTCCAGCACAAACAATGACATGTTAATGCACTCAATCATATAATAAACATATCTAATTCATAAACAATAGATGTATGCATCCAGGTATGACTGTAATCCCAGTGGCTCAGGAGGCTGAGGCAGGAAGATCAAATTCAAAGTCAGCCTTAGAAAAAAGCAAAGTGCTAAGCAACTCACTGAGACCCTGTCTCTAAATTAAAAAAAAAAAAAAAATAGGGTTGGGAATGTGGCTCAGTGGCTGAGTGCCCCTGAATTTAATCTCTAGTAACCCCCCAAAAATATAAATTCAGACTAAAAAAAGTAGGTAAAGGTGAAATAACAATAAACACTTGCATAGGCTACTACATTTTTTTTTAATAATTAATTAAGTCCTATATCTCTTTTTCCCTTAGACTCTTTATAAGATCTTGTGATTTTTGGCCCAAGATTTACAAAGTGGAGATAAGTCACATATGAATTTAAAATTGAGTCATTCATTCATTTAAATAAACATTATTGAATGCCTTAATACCCAGATTATCTTTTCTGCACTACGGGTATATTTGATTCCAACCAAATTATAATTTATCAAGCTTCACCATCATCACTCTTTGCTGCTTTGTGATTTTAGTGTTTGCTAGTTCCAAATCCACCATGGATGCATATCTAAGATTTAAAAACTTAGTTCAAAAAGTACATATGTCAATATTAGATAAAACCTTTATATATAATAATATATAGTGAATATCCTATATAACATAATGTTCTGAAATGAAGCATATAAATAAAATTTGCTTTACAATTTATTAAAATATGTCATGTTGTAGTTGAAATCCAACAAAATCTATAAGATGTACCTTTAAAAATGCAATCTACTACTAATAGTGTGTAGGACTTCTTTTACTTAGTTATCTTATTGTGATAGTCACTTTTGTATGTTAATTGATTGGATACAGTGCCCTCATCTTTGGTTAAATACTAGTTTCTGAATTTTGAAGATAGATCATCATTTACTGGTAAACTGATATTAATTACAGAAAATTATTCTTGTAATGTGGGAGGGCTTCATTCAACCATTCAATGTTGAAGTCTGTTCTGCGGTCATAGCACATTACCTAAGATCTCGACTTACTTCTAAAATTAACTTTTAAAGTATTTCAAAAAATACAAACTGTCAACCTAGTTGTCTATACACATGGAATACATATTCTTATATAGCAATCTAGGTTGGTAGATAATTTTTCATTGTATTTTTACAAAGTATTAAAATATTACATATTTTGAGATAAATCCAACAAATAATATGCAAGATTTTTGTAATAAAAGTATGAAAATTCTTGAGAAATTTTTAAATACACAAATATATGAAAATATATATCATGTAGATAGTTAGGAATAATGAATATTTTTAAAATCTTCCATATTTTAACTATGTATTAAGAAATGGTGCAGGATGAAATGAAGAACAAATGTAGATTCCCTGAAAGCTGAATAATAAATAAACCTTGCCTCTGAATCACTGCCCTTTTACATTGGTATTCATTATTATCCCTTCAAGAGATGAGTTTATTTTTCCTTGGGTATAGGTAGGCATATGACTCTTGGGTATAGGTAGGCATATGACTTTTGGGAAATATGTAAATACAATGCAAGCTGAGACTTGGAAAGAGCTAAATTTTTGAGGATTATCACTGAACCACATGAAACCCCAAGGTCATAATGAATGAATCCTAGTTAGGCTGCAGAAGTATTAAGAGGATATGAGGAAGAGAAATAAAGTACCCCAGCTTTATTCAGCTTTCTGATGACTAAGAATGTGAATGAGGTCATTTCTGATCATCCATCGAAACTATGGCATGATTTTTAGAAAGTCTGGATGAAGGGAAAGTGAGAGAACCCAAGCTTAAAATATTTCTCATTCAACCTAAAGAATCTTGAAGTGAGAGGAATTCATTATTTTAAGCCATTAATATTACAGAAGTGTTATGTTATAAAAGCTAAATATTGTAATAGTTTTCAAAATGCAAAAGATATAAAGAGAAATTTTGATTCATAAGTATCTTAAATAATCCTTCCTGTTGTTATATATTGATGAACCAAAAAAAACATGGAAGGTTTCTGGATGAAGCTCAAGTTGGGTGATTGTGAACTTAGAATGAAAATAATCATCCTCAAAATCTTCATCATGACCAATCATAAAGCTGACTAGAAATAGGTAGAGCAGGTGAAATGTTGAAAATAATCAGGTGTGGGTGTCTTTCAATACAGTACAACATAACAAGAGAAGAAACAAAGCATGTACAACAAAGTGATTATAATATTGAAGCATAGAATCAGATCTGTGCAAAAACGGGGGCATTGTGGAAAATGAAGTAAGATATAAAATGATAGGTTTGATGGATTATTGATACCAGAAGAATTCAATAGTGTTTGAGTTGTGATTCAGAAAGAAATGAGGTAGAATATTAGATTAGTGTCCTTGGAAGTATGAATCTTAAATTAAGTTACTAACAGGTTGTAGCTATAAATAATTTGAAGGTCTATGGTTTTATCAATCATGTTAAAATAAAGCACACAATTATTAAATGAGAAAAAAACAAAAAATAAGTGGCCAGATGATTGGAATGATAATCTATAAAGGTATAGAAATAACAGGATTCCTAAGCATGAACAAAAATGGGAATTCACACAGTTTTTGTAGAGCTACAAATTAGCAATTCAACCAAATCATGAAGCAATTAGCCAATATTTATTATAAAGATATGACACCCTATTGACTTGTAATGTGCTTCTAGGAATATATGATAATATAAATTTTACCCCTATATATAATTTATAGTATGTACACAATTTTCACAATAGAAAAGAAAGGCACAAAAGCTATATTAGAGAGCTGGTGTTGTAGCTCAGTGGTAGAGTACTTGTCTTGCATGTGTGAGGCCCTGGGTTTGATCCTCAGCACCACATAAAAATAAATAAATAAAAATAAAGATATTGTGTTCATCTACAACTAAAAAAAGTTTTTGAAGTGTTATATAATAAAATATTCAACAAAATATCAGTGATCCAGAAGCTAATATTTTTATGTAATTAGAATGTTTTACTATATTATTATGGGAGACCAATCTTACACGTGACTGAGTCACACTCCCAGGCTAGGTGCTGAGAGGCTCAGTCACAGAAAGGGAGAGCTTTCCCCACCCTTCTTGGGTTTGATAGTCCGGTGTCTTGTGCATGGGTGTGTCTTGCTACAGCCCCATGGGTGAAATAACCCTCTGCCCTGTTTATGATAGAATCTTCTATGGAAGTGCCTTGTGTATGTCCCCTTCTCTTACTGTGCCCTTGGGTGTGGCCTACCCAGATGTCAATCAACCTGCTGACAGTGGACATCATGAAGATAGACTCAGCTCCCTGAAACTTGACCTCTTGCCTCATTTGAATAGCTTCTCCTCAACAAAAGGGGTCAGCACATGCTCTCAAGTTCCTGTGGACTCTTAAGGTCACAGGGATCCCAAAGGAAAAGGTATTTGTGTCTCTTGTGTGGTTATTTCATGCAGACCAATTAGTCCAGTTTAAATGGAGTGACCCTGAGCCTTTTAGTCTCGAGAACAGAAACCCGGCATATTATGTCATGGGTAACAGAAATATAGATTAGATTTTAGTGATGAGGATATTCCACTAGATGTATCAGTGAGAGGAACTGAGAAGCTGTCCTCCAGTTTTTTTGGTAGGAGAAATTAATGTGAAAAACTACTCTAATTCATCAACATTTTGTCAATCAGTACTGCTCTTAATGAAAAACTGACACTAGATGTCACACTGGAATAATTTGTGGAATAAGATGGAGGTACTTATGGGATCAGATTAGGAAATGTCAAATTATATGATGTTGTGACTATCATAGAACTGGAATTTTCATATTCCAAAAGTAATGCATTTCAGTAATGTCTAAACACTATCTACATTCAAGGGCATAAGCCTAGGTAAACTGAAGGATGTAGCTGAGTTAAATGTCACTGTCATATCAGTCAATTAAAAAAATGTGAAAGAGAAACATTAAAGTAAAGAAGAAGAAAATTTCTTGGTGATACCAGAAAAAAAAAAGAAATTTTTAAAAAGTAGTTAGTCAACAAGAGAACATAGAAGGGTGTTTTAAAACAAATTGCTGCAGGATAATGACATCAAATGGTAGAGCATTTGCCTAGCACATGCAAAAATCTTGAATTCAATCCCCGGCATTGATTAAAAATAATAATAAAAAAAAGATTAGGGAGTTTGAAAACACATGATAAAAAAGGATGATGAAGAATATGCTCCTTACAAGACATTTACCAAAAAATGCCCCATATAGATTTGAAATGAAAAGATAGAAAATACAGCACATGATAGAAATAAAATTAACTTCATATAGCTATTAGTACTAAAGTTAAAGAATTATCAAAGGCAAAAATTATAACTATACTTGAAAAAAAAACCTCAGTGAAATAAGTTTCTAAGCCAAAGAAGACATAGTTTTCAGTATGTGTGAATCTCATACATAGCCTCAAAATCAGCCACAGGTCCAGGGATTATGAAATGTGACTCTTTTACAAGAATTATTGAGCTTTTTCTATAAATAAATAAAAACTATGAAAACATCATCACAAAAGTCTCTACAACTTTATTTTATCCACAGAAAAAAATTATTTATAACACAATTTAAATATTATATACTCCAACATTAGTTGATAATATTTTCATAAGTCTTATACCATTGTAAACATTCTTTTTCTATATCATTTCTTTATACTTGTTGAGAGTCTTTCTATATTAAGCAATTATATAATATTGTTTCTATAATTTAAGCTTTCAATTAACACTATTGATATTAATTTAGGATTGTTAGTTGTGATGAGAAATTTATGATCAGGTTATATGATTGCAATTATATGGTCGAAATAGCACTAGAAAGGGATGCTCCAATCGTAAGGATTTAGAGAAAGTCAATTCTATATTATTCCCTTAAAAATAGTGTCAGAACTACTTTACATACTATAGTACTGTACCTTTCAAATTAGTAGAACTTCAGTTTTTACATATCTTCATTGAGGAATTAATCCTTCCCTTTCATTATGCACAGCTCAATGTGAGAAATATTTCCTACAGGTTATATACAAAATCGTGTTTCCCCTCAATACCCGCATATCAGTAGAACCAGGAGGCCAAGTTTCTTGACATACTGTGGAGCTGAATAATCAGGGAAACTATCCATACTATAGACAGCCATTGATAACTTCACTGAATGATTAATTAACCAATAGCCATACCCCATTTTATCCATACTATCAAGTTCCATTTCTCTTAATTGAGATTGAAAATTTCCCAGTTCCTTCCAATTCCAATTAAGGGATTAGAATGTGCAAGCCTACATCAGAGAAAGAGGTCTGGAAAAGTAAAATGGCAATATTCTTTAAAAATTAGGTCACTATAGGAATCAGTTTGCATATTCCTATATGTGCTACTAAAGATATTGAAATGGCTTTCCAATGTAAAATCACTAATTCCAGGTGATTTCACTGGTGAATACTAGATGTAATAAATGACATTAATCGCCAACAATATGATGAATTTCAGAAAATAGCAACATAAGAAGGCACTTCCTAAGTCACTCTATGAATCTACTGTCATTCTATAATCAATATCAAACAAAAATTATGGCCCACTTTTCTACATAAACATAGATGCAAAAATTCACAAAACCACCTTAGCATACTAAGCCCCCAAAATTTTTAAAGGGAATGCACACCACAGCCAAGTAGGATTTATTACAGCTATTTAAATTTCATTCAAATGCAGAATTTAATTGATGTAATCTATCATATCAACAGGCTAAAGAAGAAAAAAAATAAGATTATATCAATAGGTACAGAAAAGATAGTTATAAAAAACCAATACTCATCATAATAAAATCTCTCAGTGACCTGAGATTAACAGGGTGCTTCCCAACTTGATAAAGAATACCATCAGAAATCTATCCTAATATCATTCTCAGTGGAAAAAGAAAATGCTTATGCTAATCATTCTTCTCAACATTAAACTGAAAAGGCAAATGCAATAAATAAAGAAAAGGAAATATAAAAGTATACAGACTAGGATGGACAAAAACAACAACAGTAACAAATTGTTACAAGCACCATAATTATTTATGTAGAAAATACTAAAGATTCAACAAAGGTTCATTTTAAATCTACAATATTCAAGACAGGATGCTATTTGCAAAAAAATTAGCAGTTCAGTAAGCAGAACAGAATGTCTAGAAATAAATACACAAATATATATATATATATATATATATATATATATATATATATATAGTCAAGACAAAGGCGCCAAGCCAGTTCAATGTAGAAAGAATAATCATTTTTTTGTTTGTTTTTTTTCAACATTTGCTGGAACATCTGCATATCTAGATAAGAAAACAGTCTAGGCACAATCTTTACATTGTTCACTGTAATCACCACAACATGAGTAACATACCCAAATATGAACTGCAAATCTATAAGACTTCTAAAAGATAGCATGCACAGGAAAAAAAATCTAACAGACCTAGGGTTCAGTGATGAATTTGTAGGTAATATCAAAAGGAATACCAATGAAAGGAAAAGTAAAGGGGGTAATTTGGGGTTCAGGAAAATCCCTTTTATCCCCTCTCTGCAAAATGATACTGTTAATAGTAAGAAAAAAAATACCCCACTGGGCAAAACACATATCTGATAATAGACTGTTATCCATATATACAAATAACACATGACTTACAAAGCAAACAAGTCAACTTTAAAATGATCATCTTAGCAAAGACTATCTATAAATGACTAATAACCAATTAATACACACTCCTCATTATATGTCAATAGAGAGTCACAAATTAAAACAAAAATGAGCTATCACTGCATGCATATTTTTATGGCTAAAATCCTATAATGGACAGTAAAGTTGCTAATGAATATGCACAGTAACAGGAATTTTCATTCACTGCTACTGGGTATTCAGAATGCTGCAACCTGTTTGGAAAAGAACTTGGAAGTTTCTCATAAGTGTAAATATAGTTTTAACTATTGTTGCAACTATCATACTCTTATGTCAACATGCAAACCTGCACTTGAATTTTCATCACAGCTTCATTCATAGTTGTCAAATCTGAAAGAAGCCAAGTGTCTGCCACCAGATGGGTGGTTAAATAAATTGTGGTATATCCAGAAAATTAGATAGAAAATTTATTAATTACATAATCAATAAACAATGGGTGGTGGTAATTTAAATGTACATTGCTAAGTAAAATAAGTTAATATGTAAGGGATGCATACTATGATTGAAACTATAAAATTCAAGAAAGATAAAATACAGTGATATAAAAAAGATCTGTATTTGCTGGGGTCAAGAAAGAGAATATATAGGTGAAGCACAGCAGTTTTGGGAGGTGGGCTGTAAGACTCCGCAAAATTTTGTGGATACATGATGTAGAGGTATAGAATAAAACTCATGTACTCTACTAAACACTATGGACTTTCATTAACTGTAATGTATCATTGTTGTTCACCAGTTACAGCTAAATGTATTACATTAATGCAGGCTTGTTAATAAGGTAACTATTTGGGTGAAGAGTGGCAGAGAGGGGATGCATGGCACTCTCTATACCATCAGCTGAGTTCTTAGGTAAAGCTAAAACTACTATAAAAATAGCCAATTAATTTTAAAAATGAGAGACATTAATGCACAAGAACATGTTCCTAGGTCCCCTCTAAGGTCCTCTGAACTGGACATTTCCCTGTACACATGAAAAGTCTTCCTCTCCCTCATCCCAATAAATCCTCATAGCATTCATGACTACTCCAAGATTTGTCCTATTGTTTCATCTCCTAGAAAGAGTTCAGGAAATACATACGAAAGAGATGATTGGAAAAAGAAGTGACTGATTACATGAGTAAAAACTAAACTTTATCAAATAGTATAACAATTTTTTATTAGCAACTAGCTTTGCCTTATTTTCATGCACTGCTTACCACACTGATTCCAAATTACTCCAAATTTTGATTAATAATCTCTTTACTTTTCCAATGTCTCCCTCCTTTCCCTTGTCTGTCTTGTATAATTTCCTATTCCTCAATCTCATCTCAAATATTTTTTTTGCTATAAATGCTCCCTGTTAGTCCTCAATCTCATCTCAAATATTTTTTTTTTTTTTGCTATAAATGCTCCCTGTTAGTGCTTTAATGGTGAGTTTCAATTGTTCCTAGTTATAATGAATACATTTAGATTTAGATTATAATTATTTTAGTGTCCCTCTTTCCTATAACCATGTGATCTAATCAAGGCCTTTTTCCATTGTGCTTTATAGAGTTTTAATTATTAGTACTGTGAATAAAATAATGAATTATTTTTTTACCTTTTCTTGAATTATGTTTTAGAAGAACCCTCTCTACCTATTTTAGCAAAAGCACTTAGTATCAGGAAAGTTCAATAGAGTAGGCAGAATTGTGGTGAAGTAACAGGACATAATTGCTAGAAGGCAAGATAGTAAAATATGCATGGAGTTGATATTAAAACAAATGTCACTCTGGTTGTACAATCACATACCTTACTCTCAGGGTTTTTAGCTTTCCCCAGCCCCCCCCCCCACCCTGTTTCCTTCTGACCAGAGGGAGAAATGGGGAAAGTACGCCCAGACCAGGACAAACCAAGAAAGGTAAAGGTCGACTGGCGGCCCGCACCCAGCCCGCACCCAGCCCTCCCTCACAGGAGGACAATCAGAGATGCCAGGGAGACACAGGATCTCATTTATTGAGGAAGTACACACAGCTTATATACTGCACAGGAGCCAATCAGGATAAAGGTCAGAGGGGTGGAGCAAGTTCAGGTGTACACCCATCCCATAGTCTGTAAGGGAAAGCACAAACTGTCCATGAGGGTGGAATAGTCCTGGACCTATCCTGGAGGCGGTCCGAGTTTTCCATCACCACCCACAGCACCGCCTCCTGGCTGATAGCCAGGAGCCATCCTGGCCACATGTGCGGCCCCATACTGGGAAGCGGGCAGCAAGTCATGCGGTACACCTTAGCATCTTTGAAAGTGACTATAATCACTCCAGATTTATCTAAAGATAAGATTAATATATTTTTCTTATTATTGTAGTGAAGTTAGCTGAATTAATCCAATGTGTAATAATCTATAATTCCTTAGCATATGTGAAGCACTCAAAAGATGTTATGTCAAAGTTATGTCAAAGTTATGTCAAAATTCTTTAAATATAAGGGAAGGTTTGAAACAAGAGGCTTTAATCCCAGGTCTGCCATTTTTAAGTGGTTTGACCTTGAGTGAGTAATGCAAAATCCATTAAGGACAGCTAATACATGGATTTGATTTGGGTCCTTTACATGGCATAAGATTAACCAACCAGTGTCTGTGTTGTGGTTGTTTTAAAAAGTTCAGCTCTTTCAAGGAAAAAGAGGCATTTTAAAACATGAATCTTGGGCCATTCCCAGGCATGTTACTTGCTTCTCAATTCAAACCACTGCTTCTCAATTCAAACCACTGCTGGGTCATATAACAAAAAAAAAAAAAAAAAGAAAAAAAAAAGAATTATCACTGCCTGTATTTAGGCATTTAATATACTAACACATGAGAAGTTTGTGGACATCTAAAGCCTTAAGGAATCAATTATATCTCTAATTTCTGTAACTGCTACAAGACAGTGCTGCTAAAAGTCATTACTCTTGATTAATAGCAATGCATAATTATTAGGAGAAAACACCTATATTTCTCTTTGATTTCTCACTGTATTCACCTATGTCAATTGCCAGAGAGTTTATTCACCTGTATATTTAGGACATGTGAGCTGCATATTTACAGCTGCTCAAGAAGGGAAAATCTTCTCAGTAATATATATTTTGTGTTCCGAGATGAAAAAGAGAACAATTTACAATTGGCAGCCCTAATAAGCCTTCTTCATTTTCTATAGCCTAATAGAATCATGGATAGATGTGGATTCTATAGCACCAGGAACTTTTGTTCCCCAAAGTGAGCTTTTAAGAATAAAATTATTTTTATTCTGATTATAAGTTCCATATTTTCTATATCCAGAAAACTGCCAAAATAAACTTAAAAAAAAATGTGACTTTCTACCATGTTGTCTCCATCCCCTGAACTGATGGCATTTGGCTTACATTGCATGATTCAATTCTCCTTTGTATTGAAATGCTCTACTGCTGACTTTGTAACAGCAAATGAGGCTTACAGAAAACTCCATCCAGAGAGTCATGTTCTTCTGTAAATGTGATAATTGCCCCCATTTGACTACTGATTCATTTGGCCTTCATATGGATAATTAAGAATCACAGACCTGTGGTAATGACCTAACCACATGGTATTCTGAACATTTACAATATCCTGTTTAAAACATACCAATTAAATTAACCACATTGTACAGAAGCTTTGTTTATTGTTTAAATCAAAATTATTTGTGTATATATATATATATATATATATATATATATATATATATATATTCTTGAAGGTGGGAGGTAGGGAGAACAAACTTTTTTTTGAGTATTATAATTCAGCATAATATTACAGTGTTAATAACTTAGGTGTGTCTCATTTCACTCTAATGTGTACGGGGTTTCTTCTAATTGTTTATGTAGAATATACAGAATTTGAGATATGCATCTTTATTTTGACTTATTACAAATAAGTATATTTTATAGTTCATGTTTGTTTCAGTTGACTGCCTGAAGAAAAATAAATAAATAGTTGTTCATTAAAGGAAAAAAATGATCAAATAATTAAATTTTGTATAGGCAACATTACTTGGCAAAACAGATTCTATTTGTTTAGTTAGTTAAATTGATTTTGATAATATTTCAGTTTTCATTTATTTTGGAATAATTCATCATAAACTAAAGTGGAATTATATTAGTGCTTTGCATTCTCATAAAAAAATAGTCAATGGATGTAGCATTTGACTCTGTCCATAAATTAATTGTATTTATTGTATTTCAGTCAGTTCAAAAGCTTGAATCTCTAACATAAGAAGTTAGATGAGGTAGAGAGCAAAAGATTATTTGATGAAAATTATTTCAAACTTTACCTTCTTTTCCACAAGAACATTAAAGTTTTCTTAATTTTTTATAAATGGACAGAGAATAACACTGAGCTCAGAAGGCATGGTTTTCCCCAAGAGCTCCAATGGATAATTTGTTGAGTCTCCATCATCTGTGGTAACTCCAGTCCCTGTTATTTGAAATTAGGAGGATGAAATTTAGACATTAGAATACATCTCACAAGGTATTCTGGGAAAGATTACATTAACATACTTTAAATAGAGTACACAAAAAAGATAACATGTATTTCTTTAGATTTATGGATTTTTTTCTATGAAGACTTAAAGTTGTGACAACTCTCCTAGAACAATTCTGCATATTAAACCAAGAGAATCAAAGATTCAGAGAGATAATCAACAATCTGAAGGATCAAAGGATATCTAAAGGATATTTTTAGTTAAATATTATGTTCCTTATAGATAAAGTGACATAAAAATAAAGTGATTGCATAGAAATTTAGACATAATCTGCCATATTGGAAATTTTCTCTGATCATCCCCCTAGCCATTATTGCACGTGGGAAGGGTGCATGGTTTATCTAACTGATATATTTAGGGGCAAACAACTGTATAAAGTCAACTAAAAATTCATTTTTTTGTTCCCTTTGAGAAAAGGATTCCAAATAAAGAGAATAGCCCTATTCATCATGGGTCTGGGAAGATGATTCTGCCTAATCTTAGGATTTAAAATTTCGAAGTGATTTTATACTTACACTCTCCTCTCATGCCTGATATTTCAAACTCTATCTACTGATTCTTCTTTTGGCTCAATATTAGTTCTGAACTCCAGTGAAGAAAAGGCGTTCTTCATTAGTGCCTCTTCAGTGGCAGCAAAGTGGAGTTAGTGATTAAAATGTAAACATTAATCTTTCCATCAAATTGTAGCTTTTCACTCTCAACTTGCTTCTTACACTGATAGATCACAGACAGCAAGAGGCAGGGGCAACATGAGGTTAAGCAGTAATTCTACAAAATGAGCCCACTGTCCTGACTCCCACATGCTTTCTTTCCTAAGAATCAATTTATCTGTAGTCCTGCCTGATTTAAGTGAATAGGATCTATCACATTCTTCAACAAACTACCTGTAATCTGAAGGAAAAAAAGGAGGCCTAAAATAATGTCAATAAGAAGAACATAATTTTCACAGAAGGGGAGGACTTTTGTGATCTCAACATAGGTCAGATCCTGGAACTCAGGGAGGTAACACACCTTCATCATGAATTCTGTAAGAAAAGGTTCCAAGTAGAAGTGGTCAAAATGGGTGAACGTGACCTAGAGTAATCATGGCCCTGGGGACTTGAAAGTCTAATATCATTCTATTGTCAGTCAAAAAATGAAGAGGTGGACCTGGGTGATACTGTCTGAAAACCTCTCTGGGATCCCCCATAAAATAAGTTCAGGAGAGGCATGCTGTCTCTCTCTGCTCTGAGAGGGCCCACACTCTCCCATAAGACTCACCCCTTTCCCACTTCCCCATCCCTTCTAATAAACATGTCTATAACTCTGAGAGATTTGTCTGAAATCTTTCTGACCTGATTATAAGAATCCGGGTTGAAGTTGGGGGACCTCCATCCTGTTTCAGTTTCCTGGAAAGCCCCAGCCCTGTTACAAAGTCATAGCATTTTTGAGGCAAGAAACTTTCTTCCACAAATCGAATTCTACAAATTGGTACTATTTGGAGCCTGATTTCTTTTGCTTATGTGGCTTGATTCTTTACATTTGTTTATTTTGTTTGTTTGTTTTGTCCTCTGCCCCAACTTTGACATGTCACAAATTCCTGTCGCTGTTACCTGCAGAGTTCTCTGAGGATTTCCAGCTCTTATGCCACCTCAACTCCTTTTTTTGTCCCTACCTTTATTATGTATAAAGCCCATTACAGCCAATTATATATATATAATACAATAAAATACTAAAGTCATATTTCTAAGAAGTGGTGTATTAATTATATAAATAACTAATTAGACTTTTATAGTCATTTTTTCTACCCTCAATACTTTTCCCCACTGCAATTCTAACCTATTTTTTGCACCAACTGTACCCAAAATAGATTACTTTCCTAATACCTCCTGTACTTTGGTGTAATTTTGTTTCAGGGAAATGATAAGGCCCTTGAGGTTATGGATTGCTTTTTACTGAACTTTGTATTTCCACCATATTCACATTGTTTAACATGAAGTGTGTTCAACAAGTAACTTTTTAATTAATGCAAAATAGTAATCTTATTAGTTTCACACATTCAATAATACAAAATCCAATATTTATTCTACTTTCTGTTAGCATTACATTTGTAATTACATGTCAATGGGCAAATGAATAAAAAGGACAAAATTGGATATCAAAATTGGGAAAAAACTTACAATTGAGAGAGTGTGTGTGTGTGTGTGTGTGTGTGTGTGTATGTGTTTTCCTTTGGTTATTCCTCTGACTCATTTTGATTTTAAAGACAATGTCAAATGTCAAGTTGGATATGGAACTCAAAAGGGGAGCACAGAACAGGAACAAAATAAGCCTATCACAAATCTTCACAATTACTTCTAAAGATTTGACTCCATGAAAATCTCAATTTTTACACTTTTGAGTTTTTTCACATCTCAATTTTTTTTTAGAACCAAAGATTGTACCCAGGGATATGAAACTACTGTGCTTCATCTCCATCCCTTTTGATTCTTTTTTAGTTTTGATATAGGTTCTCATAGGTTGCTTACAGCCTTGCTAAGTTGCTGATGTTGGTTTTGAACTGCAACCCCCTACCTCAGCAAACCTAACCTCTTTGATTATAGGCATGTGTAATAATGCCCAGCTTCAAAAATTCTTATGGGATTATTTAGCATAGAGTTGATGGATATAAATATCTTCATGTTCCCATAGTGATTCTCATATATACTTTCTCTAGTATCACTCTTTATGTCAAAAGGATACTCCCATTTTTATATTAATGTATTTCAAGTAAACAGGGAATGGCAGAGCTGAAAATCTCAACAGAAGCCACGTTCATTTAAAGTCTGTAATTTTTTTTTAATCAACAGTGGTGATAGGTAGAGGAACTAGAATAAAAGAGTTGGA
Source organism: Urocitellus parryii (assembly GCF_045843805.1). Lineage (NCBI taxonomy): Eukaryota > Metazoa > Chordata > Mammalia > Rodentia > Sciuridae > Urocitellus > Urocitellus parryii. Next base: position 32,472,034 of record NC_135531.1, on the reverse strand, counting down.
CTCTGGATCCTTACCATAGCTACAATACCCCCTTATCTAACAGAGATGTTTTGAGGATCACAGAAGATAACTCAGGAGAACTTTGAAAATTCTAAAGTGTATTCATATTATTTTAATACTAGAAAGTAATGCTTCTGGATTAACCTTATTATCTTACTCAATTCCTCTCCTCCTGCCAGAGTAGCATAGAGTTGAAGACTACAAAATATTTTGTCAGAAGGACCTTAAATTCAGGACATTGTATTACCCATTCCAGATCTCAAACCTGGAACAATGATTTTATCCCTATGAACTCTCTTTTCCTTATCCTTGCAAGAACTACAAAACCAATAATCATTATGAGATAGCATAATTAAAATCAATATCATTCTGAGACAATGCAATTATTATCAGATGGCTTAATTGAATGCCTGGAACATAATAATAAGTGTACTTTACTTAATTACTAGAGGATTTTAACAAAGGAATCTTGACTAAGATAAATTCTGTCTTGCTTATGTTTTAAAAAACTTCTACCCACTTCACCAATTCACGCCTATCTCCTAAAAATTTCCAGTGAAAAAATATTATACTTTAGACTCTCAAGTTTCCTCAGCAATCTTCATTAGGGCTAAATTCATTTAGACTTAAGAGTCTAAATGAATTAGACTATTTTTAAGCTACTTAATTATTCACTACATCAAATTAATTATCAAATACTATAGAATCCACTTGCTAAATAATCCATTTTCCATTCATTCAACTATTAGTTGAATATCTATTATATGTTAGACTTTCTACAATAAGCATACACAATAAAAATTAATAAACCAGATGTTATATATTCACTCATTTTAATATGCGAGAACAACACCACATAAACTAGCAAAAGTATAATAAGAAATAGTCATTCTGAGAACTGAGTGAGAGAGAAGTTCAGTGTGGAATTAACGAAATCAGAAAGTACAGGCCTAGCCAAAGAGATAATCGACTAATAGCTAAATGTGTAAATGTGATAGTTGAGTATGGGCAGCATTAGTGGGGTACAAAAGCAAACAGGAGGAATTAGATCATGTTGAACACTCAAGATTTACAAAACCATTTTATCTTCAGTGAGAAACCAATGACAATTTTTAAGATCTACAGAGACCAGTGTTAGGAATCCTGAATGAATCCATAGAGGATATGGAGATGGAAACCATGCAAAAATCCTAGATGTATTGGCATCTTAGGGGATCTAATCTCTGACCTTGTGGATTTTTCCAATTATAAGTCTGGAATGGTGGAGGTCCAAAATGTCCGATCTATATTGAAAACATACTATAATGATTTTGCATTTGAAATTTAGTGTGTACTGAATATAAATTCTTATATTGAAGCTTGGAAACTCAATGGGACACTTTGTTTAATGAGGTTCCTTATGGAAGTAATTAAGAGTAATATAAGTGATGAAAAATGAAATCCTAACCCAATAATGTTGGTATCCTGAAAAGAAAAAGAGACCAGGGCTTTCTCTCTCTCCATGGACCAAGAAAGAAAGGCCCTATGAAGACACTAGAGTAACACTCATCTTCAAAGCAAGAAAAAGGTCCACATTAGAACCAAACTATCTTGGCATGGTGTTGTTATACTTAAAACATTTATGTTAAGTCATCCAGTCCATGGAAATTTGTTGTAAAGACCAAGCTGATGGATAAGCAGATGAGAACATCTGGTTGCACACATGTCCAGGCAGAGTCTATAGACTCCTCTCTGAACACAGAACGCCATCATCCTACCCTTAGAATCAGTCTCAGATTTGTGATATTTCAATGCCTTGTTCTTCACAGCCAAAGACTTTCCTACATTCACACAATGTCAAATTATCTTCTAAAAATTTGTAATAGTCAGTGAAGAAAGCAAGAAAGTGAAGGCTCCCAAATTAGAAATCTGTCAACTATGTTGAAATGTACTGACAGAGACTAAGTTTCAAAATCTAAGCTCAGGGATGCACACATCAAGGTCTACAATGCACATGATGCTTTCTCCTACAAAATTAAAACCTTAAATATATATTATATAGTAATGTGCATAGGGAGATTTTAAGGTGACATAGTGTTTTTTAGGCAAAGCTGATTGAGATATTTGGATGACTATATCCCTCATTTACCATGATGTAATGGTGCATAATGTAATCCAAAATTTAGCTGCTCAAGTCTTTGTCAAGTACATTTGTGAATCACATAATAAGATTAGCCAGTAGTTTGGAAATAGAATATTAAGATTTTCAGTTAGAACATATGAGTTATCAAATAAAATAAATGAGGACAGACTTTTTGAATTTTTACGGTTTATGTGTTTGTTTAATATTCTATTTTGACTGAATAAATATGACAGTTCCATTTGCTGAAATTGAGATTTCTGAGAAAAAAAAATAATGTGTCTCATGATTGAATATCACTTCAGTGTGTCTCATACAATTTCCATTTTTTTTTCTTCCCTATTGCCAGTGCCATCATTTCAGAATTTAACATATTTTATAGCTATATGCTGCTCCTGTAGTCACCAACTCAGTTAATTTAGATCAGATTCATGAATACTCATAGTTTGCATGTTTGAAAGATATTTGAATTCCAAGCCAAAGGTTAAGTAAATGTATTCATTAAGAAAGTAATTTAACCTGTGAAGATTCTATTCCTTTTTACATGGTAAGATAATAATTACCTTGCAAAGTTGTTAGAAGAAAATATATATAAAAGCACAATTCTGACACTTGCCATATATTTGGAGAATTAGTTTACATCAGAGATATCTATCTGTCTGTCTCTCTGTCTATCTATCTATCTATCTATCTAGATATAATTTGTGTGATTTCACCATATCTATTCTGATTTAACGTATCCTTCAAATCCTACCATATTTGACCCATGGGTGAATATGGAAAAAATCCTTAACCTCCTTTTATCTCAGGTTAAAGAGTTTAGTGTTTATGTGAAGAAACAAAAGTAGCACACATATAAAGTTAAACAACACAAGAACTTACAAATAAATGACATACTTAGTTTACATCATATAAGTATAACATAAGTCTAGCAATTATTTTTCTTCCTTTTTTATTTTTTCTTTTTAGATGTACATGATAGTAAAGTGAATTTTGAATATTAAGCATACATTGCCATACAACTTATTCTAATTTAGGATCCTATTCTTGTGGTTGTACATGATGTGGAGTTAAATTGGTTGTGTATTCAAATATAAACATAGGAAAGTTATGTCAGATTCATTCTACTGTATTTCCTATTCTCAGCCCTGCTTCCTTCCCTTCAATGCCCTTTTTCTAATCCAACAATTCTTTATTATTTTTTACTGTTTCACAAAGAGAGAAAACAAGCAATCAGAAAACTGCTAGGGGCTTCCTATTGTAGAACACTAGTTACTATGTAATGGTAAAAGAAAGTATTCTGTTACCTGTAAACTTTCATGCTTATTGTCCTGCAATAATAAGAACGTTAGAAATGCAGAGCATTACTAATAGTCCCTCTAACAAAATATAGCCAATGCTAACACTTTTTGTGTGTTTTATCCAGATTTTTCCCTTAAGCCTATACTTTATTTTTAATATAAGCTAAAATATTATAAGTTTATTTTTACATTTTCCAGGTTCTATTTATTATTTCAATACAATTACTTTCCATGAATTTTTATTATTTTGAAACCATTATATAGGTTGATTTTAAAATATAATATCTTTCTCCCATAAAATTATAAATATCTCTGGATATTTCAGACATTCTTTTTAAAATATATTTCTACAAAAAGAATTATAGAACATACTGTTTACCATTTTTGGCATATTTTTTCAAATTGTTTTTGTTTAATAGTTTCTGATGATTCAGGTTCCATCCAAACTGTGTTACTACTCTACTTGCCGGCATTCATTTATTGTTATCAGTTTAATGTATTTCCTAGTTGCATAAATCAGATATAGCTCTTTTTCCTCCGAAATACATGAAACTTTTTCTCATATTTTAATGTTACATTTTCTTTTTCTTATACATTATTACTTGCTTATGTTTTGGGAATCATCATTCATTTTGTTAATGTATAGATCTTACTAAGCTCTAGTAATATTATTATTTTTTTTCTTACAATGTATATGAATATATTTAAAAATAGTCACATAGTTAAATGCCTTTTTACTCTATTTTACCAATTATTGTGTATGTGTGTATTCTTCACTATTTTTATCTATCTTTTAAAATACAGACCATATCAAGTTCCCTTTTTAATTTTTTTTAGTTGTCGATAACATTTATTTAATTTATTTATATTTGGTGCTATTAATTGAACCCAGTGCCTCATATATACTAGGCAAGCACTCTACCACTGAACTACAAACCCAGCCCTCAAGTTCCCTTTTAAGATACTGTAACTATTATCCTACGGACTATTTGTTATAACACTATTTACTCTATAAAATATCTTTGTAAAAATATATATACGCATGTTTATCTGTATAGTATTATACAGAGAGCTTATAATATTTATTAAATGATGTTTGGATTTAGTTCTTATATTTATCACATATTGTGAAACTGAATAGAAAATCAAACAAATTGCCCTTTAAAATACTCAAGTATGCTTCCTTATTATGGTTTGGATATGCAATGCCCCAAATGTTATTATATTAATGAAAGAATATTCATACATGAAATTATTGAATTTGTGAGAGATGTAATGCATTTAGTCCATCCTAGTTTAAACTTGTAGATGGGTGAGGACTATAGCAGGTGGGACATGAATGGAGGAGGTGAGTGACTTGGGGTATGCCCTGTAATGGTTGTTCTTCCCTGTATCCTCTTCCACCTCTTTCTTTTTGCCTCCTGGCTGTCATGGGTCCAGCAGAGTTCCTCCATCATGCCTTTCCACCACTATGCTCTGCCTCACTTTGGGCCCAGAGCAATGGATTCAGCCACTCGTAATGTAAATCTGTCAAAGTGTGAACTGAAATAAACTTTCTCTTCTCTCCATTGTTCTTATCATGTATTTTGGTCACATTGACAGAAAGATGACTAATACACTTCTAAATATACAAATAACTTCATTTACATATTTTGTTGGGATTACAAACTGTTTTTTATATAGTGCAGTGAGTGCAATTATAGTATACATTCTCATTTTTTTTTGTGCATGCCTGTAATCTCTGCTAATCATGAGGCTGAGGGAAGGAGGACTGCAAAGTCAAGTCCTACTTGTGTAATGTAGCAACAACTCATCTCAAAGTAAAATTATTTAAAAAAATGCTGGTGGTATATCTCAGTGGTAGAACACATACTTATACTGTGTGAGGTTTTGGGTTCAACCCAATATACTATGAAAAAATATATTTACTTCTTTTAAGACTTATCAAATAAAATCATAGAACAATTGTACAAACATCTTTGTCTTTATAAGTCATAAAGGACTAATCATGTTGACTTGCTTCTTTAATATAGCAATAAAATATACAGCAATATATAGACAATCAGTTAAATAAAGTGTTATATATTGGAATTACAAAACAGTAATAAGCTCTTAAAATATATTGTGATGTGTATGTATTAATGAAATATCTATCAATACATATTTTTCTATTATGCTGACTATACAACAGCATGGTTCTAAGGACTTTACTACAACTACTGTGTGACTTTAACAACAATGATATTAGGTGGGATCATTTCATCACCAAAGACAGTACAACTTTATGAGAGATGCCAGAATTCTATTATAAGCTCTGTGGCTCCGGAGCCTAGGATATTACTCCACTTGCTATATGGATAAATAATTAAGCTGTACTTATTTTAAGAAAAACCAACTAAAAATGTCATCATCTAATTTTGGAGATATGTAAGAGAAACAGAGAGAGGGAAAGAAAGAAGAAAAGTTAGTACCTTTTTAGAAATCCAAGTTTTTGAACCCCCAAATGAAATGTATGCATGCGAAACAGGATCTGGCAGAGCAATCTATTTCAAAACATTCCAGATGATCTGAAACATGTCAGGGTTGGAGAGTCCTGTGTTTCAGATGAATTCTACTAGAGTCCAAGCAGGTGACATTCATGAGTGAAGCAGCCCAGGTGTAGGACAACAGAAAGGGTCTAATATCAAGGCAAACTGCAGAAGGAATGCACCTCCGCTGGGGTCACAGCCAGCCAGCAAGCAGGTTAATGCCAAATGGAATACAGTTGCCAGAAATGCATTTTATGTAGACATTTCCTACATTTTAAATGTCAGTAGCCAATCCTAACAATTGTTGGCAGAATAAATTCAACATGCTTACATAATTACTCCATTCTGTGTGATCTCCAATTGATAAAAAAAGAAGTTTGGAGGTGGGTAATATGGAAAAAAAAACTTCTATTTCCCTTTTACCTGCAAGGATTCTTGAAACCAGATTCAAAGAAGGGAGGAGATACTTAAGAATCAGCATTTCTTTATATTACTCATGGTAAATTTTCTATATGTTACAATAGAGATTAAAATATTAAACTATTAAAACATCTTGGTATTGGGCATTAATAAGATAATTGTGTCTATAACACCTTTTTTTCCCAGTGCACATTTTAGACTTTATGCTCTTCTTTACTCTGTGTTTTGACTATCCATGATAGAGTTTGAATTTTGGCTCTTTTACAAACAAGGCAAGCATATCTTTAATAGCAGGTCTCTGGTCAACTGAGGTCTATTTTCAGAGCCCTTGCTGCTTTGAGTGTCACTCCCCCTGCCATCTGTGCCTTGTATGTGGGGATTTAAAAATGGAGAGATGCTGACTGGGACAGTTTCTCCTCCACTGACCATCTGCCACAGGTGCTGGAAGCAGCCCTTATAGTAGTCAATCTTCAGATGAAAGGTTGAATTAGCTGGCATGAGTTTCTTACTAAATTGTTGTGCCAGTGTTTGAAAAACACATTCTCAAACTAACCTAGATTTTTAGAAGCTGTTTTCTTGTTTGAAGGGATTGTCTTATTGTTGTAGTTTGCTTTGGGGTGGGGACTATTAAAAATGAATGAAGAAGGAGAAGAAAAATTTTATTGTTATTGATGATTATGAGGCAGGAACATGTGCAAGTGACCTGAAAAACTTGACTCTTACTAACCATTCTACCTGCATTATCCCCCAGGACTGAAAACAAGCCCTTGAAGATAACACTTTTTTGCTACAAACACTCCCTTGATTCTAATGCTGGAAGAACATGATACAGTAACTTGAAATAAAGGATAAGAAAAGCATAATGTAACCTGATCCATAGCAACATACTGTCAAACCTTAAACACTCTAACAAGATAGTTCAGATATTACAGTATACTGAAAGCACTTTTAAAAAATCACATAGCTAGTTCATCATTTGAGGTAAATTAATTTTCTTTACAATACAAATATTAAATTCTACTTGGAAACAATCCTATATGATTAAAATTGCTCTTCAGAGAGGAATCATGAACTTAAAGATGAAACAACTTGTTTAGAGCAGTTAGGTATTTTCCAAGAGTTGAAAGCCAAGAATATGGCAGACTTGGAATTCAAAGTATCTTGTCTTAAAGGAATTCATAATAGTAATAGCCTTTTTCTGCACATTTAAATCCTAAATCCCTTAGCACATATATTCTACATAAGTCAGAAAATTTTGGACAACGGATGGCACTTGTTACTCATGCCCAAATTCATCAAGAGTCAGATTTGAGGTAAATCTTCCCATCATAGTCTTTAATATTAGTCATCTTGTTTCTGAAGACTTACTATGGATTGTGTGAATGAGGGTAAGATTAACATCTAGAGCATGGAGAAGGTGGCAAAGAAAACAGTCCTTCAATTTAACAGAGCCTCAGATGAGAATTATGTAACAAAATCAGCCCTTTGCTCAGAAGATTGACTGCACAATCCATATCATTATTTATCCGATAAGAAATTATTTCTTTCTGTGACATTTGTTGTATTTCCAAAGTTTCTGCCATTCTACCTAATTCTGCGACTCTGAGAAATACCTGGTACCCCAGGTATTTCTGTAGATGTTCAAATATACAATAGCAATATGCATTTGTGGGAATCCAGGTAGTGTTTGTGTGACTCACCCTCAGGAGCTAATCAAGCCTTGGAACACTGAAGAATAATGGAAAGAATTTTTGTACTAGGATTTGACTTTTCTAGATCTCATCCTAAAGTTGAGTTATTTGATTCATATTGACCCTTCCTCTTTCAAATCAGTGCTCTGAGAATCTGTTGGACAAAATATATTAAGCAATGATTTACCTGGTTTTATGAAAAGAATTCTGCAAGAATTATTATCAGCTTAATAAAAAATAACTATAAATGATGGTCAAAGGTTTAAATTTTACTTTAAAACATTAAGTTTTGTGAACATCCTAATATGAATAAAAAATTAAATATAAGAGGCATTTAAATATAGAATACAGTTTGAAAATACTGATTGAAAATAATTAGTAAATGTGTTTATTAATGATTGAATACAAGTGCCTTAAATTTTCATAAATTCAAATAAAGTTAATCTGTTTGGGACTTTCCTGTGTGTAAGAGGGGTGATTTTTTTTTATTTGATTGTTTTTTTTTTTTTATTGCACTTTCATAGCATGGAAAACAATAGGTACTATATATTTTATATATTTTTGGTTCCACATTAATCACATTTTTCATATACTTTTTAGTAATGATATTTATTTTATCATTGATTTCATTTAAAAATCATGTTTATATATAACTTTTCTATGCAAATTGTTAAGTAAATTGAATTGGTATATAATTTTTAAAAATAATTTGATATATATTGAACATTATATAAATATCTTTTTGTCAAGTACCTTCAATAATATCTACATCTTAGTACTATTCAGAAAAACTCATAGCCAAGATTTTATTTTATGAAATACAGCATCCAATATGATCATATTGGTCTTTTAATGGTTTCTGAAAATACACTGGTTATATCTATTAAATGTCACTAGCCGTCGTTAGTGTTTTTGAATTCTATCAGATGTATGATCCCAAACATATAGATAAATATAACATTTGACATTTATAACACAATAAAGAGACATTTGAAAGCAAAATGTAATGAGAAAATATATACTATTATATTATAGTCTAATTGTATTTTTGAAACCAAAAGTAAGAAAGATTTGGTGTTATAAAAAAATGAATGATACTAAAATCCTCTGAACCTGTGCTCCTATAGGTTTACTTTGGCAGAGTTATGATTATAATTAAAATGAGATAGCACAAGTGGAAAGCATCAAAAGATAGTATTAAAATAAAATACTGTTCATAAGAATTAATTTTCAGTGTTAATAGAAGGTAATAGTAAATTTTGAAAGTACTTTTAAAACATTTAATTCAATAACATTTATATAATTTTAAAAATGACAATGCCTCAAATAACTTTAATAATTTATTTTCTGAAGTTGTTTTATTTGATGTAATAAAAGAAAGTGTTAAATCCCCAAAACAATAATCTTAGAATAGTTTCATCCCCATGTGTTACTAATAATAATCTTAAAAATAAATATATAACATTTTTTGAAATAATGTAAAATTTAGAAATATTTTTGGACAAGTCGTAGTTTTGTTTTTTGGAGCTACATTCATAAATGTGGCAAGTATCTATTGATGAAAATAAATAATTGAACTAACAAGCTATTTCAATGAATAAATGGTAATGAGCTTCCTTTTATGAAAATTCATCTCATTATCATGTTACCTTTTTCCAAAAGTCCACAATTTTATTTATATTTACAATAATGCATACAATCCCTTCATGACTTTAGCAACTTGCTGATTTTTATCATTGTTTTTTCTGTGAAATTTTGTTTACTTTCAGCAAGAGTTTAATGAGATTTATTTTGTATATTAGGAAACAGAAACACAACAATATCCAAAACCATAAATTGACATTAAAATTCTATATATTTTTAATATCTTTGTAAAGTTTTCCAAACAAAAATTCATTCATCAGTCAATCAAAAATGTTTGTGTACTATTTAGAATATGCATGCCTCTATCATGTTGTAACTGTAGAAAACAGTGGGTGAAGAAACCTAAATCCTTGCTCACATGAAGCTCCCATGTCAGATGAACAAATACATAAACACGTACTCAAAATTTCTGACTTCATGTCAGGCCACTCTCCTCTGTGGTCACTGCCTTCCTGGACAAACTTGATGTTTATATACTGTTGGCATATTGCAGGTCTGTTCACTGCCAAGGAATTTTGCATTGGTTACAAGAACTATGTCATGGAATACAGATCTAGAATGAATGTTGGGATCACATCTTGGCTTAAATGCACTTTCTCAGGGAAACCTCTGTTTTTCAATCCAGAGTGTCACACTGATAGCTCATTAACCCAACAACTATCTTACTATCTTACCTATCAACATTTTATTTCCCTTGAAAGACTTAACAATTTATTGTGTGTGTGTATGTATATGTTTTTACTACCTGTATACGTTTTTAATGTATTAATAATATTTAAATAGAATTAATTTTTTCAAAGTGTGTTTATTTTCTTGTTATTCAAACATTTGCTTACTTCTATATTTTATGGCTAGCAAACCATAATCTTATGGAGGTCTAAAACTGTTTATTAACATTATTTCTTTTTTAAGAATTTTTTTGGGGGACCACAACAGGTGTTACAAGGTTTGATAAATGTATAATGCATCAGTGAATGAATGTCATGGATATTTTCTTTTTTCATGAGAACTTAAAAGTCTTTGAAAAGCTTTAAATCAGGAAAACCCAGTACCTAACTCATGATTATAGATATCACTGTTCCTTGTTGCATAAAAAAAATCAGTTTTTTATTGCTGTGACAATCATACCCTTTTACTTCAAAAATCCATTGTAAGGGTGTTTGCCCATGACAGTTTAGGTTAATTGAAGGAGAAGACTACAGGTTTGATGAAGGAAATTTCAATGCCTAATGAAGAGCCATGAAAAATGTTTACTTTCTGAAATATTTGTTGAATGATCAAATGCCTTATGAATTGCAGGTATTTAGTTAAGCAAAATGAATACAATGATTAGAGTGTTCAATTCCAAATTTTAAATCTTCAATTTCTAACTTTAAAGACTTCCTTGCACAATAATGAAGGCAAACCTGCAAAGAAATTACTAAATTCAGGGTGCCATAATGTAAAGAATATTGACAACTAGATAGTCCATGATTCTCACATGGAAGATTATATATAAAACACAGGGATTTTTTTTTTTTAGAGTTGTTCTGTATACATTTTTTTTTCATATGGTCAGTGTTGATGTGTGGTTCATCTTCCACTTTAAATCTATTAAGCTACAATATTCACCAAGTACATTACTTAAAATACAATCTAGCATATACATAAAGATAACAGTTTTTGGAATCATAGCACTTACCACTATTTTATTATAATTCAACCAAAAACTATTTTGTAAAGTGTAAGAGGAAAACCTTGAATTTTTGCTCAAATATACTTGATATTAAATTCTGAATCTAATACATAATATCCAGATTATTTATAAATATCTAATGCAGCCCCTGAGATAGCTAATATTTGATTGCTTTTCAACTACATATGATTTCTATAGATTATGGGCTCCCCTGCAAAGCCCACTGTTCTTACTATACACTACACACACTGTTGTTGGTAATTGTGATGATTTTATGATGACATCATGATGGCTACCAATGAAGAAAGGGAGAAGAAAATGAGAAACAATAAATATTAAAAGCCCTACTCACTGTGTTTACCACCTTGGTAGTGCCAATAGCAGACTGGGTGGCTTATGAGGAAAACTGAATCACAGAGCAAGGCCAATCCAGCAAGGGTAAAGTAATCTTCATCCAGTCACCAAGATGATAGACCAGCCCAGGGCTCTGTGGCTGCCATATGCAGAAACATGGCTCCTCTGCCTTTCACCCACTATTGTTACACCTCTCTGAGTGTGTAACATCACACATAGGACTTTGCAAATTTCATTACATTAGGAAAATTGTTTTGAATAATCCAAATAATTCTAATATAATCACATTATAATCACATGACTTCCTTTAAAAATTTTGTATTGGTGTATTATAATTATGCATAATAGTAGGATTCATTATGCCATTTATATATATATATATATATATATATATATATATATATATATATATATATATAAATATATTTCTATTTCTATTTATGTGTGTATATAAACATACAATCATACAGCAGTCATTGTAGTGTATTCATGCATGAAGAGAGCATAGATTTTATTCCCCAGATGTTAAAGTAGAGACCAGAAACATGGAAAAGATTCCACTAGCTTCCTGGATTTAACAAGTAGGAACCACACAGATACAGTTGGAAGGGAAATAATGCTTCCAACTACTCTAATTAATCTAGAAGGCTCTTCTTTCAAGGCTCCAGAGAAGCAGTCTTGCTAACCAACATGATAGATAGATCTGCACAACTACCAAATAATACAATTATAATAAATTAATGGTTCTCTAAGCTTTGATTATGTACTGACAAGGCTTCCTAAAACATTGCAGTGTTGGGAATGTGAGATTTCTTACACAATGAATAATGGATTTCCCCAAAGTTAATACAGAATCTGCCAAGCCTCTTAGCCTTATATGGACAGAGCTGAGGCATGTACCATATCCTTATCATTGTGTTTTTATGAAGACAAGAAGTTAAAAGTGTAGCCTTCATTTAAGAGAAGGACAAACAGACTTAATTTTTAATTGTTAAAATTAAAGGTGAATATATAATGGGAAGGGATTGACTGTAGACATCTTTAGAATGTATCTTCTAAATTCTGGAACTTACATATTGCTCAACATCTGACAAAAAACAAGACCCTTTTTATTATCTAAAAAAAATTATTGATTCATTTAAATGTCACCATGATGTTATTTATGTTATTTAAAGTTAAAAAGAAAAATCATAGAAGTAATGAGATATTTTTCCAAAAAGAAATAACAGTGATGAGTGAAGAAAGTATTTTATATCACATAGAAGGTATGAAGGAGTGTAAAACAATCAGTACACATTTTGCAGATTCACTATAAAATGTTTCTCCACAGCAAACTTTTTCAACAAAACTTATATAATGTATTTTATTTAGAAATAAAACCTCAATTTTGAACTTAATTAGACTAAGGGTATTTTTATCTAATCCATCTTTATACATAAAAGAATATATTATGAAATAATGCAAAAATTTTAAATATTTATAGTCCTACTTAAAATAAATTGTGTTAAATAAATACCCTCTTAGTACTGATTGATAATGTGTTCAATATCCTTATTTTATTTGTATATATATGCAATTATGAGATTTATAAATAGAATAATGAAATGCCCTATGTAATGAGTTCTCATTTGTATATATATTTAACTTAGCAAAGATGCAATGAAAGTCACTAAAAACAAAACAAGAGAAATAAAGAATAATGAATGACAGGAGGAGGGGAAGAAGGAATAAATAATTTAAAGTTATGAAAATTTTGTATTTTCCCAAGAATAAATAAAACAGATAAAATGGTCACCTGAAATTTTCTCTGTGTTGTAGAATCAAATCTGACTTTTGTTTGTATCTCTTATATCTTAGTCAACTCTAACCTTGAAGAACAATTAGTGCAATATGATTCTAAAATCAAAACAACTTCGTAAATAATTATTATCTAAAAAATAAAACAAAAGTATTCTAGTATAGGAAGAAAATAAATATAAGATTTCCTAAGAAAAGTATATCAATTTTTTAATTTAATTTAATTTTTTTCTTAACCAGAATGTGGGAAAGCTACAGGGTTTGGAAGGGATGGGTAGACCCTCCAAACATGGGGACAATGTCTTCCAGCCATTCTTCTCCCTGCACTATCAATGACCAGAGCATTAGCAGACCATGATCACTTTCAAATGCAGGACATATAATTTCTTATACAGCATATTTTATAGAGATTTTTTAAGAATGACTTGTTTTGGTTTGGGTGTGAAGTGTCCCCAAAAAAGCATAGGTGTGAAACAATGAAAGAAGATTCAGAGGAGAAATGATTGAGATGTAACAGTCTTAACCCAATCAGTTAATTAATCCCCTAATAGGGATCAACTGAGTGGTAATGGTAATGGTAGGGTGTGGATGAATGGGATGGGAATTTGGGTGTGGTTTGGGGTATATATTGAAATCTGGCAAGTGGAGACTTCCCTTTCTGCTTCTTGATCATCATGTGAGCTGCTTCCCTCTACCACACTCTTCTGCCATGATGTTCTGCTTCACCTCAAGCCCTGAAGAGTGGAGCTGGCCTTATATGGACTGAAACCACTGAAACAATGAGCCCTCAAATAAAATTTTCCCTCTTGACAATTGTTCTGCTTGAATCTTTAAGTCACAGCTGAAAAAAAAGCTGATTCAAATATGTATTTTATCAAATAAATTGTTTATTTACTAGCTTAATTTAGAAGTAAGGTCCCATATATATGATGTGACTCTATGGAACTTAATTTAACTGTGCATTTGCAAGTTAAACATAACCTCACTTTATTTTAAGCTTTCTCAATTTAATAATTCAGACACGGTATTTTCTCTTACTTCATTTTATCATTAACTTAAAACTAAAATGTGAAAACATTAAATAAATAATATTAAAACTGGTTTGAATAGTTGATGTATTTGAATTAGTATGAAAAATACATTCCCTTAGAAAACTATAGCTTTATTTCCTGATTGTCACAGAATCAACTCAAAATATAATTAATTTTACCAAATAAAAATTGATTTCATTCTTCAAAAGAGATAACTACATTTTATTACCATTTTTTCCCTCTATGTTCATTTAAATGGCCTTGAAATTTTGCTTATGCTACACATATATCCTTAAAAACTTTCACAATGTGAAACTCATATGGCCAACCAAAGGAATTCATAGGGTTAATAGCATAAATAGAAGCTTTTAAAAATGCATTTTTCAAATCACAGGGAAGTACGTGATTATATATATTTTAAAGAGCTGCATATAAATTAAGGCTATGTAGGTTTTTATTTAATTTTAAAGATAAATTTTAAATTTTATAAGAGAAACATTGGCCAAATAGGAGAAGAATATTTGTTGTTTAAACAACATTTAGTAAATTACATAGATGCTTAATGCAGATGTGTTCACTTTTACAATGATCTCACGGCTATTGCCGAGAAATAGAAAAATTCCAAAGTACCTCTACCCTGGATATTCTGTGCATCAATGGAAGAACAACCATCCACCAACAAGTTAAAAATTATCTATTCAATCTATTCAAATACAAAACTTTTTGAAAATACAATAATTGATTATACCCATTTGAGGACAAAATTCTTTTCAGGAAAATGTATAGGTGTGCATTGTATGTGTTTCAGGGAGGAATATGTAAATGATAAGAGCAATGTTTACCATGATGACTCCCGAAACATAATAAGCACAATGTAATGACAAGCACATTAACAACTTAATTTTTAAATTAAACCCATTCTAATTTATAGATTATACATAGATTGTACTCTATGTATCTAGGTATCTAAAATGTCACTTATTCTATTAGAATTATGCAATCTGGAATACTCATAACTTGGTTTTAATGTTGATTAAAATTTAACATTTGGGATCACATCTTAGCAATAGTACATCAGTGTCTATCCCAGTTTGGAGAGACCCTTATGTAGCATCTGCAAAAGCATTGACAGTTTCCCATTGAAAAGGGTCATCAGGTTCAAGGGATACTAGAAAATTCAAATGTGCTCTATGCAATTTGAAAATTTCCTGTTCCCCAAGGAGGACAAATTGCAAAGATGGAGCAGTAAGGATGTTGATGTTCCAGACTAACAACTATTCTTGTAATCAGTACTAAAAAGAAGCAAATATTAAAAATTTCAGGGTAAAGGGCAAGGGTGTAGCTAAATATTAGAGCATTTGCCTAGCGTATGCAACACTCTGGTTTCAATCCCTACATCTGCCCCCCCCACACACACACACACACAAAGAAAAAAAAAAGGAAAGAAAGAAAGAAAAAATAAGAAAAAATTGAAGGGTACATTCAATATAAGTGGGGGATGGTTTTCTTATTTTAAAGGTTACAACTAAAACAAGTTCAGTGTAATATAGCAGTACCATTTCTATTGTATGATTCTACTTATTTCCAATGCTTATTCATTTAATCTACACAAACTCAACAAGTAAAGAAATACAAAACCCCAAAAAGTTTTGTAAATATAATTCCTAATATATAAAGGAGAGAGAGATCATAAAAACAATCGAAAATCAGATCAATCTGTGTTTTCATGAAATTCTCACAGAAATATATTTTGTGTGAATGAAAATACATTAGTTTCTGTGATAAGGAATATCAAAATGTTAAGCTTAAAAAATCCAAAGAGATACAGTTTAGTTATTTATAAAAGACAGAGAAATATACAGGGAAAAGAGGCTGAGAACTTTGGGGATATTCTAAGCTATCTTCCATAGTGATATGTCTCATAATTTGGGAGAATTTATTTTCTATTACTATTATAAAGTTATCCACTTTTTAATACTTTCCTACATATGTGCTGGGGATTGAAATTCCACCCATCATATGGCCTTTGCCAGAATATACATACATATAACTTCATCTAATATTCAATTTATTCATATTTAATTTATCCCTTAGAAATGTGAAGTTTCAAGTACATAGCAATTAACCTAATAATCTGGGGAACATGGTTAAAAGGAAGTGATATGATCAGGATCCCAATACTGGTACTGCTTATATCCAAAGAATATGCTCTCTGTAGCATGCTGCATTGCTTTCTCCACAATCTAATATAGACACAAATGTGGCATAAATCAATACCCAATTTTTAACTTTCTGAAAAATGATCATTTTGCTTTTATACAACTACATTATATAAGAAAAAACGCAGGAAGAGTGTGTTACATTCAAAAGTTCTCAATGAGAAAATTGTTAAAAATATAGAGCTAGAGAAAATACTTCTTAGTTGTTTAAAAAGGCACTTCAAATAACAGAAAGGATATATTTCTTCTAAGAAAATACAATGTTGGCAATATCAGCACTAACAACTTTTAAAAGGTTTCACTGACAGGCTTTGGAATGATTCTTGAAATTAATATGTGCTATGATTTGAATGTGTTCCTCGGATTTCATGTGTTGGAAACTTAAGTCTCCAAGGAACCAGCGTTAAGAGGTTATACTTTTAAAAGGTATCAAGTTCATAAGGTATTTGACCTCATGAATGCATTAATAAGGTTTCAAATGAGTGGGTTCCTTATCATTCCCTTTCCCTCTTTCTCACCCCCATGGGAAGCCTTCTACTTGTTACTATGAAGCAAGAAGTCCTTCTCCAGATGCAGCCCATTGATCTTTGACTTCCTTCTAGTTTTCAGAACTGTGAAACTAAGTTCTGTTCATTATAAATTATACAGTTTGTGGCATTCTGTTATAGAAACATGAAATGGACTAAGACAAGATGTAGCCATCATTTCTAAGTTTGTCATTATTGCCAGTATAAGAAAAAGCTGGCAATGTCAATGCTAAGAGTTAAGCATTTTCTTCATAATGCTCAAGTGAAAAAAAGGTGTACATTACTTATTCTTATGAATATAATTGGATTTGACTCTGTCTGTACTTAATTATTTTAAAAATAATTAGATCTAGATTTTAAACCCTTTCTTTTCCTTTCTATGTTATAAAAAATCCCAGAAGCTTACAATTAAAACAAACGGAGCAAGAGCATTTTCTTTGTTATCTGTTGCTATTATTCCAGAGATTAACACCATATCCACCCACCTTCATGGGCTATTTGAAAGCAGATTTGGAATTCAAGGCATATACTCTTTCATTGCTATAACATCAAACAATTTTGTAGTGCTCACTATGTAACCATTCAATTTTCTACTGGAAACCTTCCACAGCCAACACTTCCAGAGGTCTTGCTGCCTTTAGAATGCAAGAAAAGTGAAAAAAGAATCAGACCTCTGTGACCAGCCATTTCCCATCCTTTGAAGTCAGCCTCTGCTCATTAACCTCTTAAGCCAACTCCTCCTACCGCAATTTTAGCTCTAAAATCACTTTATTGTGTTTGCAAAGGTCTTTTGACTTTCTCTTCCTAATGCAGATTAGGATCCCATGTCCAAGACACAAATCCCTGATCACCTTTTTTGGAAGAAGGAGAAAATATCACTTCTCATTCTTTGGTAAATATCACCTCTCAATTTCAGCAGCTGGAGAAAACAGCCACGGTTATTGACTCAATCAATTATATTGCCATATTCTCTCTCTAGTGTGTACTCCTTGTTAAAACACTGCTTTTCATCTCAGTGTCCCTTGAGAGGTGGACTAAGACAGTGTTTACATGGTTACTGATTTGGATCTTCCTTACACAGCCTCATCTAATCTGTGTGTAAGCAAAGGGATATTTTCACCATTTTTTTTTCGCTATTTAGCAATCTGACCTTCCTTATTATTGGGTTTGTTTGTGTAAACCATCTTATGAAGTATTTAGACATCAATATACAGCATTTCCCATCAATGATGTGTTTTTTAACTCTTATAGAAGTTATGATAATGCCAATGTCTGCTATTTATTAATAATATTCTCTAAACAAATTCCATATTCACTTTAAAAATTATCCAATTTTCCTATAATTCAACAATTTCTACTTTGGAAGAAAATCCTCCCTCTTCACCTATTTATTAGGTAGATGGATAGATAGACAGATAGATAGATAGATAGATAGATAGAAATATAGATGTATTAATTTGCATCTCAGGAGGCATATCTAGATTTGAGGAGATGGGAAGCAGTTTCACCTCAGGCTTTAGCAATGTAGACCATTCTTTTTCATTTTTTCAGAGCATAGTTCAATGTTTTAGACATACAGAGACTGAGATTAGAGAGGTTAAAAATTACCTTTCCAAAACTCTCACTTTCAAGGCATTATCTTGTAAGTTTCAAATAAATCAAAGTCTTTAACTAGCTATAAGACAGTCATTTCTCTATGTCCCTTCTGAATCCACCTGTGCTCCATTTTATACCTACCCCCAAATCTCTCCTTATTCTCTATGTATTGAGGGAAAAATTAAAAATGATGTTCCTACCAACCCAGAAAATCCCCTCAAACAATTTCATTGTTGAGTAATTTTTTAAATAAATTTTAATTTGTGTCACAGGTGATGCACTAAACAGATTACACAGACATAAAGAATACTCACTTTTTATACAAACCATCAGATATATATTATGTGCACATTCTCAGAATAAGTGATGACTTGTCTTCATATAAAAGGATTTGACACATTGATTTGCTATGAATTCTTTCTTAATTCATTTTAAATTTATATGGTGTTTGGAGTAGCTATCAGTTCTAGCTATTTGTTATCATCCAAGGAAAAAGTCAAATATCTAGAACAGTGGCAAAGCTAAACTCTCACCAAGACAGCAAAATTTAGGTGTAGTCTTTTCTGATCTCACTGGGTTGTATGTAACTCAGGAATTAGGGTCATGTAGCTTGTTAAAAGCTTCACATGCATGTCATAGGGACATAGGCAGGACACACAATGCAAATTCCCTTGAGAAATTGGGCTTAGAATAGGAAAGGGGGAAGACTGTCTTCTGTTAATTAATGAGGACCACTCTCCTCCACCAGTATGATACTTTATAATATATATAATCCTTTCAGATTTTTTCCCATGCTGGGGATTAAACTTAGGGCTTCATGCATGCTAGGCAAGCACTGAACCACTGAACTACATCCCCAGCCCTCACATATGTTCTTGTGGTAGCTATTTTTTTTTTTCATAATGAGTTTAAAAAGTTTCAAATGGATATCATTCCCAACATATTTAAAATGATGAAAATTGAAAATAAAATTCTGTTACAGTACCTTGAAGTGTTTCCAAAAGAATCTAGGTATCACTGCTAATTTGTATTCAATATTATGCATACATGATATACATATATATGCACAAAATATATAAACATATGTAATATGTTGCATTTTTATTTGAATTTCATTTCTACTTTCTCTGCCTAGTTTTTACCTATAAACAAATGTAATTCATTAGCAGGGTGCAGTAGCATATGCTTATAATCCAAAAGTCTCAGGAGGCTCAAACAGGAAGATTGCAAGTTAGAGACCATCCTTCACTATTCAATAATACCCTGTTTCAAAATAATAAAAATAATAATAATAATATAATAAAGGTCTGAGGATGTAGTTCAGTGGTAGAGTGGTATGGTGCACATGGGTTCAATTCTCAGTTAAAAAAGACTACAAAAATAATTTATAGATTATATGGACTAAATATTTTAACATTGATTTTTAGTATGGGATGTTTTTCTCTTTGAATTGAGTTTTGTTGTTGATGTTGTTGTTGTTTATAGTTATAGATGGACAGTAATGGAGAGCATGCCTTTATTTTACTGTGGAGCTCCTTAGCTTCACAAACCCAGTGCTTTACACGTGGTATGAAGCACTCTGCCACTGAGTTAGATACCCTGCCCTGAATTGTGTTTTTAAATTATTAAATTCTGAATCAAAACATAAACATTGTATACCTTTTAAATGTAACTACTTAAGAAACACTGTTTTGAAAATCCATCCCTTAAAGCTGTTTTCCTTTTGAGACAAAGTCCCCACAGTGCAATCTTGTGAGAATGCAGGAGAGTGCACTTCATTCCTATATTTTCATAGATCAAGACACCAAGAAATCTTGTTCTCAGAAATAAGTAATTGGGAGTTGAAATATTTTATTATAACAATATCACTCATTTATTTGAATCATTTACAGAATTATAACAAAAATCATAGAGTGATATACTTAAAAGCTCATTTATACTCAGCTGCCCCTGACAACTCAATTAGATATTCCTTCAAATGTTTGCAATGCAAAAATTTAATAACCTAAAAAACTAGTCATTTGCAAAAGGTTTTGCTATGGAGTCATAAGAGTCACTTACTTTTTAAAAATGAAAATGAATATTTTAATTGACTTTTTGTTTTTTATCCTGAAGATTTCAGTACCCAAGGACTAAGTACCAAAGGAAAGTTAAAGATGGTTGAGAAATTTTTTTTCTCTTCTGAAGAAAGAAACTGTTGGTGAAAGATCCTTTTGAAATGGAAAAGTTGATAGGATAATACCAATACTTAAACAAGAGTTAATTTAAATTTGATTATGAAATACTGGTACTGTCACCATAAAGAAGCACTAGGAGGCTTTTCCAGAGGTCAAGGCAACCTCTAATCAGATGGTTCTTAACAAGTCACAGAAAAGAATTTAAAGATGCCTCAGGTTTTAGCAAAGAGAACAGTTTTATTTGAAGGGGAAATGTGAAGATGTGAATTCTGAGAGAATAATGGGGGCAATCTTGAGAGCCAGATGTGCCCTCCTGGGTCTTGGGTTCTTCTTTTAATGGGAACTTTGTGAGGGCTGGGCATGGGAAGATGCTTGGGAAGTATTTCTGCCTGATCAACTCAGTTCTTTTATCATAGATCACAAGAAATTCATTTGTGGTGGTTTTGTTCTCTTCAGGTTCCTCAAGCTGACATTGTCTCTTCTATCGATATAACTTTTGGAATAAGCCTATAAGTTTCTTAAAATATATTTCATTTGTTTCAAATAATCAGATGATATAATGTGTAGGAAAACAGTGTATGTAAACTTCAATCAAAATAAAGCAATTTTCAGAAATGAGCGAATTTAAAGTAACTCTAAGATAGAAAGATTTGTCAAAAATTGGGAAGTTATTGGCCTGGAGTAGTAGTATCTTTCCTTATTCATATTCTCTCCTTTCTACCCATCTTTGTATACTCTATCTTACCTCATTTATGTTAAAAGTATCTGACTATCTACAATATTTCCAGGTTCTCCTGTTCTCTCAGGGGCTAGCATATTTTGCTTAAAACTAAGAACCTACAGAAGTCTGCCAGGGTTTACATTGTGCAATATGTGTTTGTAAATGATCACAGTGGCTGCTTTATGTGGAATGGATTGGGGAGGAAGAAGAAAAGAAGTCACAGACCTATCTGAGAGGTTTTCCTTAGCATGGAACAAAAGTCATCTATTGTTTTAGTCAGCTTTAATGTTGCTGTGAACAAATGACCTGACAAGAACAAAGTAGAAAAGGAAAACTATTTTGGGTAAGAGTTTCAGAGGTTCAGTCCATGGTCCTGATTATATAGCTCTGGGTCCCAGATGAGGCAAAGCACTGTGGTGGAAGGGCATGGTGGAGAACAGCTACTTAGGGCATGGCACCAACAAACAGAAATCTCCGCTTACCAGGGACAAAACATGAACCCTAAAGGATGCCCCAGGGACCTAATTTCTCCAGTCACACCCTATATTCCTGCAGTGACCACCCATTTAATTCTTATTGGTGAATTAATCCACCAATTAGGTTATACCTCTCAATTAAATCATTTCACCTCTGAAAATTTTCACATTGTCTCACACGTGAGCTATCCTGTGTGAGATAAACCATAACCTTTATATTTCCCTTATCTGCTTTACCCAATGCACCAATAAAGTTTTTTGGGGTTCTTAAAGGTCAACTAATAAAAGAGAATGAACTTATTTAAGAACACAAGTCCCTAACCTCAGAAAGTTTAAAATAGTTATATGCCAGCCTGCTTACAATTTATCTTTATGCCTCAGAGTGATTTCTATGAGCAGTTATACCAATATACAAATACAACCAAATAGAGTAAAACTATCTTTTATTACAATTGTAGCACCACACTTAAGACATTACTACAAAATGTATATATGAAATTGTACATCCACAAAGTATTAGGTTGAAGGAAGCTGGATTTTAGTAAACCAATCAATAAGACATATATGTGTGTGTGTGTGTGTGTGTGTGTGTGTGTGTGTGTATGTGTGTGTGTGTGTACTGGTCTTCTTAGTGTAATGAGCATTCAATACCTTAGGATATAACTATTCTTTACTCATGTGCTCTATAAATACAAAATAGAAGCCTCAGGTCCTTTGTCTTTCAGAGTGATTCAGCCTGCATGAATAATTTTGTTTTGTTTCTTGTAGAAAAAAGATACAAAACTGAATTTCCTGTTTCTTAACAGTGTTTTTTATTTAATTTCAAAAAAAAAAATAGGAAGATGAGAGGAAAAGCAAATGTAGATTAAAAAAATGTGGTCTAACAGGTAGTTTGTGGAAACTAAAATAAATAGAAATAAAATTTAAAAAATTATTTTGACACTTTGTTAATGAAAGTGTGAGAGAAATACAAATATATTACAGCTGCATATATAAGACCTGTGAAAATTTGCTGATTATAAGGCATAGAGTTAATGGTCTGTAATTGTGGTGTTTTTTGAATGCAGTATCAGTAATGAAGATAACAGATGTTCATGTTAACATGAAAAAAATATTAAAGAAGTGAATGTCTTTTGTTTGGGATAATTAATTCTATACCTCACTCCTACATACAAATGCATATATAAACTGAAGTCAATTCTAAAGAGAACTCAATGAACTAAAAATACACTGAACAAAATTTTATTTGATCGTAACTTAAATTACTATCTTTGGTGTTCTCTGTGACTATCTCATTTAGTTTCTATTTTGTTTGCTTATATTCCAAGGTGATTTTTAATGGATTGACTATTGCATAAAAATCTGAATAGCATGTGGAAAATCTATATGGAATACCATTTAGAGATTGTGTCCCATAATTAATTATACTTGTTGTTTTTGCTGCTTTTTGTTTAAAGTTTTTTCAGTATGTGTGTGTTTTAACCTTATTCTTCCCATTCCAATGGGGAAAAAATAGACAAGTTAAAATTGCAAGAATATTTTGCACCCAGTGTCAACCAGCTACTCTTTCAAATAAATTATGAGAATGTTAAAAACATATTATATAAAAACAAACTGCTGATAAATAGGCAAAGGCATTTATTTATACCTTGATAAGAGACAGTTAAAGTGAGGAGCAGAAAATAAAGTTATGTGTTCTAAAGCAAATGACTCCCCTTCCATAGTAACAAGATCTGACACATTAGTAACCATTTCACCACTTTTCATTATCCACATTATTGATATCAGTTTTATAAAGAATTTATTTTGCTTGTTAATAATATTAACAAACACCAGAAATGTTAAATTAACCACTCTTCATTATCATAGCACTTTATTAAAATATAAACCAAATAACTTTGTTAATTATTTACAAAGAACTTTAAGTCCATTTGCTTCTAATGCAAGACATGGCAATTTCTTTGCCTGTGAGTGCCTTCTTTTCCTTCAAATTAAATAGTAATTTGAAACTCATGGAAAGACCAGGTACTGACATCACCTGAAATCAAAGCTTACTTACCTACAACTTATATAAGAAAACAAAGATGGTCAAGTTCATGAAAAAGTGATGAATGCTTTTATGAAAAACATGTTTCAAAAGGATGGACAGCAGTGTCCTTGCCAGTGGAGGCCATCACTGTAGATCATAACTTCTGAGAAAACAAGGGTTAATTCACATTTGCATTGACCCTAGTCAAAGGTCCTTTGCAATACAGCTAGAATCACTCTTGATTTAGATTTGTTTGGACAGATTCCAGAGACTTGCTTACTGGGGTCTGGTGGACTTCAGTTATCATAATTACATAATATGCAATGTGCCTGCAGGACACAGTAAATGTCATCACTTCAGGCATAACAGCAAGCCGTATCAATCATCCTCAGCCCTTGCAGGGTAGAAGATCTGGCTCAGCGCTTATCTGTGTGCTTAGAACTGGAACAGAGCTTTGGAACGAGAATAAGGGTCATTAATCTTTTGTCTATGGAAGCTCATTCGATCAGCTCTGAATGCTACACCACACTTCTTAAAATAGGTTTAATTCCCATGCCTGTATCTCAGTTCAATCTGAATTTAAGAAATGGACTATTATTTAGCAGACTCTTGTAACAGTGTGGATAATACTACCTGGTATAACAAATAATCCTTACTTATGTGGCTAAAAGGCTAACACTTATTTCTAATTAACAACATTCATTTAGGTCATTCCTGGTCAGTAGGTAAGTTTTTCCATGTGGTAATCGAGAAAATTGGCCTTCATTTTTGTAGTTGCAACTTTTGTCTAGGGCCAGTGAGTTCTCCATATTCAACTGGCAAATGTAGGAAGAACTGGAGGAGGACTCAGAAATTTATATGTATCAGTCCTTGAAACAGTGCACATGAATTAGGACTCAGTCATTTGGAAATGTACCCAAGGTTGTATCTAGGAAGAAGAAGAATTCAGTGAAGAACAACCAAGCTCTGCCTCAGATTCCCAAAATCTAACTTTGATAACAGGGAGACCATACTAAACTTATATTACACAAACACGTTCAAAACCACATTCCTCTTGCTATTAACATACTTAATGTTCTATGAGCTTATAGGTTTCCTGAACCTATGGCCTTCAAAATGAATGTTGGTAATGGTGATTACATTTATGTCCAAGAAATAAAGACTTAAGTGTTGGTTATATGAATATGCAGAAGATGCCCCTTACACCAACATGAGTCTCCTTCAATAATCCATCTCCCCAAATGGGCTTATTCTGCTCACATCCTCATTTTTTCTATGTAGATATTATTTTATAAAATATTACATTTTCTTATAAGCAAAACATACAATACAATCTTTCAACCACTAAGAAGAAATCATGAAACATGTAATTTTTATAAAAATACATATAACTTATGTATGATGATTGTAATCATGTGTTTTAAAATTTTAACATGGTTTCTATCAATATCTGTTGATTGAATCAGTGCTGAATCTGTTTTATCCCTTTTCTGTTTGTCATTCCTATTTGCATTATTTGTCACAAAGGTTGTCTGATGGCTAAAGTTCACTAAATGGCTAAAGACCACACTACTTACTATGATTTCATGACTTCTTCATGAATAATGTAAATTATCTCCCTATAATTACAACCTTCATTTTTGCTAGTTTGTTAAAATGGAATTGTAACATACACATCATAGAGGTATTGATAAACATTCCAACAACTATCCTATGGCTATTCTACATCTTTCCACACTGTTCCACATGCTATATATCATTTGTTACTAGGAGTATATTCTTGTAAATGCAACAGGGAATGAAATGAATTATACTAAAATGGTGCCACCTGAATTAAAGCAATGTGAGACACTTGGAAGTCCCTATTAAAAAAGATAATATAAGTTATGGTTTATATGAATAAGTTCTTTTAAAAACTCTAAAATGTGGTAGCTTCATCAAATTATTTCGTTTTTCTTTAATAAACAAAAATAAGAAATATACTTTCATGAATGCTAACTGTAAAAATACATTCCATCCGCTTGCCCAATGATACTTAGAGTACTGATCATCTGAATGACCAAACATTGGCAGTTTCTCTATAAGACCTCTTTTCTGTTTACTGTGACAAGAAATCCATTATGAAGATGAAAATAGAAGTACTGAAATGAGAGATTCATTGTACAATAACTACCTTTTCTCCTGTGTCAGGATCATTTTTCCATTATTAATTATCAAAGCAAAGCCAACTAATTGTATAAGATCTGGATAAATCTGTGCTAACCTAAAGAATTTTAGCACTTATCAAATAGCATGTTAGATCATATTATTACATTATTTTTCATCATGTCCTACTTTTCAGGCAGCTTTTCATCACTGTGGCCAAAATACTTGAAAAGAACAGCTCAAATAAGGAAATAATTATTTAGGGTTGTTGGTTTTGGAGATCTTAGTTAATAGATAGCCAACTCCATTGCTCTGGGCCAAAGGTGAGACATCACTCAGCCCATTCAAACTAAGATGGACTGATTTGTTATAGCTTTTACAGTTCAGTTACTTCACCTTTGAACATTACTGCATTAACACAGGAGCTATAGGGAGACATCTTATATATCCCAGTCATAATAGCACATCTTTATAGACATTTTTCACCATATAGTTAAAAAAAATTATCATCATCATAAGATCCTCTGATTCAAAACAAGGGACATGTCCATAGCCATCTACTGCCTGTGAAGAATGGGTCTGTTTAGAAAAAAATAGGAAAATCCAGAAAAAAAGAAGGGGGGGAGGAGGAGACAATTAAACTGTGTTTACGGGAGCCTATGCTTCTGACTTTGATTTTACTACTAAAGGAGTCCTAGGGGAAAATTCCTGGAAATAATAAAAATGATCTATATAGGTTTCAGAGTTTTAAACTGGAAATAAAACCTTGTTCTTTTCTCTCTTTTTATTGTTCATAATCAAGGTATAAATCATATTCATGTTCTTTTACAAATACTTATTTCATGAGATTGTATTTGAGTTAGAGGATTTCAAAGTCATTTTATAAGGATAAACTGAGTAGTTATGCATTTTGTTTGTAAGATCTAAGTCATATCATTAAAAGTCCTGTTTAATTACTTTGACAAAGCAATGACATGATATTCAGTCTTTCAGATTTCACATAGTTCAGTCTCCATACATAATCCCCTACAAAGATTTTTCTGCACATTTTTTTTCCCTTAGAATACAAAAGTGTTATGACTTAAGTCCTTTAAAATCACTTGGTAAAATCTTTCAGACACAATTCATTCTCCATATAATATCCCCTGCAATTTCTCACCTATTTGTCTCTCAATTTCTTTCCTTAGAATACAAAAGCATTACAGCTTAAGTCTTTTAAAATCTCCGGTAAGGGCTGGGGACGTAGCTCAATTGTGGGGCACTTTCCTAGCATATGTGAGGTCCTTGGTTCAATCCCTACTAGTGAAAATAAATAAACAAACAAACAAATATACTGGGAAGCATATGATTATAAATTGATGAAAACATATTAATTGTCTAACAATCAGCATCTTTAATGTACAGGAAAAAATCATATATTAACTCTATTGGTCAAGAGTTCCAAATTTAATTTGTATAACAACAGAAAAACAAGTAAGTAGAAACTATTATTCTAGTTAGTCTTATCTACAGATATGCACAAGGAGATTCAGCTGTGCCTACCTAGAACTGTAGTTATAAAAAGAGGCAGAGATAAAGGCAGTTGAGGGCTAATGTAGGCAGAACAAAGAAATTTTAAAATGGAACTTGAAGATTGTTGGGATTATGGTCAGGAAAATATGAAAGCCACACTATTATCTTGAATTGTTCCAAAACTCTCTAAAGATAATAATGTTTGTGACCTTCCCATTCAAGTCAGACTGTGTAGATACTAACAGTGCACAAAATGCAAAGGGAAAGATCCTGCCATGTCTTATAGTGGTTACTGTAAAATGAAAGAAGACACGACGGTATGACATCCAACAATATAACAATTTTAAGTTTAAGGAAAAGTTGTATATTAATTAGTTCAAGCTATTATAACAAATAAACAGGGTAGGTTAGAAGTATAAATCTATCACTCATGTAAAAATATAAATCTATTACATCCCAGTAATTACATCTGGAATTTTAAGATCAAGGTACAAGCTAACTTTATTCTTGATGAGGAAAATTTTTTTTTCTTACATTGTGAGATGTGGAGAGAGAGAGATAATACATTACAGCATTATAGCAGTTTGGACACTGTAAACAATCTCATCATGGGAATGTTGAAGGAAGATAAACATTTAGAAAACTGGATGAATTTGTGTCAAAACCATGAGAGGGTTATTTAATAACAGAAGAGAGGGTAGTGCCACATGGATTAGAGGAGGTTTTTCATAAATGAATAAGGAGAGATTATTTGGTATTATAAAATTTTGCTTTATCAATTAATTTTAAATGAAATTATTAAAAATAAAGATTATAACTACAAATTTTTCAAATTCTAATCATAACACACAATTGAAACAAAAAAAATAGAGAGTGAATTCTGTACTTTTATTTAGTGCTACTGAGGAAAGAATGAGGATTTTTTAGTATTTATTTGGCTAGGCAGGAAAAGTTAGGAAAGCACCATCATTTTTAAAATGTTTTCATACTTTTGCAGAGACTAAAAATATAAAAAAAAAAAAAAACAGACTCAGATGAATACCTAATTGGAATACACTGCAGAATCCTGTATTAACCTTGTTAAAATGTTTGCAGATTCCATTCAAACTAGATTATGAGGAAAATACTATTGGAAACAGATTTAATTAACTGTCCCTAAACAGGAAATAAAACTTCATGATTACCTTCTGAGACATTGCATTTAGTGTTTTGCCTATTTTATGATACTGTAAATGATGCATTTCCTTTTTCAAGTAAAATTTAATGAAAGACAATTAAATGTCACTAACTAGATTAAAGATAAAAAATAAAAGTGCCATAAATATCATATTATGTGAAAAAAGGACTATAATTTATTTATTCTTAAAGTTCTCTCTCTTCCATAAATAGCAGGTGTGTACATATAGCTGTATCAGTACACATATAGTATAGATAGATGCAGACTGAATTTTTAAACATAGTAACATAGTAAAAATATTTTTTACATTGGATTATAAAAGGAATTAAACTATAAACCTGAGATGTAAGTGATCAAATTTTTCCAAAATTTATAGATGATAGAATGATATGATTCTATCAGAAAATGTTTCAAAACAAAGTATAAAGAATGAGAATTAATTTTAATGTAGAACCTATAAATGCAGCTTAGGACAGATGAAGTTTAAAGGAAATGGTTTTCCTTTTTCAGTATTAGATGATAATTTATAGCAAACTGAGTCATGCATGTCAATTATTGAGAAAAATTAATGAAGATGCAGAGTTCATAAGATCTTAAATTATTAGAATGTTATAAATTTTATAAATATCTTCACAATGAAAAGATTATGCATGCTATTTGTATAAGCTTATATATGCTTTTCTACATAAATAATTCATCCTTTCAGCAAGGAACAAATGAACTACTAGGTTAATTTGGATTATTCATGAACTAAAGGACATTGCTTTGGAAATGTTCATCAAATACTGAATATTTTAATGTACTATGTAACAATGCAGCATATGATCTTTCCCTTTTCGTTAACACTTGGTATAACTCTGATGGTTTAGGTTTTCTTTTCTGATTACATTTATAAGTTAAATGGCCTGTTTTATTAAAAAGTAGAATAAATATTAACTTTTTGACCTCTCTAGGTCATCCTACAGGCATCTCCTTCCAGCCTATTTGTTTCTGCAGAATCTACATATTTAATACTGAGGAATTTTTCCTTTCATAATATTTGTTCAATCATCCACATCATTAATAAAGTTATTAACTGAGGACAAATCCAGCACCAGTACTCCCTCACCACCTTGAAATATTGTGCTGATGCAGAGGTTGTATCTGATTTAATTCTTCAAGAATCATTGATGTGGAAATAGTTTTCAGCAATGGAAATCTTTAGTACATATTTAAGAACAACTCATTTAATGCTCAGCAAGGAACTTTTCTGCAAAGGAGAAACGAAAAATAGCAGATTTGTGTCCAGAGAGGGCACAAGGTAAGAGGGGTGTCTTTTTGAGATGGGGAAGGAACCCCCCCCCAAAAAAAAAAAAATGGCTAGTCAGGACAGAAAAGAAAAGGGAAGCCAGTAAAAAAAAGCAACTTTATCTTTGCCCATTGATGAAGGACCAATTCTGAAGCACTTTTAAATATTTTAAGCTCTAAAATTATGCAGTTGTGTAAATTGATAATAACACAGTTTCCATGCGAGTAATGGTGTAGAGACGATCCTTTGGTTACGGTTGCTGTGTTTAACTGCCACATCTGAGAAACCTATTTCCTTGTTATTGAAGTCATATATATGGTTTGCAAAAAATGGATTATGGTTTACTTTTGCACTCTGCTTAATGTCAGGCTATTCAAAATAACTTAGTCATTTTTATAATATTTATAAGTTAGAAATAGACTGAACAAGGGATTTTACATTTTCTGTATTTATCTGAAGACAGAAGTTTTATATTTATTTTTAGAGAATAAGACAAGTTTCCTAAGACACAGTCTATTTCAATGAAAGTATTTTTCCCAAGCAACTGAAACAAGCAAAGGATAATATGTAATCTGTAAATAAAATGGAAAAAAAGACAAAATTTTAAGAGATCATCTCAGTTTTTTTTATGTCACACTTTGCTCTTAAAGAATGCATTTGTCTCTAAATAATACTATTTAGAAGAATCATTTTCCTTATATTTCTTAATTAAATTATTTTCTGTTCTGACTACATATTAGCAAAGTTAAGAAAGTGTAATCGTAATATTGAAAACTAGATCAAACAACATCAAATTCATAGTGACTAAATGTTTGTGACACCAAATGAAAGGCGTTACTTCTTAGTAAGAGTTACAGAAAGTCAGCTATGAGGACAACTATGTGGGTTGTTCACATGAACCTGCATGTGTTTATCTTTATTTCTTCACCACACTGAATCAGATGAGTGACTTAATGAGCAATTTAAGTCTCTCTCAGACTTCTCCTGTTCTCCTTTCTCTCACCCTTCTTCTCCCCCTGTCATTAGAAACAGAATTCCTCTTCCCCAAGGAAGGTCATAGAAAATTCAATGCTTCCCCTAGAAAGCCAGCCATAGACAATAGAAGTATTGCTCTAACCTCTCCCTGCCTGTCTATAAAGATGAAATTCTCAGGCGTGTGTTCTGAGACACCAGGTAAAATGATCTTTCTCCAGAAGGGCCTGCCTTTATCCAGGAAGGAGGAGTGGTGCACAGAGAGTTCAAGAAATTTCTGGACAGTTGGGCCTTGTTGGACTCCTCAGTCTGTATTACCTTTAGTTATTACACTTTTTGTTCAATCACATTTTTATCTGGATGTCCATTCTTTAAATAACCTAAGGATAAAAACAGATAATTTTCTCTGTGCCTGCAGTCTTCATTTCTAA
Source organism: Urocitellus parryii (assembly GCF_045843805.1). NCBI lineage: Eukaryota > Metazoa > Chordata > Mammalia > Rodentia > Sciuridae > Urocitellus > Urocitellus parryii. Next base: position 32,440,204 of record NC_135531.1, on the reverse strand, counting down.
AGGATCCCAGGTCCTGTGAAACTCTGATTAGATAAACTTGGTATGCTTTTCTATTGTCAATATATTTTTTACTGAGTGTTGACTGGGACATTTAGAATGGATCAAAAAAGTTAACACACTGATTGGTCTTTCCATTTTTGTTTAAGACAGATCGTTCTGTTTGATTTTTATAAATAAATAGTAGAAACAGGAAGGATTGTTTTGAAATATCCTGAGCAAGAAGCATATCAAGTATTTTTATATAGTGCTTTTATAAATAATCAAGAATTCAAAACTGAAAAACCAACTTATATTTTTAATTGAAAAACTTGCAATTCAATTCATATAGTATGCATTGGATGTTCAATATCTTATTGGTTAAAAAAATTATTCATTTATCAATATTTCATTAGAAATTAACATGGTATATTAATTTTTAAACTATAAAGAGTTGATTGAGAAATTGCTACATCTAATATTATGCCTAAGTGGAATTAGAAAAAGGAAACTAAAAGAAACAAGAGGGCAGGCTATGTGCTAGTGACTTCTGAATCTTGCCAGTCTGACCAATGTTACTGTGAATAAGCTCTGGGTGACTGGGAAGATCAGGTAAACCTGATGAGCTGTAACCTCCATAGATGTGAAGCTGAATACTTCCCACGTTGTAAATACTGTGTTAAGGAAAAAAAAAATACAATTTGAAAGAAAAAAATTTAAAAAACGGTGAAGAATGGCTGTTAACAATTTTGGTTTCATTGTAACATAGCCAGTACTTTATTCATTTGCATAGCCGCTGCCTTGTGGTTTACTTAGTGTCTAGTTCATGGCTGGATTGTCTACACAGCGATGTTTATGAGAGAATGGAATGCTAACTTGCAGGTAGTGTTTTCTTGCTATTCAGCTTCTCAATCCTGTATATCCTTTTAACAACTTTAGGATTTAAGCGTGAATGAATATTTTCTAGATGACCATTTCTATCAGGTGACAGTAAAACATTTATCCCAATTAACAATTTAAACAATAAAATATTCAATAAATGTTATCACTAAAAAATAAAATAAAGTCATACTTATTTACTAGAATTATAAATAAGATTTTTGTGTGTATATATGTTGACTGACTATATGAGATTTCCTTCTAAATAGGATATATGTAAATATACAAAAAATTGAATATAAAGTACTGATATATGGTTACACAAAAATTCATGTTTTCATATTAAAAGAATATGTTTATGTTAGAGGCAATTATAGTAATTTCCACAACCCTATCTCCATATTTTCACAAATGTGGCTAAGGAAGAACAAAAAGGACTATTTATCTTTCAAATACAATATTACAGATTTTCCTTAAATTAATTATTTAGGCAAAAAAGCAATATGGTGGAATGAAACAAATCAATTGCCAAACTTAAATAATTTGTTTGGATTTGAATTTTAAAAGACAAGTAGACACAATATCTTTATTTTATTTTTATGTGGTGCTAAGAATCAAACCCAGTGCCTCATGCATGCTAGGCGAGCATGCTACCACTTGAGCCACATCCCCAGCCCCAAAGTAGAAGATTTAACAAGAGAAATTGGACATATTCAAACACAAATAAGAAATATAAAGTGATTAATGTTTGAAGATGGTATCTAAGAGCTGTGGCACCGCTCTGAATGTCTAACATATATGTCATTGAAATGCTCAAAGATGAAAAGGAAAGGGAAGTATAAATATTTGATAACATAAATAACTGAACATTTTCCTAAAATAATGAAGGAATGGAATCACCATCCAAGAAGCTTAGAGATATAAAGACTGTATAAACAATCAATGAGACACTTCGGGGCCCAGTGTCCTGGGAGGAATCAACCCCATACCACGCAGCCAGCTGCCAGAAAGGAAGACAGAGGAAAGGAATACTGCATATTACTGAGGTTCCCTAGTCAGCAATGTGGGCCTCCATCCAAAACACCTCCATTGTGGGACATTACAGCCAATGCCAGAGCCCTCCCCATGTGGTAATCTCCACTGTCAGAAATCTGACAGGGCCAGAAAGCATCTGCCCATTGCAGTACCACATGCCATATTGCGGCATCACCAAATAGGTCAAGGAATGCCTTTGGCACCTACAGGCTTTGTTAATGTGCCATTGTTTAAAAAAAATGACCAGTTGTTTCTGAAGAAATATTTCAGTCATAGTCTGACTTGCTAATTTAATAAATGGTTGGATAATTATTTGAGAATGTTGGCCTTTTAAAATGGTAGTTTATTCAAGAATTAGTTTTAATTCTTAGTGTTATACTAATAGACTTATTGCTAGAGTCTGCTTAAATTAAAGAAAACAATCCAAAGAATAATTATTTTTGGTTTTTGAAAGGTTAAAATCATGATAAAGTTCTTGTTCTGCTGCATAAATTTTCAATTCTATTTGTTTTGTTTTCACTCTTGTTTCTTTCCTTTTGTTTTTTGTTCTGCTTTTTTTCTATATTATCTTGCTTCGAATTGAATTTCTTTCCTTTTTTTTTCTTTCTTCCGACACATTCCAAATCCAGATGAGTTTACTTGAAGTTATTTATTGTTTTGTTGCCTAATCAATAATGCACAGAGCAAATTCCTAGGGATCCTCAATTATTACAAATATTTCTAAAAGAAATCAATCTATTAACCCACAACCATCATTATAATTAAAAAACAATATTTTAGTTTTCCTCATGTTTGTGCAGCTATTAAGTATCATGCATTACTAACATTTTACAGCACCAGGAAGTCACTGATTGCTCACATACTGAAGGTAAAGACAGCATCCAGCTGACTCTTTATTTTCCTGTGTGCTATGTTGAGAGCACTCCAAGTGTATTGATTTTACCTTTGAAATACTATACAACATGACTTCTTTTCTCTATCTTTACTACTACTGCCTTAATGAATAAGAAAGACAGACAATGCTTATTTTCCGGGTTTCAATAAGAAGAATGATGACATCACCACTGAAATTAGAAAATTTAGGGACAGGTAGGAAGGGATGTCTGAGGAAAATCAATGTGAAAATTAATTCTTGCTTACTTAATTTACCTTATCCCCCATTAATCATCCCGTCTGCAATTCTCGTTATGGAGAAAATTTGCTTATGTCATTTCACTTTACATGTCATTCAACAGATCTTTATGTCTCTTAGAAATCAACCAATTCTTCATTTCAGTCCAATAGTCCCTGTGTGGTTTTAGCTATGTGTTTCTCAGTTTTCTAGAATCATTGATTAGGTTATGGTGGGGCAAAGACTCTTAATTCTTTAAGTTTGTCAAGTTTTATACTGTTTCATAAATTGTTCACAATTTCCTCAAAGTCTTTCTTTGCCTTTTCCTTGCTAACACCTCAAAATTGAGATTTTGTTTAATGGCCCAGCCTCAAAGACTACTCTGTCTTTCTAAGAGTCTTCTCTACTTATTTTCTGAAGCTGGGTTTTTGTTGTTGTTGATGATATTGTTGGACTTTGTTTATTTCCTGTGAACTACTTTTCAAAATTGGAAATAATTTTATAGATGTGTGTATTTTCTCACTTAAGTTCAAAAAGGTAGTGCCATTTTTTTTTTCTCCCCAAGTCTTATGCCAGCTCAGTGTCTGGCAGGAAGAGAGCATTTAATAAATATTTGCAAAAGAGTGAATAAAGATATTTAATGAATTACCTGGGGCATTTTGACTGATGGTCTTCCTTGCTACATTTTGACTGATGGCCTTAATTACAATCTACTCTAGAACTGTACCCCTCTGTAAATTTAAATTATACATCTAGTTATCCCTGCTCTTGTTTTCTTGTAAGAAAGGATATTCATAAATTTCTCAACATATTATTGTAGAGTCTTAGCTTACAGTATTTTTTTATAAAAAGTGATTTTATGTATCAAAAGATAAATTCTCACATTGTGAAACTTCATGGTAGTATAAGAAATATTTTTACGAGTTTCAACATAGGGAATAATAGTTAACTTGTTCTGTTTGGGAAAATTTTGGATTTTTAAGTTTTGAATTTGAATATTTTCTGCAAATAATATTTTCTCCAGATGTCCAATCCATGAGTCATACTGTAAGGTTTTCCTTTCTTGTTATTTTTCTCTGGCTCATCTGTGCACAAACACATTTTCCTCAACTTTCAAGGAGAAAGTTTGTGTACACATCATCATATTTATTATCTTTTTCTCTAGATCTCATCCATCAATATTGTAAATTTTCTTTTTTTAAAGAGAGAGAGGAGAGAGAGATAGATTTTTTTTTAATATTTATTTTCTTTAGTTTTCGGAGGACACAACATCTTTGTATGTGGTGCTAAGGATAGAACCAGGGCCGCACGCTCCCAGGTGAGTGCGCTACCACTTGAGCCACATCCCCAGACCTTGTAAATTTTGTTTTCTAAGAATTACTTCAGTCTTATTGTATTTTCAATTATGCAGCATAAAAATTAGTATTAAATCAAATTTATTATTAAAAGTGCTCAGGAGAAAGATGTTTAGATATTTACACCTTAGGAAATATTGCTAATGGGTGAGATGGTTATTTTACCTCTGGACTTAGACAGCTCTGTGATTCTATCCTGGAACTTTTGAAAGACTTGCACTGGTTCTTGACTAAGGTAAAGTCGAGATTAAAAATATGTCATTTAAAGTTTGAAATTCCTATGGTGGCACCATGGCATATTGGTTATTGATGGGTTACATCTGGTATAACCAGTAAGGCAGCTTGCAAAAAGATTCACTTTGAAATTTTTGGAATATTCTTCCTAAGCCAATAATATTTTCAAAAGTTTGTCTATTCCTACTGAAGAAATTAAATATATCCTATGGGGGACAGGGAGAAGAAAATAGCCTTGAGGAAGCTCCTAGAAATTTGGACATCTTTTAGGTTTTGGGGTGCTTCCTCTTGCTTTCTTTTGTTATTTTATATGGTGGTTTTTGTTTTTTTTTTAAAGCCCAATATAAGCATACTTTGTGAGGGCTGGTGAGTTCTTTCAATACCTAATGATGTGAAAACATTAACATTAATTTAGAGAATCAAGATAATTATTAGTAATTCTATAGTATTATAATAAACTCATAATTATCATTCTAAAATATTATCTAATAGCTAGGCCATATCTATCTTTTACAGGTTATTTAAAATTCTACTTCATAGATTTCTAAAAAGAATAATAAGTACTTAATCAATTCCATACTTCACATTGGCTGTTAGGTAGTTATATTCTTTTGTGTATTTATCTATAGCAATCTCACTGATATTGACTTTTTGAGACACTAAATCAATTACTATTGTGTACACTATTCTACATCTTGAATCCATTCAATTGCTTCCTGCTGGTGTCAAGTAACCTGGCATTAGTGCCTGCATTTCTTGCACTATTATATATTGTGGGTATAATATTTTGTCTTAACTACTTGAAGCAATACATTTTTTTTTTCTAGAACTTTTCCTGAATGATACATTCTTTACCACATCAGAAGACTCATGTCAGTTTATCTCATTATTATTTATGCCAAGCTACATGTTTAGTATAAATGCTGGAAATTTCACAATATTCTTTTGCAATTCATACCTAACTTGCAGAATCATGCTTTGACAACTAGTGCATATTTACTACATTTTAGGCACTAAATGTGCTACCTAATGATGCAACCAGAATTAAAATTAAAGTAACTGGTGTAGCAGGGATACATTTTTAGTCAAAATTCTTTCACTTGACAACCTCAAATCAAGTTACACTTTTGTCTGAGAATTTGTTTTGAAAATACAGAAGACATCTAATATTCAAAGTATGATTTCTAGGAGGCAGAGAATGTTAGAGGACCTAACACCTGAATTTGGGGACAGGACATTACCACAACTATGGTTCTACTTCACATCTTCTCTGTGTGGGCACAACACCATTTTCTCCTATTTAAGATTAGTTAATTTTTCCTCTTTAAGAAGAGTGAAACAACCTGTAACCCAATATGAGTGAGGAGATGAGAGAGGTGCTCTTTTTATTTCTCAGACTTTCATTAAAACCATAAAGAACAAAAGAATTAATATGATTAATCCACTGTGGTTTTTAATGATGCTACATAAGATGTGTTCACGCTTGGTAGAGAGAGGTGGAAGTGGAGCTGGTCAGATAAAAATCATGAATCTGTGGTCCATGTCAAAATCTGTGCAAAATTATAAGCTAGAAATTTACATCAATTTAAGTCTCCCAGAAGTTTCTAAGAGTTATATCTTACCTGGCTGTAAAGTTCAAAAAGAGAAGAAAGTTTGATCATGGAAACAATACTTCTTTGAGAGAATCTGAACAAATTATCCCATTTCAATTATTTAAGTATTTTGTTCTCGAGTAATAATTGACTAAAGATTCATTAACCACTGCCAAGTCTTCACTGATTAGTTTGATAAATAGATGGAATAAGTACCCATTAAATAAAAGTTATTTTAGTATTAGAACTACTCCTCTTAGAGAGTAGTTGGGTGTCCCATGGCCTTTTAAAATAAAATTTTAGACATATTTCATGGATTTAGTAATTTATATTTTTACATAATTAATCAACTGAATGACCTACTTATATAAGGACTGAATTAGTTATATATGAAGGAGTATTTAGACATGTGCTCAGTGACCATTTACAAGAAAAAAATCCAATATATTTCTGAAATTACTTACCAAAATAAATTGTTTCCTAAAAATAATATGAAAATTAAGTAAGAATTAAAAAGCATAATATATAATTACTTTAAAAGAGTTTCATGTCAAAAATTATAAAAACACACTTGGTGCAGTGGTGCATACCTGTAATCCAAAGGGATTGGGAGGTTGAGACAAGAGGATCACAAGTTCAAAGCCAGCCTCAGCACCTGCTAGGCACTAAGCAACTGAGTAAAACCCTGTCTCTAAATAAAATACAAAATAGGCCTGGGGATGTGGCTCAGTGGTTGAGTGTCCTTGAGTTCAATACTCAGTAATAATATATATATATTATTATATATATTATTAATATATATGTGATATATATATATATATCACATCTTTCATTATGAGAGGTTTTGATACAGTTAATTAAAATTTTAATAAGCATTCAATGAGAAAAGTTATATTAAATAGGGCCAACATATTTATTGCACAATCTATGAATAAACTATGCTATTTTTCCCTCTCTCTATTTCTCATTTTAAATATTACAGTTTAGCAGACATTGAGTAAGAATTTATCACAAGTTTTGTAAGTTAACATGAAGGTGTGAAAGACTCATTCAGGAAGAATATTGAAGTAATAAACATCTAGTAGAAAATATCAACAGAATGTTTAAATATTATACTGTATATCTGCAGCCATATATACTTTCTATTTAGGCCATAGTACAACTGAATAACACTTGGTTTTATTTTAATGGTCTTTTCCAATTAACTGCCATCTTATTAGAATCTTCATGCACCCTCCAGAAATCTTAAATATTAAGTATGGCAATACCAGCTTCTCTTTGGAAATCCCTGGGCATTTAAGTCATCAAAATGATGGAAGAGAAATAATAGTCTCCCTATGAGGAGAGTCAGCAATACTAGATCTCTTACAGCAGCAGTGTTCCCTGTCAGATGCTATGCACAGTGACAGTCATCTGTAAATGTTTAGCAAAAAATATTAATAATTTTTATGATTCTTTGGATAATTTAATATGAAATAAAAATTCCAAGACTGCAACCATGTGTAAATTAAAAATAAGAAATATCCCCTTACATTAGAGAAATCTCCAAATTCTTAGAACACTTAAACTCATGTGGCTAATGGCAATATTACTATAGTTATTTTTATTTGACTCACCAATAGGACACAGTAGAGCAACTTACATTGTCATATCCCTAATGTTATACCCAAGATAGTTAGAATATCTTAATTTACAACTATTTATTCTTTATTTAGAATCATTAGATAAAAATTAAAGGTGTCATTTTGAATAAGATATTAAAATATCAGTATTTCAGCTCAAACAGAAATGTATAGTTACCAATGCCCATCCCATTTTCTTCCCTCAGAATAATGACCATTTAATGAAGTTATCTGCATATGTAGTAAAATCATACAAAATGTAATTATTATAAACTTAATTGGATGCATAGTTTGATAATGAATATACTGCTATCAGAATGTCACAACACGTTTTATAATTTTAAGAATGGGGATAGAAACACTGAACAATTTATTTTCTCTTTTGTAATTGAAGATGCAAGAGGCCAATCATTTTACATTAGGAGAGGCAAAGAAAATACAACTTTTCCTTCAAAAATTATCTTGGGAAACTCTTCAATCTCCGTAGAGTTTATTGCCAGCATTCTACAATTCATTTTAGCCAGCTTTCCTGTTCTGTGGCCACTTAAAGTAGAGAATACTTGCTCCTTGATCAAAATTTAGTTAGGCTTTCTGGTCCTTTTTTTTTAGCAAATAATGATGATAAGCCAATTTATCGAAAATGTCCTTAATTTTGACATTTGGTTATGCTCTGCCTTTAGCAAGAATTCAGTTTAAAGAAATTCCTCACTCTTAATAATTGAATCTTGAATCTTGTTTTATCCACCAACCCCAGTTCATTAACTATAAATCCCCATTTTCTTTACCATGTTAGTAGTTAAGTTCAATCTCTACTCCTTATTGCAACATTTTCTATTATATTGCCAGGGTCCTAAATAAAAAATTTTAACAGACATCTGGTATAAATATTATTTTTAGAAAAAATTGTATGTGGGGAAAAGAGAAATTCCAACAATGTTTTAAAACACACACAAAACTATCCTATCAAAACTATTAAAACCATAAAATAAGCCTTTTTTAGAGTTATAAATGCTGAAGGTGGGGGTTAACATGTGAGTAAATTGTTCACTTTCAGATGGTGTCAAGAATTTGGCTGGAAAGTCGCATGTATTCTTTAACTGGATCTGGGAACTCAATTTATATTAGAACTGACTTCCTTTTCACACACAAAAAAATACACTTTAGACTTGTGCGGTGGCACATGCCTGTAATCCCAGTGGCCCCTGGAAATGGAGACAGGAGAATTGAGAGCTCAAAACCAGCCTCAGCAACTGGTAGGCACTAAGCAACTCAGTGAGACCCTGTCTCTAAATAAAATACAAAATAGGGCTGGGAATGTAGATCAGTATTCAAATGCCTCTGAGTTAAATACTTGGTAACCTTTTCCCCAACCCCCTCGCAAATAAATGCACTTTAAAGGTTCCCTTTCGTGTGTCTGAGTTGCTAGCATCATTGCTCTTATACTTTGGCAACATTACTAAATCATGGTCTATGGAACCTGAGCACTGGGGTACTGTGCCAGCAATCTGAAATGAAGAGTTCTAAGTGATAATGAGTGAGTACCCTATGCAATAGGAGCACCCTAGACAAAGAGATTTTTATAATGTCAACCAGAATGGTGCATAATTGAAAACTTTTGAATGTTTATGAAATTTTTTATTTGCTGTTTTGGGACCATGAATGAGTAAATGAAATCATACAAAATGAAACTACAGAAAAGGGAATTACTGTTTAAATTTTGGAGGTTTGATGAGCAATCTCTAATTCTACCATGTGATTTCTACCTCTTGGTATTAATGCCCTTAAGGAATACCTACTCTTAAGTTCTCCCTGAATCTATTAACTCAATTCTGTAAGACAGAAATATGTGAGAAGCGATGAATAACATTTCTGAGGTTGTTCAAACACCTTGGCTTCCATTTTGGAAGCCATTACTTTCTCTTATTCTCTCATTCTAAGGGAAATCGACTGACATTCTGCAGTTGTTCATTGGGGAACTCCAGATAGGAACGGTATCACCTGTCAACATTAGGCAGGTACCTGACATCTAAAATCACATGAGTGACTTTGAAGTTCATCCTCCATGGGTTGTGCCTTTAGATGACTTCCTGAATGCAGCCTTATGAGTAATCCCAAGCTACAAGACATAGGTAATGCTTTCTTGAAATCCAGTCCAAAAGAAAGAGACATAATGAATGTTTATTGTTTTGATAAATTAAGGTTAGGGGTAGTATTTTAAGTAATGAGAAATAACTAATAAATGAGATGATCCTGAGAAAGAAAGACTTATCCAAAGGGGAAATAAACAGTCATACAAATTGAAAATGTAATTATGTATAACTTTGGGTCCTAGAAATTTAGAGGTGGGTACAGAAAAGTAATATGTAAGCTTCTTACTAAGTATAACTAATAAATTCATTATCAAAGAACACAAATAGTTTCATGTGCTTAAGAAAAAGAGTATTTTGACTCTTGAATGGAGAACAACAAACAACTTCTACAAAACATAAAGATCAAGTAAGCAGAAATTTCTACCTCTGGAATCTGAAATGCAGAATACTGGGAGGATAAGGAGTCTCTTAAAGAACTGAACTTAGGGAACAATCAAATTCATGATAGAAAAGCATTTAAAGGTTGAAGAGGGAACATATGGTTACTTTCTGATTGATGATTGATTGATTGACTTACAGGGATTGATTGACTTACAGGTGCTAATTTTGTCTTGTTAGGATGAACACCTTAGAAATGCTTTGTACTTTTCCTTCCAGACTTTCTGAAGCATACTTATGGAAAAATACAACTTTGCTTGTTTTTAAATGCATATTGAGGAAGCTTTAATGGTATTATTAAATTAGTAGAGAAAATAATCAATGCTATAAGCCCAGGTTTTCAGCTTATTTTTAATACCTTTCAAATGATTCTTCAGGAATCTTGGAAAAATTGTATATTTGTATTCATTTCATGTGCTTTTATTTTGACTTTATAATAAATGAGATTTTGGGGGTAAATATTGGAAGTTAATATTCTGTAGTTTGGAAAAGCAATTTTGAACATTTCAGTAGCAAGACTATCTAAAACTGCATAACACCACAGAATATAGTAAAATTGTAATTTAATGAACTTGGGAGACAAACTATGTGCTTTGTGCCAAGCTTATCAAGGAAGATACAATTTCAATACCAATGAAATAAACTCCCACAAATTGATTTTTCTTTGTGTGCACTCATCAGTGTAAATACAATTAAATTATAAAGCCTGCACTTGTTCAGGAAAGATATTTCTGTTCATATTCATGCTCTGTGGGTACTTTGCTCTCTGATATTTTGTTATGTGAAATCCTTGCAAACTGAAAAGAAAATCAACAACTCTAAATTCATGGGTCTATATTATAGTGAATAGAATCCTGTGCATTTACATTTGCTCTATATTATTTATTTATGCATTTATTTAGGTCCAGGGTGTTGAACCCTGAGAGAGTCTACCATGGAATTGTATATTCAGGGATTTTTTTCTATTTTTTTAATTTTTCAGCCATTTCTCACTTATTTGCCACAAACTTATAGCAAAACAAAACAAAACAAAGAACAACAACAAAAAAAAAAAAAAAACAGGGAAGCCACAAACTTACAATCCTCCTACATTGGCCTCCTGAGTCACTGAGGTTACAGGTAAGTGCTACCATTCCAAAACCATTTACTTTAAATTAAGGATATCATTATTTTCCATGTAATTATAACATCAGTAATAATTTTGAAATAATTCACAGTAAGTTCATATGACCCAGCTATCTCATTCCACGATATTTATTCAAAAGAACTAAAATCAGCATATTATAGTAATGAAGCCACAGCAACCTTTATAGCAGTGCAATTCACAATAACAAAGTCATGGAAACAGAAGGAGCCCTCTGACATATGAATAGATTAGAAAATATGGTATATAATACAAACTGGGATTTTACTCAGCCATAAAGAATAATAAAATTATGGCATTTTCCAGTAAATAAATGGAAAAGGAGTAAATGGAAATGCTAAGTGAAATAAGCCAGACACAGCACAACAAGAGTCAAATGTTTTGGCTTATATTAGACTCTAGAGCAAAGAATGGGTGAGGGGAGAGTTTCAAGGATAGAGAGAAGAACAGTGGAGTGGATGAAGAAAACTGAGGAGAAATAGAAAAGGAAAGGAAATGTGGAATGAATTTCACAAGATTATATTATGTGCATATATAAGAATGCCACAGTTAATGCCACTTTAATGTATATGTATAAAGCACCTACTAAAATAAATTTACAGCTCTCTGCCCTCTTCCTCTTCTTTCTCTCCTCTCTTTGCTCTCTTTCTCCTTCTCTCTGCCCTCCTCTTCTCCTTTCTCTGCTCTCTGCCTCTCCTTTTCTTCTCCTTTGGGCAGCCCCCCAATAAATACCTTGGTTGAAAAGAAAAAAATAAATAATTTACAGATTAAAAAGATGGAATACCAGTAGAGGAAGAGAGACACCAGGAAGGAGGAGAGGAGAGAAATAGGAGGCTCTGGGTTTTGAAACGGAGAAAATCAAATTTCATACATGTATGATTATATCAAAATGAGCCCAACTATTATGTATAACAATAATGCACTAATAATTTTTTAAATTTTTATTTTATTAATATATATAGTGGTGTTACATTCACTTTTCTGTCCACTAATATTCTTGCTTAACATTTTTCAAAACCATATTTACTTTTTACATAATTTTGTGAAATGTCTATTCCAAATACTTTGTCTAGTTTAAACATCTTTCTTATTGTATACTTTATAATTTTAAAAAGTATTTAAACTTTTATTGATTATATATTTTGGATGTGTTCTATTTTTTGTGGTTAACTTTGGTTCTCTATGGAAGTGGCTATGCTCAATTATAGTGCCATTGAAGACTAATTTCTTAAACAACTTCACTGGTTTCTTTCATATCATACATGCCAGAAATACATTGGACAGCACTGAGTTCCCCTAATATTCCTTTGTGTATATGTACCACATTTTCTTTATCCATTCATCTGCTAATTTCTTATATGAACACAATCCTCAGTGACAAATGGAAGCAGGCCATCACCCACACTTGTATAGCAAAAAATTCAAAAGAATGGCTATTCTGGATAGCAGACACCTACAGGATTCCCTTTCCCCTGTCAAAATGAACTGTAGGAGGGGTGTTTCACAGGGGGAGCTGCTGAGTCCTTGGTGGTTGCTGAATAACTTGGGCCAAATTTTTTTTTTTTTTGAGGGTTCCAGGGATTGAACTCAGGGGCACATGACCTTTGAGCCACATCTCTGGCCCTATTTTGTTTGTTATTTAGATACAGGGTCTCACTGAGTTGTTTATCACCTCACGTTTTCCTGAGGCTGGCTTTGAAATTTCAATCCTCCTGACTCATCCTCCAGAGCAACTGGGATTACAGGTGTGTGCGACCATGCCCTACAACCTTTTTTTCTTTTACATTGTGTTTTTGGTTTCAGAAACTTTTATTTTTTTTTCTGAAATTTTGTAGATTTAAATTTTGTATTTAATTTCCAATTTTTTCTTTGAAGTATCCACTGTTACATCTTCTAAAACAACATAACAACAGAAAGATTAAAAGGAGAAAACTGCATTCATATTTATTTACTATATACAATCATACAACATATAAATCTCAACGACCATGTGGGTGAGGCTTAAATACTCTTCGTAGGTTAGATGGAAGTGAGGGATATAGGCAATTTGTGTGTGTGTGTATGTGTGTGTATGTGTGTGTGTCCTTTCACTAGAATATTGTATTCCATTGTCTCCTGGCCTACCCAGAGCTTCAAGACAGAAATTACTTCTATTTATAATATTTATGTTTGTGCATATATTCAGCTACATTAAATATTTAACACATAATTTAAAAAACACACCAATATTGTGTTTATATTTTCCTTACCTTTTTATTGATTTTTTATTGTTTTAAATTTCTTCTAATTAGTTATAAATGATAACAGAATGCATTTTGATTCATTGTACACAAATGGAGCAAACTTTTTATATCTCTGGTTGTACACAATATAGATGTGTACCACATATGCAGTTGTACATGTACCGAGGGTAATGATGTTCATCTCATTCCACCATCTATTCTACTTCTATGCCTCCTCCCCTTAACTTTAGTGCCTTTGCCCAATCAGAGTTCCTTCATTCTCCCCATACCTCACCTCTCATTATGGGTCAGCATCTACTTATTAGAGAGGACATTTGGCCTTTGTTTTTTTGTTTGTTTTTTGTTTTTTAATTGGCTTACTTCACTTAGCATGATTTTCTGCACCTCCACCCATTTACCTGAAAATGCTCATGTTGAGTAATATTCCCTTGTGTATATGTACAGCATTTTCTTTATCCATTCATCTATTGAAGGGCATCTAAGTTGATTTCACAGTTTAGCAATTGTGAATTATGCTACTGTAAACATTGAAGTGGCTTCATAATAACTGTAGTATGCTGTTTTTAAATCTTTAGGGTATAGACAAAGGAGTGGGATAGGTGGGTCAAATGCTGGTTCCATTCCCAGTTTCCAAGGAAACTCCATAGTGCTTTCCATATTGGTTGCACCAATTTGCAGTCCCACCAGTAATGTATGCATGTGCCTTTTTCCCACATCCTCACCAACACTTATTGGTCTTTGTATTCTTGAAAGCTGCCATTTTGATTGGAGTGAAATGAAATCTTAGAGTAGTTTTAATTTTCATTTCTCTAATTACTACAGCTGTTGAATATTTTTTCATATATTTTTTGATCAATTGTATTTCTTCTTCTAAGAAGTGTCTGTTCAGCTCCTTAGCCCATTTATTGGTTGGGCTCTTTGTTCTTTTTTGGTGTTAAGATTTTTGAGTTCTTTATATATCCTGGAGATTAGTGTTCTATCTGACATCTCACATATGTTTGGCAAAAATTTGCTCCCCAAAAATGTAGTCTCTATTCACTTCATTGATTTTTTTTTTCTGAGAAGCAGCTTTTCAGTTTGAATCCATCTCATGTATTGATTCTTGATTTTATTTCTTATGCTTCAGAAATCTTGTTAAGAAAGTGGGGGCCTACTCTGACATGAAGATTTGGGCCTAATTTTTCTTTTATTAGATTTAGAGTCTCTGGTCTGATTCCTTGGTCCTTGGTCCACTTGGAGTTGAGTTTTGTGAATGATGAGAGGGGTTTATTTTCGTTTTGCTGCATATAGATTTCCAATTTTCCCAGCACCACTTGTTGATGAAGCTATCTTTTCTCAAATGTGTGTTTGTCTAGTATGAGATAACTGTACTTATGTCTCCGTGTCTTCTGTTCTGTACCATTGGTCTACAAGTCTATTTTGGTGCAAATAGCATGTCATTTTTATTATTATACCTCTGTAGTATAGTGTGAGCTCTGGTACTGTGATGCCTCCTACTTCACTCTTCTTGCTAAGGATTGCTTTGGGTACTCTGTGTCTCTTATTTTTCCAGATAAATTTCATAACTGCTTTTTCTATATCTATATGGAATGGAATTGGGATTTTAATTGTAATTGTACTGAACCTGTATAGTGTTTTGGGTAGTATTGCCACTTTGACAATATTAATTTTACCTATCCAGGCTATGGGAGATCTTTCCAACTTCTAAGGTATTCTTCAATAATTTTCTTCAGTGTTCTGTAGTTTTCATTGTAGAGGTCATTTATCTCTTTTTTTAAATTAATTCCCGAGTATTTTATTTGTTTGTTTGTTTGTTTATTTGATGCTCCTGTACATGGGGTAGTTTTCCTAATTTCTCTTCCAGAGAATTTATCATTAATGTATAAAAATACAGTTGATTTGTGGATATTGATTTTATATTTTGATACTTTGATGAAATCGTTTATTAATTCTAGAAGTTTTCTGATTGAATTTTTTTGGATCTTCTAAGTATAGAATTGTGCCCTTGACAAATAATGATAGTTTGAATACTTCTTTTCCTATTTGTTTCCCTTTAATTTATTTTGTTGTTTTAATTACTCTGGCTAGAGTTTCAAGGACTATGTTGAATAGAAGTGGTGAAAGAGGGCATCCCTGTCTTGTTCAGTTTTTAGTGGAAATGCTTCTATATTTTCTCCATCTAGAATGAAGTTGACCTTGGTTTTAGCATAGCTAGTTTTTACAATGTTTAGATATGTTCCTATTATCCCTAGTTTTACTAGAGTTTTGTACATGAAAGGGTATTTTCTCAAATATTTTCTCTGCATGAATTGATATAATCATATGATTCTTATCTTTAAGTCTATTTATGTGATATATTACATTTATTGATTTCCAAATGTTGAACCAAACTTTCATCTCTGGAATAAATCCCACTTGATTATGGTGCACTATTTTCAATATGTTTTTGTATGCAATTTACCAAAACTTTATTGACAATTTTTACATCTATGTTCATAAGGGATATGGTCTGAAATTTTCTTTCTTTGATGTGTCTCTGTCTGGTTTTGGTATCAGAGTGATACTAGTCTCATTGAATGACTTTGTAAGAGTTCCCTCATTTTCTATTTCATGGAATAATATGAGGAGTATTGTTATTACTTCTTCTTTGTAGGTCTTGTAGAACTCAGCTGAGAATCTATCTGGTCTTGGGCTTTTCTTGGTTGGTAGGCTTTGTTGGCATCTTTTATTTCCTTGCTTGACATTGATCTATTTAAGTTGTATATGTGCTCCTGGTTGAGTTTGGGTAGGTCATATGCCTCTAGAAATCTGTCAGTGTCTTTGAGGTTTTCTCTTTTACAGGATGATAAATTTTCAAAATTGTTTCTACTTATCTTCTTTATGTCAATAGTGTCTGTCATGATGTTTCCTTTCTCATCATGATTTCTAGGGATTTGAGTTTTCTCTCTTCTTCTTTTCTTTGGGGTGGCTAAGGGCTTACCAATTTTATTTACTTATTCAAAGAATCAGCTTTTTGTTTTGTCAATTTTTTTAATTGTTTTCTTTTGTTTCAAGTTCATTGGTTTTAGCCCTAATTTTATTATTTTCTGTCTTCTTCTTCTTTGGGTATTTGTTTGTTCCTCTTTTTTCTAGGGCTTTGATATGTAATTTGTTGACTTTTTCTTCTTTTAATGAATGAACTTAATGCAATGAACTTTCCTATTAGCATTGTTTTCACAGTGTCCCAGAGATTTTGATATGTTGTGTCAGAATTCTCATTTACCTCTAATATTTTTTGAAACTCTTCCCTGATGTCTTCTATTATCCATGTGCCATTCAATATCATGTTATTTAGTCTCCAGGTGTTCAAGTAGCCTCTACTTTTTATCATTGATTTATAATTTCATTTCATTATTGTCATATAGCATCTTTATTTTTTTTTATTTGCTAAGAATTGCTTTGTGGCAAAACATATGATCTAATTTGGAAAAGGATCCATACACTTCTGAGAAAAAGTGTATTCACTTATTGATGGATGGAACATTCTGTATATGTCTGCAAAGTATAAATGATTGATTGTTTTATTTAGTTTTATAGTTTCTCTGTTTAGTTCTTGTTTAGAAGATCTATTCAGTGGTAAGAGAGGTGTGTTAAAGTCATCCAAATTATTATGTTAATGTCTAATTGATTCTTGAAGTTGAAAAGGTTTGTTTGATATACATAGATGCCCCATTGTTTGGGACATTGATATTTATTATCTTTATGTCTTCTTGATGTATGATTCCCTTAAGTAGAATGAAATGACCTTCTTTATCCCTTTTCACTAACTTTGGTTGGAAGTCCACTTTATATGATATGAGGATGTAAATCCTCGCTTGTTTATGTGGTCCACTTTTCCCACCTTTCACCTTCAGTCTGTGGGCGTGTTTTCCTGTGAAATAAATCTCTTGAAGGAAGCATATTATTGAATCTTTTTTAATCCAATATTCTAATCTATGTCTTTTAATTGATAAGTTTATACCATTGACCTTGAGGGTTATTATTGAGATATGGATTGTATCTCCAGTCATTTTAATTTATTTGGTTTTTACCTTCCTTGATTTGCTTTCTCCTTTGATTGGCCTTTCCTTTAGTGTAATCCTTCCCTTTTTATTGTTGTTTTTCATTTCCCCCTTATGGAATATTTTCTTTTTGCCAAGAATGTTCTGTAGTGAAGGCTTTCTTGCTGTAAATTCTTTTAACTTTTGTTTATCATAAAAGATTTTTATTTTTGTCATCAAATCTGAAGCTTAATTTCCTAGATACAAGATGGTTGGCATCCATTTTCTTTCAGAGCTTGGTATATGTTATTCCAGGATCACCTGATTTTGAGGGTTTGGGTTGAAAGTCTGCTGAGATCCCAGTTGGTTTTCCCCTATATGAAATCTGATTTCTCTCTCTTGCAGCCTTTAAAATTCTATCCTTATTCTGTATAATAGGCATTTTCATTAAAATGTGTCTTGGTGTATATCTTTTGTAATTTTGTACATTTTTTGTTCTGTAAGACTCTTGTATTTCATTTTTCAATTCATTCTTAATGTTTGGGACATTTTCTGATATTATTTCATTGAAGAAATTGTGCATTCCTTTGGTTTGAAACTCTGGGCCTTCCTCTACCCTGATAAATCTTAGATTTGTCTTTTGATGTTATCCCACAGTTCTTGAATGTTCTGTGCCGCAGTACGGCTGCAGCAAAATAAGGGGGGGGGGGGCGGCGGGGGTGGTGGTGACCAATAACTTCTGTACTTTGATACAGCAGGAGTAGGAGCCATTTATTATAGCACAACAGAGCTATTTATACATTCCACACAGCTTATCTTAATTAGCATAAACTAGATACATCAGTCAACCAATAAGGAATCTCCACACTTAATGGCTTGCTTTTGTTACTTTTCAAACCACTCCCTCTGGCATTTTTCCAGGCACCATCCAGACTTGTTTACAACTCTAACATTCCCCTGGCAAAATACCAGGTGTTATTTTGACTTGTTTACAGACCTTAACAGTTCTGTTCATTGTTTCTTACCATCTTCCTGCATGGTCAACATTATATTTAAGACTGGATATTGTTTTCATTGTTTGACATTCCAAGTGATCTAGTCTGTTGGTGATGCTTGCTATTGAGTTTTTTTTTTAATTTGGTTTATTGTTTCCTCCATTTTAATAATTTCTTTTTTATTTCTTCAAAACATCTATATCTTTCTTGAAGCAATCTTTTGCTACCTCCATTTGCTCTCTTATCTCTTTGTTGAAGTGATAAGTTTTTGCCTATATTTGCTCACTTAGGTCATTCTTTAATTTGTAGATCAGGATAATTATGTACATTGTGAATTCTGCTGACATTTTAGTTACTGTGTTCTCCATGGATTCTATTGCTTTGTATCTTGGTTTGCTTAGGACAATTTTCTTCCTCGTTTTTTCACATTATCTATTGTCTTCCAATCTTTCAGTGCAGATCTGAGGTATTGCATCTTCTACCCTATAGTCTTATAGTGTCCATGCATGTTACCAATACTGCCTTTAAGAGAAATACCAATGTTCACAGCACCCAATGCAATCAATATGGGTCATAAATCAAATAACTTCTATTTTGAAATTTACAGTTTTGTGCTTATAAACAGAAATAAGGAGTTCAGTTATCTTCTGTCATAAAGCCAGAATGTTTGCATAATGGTTTATAGTTTCTAATGGTAGACAGAGGGCGGGGGTAGACTGTGATATTAATAAGGTAGGATGTGAGAATATAGAGATATATGATTATAAGACCACTGAAAGCATAATCAAAAGAAGTTGGTTCCTGGCAGGAGAAAAAAGTAGAGAGAGGCAAGCCCATGCAAGGTACCCTGTTACCTCTGCAACTGGATGATGTCTGTTAGTACACCTAGTGTGCAACTGGGCCAACCTGGTGATGGTTTACCAGGTCTTGGTTGTTTTGCCCTGAATGGAAGCGGCCATGCCTTTAGTTGGTGTATAAATATAGTAAATATATAAATATTGTGAAAAGACTTTTGAAAAGTTATCACAGAAACGTGTTACAACGGAAACAAAATTTTACATTCCTTTTTTTTTTCTCTGAGTTTAAAAATCAAACTCAAAAGTCAAAATCATAAAAAAAATGTGATTCTCAGTTATGTGATTCCAAGAGGAAGTAATTTGTACTTATGAGACACATCAGTCAATTGCTTAAAAACTAAAAAGCATCTCTCTGAAATGATGTATTACAATAAAAGTTCCTATCCATCAATAAAGTGTCTTTGTAAAGGAAGCATTTTCATAAGCTTAAGTTCTGTAATGGTTCACATTTCCCTTTCACCAGATGAACTTTGCCATTAGAAATGTGCTTACAAAATATAACATCCATTTGCCTTTTTTTCTCTATGTGTTTTCTTGAAGGTTTTTAAAATCCTTTAGTTATGTTAAAACTAGCATTATAATAGGCAATAATTTTAATACTAAAAGTTTTTATAGAACAAAAGCATTACTAACATATTTTAAGCTAAGATTAAGGAAATATAAATATTGCCCTTGCATTTTTGTATTCCAATTTTACAATAATGCCATTAATATTTCTAGATATTTATTATAAAGGTGTGATAAAATTTTAATACCTATAAACAAGTAAGAAAATTTATGTACTATAATTCTTGCAGTTAATGTTCTCTGTGGTTTTTTTTCTATATTTTTCTCTTGATTTTGCAATAGTGAAGACTCAAAGAGAGACAAAAATCACTATCATTTTGTAGGATGAGTAATTTGCCTCCTAAAATATTTGGATAGGTTTTTTTGTAAGTAGCAAAGAAGGAATGCTTCTATATCTATTTGTAACTTTTCACACATAAATTTTGTCTAACACCATGCCTACATTTAGTAAATCAAGTCTATGGATATCAAACATTTCTATAAATGGCAGTCACGTTGTCTGAAATGAAAATACATATATCGTGCACTCTATTAAAGTGGTGCTAAAAATTTCTATATCCAACATGTAAACTTCTTAGCAAACTGTAGCAAGCAGATATTCTGATATGAATAAGAAAAAGTTAAGAAATTTGCTAACATACAGTAATTAAGAAGATCACAAATGTTAAAAAAAAACATAATAGATTCTGAAGAATTATCTATCATACAAAATTATAGAACATACAAAAATATGCAAACTGTCACCTGAATTACATGCAGAAAGATCACAAGGTAGAAAATTGTGGAATATATTTCAAAGGTCAAAAAATGATGAAGGCTGGGCTGGGGATATGACTCAAGTGGTAATGCACTTGCCTGGCATGTGCTGGGTGCTGGGTTCGATCCTCAGTACCACATAAAAATAAAGATGTTGTGTCCACCAAGAAATAAAAAAATAAATATTTAAAAAATTCTCTCTCTCTCTTCTCTCTCTCTCTCTCTCTCTCTCTCTCTCACTCTCTCTAAAAAAAATGGTGAAGGCAAACCTCAAATTTTATGTCAGAAAAATTTATAATTAAAGAATAGGTAAAAGTACATTTCCAAGCAATCAACTGAAGAATTGCTTGCAAGAAAAATCACTTCTTAAATGCTATATAGTGTATGATGAAGATTAATTAATTAAATGGAAATTTCACAATATTGAAAGGAAAAAATGATGAGAAAATGCATTCAGATAGGGTATCATGTATATGAAATTTTGAAGCATAAAGGTGTTTTGGATTTAGTATTTTTTGGAACATTTACATATATAATGAAATGTCTTCCTTTGGGACCCTCTTATAAAACCGAAATTACTTGTGCTTCATATTCTCCTTTCAAATTCAGCTTGTAGGTAATTTTACACAAAATTTAAAGTGCACCTGCATTTTGACAGCATCACATCACAGGAGGTTAGGTGTGTAATTTTTTCAATTGTTTTGTCATGTTGGCATTCAAAATGGTTTTGGTTTTGGAGGATTTCAAGTTTTGAATTTTCAGATTAGGAATACTCAATCTCTTATGTAAAGAATTATCCATTTTTATTCAATAATAAACACAAGAATCACACTAGCAACACTGAATTTGTGGGTTGAAGAAAGGATAAACACAAAATAATGAAGAAATTAATAACTGAAATTTATTGGGGGAGTAAGGTACAATAAACTTTAAAATTTTGTTAAAATGTTTATAATTTTACAAAAATTACCTACTAATAGAAAAATATACATAATTTTGAAACAGAGGAAAAGCAAAAAATGCCAAATATATGGGAATTCAAGACTAGAAAAGAGGGAAAAGGGTATAGAAGCAGAGAGAATGAGAGAGAATGAAAAGCAAAATAAATAGAAGAAAATATGACTGTAGAGAATAAAAATGATGAATGAAAGTGTGAAAGTTAATATGCAGGTTGTTGAAAGAAAACAGTTTATAAGGGGCTGGGATTGTGGCTCAGTGGTAGAGCGCTCGCCTAGCATGGATGGGACCCAGGTTCGATTCTCAGCACCACATAAAAATAAAGGCATTGTGTTGTGTCCATCTACAAAAAAAAAAAAAAAAAAAAAAAAAAAAAAAAAATTCTCTCTCTCTCTCTCTCTCTCTCTCTCTCTCTCGAAAAAAAAAGAAAACAGTTTATAAGACAATAAGGTTTATCAGAGACTTTTCTCAGATAATGAGCACCAGAGCAGACTTGGAGCTTCAGTGTTTCTCAAATGAAGTAAGATCAGGCTTGGGTTCACTGCAGTTCCTACAGTGGGGCAAGTCAGGTCAGAAGCTAAAAAGAAAGAAAATAGTATAAAGGAGAAAGCAAAGAAAGATTATCAAATTTAACAATGTTTGTTTTAATAGTTTTCCAGCTTTATCACTAATTTTTAAACATTACTAAATATTTCAAATGGTTAAGATAATGAAATAAGAAACATTTCACCATCCAGTCATACTATTTTTGAAGTTTTTGTTTTTGTTTTTGTTTTAAATCTGTAATGCTGGGAACAGAATCCAGAGACTCTCACTTGCTAGGTAAGGAAGATGCATTTTGTTGTTGTTGTTATTGACATAAGGTCTTGATATATTTCCTAGGCTGGCCTCAACATTGTAATCCTCCTGCCTCTGGCTCTGAATTGCAGGTACACATGTCCATTGAGCGCCACTTTGTTATGAGATACTAAGTCTTGGAATTGAAAACTGAACTATGAAGGGGCTTGTCCTCATGGAATTATTTTCAGAAGGGATAGAAAAGCAAAACTGAATATTTAGAAAATTTTGGTAACAAATTATTTATTTTATAACTTTACTAAACCTATGGTAAAGTAATGAATATATCTGTGTACATCTGTAATATATATATATATATATATATATATATATATATATATGTATTGAGTCCCATTGCTTAATAATAAAAGGAAGACAGACTATAATCTAAGGAATTTACACAGATGTACATGTACATATGCACACATATCTTATTAGTGAATAGTTTCAAGATAAACTTAATAAGCTTTTGATAATATTCAAAGAAGAATTTAACTCGTATCTTCTGGTGAGCCTTTGTAACTGATATTTTAATATTTCTTTTTGCCATTGTGAAGGTAATCTCTAATAAAATTCTCAAATATGAAATGGATCAACAATCAGGAAATCAATCTTAGCCTGACATTGTGGCTGGTAATTGTAATTCCATTTACTCAGAGGCTGAAGCAGAAGGATCACTTGAGCTCACAAATTCAAAGCCAGCCTCGAAAATATATTGAGACTCTGTATCAAAAAAATTAAAATTAAATTTAAACCTTGAACCTGACTTCAAGTAGGTTACTCATGATATAAACAAATATGAAACCAAAGTATATTTGTGTTTAAATTCAAATGACTACCAAATTGGCTTATCACTTCTGTGTAATTCATCAAATATTTGAAAGATTCATTGATTGAAATGTTGATGATACCATCCATCCAGTACATTAATTAGAAATATGACCAAATGTTTTTCTGAGAGCCTACCATTGAAAAAAATCACAACTACCATTTTATATCAGGAAACTTCAATGTGAGTCTATTTTTATAGGATGTCTATAAATTTCCACAGGAGAATTGAAGCACAGGGTTCTTCTCGACTTAGACATGAAAATGAGCTGGATCTAAAGTTATCATGTTTGGAGCTTCACCGAATCCGGATGATGAAAAATCAGCAATTGTTGTATGATGTTCTGTGGAGAGCATTCTTACTTCATAATCCTACTATTCTCCTCATCCCTGAATGACTTTTGGGACTAGTTAAGAATTTGCCTTGGCAGACCTGAGAGCACAACAAAGTTCTACTAACACGAATCCTTTTTTTTGCACAGAGCATTCAATATCTCCATCTTGATATTTTGAGTAGATCACAACATTTGGCAGGCTATTTCAGGAATTACTGTGTATCAAATAGATATGGATGCTCTGGGTCCTTAAATCTCTGAAACTCTAAGCTAACAAATCAGATCGATAATAGTGTTTTAGTAGACTGCAAAAAGAAAGAGAGAAGGAAACTTGCCCTAATGTAAAGAAAAATATTGCTTGCTCTCTTTCCATGGATGGCTTTGGATGATTGGAGAGGTGAATAACCATTTAACTAAAGAGGAATCCCCTCAGGAAGCATTTTAAGGTGCTTTACGGGATAGAGAAGCTGAAGGAAAAAGACTGAAAGTAATTGACTTAGCTCTTCAGAAACTGATAAAAATGTAAGTCCATCTGTCATTGTGTGGGCAGATAAGTTGCTGGAAAGTTGGATAAATTGGAAATAACTGGAGGCCAGCTATTTTGTTCTCAGGTGCATTAGATATCTTGGGAAAATATTATTAAACGATGAACAATTGCTACTCAAAAGTTTCTAGCTTTTGCAATATACAGTTGCCTAAAGTCAAGTGTCCACTATTATTCTAAAAATAGATAAAATATGAATCTAAAGAAAAGGCCACCTATGACATACATTGATTTTATGGTTACAGGGGAAATATTTAAACAAATATGGGAGCCCTCTGTGTTTGTGAATATACATGTAGTTAAATTCCCAGGAACTTCTTGACCTCTGTCTGTATTAATTTAATTCACTGGAAATTTAGAATGTGTGGGCCACTTGTCTGCCCACACAATGACAGATGGACTTACATTTTCATCACTTTCTGAGGAGCTAAGTCAATTGTGTTCAGTCCTTGTCCTTCAGCAGCTCTATCTCTTAAAGCACCTTAGAATGCTTCCTGCAGGGATTCCTCTTTAGTTAAGTAGTATTCACCTCTCCAATCATCCAACCCAGTTTTACTGAATCTGAATATTAATAAAATTCCCACATAATACTGTTAAAAATGAAGAAGCAGTGTTCCCTGTGGTCTTAGGAACAAATTGTCTGCTATTTCTTCAATAAAACTTTTCAGTGACTTCCTTGAACTTTCAAAATAAGCTGCAATTTATGGAATATAACTGAACTAAAATTCATTTCATTTTATTTTTGTAGCCACTGCTGACTAAGAAAGTTTATTTTGACAAATGAATTAAGAAGAACTGTTTTAGCTTTAAATTTTTATTTTTACAACAATCCTTAATCCAGAACTTCACATGATCCTTTATTCCAATCCACATATCCAACGTACTAATAATAATCTGAGAAAATTCAGCCTGATTTATGGTAAGAATTCTCAGAAAACTAAGAAAGGGAGCCAAAATCAAAATTAACTGGAAGGCAAAAATTATAGCAACAGAAAAAAAAAACAGAAAAAGAGAGAGGACAACTGTGAATGAGGTTCAATTTCTCTTTTTAAAGAGGAAAAATAAGAGGTGTTCTTGTGACTATACACCAATAAAATGCAATGTGAGGCACATTTTTTAATCTGCTGAGGCTGGGGACTTCACTTGGTGAAAGTGAATGTTTGTTTCTGGGTGACACAAACATCAAAACAAATTATATATTAATAAAGACTGATGGGAATGTAAAAAATCTTGCAAGTCAAATATTTATTAATACATTTATTAATTCATTAACGATTGAAACAAAGAGATGCTCTTTTGGTTTCAATTCCTCCATCTCTAAAATTTATATGTTCAAGTTCTAACCCTCAGTTACTGTGAAAATGACCCCATAGAAACTCCATAGATGTGAATCTATGAAGATGAGGTCATTCAGTGGGATTTAATGCAATACTGACAGTGCCTTATAGTAGGACTGGGAGAGCCGAAATACGTAGACGAGAATGCCCTGTGCAGTCAGACACACAAGGCCATGGGCAGGAGCTGAGGTTCAAGGGATGCATGTACAGACCAGCAAACCAAAGGAAACTGAGAGTCAATGACAGTAATAGAAGGTAAGAGAAACTTGCACAAAAGTGAGTGGAAGAAAGGAAGGCCAGGGAAGAAAGGAGGGAGAGAGGGAGGAATGACAGGCTTGGCTAGACCCATTATCTGAACTTTAGCATAATGTGAAAATACAGGAATATAATATATATTATGATGTATAATATATAAATACATATTCACATATAAAAATTCAGATGTTAGAAATCATCTATTTATAATTAGCATGCATATGTATGTCTATACAGTAAAACATCATATCTGGAATAGAAGAAAATTAGAACCATGTAAGTTTACTTAGAACTATATTAAACAAATTATTTGAGACCAAAATATTTCCATGGATAATATTTTTAAAATGCCCTGTAGTAAATCATGGAACAATTTACATGAGTCTAAGCTTCAGAACTGTGAACATTAAGTTTGTATTATTCCAAGTGATCCCATTTTGGTACTTTGTTATAGTAGCCAAAGGAAACTAATACAGGTGGTAAAGTTTGTTCCAAGAGCATTTGAAGGACTGGTAATATATACACTTTGTTTTCTCAATGTTGTGTTAGGGTAAAGTGAGATTTTAAACTAGGTAATTTCCTGTAATAAAGCAAAGCTTTAATTTTGAGATTACATTTTTTAAATTTTAAGTAATATACACTGAATCACATATTTTAGAGACATAATCTTTTATGTGTATATTCCTATAAAACTGCCACTCCAAAAAGTTATCTCATGACCCTGCTTTTGATGTCTAAAACAATACCAAACCTGCACAAGTCTGGTTTTTTTACTAGTATACAATAGTTGGTGTTTTCTGTGAGTAGAAAGTCTGTTTTGTCTTTTTTCCTTAACCACATTTTCAAGATTCAAGAACACTTTTGTATATTTAAATCATGCATTTTTTATTATGTTAATATTATTACTGTTAATAGGCATACCATTTTATTATTGTTTCTATTATTATCATCATCATCATCACATCATTATTTATTCCTTTACCTATTGTCCAGTGTTTTTCATTTGACAGAAATTTTAGCTTCTAGGTGATATTAAATGTGTGAAATATTTTTGGATATGAGAATTCATTGCAAAGGAGAAAGTTACTGCTATTGCCAACTAGGGGCTGCAAGCTCCACTCAGGACAGTTCACCTCAACAAAGGATGAGCCCACACCAATGTTAATACAGCCAGGGTTGAAAAATCTACTCTTAATGGACAGTTGAATGACTTTCAGCTTTTGACCATTATCAATGAAGGTAGTTGCACAAGATTTTTTTTATTTTTTAATTTATTTTTTTTTATTTTTAAGTTTTCAGCGGACACAACATCTTTATTTGTATGTGGTGCTGAGGATCGAACCCGGGCCGCACACATACCAGGCTAGCGCGCTACCACTTGAGTCACATCCCCAGCCCCAAGATTTTTTTAAAATAAATATATGTTTGTTTGTTTGTTTGTTTTTCCCCAGGTAAAAGCTTAGGAGTGAAATTGGTAAGTCATAGTTAGATTTACTTTTCTGAAATGGTTGTAGTGTTTTATATCCCTATCATCAGCATATGGGATGTATAATTCTGGTTTTATGGTAATTATAACAAATATTTATCATATCATCTTTAAAAAATAACTTTTTAGTAGATGTATAGAACTTTCTTATTTTACTTTATTTTCATTACTAAAGATCTCATGCTTTAGGATTATAAGAAAATACTGTTTTATCATATGCAAGTGTCAACGTTTTTAGCTGTATCCTAACACACTAAAAATCAGTAATAATGCATTGATTTGTAAGTAAATTATCAAGAATTCTTTTTGAAAAGCATGATAAACCCAGGATAAAAAGAACTACTCTCATTTATTTATTTTTGCAGTGCTGGGGATCACACCCAAGACTTTATGCATGCTGGGTGAATTCCATAACACTGTGGTACACTCTCCATTTTAGAAAATGAAATTTTAAAATAAAATGCCAACACCAATAATTTGGTATCAAATTTTTTAAACAAAATGAACAACAGGAAATTTTGTTAATTCTAGATTATAATTCGTTGTTATGCACTTTCTTCTATTATTTGATTTTGTTATGTTGCTGCAGAAATAATAATAATATGCACCTTGCAAACCTATTGGTATAACATAAATTGGTAATAACAAATTAAGAACCATATGTTTTTGTGGATCATATATTGAATTAAACAATTACAATATGTTATATTTGAAGACAGCAGATTATGTATTTTTACATAGAATATTATTCTTACATATTTTAAGTATTTTAAAATGTACAAATTTATGATCTGAATTTTCTTGTTATTTTGTTATCAAACAATGACAAAATAATAATATATAAAAAATAAAAATTACAACTTGTCTTATGAAAACACTTGATTTTACCTTCAAGTTATCTTCGACTTTGAAAACTTTGTCTAATATAAAAATATCCTTATTCAGGCATTTTTGCTATATGAACTAATGTTTTAATTATGTGTGTGCATGTGTGTGTGTATGTGTGTGTGTGTAAATAGAAGACCAGGATAAGTAGTAATTTTTTAAATATACATATTATACCTCTGGAAATAAATCAGAAAAATAATACACTTTTTTAGGCTATAAAGATAAAGAACTAAAAAACTTAATGCCAAAACATACAAACAAACAACAACAAACAACAACAACAACAAATAAACCAATCAATAAATTGGTAAAACAAACAAATAAAACCTAAACACTTCAAAAGAAGGAATACAAATGGCCAACAAATACATAAAAAATATATAACATCTCTAGCAATGAAAATGCAAATGAAAACTACATAAGTTTCCATCTTACTCCAGTGAGAATATCAATGATCAAGAAGACAATCAATAAATGCTTTCAAGGATGTGGGGGAAAAGGTACACTTGTACATTGTTGGTGGGACTGAAGATTAGAGCAACCACTGGAAAGCAGTATGGAGATTCCTCCCCAAATTAGCAATGGAACCAACATATTGACCAAGCTATCCCACTCTTGTATTTTCCAAAAATATCTAAAATCAGCATATTACAATAATACAGACACTCAATGTTTATAGCAGCACCATTCATAATAGCTTAATTATGGGTTCAACCCAGTGACCATCAATAAATGAATGGATTAACAACTGTGGTGTATATACACATATAATTCTACTCAACCATAAGAAGAAAGAAATTATGGCATTTGCTGGTAATTGGTTAGAAATGAAAAACATCATGTTTAATGAAATAAGCCAAACTCAGAAACTCAAAGGTTGAATGTTTTCTCTCAAATACAGAAGCTAGAATAAATTAAAGGAATGGGGGGAAATAGGATAGGATATCATAAATATGAAGGGGAGAGCAGTAATGTAGAATAAGGGAAGAGAAAGAGGGCATCATGAACTAGAATCAAATTCCATGCTTGTATAGTTTGTTGGAATGAACAACTATTACATATAAAGTTTGAT
Organism: Urocitellus parryii; assembly: GCF_045843805.1. Taxonomy (NCBI): domain Eukaryota; kingdom Metazoa; phylum Chordata; class Mammalia; order Rodentia; family Sciuridae; genus Urocitellus; species Urocitellus parryii. Next base: position 32,410,752 of record NC_135531.1, on the reverse strand, counting down.
TTAAAAAAAAAAGATGTTCCTTTCTCAGTGAATGGGTAAGAGAGGCTGGAGCATTGGAATGAATTCTGCTTCCAATTACATTCATTATGTTTTGCACATGAGTAGAGCACAGACATTTTAGTATCTGTAACTATGCCATATGTAATAATCTGTCCACTTATCTGCCACTATATTCATTTACTTAATATTTGTCTGTCAACTTATATTGTTTACCCAAATAAATTAAGCTCTAGAATACTTTCATCATTATTCCTCTCATGCCAAGAATCTCTTTTTATCTCAGCATTCATTTATCATTTTCATATATGCCTTGACATAAATTGTCTCTGGCATTCTATTACACAGATACACCACCCATTAGCACAATGTATATTAAATGCACAAGGAGTGTTTTTTCCATTCTGACAAAAACAATAAAAACCCATGCCCACAGATGTATTCTAATAGAAGCTTAGAAAAATATCACAGACTCATGAAATATTTTGAGATTGAATTAAAAATAATAACACTACCCCATTTATTCTGTGGGGAAATTTTTCATTTTTGCCCAATACATCTTAATGCATATTGCCAACTTTTTATCAGAAACATTATACCATATTGCCTGTTATCTTTTTTTTCCAGGAAATTACCTTCATCGTATACCTTCATATTTTTAATAATGTCTATTTTGAAAAATAACATTGCAACTTAATAACTTTTTTCCCAGTTTCAAAGAGACTGTAGCTTTCTTCAATTTTTTTTTAAATTATATGTTGTCTTTCTGTGCTACATGTGTTCATTATTTAGGCTATTTTTCCATCAGAGAGTTTTGTACTTTGCAGCTAATTTTAATGTTTTATTTACTTATCATGCACATACAAGATGATTGCATAAATGTTTGAGGCTCAATGCTTTCTAAAAATGCTATGCTCCTTCAGATTGAGGTGATTCTCTTGTCCAATATCCTTATAATTTCTATCCCTCCCTGCCAAAGTAACACAATCCTAACTTCTACACTTATAGAATCATATAACATGTAGCATTTTGTGCATTATTCTCTTTCTTAATACTGAGATTGTTGGTTGTGCTGTGTGATTCAATGATTAATTTTTATTGCATTGAAGAATTTTATTATGTTTATATGACACAATTTATTTACTCATTCTACTCTTGATAAAGTAATTTAGTTTTAGGTTTTTTTCTCCTAAAACTTTTCTGATAGTTATTCTGGATAGTGCTTCTGTTAACACTATAATTTACATTTCTTTGGAAAGATATGCATACATTTCTGGAAAAATCCTTCATACATGTAGAATTTCTAGGTCTAATATGTATGTTTGACCATGATGTTTGGAACTAATTCACATCATCAAAAGCAATGAATGAGTGCCTGAACAACCTTACCACTCCTTTGCATTTTCTCTTCACATCATTTCAGAATTCTGATTTTTTTTTTTCAAATTCAAGATTCTAAATGAACGGGTGGGGGCAGCTTTAAAATTCAAATATTTAAAAGAGTTTTGTTACCACTCCCCTGGTGACATTACTTATATTCTTTTGAAGTTTTTCATTGCCATTTTCCAAATAACTGTGAAAATAATGATATTTCATATATCATGTTTTGAAGTGTCCAAAGCATTTTCTTTTAAATCACATTCAATTCTTTTATTATTGTCTCTTAATCTCATCACTTTTTTCATCTTTTAGAGGTAACACTTCTTTCTCCCTGACTTGCAATATAGTAATGCAACATCATATTTCCATATGTATGTGTGTGTACTTATATATTAATTTATTGATTATCTTTATGGTTTCCTAAATCTGACCTTATTGAGATACTGACATTAATTTTAAAAGCTTTATGAAATGGTTAATATTTGGTATTTACCCACCTTCAGCTACCACTCAGTTAATCCCATCAGGGAATACATTAATTATTGGGTTAAGACTTTCTTAACCCAATCATTTCTCCTCTGAATGTTCTTGCATTGTTTCACACATGAGCTTTTAGGAGAAACTTGACATCCTAATATAACAAGGCTTATAAATTCTCATAATTAATCTTAGATACAAAAAAGATTCTTTGGCACTATTGACAAATACAAACATTCTCAGTATTAGAATTGTTTAAAATAATTCAAAATAACCAAGCATTTTATTATCAGTTATAATCAAAGATCATGGCTTATTTTTCTGTGAATCCTCCTATTTTTCCACACTCTGTAAGACAGAGTTCTGAACACTTTAATAGATGTGTCATATGTTTTTCTTCCATGTACCTAGATATATTTTTTCTTTCTTATGCCAAATTATTAATTACTGTCAACCATGTATAAAATAAGAGTATATACAATTATCAATAGGACAAGTAAATTAGTCCCTTGAATCATGTGAACTAAACCACCATGTGAAGCTTGCCATGCTCTTCTCTTTCTTATTATTCTGAGTGTTAATGACTATTTCTTGTGTGTCATTCAAATGTGAGTAAATAAAATCAAATTATACCCTATGGAGTAGTCTTTGTTCCCCTTTAATGGTACCAGTGGTTGTTTGATGTGAGGTACAAAAGAAAGGGAAAATATACATACAAAATTTACTACTAAAAGTCACAGAAATAAACAAGTTAACAGATGAGCATAAAAAATGTTTCCACTAAAAACAAAATTTGATTTTACTATTTTACACTTAATAAAATGTTCATTAGGGTCTTCAGTATTTTTGACTACTGAACCATTTGTACAAGAGTGCTAGGATCAAATTGTGTGGGGTAAGTTAAAATTTTCAATGATAAAATGGAATTGAGTTTTTGTTTATACTTTTTGAAAATATATTTATTAAAATTTTACAAATAGTTTTAAAATATGGTTATTTTCTTAATTGTTATTTATTTAAGACTGTACTGCCTATATCATGTACAGATTGAAAATATGTTTTTCATGAGTAATAAAAATATTTTTAATACAGTAAAAAATATCAATAGTCCTTATACTTGCTGATCTAGAATTTCTTTCATAGAAATTTATTCCAAGGAAGTTATGCATCATCCATGAAGAATGTAAGTCCCTTAAGTGACAGTTTTTTAAAATATCATTTGGCTAGTAATCTCCAATTTTTATATCATAGGGTTACCTGCATACTTAGCTGAGAGGAATGGTGAAAAAAAAAGTTAAATGTTAGCTTCTTTTGGCTTCAAATAATTATCACAATTTTATGTTCAGTTTCTCTTTACAAATAATTTTTTTTATTTTTTTAGTAGTAGTTGTACACAGTATCTTTATTTGATTTATTTATTTTTATGTGGTGCTGAGGACCGAACCCAGTGCCTTGCACATGCTAGTCGAGAGAGCTCTACCACTGACCCACATCCCCAGCCCCTACATATAAATTTATACGCACACAAATCATTGTAATAGTGTTCATTGCTCATTGGGGTTAAATGGACTTCTGCTTTTCTTATTTTTAATTTTTCTAATCTCCCTATAACATTTTTGAAAAAATTAAAATGTTTAAACTTAAACTGTATTAGTAGTATATCTCTATTAAAATAATGCATTTAATGGAAACATTATAGTGAATAAATGCAAATGAGGCAACTTGTAATCTAAAAACAATTACAAAAAATATGTCACAAGTTATGCTTTCATAAATGGTGGAGAAAAATATACATTTTTTCTCAACTTGTTCCTGCCCCCCAGTACTGGGATTTAACCTAGGGATGATTCACTTCTGAACTATGTTCCCACCCTTTTGGTGCTGCTTTTGCTGCTGCTGCTACTGCTTTGTCTTCTTCTTCATCTTCTCCTCATTTATTATCTTTGTCTTCCTCGTCATCATCATCATCATCATCATTTTGAAACTGAGGATTGAACCTGGGGGTGTGTAACCACTTAGCTACACTGCCAGCCCTTGAATTTATTTATTTATTCTTTTATTTTGAGTCAGGGTCTCAGAGTCCTTGAGGCTGTCCTTGAACTTCAGATCCTTTGGTCTGAGCCTCTCTAGTCAATGAGATTAGAGACCTGCACCACTGTGCTGGCTAAATTCAAAAGCATAAAAATGCAAAAAGAACAAATTCTTAACATAATATTCTCTATCTTGGAAACATAATTTTGAATGACAATCGTCCTAGGGATATTTTAAACAACTTAAATGAAAATAAAAGAAAGAAAGAAAGAAAGGAATAACTTGATACTCAGGCTGCATTTCATTCGAAAGTGTATATTGCCAACGTGCATTACATCAATTTTTATTTCCAATGACTCTGCTTTCATTAAGTTTAAAATGTGTTGGCAATTTATTTTCAGAATAAATTTAGAAAGTGCCTCTCGGTTCTCTCATTGATGAAAATATGTTTCTACTGATAATATTCATCATAGATTAACCATGCTCTACTGAATTGATACATATATTAAATATCATTTTACTTTTAAATTTAACCTGAATAACAAATAGAAATGCTGAAATTTATATGTATTTCTGTCTCATTAATTTTTAAATTAATGAGAAATATGATCTATGGCATTCTTTCTACTATTGTATTGTTTTGTAAGCCAAATATAATTTAACATATAACATTTCAGATAATACCTGCAATTATTAAATCATTACACAGAATAATACATGAGATCTCAAATATTGTTTTCTGAAGCACATGCATATCAGTAATGTTCAAAGTGGATCACTGAAAATTAATACATCATGAAAGCAGTAAATTGTTTCTTTCTGCAGCTTTTGTGATAGCTTTTGCTTCATTTTCCAAAGTTTTGCTTTGTTTTCTCTATAGTTTATATTGTCTTCATATTTTCTACTTTTTCCTTATTGATATTTCATTCTTCTTTATTTATGGTATATTGTTTAACTACTTTTCCTATTTATATTGTTTCTTTAGGGATATCTTGAAAAAAACCCTTCTATATGGAGAGAAAATTGCCATCTGCTTTTTATAGATTCTGTTTCCAAGTGTTGCCTTCTCTCCACAAGCTGATACTGCATGCAATATGCAGTGTGCATAATTTTAATTTACTTTGAATTTTTTATTGACTAAATATTTAATGACTAAATATTTTGCATTGGACATATTTAAATTTCGCTAAAATTTCAAAGTCCATAGTAAATTCAAATTTTGTTGCTATTCATTGAATGTGGTTACTGATATAACTATTATTTAGTATATTCTGATCACTTAGGGAAATAGAAATAGAAATGTTTCTTTAAAATTCAACCTGCAACGACTTAAAAAAAAGAGCTATTGCTCAATACCAAATGTTAATTAACAGATTAGCACACCAATATAAAAACTTATGCTTTCATTTGTTTTTTATTCCATGTAAAGAACTACATTTAATATACATAAACAGATGCATTTAATGTAATTCCCCTCCTTAATAAATACACACACACACACACACACACACACACACAACTAGATAACTAGATTTAAATATATACACACTAAAATATGTGTGTATATGTATGTGTATTTTAATTATATATGTGTAGCTAGTTGTATGTATATATAGATGCATATTTAATATACTCATAGAACAGAAACTATATATTGTAATTCATCAAAATATATGCTAAATACAATTTGATCTCTACTTTGCTTAAGATTCTAACATTCTTAGACACAGGCCCTACGAACTTTCTACATGCAATCAGCAATTGTCTAAATATATTGTTCTGCATCATTCCAAGGTGCCCCTGCAAAAGTCATTCCCACAATGTAAATTAACTGGATGTATACTGACTGTCTGGTTGCCCATGCTCTTCACAAAATTCTAACTTAAGCATCAATTGTTTGTGAGTTCTTCCTTCACACTTCCCTTTTATAGGCATCATTAGTAACAGTATGTACTCTAGTACATATTAGCACTATTAAAAGTACGTGTTTCTCCTGCAAAACTGGAATACTAAGACCATGATTCACACAACTTTGTTTCAGTCTCTTCCAGAATGCAAAAATCATAAAACATTGTTTACGATATATTTATTGAAGACAAAATATTGGGACCAAAGTAAGGGTGATAGAATTTGAGCATATGCTGTTTCAGCATTGGTTCTATTTTCCAATATTTTTACTACAAGGAGTTGCACAAAATTATTGAATAATATGTTTGTTTGACATAAATGTGTAAATATTCAGTCTCAGTAGGAAATTTTCCTCCCTATATGTATGTGTGTGTGTGTATGAAGAGTTTTCCTCCACATATATGTATGCATATATGTTATGTATATGTATGTGTGTATATATATGTATATATGTACCTCACAAATACACACACACACCTTATAGGCTTGCATTTTAAAATAAAGAGACAAATTTTCAGAAAGAACATTTAATCAGATTTTGCAAAATGTCAAATGTGAGTTCATGTACAGCCTTTCTATTAATTGAGGGAATGGGCTTGTATAATAATTACCCTCATTATACACACTTATTCTCTTAATGAATAATTTTCCTAGATATATAATATTTTCTTACTCTTTATATTCTGTTAAATGAGTTTAGCCCATCACCTTCACAACATATTTTAATCCCAAGGAATATATGTACTTTGGACTATATTGTCATTTTACTGATGAGAACAAAAAATAAAATTTCCCATCAGACAAGTACATTCAAATCTGAGAAAGAAAGGTGTAACAGTGAATGTAACAGAAGGCAATTTACTGCAAATTACTCACAAAAGGAACCAACATGTAACTATATCAATATTTTAAAAAAATGTTTATATATTACTTTAGATTCCCTGGAGAGGAAGTGCAAAATTCAAGTAACAACTTTATTTTTATTTCCAATTTGCAATTATGAAACTCTAGCATTTTATTTTTATTTTTCTCTATCTAAGCAGTTTTACCTGAAGCTTTAGAGAATTCTATGAAAAAACATATTATGATGGGTATTTTACTTTTTTCTATACCATGAGAATTAATTTTATGCTTTCTATGCCCAGAAGAACTGACTTTTGTAAATGACATATAGTCCCGAATTCTTTTTGAAAAAGAAAAAAGAAAAAGTAAACAAAAACTCCTATTTTCATGCTGAACAGGTTTTTTTCTTTAAGTTCACAACTTACTGAGAGTTCACCATAAGAATACAGAGTAATCAATTGAAATAACATATAATTTAATGAATAAAACATTTAAGCAATTCCATATTCTTTCATTTTAAATTCAAATTTTAGAGAAAGTATTTTGGAATATACTAACATAGTACACAATCACATCTGGCTCAACGAATTATCATGGTATGCTTACTTCATTAAAGAATAAAAAGTAAGGTTTCCTTTGGACTTTTACATAAAGCTCATAGTCAATAAAAGTAGATAAAATGAAGTCATTATTTCTGGGTATACACTACTACACACTACTACTCTACTACTACTACTACTACTACACACACACATATATATGCCTGAGGCTATCTATGTCAACCTGATTTAAACATTTGGTACATAAGATTTTTTTTTAGAAAAATAACACTGTCAATCAAGAAATAATTTTATGTTTTGCTTTAGAAAATTCTTACAAATCAATTTGTGTGGCAAATAACTTGCCAGAGACAATAAATTGTTCAGCCATGCAGATAGCTGTTTATTAAATAGCAGTTTAGAATACTCACTTCAAGGTCCTCAACTCACAGTATCCCTTAATTCTCAATGCTTATGCCATGTATTTTACCAATTTTAATCAGCTACTGGACATGAAAGTTCCCAGTAGCTTGAGTCCAGAATCCCTTCCTTACAAACATTATCTCACCATGAGTTGATGTAAGGCAGCATTTTCCCCTACAGTTTTATATATATATATATATCTGTAGAGGAATTAAAAGGTAGCAAACAATCCCAGAGATTTCTCAAAAACCAATCACGGCCTTCTTCCCATTATGTTTCAACATGCTTAACACAGAAAGAGGGAGTTTTCCAGAGGCCTCTTAAAATACTTGGGTGTGTGTATCCCTGATTATAATATAAAGTTAGTTTGGAGAGGAATCTAAGGCTTAATTTTTTTATTATCCTTTCAAAATTTTAGCCCTGGAAATGAGAAATGCATTTTAGGAATTTTTGCTCACTTGATGGTCTTTTTACACTTGAAAAAAAAAAATGCTTAGAGCATTGCTGATTTTTTCCCAGCCGTTTTCTCATCATATACTTTTTATGAGACTTTAATAAGGAGTTCATGGAGAGAAGATCAGGCATATGTTCCATAAATTTGCTTCTCCATTTGACTGTAAGTACTAATGAGTTCAGAAGATATCATTAAAACCAGCATCTTTATAAAAATATTTTGCTTTTAGTGGCCTGTAAGAATTTCATGAGAACCTTCCTTGGGCTTCTCTGGTTTTACCTGAGAGAATCCGTGTAGAAGAAGTTTTCACCCCAGAACAACTGTCTCCTGGAGTCATAGATTTATTGGTATTCAATCAAAGAGATAAAAATACATTAGGGGCCGCACCTCTTTTTGTTCCCCTTTTGGTTCTAAACACAAAAAGCTCATTTTTTTTTCTTAAATTTAAACTTACTTTATTGAAGAGAAAGACCATTCTTGCCCCATATTAGTACTGGTATTGATGAGCTGAAGCCATTTTCTATTGTACCACAAAGCCTAGAAAACATTAACAAAATTATAGAGAAGAATTTAAAATCATTTGAACAACACATAATGTACAACTTCTATATCTGTGTCAATTGATTTATATAGCATAAGGAATTTCAGTGGCAAGTAAATAAGTAAATTGAAAGGCAGAATGTGAAAACTTTTGGGAGGACATAAAAGACTATGAATGATAAAAGAGAGAAAAGAGAGGGATTTAGCAAACTGTAAACATCATACAAGCCCCCTAATGTCTTTCTCATAAAAAACAAAACAAAACAAAACAAAACCACTTAGGATCCTAATTCAGTTCTTTCCAGATCTAAGTGATGAATGAGGGTGCTAACATTGCAAAGAATTATTTACCTCAATACTAAATGACAATGTGGCAAACTTTATTGATAAGGATGCTAAAATATTAACCATAAATCCTGCTATTTTTTCTATAATTTTCCTGGGAATTAGCAAATTACTCAGAATTAGCAAAATCTTCATTGATTTTCTGTTTCTGACACAATGACTTATATTTTTGACTAAGCAACACTCCTTTCATCCTTTTTGACATTTTATTTACTAATTTATTAGGGAAGATCTTTTTTACAAGGTGAATTTCCAAATTGAAGGCTTATTTTCTCTGAGGACCTATTCCCTCTTCCTCAATCAAAATTAGGTTTTAGCTAATATGAATGTTATCTTACATCAATCCTAAACTTAAGTCATTCACAAGGTGTCTGACATTTTCAATCCAAAATTTCATCTGGATTAGATAGATCCATCAAATATGTATAGAACCTTTGAAAAATCAATATTTCAAGAAGGTTTATTCAAAGAATGAATAGTATATCTGATATATAAATGCTAGCAGAGCAATGAAGGGGAAGGGAATGAATAGAAGTTCATTCTATTCATGAGAAAAAGGGGAATGAAGAAAAGGGAGAAGGAATGGGTATATGAGTGACCATGGAATGACTCAGGCATAAGTTTGCTATGTTCATATATGAATACAGGACCTGAGTAATTCCACATCATGTACAACCAAAGAATGGAAAGTTATACTCCATGCCTGTATGATATGTCAAAATAGACCCTACTGTCATGTATATCTAAAAAGAACAAATCAAAAAAATCAGTAGGTAAAAAAAAAAATAGTAGCACAATGTTTAAATACACCTTATATCAGTTTGTGCCTCTTTCATAAATTCAGTGAGTCAGGATATAAATTTGTTAAGGACATCAAAGCCAAAAAGAAAAATAATTTTAGTATTATGATTTTTTTGATACTTGAAGTTGTGCACTTAAAATTGTAGATCTGTTATCTATTTCCACAGTGGAATAGCAGATGAAGTTAGTATACCCATAGCTTGATAATCATAATTACAGTTTGAGAGTTTTATATTCAGTTATAATTAAGTAATTCTGTCATATTTGTATTAATTAAGTATTATCAATTAGAATAAATCATTTATATTACTTATTTAGCATACATCTCACTGATAGAATATTTTTTCATGAGTTATTACACATTAATCAATTCCCTCATTTTGAATGGGAAAGAAATTTATAGATTGATGGTCTTCAACTATTGTGTTCTGTTTTGGTAAACATATATACTATATTTCTCAATCAAATGTTCATTTTATTAGGGCATAAGATTGAGTTCAGAATAATGAAAATAAGTAGCCATGGTATATGTACATGTAATATACACTGTTGTGATTATTTTAAATATATTTTTTCATGTTATCTTTAAAAAGTTCATAATATGGGTACTAACACAACACTGATATTATAAGTAAGGAAAAAAATAAAAAAATCTTAAGTGTCTAAAAAAGTACATGATTTGTTCTACTCTTCATGAGTAATGAATCATGTATATTCAGTTAATCTTTGTCAACAAGCTGCATATGCTTTGGTTTCTAGAACCTGTAAATATATTGCCTTACAAAAAGGCTTTGCAGACATGATTATGTTAAGGATGTTGAGATGGGAGATTGTTCTGAATGTTTTTGTTGGCCCAGTTGAATCACGAGTTTAAAATAGACATGATTTGTTGGCTAGAATCAGCTGGAGATGAGACTATAGAAGAGCAGAGAAATAAAAAATTACTGGCTTTGATGAATAGAGAAAGGGAACCACGCTTCATGGAACACAGCAGCCTCTGCAGTCTGCACATAGCAAGGAAATGGAGTCTATCTTAGAAGCTCAGGAACAGAATGCACTAGCTCCTACAATTTCATTCTAGCCCAATTAGACTCATATCAAATATCTAACCCACAGAACTATATGATAATATATTTGTGCTGTATTAAACCTCTTGTGTTGTATTTCTAAGTTTGTAGAAATTTGTTACAACAGTAATAAAATAATGCAGGTGTTTCAATAATGGAGATAAAATTAGAAACCAGAGAGTAGATTATCTTTTCCTGCCAGTTTACAATATAACAAGAAACATTAGTAAGACCTCATCAGATCATTGTACCTTAATTTTAACTGGGGCTGTGGAAGGAAGACATAAACGCTATAGATCATAGAGCATAAGGTACATAGCATATATAAAAGGAAGCGCCTCTGACTGAATATTATTTGGGTTCCAGGTAATAAGTATACTGTTTTACAGTAAGCCAAAACTGCAAGTTTGTTGAAAGGGAACTGAAATGCTAGAAAGAATTGGAAGAAATCAAGGCTTTAGGCATCAACCATAACTTTAAAAGAATTATTTTTAAATCATAAACTGATACCCAGAAAATATGAACTCAATTTTTAAAATCACAAATGTCCTCTAAAATTGATAATCTAATAAATGTTCATCTTGATTAAAGTGCATGGGAAGCTGGAGTTTAAATTATTTGGTCACAAAGTGTTTCTAATAAAACAAATTAATTCAAATGCTGCAATGCTCTGTCATTTCCTTTTACACTATTACAGAGATGATTTAATTGTCATCCACTCTCATGGAACACAGCCAGGGATTAAGCTGATGAGGTTGCAAACAATAAAAAATAATGAGATGTGGAAAAGAGAATCATTGCTTAGTGAAGGAAGTCTTGCTTTACTCTTTCTTGACAGCAGAACTAATTTAAAAATGATCACCTTGTTCCTGATCAGCTTTGCATGTGTTTTGATTGTGTCCACTGAGGGTTTTCAAATGGTTTTATTTTTGATGTATCAGAGACACTCATCCCCAATAGGTTTTTCTGTGTAGGTTCCAAAGTGCAAAGTGTGCTTAACCTTAAGTGCGAGGGATGTCTGTGCAGTTTGATTTTCTGTGTGATTACTTCCGATGATTGTCTTTCTTCCCAAGATGACATGTACTTTTCCAGCCAGATTATTTTTCAAAAGAATTACATTTCCTGGTTTTATAGAGAACAGTGCCAATTTACTGAAATATGAACTTGAAATTCCGAAAAAGAAACACCAAATTCTCATACTAATCTGTGAAGTAGGTATAAATTGCAATAATTTTTATTTCAGACTGAGGCATCTCTAAAAGAGTCTAGTTTTGCTGCATGATAAAAATATAACTTTATTCCTTTTATTATTATGTGCAGAATGTGGCAAATTAAGTACATCTACATGTGCAAGCATGTGTGTGTGTGTGTGTGTGTGTGTGTGTGTTTATGTAAAATGGGGTATAATATTACATTAAAGGAAAAAGTTCAATCAAATAAATGACCATTGATAAATAAACCAGAATTCAATTTTATTTATTTATTACAGTATTTCTCACAATTATATCAGTCATCCAATGGTTACTGCCTCATCACGCAGAAACAGAAACAAGTATATACATACACTGCACTGCATATATGAGTGTATATGCTTTGGTAAAGATAAGTACTCACCAAAAATTTGCTTATAATGTTTACACATCATATAATAAAGTTCCCCCCCCCCCTCTCTCTCTCTCTTTCGCAATGCTGGGGATTGAATCCAGAGCCTTGTGCATGTGTGGCAAGCACTCTACCAACTGAGCTATATCCACAGACCCTTGAATTCTCTTTTAACATAACAAAGAACTATCTATGCATATGATATTTCACTTGAAAATAGACTGAAACAAGATCCATTTATCTTTGACCTTTCTTACCCATATTCTATAAATGAGCACCTAAAATCCAGTGTATAACCAAAATATTTCTGCTGACTGTGGAATAACTGATTTTGAGGCAATGGATGCTGGTGAGATTTTATGGCACGACATAATAATGGTCTTATAGAAAATGAACCTGGTTAATATAATTTTATATTGTTACCAGTGGAACTCCTCAAATATCATCAGAGAACTCATTATTAAAGCAAAACTACATTTATTAAACCTCACTGAGCCAAGGTGATACATATCTGTGACAAAATTTCAGTGTTTTGATAGGAAGAACTGAGAGGAAGAGTTTTGTCACTGTGACTATGGCTCAAAGAGACAAGTGAGTCTCTCAAGGTGAAAAGCAGATTGACAATGGGCAAAACTTAGAGCAAAGAGTTTCAGGTGGTTGACCACAGTAAGGGGAGGTTTGAAACAAGTTTTGATAACTATTGCTGAATAGGTAAGCTGTTCACCTAGGTTGATTCAGAATTTTTTTTTCATTTATTTCCTGAGGAAAACATTTATTTGAGTTTTTGTTTTTTTAATAAATTTTAAATTGTATTTCCAGAAAAAAAAGATTTATAGCAGAGAGAGGAGAAAAAAATACTAAACTAACATTGGCCTAAGTCTTTTCTTACTTCAGAGCCATCTTTCCTGACCTTCAATCTGACATACAGGAAAGGCCATTATTATGTGAATTTTGCTCCATCCAGAACCACACTGAAGGTTTAAAATACATGATTATGTCAGTTATCTGCAAGTTATTCTGACCATTATTAAATTGTTTTTTCTATTCCTTGTTTGGATGAACATTTTTTGTATCATTTAATAAGATAGCATCTACTCATAACAGTTTGATATTCTGGAAATCATAATGTTATGGACAAATGCAAAAGAAAGGATTATGATCAATATTATAATCTGATTCCCAAAGAGCAAAAAAAAAATTAATGTTAATCCAAAAGAACAGATTTTACTCTCCATCCAGTAAGCCTAGCAAACCATAGATGAGAATCATATTAGTTATCTATTTGTGCATAAGACATTATCCCAATGAATAATGATTTAAAAATCATAAGTATTTTCTTTCTCTTAGTATTTTGGAGGTCAGATTTTCAGGAGTAGCTTATGAAGGAGCTGATTTTTTTTTTAAAGAAAGCTGATTTTTGATAAGAATCTTCAAGAAGTTAATATGTATTTATTTATTGGCTGCAACTGAAATAATCTTAACTTTTTAAAATGTGTGCTTTTTAGTTATATATGACAGTAGAGTCTATTTTGACTGGTTTATACAAATATGGGCTATGTTTTATTCTGTTAGGATCCCAGTCTTGTGGTTGTACACTCTGGTGAGATTCACTGTAGTGTTTTGATATCTTGACTGTGTAGAACATCTGCTGGTGAATCGCTGTTGGTCTGTGGGTGGATGGACTCAGTTCTTAATTTGCATTCTTCCTAATGTCACATGGGCTCTTCACAACACCACTGTTGCATTCCTCCTGATTAAATGACTCAAGAGGCCAAAATGGAAGCCACGTCAGTCACATACTGTCACCCCATCATACTTTGTAAATCACATAGAACAGGTTTATGACAATGTAGGGAGAGACTCTATGGGTTTATGAATAAGAGGAAGTGAAGATATTTTACACTTACCCGCCAAAACTCCTTCTGAAATTTAACTCCCATTCTGAGGTTTTAAGAGGCAGGAAACAATCTGACTATGATATTTAAAGGTGAGACATTTGGGAGGTAGTTAAACTTCAATGAGGCAATAAGGATAGGGAGCTAATCAGATGAGACTGTGGCTTTAGAGGAGAGAGCAGAGCTAGTAAGTTCTGTCTAGCCATGTGATGTCCTACGCCCCTTGAGAGTCCCCACCAGCAAGTAGGACCTCACCAGATGTAGTAGTTACTAGATCTTGGACTTTCCAGTCTTGGAACCTTGAGCTGAATCATATCCCCATTTTATTTATTTACCATGGCTGTTTACCATGGAAGAATGTATCTAATTATCTAATTTTATGATATATGAAGTTGTTCTCTGGGACTTCTTGTGAGTATTATAGATCACATAAACTTCTATAGATATGTAAGTATTGCATTCTTTATCCTGAAGTATCCCCTGCAGTACTCAGAATGGTGAATGTGAGATCTAGAACTTCTCTGATTGAAGTCATCAGGTTTGCATTTTCATTGGCATCTTGGTTGAATTCTTTGGCCTAATGCATTATATAGCTTTCCTGATATCACTAAATCATAGTATGAAATTTCTCAACTTTTATGCATTGTATAAAGTCTGCTGTCAAAAGATTAAATGATAGAGGAAAACTTTGAAGATTTTTCCTTGAGTAGTTAAGATTTAAACTATGGATTTAAGGCTCTGTTTTTCCTTCTTTTAAAAATTGAATTATTTAGGAAGAATTTTATTGTCATTTGTTTTGTTTTGTTTCATTCTTTGAAGGGATGGAAATAATGGTCCAAAATAGACTCTGAATAATAGTTTTGGCATTGTGAAATATGTACTAATTTCCCAAGTGTGTTTGCTTCCTATGGTTACTATAAAAATGGTCACATGGTGGTTTAAAACAACTTAGACTAATTTTTTACCATTTCTCCAGTTCAGAAGTTCAATACAGGTCTTTCTCCAGATTCTAGAGTCCAACCATATTCCTTGACTTACTTTCTTCCTATGTCCTTGGGGTGCCATGAAAAAATACCATAGACAACTGACATATATTCCTCATTATTATTAAGTCGGGGAAATCTAAGATCCAGATGTTGGCATATATTTTTTTTGAGGACCTGCTTTGTGGTTGGTAAAGGGCTACCTTCTCCTCTACTAATTTGACCTTTCTCATGTACATATTCATAGAGAAAGGGGAAAGAAGTAAGCGGGGAGGAAGTGATAAAGACACACACACCTACACATACACACACACTCAAAGAGAGAGTAAGGGGGAGGGAGGGAAGGAAGGAGGGAGGAGAAAGAGAGAGAGAGAGAGAGAGAGAGAGAGAGAGAGAGAGAGAGATCTCATAACTCCATGTTCTTTTGAGGACACTAATCCCATTACAAGGGCACCATAATCATGATACCATCTCAACCTAATTACCTCCCAAAGGCCCTAACATGTGATTATATCAAATTTGGATATAATTAGTGCTTCAACATATCATTGTGACAGTTCCTTGTTGCATCCTCAAAGGTATAAACAAATTCCAAGTTTTCATCACGTGATAATAATCTGGATCTTTTTGTCTCTTTTCACTTAGGAAGATTGTTGATTATATTTGAACCACTGAAAAATCCATCATATTTTTTTTCCCTTCTGTCTCCCTTTCCCTCCCACCTCTCATCTCTGTTGAATGTTAATCTTTTCCTCCTGCTCTTCCTCCCTGCTTTGTTCTTAGTTGCTCTTCTTATATCAAAGAAGACATCTGGCATTTGTTTTTTAGGGATTGGCTAGCTTCACTAAGCATAATCTACTCTAATGCCATCCATTTCCCTGCAAATTCCATGATTTGTCATTTTTAGTGCTGCGTAATACTCCATTGTGTATAAATGCCACATTATTTTTATCCATTCATCTATTGAAGGGCATCTAGTTTGGTTCCACAGTCTAGCTAATGTGAATTGTGCTGCTATGAACATCGATGTGGCAGTATCCCTATAGTACGCTCTTTTAAGGTCTTCAGGGAATAGTCCGAGAAGGGCAATAGCTGGGTCAAATGGTGGTTCCATTCCCAGTTTTCCCAGGAATCTCCATACTGCTTTCCAAATTGGCTGCACCAATTTGCAGTCCCACCAGCAATGCACAAGTGTACCCTTTTCCCCACATCCTCCCCAACACTTGTTGTTGTTTGACTTCATAATGGCTGCCAATCTTACTAGAGTGAGATGGTATCTTAGGGTGGTTTTGATTTGCATTTCTCTGACTGCTAGAGATAGTGAGCATTTTTTCATGTACTTGTTGATTGATTGTATGTCCTCCTCTGAGAAGTGTCTGTTCAGGTCCTTGGCCCATTTGTTGATTGGGTTATTTTTTTGAGTTCTTTGTATACTCTGGACCATGGGGCATATGTTTCAGAATATTGGTCTCATAGAACCCAGGCCATAATAGTAGTATGACTTGAGCATCTTTATTCCTGAAGTGATTTGAGGATAAAGAAGTTGAGGAAAGTTCAAAGGAAATAAGGAGGTCTGCCAAGAAAAACATAAAGTTTGAATTTTTTCCAAGCATGAATTACTTTGTAGTCAATGTGTCCACAAGTTTGGAAACCAGAATTGTATTGTTTTATACTTTTGTGGGGTCAGGGCAAAAGAAAAGTACTTGATGTGTCCCTTAGATTTTCAGTCTGTTTTGATGAAGATGACAAAGCTAGTTCTGTCTGGTTCTTAAAACATGATTATTTGGAAGACTTGTATGAAATGTTTAAGGAGGTTAATGCCAGAAAAGGAATAGTTGTCTGATACCACACAGGCCCTACACTACATAGGAATGACATCGCCATCAATGAACTCATGAAAACATATACCACCCTAACTCAGTATTCATCATTATTGGTGTGAAGCCAAAGAACTTGGAGCTGCCCACAGAAGCATATATTTCACAGGAAGAAGTTCATGATGATGGAACTACAACTTCAAAAATATTTGAGCATGTGATCAGGGAAGTTGAAACAGAAGAAGCTGAGGAAGCTGGGGTTATACACATGTTACAGGACATAAAAGACACTGTTGATAATGGGCACTCTTTCCCAGGGAGTCACAAATCAACTCCATGGTTTGAAGGAACCTCTAAGCATCTCTATATCAGGAGTTACCTGGAAAAACTAGCTACAGGCAAGCTGTCTATCAACACCAGACCATCTACCAGCTGCAGGACATCTTCACCCTACTGCCTGATGTCAGCCTGCAGGAGTTTGTCAAGGCCTTTTACCTGAAGAATAAGGACCCAATGGAGGTGGTGTAGTGGCCTCACTGATCTACTCTGTAGGTGCCCTGCATAACCTCATCAACAAGATTGCCAACTCGGATGCAGAGAAGAAAGAAGGGCAGGAAAAAAGAAGAGAGCAAAAAGAATAGGAAAGATGACAAAGAGAAAGAAAAATATAAGGAAAAGAGTCATGTGAAGGAAGAAGAGAACCAGGAGAAGAAGTAAAGCACGTAGCTTTTTTTTTTTAATTTGTAAATTTAAATCTTACAAACTTTTTCACTTTCAGTGCTTGTTAAATGGCTGTCCTGATGAGAGCTCTATGCCTTCAATCACTGATTCGCATTAGATGATGTAAATGATAGAAAGACTGAACTCCTACTCATACTGCAGCCTCAGCTGCTGTGAGTTGGACATTATGATAGCTCAGGCTGCAGACTGTGCAAGAAAAGTGAAGAGACAACAACATAACATTTTTGGTACTCTTCATTCTTTATTAACAGGAGTTGAATTTTCTGCATTATGAGAGATTTGGGGGTCTCTTTCTGATAACTGGCGAAATTGCTAAACAGAATTATGGATAATGTACATTCTATGGCTTGTAAACCTGAGTTCTGACACTTCTGAACTCTTGAGAACCACATCACGTTTTGAACCCACACTTCTGGCATTATCAGGGACTGGGTTCCAGCTTCATGAATTATTACCTTCGAAGACCAAAGTAAGTGGCATGTTAAAAAGGAAGGAAGGAAGGAAGGAAGGAAGGAAGGAAGGAAGGAAGGAAGGAAGAAAGAAAGAAAGAAAGAAAGAAAGAAAGAAAGAAAGAAAGAAAGAAAGAAACAAAGAAAGAAAGAAAGAAGTTAGATAGTGAGAAAAATAAAGAATAAAGGGATGCAGATAATTATTTCTATCTTGACTAGAGATCTGCATGATTTACAGGTCACTGATGGAAGCTGTCTACTTGCAACTTGTGTTTGCTGCTGTGAGAATCCTAAGAATCATCAATGAGTTTGTAGATGAGTAGCTTTTCCATGATTTGAAGACTTATACCTCTGTACTTGAAATAGAAACTTGGGAACAATCTCTTAAAGAGCTTTGGTTTTGCTAGTTGTAAATACTGCCTGATATTGACCTTTCCATCAAGATCTTTATCTTGGGTCCCTTCCAGAAGACCAGGCATCAGATTTGAAAAGCAATTCTACACACATTGTTTAGAAGAGTATTGAGATAAGGATTCTGGCCTGTTTGATAAGAACAGATCTCTCTAGTCCTTACAGAATTTACTTAAGCAAGGACATTTTAGCATCAGAGGTAATAATCCCAAACACCCATAGTGGCCTGTTACTAACTCAGCCCACAAATTATGAAGATCTCTGTGAATTTTATCAATTTTTCTTTAAGAATTCCTTGTGCTCTTTTACCTTTTCTAAAGAAGATAAAAACAAGGGAGTCTGATTAAATAACAAAATTTTGCCAAATCCATTAATAAAAATTCTGATAAAAGAGTTTTTCCTTCTGGGTACAGTGGTACATGTCTATAATCCTGGGGACTCAGGAGGCTGGGACAGAAGGATTACAAGTTCAAGTCAGTTTTAACAACTCAGTGAGAACCTATCTCAAAATGAAAATCAAAAGGATTGGAGATGTGAACAACTTTGGGTTCAGTTTTGAGTACCACAGAAACAAACAAACAAAAAACATTTCCTACTAGAAGAGAGACAAATTAGAATTCCCCAGGCTGAAAAACATTTTTCTCCATGCCCAAAAGAATCAGTGATGAGGACACAGGTAGAGTCCATTGCCAACATTAGTTGTATGGATTCATTTGGATTTTGCAAAGGAACATATTATACTTTTGCTAAGACTCACCTGGATGATGGTTGATATAAGTTCTAAAGGTGTATTTAGAAATATTAGTAAAATTCCTTCCCCACTCCTGAGTGCATACATTAATCAACATGTTTTCAATGAGTTAAAGTGGTTTATTTAGACTCTTTTATGTTAATCCATGTGATGAAATTAGACTGAAATGCTTTCTTAAGTTATAAAGTAATTTGTGGGAATGTAGTTAAGAATTTCTCTGAGTTTAAAAACAAATTAAGATAAAAAAGAATACTGGAAACACTTAGATGAATTGACATCATGCATATCTGATAAAGGAATCAAAATCTAGGAACAAATGTGCTGTGTAGGCAATGATTTGGGCAGACTTTTTCTTTTTTCTTAAACAAGAATTATTTCTTTTTAATTGAAAACTACACATTGTTGAAAGGCTTTATGTTACTGTATTTTCTTTATATATAAATCTGAGATGTTCCTTCATTAATTTGTCAATAAATCTTTTAAATATCTTTAAGTTAATTACCATTTGGAACATATCAAGAAAATAAAATTATTTCTATTTTTCTTCCTTTTTTAAGGTAAAGAAGCAAAGCTTTGTGTCACCTAGTGTAACTTTCAAGAAATTTAAAGACAGTATATTTATCAAAGATGCATTAATACTATATAATCTGAATTGAGGGACTAAATTTGGACAAAGCAACACCAAATACATCCAAAATGACAAGGTAGGTATATAGGTCTTCATTTGTCAAAGTTAAAATACTTACTGAAAGATAACATTGTAAAAGCCAGAAACAACATGATTATCATGTTGTTTTGTTAATATTATATAATATTGGGTAAAAGGAAAGGGTTTATTTTTAATAAAATGCAGATTTATTTTTGTCAGCATAGCAAATAAATACATGTATTATAGTGAATGTGTAGTCTGATTAAGTTGTCTTCAAGAAACAAGCCAATATTCTTTAATTTCACATCTGTCAGTACTCATACAAGTATGGTCTCTATCTTTTTTTTAATATCATAAAAATGAATCCGAAGTGTTGTTTACTTTAAAGAGAAAACCAAATACCCAGGTGTCTGGTAAATACATGAGCAATGTAAGATGGGAACTCTCAGGATGACAATAGAGGTTTCAGTGTAATTCTGAAGTTAAGTTGCGACTTAACCATTACTTTTACAGATAGAAAGAATCAAGCCTAGGAAGATTAAGTAATCTACAGTGTATTATATAAGTAGAAACCGCAAGAAACAAGAATTAATGTCAGTTTTGTATGACTAAAAACATAACCTTCTTGCCTTTGAATTTGGAAAATGAACTAATTCCATACTGTGTGGACAGAATAAAAAGAAGAAACCATAGATGAATCCTAAATTTCAGCACCTGGAGATTAGTATTGCCAAGTGTGCTGAGGAAGGAAGGTAAGGAAGTGACAAGTGTGTTAGGTATGGATAGAAAAACATCTATCTTAGTCCTAGATGGTAATGTGGATAAGATGGTACCTAATGTGGATAAGAAACATATTATCAGAGATTGCATTGTGCTGTCACTTTTGTGCCCTTGCACAAGAGGATTTCAAGCAAGAAACCAGACTTATTAGAAGACTAGTAAATGTTATTAGAAGGGAAAGAAGAGAGAAGATACTCTCAGCCAGGAGAGTGGCTTCTCTCAGAGAGGAGAATAACAACTCTCTTCTTTGTGTCCCAGTTTTTTCTGGCATAGGAGGAGAGGTTTCTAGAGAATTCTGACCAAACACTGCCTCTGAACTTTTGACTGAAAGTAGAACTCCTTCTGATTTTTAGGTCTCTAATGTGCATGTTTTTACCCAAAGACAATGTTTGATCATTTTGGCTTGTGTAAAGGTCATGCCCTCTTTTATCCAGATCATCTTCACATCAGGGTAACTTGTGGCTTTTTTTTTATAAGTAGAAGAGTTTTCAGACATCTAACCCTCATCTTTAAGAAGGAAGACCATCCCTGAAAATAGCAGGCTTCTAGGTCAAGGATTGTAACATTGTTATCTTTTTAAACTACTGCTGGGTCAGAATGGCTTGTACAAATTGCTTCAAAGAGAGAAGTGGAGAGTTAGAACAGAGGCTTAGGCTATAGATTTAACTCTTTAAAGGCTATATTCCCATCTCCTTAGTCTACCTGTTACTTAACATAGTAATTTTGAGATGGCATATAGGTGAATAGTGAAAATTAAGGGGTTAGGATAAAGCATGTGATCAGCATGTGTAATGTCTGGCTTTCAATGCACAACAATGCAAAACACACACACACACACACACACACACACACACACACACAGAGAGAGAGAGAGAGAGAGAGAATTGTATCAGCACAGAGAAATAATTTTGAGATTTTTGAGCATAACAATTGTCTATAATATTATGTAAATAAATAAGATCTGATGGAAAGGCAAGTATAGATGAAAGAAGGCTCAAGACCAAGAGACCAAAATTTGAGACATTCTCAAAATTTAAAGTTTAGAGGATAAGGGGCTGGGGATGTGGCTCAAGTGGTAGCGCGCTCACCTGGCATGTGTGAGGCACTTGGTTTGATTCTCAGCACTACATAAAAATAAAGATATTGTGTCCATCTTAAACTAAAAAATAAAATATACAAAAAAAATAAGGTACAGTTTAGGGATGAGTAAAGAATCACTGGTGGATGGCATGGGATTGACAAAGAGAATGCGGTCACACAGAAGTAGAACAGAGTTTTTTCAAACATTTGGAGTCAGTGGTTAAATGTACCCGCCAAATACTGAGAATAGTACTCAACAGTGGTTCAGATAAATATTTCCCAGAAAACAAAGCCATTCTGATAAAAACACTTATTACAAACAAACAAATGAAATATTAAAAATGTGAAAAATATGAAATAAACTTTATTTATGCCATATGCTAAAACTGATTCCAAATGAATGAAAGGCTTTCATATAGAAATTTTAATTATTAAAACAATGGAAATAAACTTTCTGTCTAAAGCAGTTCACTGGTTGTTTCACATTTAGTGACTTGTTACTCTTACCAGTGACTTCTCTGAGTTAAGGAAAACTGTAATATTTTTCATGCATTATTGCAATATCCTCCTAGATAGTCTCCCAATAAATTGAGGAAATAAGAGATGGTGAAATTTGCTCCATGCCACTGAGCTACATAGCAATGGGTTTGGAATTAGAAAGCAGGTAATCCAGCTCCAAAACTTTGGTTTTACCCATTGCATTACACAACACAATGATTTATTCAGTAAAATACTTACAATGTTAGTGATAAAGTGGATATTAATCTAGTTGGCATTTAAGTTACCTGCCAAAAATTGAGATTCAATTTCCCAAATTTAACGAAATTAAAAATTAAAAGTAAATTTTTTGTTAATTAATTTGCAGTAAAAAAATATTCACTGTCATAGTGTGCTGTCAAAAAGTGAACATTTCTAAAAATAAATAATTTTTTAAAATCTTTTTGAATTACATGACAAGAAAATTGTTAAATTTGTAGTTTATGATCAGCAAAATTTTTTTTCTAGGCATATAAATTTATATGTGAATGTGTCTCCCTGAATTTGCTTTAAGGGAAAAAGTACACATTAAGTTTATGTATCCCATTGTTAGGATTTGGACGTGAGGTATCCCAAGTGCTCCTGTTAATGCAAAAATATTCAGAGGTGAAATAGTTGGGTCATACTGTAACAAAATCTGTGTATCCTAGTTTGAATGACTGACTGTGTGATAACTGTAGGAAGATGGGGTGTGACATGAAGAGGTGGGTTACTGAGGGAGTGCCCAAGGAACTGTTCTTCCCTTAGCCCCTTTGTCCCTTCTCTCAATCTCTGCTTCCTGACCCCATCATGAGCCGAACAGCTTTCCTCCACTGGCACTTTCCCCATGATATACTTCCTCATCTTGGGCCCAGAGCACTGCAATTAGTCCTCTATGAACTGAGGCCTCTGAAACAATGAAACCAAATAAAGTTTTCCTTCCCCAAGCAATTCTTGTTGGGTATTTTGGTCACAGTGAAACCATGAACCCAAATAAACTTTTCCTCCTCTAGGCCATTCTTGCTGGATATATTGGTAAAGATGAAAAAAAAAAAAAAAAAAGCTAACTAAAGCAACTATGACTACCTCATTTTATATAATTGAATCTACACCTATGTGGATAGAATCTATAAAGCAAGCATGTCATTAAAATGCCCACAATTTTGATTAATAAAACAAAATTTCATTTTATTTTATGCTTTATTATATTTTATTTATGTCATGTTGTTCTAATTCTTCTTATGAGTTTTTCCAGTTTTCTGCAATGTCCATAAGCTACTTGGTCATTGAGTGAATTTATTTTAACTGACATTTTTATTATAAATTTTTACAACACTAAAATTTATAAACATCTAAGAATTCCAAAAAAAGTGTTTTAGTTGAATATTCAATGATGGGAGAAAATGCTGGTGATTAATTTTTACTGTTTCAGTTATAAGATGAGCCCTAAAATATCATAAAATTAACTGGCTTATAAAAAGGTAAATTTAAAATTTGTTTATTTCTGTTTTTCCATTGATATTCTAATATTGTGCCATTGTTTAGATAACTGGGAATACAAAATAGCATTGCCCAAAATAGAAATGACCAAAATTTATCTATAATAATGATGAAAAAATATTTTGATTTAGTGTGAATCAGAGTAACCCCTGGAAAAAGCTCTAGAACTTTTCATTCTCATAAGTGACATCTCTGTATTGAGCATTCCTGCCTGAACTCTTCCTTCCCTATAGCTTGGAGTGTATGAGAGAAGCCAGGAAAATTGGCTCTTCTGTTAATATTTTTCTCTTATTTCCATGATCTGCCAGTGTTTTCAGGATAAAATTATGGAAAGGATTTTGAAATTCAGCATGATTAGGCAAGTCATTTTCTACAAGAGTGAAGCACTATCTCTTGGGACAAAGATCTAGAGAATAACTTTACTACAATACTAGACTTCAGATTATTTTAAATCATGGTAACATTTGAAATTAAGCCTTTTGCCCCATTAAGATACATACTGACACTTTTCCTTTCATGATCTTCAGTTGTGCTTTCATAGGGAAAGTACTTTCTTGGAAGAGCTCACACTGTCTGAATGATGCCACATATAACATTAACTAGAAGCCTTTTGTAAAAATAATTTTTAAAATTTGTTCTAATTAGTTATACATGACAGTAGAATGCATTTTTTGACTTTGATATATCATATATAAATGGGGTATAATTTTTCATTTTTCTGATTGTACATGTTGTAGAATCACATTGGTCATGCAGTTTTATATGTACATAAGATAATAATGTCTGGTTCATTCTACAATCCTTCCTATCCACATATCCTCTCCTCTTCCTTTCAGAAAAGCAGACCTCAAATAAATCATTTAAAACTGTGTCGTTCAGAGTGAATTTTAAAACATACTCTACCTCCCTTCATGAAATGCATTTCAAGGTCAAATAATCTGCTCCATTTGAAATTAAGCATCAACCTGACTATAGAGATAGCAATGAAACTAATTGATTTGGCAATAATCCTTCAAGACTTAATGGTAAGTTTACAGCAGTATATATTTTCACTACAAATATAGTT
This sequence comes from Urocitellus parryii, assembly GCF_045843805.1. NCBI lineage: Eukaryota > Metazoa > Chordata > Mammalia > Rodentia > Sciuridae > Urocitellus > Urocitellus parryii. The sequence goes on along the minus strand of NC_135531.1, from coordinate 32,385,707 downwards.
CACAAACCAATCAACTTGTTAGGGTCAAAGGCAAATATATCTGTATGCAAAACATGTTTTAGTCCTGATTTATGTATAAAGGAATTTATGAAATTACATAAGTATTTTTTTTAATTTCTGCACCTTGTGATCTTGGCATTAGCAATTTTGAAGGAAGCATTTAAGAAAAAAAAATAACGAAACATTATTTTGATTTTTTAAAGAGCTAAAAAGCAAAAAATCCTCTGTAGTAGATACAGATTCTATTCCAAGGAAGGAATCTTATCTTGGCTGCTGGGAACAATGTTACAGAATGACTTTAGCTGTCAACCCATCAAGGATTGCCTGAACTGTAAGAGCTGTCTGGCTCAAAGTTAGGCAGGTACTTCCTGGAACACCTGACAAGCAAACATTGATGGAGAAAAGGATATGACATACAGTCATCCTCAATGGGATGATTCTGAAAGTTTCTTTAGGTTCATATTTGGCCCTGAATTGATAATTATTTTTTAAATCTTCCACCAAAAATTATTGTTAAATATAGAGAAAATTGTTTAAATTTATTTTACATCAATAACATATTTTACCATATACAATAAAATAATAATTTTTCTATAATTTATGTTAATTAATTCCACTCTTCACAATTTATTATTATTATTGTTAACTTAGCTATTAATTGTATTTATTTGTGGAGTATATTGTTATATTTTGATGACATGTATATAATGATAATAATGAAAAGTTTCCTCACAGGCTATTCTATGTATTTGAAAATCACTGATTCCTGTGAGTTCTAGTTTATGAGTGTGAAACATGTAGGAGTGGGAGTGATAATAATAAAAATTTGTGATCTATATATTTCTTCCCTGCAACATAATTTACTACATTGATTTTTTACTCTTTAACTCCCATCCAAGTAATTTTTTTCAGCATGCATCTAGGAAATGCTGAATAAAAGGAAGACAATTTAATATCTTACACTGAGAACAAGCAGTGACTTCATTTTGATTTTCCATTTAGAGTTTATAGTCTAATTAAAGAAAATGTACATATATCTGGAGATAATCATGGATAATAAACACATATAATTACCATTATCAGTAGATATTGCAACAGCTAAGGCACAAAGAGAAAATGAAAAAGGATTATCAGCAATATGCAAATTCATATGCTCTTAAAGAATTCCAGTTATAGTTGAAAATATTAAAATAACATGCAGAGCCCATAAACTTTGTTATAATTTAAAAAACACATTCAAAAATATCTCTGTATGCAAAACATTTTCATAATGACCTTGTTTAAATGAAAGTGTTTAGAATATTGCAGGGTAAAACTATATTGCAGAACAAAATTATTTTTCTCTTTAGAACACATATAATACAATGTAATTACTGGTGTTTTTTCAGGAGTATTCTCTTAAATAATAAAGATAATTTTTCCTTGAGGCAAATATAGTGTTTTAATTATTTCTTAACCCAAAGAGAATATTAACAGACATAGTGCACAACAGAGATAGTGATATATATCACTATTGATATCATATATCAATATATGTATTATTAAACTGCAAAGCCCAGTAAATATGCTACATATCAAATATAGCCTCATATTCATAGGTTCTTGAGATAATATTATTTTATTATACATTTGAATTCTTTTAGTTAATTTGCTTTTTAATTAAATTATTTATTTATTCTAATTTGTTATACCCAATGGCAGAATGTAATTCATTTCATATTACACATATAGAGCACAATTTTTCTAGTCACTGATTGTACACAAAGTATTATCACACAATTTGTGTCTTCATATATGTACTTAGGGTAATGATGTCTAACTCATTCCACCATCGTTCCTACACCCTTTCCCCTCCCTTTCCCTACCTCCCCTTGACCCTATCTAAAGTTCTTCCATTCTTCCCATGCCTCCCCCCATCACCATTATGAGTCAGCATTTTCATATCAAAGAAAACACGTTTGATCTTTGTGTTTTGGGGATTGGCTAACTTCACTTAGCATTATATTCTCCAAATTCATTCATTTACCTGCAAATGCCATGATTTTATTCTCTTTTAATGGTGAATAATGTTCCATCCTGTATATATACCAAAGTTTTCCTATCCATTCATCTACCATCTGTGTTTGTTCCACAATTTAGCTATTGTGAATTGTCTTTATGTTTTTATATTTCATACTAACAAGTAGACTATCTTAAATCACTTATAAAATATACACACACACACACATATATATATATATACTTTATATATTGTATATCTACATTTGTATATAATTATTATTAACCATAGTGTTTTACTAAGAATCCCTAAATAAAACTGACAATCATGTTACAAATTACTACATATTTTATATATTTGGTCACTTTTAAAAATTTAGTAACTTTTTGCAATATCAACATCACATTAAGAATCTACTAACAAGTAATACTTTTTTTATAAATTTGATATTTTTGCCTCTTATTATTCTGGTATATCACATTACTCAAATAATTAATTCAATGTCTTTACTGTGTATATCATAGGACATTTATTAGTCTTCTAATGTTCATGGTTACATTTCATGACATAAATTCCAAACTTAGCTGAGCCACATTTACAGGTATCTTTTGCATCTGAATTTAACTGTGTAACTTCTGGAACATCTTCTTTAATGTATTGATTCAGCATGAGGGTATGCCTTTTCACTTTTCTATACATTCTGTTGCTGGCCTGGAATACAGAATTGATGGATGGCAGTATGAGGTAACCTTAGAAGTGGAAGTCATGTATAAGGTTAGGGAAAGGGAGATATACTAGATTTGTTTCTAATGACAATGTGACACTTGCACACTAACAATAGATTGCCAGTTTGTAGGTTTCTTATATGTAAACGAAAGAAATCTTTATATTTTTAAACTTCTATAGTTACATCTCTACTGCTGTTTTCTAAATGATACAAAGGTTCATAATAAAATGTCTTAGAAGTTTATTCATTAATTTAATGTTTATAATTTACTGGAATGGTATGCTTGTAAGCTAGGCATAAAAGCACTTATTCAAAGCACAGTCAGATACTGAAATCTACATCATAAGTCTTACTTCTTTTGGTTGTATGATATGATTTTGTTGACCTAACGATTCTGTTAATTTTAGTATCAAAGTTGCATGCATTTCTGCTTATAATTTTGGAATGGGAAGATCTATCCATTGTGTACATTACTGCTAAGAACATTATTTACTTCAATAATCCAATGACAATAATCTCTTACATGTATATGGACTTACAGATTTTTGTTAACATACATTTTGAAAATATTAGAAAATTTAATAATAGCTTTTCTAAGTCTCTTTTCAATGTGACTATTAAAAGTAGACATGGAATACTTACTTTAAATATGAAGTGGAGAAAAATATGGTACATTGAATCCTAACAATGGAGATTATATAGCTATCATATGGAAGTATTTATATAGAAGAGTTGTACTCCAATAGAGCTAGTCAAAGGAAAATTATCAAGACAAATCTACAAGTCATATACTGGGAGAAAATATTTCAAAACAAGTATAAGTAACACTCAAACCAGTAGATGTTCTTTAAATTGTATAAAAGTTCATAACTGTAACAGCCAGCACACATACAGACTAACAGGGGCTTGTCCATACTTATCTCACCTGCTGATGAAAGCAGAATATCATGCTGTATTTTTCTTAACAAGAGGGCACTAGGAATATTCCTTCCAGTGTACAGCAAAAGAAGTGAGGAAGATATTTTCCTTTGTTATAAAAATGAATATGGAGATGCTTTAATGGCATGTGATATTGTTGCTGGAAGAAAGTCAGCACCACTAAAAAACTGTTTACCCCTTGAAACAATTTGTGACTATGTGTCTTCATAACACCATTATATGCTTGATCTTGTTTTTTTCTATTCACACAATGTGGGAATGAACAGAGGAGATATAGAAGATAGAAAAGTGCAGTGATGAACCTGCTTTTTGGCATCCTGAGTTTGGTCACATTACAAAAGCATGTTCAAGTTTATAGTCATGAGAGAATAGAACCTCTAATGAGTTGAGGCTACTTTATTTTGATTTTGAATGGGTCAGCATTTAGGCCGTACAAAGGATATATACAAAGTGAATCAGCTCTGAGGAGATTCAGCAACTTTGCCACTTTGCCATTCAGGGCCTGGCTGATATTTGGTGGTTACAACAGTGCATTAAAAAAAAAAGAAATAGTTTCTTGAATGCCTTATTCTCAGGGCTGTGGCCTTTATGTTGTTTTGACAGGTAGGTAGAAAGCAAGCATCCTTCAATATTCAAGTGTCTCCTCTATTGTTATATGAGAAATTTATGTTGTTCCACATCTAAATTTTTCCAAATTGTATTTCTTATGACATTATTTAAGTTTACGTATAGTTTAGTAGATGAATCAATGAATACCATTCCTGGTTCATGAAAGACACAAGGTTATGTATATAGTCATTAGAACTTAGAGGAAGTTTAGAAAACTTTAAGGTGGTGTGAAATTGCAAATTGAATCATTACAGAAAAAAACAATGGATGCACAATATCCTTTGCTAGCCTGACTTCCACCATGCTTAGAACATAGCCAAATTTTAATCTAAACTTTTTTGTAATTATTTTCCCAAATAGTGGTCCTTTCTTGTCTGTTTTTTTTTTTCTTTCTGCTGTTTCAGTTACTCATAGTCAATTTCTGTCTGAAAATATTAAATGGAAAATTCCAGGAACAAACAATTCATAAATATAAAGTCTTGAGCCTTTTAGAATAGCATGATGGAGTTTCACACCATCCTGATCTGTCCCAGCTGGGGCAGGCATCATCCGTTTGGGCGGCTATATATGCTGCATATACTCCCCAGGCGTTAGTTTCTTAGATTCCTCAGCTCTCTGATCAACTGTCATGCTATCACAGAGCTATGTCCACACAACTCTCATTTCACTTAATACTGTCCCCAAAGCTTCAGAGTGTTGAAGAAGATATTTGGATTTGATGAAGTGAAGCCATAAAATGTCTCCTTTACATGAAATTTAAACATAAATATTTTAAGAGAAACACCACATTCACATAACTTTTATTACTGTATATTATTATAAATGTTCTATTTTATTTTTATTGTTGTTATTCTCATTTTTCCTATTTATAAGTCAAACTTTATTGCAGGTATTTTCATAAGGGAAAACATAGTAAATATAACATTTAGTACAAGCAGCAGCTTTGAGCATCACCTGTACAATATATTCCCATGGGTAAAAGAGAACTACTGAAAATCTCTCATTTTTTTTTTTTCACAACATGCCACTTCAGAGGTAAAATTAGGTTGCCAAAGAGCAATTGCCAAGAGGGCTGTGATACTAATTGTCTGTTCTGTTTATTTGACTGCTTCTAAAGTCTAAAAATTATTTTATTTTGTAGTAAATCACATAATTTTATACAAACATTTGTCTGCCAGGATTCCTGTAATACTTGTCAGATTATCAGTATGTATAAACCTATTCCCTCCTTGTACAGATTTTTTTTCTTAATATAGTACATTTATTTTATTGATGATTCTAAGGTCTCTTAAAATAAGATATGCTTTTTAGGATAATGCTTTTAAAGAAGGTAACCCTTTGACAAAAACACAAATGGTGAATTTTTATGCCTCTGTTATAAAAAGATTTAAAATTCTGTGCTATATGGGCTATGAATTCCTGTGTTTCATTTTTTTACACTTGTTTCCCATATTATTTAAAAATATGACATTAAATAACATCATTCAAATAATTCATTATTTAATATAGATGTAAGAACAAATATGATGTTATATATCCATTATACATACATTATAAAATCAAAACTATGTAAGAAGTAGGATTCTAAACTTTTCATGTCCACAATCTTCAATATATAATTTAATAAAACTTTAAGTGTAAAGTTTGGAGTGCAGTTTATTCACAATAAATATTTGTATAATAAGAACATACAACATAAGACTAATTAAAAAAAATACAAATAGATATTCTCCTTGACAGAGTCATGAATATTTTTTTACATTTCACATTACTCTTAGCATTGAGACCATAAAGGCCAAGAAAGAAGAGAAGACAAAAATACAAAAGTGTTAAGATATTTTATTTTACACATAGTGTTGACAATATACCTTGATATTTGTACATTCTAAGTTTCTTTGTATGATTCTTGAACTTGTTTGTTTCAAAGATTTCAAAAAAATTTTCACATCTGTTGTGGGATTTAAAAATTTCATAGCATAACAAACATCTTCCTGAATCTGAAGGTGGGCCAATAATATTTTTATTTGAAATTGTGATGACTCTTCAGGATGCCTAGGGAAAAGACCTGAACATGATAAAAAACAAATTGTTACCTCTTGCTTCTACATCTAATTTCTTCCTGAACAGTTAACTTCTTCCTGAACAGTCATCATACTAAATAAAAGCAGCAACCTTCCTATATAAATACAACTGGAGAGAGAAAGACTGTTGAGTCCAAAGTCCCATCCATTCAATAATGATGATTGAAGAGATTAGGTATGTGTGCAGGAACATGATTCATTGGCCCTACTTCTAATTGAACCAGTGAGATACTGTTACATTCTGTCCCAGCAGCTTTCTTTCCTTCTCTCTGTTTCTTCTATTCATCTATCACCTGTCTGTAATCTCTTTATTCACGTTGCTCTTTCATAGATCACCTCACATGTTATCTACTGCATCAACCTCTCTCAAACTATCTTTTGAGAGATATTTTGCTAGATCAGCTATTTAGTCCAAATGTACTTTTGCATCTATATGATACATGTTCTAATAAAATGGATCCCATTATCAAAGTGAAAAAAATTGAATCAAGATCTGCTTGCTCCCTCTGGGATTTCTATTCTGCATGGCTAAGTCCAAACAGCCTTACCGTCTCAATTATTTTGCTAGCATTAAAGCAAAGATCTTTTAGTTCTGTCCAACTTGTTTTATCTAGATCTCTTCTCCACAAGCTTCTAATAATTTGTGTGCATGTTTCTCTTTTAAATTTCAGCTAATTTTATTCCTACTAAATAACTTTGGTTCATTTTCCTTCTACAATACAATAAATTGCTCATTAAAATAATACTTCCAAGTCAAACATTAAAGTCAACTTGAGACATAACAAGAGGCACAATGGAGGACAAAGCCCACAACCTTTATAGTTCTGGAAAAGCAGTAGAAGTAGATGGAAAGAATGTATCTGGAGACTACAAAGTTTCCACACTCAATTCCACTCATTAAAGGCATAATTTTTATTTAAACTGCTAATATTTTCCTCCTTAAACCATGTCCTCCCTCTAATATTCAGTTATCCAACAACCATTTATTTATCTTTTATTTAGTTCCAAGCAGTGTCTCAGTGTTGAAAATTTCAGTCCAGTTAGTAAGCAATATACATGATTCCTGACCAAACGAACCTTTGTTTTTTGGAAGTAGGGGCAGGGGTGGGGGATACCAGGGATTGAAATCAGGGGCACTCATCCACTGAGCAATATCCCCAACACTATTTTGTATTTTATTTAGAGACAGGGTCTCAGTGAGTTCCTTAGCACTTGCTTTTGCTTAAGGCTGGCCTTTTTTGCTTGAACTTGTGATCCTCCTGTCTCTGCCTCCTGAGCTGCTGGGATTACAGGCATGTGCCATTAAAGAGATGTGTGGAAGGATGAATGCATTCTCTATAGGTATGAACAAAGTTGCAATTTCAAGTGTAATAATATGGTATCACTATAGTCATTAAAACTGATTTGGTAGTAAGGGACAGAAATCCAAATAGAGAGAGCAAAGCTATAGGAAATACACTGCACATATCAAAGGGCATGTGTTATAGCTTGTGGGAAAGTTCAGTGAACAGGATCAAAGTTTGTGGGTGTAACTTGGTTTAAAGAATTGTGACATAGCTGGACACAGTGACTGCATACCTGTAATCCTAGCAATTTGGGAGGCTGAAGCAGGAGGATTACAAGTTCAAAGCCATCTTCAGTAATTTAGTGAGAGCCTAAGCAATTCAATGAGACTCTGCCTCTAAATAAAATACAAAAAAGGGCAGTGGATATGGCTCAGTAGTTGAGTGCCCTTGAGTTTAATGCCCAGTACCAAAAACAAAAATAGTTTTTATAAAGACTTAAATACTTCCATTCTTTTGCAGGGTTTTATGCTGATATTTCCTGAAGTTTATCATCACCATTGCTAATTCTTACCACCAAGACACTGTTTAGAACAAAACAAATAATAACTATTTGTTGGATAAGTATATACATGTTCAGACTTATCTTTTGGGATGTTTTAATATGATGCAAAATCTAAATGGTGTTTAAAAATGTTAATAAAATGTGAAGTCACCAATACCATGCTGTTTTTGTTACTATTGTTCTGTAGTACCATTTAAGGTCTGGTGTAGTGTTGCCACCTGCTTTACTCTTTCTGCTAAGGATTGCTTTAGCTATTCTGGGTCTCTTATTTTTCTAGCTGAATTTCATAATTACTTTTTCTATTTATATGAGGAATGCCATTGGGATTTTGATCAGAATTGCATTAAACCTGTATAGTGCTTTTGGTAATATGGTCATTTTGATAATATTAATTCTGCCTATCCAAGAACAAGGTAGATCGTTCCATCTTCTAAGGTCTTCTTTGATTTTTTTCTTTGTGGTTCTGTAGTTTTCATTGTATAGATTTTTCACTTCTTTAATTAAGTTGATTCTCAAGTATCTTATTTTTTTTTTTTTAGTTTATTGTGAATAGGGCACTTTTCCTCATTTCCTTCTCAGAGTCTTTGTCACTGATATACAGAAATGCCTTTGATTTTTGAGTGTTGATTTTATATCCTGCTACTTTGCTGAATTCATTTACTAGTTCAAGAAGTTTTCTGGTGAGCTTTTTGGGTCTTCTAGGTATAGAATTATTATCATCAACAAATAGTGTTAATTTAAGTTCTTCTTTTCCTATATGTATTCCTTTAATTTCTTTCATCTGTCTAATTGTTCTGGCCAGTGTTTCAAGAACTATGTGAAGTAGAAGTGGTGAATGAGGCATCCCTGTCTTGTTCCAGTTTTTACAAGGAATGCCCTCAATTTTTCTCCATTTAGAATAAGATATGAAAAATTGTGCTCCATATGTGTAATAAGAATTGTAATGCACTTTGCTGTCATTTATTTTTTTAAAATAAATTTAAAATTTTTTTAAAAATGTTAAGTCACCAAAACCTTAAGTTTTAGAATGAAAACTGTTCCTCAATATAAGAAATTGTACTTTTTGTTAACTTATCCAATAGTTTTTGTTTTGGGTGTTGTTGTTATTGTTGTTATTGTTTTGGTACTGGGGATTGAACTCAGGTACACTCAACCATTGAGCCACATCCCAGCCCTATTTTGTATTTTTATTTAGAGACAGGATCTTATTGAGTTGTTTAGCAACTTGGTTTTGCTGAGGCTGGTTTTGAACTCCCTATCATCCTGCCTCAGCCTCCTGAACTGCTGGGATTTTGACATGCATTACTTTGCCCAGCCAGTAACTGTATTTTTGATGTTTATATTTAAAAACTAACATCTATAGGCTAAATATATATGCACTTATGTACATTCACAAGTAGGGAAAGAGTAAATTTTTAACATTTTTGATGTTTCTTAATTTTAGTTTTATTTTTTTCCTCTATAAATCTTTTATTGAATCAGCATTTCTAAGTGTAAACAATAATACTTTACAATTTGGAATAAATTTTCTAGGAGGGCTGAAACCTTCTTTTCTCGTGCATTTCAACTACCAGGAATAGTGTGAAATCAGTATTTGATGTATTTGTATGCTAAGATTTATTACCTACATAATACAGCATTCTTCTAAGTTAGAGCACATAAAACAAATTGTTACTGGTGGAAAAAATAATGTAGTTTTTTTGTACCTACTACAATATACATGTCTAGAACTGTGGTAAGTACTTTACATCTTTCATTAGCTTTGTTCTCCTCTTTTTCTACATAATGATGTGTAGGGCAGGTACTTTCACTATGTAATGAATGATGCAAATTATCATTAATATTTTCAAATGATTTTCTACAAGTTTATGAAAGTCCAAATCATTTTTTTATTTTAAATAAAATTTTCTAAATATTTTAAAGAATTAATAAGTGTTGAATTCAAAGTCTTCTAAGAATTATATATCAAGATAGGAAGAAACTTTTTTATAAAACAATACTTTTTTTTGTAGGTTTTTGTTTCTCATTGCTCAACTATCCCAATTCCTGAAGACATTCAATTTCAGGATGAAAATTTGTAATGGGTTGGAAAGGCAAAGGTTCTGCTCAACTTCTCCACCTTCTTTCTGTCTTTTCTCTTTGAATCAGAGGCTGATTTGCTTTGAAGTCAGAATTTTAGCTTTTATTATTCTCTGAAAATAAATTGCAAACATTCTAGTTTTTGTCTTCCAAAAATATCATTTTTCCCCGAAGAAAGCAATGATGAAATTTTATGAATACAAATAAATATGGTATATGATTAAAAAGTATATATATATATATATATATACACACACATATACATATATATTTAAATTGAATGATTTCCCTATTAAGGCAACAAGCGATTAAATTGGATGAATATATAATAGATTTGGCCATATCAATTATACACAGATCTCTGAAGTCTAAAGTAATTAAATTATATCATGGTTTAGACAATAGAACTCTATAAATCACTGAATTCTTCAATACTAGAATACATTTAGTATTTTTGGACATAAATGTATGACATGAAGCTATTTATGTAGCAAAAATATGTTTATTTCAAATATTGTATCAATATTTATGGAAATTTATGTTTCTGTAGGAAGTGTTAAGTAATTATGAATATTTATGAACTAATTTTTATCATTTTAAATCTTCATATTGTGCCATATGTGCACTCTTCAAGCTAGTCTGTTTAATCAGTGACAGGGTAATCACTCAATATGTGTCAACATGTGCCCTCAGGGTGTACTTGCACATTAACATTGCCATGGAATCAAAATTTAAAATTATTTTATTCAAAATTTGTAGAAAGTATAATGCATTGCTAGAAAACTCTCTCAAATTACGCATTATTGGTCCTGGATAAAAGTAAAATGTCTCTGAAAAACATTAAGATGAATTAATATGTATTTCTGTCCATATGTTAAAGTTAAAATAAAAGCACCCTGGTGTGCTTAACTTTGATAATGGTGAAATGTGCTGAAATAGAGAGGGCCAACCTACACTTTGAAATCCTTGTATCTTTTTATAAAAATTGACACCATCTCATCAGATTGAGAGTCACTAATCTTTTGGCTGTGCTTATGCAACTGGCAATTTAGAAACCTCATTTTTTTATATACATAGACAAAGCTGTACTTCAGTGTCTAAATTTTCAAATGTTGATCTCTTGGAGGAAATTAAAATAAACTAAAGTCTTATTTAAACAAAACTGTACTTTTAAACAACAGAATACTTTGAGTGCAAATAATCAGGATGTCAAAATATATGAGCTTACTATCTCTACTGATATGTAAATTGAAATAGTACTTTTAACTCTGTTAACTGAATTAGCCATATAGATCTTTCTGCCCCGACATAGGAAATCCAGTGCATCAAAATATCATGAATTAATCTTTACTCATCATTAATGTATGCATTTATACATTCAACAGATAGTAGTTTTCTATTGAAAATGAGTAATCTTGACAAGCAATTCACCATTTTTACTTTTCCTATTTGGGGGAAGAAGAGTAGAAATTGATTTTCATAATCTGAAAAACAGGCTCTCATCTGCTTTATCGGTGACCAAACTGTTATAACTTGAGCAAGTTAATGAACTCATTCAGGGTCCTAGCAATTGATTGAGAAAACACATCCAGAACTAAATCTTCGCTATTGAAAATGCGATAGTAAATAAAAAGTAAACTAAGAAATGGGAACGTGAGCAGCAAATCATTAGATAAAATAATTGGTAGAGAAAACACTTTAAAAATTTTTCATAGTTCTACTTCCTTTCACATTACAATTGAAAAATTTGTGCACAAACCTAAAGCTAATTATGTCACTTTACATTTTGTCAAAATATCAACTGATGCTCCAAAATACAAGTACAAAAGGGAATCAGGGACTCAAGCTAGCTACAACAGAAGGCAATATTAAAAGCAGAGACCAGAATAAAATATGTTTGGGGATTTACCCAGTAAGAGGATTTTAATCCAAATCACATTTAAGAATTTATGTAGTTCTGTCAGTCATTCAGACTAGAATTCAAAGTGTGCTAAGTTGAGAAAGTACAAAGGGAAAAGATAGATTAGCTAAGAATGTGGCATGTATAACCTCCAATATACATACTTTAAGCAAAAAAATGTATTATTACAAATAAAATTTTAATTCTGAATTCTTCCTTGGCAATAACCATGTAGTTAAACTCACCGAAGAATAATAGCCTATAACTCCTATATATAATTTTGTGAGTATAAATATTAAATTTATTACATTTATGTTTTAACTAATTTAATTTATTAAAAACAATTTCTTTCTTATATTTTTCATAGTTAATAGAGAGCTCTATCTCTTTCGTCTTTGACACTAATTTATATATGTCTAATAACTGTTGTTTTAACTGTTCTAAGAGATTATTCAGTGAGTTAAAGCAAAGTGAGTCCTATAAAAGGGCACAAACTGAAAGATTATTCATATTAATTACTATAAAACTTGATTTTTTATTATTCTTGGGCCAAAATATTTAAAATATCATTGCAAAAATAAATATAGAAACTGGCCCAGGTCAAACAATCACTGAGTATATTAATTGCATTATCTGAAAGAATACAATACAGAAATATATGTTATATTTTCAAACAATGAGAAAATTTATGAAGAATAAAAAAGTAGTTGACATATATTAAGTTCTATGGCATAGTTTTAAGTATGTGACATCATCACAATCTTTCTTGTTAGTCTTTCTCCAGTTACTGCAACCCTTAATAATCTCATTTGATCACATAAAAGTGATGTGACACATAATAGTTATGCCATGATTACCATCAGAAACTGGAAATCCATTGTCTGACAAGATCTAAGATATCACTTTCTAGACTTCATTGTAGATTTAATTTGCTCTTTAATAGATTGACTTTCTTCTTGAGAGTAATAAAAATCAATTAATTTTTCTCCACATTTGCATTGTGCTATTTACTGGTGTTTCCTGTAACAAGAGATTATGTGCAGAAGTCTATATCTAATTATTCTGAAATGAGCTTGCAAAAATGCAAAAATAAAATGAGATTCATATCAGTGGGTTTACTTTTGGGATCAAGTGCTTTATTAAGTAAAAGGTTTTTAAAAAAATCCTTAACCTAGTACAATTTAAACCTGGCATATCTCTCAAAAGGTACAATTGCACTGAACATGACTATCTGTAAAACTATAAATATGATCAGAATAGACTCAAAATAAATTAAGTTTTAGCAGCCATCAATTTATTCCAAAATGACACTAGCATGAAATGTGACTTATTGAGGTTATTTTGTTAGCTGTTTCGAGAGATAGTTCAGTATTTTTCAGCTCAGATGTAATTCAAGATATAATTTTCTGTTAGTAATCATATTCAAACTATTTTGAGTGTATAAATGCACACTTCTTAAGATAGTTTCAATATTCTCCTTCATTTCTACATTTATTTTTAAATAACTATAATTAATATAAATATCTAAATTTTGCAGTTGAATTGTTTATAATTTCTGAGTTCTAAGGTAGATAAGAGGTAGAAGAGGGCTTTCAAGCTCCACAGGCTGGGCTTTTTTTAGGGAAGAGATAGAATTATATTACCAGAACATGACATGAAAAGATTAAGATGTAACATTATAACCCTAGGAATATTCTCAACTTCAGCACTATTCACATTTTGTGACCTGATAATTTTGTTCTGGGGGTCTGGGCATGAATTGAGGGATTTAAAGGTATTCTTGGCCTCCACCTCTTAGAAGTTAACATCATTCTCTACAATAACAACTAAAACTGTCTAGGCATTGACAAATCTTTCCTGGTGAGAAAAATCACTCCCAGTGTATTACTTGTTGAAATTACAGGAAGAACTTTCATAGCAATCACCACATTGCTCATTTTATATTATGGTTTGAAATTAAGTCAGAATGGACACTACACTCTCTTATAGTTTCATCTTGAATTGTTTCTCCATTCTCCTTTTGTTGCTACTAATTTCATAACTATCTTTTAAAAATATTTTTATTATTTACTTATTTATTTTATTATTTATTTTTACGTGGTGCTGATGATCAAACCCAGGGCCACGGACGTGCTAGGCAAGTGCTCTACCAGTAAGCCACAACCCCAGCCCCTCATAACTAACCTTAAGAATATATACCTTAATAATAATACATAAATATCATCATATAGAATTTTCCATAGATTATTTTAACACAACACATTCTTCAAACTTCATGTACATAAAAAATAACTGCTTAGAGCCTGTGTGTCTATGTGTGTATACTTTCATAGACACCTTCATATACTTATATACACATACTAATTTGTTTCACTGTTTATATTTTTTGAGAGAAAATTTGGAGATTTTTTCAGTGTATTTTAAGTTACAATTAATTTACTTTAGTTGATACATTGTAATCCACTGACTCTTAAGAAAAGGAACTTAAGGTCCACATCCATTTCCTCAACGACTGAACATCTGTCAATGTCCGCAGACATTTCTGAATATCAGGGCTGGTTGGGTGCACTTCTGCCCTCTAATGGTGAAGGTCATGGGTGCTGGCAACCATCTCTTCAGTCCCATGAGGGAGTTCCTCACAATGACTCTTGAGAAACTGCTCTAATTCCAACACAGGATAGATTTTAACCACATACAGAAGATAAAGAGGTTTTAGCTTACAATGGAGGGGAAAAAAGTATAAAAGATGAATGGTGATTTTTATAATTTAATTGAAATTAAAAGAAAATGAGACTAAGTAAATCTGCATTTTATAAAAGTCCTGTGGGCCTTGTGAAGCAGAATGGACAATTTGAGACATTTTTAACTGACCTAAAGAAATTATGAACATTGCAAGAATAGATTATCCTAAACTTAGGAAGGCTCTTGAGAAATATTTTCTACTAAAAGCTTTCAAGGCACCACCATGGAATCTCTGGTAACTCTATTTGTCAGATGAGAGTCAGGAAGGAGACACTTAGCTCAGAGGCAGAACACAACAACATATCAAGGTGCAGAGGTACACAAAATCAGGAAAGTTGGAATGGAAGTCTAGACACAAACAATCACTGAGTATATTAATTGCATTATCTGAAAGAATACAATACAGAAATATATGTTATATTTTCAAACAATGAGAAAGAAATTACTGTTATTTTCTAAAAAATGAAAAATCATAAAATTTTAATGGCTTACAATAAAACTTTCTTTTTACTCATTTTTCTTATCAAAAAATTAAGTGAATATGTAGAGACAGTGTGGAGTGTGGAGGGAGGGACTAATCAGTAAGAAGCTTGAGGAGGAAATTTTTAGGATGCATGAATTGTTTGTTTCAATGAAGGTGGTGATGGTTCCACAGGTATGTAGATAGATAGGTCTGAACTTATCACAGTGCATATTTCAAGCATGCTTGGTAAACTGTATAGTGTAATTATATCTCAAGGAGTTGAATAAATGATAAAAAGAAGACATATGAAAGTCTTTTCTTTCACTAGTATCAAATAATTCACAAGAAGCCTGGTGCAGTGATGCATGCCTTCAACCCCAGCCATTCGGGAGGCTGAAGCAGGAGGATCACAAATTCAAAGCCAGTCTCAGCAATTTACCAAGGCCCAAAGCAACTTAACTAGACACAGTCTCAAAATAAAAACTAAAAGAGGCTGGGATGTGGCTTGGTGGTTAAGTGCCCCTGAGTTCAATCCCCCAGTATTAAAAAATAAACAAATAAATTCCCCATTAAATTTTTTTAAAAAGAAAAGAAAAATTGTTCATATTTAATTGCTGATATGCTGTCATTAATACAACAGGGAGAATAATTGTCTCTTTCTTAAAAACTCACCAAAATTCTCTGGACATGGACTCAATTCTGGGACTTAACTTATAAGGCACCACTACTGAAGATTAGAAGAGAAAAACACAAAAGCAAAACTGAAAGCACTAGGTTTGGATGCCCATCAGGGAGGACATCAGATGATTTGGATAGGTCAGGAACTTTCTCAGTCTTCAGTAGAAACTTTCTCATTTTCCCCTCAGAACAAACTAATCTCTGGATGTGAGTCTGAGCGCTGCTATTTCTCTAAAAATGTCTTCTCTGATCAAACCCTCTGTCTCCATGTCAACTCTCTGTCTCCTAAAGTATTTGAATCTTGATGTTTGTATTTCAAAGTCCCCTGATTGTAGCCATGTAGCTTTGTCCATTTTCCCTTTCCCATGATTCACTTGAAGTTTAGCTTCATGCAGAGATCAGTGAGTGACCCAAGAGTGAATATTTACAGAGTCGGCTTTGTCTCTGATCCCTTGTTGTTGTGCGGATTTTATTGTAAACTCTGATCTACTTTATTTTTGTTGTTGCTTCCTAAAGCCCCCAAACTGGAGGATATACTGTTTTATGTTCCATTAAGCAAGAACATGTTGCTAATTAAATTAAGAAATACCATTGAATTAGAAAGCTCATCATATTTTCAGGAGATATGTTAATATATTTTCAGGAGGTAGTTAATAAGAAAAACATGAATCTTAAAATATATAAATTATGAGCATATCTTTGGATAATTATTTTAATTTTTGTATTCTATAGTGTGTCGTTAAGAACTGACCCACCTCTATTAGCTTGGAAAACATGTATTTGGAGGTTTTCTGCATAGAAAATTTGCCCTTTTTTCTCCATTGACTTATCAATTTAAACATTTATTGATAAAAATATTGACACATTTTAGGTTATAATCTAATACTAATTTACATTATTACCCAAATTGTTCTAGCCATTCATTAGAAGTTCTTTGATATTCCAGCAAAAGGTTTTTTCTTTTGTTTTATTTTCATTTTCATACTTTCTTACTTTCTGGCACTATAAGTTGCTCCTGGTTTATTTTATATATTTTATTCCCCATTCTTATAATCAGGCTTTATGCCCACACATACTATTTTTTTTCAAAAAAATCAAGGTTTAAGAGTGAGGTGTACTTGAAGCAAAGGAAGTATAAATTCCTCAGACTCTCTAGTGGAAGAGAAATACAAATAAGTTTACAATCTTACTCAGGTACTGACTCTTATCTCTACATATTTTCATATGTAATCATCTGTGAATATAATCACTTAAACATGGGTTCTGATCAATTCCCCAAATCTAATCTATTTTCATATGTATCATTACTAACTCATTTTCTTTTCCTTAACTCCAACAGTGAGAAAGCTGCCTTTCACCATCTGCTATTTATTTATTAACTGTATAATTTCAATATATGTAAATTAGTTGTATTTCTAGAACTGATAATCTGCTCCTGGTGGGGGAATATTTTATCAACTAAGGTACAGAGCTTATGTACATTTATTTTCTTTTTGTCTTTAGAAACTCCATTCATTTTCAATAGAACTGTGGTCAACTCTATTCCCCAGAAATCTCTTTAGTGTAATTACTTTATATGTTTATAATATAGCAAGATAATTTTATAATGTTCTGTGTTATATATTGTGATCTCGGGGACTTAATTGATTTTTTAAATCCATACATAAATGTTTGCACTTTGGGTCTTAAAGCTTTATGTATTCAGCTATTGTTCTAAGACATGTTCTATAAATATCAATAAATTCAGGTTCAATGAAAGTGCTTTCTGGTCAACTCTATCCTCATTAACTTTTTGTTTGCTTAATACAAAAATCACTGAAGGAGGAATTTTTAAGCCTCCAACTATAATTTTAAATGTGTAATTTAATTTTTTTTCAGCTTGACAAGCAGTTGATAATTAAATTTCTAGGGCTGGGGTTGAAGCTCAATGGGGCTGGGGTTGTAGTTCAATGGTAGAGAACTTTCCTATCACCTGTGAGGCACTGGGTTTGAGCCTCAGCACAATTTAAAACTAAATAAATAACATAAAGGGGTTGTGTCTGTCTAGAACTTTAAAAAATATTTTAAAATGCCCAAAACCCCAAATAACCCAATCAATAAATGGGCCAGGAACTGAACAGACACTTCTCAGAAGAGGATATACAATCAATTAACAAATATATGAAAAAATGTTCATCATTGATAGCAATTAGAGAAATGCAAATCAAAATTACTCTAAGATTTCATCTTACTCCTGTCAGAATGGCAGCTATTATGCATACAAACAACAATAAGTGATGGCGAGGATGTGGGGGAAAAGGTACACTCATACATTGTTGGTGGGACTGCAAATTGGTGCAGCCAATATGGAAAGCAGTATGGAGATTCCTTGGAAAACTGGGAATGGAACCACAATTTGACACAGCTATCCCTCTCCTTGGTCTATACCCAACGGACTTAAACAAAGCATACCATAGGAATACAGCCTCATTGATATTTAGATATTTATAGCAACACAATTCACAGTAGCTAAACTGTGGAGCCAACCTAGATGCCCTTCAGTAGCTAAATGGATAAAAAAAAATGTGGCATATATACACAATGGAATATTGCTCAGCAATAAAAGAGAATAAAATCATGGCATTTGCAGGTAAATGGATGGCACTGGAGAAGATAATGCTTGGATTATGAGAGCCTTAGCCTAATCAGTGCATTAATCCTCTTGAATAATTAACTGGGTGGTAAATATAGGCAGATAGGTTGTAGCGGGAGGATGTGGGTCACCAGTTGTATGAATTTGGGGGCTTTTTTTTCCTTCCTTGTTGGGCAGAGTTCTCTCTATCTACTGCCTGGTCACCATGTACTCAGCTGCTTTCTTCTTTCACACCCTTCTGCCATGATGTTCTCCCTTACTTCAGTCTAAGAGAAATAGAGTTGGCCAATCATGAATAGAGATCTCTCAAACTATGAGCACTAAATTTTTCTCGTCTACTATTTTCTTTTTTTTCTGTACTGAGGATTAAACTCACGGGCACTACACCACTGAGCCTCATCACCAGACCTCTTTTGTATTTTATTTAAAGACAGCTCACTTGCTTAGTGCCTTGTCTTTGCTAAGGCTGGCTTTGAACCTGAGATCCTCCTGTCTCAGCTTCCCAAGCAGCTGGGATTACAGGCATGCACCGCTGTGCCTGGCTGTCCTATATCTTCTTCTTGTCAGATCTTTTGGTCACAGTGATAAAACACCTAACTAAAACACCTGTGTTGATTTACCTAATTAAAATAATGTATATTATTGTACTATTTTATTATCCTGTTTATAATTCTACTCTTTTTTGCTTCATATTAAAAATAGAAGATTATTTCCAATATTATATAACAATTTGTAATTCAAGTATTTTGGAGCATTATAGGATTTTGAAGTCAAACATTTTTTTGATTCATTGAATTTAATTATACATTTGTTAATTGATTAAGGATTTATCAATTTGCCTACATGAGTCTGAGCTATAAAATTGCATTAAAATTGCCACTGTTCTAAAAAAATAAGATTGATGCTACTGCTATTTTAAGGGCTATGAAAGAGGATTCAATCACAACTGGAATGATAATAGATAAATTTCAGAAAATGAGGGGCTATTAGATAAAGAAAAAAAGAAAAAAAGAATATTGCAAAAGAAAGAAAACAGAGTTTTCATGGTTGGTTTTGTGAAGTAGCTACATGCCTTCAGGAAACCAAAAGTCTTATAGTGTCACAAAATTAATGAGTTCACTTGGAAGATTTTTCTGAGAAAAATCTAGGGAGCTGTTGTGTGTGAATTTCTTGGCAAAGCATGTGATAGGTGGGGAGTCCCAATCTCAGCTAGCTGCTTTTGGGTGGATATGGATAACACTGCAGGAATAAGCTTGTTAAATAACACATGTATGCAGATAATCACCAGAAAGAGATGAATACTGGAAATACAGCATGAGAGTAATGAGTAAATCATGGGAACTGATCTCACAGGGATGGCTGATGGCATGAAGAGAGATGGTGAAAAGTGAGAAGACCAAATACCTGGCACTTGAACTCCAAGGGAGCATTTAACTTTATGAGGTGTAGGAGATGAGAGGTGACAAAGAAGCATAGGAATGAGAAAAAGAGTGAACATAAAAACCACAACAGAAAAATTCTAGGATACATTTATAGGAAGTAAATGAAGGGGAGATCTATAAGTAAGAGTGTTGTCAAGAATTTCACATGTTAAAGAATAAGAAACATATAAGATAATATGGACAAGAGAAGAAATTTGGTTACTGGGCTCAGCCCTGGATAACCTCTTATTATGAGCAAGAAGAAGGCAATGGAAGTACCAGATAATTAATGCAAGTCAATTAAGCTGTTGGTGTGTGTTTGGTGCCATGCTTAAATTGCATCAGTTAATGCAGGAATAAAAGATTAAGTATTGCTATAGATATAGTCTTTAAATGTTTTATTGCCTATTAGGGAGTTGACACTGAGAGAGTTTAGGGACTGACCAGAGTGTTAGACCCTAGGTAAAGAAAAACAAACAAAAACAAATACCTGCATTACTAGCCTGCAATGCCTCCTAAAGAATGTATATATATTGTTAGTTTTGGGGCACAAAAATCAAATTTTTCTAGTTATTGTAGCTTAGAAAATACAATATATTATCCACACGTGCATGAAATTAACTTATTAGCATGAGCATAGCTTTAGTTATGGATAATGACAATAAACATATAAAGCAATATTTATCAATTAACAGAGAACTGGCCTAAGTGGTATATATTACAGAAGATTTGAGTAGGAACTTTATCTATAAGCGATAAGGGTTTTGGGTTATACAGCTGATTTTTGTTCTTTCTGTTATTTTAATGATTTAAAATATATTTATTAAGAAGCTAACAATTGGAACATCTTTTATGGATGGATGGATGGATTGCACAGATGAATGACATTCAAGAGATTCAGGGTATATTTGGGATGATATTCCATTTAAGAATTGTATTACTCTAGTAATATAATTAAACCTAGTGTTTCAGTGAGGGGATTGACACAGGGTCAAAGAGGATTGCTATTGTTTTTATAGAGGTTCTTGGTAAGCTTTTAGACAGATGTGTAATACACCTTGTGAAAAAGTTTTCTCAACACCTACACCCTTCTTACAATTGAACAGGTTGGGGAATTAAAACAGAACAAAGCCAGCAATGCTTCTTCCTGTGAGGCAGTGTTCTGAAAGCAATTTATACCGCGTATTTATTGTATGCTAACTCTCAGACTGGAAGAATGGAGTAATTTCAAAACCCATCTCACTATTGATGATTTTGTCATTTAATGTCAAGGAGAGAGTAGTATCAATGGTAGTGGAACAAACAGCACTCAGTGTCCTTATGTGAAATCACCAGTTCTGTGGATTGACATTCTTCAAGTTTTGTAATAGGAATATCCTCCCTATCCAGGAATGCAGGAATGGTTGTGTGGCTTTGAATTCAATAACCCAGGTCCTTTCCATGCCTTCAGCCACAAACATACTGCAGCTGTTTTACCTCTTACAATTCTGTATGTATCAAATGTGCTTTCTGCTTGAGATGCCTACTGTGTTTTCCATTTTCTACTCAAAACTATGGACAATGTAGTACTTTAAAAATTGTTTTTGAAGAAATTCACTAGGCCAACAAAACTGAAAGAGAAATGATTTAAAAATCTCTGCCACCTCCTCATCAAAGGATAGGAGCTGAAGAATGAAGAGCAAACAGTTTTAATCACAGTCTGAGTTTTGTAGGTCTGCAGCACAAAGCAGTTAGATGAACCTATTAAGAACAGTGTGGTAGCAAAGCAAAAGGGTCACCATAAGTCCTAAAGTTTTATGTTTCACACAAAGCAGTTTTATTTATTTATTTAGCTGCAGATGGACACAATATCTGTATTTATTCATTTATTTTTTTACATGGTGCTGAGGATTGAACACAGTGCCCCATTTGTGTGAGGCAAGCACTCTACCACTGAGCCACCACCTCAGGCCTGACAAAGAAGTTTTGATTTTACCTGCAAGCAATCAGCCTCAAGCCAAATGGTGTTCCCATAGAGAGTGTATCTCCTGAAATGTACCGAGTTTGAGAGGATTAAGGTATAGATAAATCAGAAGAGTTTTTGTAAACATGATAAACATGATTTCTACCTACCACAAGATCATTAATAATTAGGAAGTCCAAATGCACCTGCATTTATACTCTCATTTACCTTCAAATCTTGTTTTTCTTCTCTAATACTCTAAAAGTTTTTTCCTAATTTGTTTCTTTCTCTAATGCTGTAATAAAATTTCTAACATTATAATTTTATTTAAAAATAAAGGAGAATAAAATGAAAACCTGCTCATAATTTTTTTTAATTCTCAAAATGTGCATGGAGTTCATGTGGATATCAGATACTGTAGTAGCTGCAGCAGATAGGTGATTATATATAAGAATCTTGTGAAGTGTTTCCAAATGAATGAATAATGATTATTGGGCTAAAACATTGCATCCCATATAAATTACATATAAGGAAATGTTGGAGCGTGATGAAAAATTTCTGATATTGCTCATCCTATTTTTAGAATTAAGTGCATATATCAATCACTGAGGAAAAGAAAATTAAGCTGAGAACTGATTTATGATGCTTTAATAACCATCTAAGATAGAGGAAACAACTCAAGGTAGAGAAAATTGAATTCTGAAAGGCCACAAGTGGAACAGAGCCCAACTTTCAGATAAACTGAAAAGTTGTGTCAGAAAAAAAGAGATTATGGTTAAAAAAAATATGGCATGAAGCCAGAATGGCAAGTTAAGAATTGTAGGCCAGGAGAATGCTAAGGTTCTGAACATTGTGCTAAACATGGTATCTCTGTGTTTAGAGAGTTTTTGAAAAATGTAGTTCATTAAAATTTTGAGAATGAATTGAATGGAATTTCTGAGGAAGGAAATGTTCAATGTAAAACAAAAGGCTAATTTAAGATCCTTCAGTAACTCATGGTGGTTAAAACTAGTACTTATGAAAATAAAAAGAAAAATAAATGGAATTATAAATTGATGAGGATATATTGTCAAAGTTAAAAGATAGATTTGATATGGATAGTTACAGAAGGAGATGCCAAAGCAAATATTCAGAATAAGGAAAATAATTGATTCATTAAAAGTAAATAGTGAACTGCATTACATTATCTTGAGTATATGTGCAGTTGAATTTTTAAAGGGAGTTTGGAGCTCTGAGCATAAATCTGGCCTAGAGCTATGCATTTCTAATCCCTAGAATATAAATGGGTTTTAAAGACATGGAAGTATGTACATTTGTTTTGGGAGAGAGAAGGAGGAGGAGGAGGAGGAGGAGAGTAAAAGAAGAAAAATGAGGTTGAGGAGGAAGGAGAAAAAGAAAAGAGGTGGAGGAAGAGAAAGAAGAAGTGGAAGAAAAAGATTAAATGCAGAGGAAATTCAAATTTAATTGGTAGACATAGGAAAAAAATATAGAGAGAGAGAGATTAGAAAATCATGGAAGTGAAAGAACTTGAAAAAAATGAGGAAATGGGTCACAAAGAGAAGAATAAAATTGTGATCAAAGGGTAAAACAATATGGAGATATTCAAACCTATTTAGGTTTGGTTTCTGAGCCTTAGCAGGTTGTGTGTGCATGTGTGTGTGTGAGTATGTGTGAGATGTGTGTGTGTGTGTGTGTGTGTGTGTGTGTGTTGCTAGGAATTGAACCCAGGGCCTTGCACTCCACCATTGAACTGCATACCCAGACTGGGATTAGTAGTTTTTCAGTGAAAATCTTCTCAGGAAATAATAAAGGTGAGAAGGAAAATTACCCAAATATCATATTATTGACCCAAAGAATGTAGGACTAATTAGGAAATGGGGAATATGTTTAAACATCATAATATACTAATTCAATGTACAGGGACTCATTATTATTTATTTTCAGGTTTAAAAGTAGTGATTATCACTTTTTTAAATACTTTCATTATCTGTTACATAGGGGGATATACTTATTAATTAAGCAACAAAATGCAATTTTGACATTTGAAACATTACTAGAATTCCTGAACCAATTAACCTGAAGACCTGAATATATCAACTCACTTTTCTATCCATCCTAACATCAGTGAAAGGGAAGAGTCCACCAGATGATGAGATTGATTATATAAATAAGTGAATATACCTTCCTCATTTACATACTTACAGTGTATAAATCAGTTTTATTAGCAAAACAAACTAAAACACCCTAAATTATGTAATAAAACATAAATAGCAGAGAAAATTATACACATCTTCTACCTAATAATTGCATTATTACATATTATTTTTTAATTTTTTAATTGTTTATAGAACTTTATTTTATTCATTTATATGCAGTGCTGAGTATTGAACCAAGCACATCATATGCCAGGCAAGTGCATTACCACTGAGACCAGTCCAAGCCTCAGCCCCACTATTATACATTCTTAACTGTATTTTTCTTGTTTTCACCCAGGAATTACTGAAATTGAAATATCACCTCACATATTATAAGACAATTTGTGATTAAAGCAAAAAATGTGATTAATTAATATAAAATTGGCCCACTTCAATAATGAAAGTGGCAGAATGAAAGGATTTCTTCTAGGACTGCACCTGTTTACTGCCTGAGATCATTTCTCTTGGCCACAAATCAATATTGCTTTCATTCATTCATCAGTGATCATAAAGCTTTTCAATAATTCTAATTTTAAAGAATGATTACAGCAAGTATATAGTAATTGATTGCTTAAAGGTTACAGCTAAAAGGAGCACAAAGGTAATTTTATTTTTAATGAATGAGTCTGTTTGAAAAGTCAAGGATTTTTCCTGCACAAACTTTAAGGTTATATGTCTGATTATGTATGAGTTTGCATGCATGTATGCATGTATTTGTGTATGTGTTATTTCAGCAAATATACGGTTTGTTTCACAGGTGGGAATTTACAATGTTTAATTGAAAATTCCATTTAAATAACAGAAGAATTCTTGAAATTTCTAAAATGGTTAGAAATTTATATGGATTCATGAACTATGACACTATTCAAAACATGTTCACAATTATTTTTTATCTTTTTCACATAAAGTTGTAGAGTTTAATATTCTTCCCCTTTAGTGTGAGCTAGGCTAAATGGCCCCTTTCTAAGAAATAAAATGTCTCAGAATTGGAATGCAGCTTCTAATACAAGCCCATAATAGAGGAGGATGGTAGTCCTGAGTGAAGTCTTGCTGTACTCTGACTCCCTATGTGTCTGTCTTATCTCTGTGACTTTCTCTATTTCTATCACTCTCTGTCTTTCTATCTCTGCTTATCTATGAGTCCCATCACCAGGTAAATGATTCCTGATTATCTTATAAGAGTCAGCAGGAGAACAAAGGCCCTGAAATATTCAGGTGATATGGTAAAAAGAGGGATTGTAGATGACAGCCAATTAACTGATTGAGGCTTCTTAGAAGTAGTTATGTTATGGACTGACTGCTCTTGTCCTTCTTAATTTCATATGTTGGAATCCAAATACCTACTGTGGTGGTGTTAGGAGGTGGGACCTTGTGTTGTTGACAAGGTCAGTCATCATGAGTGGGAGTAGTGCCTGTACAAAAGAAACCCCAAAGAACTCCTTTGCCCTTTCCACCATGTGAAGACAAAGCAAGAGAACAGTAATCTATGTACCAGGAACTGGCACCAAACTTGCTGACACCATGATCTTTATCTTTCTAGACTCTAGAACTGTGAGCAATAAACTTTGGTAACTTATAAATCATCCAATATAAAGCATTTGTTACTGCAACCTAAATGGTCTATGACAAACTTACTAACAATAGTCTTTAGAGGATGCAACTTAGACAAAAATGTTACTGTAACCTTGACTCGTGAAAGAACACGAATCAGAATGTGCTAGCTCAGTAATGTTTTTTTTTACCTTTTAAAATTGTGTAGTAAATATTTGCAACTTTAAACCATTACATTTTATGGTATATTTTACATGAAAACAAATAATACATGATAATATATAAAAGTTTAATTCAGAAAAAAATACAACTGAAATAATATTTACCTTTAATTGATTATACAAGTCTTTACTAAAGTGACTTTTATCATTCTTCTATAAACCTAGTGATAGATCAAGATGGGAATAATCACTTAAATCCATATCTGGGTATTGCAGTAATCAGTGTTTATCAGTTCAATACCTATCTCTAAGTTGATTTCACTATCTGAATCCTGAGTCATAGGAAGATGCTTACTGTATACCACATTATATTCATAGATGAGCATTTTCTAAAAATCCCTAATACTAAGAGGCTGAAGTAATTTACAAAACATACTAAAAATATTGTTTCTATTTTTTTAAAAAAAATTCTTCTTGAACAAAAGATTTACTTTATTTATTTTTTAATTAAATTTTTATTTATATATGACAGCAGAATGCATTACAATTCATATTACACATATATAGCACAAATTTTTCATATCTCTGGTTGTATACAAAGTATATTCACACCAATTCGTGCCTTCATACATGTACTTTGTTTTTTTATTTTTTTTATTTTCTAATTTATTTCTAAAATATACATTGTTGATAGATCTTTATTTTATTTATCTATACGAGGTGCTGAGAATGGAACCCAGTGCCTCACACATGCCAAGCAAGTTCTTTACCGCTGAGCCACAGCCCTAGCCCTACTTTATTTTTTATATCATCACTCTTTAGGAGGATGGAAGACAGTGACAAATGAAGATAGGGAAATATTTATTATAGTGTAAGTGCCTTGAAGGAAAGTAAGGGAATTAAATAGCACTGTAGGAAAGAAAGTAAAGCAATTGCAAAAATAAGTAAGAAGTTGTACATCACAGTCATCACTTTTCTTCCTATCCTTATGGACAAAACTGACAGTGTTAGAACAGAAAAAAAGAAAGCAGAGAGTGTTTCCTCTTCTCTATTGGGATATGTGATAGGACCCATAGTTACACGGTATACCCAAATTCACATCTCGACAGAATATAAATAAAATTGTGTCAAGATATTAGGTAGATTAACCTCAGTTTAAAGTAAGCCTACAGTGGCAGGGGTCTGCCAAAGTTGTATTACAAATTGTAATTTTTTTATGTGAAACCAAAAGAAATAATTATAATATTTTAATATTTAATAAGAATGGCAGATTTGAATTATATAATTATTAACCTGGCTACAGCACAGGATTTAGAATACAAAGTTTCAACAGATAATTTTTATAATAGTCTTGAAACTAATAAAGTAGCCCACGAACAAATACAGTTTTGGAATGATGAATAGAGAAGATGATGAATGGACATGTTATTATAATATTTAGAAAGAAAAATTAGCAATGAGAGTAGACAGAATGTGAAATTCATCTAGGGAGATAGACATCAAGAATAATCTCTAGGATACTGGTTTGTATTGTGGGATAGACATGGAGCAACTTGGTGAACCAAGAAACATCAAACAAAGTTTTGTTCCAAAAGGGACATTGGGGACTTAATTTTCTGATGTTGGGATTAGGACGACTTTGAGATTCTGAGGGGAGCTCAAATAAAAGAAGTTGTATATATTGGTCTGAGGTTCAGAAGGAATGCCTGAGCTCTACTGAAGATTGAATTCAGAGTCCTATGGTGTAATTAATATTGAAGCTCTCTGTGTAAATGAGATTGCCTGTTGAGCACATAGATTGGAAGGAGAAAGGACTAAGAAGTGAGTTTGAGCCTTCATTGGCTGTGTATGGGCACTTGAATCTACAGAGGAGACAAAAGTAAATGAGAAGTAGGAAGGGCATAAGGTAAAGATGACATCATAGAAGTGAAAATCATTTTTCATGTTGGAGTTTTTGTTCAGTATAAATAAATAATGCCAAAGGATCAATGACTACATGCTCCTTGTGGGGCAAAAAGAAAAAAATTGACACAGGCACACACACAAATATCCATTTATTTTGGAAACATAGTAGCATTAACAAGCTTTCTCATGGAAATATTATAGCTACGGAAACTAGATAGATCTGGAATTAAGGATCTGACAAGTGGGAGAAACAGAGTGCAAGAAGCCCTTTGATAAGCTTGATTGTTGACATGAGGTGAGAT
Source organism: Urocitellus parryii (assembly GCF_045843805.1). NCBI lineage: Eukaryota > Metazoa > Chordata > Mammalia > Rodentia > Sciuridae > Urocitellus > Urocitellus parryii. The sequence continues at coordinate 32,357,533 of NC_135531.1, read as the reverse complement.
GTAGGAAGACAATGGAAGGTTTATCTTTTAATTGAAGGGACTTAAAAATAAATGATAAGTATCAGTGTTAGACAAAGAGATTAACCATTTAAGAAAAAGAAGGAGCAGGAGATTTCAAGGTTGCTGAGAAGCCAGTATGAAAGTAAAATTGGGGGGATGAGATTACATCACATGCTGAGGGGTTTACAAAGTACAGGGACAAGGGGTTCACTCTTTGAAGAGAGGCAATTATGAAGAAAGCTGAAGTGAGGAGTGGAAAATAAACTGTCAGAAAATGTCACAGGCTTTTGTGATACTGCTATCATAAAATTGTGGTGTTTCCAATATGCCACATTTTATTTTTCCAGAATTAGACTTTTTATTTGGTTGGTTGGTTGGTTTGATTTTCTTTGTGGTATGTTACATATAAGATCCATGCAAACGAACTTAGAGCATTTGCAAGAATGCTACTGAACTGATAGACAACAAATTTAAATGAAATAAATAAGCAACTAATGGTAGGAAAAGACTGGCAGTTTAGAGAAAAATAGAAGTATATGTAATTTTGAAGTTGGATTATACTATATATATATATATATATATATATATATATATATATATATACTATAATGATGGATTATAGTAATCAGAAGAGAAAATTTAACCTACAATTCCTTTGAAAAGTAAAGAAGGGGGGTGAGTTGTGAAGCAGGTTCACTGTGTACTGATTACCAGCTTCTCTGAGTCCAGTGACACATTCATACACAGTAAGTTTTATGAAGCATATTGACTTACTAACTCAGGCAGCAAGAAACAATGGAAGCTGAAGGTTCATTATGAGCCAGGCCTTTCAGATACAGAAACCTGCCCAACATGGATAGAGCCTCAAGTATGTACGCCCCCTTACACCCCAAGTGAAGCACCCTGAATGACCACCCAGACCAAAGTCTAAATCTTGGGATTATAGGAATCACTGGCCTGAAGCAGCAAAAGACATCCTATGTTTCATGAGGCCTGGAACAGAGAGCCCAGCTGTGCCCTCCTGCTCCCCACTTATCTCAAGAAGTTGCAAGCACAGCAGATTGTACAGTTATTCTCTGGAACTACAAGCAAAAATGTGGGAAGACGGGGCCAGTTCAAGGAGAACTGTCCTCAATGGATGGCTCTGTAGGCTAAAGTGAATGTAGGAGGAACTCAGTAGTTTTGATGTATAAAGAACATAAAAGATGAAAAAGGATCATTCTCACTAATGATGAGAATGACATCAATACTGAAACATATTAGAATGTGAAGTCCCAGAGACAGGAAAAATCTCATATGAAACTGAGGAATTGACTCAGATTTCTTTGGATTGCAGAAAGGAAGAAGAAGGGATAAACACAGTTAAATGCACCAGACCTTTAAGTCTGTGCTTTAGGTATCAGATATTTCCTTAAAGGCTTATTCATAATCATAAGAGGTTATAGAAATTAATGGTCTAGGAATAAAAAAAAAAATGAAGGGAGGAGAACACCAGCTCCACTTCCAAAACAGAGGCACACTGAATCATGGATGCCTTTGAGTGAGTCAGAAAACTATAAAGCCCAGGATGTAAAGAAAAGTCCAGGACCAAGTTTCACAGCATAGGAAATGTTCTAATTTTTATTATAATTGCATTCATACATTATAATGGTATATAACAGTGGAGTTCAATATGACATACTCATATATAAACATAACATGATTTGCTCCATTTTATACCCCAGTACCTTCCTTTTCCCTCCCCTCCTCATTTCCCCTGACCTCATTTCCTCTTCCCTACTGGTCTCCATTTTATTTATTCATTTTGCTGGATGGTATATTATAGTTACAGATAAAAATTGGATTCATTTTGATATATTGTGTCGTGTTTAGCACTTAGCATAACTTGGTCAGTTTCAGGGTGTGCTCTAAAATTAAAATGGTAACTTTTAATTTTAGGAAGAACAATGAAAATTGTGAAGTGGAGATGTATGAGTAGCCAGATATGGATGTGCAAAAAGATTTAAATAGCTCTCTCTATTCATTGCTCTCTTTTTTCCCCCTTTCCCCTCACATCCTCTTATATGTAATTTTGTATAACAATAAGGGTCTCTTTCCATCTTCCATTCAATTCCTCTTTTCTCTCCCATTTCTCTCTCACCTCTCGTCCCTGCTTAATGGTAATCTTCTTCTCATGCTCTTTCTCCAGGCTCTGGAGATGATGGGAGGGGAGGAGGGGAGAGGGGATAGGAAGGGGATAGAAAGGGCAACAGAATACAACAGACACTAGTATGGCAGTATGTATAAACGTGGATGTGTAACCAGTGTGATCCTGCGATCTGTACACGTGGTAAAAATAAGAATTCATAACCCACTTGAATCAAATGTATGAAATATGATATGTCAAGATCATTGTAGTGTTTTGAGCAACCAATAAATTAAAAAAAAGTTAAATAGCTGGGAAAAACCACTGTTTGAGATATGGTGAATAAAAACATGGAAGAGAAGAATATTGGTCAGTGAAAGAAAAATATCATATTTTCATGGTTGGTCTATAAAAGATACCTAAGATCAAATAAAAGAAGCATCTGGATCATCTGTTCATGAATTAATTGTACAGTTGAAGAGAAAACTGTTCAGTGCCAAGAAAATAAATGCTTTCTCAAGGAACAAAGATGATATTTTAACAGAGTTGTAATTTAAATTTACAAATTAGACTGGAGAGATGATCAGGATCAGCCCTTATAAAATATTTATTTTCTCATGAAGCCAGGTGCTCATTAGCTTTTCAGATAAATGCCAACTTCCTATGAGATTGCTTTACCCTAACTAAAACCCAACCCTTCAACAAGGGCATTTATTTGCATTTTCATGGAGAGTTTAATGAAGAAAACTTTTTTTTTTTAGAGAAAAAGTTAGGAATAAAGGACAAAGAAAGGGGGAGGAGTGTCTAAAGTGGTATTTTAGTCACTGAAGTATTCAGGAATTTAAAAATTAATCAGGGGAGTCAAAAATAGATAGCCAGCTATTATAATTGAGATAATCATTGAAGAAAAATTGGGTCAGTATGCCTTTAGTAACTACTTTCCTTTCTGTATTCCTAAGCAATCTCATATAATTCCATTGTAGTTTACAAAGTTACAGGAACTTGACACTTTCTTAAATGGTGTATTTTTGATGTGGAAATCATATTATGTCATGTAAGTAACCATTATTTCAACAAAACTCATAAATTCCTCTTCATTCATTGTACATTTCCTCTGCTCTGAAGACTTCCTTAGCATTTTTCAAAAAAAAATTCTTTTTAATTTTTAAAAAATTTTCTGTACTTTCCTAGTTTATTTTTGAGGCTAATAAAATAAACTTTAGGGTCAATACAAAACACTGGAGAGACTTTAAAAGAAAGACTCCTCCTTTTCCCTTTACTATGGCATTTACTGGTCAATAAATATTAAATAACAAAAAGAAAAGGGAGACGGATTTTGACTTCTCACTCTACCGACCTTCTACCTCTACAGACCTGGCTGGGGAGAGTAAAACAGGACTCATTGTCAACATCAGAGTGTGTTCTCTCTATCCAGCTTCTCCAAATCCACTCATCCCTGATACCTGCAGAAGGAAGCATTGCCTCTGAAGACTGTCAAGAGTATCCACTTGCCAGGAGCAGTGATGGGTCATAATCCCAATGACATCATGCTAGGGAGGTAGCTCAGTGATTGAGTGCCCCTGATCCCCAGTACCACAACCAACCAAACAAAAATACATCCATCTCTCTCTTTTTCCAACTTAAGGTTAATGTTTGATGCTCCAGATTAAGGAGATGACTACACACAATTTTTCTCTGTCTCCCCCCATCACCACTTATCAATTAACAAGGAAAAAGAACCATACCCCTCCAAAAAAAAAAAAATCTAATCTGAAGAAACACACCATTTCTAGGAGGCACAAGACATCAAAGAACAAAACAAAAAGAAGTTGTTTTGCTATCAAAAGTTTTCCAGTATACAATCTGCAATATCTATCATGACTTTCTCCAAAACAATGTCTATCCACACATGCTAATATGCCCTAACCACTATTCCTTACCACTGTGGTTCTCAGTCTACTATGTGAGAGAAATAAAGTTGATATCAAGTAACTTGAGGATAGCATATAAATACTGATTTATTAGCAAATTATACATGTTTGGGGAAACATAATTAAAAATAAGACCTCCTGCCAACCAACAAAAGCTCTCTGTGAAGGTGAAAGATTAAAACACAACACCACCAACAACAAAAACAGTCAAATAGACCTTAATTGAAAATGTACTATATATAATAGTTTATTGCATAACTAAGCAGTTGCATGCATCTTCTTAGGGCAGGCCATAACCATTTTTCAAGTAGAGAAACTGGCAATACTACTTGTCACATACAGTTAATCCAAATGCCCTTGGCAATTGGATAACCCAGTCTGTGTTAATACATGTAATCCTAAGAAACATTGGATACCTCACATCTCTATTTCAGGAGACAGTTTTGCAACTTGAAAAAGGCAGAAGAGTAAGTTCTTCTCCTCCCAAAGAAACTGGGAAATAAGAGTATTATTTCCTGGATATTTCTATCCTAAAGAAAGGGCTTCCAAGGGATATAATACTGGCAAGTGTCTTATTTAGCTTTTATATAAACTTATATGTAATTCAGAGACAGAAAAAAATAACATCTCTAAATTTTATTTTAATATATTTTCCCCTAAAACATTAAAAATCTTTACCCATTCAATAAAATAATTTTCTAAAAGTTACTTTTTTATTATTTCATTTTAATTGACAAGTAAAAATTATATATGTTTATGGTACAATGAAAGACTAAGTCAAGCTATTGAACTTATTTTGCATTACCTCACATACTTTATTATTTGTTATAATGATAACATCTACTCTTTTAGAAATTTACAAGTATACAATATATTATTATTAACTGCAGTTACCAAGATGTACTATAGCCTTCTTCAAATTATTCATCTTGTCTAATAGGAATTTGGGGTTAATGCTCAGTATCTCTTATCAACATGGAAATGCTAATCAATACTACCACACACCTATTAGATAGGGGGATATTTCAAAAAGACAAAAGAGAACAAGTGATGGTGAGAATGTGAAGAACCCCTGGGTGGGAATGTAAATTATCACATCCATTACAGAAAACAGTATGCAGTTTCCTCAGAAGTTTATAGCTGCCTAACTGGAACATACAATAGCCTTTAATAGCAGATGCCTCTAGTCTCCAGCAGTACTTATCAGTGTGCTGTGTGCACTCAAAGTGCAGCAAGAGACAACCCTGTGTGACCTGAGATTCACTCTACAAGAATATCTTTCCACCTTCATAGCCAACTTTGGGCTTTCAACTGCAGGCCTTCTGTCTCACCACTGGAGTCCATTCAGCTCAATTCAACCACAGCTTAAATACAGGATGTTTTCACCACCAGAGAAATCCTCTGTGATGTGCAAGAGCTCAAGAACAAATAACTTCATCTTTCAGGTGGACAATGTAGAACACTATATGATACCCTAGCAAAAGAAATACTTTGAGATCCTTAGTGCAGATGAACTTTCTAACAAAGTAACTTCTTAAAAGACTGGTTACAAAAATCCATCACTTAACATCAGAGTGACTAAATCATTACCTAAGAGTTTTAATAAAAACCAACAAATGAATAAAAATAAAATTAATCATAGGATCAAATCATGCAATCTGGGTTCCACCTATCTAGTTAAGTTTTATATAGGGTTGGGATACAGTTGAGTTGGTAGAGTGTTTGCCTCTAATGCACAAGGCCCTGGGTTTCATCCCCAGTAACTAACACACACACACACACACACACACACACACACACACAGTTTTATATAACAGAATGTATTCAAAATAAAGAAAGATAGTGTTGGAGAGAAACAGAAAGTGAATCAGGGGAGTGGAGTTGCTTAATGAGAATTACACAGGGTTTATGATTCAGCTATTTCTTAAACATTTTCAATTCTTACAATGTTCTCTCTGGCGTATATAAAATTTAGGTATTCATCAAACTGTAGGTGGTGATATTTTCTCATTCTCTTTTTTAAGTCATTTCCTAGAGCTTCCTGATTTTTTAAACATCTGGTCCTCCAATCAGTTATCATTTCTCTCAAAACATGCTTAAAGTAAATATAAATGAATAAAAGACATTTTTATATTTTTATGATTTTGCCATTTAAATTTAGAAATCTGAAAAATGTAAATTTGTTATCAAGCCACACTGTCTTGATTCAGAAAACTTATTAATCCCCTTCTAATTAACCTCATGTTGAGTTCAGGATTTAACATGGAAATCACTCCTACAACCCTAAAGATGGCTTGACCATTATGCTTTTTAAGAAATTATATTACATTCTCAAGGTCATATTTTAAATTTTCCTCACCTTTTATATTTATAATAGATTCTAAAGGTCAAAGTTTTTTTTGAATTTGTATTTATTTATTTTTGAGAAAGTGTTTCAATTTTTTAGCAAAAGTTCATTTTGGCATCTGTAGCCACCCCCAGAGTCATGGAATAGCAGAGCCCTTTCACTGTCCTAATGGTGACAGCCCTGCATATATTAACTACAGAGCAGTATTTCAGCCAAAGCTCCCCAGATTAACTTTTCCCTACTTCAGAGCTGTGACCTTTGGATGATGAATGTGTCACTAACACAAATATTTTACTAGCTTTTAAAAGAATTGTCTTTGTCAAAGCTTGGGAACAGGGATTGTTTTCATGCAATATCTGAAATAGATTTATAATATTAAAATATGATGAATTAAAATGCTGAAAAATAATAAATTCTAATGTGACTGAGCTTTCAATAACCTAGGAACTCACACTCATCAGAGAACCGCAACTGAAAAGTTTAAATCTCATAAATCAGAGGTTTAATATCTTGCACTCAGCAGAATCACATGAGAAACTTAAAGAACTGTAGATTATTAGATTCTGCAATCAAATACTGTAGGAGAGTAATCAACAATGTGTGCATTCAACATCTTCACTCACATGGCTCTACTGAAAAATTGGCAAGTAGTTTGGTGTTGGGTTTTGAACTTCTTACAACTTTTTATGTCCTAGTCACCACCTAAACTTGACAAGTTCCTTTAATGATAAACATTAGTTTCCATAGGTATTTAATATGGGAAGTAATTGAATCCAACTCAGAGGAATGAGACGTTAATAACACATGTAAAATGAACGTAGCAGAACTTCATAAACATTATTGCCATGTGTTTACCGACTCTAAAATTAAAATAAAACAAACTTGTACTTTGAAAACATGCTCTGTGTATGGCCAATATGATTCCAAGTTGATATTTTCTAAATATTGAGTAGGTCTTTCAAAATATTTGTGGAGGTTTATATTCAAGGATCACAAGAAGAAAATAACCTTGTAAGAATATGTTAATTGTTGTAATATGTTATGTGGCTTATGGAAAGCTATAAGGGAAAACTTGCACAATCTAGAAAAAGGCTAAGCTCAATTTATTTCTTTTCATAGATTGATAGTTGAAAGCATAGTTTCAGCTATTATTTCATGTTTTTCCTATTAGACAACACTCATAACTTATTACCTAAGAAATAGGGAAAAGTAAAACTTGTACAGTGCTTACCATTCTTAAGTTTTCATGCCAGGCTTTGAGGACATTTTTGTGATAAAAATCCATATTTAACTACTGGCATTCTTTCTCTAAGGCATTTTTTGGACAGTCTGAGAAGACAAGTCCAACACAAGAAGAAGCCCATGTAGGGAAAATATCTGCAAGATTCTTTCTAACAAAGAAAAAACTTAGCAGCTGCAAAGCCCTTGTTCTGGGTGCTTTAGATCTCTTAAGCTACTAAACAACAAAGCAAAATAGCCAGGGGCTTTTTTTTATAAAATTGTATCTCAATTTGTAGAGCACAGGCCAAGATCAAGCATTGGGATAAAGCCCAGGGGCTTCAAACTCTGTAATAAGCCAAAACCTTCAGAAGATAAGTAGAATAGAGGTGGGGTTATCTTCTTATCTAATGTTATTTAAAAATGTTATTAAAAATGAATTTCTAATGCTTTCTCTCAGGTGGAAATGATATTACATAAATAAACTTCTGATATATATTTAAAATAAATCATTTAATGCATCAAGTTTCATATCATCTGATGATCTTGAGAAAACATCAGTCCATGAGGCTACACATCTTCACCAAAAAAAAAAAAAAAAAAAAGAGTGGTTTAAACAGTTCCCAGAATTATGGACATTATGGTACCAAGAATAAAAAAATTACTGAAACTCAGGGCTGATAACTGTTTTAGGGTCAATGTAAGTCCTGGGCTGTGTCATGAACAAAGCGATGTTATCCTTGGATCCATGACTACAATTTCTGAGGGGGTGGATTCTGAGCGCATGGATGAACTACAGGATAATGACTTGGTAGAAAATCTGGCAAAGCTAAGAAAGCTTTCCTAGTAAAAGTGCCATCTGACCTGGATGGAGGGTACCACATAGATTATTCCACTAATAAAATTTCACAATTGCAGTGTTCTCAGAAACATCCACAGTTTCCAGATTCCCATTGTAAAACTCGGTTTCACCTACCTCAACTGGTACCTGCACCCAATTAGAGAAGACTATTGGTGATCTCCTATGTTTCTGGCATGTTGAGCATCCCCAAACTCAAATTGGCACATGTTAACCATCTTCTATGTGATAGGCAAGCCACAAAGACACAGCTTTTGAGTTCTTATTGGAAAGATTATAGCACTAGCATTGCCAAATATAAAGCTGAAAGTAGGAATTCTGAAGACTCCTTAAAAGGTGAAGATATGGTGCTGATAGGATAACCAGTGGCAAGTATCACTATCAATGAAGCACCATAGCACAGCACATGTTTCCTAGGTAAAACATTTGCTTTGCATAGTTTTGCTATATAACAAATTACTTAACTTTGCTTGCCTAAATAATCTTACCTGTTTACAGGGCATTTCATAAGGTTGTGTGGTTTTCCTAATAATAAATGACATACTATATTTGAAGTACTTAGCTCAGTGACTGGCACAGTATAACTGCTGTAGAAATGTTGGCTATTAATATGGATTTGAGATTTAGAGATAGATTCTAAGGTGGAGGAGAGCTACTATTGTCATGTAGGAGGACAAAGTGTTCTTGGAAAACATAGCCCTTTTGGGGCCAGGAATGTGGCACAAACCAGTAATCCCTGTGACTATGGAGGCTGAGACAGGAGGAGGGAAAATTCATTTCAAGCCTCAGCAACTTAGTGAGCCACTAAGCAACTTAACAAACTCTCTCTAAAAATAAATAAATAAAATGGCCTGGGAATGTAGCTGAATGTTAAAGCACCATGGTTTTCAATTCCCAGTTCCAAATACACATACACATACACACACACATACACATACTATAATATATAATATATATCATATAAGATATATTATGCAATATATCATCATATAATATAATATGATATATCATATTGCATCATATATTATAATGTAATATAACATAACATAATAGAATGTTATCTATATTACATATATTATATATCACACATACAATAAATAATATAATAGAGAATATAATAATATGTATACTGCATATAACATTATATATCATATATTATAACACAATATATAATATTGTATGCACTATATAATATAATATGATGTCTTATATATATTATTATAATATTCATATGATATTATATATTACATATATATGGTACAGGAAATTGAAAACAGGGTTGTTTCAATTAATAGTTTTATATTTTATATTACATATTTTCATATTATGTATTATATATTATATAATATGTCATATTATATTGTATAGATTATACATTATAAAATATATTGTGTTATATTGTATATTATTAGCACCATAGCTTCACATTTTAAGGTAATATGTATATATATATATTTATAATCTTTTCTATATATATATGTGTGTGTATATATATATATGTGTATATATACATATATATATATATATATATATATATACCATTATTAATAGAATGTTCTTCTTCCCGTTTGTTTTTGACACACATCTGGATTTCCAGAACCACATCTTCAATTTGAAGGATATACTCCTGTCAACTGAGGGCTTTGTCAAAGACAGTGTTTTAATAAGGGAAACTAAAGAAAGGCCAGTCCTCAGGCATGAAGTTATGACTCTTGGTGGGCATTTGCCAATATCTGTCAGAGTGTCCTTTTCTACCAAATGCATGTAGAAAATAGATTCATTTATAATCCATTCAATTTTTAAAGCCTGCTCATATATATTTATTAATTAAATATGAAGTCCTTTCAATCTATAAGAATTTACAGAAAACTTGATCATAAGCTCTTGATGTCCAAAGCAATCCTCATGCTCTTCTATAATTAATTTAGATAGCCTTTCAATTAAATTGAATTTCAATTAAATTGAATGGGCACCCTTAGTGGTCCTCTGTGGCATTCTCCAATCTTATCTTTATCTATTCCTATGAAGTAAGTGCTCTCTAAACATGTTGTTTATCATCTCCATAACGGTCCTTTTACATTTGGCGACATATATCTAAAAATAGATATCATTGCCTTTAATTTTATTGACATTTATAGAAAAGATTTTAGTATCCTGCCTCAAAGAGTCCCCAATGTTTTCTGCCTGCTCATACTCTTGCCCTTGAATCGTGTCTTCCATTACTGCATCACAGCCAAGTCTACATCATCAGTAGACTCTGAGAAAAGCGACAGTGTTTGACTTCTCTGGTTACAAAGGCATTGAAGTTTCTTCCTTGGTATCTTGATCTTTCCCTTTTGTTCAGCCACCTGCTATGCCCAGATGACACAGAAACAGCCAGTTGGAGAAGATCATATGAGGAGGAACTGAGGTCTCCTCCATCAACAAAAAAGTATCACCTTGTCAGCCCATGAGTGAGCCATCTTGACAGAAGTTCAATCTTTTAAATTTAATAGATCATGGTACCTCAAGCAACACTGGACTGCAAACTTATGCACACCTGGAGCCAGAAGAACATAGCCAAGATACTCCCATGTGTTTCTGGCCTACAGAAACTGTGAGAAATAATCAGAGCAATTGTTATTTTAAGCTATTAAATTTTTAAGTAATCTGTTGTAGAATAAAATAGATCGTGTTGTCTATGTTCTACCTAAATTAATTTTTTATTTAATATTATTTCTTTTTAGGTTTATTTTGATTGACACATGTAGGTCTATATAATCAATTTTAATTGCTTTATTGTAATGGAGCACAACATTTTTTGTGCATTATTTTTTTAAGTACAGAGGAGCAAAAGTTCCTTTCAGTTTTCAGTATATGCTCCCTCAAACTCTTGAAAGCTTTTTCTCTAGCAAGTGTTCAGGATTACTTATAAATTACTGAGTTACTAGCAGAATTTATAGAACACCAGTTCTTTGAAATTGGTATTACCAAGATACTCTCCAAAAATAAAATGCCCAAAAGAAACGGGTAATGTTTTCATATATATATATATATATTCCCACTAGTGATTGGTGATATTAGACTAGTTTTTCCAAAGCTGTTATTCTTTTCATTGTTCTCTTTAAGATATGTGATTTTATTGGCAATTAATAAGTTTAAATTCCTTGATTTATGATAGTAAAGCAATGTAAAATATCAAACATTTCCTTTAAAATTTCTAAAAAGTATCCTAAAGGGAAAACTTTAGGTCTTAGTCATGGCAATAACACTAATCACATCTCTAATACAACTGCATATTGAATTCAGAATCCTCTACCATTGTAATATATGACAACATGTATACACTTATCTAGGGGTTTCTTTGAATGCCATGTCTGTAACAAATGTGACTTTAGGGGGCAATATGATGGGTTTTTCAAACATCTGTATATATCTTGATGTTCTACCAGGAGTGTGACATAAGCCTGGAATTATCTGATGAACTCAAGACAATCTAAGGAAAAACAGTTAAAACTAGGAAGGATAATGGTTTGATTGCTATAAATTTCTTACAGTTAAACAATATTAACTCCCATTTAGGGGGAAAAATGCCTATCACAGGGGATGAATTGCTGGGGATAAAGGGGACAATGGACAAAGGAATCAGACAAAAGTGTGGAAAGAGAAGGGGCTACCACAAAACCCTAATGTCACTGGGCTAGGAAAAGTGTTGGGATCAGTTGTCTGCTACTTAATATTTCATAAAATAAATTTGAAACAAAAATCAGTAAGCTAGTTACATAAGAAAATGTGCAATGCTAAAATCTACAATAAACTTTGTAAATGTAAGGACTGAGGATGTATCTCTGTGGTAAAATATGCCCTTAGCATTGCAAGGGCCTAGGTTCATCCCCAGTACCTCATAAAAACAAGAAAACAGTGGAATGTAATAGTTATTTTATCTGTGCACTTGAGAGTAAAACAACAACTTCCATAAAATAGAGACCCCTGAAACTAAAAAGAAAAATGAAACATACTGCTTCAGTTCAAGGTTGTTAAATGTTCAGAAATTAATAATGATAATTATGAAGTTATAATAGGGTTCTATCAAATTGTGTTATCCAACAGAAAACAAATATTTTTTATATAGGTGCTTTTAGTTTGCTAACAAAATTTTACATAAAATATTCTCAGTAAATTGTAAATAAGAGTTATAATTTGCAAATTTTTATTGAGCTTATGGCTCATATAAATGTTTATAATACATATTGCCTTCTTGTGTTAAGAAGCATATAGGAATTTTGATACTGGGAATTAAAACCAGACACTGACACTATCTACCAGGAAAGCATAAAAGTTTACTTTTAGTTTCAAATATTTATAAAGCTCTTGAGATTCCTGTTCTAAAAAATTGCTTGTTTATAGTTGTTCTCATTTTTCTGTAATTTTTTTAAGTTTTAGATGATTGTTAGATACTAGTGCAGATTCTATTTAGTATTGGGATTGATAAATCATACTGTGATGAAAGAAAGAAAAAGCAAGAATAAATGAATAAGTTGCTGTCTGTGATGCACATTCAGGGTGAGGCAACTGGACCTACATTTTCCATTTTCCATGCTTAGGAACACAATTGCAACTGTTTTCTGCTTTAGGACACAGATCTGGAGGGGCAAGGACAGGAGGGAGTACACAAGCAGAGAACTGGCTTTTAAAGCTCTCAACAGTCACTAATATGCCATTATGTAAAAATGTGAGTGTGTAACCGATGTGATTCTACAATTTCTATTTGGGGTAAAAATGGGAGTTCATAACCCAATTGAGTCAAATGTATGAAAGATGATATATCATGAGCTTTGTAATGTTTTGAACAACCAATAAAAATATATAAAAAAAGCTCTGACCTAGAAATGACACTTTGCCCTATGTCACATTGATTCAGAATTCATTGACCAAATCACGCTAAGCATCATACAATTTGTAGGTAGGAAAATAAAGTCCATCATTTTCTGTGTCTGGCAGGAAAAACATAAGTATTTACTAAAGAGAAAAGTAAAAATGTAACAACCATTTAAAAAATATTTCCTCCCTGTCAGTCACCATTATTTATTTATTTATTCATTCATTCATTTCTTGGTACTGTTTGTTTGTTTGTTTATCAGCGTGTGATGGTTTGTAGAAGAAAGATTTTCATGATCATGTTAAATTTTCTAAACCTTTATGTTAGTGCATTCTTGAGTAATTTCAGATAAATATATTTCAATTGATTAAAAAGACATTCTACTATGTTATTAAAATGCTTATAAAGTTCAAACTTTCACATGTCCACATTTAATTTACCTGAAGTTTTTCTAATAATATAATCTCTAAAAATATATAACCATCTTTTTATTCACATAATTTTAATTTATATGCACACTGTTATATATTTTTCCAGAAAAATCAAAGTTATTCTTACCAATAACATAAAAATAGACTTTTATAAGGTCTCTTATCACCAATCTGTTTAAATTATCTAAAATTTTCATTTTATTCTCTTTTATTGCAGAGTAAAATCCCATTGTGACTATATGCCATATATTTTTTTTATCCATTCATTCATTAAAAGACATTTAGGTTTGCTCCACAGTTTAGATATTGATAATTGTGCTGCTATAAACATTAATGTGGTGTGTCCCTATAGTATGCTGTTTTTAAGTCCTTTAGGTATAGACCCAGGAGAGGGATAGCTGGGTCAAATAGTGGTTCCATTCCCAGCTTTCCAAGGAATCTCCATACTGTTCTCCATATTGGCTGCACCAATTTGCAGTCCCACCAGCAATGTATGACTGTACCTTTTTCCCCACATCCTCGGCAACACTTCTTGTTGATTGTTTGCCTAATAGCTGCCATTCTGACTGGAGCATTTGCAGGTAAATGGATGGCATTGGAGAAGATAATGCTCAGTGAACTTAGCCAATCCCCACAAAAAATAAATACCAAATGTTTTCTCTGATATAAGGAGGCTGACTTATAGTGGGTTGGTTAGGGGGATCATGGGAGGAATTGATGAATTCTAGATAGGGCAGAGGGGTGGGAGGAAATGGGAGAGTGCAGGGAATTAGCAAGGATGGTGGAATGTGATAGACATCATTATCCAAAGTACATGTATGAAGACAAGAATTGGTGTCAACATACTTTATAAACAACCAGAGATATGAAAAATTATGCTGTATATGTTTAATAAGAATTGTAATGCATTCCGCTGTCATTTATTTAAAAAAATAGAATTTCCATTTTACAATTTCTAAAAATTAAAACACATAGAATATTTTAATTTTAAGTTAATGTTGAGAATCAATGAAATATTTCATTGATATTTTCCAATCCTTGTTTTTTCTTTTTTATATGTTTTTATTATGATTAATATGTTTTCTATGACTGAAGTAACTAATAAATTCATTTAGCAAAGACTTCTATGTGTTAAAGTGCTAACAATTTTTGTGATTGAGCATATTTTCATCATTCTCTTAAATTATAGTTTGGCTGTTTTAACATTTTTGATTGAATCACCACAATCTTATTGGAAATTATTAATCATTTTTTCTGTGATATTTATTTCTGATATTTGTTAATATAATTAATATCATTGAATTTTTCATATTCTACATCTGCATTCTGTTAATGTTTATGAAATACATCTCTATTCCTTGTATTCTCTTATAGATAAGACATAACAGAAAAAAACTAATAGCAGTAGCTTAGCCAAGAAAAAAAATCAACTTATAAAAAAAATCTGAATGTACTTTTTGAGAGTCCACAATCATCATAGACAAGTGTTGTTCCTCTTGTATAATTTTCTAAAATTATACAAGACTTTTAAATTATAACAATACATCTAAAATATGATTTCTATTTGATAATGCAAATTGGATATATCAGCTGCTTAAAATAAATCTTAGAATAAGAAGGAAAAGAAAATGTGAGGAAAGACTTTCTTCCCCTAATTAATGTCTATGCCTGAGACCTGCTTACAGCATTTTTGCCACCATATCACTACTACACACACACACACCAAAAAAATTCTTCCTATATATTTCTTAATACTCAGATATCATTATTTTTCTTGTGCAAGAAAAATATAAATTTCATTCCATCCAAATATATTTTCTTATAATAAAAATCAGAGCAAAGTCTGAGGTTAACCAACTTTCAAGCTAAAAAGTTAACTTGCAATAGTTTTGTAGATGTTGACAGAAAACAAAAAACTTTTGGTACAGTATCTGAGCAATTTTACTACTTACCCAATAACAGGCATTCTGAGCCTCATGTTGAGATTAATTTCGCCCACCCCCAAATCTCACTGTGGCAAAGAAGACAGCCTGTTTGATGCTGTGAACACAGTGGTTTTGTGGCACAGCTAAGCAGTGCTGTGCTTGGCAAACCTGGCAAACTTTTGTTCAGAGCCATCCTTACTATCCTATAAGAGGTAAGGAGAGGTAAGTCAAGAGAATACAAATGGAAGACATGATTTACAGTAGAAGGGGTAGAGAGAGAAAAGGGGAGGGGAGGGGAGGGGAGGGGAGGGGGGATAGTAGACAATAGGACAGACAGCAGAATACATCAGACACTAGAAAGGCAATATGTCAATCAATGGAAGGGTAACTGATGTGATACAGCAATTTGTATACGGGGTAAAAGCGGGAGTTCATAATCCACTTGAATCAAACCGTGTAATATGATGTATTAAGAACTATGTAATGTTATGAACGACCAATAAAAAAAAAAAAAAAAAAAGGCAATGTGTCCACCTCCCAAGAAAGAGACTGTAACTACTTTCCAAGGCAATTTTCTATACAACATTTTTCAAAATTTGGAACAAATGATGATTCAAAACACCTGAAAGTGTCTTAATTTTGTTATGACTAAAATGAATGTATTTCTTTTCCCTCAACATTTCAAATATGCATAAGTTTAAATATCTTATCATTTAATAAAATAAATTTAATTGGTATAAAACCACAATCCTCTGTTGATTTTGGTGGTTATCATTTTGAATAGCATACTTTCAGGTGGAAGAATTTGCAGTGCAGCTTCATTTGGAGTGGGACGTGTATGTGTGTGTGTGTGTGTGTGTGTGTGTGTTATTTTCAGTCTATTTTTATCAAAATTTTTTTTCAATTATTTGAATAGTACCCATGATAAAATGTCCCAAACTAAGTAGATTATAAGGTCAGACCACATATTTCCAAGTTTCTCTCCCTTGGTAGTGTGAGAAATAATACTGTATTTGTACTCTGTTGCATGACTCAATTGTTTATATATATATATGAAGAAAGTTACTGACTAACATCCTTAACTCATGTTTTGTACCCTTATGAGTTCTCTTGCACTCACCCCTCCATTTACTGGAAGGAACTCAATGCCACACTTTAATTCCACGTAATGATTTTAATTGAAAAATGTGACTGATATGGAATTGTTTTAGTCCTTGTTTTATTACATAAGGTGATCTATCCTAAATAACTCCATAGCTGAACTAGGGATGGAAGTCCTAGATGTCATGAATTACAAATGTTCCCAACTCCAGTGTGTATATGTTTCTTGTTTGTTTGTTTGCTTGCTTGCTTGTTTTTGTTTTGTTTGTTTTTAGAAAGAGTTTTCTGATTTGTAATTTTTTTTAATTGTGATTTTCCTTTTCTCTGAAGTTACTTTGTATTTGGATCAGAAGTTCTTAATCTAATTCCACTCAAATATCATTTTTTAAAATTTTAAATTGATTTTTTTAAAAAAATAAATGACAGTGGAATGCATTACAATTCTTACTACACATATACAACACAGCTTTTCATATCTCTGGTTATATATAAAGTATGTTGACACCACTTCGTGTCTTCATACATGTACTTTGGATAATGATGTCCATCACATTCCACCATTCTTGCCCTTGCACCCTCCCTTTCCCTCCATTGGTCTATGTTTATTTGAAGTGAGCCAAACTTAAGTATATTTGACATCTCAAACCTGGGCCAAACTTTAGTCATTTAGTTACAAGTAAATGAAGTTATTAGTAAGACATTAAAATTGAGAGAAACCTTTAGAATTTTTTTCTCCTCTCAATTTCTTATTTCTAATTTCCATTTATTTTAGTGTCAATTGGGAGCTGGGAACTACCTGTAGTTCTGAAAGCATTGTCAAAACAAGGATTCTTTGTTGTTGCAAACAATTCTGCACAGTAATGCTTAAGTAGCTTGACCTCATAAGTAAAAAAAAAAAAAAAAATCAAGCTAAGGGAATTTCTCATATTGCAGAGATTTTTCTGAGAAAAGAAGTTATTAGAATACACAGCTGGTTTAGGAAAAAAGCTGTCAAAAAATGCAATAGTTCTGAAAATAATGATGCTATTTAAGGAAAAAAAGTTCATAATGAAGATTTGAAAGAGAGGACCAGAATCCTAAATATTTAAAGCATCATTTATAAAATGCTGACATTGGTCAAAATTGTCAAAAGCATAACAATAGATTTCTTTTGGGGGGTACCAGTGATTGAACTCAGCAGCACTTGGCTACTGAGACATATCCCAAGCACTATTTTTGTATTTCATTTAGATACAGGGTCTAACTGTGTTGCTTAGCACCTCACTATTTCCGAAGCTGGCTTTGGACTCAAGATACTCTTGTCTCAGCCTCCAGAGCCACTGGGATTGCAGGCATGCACCACCATGCCCAGCTTAGATTTTTGAATATTTAATAAATCATACTTGGTACAGAAAAGGCTAGGTTAAAAGGAGTTATATAGGTACTGGACATAAAGGTAATGAATAAATCAATCTACACTTCATTTTATCCCTAAATTTCTTTCCTGATCATGAGTTTCTGGCCTTTAATTGAATAAGCCTTGGAGCCTTAACAACAGCATTACTGGAATGAATTCCTCACCTTGTCAAGGGTCTGTATTTCAAGTTTCTTGCTATTGTCAGCCATTGCAAGTGAATTTGGGGAGGATATATTTGGTGATAGAAGAAATTTAAACCTAAAGTGAATCCTTTTCTAAACCTCCATGTCGCATCAAAGCTTCTCAATATTTTCAGATAAATTTATATTAAAATTTAATATCTCTATTTTATAGGTAGAATTAAATGAAACATGGAATAAAAAGTTGACCTGTTCTCCTTTTCCATTCTTTAAATTGACAATTTATTTTAAAAATTTAACTCAGGTTAGTGATTACAATCTTCATTACTTATCCCAGCACCATATAAACTAATATAAAGGAACATTTTTATTATTTTAATAAACCTGTCAATATTATAAAAATGAAATTATATTTATTCATTGTTATCAGAGAAAAATATTTTTCCAAAATTCAACATTATTTAAATAAACAAGTAATGAAACTTAAGATTTTAATTCAAAAGTAGAAAATATGAACTTCTATGAAAAGCCATTTAGAAAGCTTTCTAAGTTGATTCAGAGTTTAAAACAAATTAGAAATTATAATAACTATACAAACTCCTTCAGTTTCTTGTCTAAGTTTTACCCTTATCTTCTCTCTTCTCTCTATTCACTTTTTCCATTTTCATTCCATTATTTTTAAAACTTTTAATTAAATACTCCTGCACAACCCTCAACATCTCTATTCATTACCTACTAATGTAAAACTCAAGGCAACTACTGTCAGTCTATTAAGAAATTGACCTTCAAATAAATAATCATAACATAATGTGAATATTGTTCTATTTAACTTTTCATACTCCATGTTTTAACAATTAGTTTTTTTTTTTTTTTTGATCGGGAAGATCCCTGCTGTTACTTTTGTAAGTTTTAATTATGTAACAGTTTATGCAGGAATGGATGAAGCATTTTTATACTGTGTGTATTGCTTATCAAACTGGAAGCAAAGCATGCTCCCTCTTAAATTTCTTAATGTTTCATAAATAAAATATATTATGCTGAATCTATAACTTTATTTTCTGCAACACATAATGCACAAATAAAGTCCTGCAACTGTAGATAATAATTATGTCAAAGGCCATCTTCTATTATTTTATAATGGAGTGCCGACTTCCTCTGAAAAGGAAAATTCTGTATTTCAAAGGTAAATAGGATCATATTTAAATAGAACTCTAGAAGGTTAAATCTAGTCTATAGAATATGTGCAATAGAAGACTGAGCTCCGGCACTATTAAATGGTACTGAAAGAAAAATGAAGCACATTCGCATTCACTTTAAAATCCTTAATTGAGGTACCATTTCAAGTTAAAAATTCGTATAGAACTGCTTTATAGAAATATCTCTAAAATGCCTAGTGATAGTAAAATTCTACTCAGATATCAAAACCCTGAATGAAACAATAATATGGTGGAACTATAGGCATAGAAAATGAAAACTAACAAAGCAGGTTGTATAATACTGGTGAGATTTATTTAAAGTGGGGTTAGGTACTGGTGAACCTAACAGAAATTGAAAATAGTCTGAGTAATTGTACTTAATAGACCTACTGAACATTATAACTCAGCCACACAGTGTACTGTGGATTATGGGTTATTTGCTCTCATTATTGGATGGTTAACTAGGAGCTGTGGCTCCTGCCATTGCCCATATCACCAGAGAAGCAATATTAGCACACCAAATATTACTAGCCTGGGTAAAGATCAGTATTCAAAATTTCAAATAGGATTTCTAATGAAAACCCAGAATTTTTATGCCTTTGTAAAACTTAAAAATGTAAGTTGAAACACTGTAAATTTGAAACCATCTCCATTAATTACACAATGACATATGAGTGTATGATAATACAGTAATGCATATTCCCTAGTCTGCAGACAAGTATAAAGTTACATTATTCAAATTTGACTTTTTTACCATTTACCTAATGGGGAAACTTGCCTTCTACATCTATTAAAGTGTCTCATAAAGACGTTTACATTTAGTTTACTGAACATTAGCCAAAGAAATATGATGCTTGCCAAATTCTGATATTGATAAGAAATTAAAGGGAATCTGAGTAAAATCAATTTGTTATATTTTAAAATAAGCATTTAAATACTAGACAATCTGCAATTATGCTGTTTGTCATTGCATAAATCCGCTATTTCTAAGGTATGGCTTTGTATAAAATTTAAAGTATTCCATTATATATTAATAATAAATAGTAATTATTGGTTAACACCTGCTTCTCATGTAGGTCAAGGAGCATAAATAAATCACTAACCACATAATTGCTATAAAGTATAATGAGTGCTAAAATTGACTGGCCTCCGCGGATCATGGAAGAAACACCTAATTACATAAGGGGCATAGAAAGACCTTAGAAAAATAAACTTTCAACTCAATTATAAACTATGAAAACAAGAGTTCAGAGAAAAGAGATAAAGAGTGTGGTGGAAATATAAATAATACTATTACATTTGCTGTTAAAAATTGATATTAAAACTAGAAAAAAATCCTTTCCATAAATTAATATATGTAAGAAACAAATTCAGCTAAAACAGAGGTTCAGAAGAATATGATTAAAAGCATATTTATTTCTCATAATTCAGAATTTATTTAGAATGAATTCATTAATTTTATACAACTAATATCCAAAAACCTATGTGTACAATATGCCTTTTCAACATAGCATAACATTCCTATTCTTATAGTAAATAATTTCATGTTATGTTACTACTTCCTCCCTTGTGGCCATAAGCATAGCACAATATCCACTTAACTATTCAAACAGTATGTGTGCATGTATATCCCTGCTTGTGTGAATACGCTATGTATGGGAAAACTTACTTGTTTATTTCTTCATTCCTTATTTTCTGAATTATTTAACTATAGGGTGAATTAAATATTTCTTTCTCAAAATATATTAGCTGGAATTAAGATGTCATTTTTTCCTTTATAAGTATAATTTAGCTAAACATTGCAAGATTAAGGTACTGTAATGCTAACTTACATTGCTTCTGTTTTCTAAAAGTGCAAAATCATGTGAGTACAAACAAAAAACAGGTTTATTTACAAGCACCTATCAGCTCCAGCAATCAACAAACTGTAAACAAACAGAAAATAGAAAAAAAAAACTTACCATACATTCCCAGGAAATAAATACTGTAGAACTTAGTTTTGTGTTCACTTGAATCTACAAATGCTAAAGGCAAAGTTATCCTGACAATAGCAAGGATTGATACAGAATAAGGGAATAATGTTTGGAAAAAATGTGTTTCTATGAATGACAGAAAAAAATCAAGTCATCTATTTTACTTGTCTGAAAATATCACTATGTCTACTGTTACAGACTATAAACCTTAGGAAATGAGACTACATGCAATAAAGAGTACTATTTGAATAAAAAGAATGGCATGTTATTATTATTTATTTTTTAATTTTCATTGCTCATATGGTACTTCCTCAGTGCAGGGTGTATTAACTCTTTAAAACTCTAGGGAAGCATTTAATATACTGAAGAACTTAATAGGACTCTGGGAACCTGAAAAGTGGATTACACTGTGGGAGAATCTGGCTTATTAAGTTCAGTGATGCAGCACACAAAGGTATTGAATTTTAAATGGATTCACAAACTTACTAAATTATCCTTGCTGTCAAATGAAATATAATTTGTGAAAAATTTATTACCCATGATTATCATGTATTAAACATATGGTTTAATATCTAAGCAAATGTTATACTCCTCGTTGGGTAAACACTCTAGATTGCAAGGAGTCCTTAATGCAATTTGACATCTAGCAGAGTTTACATTTCTAATGAACATGGTTTCATTTTTGATAGCTAACTCATCCCTTTCTTGTCACTCAGAGTACTAAAACCATCTGTAATCATGTCACATATATTTTTGTGCTTTCACTTCTAAGTCCACTTATTCATCTCTTTTTGAATGCCCATATATTTCCTTGACTAGATTCAATGTCCTCAGTGCATTTTGGAGGTGAAGAAAGGCAACATAGACTCTTCATAAAGAGTCTACAGTGACAAAATACACCCAGGTATCTCTAAAATTAGCCTTGTGGTTCATGGCTGCCTTTCACTGCTGCAGTACAATTCAATGAAGCATTCTCGTTTTTAACTTCTGTCCTGACCAGATGGGCCTTACCATATATGAAAACTGACATTATCTATATCTTCATTCATTTTTCTTCATGGCAAAAAGTCAAAATTCACACAAATATAACCTTATAGGCTGGGGTTTGGCTTATTGGTAGAGCACTTGCCTCACACACATGAGGCCCTGGGTTCGATCCTCAGCACCTAATAAAAATAAATACATAAATAAATAAAAATAAAGATATTTAAAAAAACTTATAATTCTGGCCTTATCATCAACTGTATGCCTGATAGTAATTATCAAGCACTTTTGCTATTGAATTCTGATTATTGATATAAAATTCAATAAAAAATTATTTGATAAAAATTTATGACCATACTAAATGTAATTCATATCTTGGGTATTGCAATTCACACATCAGAAATGCATGTCCATATTAACAACAATAAAAGATAAAATGCCTAGAAAATTTTTGATTTTATCTCCAATTTATAATTATGAACAATCTCCATGTGATTATTTAAAGTTATTAAAATGATTCAAACTTTTTTTTTTCAGGAGGAGATGGAAACTTTATTCAACAGTTGGTGGTACAGATCCACCAGCTGGTGGACCAAGGGGAAGGTTGCAAGTCTACAACCTTCGACCCCCTCCCTGGGTTTGAGTACATCTTTTATAGTCAAAAAACATATTAAAGCATAAGTTGCTATTGCTAT
This sequence comes from Urocitellus parryii, assembly GCF_045843805.1. Lineage (NCBI taxonomy): Eukaryota > Metazoa > Chordata > Mammalia > Rodentia > Sciuridae > Urocitellus > Urocitellus parryii. The sequence goes on along the minus strand of NC_135531.1, from coordinate 32,334,354 downwards.
GATTCAAAACCATAAACAAACATCATGAGATTGAAAATCATAAGCAGAAAATAGAGTGGGCCAAAATGTTCCTAGTTATGTACAAGTTTAAAAATGGTTACTAACATCTAGACAATCAATCTCTGACAGAGTACATTGCCCAAGAAAAACAGAAAGCAAAGACAGAATACTTTTACATTGTATAGGAATTGTCTTTTTGTGTTGCCAAACATGCTATGCTAAGCAAAAGTTGATGGGTACAGAGGTGGGGCTTTGTCAGGAAGAAGAATTTCTTACATGATGTGGAGTCTTGGGGAAAAATGGAATCTGTTTTGTCATTGCCCATATAGCCTGGCTCGTAATATAAACATAATTTTTTTTTTGTGTGTGTGTGTCTTTTTTATTGAATTTTTAAAAAAATAAATGACAGTGGAATGCATTACAATTCTTATTACACATATACAGCCCAATTTTTCATATCTCCTGTTGTATATAAAGTATATAGACACCAATTCTTGTCTTCATACATGTACTTTGGATAATGATGTCTATCACATTCCGCCATCCTTGCTAACCCCCTGTCCCCTCCATTTCCCTCCCACCCCTCTGCCCTATCTAGAGTTCCTCTATTCCTCCCATGCTCCTCCTCCCTACCACACTATGAAGCAGCCTTCTTATATCAAAGAAAACATTCAGCATTTGTTTTTTGTTTGTTTGTTTTGTTTTGGACTTAGCTAACTTCACTTAGCATTACCTTTTCCAATACCATCCATTTACCTGCAAGTGCCATGATTTGATTCTCTTTTATTTCTGAATAAAATTCCCTTGTGTGTATATGCCACATTTTTTTTTATCCATTCATCTACTGAAGGGGATCTAGTTTGGTTCCCTAGTTTAGCTATTCTGAATTGTGCTGCTATGAACATTGATGTGGCTGTGTCCCTGTAGTGTGCTGATTTTAAGTCCATTGGGTATAGACTGAGGAGAGGGATAGCTGGGTCAAATGGCGGTTTCTTTTCCAGTTTTCCAAGGAATCTCCATACTGCTTTCCATATTGGCTGCACCAATTTGCAGTCCCACCAGCAATGTATTTTTCCCCACATCCTTGCCAACACTTATTGTTGTTTGTCTTCATAGTAGCTGCCATTCTGCCTGGAGTGAGATGATATCTTAGAATACTTTTGATTTTTATTTCTCTAATTGCTAGAGATGATGAACATTATTTCATATATTTATTGGCTGATTGTATATCTTCTTCTAAGAAGTGTCTGTTCAGGTTCTTGGCCCATTTATTGATAGGGTTATTTGTCAAACAATTTCTTATATGTTGGACTCTTTTTGTAAAATTTAATGTCAATTTTTTAAAGAGAGAGAGAGAATTTTTAATATTTATTTATTTATTTTAGTTTTTGGTGGACACAACATCTTTATTTTATTTTTATGTGGTGCTGAGGATCGAACCACAGGTGAGCTTGATACCGCTTGAGTCACAATCCCAGCCCTCTATTTGTAAAATTTATTATGAGACAAATATCAAACTATTTAGGAAAAATAGTCAACTTTCACCAGTTTATAAATGATAAATAAATTCACATCATGTATTTTTATGAAACATCATAAAGAATTTATTAAATAATCAAATAATTACATATTTTAGAAAGTATTCAGATTTAATTTCTAAAACTTTTGTTTATTCTGCTCATTATTTTAAAGCTAAATTAATATTGCATTTATTTATCCATTTATAACAACATTTAATATGTACTATAGGTTATTTTGTGAATATTTTGGATAGAGTAACAGGAAGAATGTGGCATCCATTTATTGATATAAGAAGAAAAAAATCAAGCAATGATTAAATTTAAGACAAAAGTGGAAAAATAGAAATATCAACATGCTGTTGAGTATAAAAAAGGATTGTATGTGAGAATGATCTACTTATTGATTCACTGATCACAAAATAATAATTTCATATCAACCTCAGTTCTTGGGTTGGTTTCAGGTAAAGTTTTTATTTTCCTTGATAATCCTAGCAAAATAGAGAAGGATATTTCTTATTTCAATGCCAGATAACCTCTCAGTCTATTTTTCATTATCTATATTCAATGTAAGCCAGAAGCAATTCACAATGGTTTATTGGAGAAAAACATTTTGCCACCACTGGAGTTAGCAAGCTTATATGAGCATGTGTGGAGTTTAGATGAACAAAGTGGGCAAAAGTGATAGTATCTGAACAGGGAAACCTACATTTAGTGATGATTCACCTTACTTTGCCACAAAGTGATCCTCGTTTAGTAGTTTTGATTTCCCTTTTTTCAGTTGATTATGGTCAATAGGAATCTGAAAATATTACATTTAATTTTCAAAAATCATTCACAAGTTTTAATTCTGCATTATTCTTACTGTGGTAAATTCTTATGCCATCCCACTCAAGATGTGATTTTTTTTCCAAACTCCATGTCACAATGCCTGTCATTGCTGAATGTATGAATTAAACTTTATTATATACATAATATGTGTTAGAAAAAAACACAGCATATTGAGGTTTAAGTACCATCTCCAGTTTCAGGCATACACTGGGATCTTGGGGTGTATCCCTGGCAGACAGTGCATGTGAGAGAATCAAAGCCTCTCAAACATTTAACATCACACTCCAAATTCTTTGTCATCGAGTAGCCCACTTAGTCAAATTAGGTGTTTATTTTTAATATTGAAGAAAATGCAAGTGGAAAACTGATAGAAAAAAATGCACATAGAACTGAAAAAGATATTATTGGTGATTTGTTATAAAAATCAGTCTACAACTCAATAAGAATTTAATTAGACCTTAGTTACTCATCTAATATGTATAACAATATCCAACAAAAATCATGAATACTTCTATGTACAAAAAGCCTTTATTTATGTACTTAGGAAGAATATATTTTCCTAGCAGAGTCTAAAGAAATCCTGCTAAGAAGGGGCAGAATGCATAACTACCTCATTCTAACATAATCAACATCACTGTTTTGGGCTGGATCTTCATGGAAACATGCTGTCTTTCTGACTTTAGGATCTCAAACTCTTTCAGTGACATAGCATGATGATTATTAATTATAATTAAGCATTGAAATGATAAACATTAACTTTCTATTTTAAAATAATTGAGGCTTCCAATAAATACTGATTGCTTTAACATAATGCTGATGACAATTAATTCCACCAATCTAGCCCAATTTCTGTGAAGACACTGATCTGGGGTTTGTTGCTCCTTCTCATCCACAACTTCACAAAAAAGGCAATCATAATGGCAATAGAAAAGACCCCAACATCTTTCCAGTGATGACCTGTATTAATAATTTGATATGCTTCTTCCATGTTTAATCACTACCTATACTTAAAATATGCTTACCATGTCCTGACATCATTAAAATGATCAGTCTTCATAATCACACTTAATATTTCAAGGTATATTGAAATTCAGACAAAAAGAAACTGCTCTGTGCATGTTGGTTCCCTGTTTTCTTTTTCATAAATACATATTTCTAACTGATGTTTCTCTCTTAGTATAGGTTAAAATAAATGAAGTAAATTACATCAAAAACTCCACTTGAAATAATGTTATTATACACTAAAATTTATACTATAAAATCAACACTAAGTTATCCTTCCAGTTTATGTTTTTACATAATACATGCTATTTATTTTAGAGTTCATAACCACTTTCTACAGCAAATATTAAAAAGAATTTAATCTAATAATGGTCTGATGTGATAATTTCACAAATGTTAGTGATGTATGGTATGTTTTTCATTAGATTTTTATACTATATACTAAAAATTACCATTTGCCTAGTTAAGAACAATGAATTAGGTGTCATGAACAACCATCTAAAATCCAGGAGAACTTTAATAACAAGGAGCCATTTGTTTGGTAATAACAATCCATTCAGTTCATCTGTTTAGCATATAAATTAAAAAACATGGATCAAACTGATTACTCTAAATTGATTGGTTCTCTGAGTGCTAATGCTGCTGTGCTAGGTTAACACTAGCATCTGTTACAAACAATATCTTATCATAAAAATCATATGTTCATTCAAGTTCACTTATAAACAAATACTCAATTCTTAAAAATTTCAGCAGTAATATTTATCATAGTATCATTAAAAGTGAAGAGCAGAAGTAAATTCACTTCTAAGTAAATAATATGAAAATATTTGTTAAATGCTAAGCTATACTTATACTTGTTTAATTAATTTAATTACAAACATTTTTGAAATGTATGCTTTTGTTTTTGTTTTTGTTTTCATATGTAGGGAGTACTGGGAATTGACTTCAGGGGCACTAAAGCACTGAGCCACATCCCAACCCTTTTGTGTATTTTATTTAGGGATAGGGTCTCACTGGTTTCCTTAGAAACTCACTTTTGCTGAGGCTAGCTTTGAACTTGCTATCCTCCTGTCTCAGCCTGCTGAACCACTGGGGTTATAGGCGTGGGCCACCGCGATGGGCTGAAAAAAATCTTAAAATCTTAAGAAATAGAACTTTATTTAACCACATAAATAAGAATTTTATTAAATACATGATCTGTTAATATTTTCTCAATTAATATATTTTATAGCTTAGTTTTAAATATCTTCATCAATAGGCATTAAGGAAAATTTATTTTATACTGAATGGATTATAAAATAAAGGTGATTATCTATACCACAGTGATCTAAATTTTGATTTCAAAACTTAGAGGTTATTGGAGATTTTCATAAACTCTCATTATGTTGAATGTGTACGTAATTTGCAAATAATCTTTTTTCTTTAATATATAATTTAATCTCTGATGATAGAAGCAAATGCTAAGAAGAGATACAAAACTTCCGCATCCACATACAACAATTTAATAGACAAAAGAAAACTAATCTTTTTTTAAAAGTGTAACTTCTAAAATCCCTCCTTTTTGTTCAGTCCTTCTAATTCTCCTGACCATCCTCCTTAAGACAATAGTTCTTATTCTGCCATAATTCATGATTTAATGCTGAATTAATGATATATTTCTACCTTCTTAAAACAGTTTCATAGGGATTATAATTTTATTTAAAATAAATAAAAATGTTGCAGTTCTTACTTGGCATGATAGTTTGAGTTACACAAGTCAGCTAAATGGACCAAGGAGGATCCTGACCTGGAATAGATTACATGGATTATTCACAAGTTGTATTTTAAATTTGTCAGATACTAACATAAGACAGGTCTGAAGAGTTCAAATGAATGCAGCTTTTGTGCATTTTTAAAATATTTAAAGAATATTTTCCTGTGTAAGACTCTACACTTGGTACATGGAATACAAAAATACTAAAAGAAAAAATTCAAAGAACACTGAGTACAGCTGTGGAGTCAAAAGTAAGTAAATAATATTATGACATAAGAATGCAATTATAGAAGAAGCACAAAGCATAGAGGGGAATTTCAAAATTCTTCCAAGTAATATGAAAAAATACAGATAATATAACACTTATTTGTAGTTTAGATAAAATCCTTAAGCAGACAATATAAGATATCAACATAAGTAGAATCTTACATATTGTTTAGTGGTTATAAGGTCTAAATGACAACTAACTTTGCAGCCCAAACTCTGGTATAAAAGTAAAATGCTTAAACTATTTATCAGCCTGACTAGAGTAGAATCAGGAAAGCATTTTGGGAATCAAATTTGCTGTGGATGAAGCATGAATTGCTGTGGGAGTTTGGAGGCATGTGCCTCTGTGGAACTACAGAGAACCCACATCATGAAGGTTTCTTATGACCCCTTAAGGAATAATAACTGTTTTGTTTTGTTTTGTTTTGTATTGTTTTGTTTTTGTGGTGCTGGGGGGATTGAACTCAGGACCTTGTGCATGCAAGGCAAGCACTCTACCAACTGAGCTACATTCCCAGCCCCAAGAATAATAACTGTTCCACAAGTAAATTTATCCACAATCTATTCAGGGGAACACCAAATCAACTGAAAATCTAATCCATGCTTGTCTTAGCTTACAGTGATATAATGTAAGAGCAAAAATTGGGTGGTTTAAATCAGGTAACTTGGGAAACTAGAACATCAAAAATGAAGGTACTGGTAGATATAAACACTGGTGAAGGGTTTCATTGTAGTTAATAGGTGGTAGGTACCTTCTCCTTATGACCTTACATGGTAGAAAAGAAAAGCAGGCTGTTTTAGAATTTTCATATGAACAATAGTTCCATCCATGAGGGATCTATTGTCATGTCCTTATCTAATCCTGATTACATCCCATATACACCTACCTCCCAATAAAAATCTTATTAGGAGGCAGTGTTTCAGAATATAGATCTTAAATGGACTTTAGCATTCACTCTGAAACAGGTTTATACCAGAAGCAGAAAATACACAAACAACAAAACAAAGACACAGATTGGAGTTCTCATCAAGGTTACATTTTAAGAAAAGAAAGAAATCATATGTGCCCTTGAAAAGGAAAAGAAAATACCAAAATTAGATAAGGCATATGAGAATTAAAAAGCAATATTGAATATATATATATATATATATATATATATATATATATATATATATATATATTTAGAAGGTTAGGTGAGAGCAAAGACTTGATGGAGGTAAATCACCTTGACAAGTTGAAATCCCAGCGTCCCAGGCAAAGGGAAGAAAGACGTAAGAGACAAGACCAGTGGGAGTAGAGTGAACATTGGAGAATGTCAAAACAGTAGCAGTTTATTCAAATATTTAAGTTGGCACTACCTCAAGGTTGAATTAACAAGAATTTCTTATGTATTCTTACCTGATTTTCATTTGTTCTGTATTCAGAGAGAAAAATGACTTTTTTTTTCACAAGGAAAAGACTAAGCATCTAAAGACAATGCTTTGAAGACTTGCTTTTTATGCATTTCCTAACAAATTTAAACAATACTTGTTCTATGGTATAGTTAGAATAGTTCTATTCAAGAAAATCACTTCTAACAATTGTTTTAAGAACTCTATCTTGGCTGGGAATATAACTCAGTTGGTAGAGTTCTTGCCTCATATGCACAAGGCCCTGTGTTCAATTCACAGCCTCACAACAAACAAACAAACAAAAGAGAACATCTATCTTAACTGGGCATGGTGGCACATGCCTGTATTCCCAGCTAATCAGGAGGCTTGGAAAGTTCAAGGCCAGCCTGGGCAACTTAGTGAAACCCTGTCTCAAAACATGGTGTGTATCTCAGCTGTAGAAGACTTCTAGGTTCAATTTTCAGTTGGAGAGCTTGAAGGGAAATTAAAAAAAAAAAAAAAAAAAAAAAAAAAAACCCTGTGCCTATTCCTATATAATAGCATACCATGCATTAAGTGTAATCATATTCAAAAAATAAGGCAATCTAGAAAACTTTATCATACTAGTCTATCAAATACACAGAACTAAATGCACCCACCAAAATGACTCATAATGTTTTGAACTTTGCACAGGAGAAGGTAGAAGTAGTAGATTAAATTAGCAAAATTCTCAAAAATAATGTTCATATGGAAAAAAAAGTATTATGTACCAGGTACACCTTTGACACCAGTGGCAGTCAGCAAATGAGTGCCAGTTTGTAATTGAGAAAAAGGTGTGTAAAAATAGTTACCTGCTTCATACCCAATTATTATCCAGAGAATCTGTCTATGGGTAAAGTTATAAACTTCTCTCTGATTGTTTGTGTATTCATGACATTGTTTGATCTTTAACATGGTACAGTAGAATAAAATACACGTTTACAGTCTTCAGTATGAATCCAAATGTCTTCTCACAATCCATTTTGTCACTGTCTGTATGAAAAGTGTTTTGAGGGCAATCATTGGACAGGTGCAGGCTCAAGGTCATGTAACTATTGTTTAATCTACAGAGTTTCAGTGTGCTCATTCATGTGATAAAGGAAATGCAAATATGATCAATTGAATTAGAAAAGGGTTTCAGTTGCTTTCCTTATATCTAACTCTCCTCTTCTGAGCATACAAGGTGGTAACATTTTATTATACCTTGTGGCTGAGTGGGGCCATGTGACTTTCACCAACTATTAGTCTCTTGTGATTCACCTGGGAAGCAGAATATTAAATTTTGGTGAAAGATGGACAAATTTCTATTCCCATATTATGGTAAATGAAGAAAGTTCTTTTTTTTTTGAGACATACTTCTGCAGAATCAAAACAGCATGGATCACCAGAGCACTGCATGTGGCACAGTCATCCTGTTGAGAAAACATAAAATTTTTGAGCATGAAATATTTTATTATGTTTTACCACTGAGATTCAGGAGTAGTTTTTAAAATAGCTCAAAATAACATTTAGGTGCAAGTTTTCATATATCTCTCAAAATAGTACATATCATTAACTTTCCTTGTAAAACCACATAACTCTATATAGTCATATACCACAGAAGTCTGAGACAATAACAAGCACATGTTCACACTGTATTACATGCATGTACAAACAGGGATTTTGAAAGTTGATGCTAAGCAGAGGCAGGAGGGAAATTTTTAGTCATTACAAACTTGATACATTCTTGTGATTAAGATTTTAATGCTATTGTTTTAAGGCTAATATTTTAATGTTTTAGTTAGAAAGACTCATGTTTCTTTACAAATATCATATTAACATTTGTGTATGTTAATGTATTTGAAGGGATACAAATAACAAATAGATCAGGAGTTGTATTAGTTTGCTTTAGCTGCCCTAACAGAACACCCAGAGTGGTTTAAACAAGAGAAATTTATTCTCCCATGGTTCTCTAAGATCGAGTTGCCTTCAGGTGAAGTCTTCCTCTGTACTTGCTGATGATACGTTTTTACTGTGTCTTCACATGTCTTTTTCTCTATGTTCAAGCTGAGACAGTGAACTTTATAACAACTGTGATTCTTCTTATAACATCAGCCCTTTGAAAATAGAACCTCATTCTAAGAATTCAATTAACCTTAATTATCTCCCAAAATAGTTACAATGGGCCCTGAGCTTTAATATACGAAATTTGAGAGCACACAATTTTATCTAAAACATAATCATCCAGAATTCTCTCCTTCAGGGAGTAAAAGTATATCAAAGATGGATAAGAAGCATCTCTCCAAACCACATAAACCAAACCTCCACTTTTTGTAGGAGTTAATTCAACCCAAAGGCAACCTTTTAAGATCATAATCAAGTAGTCTCTGACTATACTTTGAGGGAAATGTGCATTATATCAAGTGTGCTCTCATACACCTTCTGTTCTGCTCTGTTAATACCAATCAACTCTCCTTTGCAAGTCTTCCTAGCACCAAGAACACTGAGAAAGTTTCACTCCAGAAGATTCTGAATGTGTAATAAAAGAATAATTACAGCCTTAATTCTAGTGTATCTCTGTGATCAAAGCTAAATATGCTTAGTTCATCCTATTATAATTATTCTCAGATTTATTATCCAACTGAACTTAAAAATCTATAATGATATCAAATGTCAAAATTTAAGTAGTTTCAAAGTAAAATGCAAATATTTAAATATCCTGTATTTGATTATAAATTCCTCATTTTTACAAAATTTGCAAGCAGAATTTAAATTTAAAATTTCCTTTGGGAATTAAAATCTAAACAAATTGTGATAGTAGGAGCAAATGTGACTCCATTTTGTTTTATGACTTCATCCTGTAAAACAACCATGCCAAGTAGGAGGGTCATGACTGGGGCAAGATGTTCTTTTCCTTTTGCTATAGAAACCTTTAAGAACACAAAACTACCTAATGGGGCATTGTTTCTGTAACTAGGTTAACCGGTGGGGAGGGGGGCTATTTCTATAACTGGGGTGACTGGGCTAACTGTAATTGGTTAGGCTTCCCACCACTTGACTACACTCTCTTGCTTCTGTAACCTGGCTTGCTTGCATTGGCTAGACCCCAAACATCCCTTTTGCGGTTTTGAGGCTTATAAGGAGTGCCCTTGCAATTGTTCTGGGCTGATCAGGGGAACAGCTTTATGTTCTGGTCAGCCGGCATTGGTGTGCTTCAATAAAGGCTTGATTCAATTATATTTGAGTGGTCTGGAAGTCAGTTTATGAAACTCTGAGACGAAGCTTTAATTACAACAAAATAAAAGATCAAAATTCTTACGTACAAATGTACAGAAGTTAAAGTACAAAATAAGATTATTTAACATTCTGAATTAAAGAACAAAACATGTACCAATCTGGCCCTCTTCAGAGTTTTAATTTGGCTTTTGAAAATCAAATTGTCTGTTTCCATGGCCTGAGATATGTTTCCATTGAAATAGCCATTGCATCCTGAGTTTCAAAGTTTCATTAGTCCAATATGAAAGCTCTTCAGTGTTTGATTTGTTTAAAAATTCTAAACGTATAATAGGACAGATAAACATGGCACTGCGCGGCACTGCGCTCACATCTACCAAATTCAGAAGCCAGACAATGCCAAGAGGAAGCCATCATTTCAAACTTTCTCAAGATGAGTATGATTAGTACCTAAAGGTACTGAAAATGATAGCAGTGGCTCATTATGGATGAAGGATGAAAGATTACTGGTAAAAATTATGACTGCACATTTGCCAGGTGACATGCCACTTCTGCTGTATTTAAAAGTCCGCTATTTTGAGCCAAGTATTGTGGTTCACCCCTGTAATGGCTTGGGAAGCTGAGGCAGAGTAACATGAGTTCAAAGCTAGATTCAGCAACTTAGTGAGAATCTAAACAACTCAGTGAAACCCTGCCTCTAAATAAAATATAAATAAGGGCTAGGGATATGGCTTAGTGGTTGAGAGCCCAGGTTTAATCCCTGTACCAAAAAAAGAAAAATCCTTCAGTTTTAATCTACTCTGAATTAGGGGAAATATATGCACACAGAACTAGGATTACAATGTCTAGAGTCTATATGTTAAACAATTGTTTCTAGGAAATGGTGTCTAAGAATCATCTACCTTCTTGAAGTCAAAAAAAGAGATTATAATAGTGAACTAAAGGTGATTTACTCTCTTTTTATGTATATGTTTTTAGTCAAGTTTTTTTTGCTACTGTGACCAAAAGACCTGACAAGAATAACTTTAAGGAGGAAAAGTTTATTTTGGGGCTCATGGTTTTGGAGGCCACAGTCCATAGCAATTCCATTCCCTGGGGCCTGAGGTGAGTCAGAACATCATGGCAGAAGTGTGTTTCAGAGGAAAGCAGCTTAGGACATCACATCAGGAGGCAGAGAGGGAGACTAAACTCAGCTAACAAACATGCACCCCAAAGACACAGGTCCACATTCTACTTGCCTATGGTTACCACCCAGTTAATCCCTATCAGAGGATCAATGCACTAATTGGGTTAAGACTCTCATAACCCAATCATTTCACTTCTAAATATTCTAGCATTGTCTCTCACATAAGCTTTTTTTAAAATTTGTTTTTAAATAAAAGAATATTGTTCAGCCATTAAAAAAAATCCTATATATGCAGCAACACTGATGGAACTGGAGGACATAATTTTAAAGAAAGCAAGACAGACACAGTGAATACCCTTTCTCATAACTGAAAACTTATAAAATAACAACAACAAAAGTTGTCTTGAGAGTAGAATAGAGATTACTAGAAACGGGGAAGGGTGCAGGATATGGGCAAAGTTAGTAATGGGACATGATCAATGAATGCTGTGCCCATATGTAGGAATACTGTGAAAACCACTAATATGTGCAATTATATGTTATTTACAAAATAATACTAAATTAAGTATGAGATCTCCTATTCTTAATTTAGTACTTAAGTTTTTCTATGACAAAATTCTGCTTCTATGTGACAACAGGCTCCTAAGGACATTTCCTTAATAACTCCACTTTAATTCTACTAGATAAATATCCTCAGTGCTTTCATTTTGTGACACTATGGGTGATAATTCTAGATCAGGTGAGAAATCGTTGCAGGACTTTGTGATCCTCAAATCAATTCAATAAGTATTTGAACATTCCATTCATTAAGTACATTTTTATTCTGTTGTATTATTTTTTAACCTTCTATTTATTTTTTAATCTATTATAAAATTATTACTTTACCATATACTTCCTCTGATTGTCTTATCTTTTATCAGGCTCAATCAAAGTAGTACAATTTAAGGAGCTAAGGTCAGTCCATATCAATCTGTAACATGTGTAAGTATGACTGATATCATGTGCACAATTACAATGCCTCACACATACAACGCCTCTGACTTCCTTTTTCCCTTGCCCAGGCCCAGACATTCATTCATCTAAACTAACTAACTTTCTTTCTTAATCACTTTCTTAATCTTTCTTTCCTTCTTTTTTTCTTTCTTTCTTTCTTTCTTTCTTTCTTTCTTTCTTTCTTTCTTTCTTTCTTTTTTTCTTTCTTCTTTCTTTCTTTCTTTCTTTCTTTCTTTCTTTCTTCTTTCTTTCTTTCTTTCTTTCTTTCTTCTTTCTTTCTTCTTTCTTTCTTTCTTCTTTCCTTCTGTCCTTCTTTCTTTCCTTCCTTCCCTCCCTCCCTCCCTCTCTCTCTTTCTTTCTTTCTCTCTTTGTTTTTAAATGGGATAAACCTACTTAAAAGGTGTTCTTCCCTCAAACCAACCTCATAATCAGACAGGGGCAACATATGTTATTATCATGCCTAGATCATTTTGAAGATGTAACTAGAATTATTTGCATATACCACTTAATAGTTTTAATATAGTATATTTAGTTATGGTCATACCCACATGCATAGCTTCATGAGACTGGAATAATCTAATTAAAATGGAATAAACACCACACACACACACACACACACACACACACACAGTTCCTACAGTTGTTCCTTGTTATCCAAGGGGAATTGGTAGTAGATCCTCTGCAGATTCCAAAATTCTGACCAACACTCTTTCATATACTTTAACTTATCTATAGATTACTTATAATACTTAATGTAATCTAAATGCCTGGTTAGCAGCTATTACACTATTTAAGGAATAATGACAAGAAAAGGAGTCTGTACATGTTCAGTACTGATACAAGTCCCCTCCCTCTTACCATCCTGGGCATTTTCAATCCACAGTTGACAGAATCTTTGGATAGAGATCCTGGAGATACAGAGATCTTACTGTAATGTATATGTCAAAGAAAAGTGTCACCAGAGTTCCTATCTGCCTCCCTCCTGGTGTTTCCGAACTCAAAGGATGGCCAAGGAAGATGGAAGCATAATGTTCTTTGTTTCGTTTTGTTTGATCTGTAAAATATAAAGGAGAATAACAAGCACTGTGAGAACTCAGCCCCTTTAGAAGGGAGTGAATGAGGAGAAAATGATGAAAACATAATAGTTATATGATTAGTTACATCTTAAAAATCAGATGGCTTTTAATGTGTCTAAGAAAATGCAAATACAACTTGTAATCATTAATATTTTATTGGAATATTTGTTTCAATGAAAGTTTACATGAAAAAAAATGTGGTTTATGTGAACAATGGAGTTTTACTCAGCCATAAAGAAAAATGAAATTATGTTATTTGCTGATAAATGGGGAAAACTAGAGTATATCATGGTAAGTGAAATAAGGCAGTCTCATAAAGTCATTGGTCAAATGTTTTTTTTCTCATACGTGGAAGACAGAATGTATATAAGAAAAAAAGAATAAAAAAGGATTTTATGAAAATAGAAGGGAAATTAAGAGAGTAGAGGAAAGGGATCTAGAGGGGGGGAGGAGCAGAAGTATTGAGGGAAAAAAATACCAAATTATGCTACATGCGGGTACAAATATACTACAATGAATATATAGAATTATAATGCATTAATTAAAATAATAATAATTAAAATAGAAGGGGAATTAGTAAAGTAAGGGATCAAGGGCAGGGAGGAAAGGAGGAAAACTAAAAGAATGAGAAATGAAAATGATAAAATTATGTTATATGCATGTACAAATAAGGCATAAATATTCTTTCTATTATGTATAATTATAGTGCTCTGAAATAAAATAAATGAAGGAAGAAATGTATTTTGTAACCACCCTCTTAGATTTTGATCCTAATGTATACCTTATGAATGTTCCATTGTATCTTTGATGAAAACAATCATCATTGATATGAGCAGGGCGTAAATTTTCACCCTATTAGCCAAATGAGTGGATTCAAATTTAAATAAGTGAAGAATAATTATACATGGGCTATTGGAATTTTAGAACCAGAGATAAAGTTGTTGTAATATCATGATACACTGACAAATACACTGCATTTAGGGAAACATTGTGCACTTTATAGCTATGTTTTAAATAAAGAATCAGAACTTTGTGGTCCTACCTGAGTTCAATAAATTAGGAAGTCTGAAATGTGTATTGAACTACATTTTCATTGACCTTTTCTATTAACAAGAGTTTTCATTTTGATTGTTTGTTTTCAGGTAGGTGCTCATGTCTGCATCCGTTAGTTCAAGTCCTGCAAGGTAGCTATGTGAATAGAGTGGAGGTCATGGGGGGCCACGTCCTTCAGAAACCATAGTATCTTTCCTTTCCCCAAACCAGCAAACATTAGTTTTTTTTTTTTTTCTTGAGTAACTGGTACTTTAACCCTGGGAGGAATAATTCTACAGAGGACTATTGTACTTTATTAACCAACAGAAGATAAATGTTATTAGCAAATTGTGGTCATTCCCTCACATGTTGAAAATATGCCAGGACTGCTGGTTTGTGCATTAAATTAAGGCTGGGTTTTCTTGGAAATGAATCTTCCTATGGGATTTTTGATTGTTTTTTTATATTTACTTTTTAGTTGTAGTCGAATGCAATACCTTTATTTTATTTATTTATTTTTATGTGGTGCTGAGGATGGAACCTAGGGCCACACATGTATGAAGTGGGCGCTCTACCACTGAGTCACAACCCCAGCCTTGATTATAAAGCTTTTCAGGTACAAATTAACTGTGAAGGTAAGAGAACATCTGGGATAGAGAGCATTATCATAGTTATAGAAATACATCAATGGTTAGACAGAATTAGTTTAGTGTCAAGTGCTGACTATAAGGGATTTTTAAGTTCTATGATGCCTACATTTACATATCACATATTGTTAACTTATTATCTAGTAATTTTATCATTTTATTTTCATGAGAATCTGGGAGAGTTTTTTTTCAATGTAATAGGATTAATTACAAGTCTTCTGATATCAAAGCAGGTTTTGGGATTATGATTGTTGGGAATCAAGTCCCTAAAAATTTTTCATTTTGCACAGCTAACCAGAAACCCCAGAATCAAGTCAATGTTCAGCATCTCTAATGTATACATCACCCTCTTTAATCAAAAGTATAAAATCATACTGAAATCATCAATACAATTTACATTACCACTCAAAAAACAGGTTAAAAAGAAGTCATTTTAGCCAGTAGAGGTAGCATATGCCTGTATTTCCAGCTCCTTCAGAGCATGAGCAGGAGGATCATAGATTTGAAGCCAGCTTCAGCAACCTATTGAGGTTGTAAAAAACCTAATGAGACACTCTCTCAAAATTAAAAGTAAAAGGGCTGGGGGTGTTTCTCAGTGGTTAAGTGCCCTTGGATTCATTCCCCAGTACCAATAAAGGAAAAAAAGCATCAATAACATTAATAAAACTTTTTGTTAAATATTAATGAATATACTAAGATGCTATGGGAAAATCTCTGAAAATAGAGAAAAAAGAAATTTTAAAATTATGTCTTCAAATACCTGCGCTGGAATTTTATAACAACCACACACTCTTATCTAATCAACAGGCTGGCACTATTACTTATACTCCCTAAAGGCAACTCATTGCAAAATACATTCCAATTAAAGATTTTATTTATTTTTTTAAAGAGAGAGAGAGAGAGAGAGAGAGAGAGAGAGAGAGAGAGAATTTTAATATTTATTTTTTTAGCTTTCGGCGGACACAACATCTTTGTTTTTTGTATGTGGTGCTGAGGATTGAACCCGGGCCGCAAGCATGCCAGGCGAGCGCACTACGGCTTGAGCCACATCCCCAGCCCCAAAACTATAAATTCCTTAAGGGCATATTATTTTTTTTCTCCACAGAGAATATTATAGTCTATAAGATATAAGAGTTGATAGTATAGTTGATAAGAGGCTGGTAATATTTTGACAATTGAGTATATCGGTCACAGCATTTTCTTACACATCAGTAGAAATTGGTGAATGAAAGCGTTAAATGCCAGTTAAAATTAAATCTGTATTCATAATGTTGGAGTCCTGATTAAACAGGACAATAAAAAACTCAAACAACCAAAATCATTTTTCCTTAAATGAATGAAAACTCAGGAATCCCTAGGAAAGCACAGTCTTATTAGTTCAACTGAAGTCTCTTAGGCAGAAATAATTTCAATTTAACATGTTCAGTAATGTTTTATTTAACTGCTTCCGATAGAGTTCATTTGATCAAAACCTGAAGTGTTTGAAACCCTCAGCAGTTTTATCTGCTGTGCTGCTGCCTCACAGGTCACACAGTGACCTTGTAGACTACTGCCATATAGTTCTGTCTGTTGCCATAAACATCTCACTTGCAGTTGAAGACAGTAATTAAAAAGATTCCATGATGAGGATCAGTGTTTAGAGCAGAGATCTGAGACTACACTGCTGATGAATTTATGAATTAAATTTGCCCGCTGAGCTGCAGCAAAGGTGACAGAATCTCCAGTTTACAACCATGTTTTTAATTTAGACATGTTATGCATGGCCAGAAACAACAACAGCCATTTCCTTTTTACATGGCTTATTACTTATAAATCATGACAGCACTATACCTGCATTAATCTGAAAGGATGAAAAGATAACAGTACTGTTATCATAGATGTGAGGTGTCTCTCAAAACCTCATTAGGGAGACAATAAAAAAAAAGCCATAGAGGTGAAAAGATTGGGTTACTAGAGCATAAATCTAAGCAGTGCATTAATTCACTGATTGGGCTTAACTGTATGCTAACTGTAAGCAGGTAGGGTATGGCTGGAGGAGGTGGGCCTCTGTGGGCTTGTCTTTGGGATATATAGTTTGTCCTTGTTGAGTGGAACTCTACCTCTCTGCTTCCTGATGTGATGTCCTGAGTTGTTTTTTCTCAGTCTCACTCTTCTTCCATGATATTCTGTTTTACCGTAAACCTCAAGGAATGGAATGGGCTGAGACCTCTGAAACCATGAACCCCCAAATTAATTTTTCCTATTCCAATTGGTCTTGTCAGTCCTTTGGTCACAGCAGCAAAAAAGCTGACTAAAAGAAGTATGCAAACAGTTTATTTTTTTAATTCTAAATTTCCAAAGATGCAGAAATATACAAAATAGCATTTTCTAAATTTTGGTATAGAAGTATGTGCTAATGCTGAACAAGTAAGAGGAAGTGCATGGAGGTACCAATAATTCACTTAAGATATCAAAATCAAAAGTGATGATTGATTCATAAAGAGATGGAAATATGGACAGATAAAGCAAATGTTTTACAAATTTAATGCTAGTGTTCATAAGGCATATGAATGTTCACTGGTAAATTCTGTCAATTTTTTTCTATGTTTTAAACGTTAATAATAAAATGATGGAAAATACTATAAATGAACATGTGGTAATAATCTGTTTCAAGATATGTTTTGCAGTTGTCAATTATTCTTTGAAAACTGAAAACGAATTGAGCTAATCTTCAATGTGCTCTCTGTAAATCGCTATGTAGCTGGAAATTGGCATGCTTTAGAAATTTAGTAAAAACTCTGAATCTTCACTCTTTGTAGTGCAAACCAGTTCTACTCATCACAGATAAGTGGAATGCCAGTTGCCATAAGTTGAGCCATTTATTTTAAAATTCTTCAAGTTGAAAACTATCTCTTATCCTAATACAGTAAGTACTAGTCATTCCAAATGATGATTAAATATAAAACTTTTTCCTTTGAGCATTAAGTGCTTACTAAACGTTAGTGATGACCTTATATTTCCTTGCATTTTGCTCTTCAGAATTCACTCTCTTGTGACAGTATACTTTAGTCATTACTTTAAAAAAATCACTTTATTCTTTCAATGAATTCTTGTTAGTATATCAGAAGACATAAATCAAATGTCTGAGTGATGGCTCCAATTTTCAATAACAGATAATACATAAAATCTACTAAAATGATGTTCTACTTAGGACTCAGAGAATGTTGAGTAATGATATTCTGGAAGCTCAGAATTACACAAGCACATGGGTCAAGAAAGGCTGGTGCTTTTATTGAAATAAAATGGTGATATAAAGATAAAACTTTTACCATGATTTTCAGGAAAATAGTGAGTTTTGCAAAAGTTGAGGCAACATCATGAAATATTTAAGCAAGGGAATCTTGAGGTCAGGAAGGTTGAACTTAAAGCCCTTCTATGCAGTTCTGACCAAGGAGTATGGGCAAGACCAGCAACATCTGTAAGCTTCAGCTTTTTCCTTTGTAATTCCAATGTAGCAGTGTCTTATTTCTCAGGCTTACTGTGAATTGACTAATGAAATCATTCATACCACATGCATTTTATAATGCATATAAAGTAGCAAGTAGTCAATCAATAATGATCATTTGAAATTATTTACTAAAGGCTGAATGTTGTTTTCTTTAAAAACAAGCACTGAAGTATGATTTTGGATTCAGAATATATTAAAATCATATAAATGGTTACTATTTGAAAAAACAAAAACTATACATTCATAGCTGCAGAAAACATTGGAAAACTTGATAGATTTATACACGGTTCTTTTAAAAGCAATCGTTACTACAAAGACTGAAGTATCTCATTCTTCTGGGAAGGAATATTCTGAGAAAAACAATTGATTGAAATAATGCTAGTGGCTGAATTTTTGCTTAAAAATAAATTTATATCCTTAAGAACTGTATTTTTTATTTTTTTTAACTTTTTTTAGTTGTTGATGGACCTTAATTTTATTCATTTATTTATATACAGTGCTGAGACTCAAACCAAATGACTCACACATGCGAGGCAAGCACTCTACCAATGAGCCACAAACAAAGCCCTAGGAACTGTATACTTTGTGTTACAAAGAAAATGCAATGTAACCCCAAATATAAAATATATAAGCATTAATCTAAAGAAAAATGCATAAGTCCTCTGTTCTGAAAATTACAAAACATTATTGAGACATGGTAAAGAAAAAAATATATATAAATAAGTTATTCCATATTTATTGATCAATAGTGCCAAGAAGTATGTTCTCCCCAAATTTGTATATCTACTCAATATGATCCCAATAAAAGTTCCAATTAGTATTTTGGAAAAAAAAAAGATGCTATTTTACTTTAGAAAAAAAAACAGCAATAATGTTATGTTTTTAAGGTTGATTGCGGGGACACATGACTAAATCAATCAGGGTCACTCCAAGTGAATTTGGGCTGATTAAATAAAGACACAGACACAGATATTACTTTTTTCTTTGGGTTCAGTGACCACTCCTCAACCAGAACTACCACAAAGTGGGGCAGGGCAGGCAAGAAAGACAAGGAGCACACGTTGAAACCAGGTTTTATTAATAGGGGAAGCTAATCCATGGTACATTCCGTCCAAAAATGGGCAAAAAGATAGAATTACAACCAAGAGGTGGGTGTAATTCAACCTCATCAGATGACTCCCACTCCCAAAACTGCACCTTTCCTTTCCAAGTGGAAGTAAATTCCACTTGCATTGCAGGGTGCAATACCCTTTCAGTACCTCTTTACTCAGGATTTATAGGTGTGGGCATAGCTCCTGTTTAGGGCAGGCCCTGACAGTTGATTGTATAGAAATACAAATGTGTTTGTAAAAATTAATATTCACATTAATATTACAAATACTTACTTTGCATATGGAGATGATATAAAGGGTATTATACTAGCAATTGTATTTCTTGATATCCAAAGTTTAATGAAGAGAAGATTTTTAACCAAGATAATGGTTTTATCTGTGAATGGGAAAACTACTGTGGGAAAGAGGAAGTAAAACAGAATGTAAAATTTAATTCAGACAAGTAATACTTAAAATACTTTTGTTTGAAGGACAATTAATTTCAAAGAACTATGTTCTTTTGTGCCAGTGACAATGATTGATTCTTCTATTATTTCACACACTAACTTAGGATGCATACACATACCTAGATCTTTCTTAATTCTTGCTCTGACTGAATTAGTATGTGAAGAGTACATGGAGAGACAGTCCACATACTCCAAACTTCCTTATTGGTTTTGGTAATTTTCATCCTTCTAGAAATATTACCTATTGAACCTGTCTGGTTTTGTAAACTTTTCATTGCTGAGATGAATATATCTGACAAGAACAACTTGGAGGAGGAAAAGTTTATTTTGGCTCACAATTTCAAAGTTTCAATGCATCGTTTGCCAACTCCATTGCTCTGGTCCCAAAGTGAGCAGAGCATCATTGCTGAAGGAAATGGTGGAAAAGCTCTGCTTTGCTCAAGGGAGCCAGTAAGCAGAAGGAGAAAAGAAAAGGGGCTGTAGGGAGATGAATATCTCCATGGCACACTCCCAGTGATCCACCTCCAGCAGACCATCCCTTTTGGCTAATTCATGCAAATAAATATATAAATTGCTTAAAGTGTATTGAAAGACAAAATAAGCTGTTTAAAATAGTATTAATATGCAAGAATATATATATGTACACATACATACATATGTATATATGTATATATGTATATATATATATATATATATATATATATATATAACTTTGGTAGGGAAATATTTCTTCATAAGATATGAAAAAAACTAATTATAGAGAAAAAGTTGTGTTAGATTGTATAGTAAATAAAATTGTTTATAAGGCATAGAGCAATACAACTAAATGGTTCCAAATCCCATCACAGAGTATATATTGAGAATTTGTAGAGAGTATCTAAAGTGAAAAATGAAATGAATGCCTGCCAAGCCTGTCTCAAGGACAAAGACTTAAATAAGTGCATTAAAAAGAAAGCTATTTAAATAGCAATTTTAAAGAACATCCAATTTTCCACTGTGGACTTCCTCTGACCTTATTCATCACAAATTTTGCTCCCTACCCAACACTGTGTAGTTTCTGCATAATGGATGCTAAATGGCCATGCAATTCTTCCTTCTGAGCAGTACAATTTGTATCCAGTTATTCCTAAACTAGAAGTATTCAGGTTAACCCCTCTTATATTAAGGCTGTATGCAAACTTCACCGCCTTCTTCAAGGAAAAACTCAAACTGTTTTGCATGTGGAAGCACCATATATGTATATGTTTTGGTTTTGGTGGTACTGGAGATGAGCCTGGGGTACTAAGACAGAAAGATAGACCACCTGCAGAAGATAGGAATAAGGGCCCCAAGGACAGAAGGAAAGGAGACCATGCCATTCTAAAATAGTCACTAGGTCTTGAGAACATCTTGTTGCTTCTCCAGCTAGTTTCAACCACAGAAGTTCTTCACAGGAACTCTTTCTTAATTACCCTTAACAATAGTCAACCACAAAATCTGCAGGAACCCAAAGAACTTCCTCCCACTAATTGATGTGCAATCCCAAAGCTGGGGTCATCCTCTCAATCATGTAATTAAGAGATTAAACTTGTGCACACCTCTAATAGGCCTCGTAAAATCAGACCTTGAAAAGTTTGACAGGTCCTTGGTAACATTAATCTTTTACAAAGCCTCCACTGATCACCTGCACTGGGCCATCAGAAATGCCATTTGGCCCTCCAGATAAAGAAGAGCCAGGGATACCCTCCCAAATGTAATGGCATTTGGAACCATCTAGTTACATTGCTCTACACCTTAACCTCCCTTGGGGCTGTCCTGCACCTGGGAACATTTTTCTCTTTCAAATAAATATTGCTGCTCTTTCTCTTATCCCTGGATCTTATTCTTTGAATTCACAAAACAAAGAACCCACCTGAGATAATGTTCCCAACTACAGTACAACCGCTGTCAGTCAGAAGTCATTTATTTATCTATTTACTTATGAGACAATGTATACCCTGGAATTTGTCATATTTCTGCCTCAGGCTTCTGAGTAGTTAGATTACAGGTGTTGGACTACTGGACCAGGTACATGAAAGCACTTTGAATGAAGTCTTACTTTAATGTCATTCTGGTTGTTTCTTACCACTTCACTATGCCACCACAACAATAGGTAAGGTGTAAAAATTCAACAAGAACAAGTATTGAGCTGGGTGAAGTAGCATGTATCTGTAATTCCAGCACCTCAGGAGGTTGAGACAACCGCATCTGTTTAGTGAGGCTGTAAACATCTTAGTGAGACCCTGTCCCAAAATTGAAAAGAAGGAAGCCAGGTGCATGACTGTAATCCCAGTAGCCCTGAGGGCTAAGATAGGAGGATCACAAGTTCAAAGCCAGCCTCAGCAAAAAACAAGGAGCTAATCCATTCAGTGAGACCCTGTCTCCAAATAAACTACAAAATAGGGCTGAGATGTGGCTCATTGGTCAAGTATTCCTGAGTTCAATTCCCTGTACCACTGCCCCCCCAAAAAAAATTGAAAATAAAAGAAAAAATGAGGACTGGGGATATGGTTCAATGGTAAAACATCACTAGGTTCAATCCCTAGTGACAAAAAGAAAAAAAAATGAATGAGGATTGGTGCAGTTGTGGAGCTACTGGACCTTTCATAGACCGCTGGAGTAGTGTAAGTTTGTAAAACCATTTGGAAAACAGGATAGCACTAAGTAACAAATTCTGTTGTATATATGCCATAGGTCCCAGGATTGGTATTCGTGGGCACATGCCCTACATAAACAAATTTCTATAGAAGTTTTCACTGCATGTCTTGTCTTTTCCATATTCCCCAATATTAATAAATTGTCAATATTGATGACATTATGAATTATGGTTATTTTCAGATGTTGAATACTGTGTAAAAGATTGAGAGAAAATGATCACTTAACCCACGTTATAAATGAATATCATATGATATCTTGGTTAAGAAGGTTAGAAACATAAACTCTATCTATCTACATATAGATAACTAATATTACTTTTGAGGCTTTTTGTTTATTTCACTGTGTGTGTATATACATGTATATATATATATATATATATATATACAATATATATACATATATACAATATATATGTTTATATATGAAGATAGACAAAGTAAGTTTTCATGTTCACTATTGTTATTAATATCAAGGCAGCTTAAGAAGAAAAGGATGGCAGTTAATAGAAGCAGGCAGTGTAATCATGAAGAGATCAGTGGGGATAATGTGTTCTATGTTTATTTTCAGATTTGGTGTTAATTTCATGAATGTACATTTGTAAATGTTTTTCTTCAGGCAAAAATTCACATATTATGCAATTTTCTATATGTTTGCTATATAATGTAATAAAAATTATCAAAATCTGTTCTGCTTTGTATTATTTGAAGTTGAAGTGTTGTAGTTTCCCTATAAGTATTTGGGTCCTAGACATTTGAAAGAAGTGTTTTCTCTGTAAAATATTCTAATTATTGAGGCTAGACAGATATTCAGTACAATCAGTTTTACCTTCACCTCCATTAATATTCTGTTGCAGTTTTATAAATGAGTATGTCCCAACTGTTCTGATTCCTTAAGCAATATTAGGTATCTCCTCTTCAGCCCTCAGGTATATTTAATCATTTTCAGAACGATTTAGTTTTCTAATTTAAGTTTCAAGTAATTACTTTGGAGGCTTTAAAAAAATTCCACTGTGTTGTTTTGATTTACTTAGAAGTGTACATTTATCTTATATAGTTGCCTTTTTATTCTATTCCATTGATACAGGAACACATTCTTTTACTCTTCCTGACAATCCATTTATTTCTAAAATTTCATTAGTATTTTATTACACCAAACTCTTCTTTTAAATATAAATTTGTTAACTATAAAACATCTTTTCTTTTTTCAAGAGGATGATATCTGTATTTTTATGTTTTCTGTTACTATAATAAAATATGTGTGTTTGGGTACTTATAAAGGAAAAGCGATTTATTTTGCTCATAGTTCTGAGGGGTCAAGGTCACAGTTGCAATTTTGACTTGGGATGTGAGAAGAATTCAAAATTAAAAGGCATCACTATGTTGTGAGTCCCTATGGGGGGGGGGGAAAAAAACTATCATCAGATAGAAGCTAAAGAAACTGAGGAGTAGCTGAGCCTGATTTTTATGTATAATAACTCTCTGAGTGAAAAAAAAAAAAAAAAAAAACCTCTCTGGTCCCACCAGAACTATTTGAATCTCTCTTGTGTCCCATGACCATGGGCTCCACCTCCTCAACATTCTACCACCCCAACAATGGCAAATTAGAGACTCAATAGCTAACATCCAGAACACAGATGCCTTCATTTCTTTCTGAATACTCCCTTTCCCTTTGTAAATTTTACAAACATTTTTAAGAATTTTGCATCAAGATTGCAGGTGTGGATTCTGCCTGGGATTAGAATTTTTTAAAAAAGAACATCGAGATCATCTTTGCCCATTATTTCTCTAGAATATTAGAGTATATGTAAAATTTTAATAACACTTTAATAATTTGGCAGCTTGTATAAAATGAATAAGTAGCAGAAGCAGGGACAGAAGACTTTTATCTCTGTAATAGCATTAACCTTTGTGATAAGGATCCATTAGTTGATGATTTTTTAATATACACTTTTGTTCCTCTCAATTTATTTGCATAATAGTTTACCCATGTCATATGCATTCTATTTTCAAATATTTATCATTTATTATTTTATTCTAATTAAGACTTTATATAAATCTATCAACATTTTTCTAATTTCTCACCTCCAGACTGACATGTGGTAACCATGAGTCTACTCCCTAGGCCTATGAGCTTGATTGTTTTAGTTTGCACACATAAATGAGAAGTTTCTTCCGGTGTCTGGATAATTTCACTTAGCAAAATGTGAACATGGATAAACAGGTTTATGCTCTTTTTTCCTTTTTAAAGGTTGAATAGTATTGGGTTACATATATACATACACACACACACACACATAAACACACACACACTATATTACATTTCCCTACTCATTTATCCATTGATGAAAACTTAAGCTAATTCCAAGACTTGACTATTATAAATAATGCTGCAAGGAACATAAGCATGAAAATATTTCTTCAACATACTGATTTCATTTCCTGTGTGTGTGTGTGTATCCAAAAGTGAGATTATTAGATCACATTATAATCTCATTCTTAATTTTCTGAGGAATTTTAAATAATTACCCATAGTAACTATATTAATTTGTGTTTCCTCTAACAAATTTTCCTCCACATTTTTACCAACAGAAATTCTTTTACCATTTTGACCATAGTCATTCTAAGCAGGGAAGCAATATCTCATTTTGATTTTAATCCATGTTCCCTTAATGATAAAATTATGTTCATCATTTTTTTTCATACATATGTTGGTCATTTGTAAATCTTCTTTAGAAAAACTTCAACTGTACTTTAGATCAAGTGGACCTAATATATAAACCCAAGAAATTCCATCCAACAGCAACAAAATACATATTCTTCTCAAATACACACAACTTTCTCCAGAGTAGATTATAGTTTGTTGGGGTTTAAGTGTGCAGAGTTTAGCTCCCTCAGCCTGACACTTTGCAAGAGGCTGTGGCTGTGATTTAGGTCAGCTGAAGGCATGCCTCGCTAGGAGAAGGAAAGGTCCTTTTCCCCTTATCACAAGACACAAGCTTCTGCATGGTTTGGCCTAGAGGAAGAAGCTTCCTGCATACTGGACCTGGGAACAGTACATTCAGGGATTAGATAATGTCTACGAAGAACTTTGGGAGGGTACTTATCAAATAAACAGGAACAATCTGAATTTAGCTCTGTGTACCCGCTGAGACATGATATTTGGGCTATGTAGATGAAATGTTACTGAAGAATTGCTTGCTTTGTTAGAAGAAGAATATAAAAGGAACATGCAAATAAAGCTCAGCATGCAGCTGCAATTGCTGCCTTGGCTCTGCATCCCCTGTGTCCTGGTGATTTCGCGACCCTTACCCAGGGACCCGAACACACTAGACGTTCACAATAGTTTAGGCCAGAAAACAGGTCCAAGTTGAATGAAGAAGATTAAAATCATATCAAGTATACTTTCTGATAATAATGATTTGAAACAAGAAATTAGAAACTGGAAGTTTCTTGGAAAAAAAACCCACAATTGTGGAAAAAAAACAAACCAGCATATTCGTACACAAACCAAGGACAAAGAAAATTAAAAAGGGAAATTAAAAACAAATCTTGAGACTAACAAATGTGAAGACAACATAGAAAAACTGATGGGATGCAAGAAAAGGTAAATGTAAAGTACTAAAAGTACACTTAAGAAAGTTTAGAGGGTTGGGGATGTGGCTCAAGCAGTAGCGCGCTCGCCTGGCATGCATGGGGCACAGGTTTGATCCTCAGCACTACATACAAAGATGTTGTGTCTGACGAAAACTAAAAAATAAATATTAAAAATTTCTTTCTCTCTCTCTCTCTCTCTCTCTCTCTCTCTCTCTCTCTTTTAAAAAAAGTTTAGAGCAGTAAATGCTGATATCAAAATGAGAAAGATCCTAAATAAATAATTGAACATTACACTTCAAATACCTGGAAAACAAAATCAATCTAGGCCTTAACTTAGAAGAGAGGAAATAAAGTTCATAGCAGAAATAAATGAATTGAAAAACAATAAAAAAACAGTCAATAGATCCAAGGGATTGCTAGAGTAATTAAGGAAAGAGGGAGAAGATTCAATTTTTCAAAAATCAGAAATAAATGAAACATTACAACAGAGAAATACAAAGAATCAAAAGTGATTGGTATAAGAAATTATATCCCAGCAAATTACATTCATTTATTTATTATAGAAGTGAGTAAATTCCCAGACACATTAAAATAGGAAGACTCAACCTTGAAAAAAAGAAAATTCTTAACAGACCAATAATGAGTAAGGAGATTGAATCAGTAATAAAAAAAATTTCCCACCAAAGAAAAGTGTAAGATATGATGGCTTCACTGTTGAATTCTACAAAGTTATGAAGAAACACAAGTGCCAATCCTTTTCAAATTTCATTTAAAAACAAAAATGAAAGAACACTTCCAAACTCCTATTTAAGCAGCATTACTCTCATATCCAATCCAGATGAGGACATTACAAGTGAAGGAAACCATAGGTCAATACTTCTAAAGACCATAATTGCAAAAATCCTCAAAAAAAAAAAAAAAACACTAGCAATCTATATTCAACAGCCCTTAAAAAGAACCATCTACAGCAATAAGTGGAATCTATCCCAGGGATGCAATGGCAGTGGAACATATGCAGCTCTATAAATGAGATATATCACATTAGTGTAAATACGAGAAAAATGTTCCTCTCCACCTTTATTTCCACACAGAATAAAGCTGGTATATCTTCTTTAAGTTCAGTTTTCATTATAACTGTTATAAAATATTTAAATTGTGTGGCATGTTAATGGCATTGTTCATTATTTTTCTGTCATGTAATTATTCTTCATTTTTACTTTTCCTTGGTTGTTACCTTGGGGTTCTAGTAGGAGAAATTACACTGTTTTTCAATAACAAGCTTAAATAAAAGACAGACATTTAGTCATTCAATAAATATTTATTTGGCAAACAGTATGTTCTTAAAAATCAGTGCAAATTCTTTGGAGAAAATGCTGGGTGAGTAAACAATTTAGCCTGTGCACAAATCTTATTTCATGTCTCCCCCAATATTTTATCTTCATCCATATGAGAGGCTCCTTTGCCCCTTATGTTTTTTACTGAAATGTATTTATTATTATATCATGTTGGAATACAGTGCAGTTTAACACTCTCAAAAACTATATGTCTTAAAAAGTCACTGGTGCATGGGTACGCCCATTTTTTTGTGCATATACAAATATAGATAGATAGGAAGGAGTTTATTTGGTCAAACACTGATAATTGAATTTTAAAGTCTGGTATAGACACTTATATAAGAAAAAGCCAAAGTGGATTAGCGAATTCACATAATGTACTGTTATAAATTTTAGGTCAGGTGGTACAGCATTCCTATATGCTCTATGTTGGCAATTTATTTCTTATTTAGCCAGTTATATAAAATCATTTTCCCATAATATGTAAAAATCTCACTAGAAAATTTGGGGCTGTTAACATGAAAGCCAGGTTCCTCCCACAGGTCTTGATTTTTTTCAAGTCCAAAGATGCAGTGTCTCCTTTGTTATGGAGAAAGCAGTCTGAAGCCCTCTGCTTGGAAGTATCTTGTGATCTCAATGTGCTTTTCTTCCTCTTTACCTACAATATCCCTGGTGTAGTTAAGGTTCTCTGTGAGTTCTCCATAAACTGTCTTGTGTATTCTTTTATTTATAGACTCTGAGTGATTAATTGATCCAAACAATTTCCTGATCATTTAGCAAGTAATAAAATCATTATTTTGATATATATAATCAAACATATGATAAGTTATGATATAAGGGTGTATTAAGAATTGTAATGCAAAAAATAAATAAATATTACCCCAAAAAAAGAAAGGCAAAAATTCACAAAGCCTAAAAATATCACTATTTTGAGATATAAAAATGATCATACATTGTTGGGAGTCATCCATGGACTGTGTCTGTGAGCTATGTGCATTTGAGCATATGAGAGGACTGGTCTGGCCTTGTGCACTAATTGGGCTGTGTGATGCAAGTGTGCCTTTTTTCTTGCTCTGCCTGTGATCCCACACAGCACCTGAGATGGGTGTGACTTGCCAAGATATCAATCATCTGCTGACCACAAGACATCACCAAGCAAGACTCCACCTTCCATCCCTTCCCTAATTTGGGTGGAATATTCTACCAAATGTATTTTCACCAATAAATAGGGGGATTCCAGATGTGCTCTCTCACTCTTGTTTTTTCCAGCACTGCTGAGCATGGAACTGACTCTTGGGGTTACAGAGGAGACCCACCCTCAAAACTCATGTTCATGTGTTGCTTGGTTTCTTCACCGTTTTCTAGGTGTATTGTTGCAATCAGCTCCTTTAAACCCAGGTCATCTCATCAGCCCGGCAACTGGCAGGAATATATTCCTTCCAATTGTATTAGGCATGGTATGACTATATACTTCATGCTCTATTTAAAAGTAAATATCTTACATTCTCTTTTTATTTCTTAATCATTCATAATTAGGTTGTTTCTCTGAATCAGAATCTCATTATTATTCATGTGTCTTCATGGCTTGACCTGTCTCCAGACAGCTTGGTCAACTTGACAAAGCCACAACTTGATAGCATGTTCCTTCTGTCCAGGCCATGGTTCCATCATGTTGAATCTCTATTGTCTCCATAAACGCAGTATTTTGTTTCTCAAGTGGGCAGATATTGCTACATCCAAGATTATTTTATACTTTATGGGAATGTGAAGTAAAGAAAACTTCACATTTTCTTTTCTTCATAAGTGATCATGAAATACAATTTCTAGGATCTAGTAGCCATACTTAATTTAAATAATGTATCATTGCATTGTCTTTACCAGTCCCTTGATCCACTGCTCT